>NC_138143.1:11190956-12390956 GCF_964188305.1 Podarcis bocagei | reverse complement strand
ATGCTTTTCTTTTTTATATATATATAATTTTTATTAATTTACAACAAAAACATACAGCAGTTTCACATCAAATTTTTCACAAAATGTTTCTTTTCTGGACTTCCTTCAGCTTTTCGGTAAATCGTCCACAGTCTTTATTTAAGTTACGCATTCCTTAAGTTTGTATTGTCATTATTTAGTCCTTTCCCTTTCTATTCCCTTTTAACAATACTTCTCAAATTTCACAGTGCTTCTTTAAATCCCTCTAGCGTTATCTGTCCCTTACTTATACATTCCAGATATTCCACAAATTTTCCCTAGTCCTCGATGAACTTTTGGTCTCTTAGGTATCTGATCTTCCCAGTCAATTTGTCCAACTCAGCATAGTCTAACAGCTTCATTCTCCATTCTTCCATCGTCGGTGTTTCCTGTTGTTTCCACTTCTGAGCCAGTAATACTCTTGCCGCTGATACAAATGCTTTTCTATAACTACAGCGTAGTTAATATTTCTCCCGCCTTACTGCAATAGAGCTTCTGAAAATCCTGCGATCCTATACACGTCTCCACAGAACAAAGCATCATTGAGTTTGCTGAGACTTACTCAGATATAAATGTGTACACTGTACAGGGTTGCACCCTTAACCAATTTTCTGGAAAAAAATAAAACGAGGAAAATATAAGGGTAAAAAATTGTTTGCTTAGAAATGTGCTAACAAAATCACTCATGTAACAAGAAGAATTGGGAACTGTAAGTTTCCCACCTGAATGGCACTTAAGCTGAAAATATATTATACAGTATTCTTGTTGTTCTGTTTCATAAAACATATACACCACTTCATTGCAAAAAACTTTAAAGCAGTTTAATATATAGATATAGATGATATAGATATAGATATAGATATAGATATAGATGATATAGATATATAGATATAGATATAGATATAGATAGATAGATATAGATATAGATATATGTTATTAAATTTGCATACTGTCCTTCATCTGTAGATCTCAAGGCAGTTCACAGCATAAAAATAAAAGATAAAACACACACACAAAAACCCAAGAATAAATCAAGAAAAAATTCACAACCCTACTTTGCAACATGCAAAAGTTAGGATACTAAAACAGATTAAAATTATTTCAACTTTCTAAGCATCTCGGTAGGTTTGTCTAAACCAGAATGTTTTTAGCAGGCATCAGAAAGAGTACAGTGAAGACGTCTGTTTGATCTCAGTAGGCAGGGAGTTCCAAATATTCATGTTCTTAGAAATGGTTTGGGCTATCTTAGAATTAGCCTTCAAGGCCATACATTCATAATTTCCCTTGGTCTTTCATGCCCAGTTCTCTGCAGTGATACTGATACTGAAACGGGATTAGTGGAGTGCAGATTTTCATTGTGCATTTACCGTAAATTATAATAACCAACATCTTGCAATGCTAAGGCTCTCCTGCAGAACACAATCCTAGAAAACTGTGGCAAAACCAGTAGTAGCTAAATATATATGTATATACAGTATTCCAAATACAAAGCAATATAGCCAAATACAGATGTATCCTCAGAATATTCTCTTATATCAGGCATAGGCAACCTTCAGCCCTCCAGATGTTTTGGACTACAGTTGCCATCATCCCTGGTCCTGTTAGCTAGGGATCATGGGAGTTGTAGGCCAAAACATCTGGAGGGCCGAAGGTTGCCTATGCCTTATGGAAGTAAATCCCATTGAACTCAGTGTGACTCACTTTTGAGTAGACATGCCTGGACTGGCACTGTAAATCTGATGATCAACTCTTGCAAAGCTTATTGTGCATATTTAAGCAGGAAAGGAACTCTTGAAGCATTTTTAGAAGATTAGCCTTGCTCTGCTCTGTTGGTAAATTCCAAGTATATAATTAAATCATTTTGAAAAGAGCCAGTCTGTTGCAAAGGTCAATCCTAAGCATGGCTCCTAAATGCAGTATATACTCACCTCTCTCCTGTCAAACTATGTGTCACAACATGGTTTGGGGCAAGTACTCTTTAGTGAGAGAACTCCAACAGAGATTTAACATCACAATACATGTTAAATGAAAGGAAAGCATGGAAATGTAGGCTCTAAAACCTTTTAAATACGCCCTTCTGCCCCAAAATGTCCTCCTTTAAAAGCTCTTTCCAAGCTATCCCACTTCCCTATCATAGAGATAGACCACACATTTGGTAAGTCACAAAACAGTTTACTTACAAAACTCATCAAAGGCCAAGTTCATGTGCTTTTCCACACAGCAGTCATAAAAGATGCATAGGCACTCAAAACATTGCTTAGTTATAGAAGGTAGAAGTTTCTGAACTACTAGTAGAGGAAAAACATTAGTTTCAGACTCCATTCTGGTCTGAAACAAAAGAAGGCTGATTAAAGCCATGTGCTGGAGTGTCCAGTTCAGAGTTCTTTACATGCTGGAAATTGCATGGAGAGAAAGAGATAACGAAGGCTCAGTGGCCCATTTCCTCACAAGGTTGGAAGTGATGGCATAGGCTAAGCCTAGCAGAACAGCTTACCCTATTGTTTGACCCTTTCATGCACAAATTAGATTCAAACATGCTAGAGTTATATGAGGCTGGAACCCTACAGAAAGCAGGTCAAGTGTGCAGCTAGGTAGGCACTGCCCTCATGATGTCCTGCAATTCAGTGCCCTCCCATACCCAGGTGGTGGTAAAAGAAGATTGGGTGTGAAATACCCAAGAGGAAGTATGGGTGCATGTAAGCAATTGTAGTATTTCTTGGTTAGTTTGTTGTTGTTTAGTCGTTTAGTCGTGTCCGACTCTTCATGACCCCATGGACCAGAGCACACCAGGCACTCCTGTCTTCCACTGCCTCCCGCAGTTTGGTCAAACTCATGCTGGTAGCTTCGAGAACACTGTCCAACCATCTCGTCCTCTGTCGTCCCCTTCTCCTTGTGCTCTCCATCTTTCCCAATATCAGGGTCTTTTCCAGGGAGTCTTCTCTTCTCATGAGGTGGCCAAAGTATTGGAGCCTCAGCTTCAGGATCTGTCCTTCCAGTGAGCACTCAGGGCTGATTTCCTTCAGAATGGAGAGGTTTGATCTTCTTGCAGTCCATGGGACTCTCAAGAGTCTCCTCCAGCACCATAATTCAAAAGCATCAATTTTTTGGCGATCAGCCTTTATGGACCAGCTCTCACTTCAATACATCACTACTGGGAAAACCATAGCTTTTACTATATGGACCTTTGTTGGCAAGGTGATGTCTCTGCTTTTTAAGATGCTGTCTAGATTTGTCATTGCTTTTCTCCCAAGAAGCAGGCGTCTTTTAATTTCGTGGCTGCTGTCACCATCTGCAGTGATCATGGAGCCCAAGAAAGTAAAATCTCTCACTGCCTCTATTTCTTCCCCTTCTATTTGCCAGGAGGTGATGGGACCGGTGGCCATGATCTTCGGTTTTTTTGATGTTGAGCTTCAAACCATATTTTGCGCTCTGTTGGTTAGTTTACAATTATTTATATCCTGCTTTTCAGTATACAAGCACTTCCAAGTAGTAAACAATGTATTTAAAAGTCACCAGGGTCCTTACCACAGGGTAGTTGGTGGTAGAAAGGTCCTGTATTATTCTGCCTGCCATGGAGTCAGAGAAAGCAAGGCCAGAAAAATAACACATGGGAAAGAAAACCCTATGATAAAGATGCATGATTGCTATAGACGGCTGACAGATGGAGGCCTTGGCAGTCAGTCAATCAGCTGGCAAAGAGTGTGATGACATCAGCTGATGGTCCCTAAGCCAGATGCTTAAAAAGCTAAACATCCTCCCTTTAGCTGGCTCCTAAGACATGGGAGGGACCTTGCCCCAGGGACTTCAGACTGTATAGCAGGGGAAGCAGAGAAGAGAGTAAAGGACAGAATGTGCAGATTGGGAGGGGAGACTTCTGCATTTAATTTAGCGTCTCTAGCAGCTCAACACAACAGAAAGTGCATGTTTGCGTATGTATTTAAAAATGAAAGATCTTTTAGGTGAAGGGAAGGTGAAGGAAAAGCTGAAGATTTTATGGCATGAACCTACTAGCAAATCCACCTATCTTGTTGAGTCTGAGGCTAAAGAAATGGGATTTGCAATGTTTACACAAGTTTCTCAAGTTTACAGTGATAAGCACTGATAAGAAGGCATCATCATATGACATTATTTGGAGTAAGACTCTCAGGCCTGGGGAACCCAAGCCTATGAGTGTGTTTTGTAGGATTCCTGACCAACCTTGGGGAGAGGGGGAATGAGTTGGGTGGGGGGTTGCGTTGAGGTCTGTTGAAAGACAAACAACGGACAAAGTTGTTCTCTCCACCAAACCCCCCCACACTTCTTATTTTCATAGAAATCATAGAATTGTAGACTTGGAAGGGACCCTGAGGGTCATGTAGTCCAACCTCCTGCAATGCAGGAATATGCAGCTGTCTCATACGGGGATCAGACCTGAAACTTTGGGGTTATCAGCACCGCACTCTAAGCAACTAAGGTATCCAGTATGATTTTGTTCTTTCTGTATATGAGGCAGGTTTGGTGTTGGACTCCACCCCCCGCCTTTATTTCAAAAGTTGGCAACCCTAGCTTTGCAAGTTGATAATGAAATGGCCACCAAATGGTGGGAATGTGCATGAAAACACATGGTTTCTTCATCTATCTCCAGCCTCTTTCTCCCCACCAGCTTTGGTTCTTTTCCGTTTTAACCCATTCCTGCAGCCATATTAGCAGGGGAAAGAGAGCACAGAGAGATGTGCATTCCTGAGACCAACAGTCACTATTGTAATGTGTGTCTTTCTTTCAGAGCTTTTTGCCCCATTCCGTAGGTGGTGTTGGTTGCTTGGCATGCACCTAAACTGAGGCTGCCCCAACACTTCCTCCAGCTATGGTCTCCCTGAAAGATCCTTTGGAGGGAAGAAACAGGGCCCATTGTCACCAAATCTCAGGGGAAGGACAACAACCCAGATCTGCTGTATTTATCTCCTGCTGAAATGCAGAGCTGTCTCTAGTTTGTGGCAAGCTTTGAAGCAGGCACTATGTCAGAACTGAAAGCTTAGAATATTGACATACCATGAACCCAGGGCCAGCCCTTCCCCGAGGCAGAATGAGGCAGCTGCCTCAGGTGGCAAATTTTGAGGGGTAGAAAGTGACTAGAAATGTGTGCCATGTGATGTGTCCTGCAGCCCCTAAGCTAGCTTGCTGCCCCAGTGGAGGACCCTGCTCTGCCACCAGTGCTGAAGTAAAATTCAATCACCAACCTAGTCGGATATTGTGCACAGAATGGCCTTCGCCTCAGGCATAAAAATGGCTTGGGCTGCACCTGCATAAACCTGGCTTCAGTGTTGCTGCGAAATGCAGAAGAGGACTTGAGCTGAATGAGCAAGGGAAAGTGCAGAGGTGGCAAAAACAATATTGTGAGGCTATACAGAATGCATGTTACCGCTAAGATAGGGTGAAAGTCTAAGTGGGAGCCATAGCCTAGCCATTTCCTTGCTTTTTTTGGCTTCAGAAATCTGAATGTTAAACTGACGTCTTTGTTTTCCTTAATGCTGGCTCTTTCCCACCCTAAAAAGCTGGCAAATGGTGCCATTGCACATTGTAAACACTGGAGGGAGCTGCAAGATAGTAACAAAGAAAACACATTTTCAAGCAGCCTCCATTTACATTGCACAGTTCCTCAAAATATGCAGTTCTCTGTGTTAGTTGCAGGAGATCGTAGGTCAGCTGAGTTCCACTGCCCTCAGCAGTATCCTGACAGGACCCTGCTTTCTCTAGACCACAGTCACTTGCCTAGATGCTGGAGACAAATCTTCAGTTGCCCAAACCCTGGATGTTTTTCCTTTGGTAAGCTGCAAATTTCTGGAATTCCCAGAATCGCTTCCCCCACCCCCAGGAACTCCAAGAAATGTCTGCATTCATATTCAGACCATCAACATAGGAGACCCCATTCTGTTTTCAGCTGTTTTGGTTCATGTTACTGACAAGAGAATTTTCCTTTCACCAGCTGTTCATTCCTTCACATCTAATGCACAATTCCTTCCCCAGGCATGGCTCCCCTGTTCCATAGCAATAACTGGTCTGTACCTTTGGAATTTTGATGGGGTTTTGAATCTCCATTAAATGAAGTGAGTGAGGACAGAGGCGGCTTTAGGGCAGCACAACCAGTTCCCCCGTACAGGGCGCCTTCCATCCTTCTTCCCAAAGCCTAGGAAGTGCCAGGCTTTGGGAAGGAGGTGTGAGGTCCTAGAGTCCTTTTGCCTCCTTCCCAAAACCTAGTTAGTGCTTGCCCAGATTTGGAGAGGTGGCATGAGGGCTAGTGTGGTGGGTGTCGAATTTTGGCCTGGCACAAAAGGTAAAGGTGAAGGACCCCTGACAGTTAAGTCCAGTCGCAGACGACACTGGGGTTGCGGCGCTCATCTCGCTTTACATGCCAAGGGAGCCAGCGTTTGTCCGCAGACAGTTTTTCTGGGTCATGTGGCCAGCATGACTAAGCTGCATGACTAAGCTAGCACAATGGAACACCGAAACCAGAGCAGCACACGGAAACACCGTTTACCTTCCTGCTGGAGTGGTACCTATTTATCTACTTGCACTTTTTGGCGTGCTTTCGAACTGCTAGGTTGGCAGGAGCTGGGACCAAGCAATGGGAGCTCACCCTGTCGCAGGGATTCAAACCGCCGACCTTCTGATCGGCAAGCCCAAGAGGCTCCGTGGTTTAGACCACAGCGCCACCCGCGTCCCAAAACAGTTAAGTCCAGTCACAGACGACTCTGGGGTTGCGGCGCTCATCTTGCTTTACAGGCCGAGGGAGTTGACGTTTGTCCGCAGACAGGGCACCATATTACCAAGGTCCACCTCTGATGAAGATCTATATCAGGAACAATGATGTAATAAAGATCTACATCAAGAGCAAGGGTAGGACAAGACCGGCAGTGCCTTCAATTTGGAGGAGGATGATCTGGCCTGCAAGGAGCAAGCCACAGCCATCGCTGTTAACCATGCCAGCTGCAGCAGTGGGCAATGCATTCCTTGGAGCCCAGATCTGCTGCCTCTGTGGATCCTGCCGACTGAGGCGGTCACCTCACCTTGCCTCATGAGTGGGCTGGCCCTGGCAATACTTCTGACTGGGACCCTGGTGTTGATCCAAGGGGGTCTAGTGGTTTTGCTACTGCCAGTCCCAAGTTTTGCGATGCTTTCTGTGTCCAAAGTGGGAGGATTTTGTTGCATGCTTGAGGAACTTTAAGAGTAGAAAAACTGTACAGGTACTAACTGCATGTTCCTTCTGTTCTTCCTCCTTCATTGTCCTGTGCTCATAAGCTAAACCTGCATTAAGTTACATATCAGTGATTAGGCATTAATGAGCTGCAGCGCAGTGTCTGAGCGCACCGGTGTGAATAATGTAAGAACTGTGTGTTCAGCTAAGTCACTGTGGGCGAGGTCACCAGTTCTTGGGTCACAAAGCTCACTTAACTGAATCCTACACAATGGCATGGCCTCCAGCAGTTTCATCTGCTCCTTTGTTGAGCCTCTGATATCAGCGGAGATTATTAACCTTATACGCCTCAAGTTTGTTTAGTGTCATTACTTTCCCAAGCATGATTCACTCCTAACCGGAATTACGCTTGGCACATTTTAAAAATGGGAGCACTGCTAAAATCTAGAATGCTCAGGTATCTCTCACTTGCCTGTGTCCGTTTTGCAGCTGCAGCTTGATCTGGCAGTTGATGTCGTCAAACCTCCTCTTGTATCAAGATCACACAGGGAGAAACACAGTCCATGTAACCCACTTTTGCAGAGCAGTTTTTCAAAGTAACAGGCTGTGGTGGATCCCATCTATGCCGTCATTAAACACTTTAAAAAGAAACAAATAACAATTGGTGACCTGCAATTTCTGTGGCAGATGGAAGCTCTTTATAAGCACCTGCTCCAATTTGTCTACTCCCACTCTAGCAGAGGGCTTGCCCCATTCATAGTACTACACCGCAGATTCCCCCATGTGCTTTATTTCTTTTTGGCTACTGTTTCTTTTGAATATTTTATATATTTGTCTTTAACCGTTTTTATCAATAGTTTTTATGTTTTATTTTATATTTTTATGCTGTGGTCTAAACCACTGAGCCTAGGGCTTGCCGATCGGAAGGTCGGTGGTTCAAATCCCCGTGACGGGATGAATTCCCGTTGTTCAGTCCCAGCTCCTGCCAACCTAGCAGTTTGAAAGCATGGCAAAGTGCAAGTAGATAAATAGGTACTATTCTGGCAGGAAGGTAAACGGTGTTTCCGTGCGTTGCTCTGGTTTCGCCAGAAGCGGCTTAGTCATGCTGGCCACATGACCTAGAAAAACTGTCTGCGGACAAACGCCGGCTCCCTCAGCCAACAAAGAGAGATGAGCACCCCAACCCCAGTGTCGTTTGCGACTGGACTTATCTGTCAAGGGTCCTTTACCTAAGCCCCTCAGATGTTTTGTTAACAGTCACATATAAATGTTGTTAAATAAATACACAAGGAAGCCTCCTAGTGGTAATAAAAGTGCCAGAGCACTTGCAAAGCTAAGCAGGGTCCAGCATGGTTTCAAATTTGATGGGGGACCACGTGTTGAGATTCCTGCATTGCAGGGGGTTGGACTAGATGACCCTTGGGCACCTTCCAACTCTACAATTCTATGATAGAGATGTAGAACACATGGTTCTCATTTCTCCAGTGTATTTACTGTGCTTCAGAAATAGCACAGCTGACAGGAAGTTCCACAACATCAGTCAAGATAGCCACGCCAAGTCTCACCTTGAGTTTAAACAACACAGTGCAGCCTCTATCTGTTTTTGGACCTCAACCCCCAATCCAGGAATGGGGAAACCTGTGTGGCCCTCCAGATGTTGTTCAACTCCAGCAAGCCTGGTCAGTGGTCAGGGATGACGGAAGATTGAAGTCCGGCAGAGAAAGCACCCAAAGTCAACGACCATGAATTAGAATTTAGTGTGAACATCATATCCCACACTTTATTTTGTGTGGATCCCCGGATCAGACTTAAAATGTGTGCCATTAAGGACTCAGGAAGATGCTCTGAAATATGAGGGTCTTGAACTGTAACCCCCACAGCCTTTGAGCAGGATATTAGGAGGGGGGATGGACCCAGGCTCCTGCCCTCTTGGGCTGGCTAAATACAATTTTGATGCCTGTAGCTGAAAATCCACATCTTTCCCACTAATTAAGATAGATTTTACCCCATCTGGACATTCCCTTGCTCAAGCTTTATTGAAACGAGGTGTTGTTGTGAGGTGTATATATCCTGTTCAAAACGACACAAAGACTCGGCTGCCTGAGGTGACTGGGCCACCACCACCACCTCCCCAATTCATATAGATGTCTGTGCGGAGAGAGATGCGGGAGGAAGGGAGAGGAAGAACAGCAGCGCTTGGCTCTCCTCCTGTTGGCTTCACTTCGCTCACACACCTTGGTTTATTTAATACTTAGCTTTCCAGAGTGCTTCCAAGTGTTCAGAGCACTTCACGTACCCTGGACTAGATCCAGAGAGGCCCTAGCAAGAGTCAAGGTGCTTCTGCCTGCCTGGGGAGGGGTAACATGACCTGCTATTTCCATTTGCGGCTCCCTCGCATCACCTCTCACATCATTCCCCTGAGTCCCTTGGGGCAGCACAGGGAGCTGTAGAATGGAGGAGGGAGCTGGGTAAAGTCCCATTCCGCAAGTGGAGTTATGCTCACCGTTTGCTGGATCAAAGCCGTCTCCTTGCTGCAATCCTTACAACAGTTTTGGAAGGAAGGTGGGCGTTATTGTCAGCACATTGCGCAAGGAAAGATGTGGCTAAGTGGGGCTTGCATAAGGCATCCTGGTGAATTCAGGGCAAAGGTGAGGCTCAAATGGGGGACTTGATCCATAACTGAGTCACTCCCCTTCCCCGCCACACACAATTCTACACCAGCTCACTATTTAGATATTATTTGTTTATTTGCTGCCTTTGTAGGTGCCCTTCCAGGCAAAGAAGTTTACAATAACAACGTACAATTCAAGTCTTAAAAAATAAATCTAAGTTCCAATATGCAAAAAGTCTAACCAAACAGCAGAAAGCCTAAGCCAATCAAACGGAACGACAGCATAAGCCAAGTAACAAAGCTTTGAAAATCTAATTGCTGAGGGAACGGTGAAAAAGAGGGGAGAGTGTGTGTCCGCTGAATCTCCAGTGGAACAGAGCTTTATGGAACAGAAAAAGACTAAAGCCACAATTTATGGTACCCAGAAAAAAGGACTTGGTTGGCAGATCTTAAGGCCTGCTGAGGCTCATACAAGATAAGATGCTTCCTGAAATAGGCAAGACTGGGCTTTAAAGATGAAGGCCAAAATCATAGAATCATAGAGTTGGAAGAGACCACAAGGGCCATCGAGTCCAACCCCCTGCCAAGCAGAAAACACCATCAGAGCACTCCTGACATATGGCTGTCAAGCCTCTGCTTAAAGACCTCCAAAGAAGGAGACTCCACCACACTCCTTGGCAGCAAATTCCACTGTCGAACAGCTCTTACTGTCAGGAAGTTCTTCCTAATGTTTAGGTGGAATCTTCTTTCTTGTAGTTTGGATCCATTGCTCCGTGTCCGCTTCTCTGGAGCAGCAGAAAACAACCTTTCTCCCTCTATGTGACATCCTTTTATATATTTGAACATGGCTATCATATCACCCCTTAACCTCCTCTTCTCCAGCCTAAACATGCCCAGCTCCCTTAGCCGTTCCTCATAAGGCATCGTTTCCAGGCCTTTGACCATTTTGGTTGCCCTCCTCTGGACACGTTCCAGTTTGTCAGTGTCCTTCTTGAACTGTGGTGCCCAGAACTGGACACAGTACTCCAGGTGAGGTCTGACCAGAGCAGAATACAGTGGCACTATTACTTCCCTTGATCTAGATGCTATACTCCTATTGATGCAGCCCAGAATTTTTGTTTGTACAGTATTATTTTGGATTCAATGTTTGTAATTTTTGTTATGATTCTGCATTGGGGGGAAAAATTGCATTGGCTTTTTTAGCTGCCGCATCACACTGTTGGCTCATGTCAAGTTTGTGGTCAACCAAGACTCCTAGATCCTTTTCACATGTACTGCTCTCAAGCCAGGTGTCACCCATCTTGTATTTGTGCCTCTCATTTTTTTTGCCCAAGTGCAATACTTTACATTTCTCCCTGTTAAAATTCATCTTGTTTGTTTTTGCCCAGTTCTCTAATCTGTCAAGGTCGTTTTGAAGTGTGATCCTGTCCTCTGGGGTGTTAGCCACCCCTCCCAGTTTGGTGTCATCTGCAAATTTGATCAGGATGCCCTTGAGTCCATCATCCAAGTCGTTGATAAAGATGTTGAATAAGACCTGGCCCAAGACAGAACCCTGTGGCACCCCACTAGTCACTCTTCTCCAGGATGAAGAGGAACCATTGATGAGCACCCTTTGGGTTCGGTCAGTCAGCCAGTTACAAATCCACTGAGTGGTAGCATAGTCAAGACCGCATTTTACCAGCTTCTTTACAGGAATATCATGGGGCACCTTGTCAAATGCCTTGCTGAAATCAAGGTAGGCTACATCCACTGTGTTCCCTTCATCTACCAGGCTTGTAATTCTGTCAAAAAACGAGATCAGGTTAGTCTGACATGACTTATTTTTCAGAAATCCATGCTGACTATTGGTGATCACAGCATTCCTTTCTTGGTGCTCACAGACTGTTTGCTTAATGATCTGCTCCAGAATCTTCCCTGGTATTGATGTCAGACTGACTGGGCGGTAATTATTTGGGTCCTCTCTTTTCCCCTTTTTGAAAATAGGGACAACATTTGCCCTCCTCCAGTCTGCCGGGACTTCGCCTGTTCTCCAGGAATTCTCAAAGATGACTGCCAGTGGTTCTGAGATCACATCTGCCAGTTCTTTTAATACTCTTGGATGCAGTTCATCTGGCCCTGGAGACTTGTATACATCTAAACTAGCCAAGTATTCTTGTACTATCTCCTTAGTTATTCTGGGCTGTGTTTCCTCTGCTGAATCATTTGCTCCAAATTCTTCAGGTCGGGCATTGCTTTCTTTATTGGAGAAGACTGAGGCAAAGAAGGCATTGAGGAGTTCAGCCCTTTCTGTGTCCCCTGTTTGCATTTCACCATCTTCTCCTCTGAGTGACCCCACTGTTTCTTTGTTCTTCCTTTTGCTGCGAACATACCCATAAAAGCCTTTTTTGTTGCTTTTAACCTCTCTAGCAAGCCTGAGTTCATTCTGCGCTTTAGCTTTTCTGACTTTGTGTCTACACGTGCTGGCTATTTGTTTGAATTCCTCTTTGGTGGTTTCCCCCCTTTTCCATTTTTTGTACACATCCTTTTTTAATCTTAACTCAGTTAAAAGTTCTTTAGATAGCCACCCTGGCTTCTTTAGACACCTTCCATGTTTCCGTCTCATTGGTATTGCCTGAAGTTGTGCTTTTACTATCTCCCTCTTAACAAACTCCCAGCCATCATGAACTCCCTTTCCTTTTAGTATTACTGTCCATGGGATCTCACCCAGCACTTCCCTAAGTTTTATGAAGTCGGCTTTCTTAAAGTCAAGAAATTGAGTCCTAGTATGCTTGGCTGCTCCTTTCCGCTGTATAGTAAACTTCAGAAGAGCATGATCACTCGCGCCTTATGATCCTTCCACTTCTACCCCACTAACCAGGTCATCAACATTGGTTAGGACCAGATCTAAAATGGCTGTTCCTCTTGTTGCTTCTCCCACTTTCTGGACAATGAAGTTGTCTGCAAGGCCAGTGAGGAATCTGTTTGACCTTATGCTCTTGGCTGAGTTTGACATCCAACAAATATCCGGGTAATTGAAGTCCCCCATTACTACTATCTCCCTTCCTTTTGCATGCTTGGCCATCTGTTCCAGGAAGGCATCATCTATGTCCTCCGTTTGGCTTGGGGATCTATAGTAAACTCCCACAATGAGGTCACTGTTATTCTTCTCTCCCTTAATTTTGACCCAAATGCTCTCACTTTGGCTTTGAGGTTCTAAATCTTGGATCTCTTCACAGGTATACACATCCCTGACATATAACGCCACTCCTCCTCCTTTCTTGTCTGGTCTGTTTCTCTGAAATAGATTGTATCCCTCCATTATTACATTCCAATCGTGGGACTTATCCCACCAGGTTTCAGTGATGCCTATTATGTCATATTTAGTTTGCTGTACCAAGAGCTCAAGCTCATCTTGTTTATTTCCCATGCTTTGCACATTAGTTTACAGACATTGAAGTCCATTAATCATTCCCCCGTGTCTCTTATTTAAGGATTTTTTCCTCCCACCACTAGGTCTGCGTGCTGTTTGCTCCATTTGGTCTATGACATTTGGATGATCATCTTCATCAATTGATAGACTCCTACCTTCAGGAGCACTGTCTCCCTCCCCCACATTAGTCAGTTTAAAGCCCTCCTGATGAGGTTTCTGAGATTTTTGGCAAAAACATTCCTCCCAACCGTTGTGAGGTGCAGCCCATCGCTTGCCAGAAGTCCATCTTCAAGAAACTGCAGTCCGTGATCTAAGAATCCAAACCGTTCCTGTTTACACCATTTGCGAAGCCAGCTATTCACTTCCACTATTTTTCCCTCTCTCCCTGGGCCACGTCGTTCAACTGGGAGAACAGATGAGATGACAATTTGTGCATTTAATTGCTTCAATTTCCTGCCCAGAGCCTCGTAGTCTCTTTTGATCTTCTGGAGGCTATTGCTTGCAGTGTCATTGGTTCCCACATGAACCAAGAGGAAGGGGTATTTGTCAGTGGGTTTTATGATTCCTTGCAGTCGTTCAGTTACATCTTGGATCTTAGCCCCGGGGAGACAGCACACTTCCCGAGACATCTTGTCAGGCCCACAGATCACTGCTTCTGTTCCCCTCAGTAGGGAATCCCCTATCACCACTACACACCTCCTCTTAGGTTTGGTCGGGGTTCTTCCGTGAGCTGTCCGTTCCAAGGTCGCCTGCACATTCCCTGAGGACTGACTTTGCTACTTGTCTTCATATACCTGATAGACTGTAATGAGGGAGAGATCCTCAAATGGAGTCTGCTCTTCGTCTTCCATGCTAGGGGAGAGGACCTCAAAGTGATTGTGTATTTCTAAACAATCAGAGCGAACCCTGGGCCTCTTACTTCTCTGAGTCACGTTTCTCCATATATCTGGCTCCTGTGTTGGTGAACTAACCTCCTTCTCAGGGGAGTCCCCTGTCTCCTCTTTGGTGGAGACCTTGAATTGAACCTTGAATTGAACGCAGGAAGAGCCTGGCAGCCAATGAAGATGTTTCAAAATGGTGGTTATGTGTTTACAATGCCTTCAGCCCGTCAGCAGACAGGTTCTGAACCAGCTGAAGCTTCTGAACTGTCTTCAAGAGCAGTCACAGCAGAAACTCTAAGCCATGAAAGTCATCAATACAAGAATGAAGAAGGAGGAGGAGGAGTTTGGATTTGATATCCCACTTTATCACTACCCTAAGGAGTCTGAAAGCGGCTAACAATCTCCTTTTCCTTTCCTCCCCCACAACAAACACTCTGTGAGGTGAGTGAGGCTGAGAGACTTCAGAGAAGTATGACTAGCCCAAGGTCACCCAGCAGCTGCATGTGGAGGAGTGGGAAATCAAACCCGGTTCAGCAGATTATGAGTCCACCGCTCTTAACCACTACACCACACTGGCTCCCATCCCAGGGCCTCAGGGGAAGCCTTCCACGGGTTGCGGGCTACATCAGTCCCAGCATAAGCAATGGTCAGGGACAATGGAGCTGTGGTCCAACAACATCTGGAGGGCTATACCACATTGGCTGTATCAGAGCTAGAGCCTAACCTTCTAGCAACAGGAACAACTGGACTATTACCCAATGGTGATGGAAAGAACTCCAGACCACAGTGGTTACATGAGCATCTTGGAACTATGCTGAGCCCAAAAGTGCTTCCCAATTGTGAACATGATCCCTAAAGGACAAGTGCAAAGCCATGAACCCTGAATAGCTCTGTTGGTTAGAGCATGGTGCTGATAATGCCAAGGTTGCAGGTTCAATTCCCATATGGGAGAGCTGCATATTTCTGCACTGCAGGGGGTTGGACTAGATGATCCTCAGGGTCCCTTCCAAATCTACGATTCTATGAAGATTATTTCCGCAACCAACCTGTTTACTGAGCCTACCACCACCATCTCTGTGTTGACTCTTGTTTGGGTTGAACTATTTATTCATCCTCTTCTGTACCCCCACTTACCAAGTACTCATTAAGGGTGGCAAAAGCACCACCTCAGCATGATGAAAAGGCGAAATAGAGCTATCTTCAGCATTTTTATGCTACTGGACTCCAAATCTCTGAAGAACTTCACCCAGTAGTACAATGTAGATGTTAAAAAGCCTGGGAGATTATTCTGTCTTTTTTTTGTGGTAAACCACTCTGAGATTTTCTCTACAATCAAGCAATATAATATATTTCACAAAATAAATAAATAGAATCCCATGAAATCCTATGGAGAGGAACAAGAGTTTCCTAGACACAACATCCAGAATACAGTGGTACCTCAAGTTAAGTACTTAATTCATTCCGGAGGTTCATTCTTAACCTGAAACTGTTCTTAACCTGAAGCACCACTTTAGCTAATGGGGCCTCCTGCTGCCGCCGTGCCGCCAGAGCACGATTTCTGTTCTCATCCTGAAGCAAAGTTCTTAACCCGAGGTAATATTTCTGGGTTAGTGGAGCCTGTAACCTGAAGTGTATGTAACCTGAAGCGTATGTAACCCGAGGTTCCACTGTATGTATGTCCGGAAGCCATGGAACAATCACAATACATGATCTCCAGACACTCAGCAATACTCTCTTGTTAATTCCTGAGCCCTCAACATGCACTGGCAACTCTTGAAAGTGACCAGGACCCACCCAGAAGAATTCAAGAAAAGTGCTGTGTTAATACTTTAAGAGGGCACAGAACTTCTTTGTTCCATGTGACTAACTGGACTGTTGCAGAGAAACAGAGACATAAACAAGTCTTCTTTCAAATCTTGCTCACTTCTTTCTGACAACAGATACAGCTATCTTCCCAAGCATGTATTACTTTCAACTTTTGAAAGGTCGGCTTCAGCTCCTCCCACATTCAAGCCTATTGCAAAAAATTGGGATATACCGGTAGTTATGATTCCTGGTTCCTAGTTCCTTACTTGCATGAAAGGTCAAAACACAGTTCAGCCAGAAAACATTAAAAAGTTTGGAAGTTTATATGTACAGGAAGCAACTTCAGCAATGTACAGGGTTTTACCCTCTTAGCAAAATGTTCCATACACCTGAACTCTTGTTTCCACAACACAAAATGCAGTACACTGCTAGCTATTCCTGCCATAGGGAGTATTTCTGAGCTAAGGCATCAACAATCTTCTATTATCTGATTGGGTAAATTTCTACAAATAAACACCCACATTTTTGCAAGATGATATGTGGGTTAGGAACCTGTAGGTGGAGAAATGATTGAAACTTGGACAAAGGCTCAGCTGTGTCTTTATCCCCCCCCCCCCCGTCCAGCTTTTTACTTTACAGTTTGAGGGCACAACACATATTCACTACAGTACCATAAATTACACCTCCATTTAGGATTATTAGAGCAACATTGGACACTGATGAATGTAAGATACTTTCAATTTTATTCGGGTATCAGGAAATAAAGTGTGCTCTGCAAGTCACAACACACAATTTCTTTGGCTCATCATTGCTCAGTCAATGGAAGAAACTATAGGTTTCTTGGGGGGGGGGGAGGTGCCTCCCTCTGCTTACACTGTGTGACAATAATCATGGAAACTTTCATTGGGAACGACAACTAATATGTTGAGCTATCCTTATTCATCATTGCAACGACCTTTGAAATGTCCTGAACCTCTCCCAGGACTGGGCTCAAAATTGGGGCAATTTGCAGCTCAAAATGTGCTGCTTGTATGCAAATGTTTACTCAAACGTTTTAAAGTTAAAACTGTGTGCTCGTATCTCCCTTCCCTGATCCCCTTTCCTTCATCTTTAAGCAGTTCTCCCTGCCGAAAAGTTTCCTGCGTCTTCCCTTTCTTTAGGCTCAATACACTTTCCAAGTGTTGCCCACATTTTCCTGTCTGCGTCTGCTGCTCTCCATTTTGGTTTTTCCCCGCTTCCACCATGGCTGCTCTCTTTCCCTTCTTGACATCCCTCTTCTTCTTTTTGTCTGCCTCTGTTCATCTTTCTCACAGCTCTCCTCTGTGCTCCTTGCTGCTGTCTCTCGCTTTCCCGTCTCCTTGGTTTCTTTTCAGTCACCTTCGCTGGAATGTTGGCAGCGATGTTTCTCTCCCCCAGCCCACCCCACCCTCCCATGCACGAAAACAAAGAAACTAAATAAATTAAATATCTCAAAAAGCCTGTTGGCTGGCGAATTCTGCTTCTGAAGGCTCTGCATTCTGAAAGTCTTTCTTCTCCCTGTAGTCAGTGAATAGTTATGCTCTCTAGCCACCCCACCCCTCCAGACCTTGTGAGTGATGGATTACACTGCAGTAAAGGCTCGGAGCACTGCAGAAAGAAAAGGCTGGAGAGGGGAGGAGCAGAAGAAAAGGCTGTCAGCATCAGGGTGGGAAGGAGAGGGATGAATGTGTGTGTGTCTGTGTGCGTGCGTGCATGGGCGCATGTGTGCAGACGGCGCCATTCTATCTTTGGCTGGGTAGATGGAACTGGGCTTTGAGACAGGGAGCCAAAAGACAAGCTCTTGCCACTGACTGCTGTATCTAAAGCAAAGGTGCAACGAACAGAAGCACACAGGAAGAAAAGAACAGCAGAAAGAGCACTTTTGCCAGAGAGGCACATCAGAACATAGGATACGGCTTGGAATGCAGAACTACTGTGTTTCCTTTGTGGTATGACCCATGCTCCACAACTGCACGCTTCTTTGCACCAGCTAATGCAAAACAGCCTGTGCTGGGGATGCGAAAATGTGCAAAGAGTTGAGATGTGTGCAATAAGGAAATGTGACAATATGACCTTCAGGTCAGAACTGGCAATGCTGGCTGAGTGGGGTGCAGCTTTAAATGCTCCAGGAATGGTGCAGTGGGAAGGTCTAACGGTACTGGGAACACTGTGTGAGTAAGGGGGTTATCCGAGCCAGAACGAGAAGATACCATCCCTAACCGGCTAGTTCCAAGACATGCAGTGAAACTTTTGGAATTAGGTGGCTCATAACTTGTGCATCAAAGCAAAGTGAAAAGCATGGTGCATTTGGGAATATTAAGTTATTTCACCCTGAAAAAAATAGATTGTTTACACAAAGGACTCTCTTCAATTCTATGTCCCATGCTTCATTTTATCTTCCCTCTCTCCCTCTATTTCTGCTCTGAATTCCATTTATTCTTCTTCCCCCTCATCTTGATTCCTTTTTGCCTCTTTTAAAAGCTGTCACTTCCTTTCCTTTCCTTCCATGCTTCTTCCTATTCCATCATCATTTGGAATCTTCTCTCTCCCCCCCCCCCCCATTGTCTCCTCCGGTCCCTTGTTTGTTTCACCTATGCTGTTTCTCCATTCTCACATTTAGTGCAGGAAAACCAAGTGCATTCTAAGCAATCTTTCATTGTGATCAGTTCTGATTCAGGCAGGCAATAGTAACGAGGACTTGTAACTGACTGTGGCAGCCTTTTTTCTCATTCTCAGATAGGGTACTTCCCAAAAGGAGGAAGCAAGCAATGCGGATGGGAGGAAAGAAAGTGGAGGAGGGGAAAGGGAGTGTTTGCTGTTTGTGCAATCAGCTTTCAGGAAGAGTCCCCACCCTGCAACTGCTACCAGCGACTCCCTCACTATCTCCTCCTCCCCTGCTGCTACTGAAGCCTCCCTTGCAAGCTTGGCTTAGGTTCCCTTCCCGCCATTCCCTTCTTTCCCCATCTGCATCCTTCCTCCTAGCATCACAATGTATCAGAGGCAGCTGCCATCTACACACTGACCTACTTCTCCCTTCAAAGCATCTCCTCCTCCCAGGGGCGCCGACTTATAAAAAATATTGGGGGGGCCCATACCGGGGTCCTGCCGCTGGTTCGCTCGGGTAGCCGGGAGAACGCAGTTCGAGGTGGCGGTGTTGGGGAGAGACCCTCGCTCAGGGCGCCACGAGACTTGGCGGCCGGCGGCCTATCTGGCGGGTTTTGGAGCGTATTTCGGCGGAGCGATTGGGGAGGAGGGGGCTTGTTGCCGGATTCTTCAGCTGGGCCGGAGATCCGCTGCTGCGGGTCCCTGGGCCGAGTTGTGAGCACGGCCTGCTGAAGGGAGATCCAGCCGATTGCGCGACGGGGACGGCCGGGACTCTCCGGCTAGGGCGTGCGGCTGGCTGGCTGGCTGGCTGGTGAGGGAGCAGGTGGGGAGGAGGCGGGGGTCCTCACTCTCTTAGGAAACGCACCCGCGCGCCCGATTGCCACGAAGTCCGAAGGGTGCGTGTGTGGAATTAAAAAGCAAAAACGAGATACGGGCAGGGCAGGCAAAGAGTTTTCCGCAAGAGGATGGAGGGCAGGTTGAAGAGAAAATCACTCAAGATGAGACAGTCAAATCAGCCATGATAAAATGGGCTCAGGATATTGGGTATAACATCATGTTTGAGGACTGGGAAAGGTTATGGACCACCGGAAAGAAATTCACGGCATGTAATGCCTTGATGGAAAATATTATGAAAATGATTTATAGGTGGTACATGACCCCAGTCAAGCTTGCAAAAATATATCACCTGTCTGATAATAAATGTTGGAAATGTAAGGAGGCTGAAGGGACATTCTTTCACCTCTGGTGGACTTGTCCAAAAGTGAAGGCCTTCTGGGAAATGATCTATAATGAGTTAAAAAAGGTATTTAAGTATACCTTTCCCAAGAAACCAGAGGCCTTCCTCTTGGGCATTGTTGGCCAGAAAGTGTTAAAGAAGGATAGAACTTTCTTTATGTATGCAACTACAGCAGCAAGAATACTTATCGCAAAATATTGGAAGACACAAGATTTGCCCACACTGGAAGAGTGGCAGACGCAATTGATGGACTACATGGAACTGGCTGAAATGACTGGCAGAATCCGAGATTTGGGAGAAGAAACAACGGAAGAGGACTGGGAAAAATTTAAGGACTATTTACAAAAACAATATAAGTTGTATGAATGTTAAAAATTTACACGATTCGGAAACTATAGCTTCAGCAATTAGATTTGGGAAACAGGAAATTATATTTTAAGTAAGAAAAGGTCAAAATCTAAGGTAATACTATGTTTAATTTAAGATATAAGTAACTGATGAAAAGTATGTTAAATTTAGAGGTATAGTATTTGAAAAGTACAAAATAAGGTACGAAACAAGGTAATAATTTGCTGATATCTTTATTATAAAGAATGCAGGGTAAGGGAGATGCGAGGAAGTCCAGTTAGTTATATAAAAAATGTGTTGAATGGTTGGTTTTCTTTTCTTCTTTTTCTTTTCTTCTTTTTCTTGTTCTTTTACTTTTTTCTTCAGTGTATGTTTCTAACTTTGTATTTGAAACCTTAATAAAATATTTATATATATAAAAAAGAGAGAAAATCCTTTCGCTTTTCTGGGGCGCAGGGAAGTCTCAGAGCCGGAGGTTGGGGAAGGGACCCCCTTTGCTCTGCCCTCTTCTCCCGTCTTAGATTCGCATGGGGGTCCCCGCCCGAGCTTGCCTGGCCACCGGGCCACACAAGGGCCGCGCTCTACGCGGCACACCTTGCTAGCCGCGCAGCTGTCCTCCGCGGCTGCGGAGCGGCCCTGCGCCGGTGCCCAGCCCCTCTGGGCGCCCGCTGCGCTGCCAATGACAAGCGGGCGACGTCGCGGGCGGGGAAGGCGTCGCTTTCTTTCCCGATCCTGCATCCTCCCAGTCTTCCAGCCCTTTTTTGGGTTGGAAGCTCGTCTCGTTCGCCCTTCTCCTTTCTTCACCCTGCGCGCAATTTTCCTCCCTCGTCTCCCTCCCCATTTCTCCTTCCTTCCTGACTGACTGGCGGGCTCTGGCTCGGGCTCGGGCTCGGGCTCCGGGTCGGGCTCAGGCTCAGGCTCGGGCTCGGGCAGCCACAGCGTCGGCGGTGTTGGCGATCGGCGGCGCGGGGGGATGGTCCTCCCGGGGGAGCCGGCGCTGCTCAATGGGGTTGCCAAGGAGACAGGCCGGCCGCCCCCCTCCCCCGACCCGGCGCCCCCCGCCGCGCCGGTGCCCTATAAAAGCCGCGGACGCGCCAAGCGTCAACAGGCAGAGCCTCAAGATTATCTCGCCGCGCTCGAGATTATTGGGGGGGCTGAGCCCCCCCAAACGAATTATTGAGGGGGCTCGGGCCCCCTCAAGCCCCATGGAGTCGGCGCCTATGCCTCCTCCTCCTCCTCCTCTGCTTCCAGCAATTGCAGTGTCTGAAATAGAAAGAAGGTGGGGAGAGAGCAATTATCGGTTCATATCCTCAGTAAGCACAACATTCACCATTTTTGTAAGGCTACCCCACAGAGGAAATGGGTTATCGAGAGAGACCTCCCCCCATATTGCTTTTGAACATATGTGGTTATATTTACAGCCAGTACAGAACTATATGGTTAAAGGATGAAGCTGGAGGAAAAATTGAGGGAAAGGATAACTTTCCCACAATGAGACCAATCACTTCACCACTTTTACTGTTTCAAAACACAGGCACACAGGGTGTTGTAAGAACAAGGATATAAATAGAGGCTTTTAAAATTGGTTAATAAAGGCATACAGATTGCAGGGCAAATGGTGAAGCATTCTTGAAAGGCACACATTTTTCATGCCAACACGGGACACTCAAATGAAAATTCAGATCTGGCCAGCTCTGCTATTTGCTGAAGGATGTCTGGCAATCTGGCAGGAGTGAGATTTAAGAAAGGATGGAATGCAGGAAGAGTAGAGTGAATTAGCCACAGATAGATAGAGGTAGAAAGAAAAAGAACAGCACAACGGCTCTACACTTCAGGCAACAAACATAATTTCTGCAGACACACAGTTTCACAGGTCTTTTACACAGACAGCATATACAGCATAGTTAACATTTCATGCTATAGTAGATAGCAAAACTGCATTTTTAAAAAGACGCTAATGCTTGGGCTGAGTCGTAGCTATGCAAGGGGAGGGGCTAGCCAGGTTTTTTGCCCTGTGACATCTCCAGAGGGGCACCACTGAGGCTCTCAACCTGTGTGGGTGTGTATGCAAATGTGCATGGGGGGCTGCCAAACTGGGTCTTTGAGCTGGGTGATATAACACTTCGTTTTGCCCCTGGCTTGGGAGCCCCATTCCAATCTCAAGATCTTGGCATGTGTACATAGATGTTTAAAAATGCAGGTATACTGCACACACTTGGTTTTTGCTGCAAGGAATACCTGCAGCAATTATGTCTGACACGTGGAGTCCAGAACCACAAAGGAGAACAAAAGTGGGGAGAACAGTCAAGACCAAAAAGAGGAAGATGGGATAATTACCAATGCATTCCTTTCACCTTGTTACTACAACACCTGGAAAATACATTTTCTTGCATTAAGACGCACACAGTTCCAAACAAAGAAGTGCAGTTTTGGCCTCAGACTGGTACAGGGTAAAAGGCTTAAGCTTTATTTTCCCATGATATTCTGTCTCCTGTTAGATATGGCACACATAAACAGAAACAACACCAATGGCTTTCCTGCCCTTCCCTATTTTTCTCTCTTCCCTGGGTCTTCTCCTCAGGATGTGAGATGAGGTTGTTGTGACGTGGGGTTTGTGATTTCAGCTCTCTTGATATAACATGCTGGAGACAGTTCTCTAGTAACACTTCTTTATTAAAGCAACAAGACTAAAGACTGGGGAGAGGAAAGCTACATTTATAGGGACAGGGAACTAGCAAGAAAGGATACATTTTGGAGGGAACAATATCAGGCAATCACAGTCCTGCCTTTTGGAGGGAACCAATAAGACAGAGGATCCAAATACAGCAGCTTAAATGAACCAATAGTAGCTGTACCCTTTGAAACCAAAAGGCAGTTACTTTACCCTAATGCGAATACAGACAATAATAATACAGATATAAAATCCTTTGACTCAATACACAACAGAGGTTTTACATTTCACACTTGGTCCCAATGAGGCTTTTGGTCAGACTTCACTTCTCCTAAACCAATCAGCCCTTGAAAGCTATGGACAAACTTCAGGGGAGCATCTTCTGATATTTGTAGATGCCATTCTTGGATTGTTCCCATTTGTTCTCCACTAGTGGATACTATCTAATCTTAAATGTTGATCAAATGACTTCAGAACAAAAGTGTACCTCCGTGTTTTGTTTGGGGAGACAGGCTGAAATACACCCATTTTTAATGAATGAATGAATGAATGAATGAATGAATCTTTTGCTCTGTTAGCATTCCTTGGTTCTACAAAGTGCTTTCCAGCCTGGATCTCACTCATCTAACAATTCTATGAAGGAAGCCATCAATAGCCCCATTTTGCAGTGGGAGTGACATACACAACCGTTTCAATTGTGGCCAAGCAGTAACCACCACATAATGGAGCAGAGAACTATTAACACTGCCTTATAAAGTGATAGGTGAGGACTAGATGACCCTTGTGGTCCCTTCCAGTTCTATGGCTCTTCAGTTCTAGGTTTCTATGAATATGGCGGGACACGGGGGGCATTGTGGGTTAAACCACAGAGCCTAGGACTTGCCGATCAGAAGGTTGGTGGTTCAAATCCCCGCGACAGAGTGAGCTCCCGTTGCTTGGTCCCTGCTCCTGCCAACCTAGCAGTTCGAAAGCACGTCAAAGTGCAAGTAGATAAATAGGTACTGCTCTGGCGGAAAGGTAAACGGCGTTTCCGTGCGCTGCTCTGGTTCGCCAGAAGCGGCTTAGTCATGCTGGCCACATGACCTGGAAAAACTGTCTGCAGACAAACGCCAGCTCCCTCGACCAATAAAACGAGATGAGCGCCGCAACCCGAGAGTCGGTCACGACTGGACCTAACGGTCAGGGGTCCCTTTACTATGAATATGGCAGGTGGTGCTTCCCTCCCATCACTCCACCTCCATCCTCAGGCAAAGCTTTGCACACCAACTTAAAGGCGGCAGCCTCAGAAGGCATAATGGAAGGGTCAGTAAAAGAGATGAGGTGGCAACACTGCTCCAGTCCTCCCAGCTTCCTTATGGAGATTCTGCTGTGTGCCGGATCTTGGTGGTTCACACGGGTGAATGTCAGAGTAGGACCTGGGAGAAAACAGGATTCAAATCCCCCCCAGCCAGCCATGAAGCTCCCTGGGTGAGCTTGGCTCAGTCACTGTCTCAGCCAGCCTAGCCTACCTCCCATGGTTTTTGTGGGGATAAAATGGGGAGATGGAGAACCCTGCCTGCCACCTTGAGCTCCTTGCTAGATTATAAATGTGACAATTAAAATTTTAATTAATTAATCTGGGAGAGCAAACTCCGCTGAGATTTACTTTGATGTGTAGGGAATAAACGTAATCGCTTTTTGGATTTTCTTCACTTCCCCTTGGTTCAATCCCGCATGCAGCGGCGGCGGCGGCGGCGGCAGCAGCATCCTTTGGATAGGAAGGGACCGCCCCGGGGAAGGAGAAGCGTGCAGGCGCGTTCCTGTCCTTCTGAGGAGGTGGAGTCGCGGCCGCCACCGCCCCTTTGCTGCTGCTGCTGATGCTTTCTGCTTCTGCTGAGGCCGGTTCTAGCCGGCTTGCACCAGAAGATGGCAAGGCGGCGCCGCAAAGCTGCAAAAGTCGCTGCCTGTGCTCCTCCAGCTGGCGCGCGAGGAAGGCAGGAAAGGGGAGGAGGCGGCGCCGCGCAAGCGGCTGCAGGCCCCGCGAACGCGCGCGCCACGTCCCCCACCCACCTCCCTGGGACGCAGAGCGCTCCTACTCCCTCCTCTTCCCACTGATCGCTCCAGGGAAGAGGTCTTGCTGCGTTCTTGGACTCCTTGGCGGCCTGGCGCAAGGGAAGCATATTGCCAGCCAACGCCCAGGTTTCCCAGGCTTGGCCTGGGTGCAGTCTTGGAAGAAGGCGCTCCGCTCGTCTTCCAGCCCCAGAAAGGCAGGGGACGCGCTTCTCACACGCTTGGCTGAAATACGCAAGCAGGCAGAGCCATCCACAAACACACACACACACACACACACGGAAATGGGGAGGGAAGCTGCAGCCTCGCAAGAGGCGAATGTGCTGCTGCAGGACATCTCCTTAGTAAGCAGGCAACAGACTCCGTGTGCCACGTGCATGAAGCCGCTGCAAAGAACGGCGCTGCGGTGCGCTCCCCACGTCTGGTTTTCTGATCTGGCATCCCTTCAGGGCTAGTGTGCGTACTTTCCCTTTGCGCCATGTCCTCTGGAAATCGATACTGGGAGGACTAGCTCTCCAAAGGCCCTTGAATAAATGATCAGGGTCCGGCTTGCCGCTAAGGCAGGCAGGATACCAGGATCCTCGTCGGTGACACTAAAACAGCCCACTGCACTTTAGGTAGCCGAGTGCTGTACCGTTTTCTCTCTGCTGCAGTTTTTGCCTCCTTGGGATCAGCAGGAGCTGTGCAAGAGTGCTGGCACAATGGTGCGGTTCTTAGTCGCTTCAGCGGCATTGGACAGGAGAACCTCTGAGTGGGAATTATTCCATGGAGTAGAGTTTGCCTTCCTGCCTTAATGGTGCCTAAAGTCTGCCATCTGAGAGGGATGTTTCATGGCAGGGCTGCCCTTGCAAGGTCTTGGATGTAACTGATAGGCACTGGGCTGGATAATGCAGGGGTGGCTCCAAATGGGTTTGTGAATAGCAGGAATGCTACACGATGTTTGCAGACCCAAATATGTCAGTATTCTTTCCCAACTCATCTCTGCCACAGTTGCACCTCACTTCCCCCCATTTTCTCTCCAAAGCTCATTTTATTTTATTTATAATCAAATGAAAATGTAGGCAGATTATGTGATCATACAGTAGTCCCCCAGCAAAAATCCAGATAATTTCCACAGATCTGCATTGCCTCCTTGCACTTTTTAAAGGTATGTTCTGATCTCAGAAACCATTGATCTATTGTACACTATAATTGTACAGCTATTAATCACACTTGGCAATACTACATGCATGCTTTTCTTTGGACAAAGGAACATAATATAAAGGCCCAATCCTACACTTCAGCTACATGGGTTGGGGAGCTATTGGATATGGTGGCTGCCTCCCTACACTGGCAACATGTGAGACATGCCACCATCATGTGAGAGCCACTAATATGACTGCACAGATATGCTGGGGTAAGTTGCTCTGGTATAACAGTCAAAATGCAGATGAGATATGGGCGAGACAGGGAAGAAACAGGCTCTCATCAAATCCTATATGCCAGTTTGCTGCTGCAATTGTTTCTCGTGTCTCTCCTGCCTTGCCATATGTCAATACTATATTGTCCCCAACAGCTTCATTTAGATGTTAAAGCCTTGGGGAAAAGACTCTATTCTATGGCACCCTACAATATAACTGTCAGGGGACAGTGGAACAATTATCCAATGTTACCTACCCCCAGGCCGGTGCAAAGGGGGGCGGGCAGCCGGGTACACTTGCCCCAGCAATCACAGAAGTAGGCCTGCCACTATAATGCTCCCTTCTAGCAATGTCACCCAAACATATCCTGGTCAGTCCCAATCACTCACACGCTCACCAACCTTCCCGCTGGAAGAATCACACCAGTGTTCATGCATCCGTTATACTCTCACACAAACTACCCTCATGCATCCACATGTACAGTCATCACACTAGCTATCATGGGGGAAATGACTTGCTGATAAACACCATACAATATTCTAGCTATAAGGATAACATATAATACTCAGAGTTCTAGCACTCATCCCTTCCCTACTTCATCAGGAGTCACAAACAATCCTCCCTGTCTCTCACTCATAGCATCTGCCACAAATTGGTAGATAATTACTGGCAATTGGGCTTAATCAAATGCAGCTACTTAGACCAGCTTGGTGCCCCCCAGATGTTTTGGACTACAATTCCCATCAGCCCCAGCCAGCAGGGCTGTGCAAGCTGTGAAATAAAGGGCTGAGCTTTCAAGAAAAGTGACTGTCTTTCAGATGTTGATGAAAGTCAGGGCATGTTTTTAAAGGGGGATGCCACAACGATGTTATTTATTTATTTTGATGATTTTGAAGATACCTATGCCTCTATTCAAAAAAAGCTTCCCCAAGATGGCACATAGTCATTATAAAATATATTAAAATAACATAATTGTCTTAAATTGTAAAACAGAGAGCAGTATAAAATGCTTCACACCAGGAGAAAAGACACATTATTTAAATCTATTGATTTAAATACACCATTAATGAATACAGCAGTAGGAAATATGTCTGACAGGGAAGTTCTTACTTGAGTTCAGTGGGAAAGGGATAGAATACATGTATCTGCAATATACATTTAGAAAGCATGCATTTGCCTAAAAGATGGATAGAGACAACTGTTTGCTTTTTTAAAAGTTAAAAGAAGGCTTCAGAATCAATACACGCTATGCCTAGTGACCCTAGGATGATGTCTGTATCAGCATTCCAACATTTTTTGATAATGTGGAACAGTGATGAAATTGCTTTTCTCCACCCCCTGAAAGTCAGCCAAGAATGTCAGCTGCCTGTAGGCCCATCCATATTCTCACATGACTAAAGACATTTATTCAGACAAGAGACTTTGCATTATGCTTTTGAAATTTATTTGTCAATCCTTGAATCACAGTTCAGTATGAAATAGTACTGAACGATTCAAAGAACCAATTGAGTAGTTGACACAAACACTTCTCAAGAAATCAAATGACCAGAACTTACAAGTACAAATTTCTTATATTCGAATCAAAGAGTGAGTTCAAAGTCTAAATAGTACCATCTTTGTGTAAAGCCACCATTCAAGAAACCTAGAGTTGTATCCAACTAAGTTTTACTTAGAGTAGACCCTTTGAAATTAATAGACCTACCTTAGCCATGCTAATTCATTTCCGTTCATTCTACTCTGAATAAAACTTTGTTGAATACCACCCCAGGACTCAATTTGTATATTTCGGCAAATGCTTCATCACCCTCATGCCTGAGATGTAAAGAAAAATGAAGCATATTAAATTACTAAACAAAGAAAAGGGTGGGGAGGAACATTAACATGTCAAACACAAGCAGAAGTATCTCACAACTGCTAATGCAGGGATATGACCCTAGTCTAGAGGAAGTTGGATTCCAACTCTGCCTGCATCTTCTATGTTGTAGTTTGGAAGTAATTGTTCCAACAATAAAGATCAAGCGTCTTGGCTGCTGTTTTGCTTCTATATCCTGGCTATGGTCTTTGTTTGACTCTCCAACCTGAGCCTACGGAGCTTTTCGGCTGCAACTCCCATCAGCACCAGTTGCAATCCATCATCTGGAGAAGCTCAGTACAGTATCCTTAAAGGTTAGATCCACAGGTGAAAATCCGTCTCTGAACCCTATGTACCTACATTCTGGAAAGCAGCTGCAATCAAATGTCCTATGCTTCTGAGATATCCTCCTATTTGAGAATTTTGACAAGATGCAGGTCATTCCTCAGTCATCATCCATCCTCAAAAAACTTAGGAAAAATTTATGAGGAACAGAAGTCCCAAGACCTTTAGTGATCTAGGAATTCCCCACAAGCGGTATATATGATAGCAGTTACTTTTTTTGTCTATTATCTCCACATGGGCAGCAGGATGGCCCACGCTGAAAGAAGTAATTGCACTGGCTACCAATTTTCTGCTGAGGCAGGTTTAAGGTGCTGCTGATGACTTGTAAGGCTCTATGCAGCTTGGGACTAGGCTACCTGAAAGAACACTTCCTGTCCTCTTTGGTCACACCATGTCCTGCAGATACCACTTGGAAATGGGTTTTCTCTGTGGTGGTACCCACCTTGTAGAATGATCTCCTAGATATCCAGCAGGCATTAACAGTACTGATATTTCATTAACTAGTAAGAACATATCTGTTCACTCAGGCCTTCCTGGACCTTTGATGTGTTATATCTTTATACTTTTTTCCACATGGTATACCAGATTTAATTATACTTTAGATACAGCAGATTATTTTTTTATATACTCTTAACGTGCTTTAGTGGATTGTCTTCAGTTATGGTTGTTGTTCGCCACCTTGGTGACTTCTTGTTTAAAAGTGGTGTATAAATTGTTTTAATAAATGAACCATCCTGAACCTTATTTTTTCCTCAGAACCTAACTCACCTTGCTCTGGGTTGGGGGAAAAGATTTTGAGATTGCAGCCTAAGTCCTGCTGTGGAAATGTTCCTATACATTGCACTCTTTTTTCTTCCTCATGCTTTCTCTCAGAAGGGAACCAATAAAATATTTTCCCCTCCTTCTGACATGGTTCATAGGTGCTATTTTCAGGAAAAGGTGTCTGCCTCATCCCCATACATGCTCATGGCTCATTCAGCCATGGAGGGTATGCCTGCCATTTTGGAGGGTCACAATGAGCCCTTTTCTTCCTTTTGAATGGCATATGGACACTGTAGACTGCCAGCCTAAACTGAAAGTGGTAATGCCTGGAGTTGTTTCAACCAGAGTTCTGCAAATTGCATCAGATACAGATATTTTTCTTCCGGCTCCAGTTCCCATAGCTGAAGGGAAGGTCCAATAGCTACAGGTGCCACCACTACTCTTCCTAGTTCAGAGAAAGGTTTCAGGCTAGAGAAAGTTCTTCCCCTTATTATTTTAGGAGCAGAATCCATTCTAGGGGTATGTCCAGAAGTCAGGTTACATTTTTCTGCCTTCCCTATCTTTCTAAAGGCAATGCTGGGGGCAAAGTGCTTTTCCTATTGCTGTGTTCTGTGTTGATTGCCCCTTAGGAGAGAATGGTTCTTCCATTAACCTCCAGGCCACAGCCCTGCAAATCTAGGGAACTGCTTTCCTCTCCATTGGTTCTTTTGTTAGGGCTTCCTCAATTGATGCTAAGGGTTCCAATAATACTTTTGAAGAAGAATAGTACACAGGGGCAAATCAGATTCTTTTTGGTCTGGTATGATCTGGACACCTTTCAGTTAAATGTTTCAGAAACTCTTCCAGCACCCACCAAACCAGTTGGAATGGACCTACCTTTTCCTACTCTGTCTCAGGTTCCTTGGTTCCTTTCCTGGTGTTTGAATTTGCCATAAGAAAATAAAGAATGGGCTGAACCCTTTGGGTGGGGTAAACCATCCCTTTCTTGTTCAAGAAATTATATTGCCCAAGGATGTTTTAACAAGTGTTATGTGAAGAGGTGGTTTAGTGGCTCCCTTAACTCCTAAAGCTATTTCGCCCATTAATTTGGATGAGATAATGTGGGGCTGACACGAACCCCTTAACATGTTGAAAGAATGTATTAAAGGGATTGTGGGACCCTCCCTGTTGCCATGCTCTCCTAATATCTGGATGTTCAAATTACATCAGAAATTCTACTTGTGTACACTAGTACATGAGTAGAAGTTGTGATGTAACTTTGAATGTGTGGTCAGAAGAATGTGAGGGTGGTGTGGGGGCATGGCTTTTCCATGTGGCCCCATGCCCCCTTCCCATCTTCTCTAAATACATTAAGGGGTTGTGTGAGGGATTGCAGAATATACCTTGCATAGGAGAGTTGAGGCTTTAGCCCTAGCCTTTGAGCCTCCTCGGCTTCTTCATACTTGCCAGGGCTGCCCTCATATCAGCAAATGAGATTAGCCTCACCAGCAGTCTTTTTCACAGATGCTTTCCTAGATGCTTTGCAAACAGAAACCCACTCAAACAAGAGAGAGGCTGTCTATGTGTGTGCCTCCTAAAAAAGGGACCAGAAACCCTCTACTTTGAAACATTCCTTTCATCCCTCTTTTCTTCCCAGAATAGATGTGACAACAACAGGCCCAAATGGCATTCTTCCAAGTCAAAAGGCAGCTCCATATATTCTTAACCCTTTGGTAACAAGGGTTACTCTTCCTCATGACTACAGGGATGCCAGCCTTAACTCCTTCCTTTTAGTGGCAAACTTCAGGCCTTTACAGACACCTGGAGGACCATCAGTTCATTAAGGAGGATGTTACAAATGCTTCATAAATGCTCTTTTCTTGGATACTTCCATATTTTGTTGGATTGAGTCATTCCATCCCCTATCTGCAGCATGGAAGAACACAAGTTGAAATGTGTGCAGCAGAGGGCAACCAAGATGATGAAGGGTCTGGAAACAAAGCCTTATGAGGGAACGGAGGGAACTGGGTATGTTCAGCCCGGAGAAGAAAAGATTGAGAGGTGATATGATACCCATCTTCAAATATTTGAAGGGCTGTCACAGCAATGATGGAGCAAGCTTGTTTTTTGCTGCTCCAGAGGCTAGGATCTGAGCCAATGGCTTCACATTACAAGAAAGGAGATTCCGACTAAACATTAGGAAGAACTTTCTGATGGTAATAACTGTTTGACATCAGAACAGGCTGCTTCAGAAGGTGATGGACTTTCCTTCATTGGAGGTTTTTAAGTAGAGGCTGGATATCCATCTGTGAGGGATTCTTTAGTTGTGGTTCTTGCATTGCAGGAGGCTGGGCTAGATGACACTTGTGTCCCTGACCCAGCTCTACAATTGTATGATTCTGTTGCCTCCACATTCACATTCACCCTTGTCATTGCACTTTCTAGGATTCACTTGAAGGAACAACCATTTCCAGTTTGGAGCCCTTTCCTTCAGTATCTTCTCCAGCCTCTGAAGAGTCTGAGAACCCTGACTGCTCATCCATTTTACATAGATTATTTTTATTAGTGTCCCTTCCTTCAGCCAAGGAATTGGAACATCCACCTTACCTCAGCTGAGGTGTCTCAGCATCCTAGTGAACAAAACCTGTCCAATAGATCCAGCATCCAGGATACCCTCAATACAATCCCCTCAATCTATGTCTGAACAGTGTTTCTCTCTCAGAATAGAGGATTTTGACCCCTTTAGAATAAGTTACCCAGTTCATCTTCAATCCCTTACCAGACTGCTAGGCAAGATGATTTCCATCATGGTTAGTCTCTTCAAAAACCTTTCTGTTACCCTTCCACGATGAGACCCTATCTTTCTTAAATCCTTCCCTAAGAGGTTCACAAGAGCTAGCACTTCAATCGAGACAGGAGGTCCTGCACTGTTCCATCAGCCTAGAGACCAGTGCCAGATTTACATATAAGCTAAACAAGCTCTAGCTTAGGACCCCACTCTCTTGGGGCCCCCAAAAAAATTTAAAGGAGAAAAAAAACCTGGATGTACATTTCCAAAATATAAGACAAAAAACAAATAAAATAAAACCTACATACAGCAACAGTGTTTTGTGTTGTGTAGGCTCCTATGATGTAAGTAATGGCCCCGCCTGCTAGCCTGCTCCCTGAAATATCACATAAAAAGGGCCCCATTACCTTCAGTAGCTTAGGGCTGCATCAAACCTAAATCTGGCCCTGCTAGAGACTGTGGTAATAACTGGTGTCAATCAGTCTAGCTGAGCAATGTTTAAGGGACATGGTGACAGAAGGAGGCCTCTTGCAGCATAAACCTCTTTGAACTTTGGGTGAGTCAACTTCCATTGAAAGCCTTTCCTTCATGACAGTTCCAGAGATACCTTTGTTCACCTGGACAGCATATGTACTAAGTCTTATGTCAACAGACAAGCAAGAATGAGTTTTCCACAACTCCTCAAAGAGGTGATCTGTTCGCTTCCTTGAGCAGAAACTTATTACTTCCCTAGTAACCCAGAATCTGAGGATAGGGCTTCTGGAAGACTTTTCAGGAGGTCTGGTTCTTGTTTTCAGAACAATCAAGAGAATTGAGGATCAGAAGACACATATCATCTTTATTGCCCCCCATTTGCTACAGGTTTCAGACTCTCAATCCATGACCTTTTCTGGAAATTCTGGATTGCTGCATGACATGCCTCCTCCTACATCCTCACCTACAGCTGCCTGGAGGTTGAAAGGCAGATTCTTCTAGCCCTGAGCTGCCATCCCAGAGTAATTTCCACTCTTTTAGTCTCATGCAAATCTCCCACCTGGGTACCAATAATACTTTGGTATCTACCCTCTTATACATGATTTCAAAATAAACTTAACAGAATAGAAGGGCCTTTAAAAATGCTGTGACAAGTCAGACACAGCAGCCCTTGGAGTTTCCAGGCCTTCAACTACCGTATTTTTCGCTCTATAGGGCGCACCTGACCATAGGGCGCACCTAGTTTTCAGAGGGGGAAATCAAGGGAAAAAAATATGATTTCCCCCTCCCCAGCTCTGGGAGCAGTGGACAGGCTGCACGTAGCCTGTGTGCTTCTCCCAGACCTTCTCCCTGCTTTTGCGGGAGGTGGGGGAATTCCCCCATCTCCCACAAAAGCCCACAGGAGGGAGAAGGGACTGACTCGGCCAGCCAGTCCCTTCTCCCTCCTTGGGGAAAAGCCCCCAAGAGCGGCGCGCTCTTTAAAGGCTGCGCGGCTCCTGCGGGCTTTTCTACGAGGAGGGAGAAGGGACTGACGGGGCCAGTCAGTCCCTTCTCCCTCCTGGGGAAAAGCCCGCAAGAGCGCACGGAGCTTGTGTGCGGCTCTTGGGGGCTTTTCCCGCCTGCCTCCCCCTGCATTCGCTCCATAGGACGCACACACATTTTCCCTTGCTTTTTAGGAGGGAAAAAGTGCGTCCTATAGAGAGAAAAATACGGTAAATTTATTGAAAAGACAGATTTCTGTTCTTTCCAGCATAACTGCAAGTTCTGGAGGACATCCCATTTCTTCTAATACCTGCAAACTTCCTATCTGATATCTCCACCTCCAGTTCGCTGTATGCCTTCTTGGAGTCTAAATGTGGCTTTCAAAGTTCCTCCTTGTAGCTTATTTAAACCCTTGAAGCTGCTTCCCTTAATTTACTCACCCTCAAAACAAACTTGCTACTGACCATAAACCTCAGCACACTGGGTTTTTGAGATTGGGGCCTTTTCTGTAGAGCTTGAACTATGTATTCCCAAAATGACAAGAATTATCCCGTGTTCTTACCCTTCAAGTTAACATTAATTTGACCTATCATGGATCAGGGGATTGATCTTGCCATTCTTTAGCTCTTATCTCCCAAAGAACAAGCACCACATTTCAGGAAAGAACCCCCCTGGATGAAATGTTCAAAACAGCTTCTTGGGTCTCTGTAGACAGGCCACTACAGGACTGAAACATATGCCACTATTTAAGGCAGTTTCCTAAAGCAGGATCCTTAACAACCTGTATATCCTAGGGCTCAGAATACATGGGGGTATTTGGATACCAAGTTCTCCCTTCCAGGGATGTACAGTGGTACCTCGGTTTTTTAACGTCTCCGTTGACAAATGTTTTGGAACTCGAACGCCGTAAACCGAGAAGTAAATGCTTTGATTTTCAAACACGCCTTGGAAGTCAAACATGCCACACAACTTTGATATTGTGTTTTCCTTATTGAGACTTTCGTTTTGAGTTTTTGAATGTTTTGGAACTCGAACGGTCTTCTGGAACAGATTACGTTCGAAAACCAAGGTATCACTGTACTACTTTTTAAAAATACCAGTCAGAAGTGTCTTCCTGCCCATGTGGGGAGAAAGTATTATTTTTACCCTGATGAACATTTATTCTCATGGGTAAGGCATCCTGCCCATCTCTACATTTATTCCAGTTACTATGAATCTTATATTTTCCAGATTTTGTTTGATTTTTTGGAGAGTGGGAGTTATTTTGCTCTCTCTGTTCCAATTAATATGATCTGTTGGTTTCATTTCTTCCGATTCTATGGCAGTGGTTCGTATTTCTAGCTCTTTTTGTTGCAGATGTTTTTTCTTTAATTTGCTATGTAATTGAGTATATGGTGAGCATTTCTCACCTTACAGGAAGTGACATTTTAGCTCTGTTTTCAGTCCCAGAGGCAGGACCTAACTGAATCCGGAATGTCCTCTGCCCCTACCTGCATTCTCATCAGGTAAGAACTGCATTCCTCCACCACCCAAGACTTATCTCTACTGTTTAACGTTGTTGTAAAAGTATCGAGATTTCATATGTCAGGAGTAGGCAACCTTTTCTGACTAGTGGGGCAGATCCTAATCTCCTCACTCATGGTGGGACAAATCTGACAGGGCAGGGCGAGAGCACCTACCTGTCAGTCACCTGGTGCCATAGTGATGTCAGGTGGTGCTATATTTTGAAGCCCTTGTTGTCGCAACTTCAAAGTACTGTACAATGCAGGGCAGTTTTTTAAAGGGCTTTCAAACAGCCCTGCGCTGTTCTTTGAACTTTGGGGTTTTTGGAGGTTCAAAGAGCAATGCTGGGAAATAGAAGTAGCTTCCAGTGTCCATCAGCTGTTGAGCAGAAGCAGGCCTTACTCTAGCAAAGGAATGATCTGGAGCTCACTTTAAGCTACTGATAGTTCCTTTTCAAAAATGTCTTTATTAAACACTGAATTTTTATACATAGTTCTTTTTGAAGCCCTGCCCTTATCCACCCCACACCTGACAACATGTGTAGAGACTGTGTGTAGGGCAGGTGGGTATAACACCCCCAAAATGGCCCAGCAAGCCACATCTTGGATGATATGGGTGCAAGTGGGTGAAGAAAGTTCCATATAAATATTAAAGATTGTGAAAATTACTTACATAAAATGAGTTTAAGTGGGAAGGTGGCTATGAAGATGTGTGACCATGAATTCCTGGAAGTTGCTCCATAGGGTTAAGAGAACTCATGTGAGGCAATGTGCGGCAAGCTGGGGGGCAGCAGCAATATCGGGCAGCAGCCCTAAACAACAGGTGGTTTCTACACTCATCTGTAATATGGAAATAGCACTGGCTTGCTTCATAAGGTTGCTGTGTGTAGTGTGTTTATTTAGAAGAGTTCGTCTTGCCTGTCTCCTAGGGATTCACCACTAGCGTAGCATAAACCATACAAGGCACTCTGGCATGCGTTAAAATAATTGAAAAGTGATTTGATGACGTTTTGTGGTACTTCAGTTTAAAAATCAAGAGAATTTATGAGGTTCAGTGTCCTGAGTCCATGTTTTTGTGCTGTGGTGGTGCAGGGAACACACAGCCCATGTATTTTTGTGGCTCAAACCGTGGGCAGGGATGTGATCCGATGACAGTTTAGGTAGAATCCAAGTGGATAGGTGGAGTGGATTGACATTTCTGCCTCATAGTGGTGCTGTGAAGCCCTGGATCTGTATCCCTCCCCCATTATATGATGCCTTTTGGGGAAGCCTATACAGGAAAAGAACCGTGCCAGTTCATGGATGAGTGTCCGCAGAACCCCTCACTTTTGCACCAGGATGGCTCTGCAATATCTGATGCAAAGCGCAATTTAGCAGTTTTTTTGGGGGGGCTGCCATGTAAAAACCACGTGCTGATTCTTGGTTTTGCGCCACGGCACCGGGTGTGGCAATTTTCCTGGCTGAGGGTGTAGCTTTGCCACCTGCAGTTTGATGGTGGAGGGGGGGAGGGCGGTGAGTGTCCCACCCCATGGAAAGATGCCGACAGTATTTTTAGGAACGTGAGAGTTATTGAAACCCAGATCATCTCTCTCCTTCTTTTCAGCGTTATTCCACTTTTTCCCTCAGAGCCCTCGCTGAGGCGTTCGCACCTCAGGTCAAGCGCGGGCTTACGTTTGCGCCTTTTCCTTTCACTCCAGAGGCCTACAAAGCGGGCGAATACGACGAAAAAAATATATATTTGGCGGGGGGAATGTAGAACGGGCCACTAATTCTTGGGGTGAGTGGGGTTAAATATCTCCTCAGCTTCGCCAGGAACCATTACGCCGCGTCGGAGCCAGGAGAGGAGGAACGGCGGCGGCGGCACTTCCCCCCGGCTGCTTCCAGCTCACTTCCCCTTGTCTCTCCCTCACACAGGCAGCGCCCCCACCCCAAGTTTTTAACGATCCGAGCCACCTCAGAGGGCGGCAGCCCAGTTGGGGCGCGCGCTCGGCGGCGAGGGGAGGCGGGGCGCTCGCGCTCTCTCCGCGCGCCTTTCCCGCTCCTCGAGCCTGATTGGTTGCGAGGAAGGGGAGGGGGCTTCGAGACAACGGGCGCGCGAGGGAAAAGGGGCGGCGGCGGCGGCGCCCCTTCCCGCTCCCCCCCACCCTCTCACCGCGTACAGACTCGACGCCTTCCCTCGTTCCCCTCACGCCGCGGGCGCGCGCGCTGACGGCCGCGTCTTTCGGTTCCCCCCTCCCCGCTTTTTCTCCCGTCCCCCTCCCTTTTAACCCTTTCCCTTCCTTTTCTTTAGGTCTGTCCGCTCCCCCCCCCCTTCCACCGCCCGCTGCTCTTTTCCCCATCCTTTCCTCATCCGGCTCGTCGGTCGGTCAGTCGGGAAGGCAGAGTTCGGCCGTGAGGCGGTTTCTGAGGAGGCTCGCTCTGCAGAACAGCCTCTGGGGGCGAGCGGGCGGGAGCTGGGTGGGTGGGTTGGTTGCCTGCCTGCCTGCCTTTAAAGTCGAGGGGGGAGGGAGGCATTAATTGCTCGCTTCTAAACGAGGGCAAGTCGCCCCTCCCTCCTTCCCCCCTCCCCAACTTTCACGGTTTGGGTTGTGGACTCGCGGAAAGCTCCCCCCCCCCCACCTCAAAGCGCGCGCGAGGAGGGCGGGGCAGATTCCGTCCACCCGTCTACGCCCCCCCCCTTTGTTTTCAGCCCTACTTCGCAATTTCTCCCAATTATTGATCATGATCACCGGAAATAATCGGGCAGGGTACTAAGGAGGGCGGGGAGGGGAGGGGGAAAAACACCCCCACCCCCAATCTTTGTTCTTCGGATTCGCAAAGCGGTGGTTTAGCCCTCTTCGTTTTGCCGTAACTTCTCCCCTTCCCCCCTCTCCCACCCCCACCCCGTTTGAGGTCCCCCCCCCTAGTTTATTTTTATTAACCCTCTTTCCCTAATAATCCAGGGAGGGGTCGGAAGACCGAGGCATCTCTTTCTCTCCCCCCGACCCCCCAACCCTAAATCCAAAGTGCTGTTCGCAGGAGGAGGAACAGGAGTCGGAAAGAAGCAACCAGGTTAGTCATTCGTGTAAAAGCCGTGCTGCCGACGTGATATTGGCTTCTGACTCATTTTCTGTGTTCAAGATGGGGAACGCACGTGCATATTTTATTTTATAATTCTTTGTCTGAACGCAGGATGCTCCGGCGTTTGTGTCGACGTGCAAAAGCTACCGTGTGGGGAGTATAGTGTATTTTTGCCTTGTGTCATCTTAAAGCCCTTTCTGTTGGACCTTTAAAAAAACATATCTGTTTTTTAACGAACGAACGAACGGTAGCTTGGATAGAAAATACAATATCCTTGCAGACTTGTGTGCTAACGTGCGTTTTGTAGTAATTATTCTGCTTATTCCGTATAAGCAAACTCTGTGCCTGAAACAATGACCTTTGCTTTTCTTAGGGGCTTAACAGTTTTACACATTAATTTGGTCTTCACTTCGTTTCTGTATGACAGTAGTTCCGTTTAAGACCGTGGGTGTTGAATGCAAGTTTTTACTAACGCCGAGGCACATATTTTTTCTTTTTAACTGTATCAAAAATGTAAAGCTCTGTTAGGCCAGTTTCTTTCCCCCTTTGAAGTTGCCTTAGGTTACACAGGGCTTTAGTAATTTGAGAATTTAACCATGTAGTTTGTCTTCTGTTGTACACCACTGTGTTAAGCTTTAAGTGTAGTAAACTAACCTGGATCTTTTCATTCTTTTTTCCTAGATATTGCTGGTGCCAGGTGCAGCTTTTTAAGGGGCCCAGTTCTGAGAGAGCAGAAACACAAGAGGAGTTTACTGTACTTTGAATCCTCAGAACCTGAGATTATTTTTTATCAACCTTCATTAGAGGGAGGAGGAATATAAAATCTGTCCCCCCACATTTCTTTACTCTTCAGAGCAGTAGTTAGGCATCACTCATTGGGGTACCAGGATAATACAGTTCACATGACAGTTTCTTTCTTATGGAGGCTCTGTGACCAAACCAAGCTTGAAGAGCTAAAAGGCACTGAGAGGACTTGATTACCTCCCTGGGGTGGGGTGGGGAGAAAGAGAGAAGGTCCCAAGAAAAGCCTCTTTGCACTGAAGGAAGATTGAAGCAACAGTCTCTGGATATTGCTGCTCTTCCCACCCCCAAGCGTTGGGTAAGTTACACTACCATTATTCACTTATTCATTCACTCTGTTCTGTTTCACTCCACCTCCACTCTACTATGTGGTGAAGAGACGTGCCTCAAGATGGTGAGCGTGGTGGTGGTGGGGAAGCAGGGATGACTGTGTGTGTTAGTGTAAAACATTGAAAAGAGGGTTTGTATCTCTTGCCTTGTGCATTACAAGTTTGGGGTTTGTGTGGAAATAGCTGGCACCTGCAAAAAGGAATGCAGACTTAATGGGTGTGCAGAGACTTGTATCATCTCATAAGGGGATGACTCTTAGTATAATGGTACAAAAAATAAGGATGAGTTGTACAAGTGAGTGGAAAAAAATCTCTCACACACACCCCAAATGCATGGGAGGACGCACAGAATGAGTTGGAAGATTAAGCAATGTTTTATGGTTCTGCAGTTGGACAAACACAGTAGCTGAAACAGTCCTTTCTCTCCAGACTAGTGTCTTTTGCAAATAAAAAAGGGATGCAGAGTAGTGGTGGTATTGACGTACGGATGCTTTCAAAGAAGTGTGTAGTTTATCACCTGGCTGCAGTGGCTGTTTCTATAATGGAGAGAGGATGAACAGCCAGAATATGCAGCTGTATGCAGGCTTCCCTGGTTGTGTTAACGCTTGCTCAATTTCAAATTGTGCTTCATTTTATGCTTTTAACACCTTGTGAGCCACTTTGGAAGGCATATTCCTGAAAGGAGCCTATAATTAATGAAAGGAAATTCAAATATTTTTTATGTTCTAAGAACCAAAATTTGCTTATACAGATGATGGAGCAGAGTTTTCAACCAATGGGGTTTACAGTATCTGAGATGTGGTTTGGAATTGTATTTGTTTCATTGGGGTGATTCAGAGGCAATACCAAACCTGGCTGGGCCCTCAGGCATGTGGACTTGGTTTATTCTGCTGGATAAGCGTAAATAATTTGCTGGTTTGGGATGAGGTGGCAAACTATGGGTTACCTCATACTAGGAAAGGAGGTTATAAATTGCTGTGCAGAAGGCACTGGAGATGGGAGGTGGAGTTTGTGAGCCTGAGGGACCAGCCAGACTCATGCACGTAATGCCAAGCCATGTTTTGATGTTATGTCTCAACCAACTCTTTACATGTAAGTTTTTACCTAAGTTTATTGAAATTCTGCACTTTTCCATTCTTCCTCTGGATCTTCTCATTTTGAAGTAGTATTTTAGCTAAATTATTTTTACATTTACACAACTGGGCTGTAATTTAAATGAATATGTTGTAAGGAACATTAATTCCATTATGTGGCAATTAACCTTTTGGGTCCTGTCCACTGTGGTTAGTGGGATTCAATCAGGCTGACTTCTATTCCCAGCCATATAGGAAGGGTTGCTCCTGCCTAGGGGCCAAACTACATGTCACATTTGTCATGTAGTTGGTCCTTGAGAGCAAGCCTTTTCTTCTAGAAATTGCTAGTGTTCACCCCCATTCCAGATTGAGAATATGACATTAAGGAGCTTTAACCCTTTGCTATGGTCATAGTACAGATTAGCTCACACCATCTTCAGATCAGGGCCCCAGTAGAGGTCAATGGATTAAATTCTCCTGAGCTCATGGCAGGATCCTTGTCCAGATTGCCCCCTGCCCACGCTGGCAATATGTGAAGGAAAAGTCTTGTGCCCAAGACTTGAAAATCAAGTCTGGTTTGGCTTTAATCATCATTGTGGCTGAAGATTTTCCTGAAGAAAGTTTGTATCATGAAATAAACAATTTAGCTTTTTAAAGTAATCTTAAAAATAATTTTCTAGTTTCACACCAAGAAACAAAATCCGGTGCCAGAGATATTAAGGGGTAGGGCCACCCAGACAAGGGCTGTTCAGTACTGCCATTGAATTCTATGGGATGTAGTAAACAGTTTTGGACATAGTTGAATCAATGCCCTGTGGTCAACAGAACAGGTCGTCCCCCCCCCCCACACCAGTGGTATCCTTGAGTGCATCACTTTACATGGGCCATAGTTCTATGGTAGAGCTCCTACTTTACGTACTGACTGTCCTAGGTTCAATCATTTGCATCTCCACAAATGCAGGTAATCAAAAAGATCTCTGCCAAAGGCCTCAGCACTTCTTCAGCAGCAGCTCCAAACCAAGTGTGCGTAACGGCTCGAGGCCCATCCCATTTCTAGGACTAGGTAGCCACAGGCAGATCTTACAATCTCTCAATGCTCACTTTTGTGTATGCTCCATTATTGGACTCCATATACTCCAGTTCTGCTGCTTAGAGACTTTAATTTGTATACCTACCTAAGTTGTTTCTCTTGCTTCCTCTCCCTGTTAAATAAATCTCAGCTCTTACTGCTCCCATCCTCTTAAATTGTGCACTGGTTGTTTCCCTACTTACTTTCAGAAAGCCTGGGGGCTGGAGATACTGCACACTATTTAGGTGGGCTCTGGTGTTCATACCTTCGTCAATCTCATTACTGTTTGAACCCAAGTTTCATAGTTCTCTCCACAAAAAGGAATTGCTGGTAGCAGTGCATTTTTCATAACAAAATGGGGTGCTGGTACTCATATATTGATAAAAGTGCCGTGGGCGCCAGCACAAAATGGCTGCCATATGCAGCCAAAAAAAAAAAAAAAAAGAATAATGTTGCAAAAAAGCCCTTCTAGTAGAGAAATCAGGGGTTATGCTTAATTCACCCTTATAGGTGACTGGCTGTCATTCATTCCCATGGACACTCAAGGATAATATTGCAGCAGAGACAAAATCTCTCTACTAACCCAGACAATTGGGCTGAATTTCATCCACAATACCCCATTGTAGTTACACAAAGTCTCTGCAGAGACCCATTGCCCCATCACCAGAGTCTCATGTTCTTATGGCTATGCAGTGTATACTATGCCTATTGTGATGGATGTTGTGCACTAGTGTTGTACAGTAGTTTATATTGACTAATTCAGGATGCATTCTAGTGATAAAACATTCTTACTTTGATAATAGTCTCTTGCAGTATACAAGACAGCATTAAAATATGTTTGTTTAAGCAAGCCTATCCAGACATGTAAAAACCTAAATGTGTTTTAATCTGTTTTTTGTTGATTCTAGTTAGGTTTGTTTTACGTTTTTCTAAAACACCTGTTTTTAACTGTCTTTTGTTGATATTTTTAATTGTTATTTTTTGTAAACCACTTTGAGGTTTTGTTACAATCAAGTGGTTTACAAATTTTGTTAAAGAATAAAATAGTGCAATGCAATGATGTTAGGTAAAGGCTACTGTAGATTATTGTTTTCTTAACAGGATATTCATGCCATTTTGCTTCCCCCTCAGTGGAAAGGAAAGATACAAAATATACATGGAAACTCACAAAAATAAATAAATTACTATATTCAGTTCGAGTAGATGCTTGTGAATCCTGGAACTGGGTCTGTCTCAAGTAGTAGGCAAAGAACTAATGCTGATTTTTCTCCTCACCCATCCCTCCTATTTTTCCACAGACAATGAAGGAATAGGTCACAATCACAAATCACATGCCTTAGATCTCATACCAAGTGGTGTACATTTTATAAATTGCCTTCAGGTCTAGTGGTGAAAAACATCTGGAAACATCTTACTCATTTTTATTGCCTGGCATAGAAAAGGAATACTTGATTTTATTTTATTTGGTAAAGAAATTACAGCTTATGGCTGCTGCATGTTAAGGTTGAGAAACAATACTATGTGATTGAAAAATTGCTGCAAGAGAGTTCCATATAAAATCTGTTTGGTTGCATTCTTGCTGCAAAATCTCACACTGCAGACAGAAGAAGTTAGGTCAGAACAACAGTTCCTGCAGGTATAGGGTGGTATATAAATTCAATAAATAATAATAATAACAGTTCCTTCTGTTCCTGTCAGTTAAAAGGAGACAGGAAAATGGCTTGATGGTCCACAGAGACTAGGTTCTCCAATGTTTGCACCATTGTTGTCTTAAAGCAGACCAATTATATGCGGCTTGAAAATGTTTCTTGTATATAAAAAGCAGATTTGCAGGTCTCTAGCTACTCTTAAGATGGCCATTTTGGTGTATTTAATGCTCACCTTATAAGGACTAGACTGCAAGAGATAACTGCCTTATCCAGTTCAGTCAAAATTCCACAATAGTGCTCTTATTGGCTTGTGACAGCAATAAGCCAGGCTTTTTAGAGACCAGGTGACCATTTGTGTTGTGATCTTTTGATAGCGAACTGCTTTTTATGTTCACATTCAGCTTTGTACTCCAAGCACGAGATCACAGCCTTAAACTCTTTAATCCAGAGAATACATAACACTCACTGACCTGAACTTTCAACAACTAATGCGACTTTGAATTTATGCAGTACCTATAAAAAGTTCTGAAAGGTGGGAGTGGAGTCACTATTTAGCTAGTTGGATTATTATTGTGGAATAACTAATAACTAATTCTTCAGTAGGTGTCAATAGTGCGACCTAGGTGTGTATTAACCTCTGAAGACAACTTTGGGTTTGGTCCCCATACGTTTCTGCTAAACACATCAGTATAGTGAGCAGCATTTTTTGCATGAAGATTATATCTGGGAAGTGTTGTATGCAAATGCAAGAAGGTATCTCTCCCACCTTTTTAATGTTTAAACCAGCTTAAACTCAACCAAGCAAGAACAGACCAGCCTTAAAACCTCCTGAGTCATCTTAACTACAGTTGCAGGAAAGTGTGGCAATGTCAGTGTGAGGCATGGTGTCTGCAACTATGAGTGTATTTAAACAGACCCTTAAGGTGTCACAGGTTTCTAGTCAAGGACAAATCAAGAGAGACTTTGTGAGTGACTTTATTCATTTTAAGTAGCTGAGGCTTGTAGTAGGGTGGGAGGCATAGCAAAATTAACTACACTTTGCTTCTACAGTGGAACCTCGTGTTACGTACTATCCCCCTTGTGAACACTGCGGGTTACGAGCTCCGCTAACCCGGAAGTAGATGCTCCCGGTTGCGGCCTTTGCCCCGGGATGTGAGTGGAAGTCGTGCGTTGGCAGCAGTAGGAGGTTAGTGAAAGCGTCCCTCATGTTACGAGCAGTTTCGGGTTACAAACGGATCTCTGGAATGGATTAAATTTGTAACCGGAGGTACCACTGTATTATTTAGTTAGAAATGAAACCACTTTGTGTTGAAAACTCATGATATATCAGGGGTGGGGACTGAATCTGGCCAGCAGTCCAGGTCATTATTTCTCCTCCCCATGCGGGTAAAATTTAGTAAGGGGACAGAGCCATCCACGCGGCAAACACTTGACATCACGGTGATGCCGGGTAACTTTTTATTACCTGCAGGGGCCTTCAAAAGCCCATTTAAAAGTGCTGTTTTTGCCCTGCATTTTTAATAGAGCTTTGTGCCTGGACACCCTTTTTATATTGAGTTGGGCTTTCATCGGCCCCATGCCTGGTGCCCCATATGACAACCGATGTAGGGCAGCTGGGCATGACTTGGCTGAAATGGGGAAGCTTGGTAGATCTAATTAGGTCCCAGGGCTGGCAGTCCCCCATCATATATTGTATCATAATGATGTTTATACCAAACTTGCAAGTTAGACTTTTTTTAGTTCCCTTTTAGTTCCTGTTTATTGCTTTCCTGGTTTGCCCAATGGTGCAGCAAATGTGCTAGGCATACAGTGTGATCCATGATTGGGGAAACCCCTAGCCTGTGGGCTAAATTAGGTCAAGCAGGTGTCCTAATCTGGTGTGTAGAGTTTTTTCTCCCAAACCATCCTCCCCTGCCCGTAATACCATATACAATATCAGGTGGGAGGCAGGTGAAGGTGTGGCCCTCACTTGGAAATTCATTTCCAAGTGACTTCCAAGTGAAATGAATTTCCAAGTGACTTCTATTAGGAACACACTTCAGAGGTGTAAAAAAACCCTGCGCATGTCAGCGGAGCACATGCAAGCCTGCTTTGCATCTTTTTGTGATGTCTTTATGATGTTTGGGGGCTACTTCTGGGTTTCAACGTACAGTCATACCTCGGGTTGAATGTGCTTTGGGATGAGCACGTTCGAGTTGCGCTCTGTGGCAACCCGGAAGTAACGGAGTGTTACTTCCGGGTTTCGTCGCATACGCAGACGCTCAAAATGACGTCATGCGCAGAAGCGGCGAAAAACGCCGTGCGCGTGCGCAGACGTGCCATCGCTGGTTACATTTGCTTCTAGATGCAAACGGGGCTCCAGAATGGATCCCGTTCACATCTAGAGGCCTCGGGTTAAGTATGTAATTCGTTCCAGAGGTCCGTTCTTAACCTGAAACTGTTCTTAACCTGAAGCACCACTTTAGCTAATGGGGCCTCCTGCTGCCGGAGCACAATTTCTGTTCTCATCCTGAAGCAAAGTTCTTAACCCTAGGTACTATTTCTGGGTTAGCAGAGTCTGTAACCTGAAGCGTATGTAACCTAAGGTACCACCGTACATGCACGTTATTCAGACATGCCTAAATTAGTCATTAGCTATAATCTGACATTATTATCCACCTGTCAAACTTGGCCTGCAGGGTTTGGGCAGATAAAGATCTTGGCACACCAGAGAGAAAAGGCTTTCCACTCCCGGAGTAGTTCATCGTTGCCCCAGAAGATGGTTTGATGAGCTTTGGGGAGGTACTGGCACTGCACTGTTCAGTGGCTTGAATGAAGCAGTGGTGGAACAGGTGGGCAGACAAATAAGGAATAGAAACTCTTCTGTTATGAGTTCTCAACACACACTCGCAAGAGATTTAGGATTTTTTGCTGGAGTCCGTGTGTGTGTTCATTATGAATATGTGTTCCTACCTGTAATTTCATGCCCAGCAAGAGGTTCGCACATCAGAGGAGTAAAGAAAGACTGGTTTATTGCATGAAATAAAAGGAGCATACATGAAATAAAAAAAAAGCCTCTGGCTGATGAACATCTTACACCCTTTTAAAATGTGTTTATGGGATGGGGGTTATTGGGTTTTTTGTTAATGTTTTTATCATGTGTTTTGTGTTTTTATATTGAGAACATCCCCGAGATCTACGAATAAAGGATGGCATACAAATTTAATAGTTATAACAATGGATGCTGCTTCGGGCAGCAAGGTGACATATAAGCGAGTAGCAAATCATACAGTACATACCCACCTTGATCTTAAAGAGTAAAAAAAACCCCTAACCACCCAAAAGTCTGAAGAATAGGCACAGCAATTTGCCACAAACTCACATTAAAAGTAGAGAGGAAAAGGGAAAGGTATCCCTAAGAGGAACCCAACTCAGGAATGAGAGATCTGTACCTACTGCATGAGAGTTGAGCTGTCCCCATTGATTTACCATACCAGCAAGGCTACAGCATCTCTCTCACTTGTTTCTTGGTCCATGGTCAGATGATGCATGAAGCTGGTCCTTGAGAGTAGAGGGTCCCATTAGAGCCTGTGAGCTACCCAGCAATTGCAAATCTGGAATTTTAAGTACAATTTTCTATCAATGCACCCTTATGGAGAGGGGAGGGGTCTTTCTGGATGAGCATTCCTTTGTACCATTGTTTACTTACTACAAGTTCCTGTCTGTCTGTCATTTTGTTTACCTTACCCATTTTGAAATCTAAAGGTCATGATCCTCCTGCAAAACAACTAACTGGTTATCTTGCATGTTTCCTCAATCATTTTTTTCCTGTTTGCTTTTTATTAGTTTTCTTACTTGATGAACAAACACACACAGTAAAATAATAAAATGACAAAAACAACCAAAATGGAATACACACACACACACACATACATACATACATACATACAACCATAAATCCATAAATTCTTACATACGGATTTATGTCACCATATTCTTTAATCCCAATTCCTTTTGTTCTCTAATAGACTTTCGTCTGCCTCAACCCTGATCTATTTTGTCTATTTGTTAAACTGCTCCTTTTATCCTTCCTTCATTTCCACAGTTTTCCACATACCATACTTGTAATCCATGTTGTGATTTGTGAAAATTAATCAAAGCAAATCCAGGTTTTGACTTCAGGACACTGTTTTTTTAGATAATCTCTGTAAATTTCCCATTCCTTTTGGAATTTTTGGTTAGGCTGTCTCCTAATCTCAACCGTCATTTTTGCCAGTTTGAGATATTCAAATAATTTATCCTTCCATTCCTCTTTTATTGGTATGATTTCACTTTTCCAATTTCTGGCTATTAATATTCTTGTTACCGTTGTAGCATATAAGAATATTCTCTTTTTTTCATACGGATATCTGAATCTAAAATGCCCCAAAGGAAAGCTTCTGATTTATTTATAAAGGTTTGCCTAAACATTTTTTTTAGCTCCTCATATATAATATCCCAGAAGTTCTTAATTTTTTTTACAACCCCATCACATGTGAAACAGTGTCCTTTCTGCCTGTTTACACCTCCAGCAAGTATTAGATTTTATGAGCATGCTCAAGTGGCGAAACCCGGAAGTAACCCTTTCCAGTACTTCCAGGTCGCTGCGGAACATAACCTGAAAGAACGTAACATGAGGTATGACTGTACCTTATATAGCTTCCTTATAGCATGTTTCCTCAATCATGACCTTTTGGAGGAAGATGCAATTGTCCATGCAAAACCTGATAGTTCCTTACAGGAGGTGATCATTAAACTTTGGTGGTGAGATGGAATTAATGAACTGATTTTTACATTAAGAATTCGGAGATTAGGATATGTACTCATGCCTTCCAGGTCATGTTTAAGATAAAGGTAGCTCATAATGGGGCTCTCTTTTTATATACACAGAAAAAGTTCAGATTCACACCCATTGCTACACTTGCTGCTCCCCTATGCTACAGGAAATACACACGAGTGCATTATTACATGCTGGCATGTATGCAGCACACACACACACTTAGTAGCAGTAACTATGCATGAATGCATGCAGCAGGAGCACATATGTTATCCTCTTGTACACATGGGATGTTGCTCCCATTTGGCCTAATTTCATACAGGTGGAGGAGCCTGGAAAGGGCAAGGGGGAAGCAAAAATGGAAGGAGGAGCAGGAAGCAGTCAGTCACTTTCTCTAGCATATTGTTAGGCAGGTAGGAAGGAAGAATGTGGGGTAAGAGGGGAGAAAGTGAGCTAACCTTGCCCCAATGTTGGGTCTGGCTTCTCCCACCATCAGCATGCGACCATTGATAGAGCAGGAACAGGGAACTTTTTTTCTAACTATTGACGTTCAGTACTATAGTCTGCCCAAGTCATTGCTGGGCCATTTTATCTTGGAGAAACAGGTTTCACTTGATCTCAGTCTGACATTCAGACATGTTGCATAATTTGCCCTTAGATCAGTTGACAGTGATTAAAATGAGCATCAAAACTTGTAACTTTAGGAATCCACAGTGGATTTGCAAACCAGTGAAAGGGACAGGCCTGCATTATATTTGATTTTAAAAATACAACACATCATTTAAACATTCCAAATGAGGAATTGGTTGGCAGGGAGAGGAAATGTATGATCCTTGGACCTCAGTATAGAAACTCAGCCATTTTCTTTAGAACTTTCTCTCTTTGCCAAATTATACCTCTCATCAAGTTGAGTCTTCATGTCAGATTTCATACCAATATGACAAACTGCATTTGATTTTTAAGATTAATATAACTTTTATTATAAAACCTAAGAGTATTGAAAAGCCAATACATCTTAAACTATAGGGCAACTTCTGCAGTTTTGTAATAAAACCCACTTTCAGGTTTCTGACATTTGTCACACTCCAGCATGACCAAGAAAGGGTGCCTGTGGTGGGGCTGTGCAGATAGGGGCACAGCTCATTCTTTTTTAAAATAATAATAATAATATTTATTACTTTTAAAAGTTACAGAAAAAGAAAAGAAAAAGAGAAAAGAGAAAAAACAAAAAAGAGGAAAAAAACAATACAATACAATATATAAACAATACAAAACACAACCTAAACATATTAAACTACACTAAACAAAACCCTAACCCACCTTAACCCTAAACAAAACAAAACAATAACCATTTAAAAACATACATCACACCTTTTCCATACTCTATCATTCATTCCCTTGTTTCTTTGACTTCCTCTCGCCTCCCTTTTTGTATTCCACTTCTATTAATTGTTTCAGCAAATCCTTTCCATCTTTCTCTATTTTCTGTCATATTATAAATATCTTAACATATTTTTTGTCATTAAAACTAAAATACTTATATATGCTTAACTCCTTATAACATTTCTGCTAAGGCCATAAAATTTCTTTCCATCATTTTTCTATCATTCATTAATTTTACAATATTACTATATATAAACTTTAAATTCTCTAATCTTCTTCTACCATCTCCTCTCTCTGGTTTCGGATTCTGCCAGTCCTTTCCGTCAATTCCATATAGTCCATCAACCTGGAGATCTTATGTCCGAGGCTCTTAACTCTTTTCCAGGTCCCTTCTGCAGGTCTTCTTCATATTCTTTAATGTCAAAGAGCAGATCTCGGGAAGACTCCAACCTAACAATGCTTTTATTCCTTCCAGGCAGGTCAGCCAAATTTCCATAGTTGAAGCTGAGGTCTATAAGATGTTTCATGACATGTTTCAAAATTCCTCCGGTTCCAAAGGCCCCCAGAACTCCAATCTCCTCCAGACCCAAGTCCATGTCCCAAAAGTCAATTGATCTCTGCATAGAGGGATCCTTCCAACTTTCCTTCTTCCATTCAGGCCGGGATCCAATCCTCAAAATCTGGCTTTTTCTGGATTCAATCATAGAAGGCCTCAATTTGTAATCCTCAATTTGCTTCTGTAAGACTGAGGATCCCGCTTGTATTACTTTAGACTCAACGACCACCGCTTTCTCTTTCTCCTCCACAATTTGTCCTTCCAAAGTAGATTCTTGTACCAAGTCCTGAATTATTTCTGTGTTGGTGCTCACTTTTTGACTCCAATTAGTCACTTTTTGATCCAAATTGTCAATTTTAAAAGACATGTCATCCGTCTTCTTATGAAGCTGTTCCAGCGAGTAGCTTATCTTGCATAATACCGTCACAATGGCTTCTCCTGTCAACATTTTGAGTGGTCCAAGGTCAATCTCTAGTTCTCACGATTACTTATCTGCAGCTGGTAATTCCCCAGTTGCACTCCTGTGACAGTTACAAAAACTCCCTCTAGAGGGAAACAGTCTCCACTTGTATCAATCCTTTCAGACACAATTCAAGCCATGAAAATAGTTTCAGTTTCCAATTACTTTTCCTCCTTTTTAAGCGCAGAAGGGAACAATGGAAACAGTATCTTTTTCTTATTTAACTAGCTGTCAAAAATGTTTTGTTCGCAGTCAATTAACTCTCCCAAAACTTCACTCTTTCTGGCAGCCCTTACCAGGTTCGGGACAGTGGTAATTTGGTTTTTCACTCTCTCCTGCAGGCTCACTAAGTCCAAAATCTCCCCCCTCTTCTCCTGCTTCCAAGGGGGGCTCTAGCTTTAACCGATGAAAATTTAATCCCTTGCCAAAAGCTTTCAAAGACTTTAGCTTATAACGTCTTTGCTTCAATCTATTTACAAAAAGGGGAAGGCGGACTTCCTGTTTAAGACCTTCCCCGTTTCGGTGCCAAATTAAGGTATTTAAAGATCCAATTTTCCGTTTTACTCACGGGTAGTTGTTTAAAATCTGATTGTCCACAGAAAAAAGTCAGCGCTCTCCGGCAACAGCAATGCGGCTTCCCTCCGTGAAAGAAGCAGTCAGTTAGAAGCACCGCGCCGCTCACCCCACGTCGCTCCGGATCCCCGAAACCGGGTTTCCCCGCGAGTAGGGGAGGCGCAAAAGGTGCCAGCCGAATCCCAGGTTCACAAGCTTCTCCCGCTTGTGATTTCAATGGGTCTCCGCCTTCGCCGTGGCGGTCAGACCCTGCTTTTCACGGAGCAAGTTCCTCTCGATCGGAGGAGCTCCGCCATTGCCGGAGGCGCCAACCCGGAGGTCTCGGGGGCACAGCTCATTCTTGTTACCCCACTTTCGGTGTTGAAATGAAAATGTCTGACTGCCAGTCAGGCGTCCTTTCATTATACGGGCCCTTTCACCACCCTATCTCAGTATTAAATCCTTGAGATATTTCATACTAGGTTTGGCATGCATGGTTTATGGATATGATTAAATTCTCCTTAGGAACAGGGATCCTCCCTCTTCTCTTCTCCCTCCCTCTAGGGTAATTGAGATTATCAGTGAAGGCATTTTTAGTAGTGTTACTAATCTTCCTGATGTTGCCATATTTTGCTGTAGAACTAAGTAAATATGTGTTGCTTGCCAATCTTAAAGCAAACAAACAGCCTAAGTAGGCCCTGGATCCTAAAAGGATACTGTCAAACATTATTTATATATGAAAAATAAGTGATTGGTGAAACAGTTGTATCAAAGACAGTTTAGTTAAATGTTTCAGCTTTCATCTTCCTCAGTAACACAGTTGGGATTTCAAATAGATGCTGTAAGCCAAGGTGACAGTTTTAAGAACACTCAGGATGCAATCATTCTAAGGAGTGTGGCATGTGCAAAATTGAAGTCTGGATTGAAATGGATTGAGATTAAATTGATCACATGCATTACTCGTTGTATACAAATAAATAGTAAATGAGAAAGATAGAAACCTTTTTGTGTGCTAAATTTCTTTCTTTAATTTTCTAGACATTCCTTTCAAAGGAGACCTGACGTCTGTGGGACTAGTTCAAGATGTGTAGTTCGGTTGCTCCCAGGCTCTGGTTTTTAACGGATCGTCGTATTAGGGAAGACTACCCTCAACAACAAATCCTGAGAGCACTCAAGGCCAAATGTTGTGAAGAGGACCTGGACTTCCGAGCTTTGGTGATGGATGAAGTGGTCCTGACCATTGAGCAAGGAAACCTTGGTAAGAATAAAGGTTGTATGGAAAGGTGACAGTTGGGAGGACATGGTGTATCATGCAAGTATGCCTCTGGATGCCACCTGCTGATAATTACAATTGTGAAGAGTGAGATGGCACTCAGGTCCTGTTTTCAGACTTCTCTTGGGAATCTGGTTGGCCACTGTGAGAACAAGATACTAGACTAGATGGGCCATTGGCCTGATCTTGCAGGCACTAATGCCTTTGCCTGTGAGCTGTTAAATTATAAATGCCAAAAAGCAAAACTGAGAAAAGTTTCTGTTGCATTTCAAATTGTGTTGTCGTATTTTTCTGCCTGAGTGCTGTTTCAAGGCTGAGCGTCAACTCTTTAAAAACTAGTGGCTTAAGCACAGCCTCCTTTGCCAATGCTTTGGGGGTTTAAGAGAGATTATTTGCCCCAGTTTGCCATGTGTACAGTCAGGTTGTCAAGTGCTCTAGAGCAGTGTTTCCCAACCACTGTTCCGCGGCACACTAGTGTGCCGCGAGATGTTGCCTGGTGTGCCGCGAGATGTTGCCTGGAGGGAGGCAGGCGAGTCGGGCGGCGAGAGGCGGGGCGGCGGCGGCGAGGAGAGGCCGCCCAGCGCGGGGCTCTCGCCGTCTGCCTGCCTGGCTGCCTGCGAGCTCGGCGGGCAGCGCCTCTGTCCGCAGCGCCCGCCTCGCGGCTCTCATTCCCTGCCCCTGCCAAAGCTCACCCAGCCAAGCCGCGCTCTCCTTCCTGCCTCGCTTTGCTGCCTCCTCCCCCCCCACCCCCAAAGCTTGGAGGTTCCCCGGCAAGGGGGAGGGAAAAAAATTGAAACTTACACTTTCGTGCGTCCCTCCCGGCGTGACGCTGCGCGCTGACGTCACAGGGCTGTAATGGTGGTGTGCCTCGAGATTTTTTCCATCAAACAAGTGTGCCTTTGCCCAAAAAAGGTTGGGAAACACTGCTCTAGAGGCCCTCTGAGTACCAAGTGCTGGGTAGAAGCAGTCGCAGAGATTAAAGCTTCACTCACCACAAAGGCTCTGCATGTACTCCCTGATATTGCTACACCTTAATTTTAAAATTGTGGCTGTCTCCTAATCTCAACCATCATTTTTGCCAGTTCGAGATATTCAAATAATTTATCCTTCCATTCCTCTTTTATTGGTATGATTTCACTTTTCCAATTTCTAGCTATTAATATTCTTGCTACACCTTAATTTTAAAATAGTGGCTGAGACATAGACTTCCATGCGACTCTACACCAGGGTAGACTATGTCCCTTTTGCTACTGCTGCTCCTGCAGAATTCTTGGGAGCAGATAAAAATTTGCTGTAACTAGATCACGCCACCATTGTCTACAGAGACTTTCACAGTACAAATAACTTAGGTTTCCAATTCTGTTCTGACTCCTGTGATTCTTATGGCAACATTTCCAAAGTCCATGGGCATGGCTCTACTCCAGCCCAATTGTTTTATGAGAAAGGATGAGGACTTTACTATGCAGACCTTCAGCTTGGATATGAACTTCAACTCTTGACTTCTTTATACATAGCACAGCAGGGTTGGGCAGCCACAGGGGCCTCCCTGTCAGCCCCACAGCATCATTACTTGTCTCACCTCTCCTCTACTACAATTAGGCTTGCAAAAACCCTTCTGTTGGAAACAATATGAGCTTTGTGGTTGTTGGTTTTTTTTTTTTTTTTTGCAAGCCTAATTGCCATGGCGGCTAATCAGGAAGAGGGATTGCAGTTGATGAGGGAAGTGTTAAACTTTCCCTGCAAACCCCCTCCTCACTGAAAATGCCTTCCTTGCTGCAATTTGGGTTGGAAGAAGCAAGCTTAGTTTGTGGGTAGGTAGGTAGGTTTGTAATTCAAACACAGTTTGTGGTTCACATGATGATGTCCTCCTTGCTGCACTTTGGAGATGTGGTGTCTTGTTTCTGTTACCCTGAGCTCTTGGAAGGGACATCAGCTCTTGGAAGGAACTGTACCCCTTTCTCTTCACCATGTTCCTGAAGAAATCAGGAAGATCATGCTCCCCAGAGGTGCCTAGGCCACCAACTGCTGTGAGCAACTTTGTGATCCACTGTTCCACACAGCTTTAAAATGGGAGTGTGCATCTACAAAATTTAGTGGTACCTCAGGTTGCATACGCTTCAGGTTACAGACTCCACTAACCCAGAAATATTACCTCGGGTTAAGAACTTTGCTTCAGGATAAGAACAGAAATCATGCAGCAGCAGGAGGCCCCATTAGCTAAAGTGGTGCTTCAGGTTAGGAACAGTTTCAGGTTAAGAATGGACCTCCGGAATGAATTAAGTTCTTAACCCGAGATACCGCTGTAATAAAATAGTAATATTGGAAAGAAGCTTTTATTACAGGACCACTTAGATACATGCAGAGCTTATTTGCTAAAAATGATTTTGTGGATGAAATGACATAATTGGGGAGTGGCTTTGTAAAGATGGTGCCATTGTAGGACAATTGTAAATAAGAGGCTTGCATTTGATTCCTGCATTACGGGGGTTGGACTAGATGACCCTTGGGTCCCTTCCAACTCTACGATTCTTTGTACAAAGTAAATAGGCCTTTGCTATGTGAACCTGGAGCTGAGCAGCTGGCCCTTTACAGCCGTTGCAGTTGCATGGCAAATTGTCACCACCTGGGGATATATCAAGTCAGTCACTGCAATGAAGAATGTGCTTGTGGCAAGGTTGCTTAGACAGGGGAGGATAAAGGACAGCTGAAGAGGAAGAAGAATCTTGTGTGACAGGCTTGCCAGATTACAAAATGGATGCATGGCTAATGAATTGAACCTGGAGCTCTGGAATGAAGTGGAGAAGACAGTTGGGAGATGATCTTACATAATTGTATTCTCCATGTAATCTCTACTGCCTAATCAGTTTTACTATCTTTTAAATGTGTGTTGAATTTTAGAAAATATTAAATACACATGTATTTGTGGCTGTAGTGGCCAGGGATTGTTCCTGTGCTTGTCTCTCCTACAGGGAGATTTGATGTTTGTGCATGGAACTGAGTTCAAAACTCCCATTGTTCTAGGCATATTTTGCAACAGGGAATTTGATTAGCAAGAGCAGTTTCTGAGCTTTGGGCACAGTGCTGCACCTAAGATTTCAGATTAAAACTGCAGAGTGGAAGGAAAGGAGGACCCTTTTCTGCCTCCCCACTTCCAGCTACTCTCTGAAGATTGGAGAAGAGACCCTCTTAAGAATATTAGTGGGGTGGGTAGGAGAAGGACTAGACCATATGAAAAGTGAACATAATATTTTAGCTGCAGTTCATTCATTTTCAGCTTTGTATTCTTATTATTAAAAAGTGCGCCTAGACATTTTGTTGTTGCACCCATAACCTAGGTTTAAGGTGCCATTTAGCTCCTAGCTTTCATATCTCTGTTTCTAACACTGGCATGGAATGATCACGGATGTAGTGTGGCTGGAGGGCAGGCATTACATTGATGCACTTGGAGTAATTCTAGTCTGCTATGCAAGCAAAACAGACAATTTCACTTTTACTGTTAATATAGCAAAGAGTTCAGCACCTCAAATCTTCTTGCAACAGTATAGTATAGATGGTGCTGCATGTTGTTATCTGGCCATCTTGTACTATCTCATCCTAATTTTCCCCCCAGTGAAATAAAAGTAATGCATTAATCTGCCAAAGGTTTGTTTGAGAGAATAAGTTTGTATGTCTGGCTCAAGTGAGTTTTATGAATGAGTAGAGATTTGAATTTACGTTTCCCTGGTCTAAGTCAAAACAGTCTATCTGTCAAACCAAATGTGACACTCTCAAGGCAGAGGCTAGAGCTTAGTGATTGAGTTTCCTGGTTCAGTCCCTGGCATCTTGCATTAAATTATCTCAGGAAGCAGAGCTATATGTTCAAATTTCTAGAGGTACTATTTGCATGTGAAAGCACTAAATTACAACAATGGAAACAGGTTTCCTACTCTAGCAAGTCTGATTGTGTTCCTGCACCATGCAGAAAACTCATTTTCAAAAATATCTTGATTTCACACCCACCCATAAAGTCTTAAGTTATTTTTATGGAAGACAGCTGAATTCTATAATTTGCCAACTACTTTTGCTCTAAACCCTTTCATATACAGTGGTGCCTCGCAAGACGAAATTAATTCGTTCCGCAAGTTTTTTCTTCTTGCGAGTTTTTCGTCTTGCGATGCACGGTTTCCCATAGGAATGCATTGAAAATCAATTAATGCGTTCCTATGGAAACCGCCTTCAGACCAGGTCCGGGGACAGTCTGTCCCCCGACCTCTTCTGAAGGCTGGGGGGGGACAAGGGCTTTTCTTCCCACCCCCAGCATTTTAAAAAACCCCGGGACAGCGGAGGACTTCTCCGCTGTCCAGGGCGATCTTAAAATGCTGGCGGGCGGCATTTTAAAATCGCCCGGGACAGCGGAGGACTTCTCCGCTGTCCGGGGCGATGTAAAAGCCCCTGGGAAGGCAGGCAGGGGGGACAAAGACTTTTGCCCCCCGCCCGCCTTCAGAAGAGGTCCTGGACCTCTTCTGAAGGCGGGCGGGGGGCGAAAGTCTTTGCTCCCCACCGCCTGCCTTCCAAAGCCGTCCAGGACAGCGGAGAAACGTGCTGCCTTTCTCTGCTCTCCCGGGAAGGCAGGCAGGGGGGAGCAAAGACTTTCGCCCCCTGCCCGCCTTCAGAAGAGGTCCTGGACCTCTTCTGAAGGCGGGCGGGGGGCGAAAGTCTTTGCCCCCGCCTGCCTTCAAAAGCCGTCCGGGACAGCGGAGAAACACGCTGCCTTTCTCCGCTCTCCCGGGAAGGCAGGCAGGGGGGAGCAAAGACTTTCGCCCCCCGTCCGCCTTCAGAAGACCTCTTCTGAAGGCGGGCGGGGGGCGAAAGTCTTTGCTCCCCCCCCCGCCTGCCTTCAAAAGCCGTCCGCGATAGCGGGAAGCGCTTCCCTGCTATCCCGGACTGCTTTTAAAATGCTGGCGGTGGGGAGCAAAGCCTTTCGGCCCCCGCCGGCCTTCCTGGACCTCTTCTGAAGGCCGGAGGGGGGGAAAGGCTTTGCTCCCCACCACCAGCATTTAAAAGAGGTCCCCGGAGATTTCCCTATGGGCTTCCTTCTTGCGAAGCAAGCCCATAGGGAAATTCGTCTTGCGAAGCACCTCCAAAAGAGAAAACCCTTTCGTCTTGCGGGTTTTCCGTCTTGCGAGGCATTCGTCTTGCGAGGTACCACTGTATCTGCTTATATGAACTAACTGAAGTGTGTTGATTGGGCGGGCCTATGGGGTGATAAATAATCTATATTTCATCAAGCTCGTCTGTAGCGCCATAACCCTCTTGAACACCTTGCTCAAGAAGTGAGTATTTTACAGCTGTGCAATACCTTCTGGATCCAGGGCCTCTTAAGGTGGGGACACACACCACAATCTCTTTCATGGTGACAGGCACAATTATCAGACCCCCTCCCTCAAAGATGCATTTTGATCTATTTCTATCCAGCTTTATTCCCGCTTTTTGCACCATTATAGCTTTGGTTACTCCAATTGATGACTTGTATCAAGGGAGAGATGAGGGAGGTGCAACCCTATTAAACCTACTCTTTCTCTCAGCAGCTTTTGACAACATTGACTATGGTCTTTTTCTGGAGTGACTCTGCAGGTTGTGGGTTGGGGCCTTGATAACACAGTGGTTTTGCTTTTGCCTTCTTGGTCATTTTCATAGAGTAGCAGTGGGTAATATTTGATTGACCCCATTGCTGGGTCCCGTGAAACATTGTCAGGCTCTATCCTGCCCCCATGCTGTTTAACCACTATATGAAGTTGTTGGGGGCAGCTATTGGGGTTTTACAGGCCAGTGCAATCAGCATTCTGATGACACTAAGTTCTACATATCTATACCATCCAATCCAAATGAAATTTGGTATTGGTGTTGAACCACTGCCTGGAGGCAATAATTTAATTTAATTTAACTTATTTTTAAAAGCCTGTAGTAATGTTACTATTATTTACCATCTTGATTGGTTTTGTGATTCTTTGATATGTTTTGTTTTGATATAAATCACTTTGAGGTAAAAAAAAAAGCTGTATGTAAGAATGCTAAATATTTATTTAGAAGCTAGCTAGCTAGCTACCTAAGAGCACATTGCCTCTAGTATTTAGCATATGGTATTCTGATTGCACCTGTAATAAAATAATATTTCTTATTTATCTTTGGGTGCAGTTCCTTTTAAATATTGTTAATGGGAATATTTTTGGGGATCCCAACATAGACTTTGAAGCTGAAATTAATAGTTTTCAATATTTGATTCCAAACAATTCTAGTTACGGGGGTAGCTAACCTGTGACTCTCTAAATGTTGTTGGTATCCAGCGCCCAGAGTCCTTGATGCTTTCTGAGGCTAATGGGAGTTGGCATCCACCATCTGGAGAGACAAAAGCTAGCAACTCCTCTGTTTCAGTATAAACACAGGACCACCAACAATGGTCAAAACACTTTTGTTTCCACACTTCCAGCAATAAATCGAGTTTTATTGATTGTTTAAATATTAATCTGTAAATTGCTTTGAGGTTTGCTTGTTTTACAACCAAGCAGTATATAAATTTTATGAAATAAATAAATCATTGTATTTATTTTCATTGTGATAACATCTTAAATCAGTTTTTCTTTAGTATCTATTCTATATTTATTAATTTCCCCCATAAATAATTCCATTATCCCCTGGAAATTTCTCTTGTGCCTATTGTTGTCCACTTTTCTAAATAAGCTGGGCAACTTGTTTTTTACATACAACAGCAAGTGATATTTGAAAAGTGCTTTCTTTGGATTATGACAAAGATGCATTTAAAACATATTGACTCTTAGTTTTCATATTACATTACTTCTAATAAAGTCTGATTCATAAATACTTTTAATTGTGATCTTATTTCTCCCATTTTCTGTTGAAAGGATTTTATTTGTTCTTTTATCCCGTCTTTATATAAATAAGAAAGGTGATTGTACTGGACAAAATACTTTCCTGTACAGGCAATGGCCGATTTAGGCGTGTCCAAATGTCTCGCAATCATGTGCACACGGCGTCAAACCTCGAAGTAGCCCCTAAACGTTATAAAGATGTCACAAAAAAGGGCAGGGGGCAGAGGGGGCTTACAAAGTTAAGGGAGCAATCCTGAGCACAAAAAGCTAGTATAAAGTACCTCAGCTTCTATTAAGCTGACGTATAGTATGTCAGATCCAGAGTTCGTTCAGGAGTCTTAGGTGGAGAGAAATGCTATCTAGGCTGGGCCCATTCTGGTGAAATGGGGGAAAAACTACAGGAGAGCCAGCTTAGCCAGCATCCCCATGGGAACTGTGGCCTCCTGTTGATGCACAGAGAGAGTTTTTGGGCCCTGTAATCAGATGCAAAGGAATTGTGAGGCTGCTCACATATAGCCCATGGGTAGCATCTTGCAATCACAAGCACAGGAATGCAAACAAACGAGATAAAGTGCACATGGTGTTCCCAGTAGTGCCTAGTGCAGCAGCCAGTCAACACATGACGTATATTCAGTTACACCAATTTCCCAGCTACAGGTACCAACCAAGCAACACAACATGACCAGGGAAGGGCCAGGTCACAGAGATCACCATCACACCCTGCTCCTCGCGGCACGCACACCTTGCAAATGCCCACACAGGCTATTGTAGGCCCCCACCCACCCAAAAACATGCATACGCAGGGAGATGTGACTGGGCAGTTACCAAAAGTACCCCAGAGCCAAAAGTACCCACAGCCAAAGGCACAGCAGAAGCCACAATAGGCCAGGAAGCACAAGTGTACCTTGCAACAGGTGGGCGGGCGGGCTGGTGGTAGGAGCATCTCTGAGGATAGGCAGCAGGTGCTACCACCACTGCCACCTCTTTGCCACAGCAGCGGTCGCACCTGCTGTCGTCTTCCCCCATCCCACTCAGGCAGCCGCTGTAGCCGGCCTCTATACACACACTGTGTGCATCTGATCAGAAATGTGGGGGACAATTCCTGAGTCCCCACAACAGCCATGTCCTGGCAGATACAGAAGACACTGACAGAAGGTCTCCAGCTTACCACAGGTGGCAGCACACACCCCTATTCATAAGCTTTGAACACCGTGTTCAGACTTCACCATTGCCTGTAACTGCATTGCCACCTCCCAGCGTGTGCACCACAATTGAGGCCGTGGCAGCATCCTACCAAAGATCTCCAGCTTTGCAACACTCGTCTCCTGCCTGAGCCCACAACACTACCACTGTCGGAAGATGAGCCATGGCCCTGAAACCGATCTCTTTACAAGAAGACTGGGAAGTAGGCAATGTTACACTGATCTCTAAAAAGGGATCAGACTTCCAAGGAAGGGACACAGGGAACTGAACGTCTTTTGTTGATAGGTTGCTGATGGAGATAATTGTGTGGTGATTGATGGAAGCCGGGCATAAATCTTGGTTATTGAATTCACTCTAGAGATAAGAATGAACAGAGGGGATTATGCTCTGAAAAAGCTGTTTTCTACGTATGGAGAGAGAAGTCGGCTCCTGGGAACCCCGATGGGGGTGAACAACATCAACATCTTTCCCAAAAGCCACATTAAGAGCCTGGATGGGCATGGGATCTGCAAAAGTATCCCTTTCTCTAATTATCTCTTCCTGCTGGGACTTGGGGTCAATTACCCCAGAGCTATGGAACTTTATTCCAACACATGATCATGGCGGCAAGACTTCGATATGTGCAAAGATGGAAAGACTCATATTTACGAACAATGGAAGGATGGTTGTTAACATTACTGGACTTAGCCGAGATGGCGAAACCGACATGTTTAATCAGAGAAAAAAAGACTTCTAACACATTTGCTAAGGATTGAAAACCTCTTACAGATTTTTTGCACGATAAAATGAATTAATGGCATTTGGGTTTGAAGACTGAAGATAATGTTGGTTTATAGAAGGTGGTTTTGTTAGGTGTAATACTGGAGTGGATGAGTTGAATAATGTTTACAAATAGTTGATAGACTAATCAGAAGTTATTTATTTTTCCTTCCTCCTTCTCCCGTTGTTTCGTCTCTTTTTCTTTTATCTCCCCCTCCCCCTTTTGGGGTTTGTGTTTCTATATAACTTTTTCTAAAATCAATTAGAAAAAATAATTTTGTGGGATCTCTTTGTTTCTGAATCTGAAACTAATTTATATTTGGCCTGCTTCAGTTACTAAAATGTATTTTCAGGACACATAAAAGCCAAAAAGAATGGATTACAGCTAATGAGGAATTTTGCCATAGAACTCAATAGGGCATTGATTCAATTCCGTGCTGATTCCCAAGTTGGCCTTAGCCTGAGAGGTCTCATGTTTTTAATCATGGTGTTAAAATGACCACTTTGAGACAATACAAAGCCATGTAGCCCTTAGTGCACTCTCAGATTTTTATTTTTAGCACAGCAACATATTGCTGTAAACTGCAGTTTCTTGTGGCCTTGACCTTCCCTGCACAGAACTGGCTGTCAAGTGCTTTTAAACTATTCTTTAAGATTACTGCTGCTCTTTCATTCTGAAGTGCTTTAAAGTATTTCCAGAGTATTAGAAATACATATTTGTTAAAGAGTTAATGTGTGTCTAGAAGATTGATAGGGGGAAACTTCTCTTCCTCTTTTTTACAACTCAAGAACTCAGGGCTGTTTAATGAAGCTGATAGCAGGAGAATCAGGACAGACAAAAGGAAGTAATACTTCACTCGGTGGATGTTAATTTAACATGCAACCCTGAAGAGAGACTGAAAATGCCCCATATTAGCTATTCAGTTGGGTTTCTACTCTCCTGCCTTTTTAAAAAAAGGTCTCCTGTCACAGGTCAGGCTCTAGATTCTATCAGGCTCTGAAAGTAAGCAAATCTTTTGAATTGGAGGAAGTATGAGGTCTGTTCTCAACTGCTAAGCTGGATTCTTCTTTTGTCCCACCAAACTTTATCAAATCTGCAGTCAATTTGTAGGATTGTCTTTCTATTTACCTACCAGCAGGCCTTTTGTTTATCTGGACTTCACTGTAAGCAGCAACCTCCATCAGCACTGAGTTGGACAGGCTTCTTGGCAAGGCAGCTACAGTGATGGCTCATCTCTCCAAAAGGGAGAATGTAATGCTAACGGCCAATAGCAAGATGAAGGTCTACCAGGCTTGTGTGTTGAGTACACTGCTTTCTGGTAGTGAGACATGGGCAACTTACGCCCACCAGGAGCAACATCTCAGTGCTTTCCACATGAACTGCATCAGGAAGATTTTGGGTGTCACCTGACAGCCTCAAACAAAGATATGCTCTCCCAAGCCCACATTTCCATCATGTCTGCACTCCTGTCTCGGTAACATCAGACAGCTAATTGCTTGGAGTTAATTACATTGGCTGCACGTAAAATTGCTTTTACAGAATTAAGGCCTAGCGTTTTGCTCTCTACCTTTCTGGATGGCTGCTGTAAGAAATTACCTTTTGAACAGCATTTCTGTGTCTTTGTAAAATGGTTATAGATGACATTGTTCACCACATTACTCAATGTCCTCTGTAGAAAGATCCTTGTGAAAAATATCCGTCTTAGTTTAGCTGCAGGAATTTTTTTGTTACCTCAAGTAAGTTTGTGTGCTTTTTGCTGTGGGAAAATAAAAATTAAGTTACCACGTGTGTTTCTTTATTTGAGTTGGCTGCCAGGAAATTAAGAAACACATTTGTGACTCCACTCTGAATGTCTTTTTTCTCTTTGTTATGGCTTAGAGCTAAACAAATAAAATTGTTTCTACAAACTGCAAACCAACGTGTCTGGGAAACAGCTAGATAGAATTTGGAGGCACTAAATCTGAAAATTCTTATGTGGACAAAAGGTGTGCAAACACACAATCAATGACCTACATATGTAGTAATGCCATAGTGTGGACGCAGCCTACAAAAGAAACAAAACTGATTAAAACGTTAAAAATATTAAAATGTTTCTAAATGCAAAAAACCAACAACAGAGGAATTTTGTGCATATTGTCAATTTTAATCAAGTCTCTGTGTGGCTCAAAATGTACGGTAGCTTCTAGCCTGTACCTCTGCTTGTAGCAATGGTAGTCTGGTGATTGACAGCTGCTTCTAATAGACAAACTGAAATAAACGTTCATTCTTTCCAAAATGGCAGATTCTGTTTTTCATCTGGGGGAGTTGTCTTGTATTTTTAGAAATAGAAGCTAATCACTAGTGTATCTCAGTAGAGGTGACTCAATTTTACTGCTACTTGGACTATATTTCTGAAACTAACAAAAGGCAGTAACCTAAGACAATTCAGTTAAACGGATTAACCCTGACTAACTTCAGATTTATGCTGCAAATGTGACATTGTGCTAAATTGTCAGTGTTAACAGTTACATTTCTGAAATTCTGTGGAAGATGTAAGTGGCTTTTCCATTTCCTTTCAATGCAATATTGTGCAAATTTGCACAACGTTGATTGCGTAAAATAACTTGATATTGATGAGATGGCCAAACCAATGTTCAGACTGTTGACAACAAAAACTAACAAGCACTTTGTCTGAATGCTGTTTAAACAAAGGGATGATTTTTTTCTGTGACTCTTTAGAGATGTTTTAGTGGTAGCTACTTCCCCCAATGCTTTTGAGGTTTTTTTCTGGGAGTTCATTTCGCTACAGTACATGCAGAGTTGAGAATGGTCTTGGAAATATTGTGGGTGTTACTTGAGATTTAGGAGAGGATGCATGGCAGACTAGACACTCTTGATAACATCAGTCATCTTTCTGTCAAATTGGAACAATCCTCTAGCACGTGTAAGAGATCATGATAGGCTCCTTCATTGGTATCTAGTTTGTAAATACCCTGTTTTGGTTAGTGACAGTGCTTGAGAATTTGATCTGAAATTATGTGCATCTCTTTTTGTAACCACACTTCTTTACAAGCACAAGTCAGCTGCAATGCGGCAGTGCTCGCTTGCAGCTAATGAAGTGTGCTGCAGCGATGTCTTGTCGTCTACTGCTCTTTCTATAAAATTATGAGGTCAGGATTGGGGAAGGGGAAGGGATAGCACAGCACAGCACAGTTTACTGCCTTCCGTAAATGTGGAGGTTGAAAAATGTCCAGTGGGGGCAGGGCAGGCAGCATCCTAAGCCATGTACAGCTAAGGTTGCTAAGGCATTTTATACTCCAGCTACATACTCAGATTTGAAAGGTATCTTAGGTGCCAAGAGAACAGGAGAAACCAGAAGAAATTATTCCAGGTTGCTGGGGTGGGGGGGTGGGGAGCAGTCATTGTGCATATAGCACCCCCTCTTGAGTACAAGCAGGGCACTAAATTAAGGGAGCTCCCCAAATTTGTCCTGCCTGAGAGCAGGTAACAGGCTTGATTGGAGTGCCTACTACAGCTTATAAAAAATATACATTTAAAAACATTTTGTGTTTAGTTTTCTATTGCCTTTCCCTTAGCTCCAGGGAGCTGGGGGGGGGCGGAATCCCCCACAAGAAAAAGGAGAATGCCTTGCATGGCACCATTGTTATTTTTCCTTTCCCCTATGACTGGAGGAAGCACTTGGAGGAGGCATAAGTTAAATTGCCAAGACTGATTTCTTCCTCTGTTCTCTCTCCCTCATTTCCTAGTAACAACCAGTCACCATTCACAGGCTCTTCCCCATTGGGGAAGGTGTATTCCTGAGAGACAAATCAAACACCAAATCAGCCTCCCTTTTCTCCCCACACTTCCACTAGGGCTTGGGAACACATAGTTCAAAATGACAGATGTTCTTCTCTGTTGAGGACAGAGAAGGAGAAGGCAGCTGGGATGGCTTTGTTTCCCTGTCACTTCATCAGCTTCACAGAACAGTTGTAGCAATCACACATGTGCAGCTGAATAGCTAACCTTTGGAATGTTGTTGGACTCCAGCAGTCAGGGATGATGGGAGTTGTAGTTCCAAAACCTTGGCAGGCCCACAGGTTAGCCATTCCTGGTCTAGGGGCTGAGGCATGTGTGTTAGCCCCAATGTTGCTGAGCCACTTCTTTCTGAAATGATTCATATAATATAAGGTGTGTGTCCCTTCTCTTTTTTTAATGGATTGTTCTTTACAGGGGATTTAAAGTCAAAATGGCCTCCTAGGCTAGCAATATTCTTTTCTTTCTCCCCTGCTGTCTTTTTTTATGATCTGGCCCTTTTGTTCAGGAATTTGATCCAAAATAAGGCACAAACCAATTCTCTGTCATGCATGGAGTTATGTTGAGTTGCAGGTTGGTTTTGCTGCAAGACACTTAATATGACTGCCTCTCTGGAAACTCAAAAATAAAGACATCTGCTTACTGGCAGAAGATCATGGGGAAAGTGTTCCACCATTGTAAAAGAAGGGTGTGGCTTCTTGGCTGAAAAAAGCAGACTGAAAAGATGATAAACTTTTAAGTTAACAATTTGGAGTATTCTGGAGCATTAGTGATGGATCAGTAGTGTGTATCTGTGGCTAATTCCATCATTCTTGTCACATGGATTATTAAAATGCTTTTGTTACCTAGAGCTGGCATTCTTTTATTTACTTTTTGTGGGAAGGGGAGGATTGGCCCTTGGTTTTCTTATCAGATTCTCATTCATTCCTTCATTTGTTATTGCTGCAGGTCTTCGAGTCAACGGGGAACTCATCACTGCTTACCCACAGGTAGTGGTGGTGCGTGTGCCAACACCATGGGTCCAAAGTGACAGTGACATTACAGTTCTTCGCCATCTGGAGAAGATGGGCTGCCGGCTCATGAATCGCCCCCAAGCCATACTTAATTGTGTCAATAAGTTCTGGACTTTCCAGGAGCTAGCTGGCCATGGTGTGCCTCTTCCAGACACCTTTTCCTATGGTAAGCCACCTAGATTAAAATAATGCTATTGTCCATAGTGACCATGTACCTGGAGCACGTGAGATCCTTACTAAAACTCTGAATGGTTTGGGGAAATCTGAATGAATGAAAAAAAAAATTAAGACTCTACAACTTGACTAGTGACAAATTGCCAAGTGGCAAATAAGAATAGAGTTGGGCCTCCTGTCCTTAAACAGGCATTAGTGTGTCCACTTCTGAAGAAGCTTGCCCTGGGCTTTGTGGTCTATAATAACTACTGCCTGGTCATAAATACTCCATTCTTGGATATGGTGGTTGAGTGATAGCAGAACAGTTGCAGGAGCTCCTAGAGGATTATCTGGATCTGTTTCAATCTGGATTCTGGCAGTTTTAGAACTGAACTGGTTGAACTGGTTCGAGAATGGAACCGGGAGAGGGTGACACTGTATCTAGTTCTCTATGTGAGCAACTTGTGATACCATTGACAATGGAATCCTTCTTGACCAACCATGGGGACACTGTTTTACTGTGGTTCTGCTCCTACCTGCAGGGATGTGTCCAGGGGATAACATTGGGAGATGGGGTTTTGGCCCTGTGATCCTTGCACTGGAGGGCACTGTCTTGTCTCTAGTATTCTATATTGGAAGGCATTTTGGGGCAAAGTTTCATCAGTACACTGATGACATGCAGTTCTGTTTCTCCATAACACCTGAGTCAGGAGAGACTGCAATATCTCAACCTCTGCCTGGGTGCAGTGGTGGGTGGGGTGAGGACCAGTAAATGCATTTGAACACTGGGATTTTTAAATTTCAGCAGGCATTTTAAGTAAGTTTTTTATTGAATGGTTAATTTGAATTGATATCTAAGTGGTATGTAAACAAAATGAATGAATGAGGAATAGGCATGTTGGTTTTTTTATTAATGCACTGATGACAGGTACCGTTCCCCCACCGCTTTTTTATCTTTTGTTGCTTTTACTTATGGAAGCTTAGCAACAGTATGTTCTTATAATGGTGACCATCCTAGAAGCATTTTCTGCCTGATAAATGTGTAGCTAAACAAACTCTCCTATGCATTACATCATATTTTGTGGGCCTTGTTGAGGCATAGGCCTATTAATGGTGGTTAACAGCAGAAGTTACCTCACTGTTCATTCTGCTTTTTCACAGCCCCTCAGCAGGCCAGCTGCTGCTTTTCTAGGTCTGGGTAGTTAGGAGTTAATGTTCAGGATGATAGATGTGTCCATCAGACTGTATTTAAGAATTCAGTCTGTGGAGGGCTAGAAATATGTTTTTCTTAGTGTGTATACAAGGACCTGGACTCAGGCTTCTCTCTTCCCCTCAAGTGCCAGATGGTTAAAATGTAGGGCTGCCAAGAGAAGCAAGATGTCCTACAGCGCACGTATTCCTCTGAACAAGGAAAATGCAGAGCTGATTCTGGCTTGTTCTGCTAGCTTCTAATCAGGTTTTTAGTGCCTGTGCCTCTAAGCCTTGTCTTCCCATTTACTACCCTGCTGACACCTAATTTTCCTCCTTTGATTCCATAGCTCTGCTGTTACAGGGAGAAGGAAGCATTAATTGAAGGATGGGAGGCAGTTTGTCTTATATGAACCTCTGGCATAGGCCCCTTTGGTTATGTGTCAGGTGCTTCTCTGACCTGTGAATGGCAAATGTAGCAGTGTTTTCTTGAGAACAGCTTCCTCACAGCCAGGGTGGGGAACTTCAGGCCCGGGATGAGTGTCAAATGTGGCTCTCCAAGCTTCTCTTTCTAAATGTCGGGACTATCTAGGGCCAGGCCCCTCATCAGCCATACTCTGTGCCATTCTTGCATACTTTTGCCTGCCTGGAATGCGTTCTTGAACAGTGACAAGTCTTGCCTTGGTGAAGGACAGAAGGGAGGGGGGAGAGTGTGCAGGTAAACTTTTGACTTTCCTGTATCGTGAATCTAATCCACAGTACAAAGATACGAGTCACTTTTGTTTGGCTCACTTTTTTGGCTCTGGCCCTGCTTACTACTTGGCGTGCAGCCCTTGGAAGTTTGCCCATGGGGGAATGTGGTCCCCAAGACTGAAAAAGGTTTCCCACACCCGTACTAAGCATTCAGTTTCTGGCCTGGAAAGGAGCTTGGCACTTCAGAATACTCGTCTCTGGTTGCTTGATGAAAGAGGGAAATGAAGGGAGATAGTAGAACAAGGCTTTAAATGTTTGGTCTTCTTAGAAGGTTAGAGTTCATAAGATGGTAGCGATCTGTAGCATATTTTCAGCTGAAGAAAGAACAGGCTGTGATTTAATCCAATAACTCAGGGCTGTTACTGGATATTTTATACGTAAGTATCTGAGTAAAGAATGCCTGGACTTTGCACCATGTGTGTGATCATCACTTTTTACGGCAAGATGCATAGAATTGGTGGGGGCAAAAACTGTGTGCACAGGGAGAATTTCCAGTCTGGTGCCTACCACAGGAAGGGCTCTTTGTCATGGCCATCAGCTAAATAGACTTCACAGGCAGAAGCAGAGCCTCAGAGGCATCTCTTAATATCCAGGCAGGCTCATATGAATGTAGGCAGTCCTTTGAACAACTCTGCCCCAAATTACTTAGGGCTCTTAAGGACAGAACTAGCACCTTCAGTTGGACTGGGAGGTGTACTAATAACCAGTGTAACTTGTACAGAATTGAAGTTATGTGGTTCAGTCGCCTTGCTCCCACCAGAAACCAGGCAGCAGCAATCCATTTGGGATTTCCAGACCGATTTAAAGGTAGCCATATTTAAGGCACCACGTCTAAGAAGGCCGTATCGCTGATTACCACATGCCTAATTTCAAAGGGCAGGCAATCAGAAGAAGGGCCTTGGATGAAGAATGAAGGGTTCAAGCCAGTTTGCAACACTTGAACTGTGTTCGGAAATGGAGCAGCAGCCAGTGCAGCTCTTGTAAGCTCTGATGAGATCTATAGCCATTCCTAGTTAGTAACACAGCAGCTGTGTTGTGAGTCTACTTAAGTTTCTGGGAAATCACCAAAGGCAGCCCACATTGTATTGGTGCAGTCAAGCAGTTATTAGGGCATGGATCACTGTGGCCAAGCTGTATTTGTTGAGGAGCAGTTGCAGCTTGCATACCAGCCCTAGTTGGTACAAGACGCTGCATGCTGTGGATATCATTTGCACTTCCAATGAAATCTGAATTGATCAGTGCCCTCAGGAAGCAAATTGATAATTGAAATTCTTTCAATAAAATATAAATACAAAAAGGAAGCAAACTGGATCTTTTGGGAGAAATGCATTCCCATGCAGAGCAGCTTGGACACTGCCTCACATGAGGCCTGAGATTGTTTCTACAATACTATAATTGTAAACTTTTTTAAAATTGAGGAAAGAAAAGGCATCAATGTTACAATATGATGATGATTTGATATTAGAAAGTCACATTTTAACCATCATGTAAATTAATAGGAAATTCTATTTAGCATATGGCCAGAATAGATAACCTGTATAGATTCTGATGTGAAAATGTCTGGGTTCCAGGGTTGCCTTCTTAAATAATTGTGTTGGCCTTTGGAATATGCCTTTGCTAGAAATTGGCTGAACGCTTCACTGGCAACATGTATATATTTTTTTTCCTGTCCAGGTGGTCATGAAAATTTTGCCAAAATGATTGATGAAGCAGAAGTGTTGGAGTTCCCCATGGTTGTGAAGAACACACGTGGTCATAGAGGTGAGTGAGAATCTGTGCATAATTGCTATGGAGTCCTGAATGAGGATTGCTCTTTGTCTAAAGCTTCCTGGCTATTTCAGAAACACTTAAAACATCCTAAACTCAGCCTTGCCAAGAGGATGCAGATTTTTAGTGATGTAGTATTATCAACCCTTGCCTGAATATCAAACTGATGTACAGGCAACGACCAATTGAGGCATGTCCGAATGATGCGCGATTGGGCATAGCACCAAACCCAGAACTAGCCCCAAACGTCAAAAAGACATGGTGGAAATGGGCAAAACAGGCAAATGAGGTTTGCCTAGACCTTCTAACTAAGGTGGTATACCTCTCTCAACATGTGGATAAGTAGAAGACCAAGTGTTTTATTTAGCTACAAAATCACATAAGTGTATTTCTGCATGTTGAATCATTTTAAGAAGAGGAACAAAAATCCTTACTTTTTTGCAGCTAGCGTAAAGTATAATTTAGTGATAATTTTGGTGTTAGCATTTGAATTTAGAATTTAAACTCTGTTTAAGTCATTAGTTTATATTAAGCTTATCGAACAACATTTGTAACAAAGCTTTTCTAGTTTCTGATTTTATTTATTTAGAGCATTTATAAACTGCTTAATATTTTTTAAAACTCTACAGTGTAATAAACAAACAGTATCATTACAATAAAAATACAACCTGAAGCCATTAAAAAAAAGATTCAGGGTATCCCTTGAAGATATCCTGGAGGTTAAGGTGGTCAATGACCCGTAGTCATGATGGCTGTATTTTACCTCTGTATCAGAGGCATTATGCCTCTGAACACCAGTTGCTTAGGAAACACAAGTGGAGACTGTGTTGTTTCACTCATGTTGTGCTTGTGGCCTTCCTGTCAGCGTCTGGCTGGCCACTGTGAAAAGAGGATGCTGGTTTGATTCAGCAGGGTTCTCGGGTTATTTTCTCAAAATAAAATTACTGCATTTTGAGCAAGTATTTTAAGAAAATACTAAGACTAGAGCTATTGACTAGTAAGCAAAGATACAGTAGTTTACAACGGGGAGGGGCGACCCCCTTCCCCCCCACCTCTCCCCCCTTTCTTCCTAATGTAACCCTAATGTCTCAGCAAATTAAACTGACCTATGGAAAATGTAACTTGAAAAAAGAGACATTGCGCATACCTGTGTAAACCAAGAAATCACACACATATATATATATATATGGGGGGGGGGGCGGCAGCGAACATTCTGCAGGACTAAAATAATAGTAATTGCGATACTATCATATATGCAGGATCACCATACGGTCTGTTTCTCCCAGTGGCCTTCTAAGTTGCGTGTAATGTTAGCATGGTTTGATTAGGGTGCAATGTGCTCTTTGAAGCTAACCCTGAAGAATTCATAGGCTCCCAATAAGAAAGGTTTTGTGCATCTCTGGGAGAATGAGCTTTTTGCCAGCAAGGGGGAATGGAAACACTAGAGCAAGCAACATTTTCACAGGAAACCAACCCATGAACTCAGCAGTGAGTTAGGAAATAATGGTTAAAGTCCTGTTTTTTGGTGGTGGCAGGGATGTGGAATTAAGGCAAAACCCTTGTTTTGGATATCTAGACAGTAACAAACATGGAAGCAACGAAAAGGGGTAGCTGGGTAGGCAGGGCTAATATTCATGCTTTGTGGGGCAACTCTCTGACCACACAGTCAAAGGAGCAGTCAGAAGCAAGATATAATTACTTGCATCCCCCTGTTGCCAGGCCTGCAGAACCAGCCATGTGCATTGGACTGAGGTGATTGCAGATGAAATTCTGGTGTGGAACACCAAAGGCAAATGTTTGCTACACATAAATGCATGTGCACATGCACACCCACTCATATCCCAGACAGTTGTTCCAGACAAAGCTTCAATGTATGTGAAATAAACACAGTGACAACTTAAAACAGCAGTAATTGGTGAGGAGATGGTCTGGGCGATATCTGATATATCACCAGCTGAACATTGTGATATACTGATAATATCATGATGTCTGAAATAAGGATGGAGCTGTGCAGAGGCATTGGCTGGCTTCACAGTTTTCCCCACATCGTGATTTTTGCATAGCGAACGCAGTATACTGCCACGTCAAAAATTTTGAAACTGATATCACGATATGGACCTCAAGCCAGTTTTGGATGGTATATCAATTTATCGCCCAGTCCTAGTGAGGACACAGTGATCTAAGCATGGCTGAGTAAATCCACATCTGCAGTGGGGCGTACCCAGATGAGTAGAACCAAACTTCTATATTCCAGTCCAGCTATTTAATGCTGGGTTTTCCCTTTGAAATTCCTCTCTTGGACAATGCTTATGTTTTGTGTTTCTGTTATGTGGCCTCTTGCAGGAGAATAGCTGTTTGGGGCTTCGGGGGTTGTCTGAAAGAAAGAATTTGCCTGTAAGCAAAAGTCCAAGGCCTGTGGACACAGGATTGCATAAATACAGGGATGAAATATTTCCCTAAAGTAAACATTTTAAGCAAAAGTGATTTGCTTGCCTTATCAGTTGCTAAAAGGAATGACTTATCTTCATTTCACCAGGCTCGTGTGTGTTTCGTGGCAAGTAGATAGTTTTAATAGGTCAGTTAAGGAAGAGGAAGGGCTGGAGATCAAGAATTGCATGGTGTGGTTATGGCTGTTTCAGAAGCAACGTATTGTGAAGCCTCACTGTACTGAGAGGACCTAAGGGCTTAAGAAACTGACCGCTTGTGGGTAAGGCAGGAGCACAGATTTCTGTGAAGTGGGCTGCCACAGCTCCAGTTTTCTTTCCTGCCTTGTCAAGAGCAGTCAGCCTTCTGTTTGCACTGCATCGCCACTGCATCTGGGGCCTTAAGACCAGTTTAGGGGGCACTGCCACCTGAGGCAGCTGTCTGTATCAGTTTAGTTTTAGGCCTGGCTCAGGGTTCATTTTTCTAGGGGTAATTTTTTTAAATAGATTTTTTGTTGCATTCAGCTTACTGGTATTTACAACAAAAGAATATTTCCCATCTTAAATGATACTGAGAATTCTAATACTTCCCGTGGATTTGCATTTGGCAAATAAATAATTTTTATATTTTTCACAGTTGCACTAATTAGTAGCTGCCAATTAATTGGGAGTGGTTCATTTTGGGTTCATCAGCTAATTATACACAGCACCTTGGAATCGGCTGTCATCTTTGGACTGTGATTGGTGCAGCCCTCTGTTTTATGTGTCTAGAGAACCCAAAACCTGTTGCAAAACGCTCTTGCAACCTAGTACTACTAGAATAGCACGGAATGGTACAGGCCAAGATTGAAGGATACTGGCAGACCTATACTGAGGGAGTTGAGAACTGGAATAAACGTTGGAAATTGTGAGTTTGCTTTAAGGTAATGTTTTGTTTTTCAAATTTTGCTATTTTTATAGCACTAAATGTGCAAAGCGCTTTACCAATTTTAATTTTATTCATACATGCACCAGTGCTGCCAGGATACTTTTTTTGCAGCACTGAGATTAAGGATTATGTTTTTCATACCCTTTAGAAAAATGCAGAAAATTCACTGACCTCCTCCCCCTTTCACCTTCTATACTGTCTTTATGCAGGTAAAGCTGTGTTTCTGGCAAGAGACAAGCACCATTTGGCAGACTTGAGCCATCTAATTCGTCATGAGGCCCCTTATCTATTCCAAAAATATGTCCAAGAATCCCATGGCAAAGATGTTCGTGTCATCGTAGTGGGAGGTCGTGTGGTGGGCACTATGCTGCGTTGTTCAACAGACGGTAGAATGCAGAGCAATTGCTCGCTTGGTAAGAATTGAAGTGTGCTTATTCTTGGTTGGAATTGGGGCCAGCAAAGGAGGGTTTAAAATCTAATTTAAGTGGCAGCTGTTTCATGTGCAATTACAAATAATTAAGCTATTACATTAAAAATTAGATTTTGAAATTGGAGACTTGACCAACTTTTTCAAAAGACAAGATAATGGTATTTAGAATACTACCTAGTAGGCTTCCTTCAGTTTATATGGTTTTATCTGGTCACAAATATAAAAGAATAGTGATGTGGTACGTGCCAATTTACTGCCAATGAACTGTGTGACTGGATATATGCTGAATTATCACTTATTTTATCTTGAAACGTTGTCTCCTTGGACCTATTTTATCTTTTCCGTAGTTGTTATATCCATGTTTACATATCTTGGGCTTTGATTATCCCACCAAGTTTTTAAATGCCTACTTTTATTTCATTCACTCCTTTTGCTTTACCTCTCATGGAGTGAGATCCTGAACCAAATGTGAGGGCACTATCATCTTGACTGTAAAGCTATATTAATCGTGAACCACTTTCAGAAGCAGTGTGGTTAAAAGCTGGTATTCAAATACTGTTAGGCAATTATTTTTTTAAAAAATAGAATCTGTTTATCTCACTCATCATCCCCTGTTGGATTGAAAAGTTTTTCTGTCACCTGTTTTCATAGAATTGTGGAGTTGGAAGGTACACCAAGGGTCATCTAGTCCAAACACTTCCAATGCAGGAATATCAACTAAAACATCCATGACAGATGCCCATCCATGTATGCACTAGCTGTTGGGTTTTCTGTCATTCAGGTGGACTCCATCTTTTTGATACAGACTTCCCTAAATGTTTTCCCAAGAATTCAGTCTTATTTGTTATGGACCCCCCCCCCCCCGCATCTCTACCTGTTTGGTCCATGGTTTTTTTTTTAAGATATAGCCCCCAAATAGGTAGACCTTCAGTAGCCCCACTCTAAGATTTACCCTTCTCTTTTTTGCCAGGTGGCATAGGAATGATGTGCTCGCTGAGTGAACAAGGCAAGCAGCTGGCAATCCAGGTGTCCAACATCTTGGGGATGGATGTATGTGGCATCGACCTCCTCATGAAGGATGATGGCTCGTTCTACGTCTGCGAGGCCAATGCAAATGTAGGTTTCATTGCCTTTGACAAGGCTTGTAATCTAGACGTAGCTGGTATCATAGCGGACTATGCCGCTTCCCTTCTTCCCCCCGGTCGCTTGACACGACGCATGTCCTTGCTCTCTGTGGTGTCCACGGCTAGCGAGACTAGCGAGCCAGAGCTGGGCCCTCCAGCTAGCGCCACTGTCGACAATATGAGCGCCAGCTCCAGCTCTGTCGACAGCGACCCTGAAACCACAGAGAGAGAGTTGCTCACCAAGCTCCCGGGGGGTATATTCAACATGAACCAGCTAATAGCCAATGAGATTAAGCTCCTGGTGGAGTGATGCCACATGTAAATAAATATGACCAACTTTCTTGTACATTTTTTTTAAAAAAACCAACAACAACTACTTGTAGTGCTGTATATCAGAAGCAGCTTATGGAGGTGAAGGGAGGTTTTAGCCTGGGGATCAAGATCAAAACGCATGTTCTGTGAATGCTGCTTTTTTGCTACTTATTGATTTTGCAGAACATACGTTTAGTTGATATTTTTGACAGCCAATTTCCCTTTGGTCATGCCCAGTTAAGAACCTGCATTTGTGTGGGGGAGGGGGTTGGAACCTTTGCGACATTAGGGATGCCACTGTGATTTTTAAACTCATTGCAGAGCATGTGGGTTCATTGGGAAGTGATTCAGCTTGATTTGTGCTTTTGGAACTTAGAAGTTTTAATTCTCCAAAAGCATTTGTAAACTATTGTCTGTAACCATCCCCTCACCTCATTAGCGCTCAGTCCTATTGGTTATTTTATACCCCTTGCTTTTTGTCCCATTAGGAGTTTATAGGTTAGGGCAGCCAATTTCTGTTTCATCCAAAGGTTCTAGATATCGGCATTTCCCATCTAACATCTGTAGGATCTGTGAGAATTCGCATCCCTGACAAACAGTCTGTAATGGCCTCAGAAGTCTGGCCCTTAAAGAAATTAAACAGGGTGCAGCATTTATTAGTTCAGCATGAGCTTTTGAACCAAACCTGTGACTTCTGCCATTTCAGTATTAACAGATGGGTTTATGTCCATACATTTATATTTAAAACAAACCACTTTCTTTCGGAGAAAGATTTTAGTATGTGTGGATTTTTAAGAAATTATTTTAATTCCTGGGGTGGGGGGGAGAAGGTTTGTCTAAATTTCAGTCTTGTTCATTGATGGCAGAAGTGGCATGTTTTCTTTTGCGCAAAAGGCAAAGATAAACAGCACTGTTAACTTTTGGTGTACAAAATAATGTTTAATCCGATGTGAAAAAGAATAACACTAGTTTAAAACAAATGTGCATTGACTTGTATTTGTTAGTGTTTTAGTCCTTTTTGCAAGATATATGCTATGTTAATGTTTCGTTTTTAATACATGCTCGTCCAACACTTCCTTCTCCATGCCTGCATCTTTAACAGTGGCCAAACTTGAAAATACCCATACTGTTTAACATCACTACTATTTAACAAACAACAACTAGACACCTTTTTTTTAATCTGTTACCCTGAAAAATGTGGGAGGGGGTGTGGAGGAGTGTTGAAGTGGTTGCAAATTTCACAACCACCTTGGAGTAAACTTAACGTGTTACTACTATTAGTAACGTTTCTCTGTAGAACACATTAAAATCTAAAGTGACTTCCTTAATAATAAATCTTGAAGAGAAATAAGCAGGTTTTGGGCAACAACATAGGACACTTTGCTAGTAAGGCCCAGCCAGAATGGGAATATGATTTAAGGCCACACTTCTGTGGATCTCAGGCCCCTATGTATGTGTCTGTATTTTGCTTTGTTTTGTCATTGGTTTTTTGTCTGTCCAGTTCGTCACTCTTTTTTCCAGAATGCCTGATGATCTCCTCTCCCAACCCCTACCCAATCCTGATACTTCTGGCTGTGCATTTTCTTATTAAATTTGATAAAAGAACCAAAACAGCAGCTTTGGGTCTGTTTTAATGGCCTCACCTTCCTCCTCCTCACCCATTTCTCACTCATTTATTTTCTTTGGGGTGTGTACGACATGGAAACAATATATACAGAATCCTATTACTTTTTATATTAAAAAAAAACACCACATAGTAAAATGTTTGCAACAGGAAGATGGTTTGTGGAAAGTTTTTGGAGGGTGGGCAGCTTATGTGTACAGTGCTGCTTTTATCTGGATGCCTCAAAGGAGCCTGGCCCCTCTGCCTTCTGAGGCTCTGAGCTTCATTCCTCTGGCCCATCCTCTCCACTTGGCTGTCTAACCTTCACTCGGATCTTAAATACACACCAGTTGAGGATTGCTACGCAGAGAGGCGTCAGGCGGCAATAAACAGAAAAGTGTTAACCTGCTTTCATGGAGGTTTGGTCATGCCTTGTTTGTACATTTTTTGTTTTTTAAAATATGTACTCTTCTTTTTTGTAGAATTAAATATTATTTAAATCAAGTGGAAGGTTGACTGTTGACATTAGCTGATGAAGCAAATTGAGTGCCCAGGTTGGAACAAAATACAAAGGTTTTCATTTAAAAAACCCCAAACACCCAGCAACTCAGGCAAAGCCCAATCTTTGACAATTTTTTTCCTTTTTGGTGGTTCTTCAACCCTTTGCCAGCTACACGTGTCTTCTAAAATACAGGTTTCTCTGACGACCCAGTTGGGTAATCTTTTTCCTTATATGTGCTTTGAAACACTGAGCATATTTCAGGAATTTGAGCAAAGAATTATCCTTCTGTTATCTGATAGAACTTTACAAATCTCTGAATCACTCACTGAAAATAAACAAAGTGAATCCAGGAAGGAACTGGTAACTCTTTGACAGTTCTGATATGGGCTGCATTTAGTCTACGTTGCTTGAGCAAAACTGGTAGTGAGAAGTCTGATTTTCACACTCACGTGTCTTTGTTCCCCACCCCAAATTCCTAGACCCAGTTTACATCAATATAAACACAGTGCAATGAAGCACACATTTCTTTCTAAAAAGAACCAACATACACACACAAACGAAACATGAAGAGTTTTTCAAGCTTTGATTTGTCTACTTGTCATGAGATGGTCATGGATGTATTGTGAGATTGGAGGAAATTGTGGCTAATCTGTGGGAGAAGAAAAGTTGCACTAAAATCTCACAGGAAATTGTACTTAAAAAAAACAAGGGTTGTAGATTCATCCCCTACCCTGCCTATCGTAGCTCCCCCAGGGAAATGTCATGGTAGAAGGTTTTTAAAACAACATACCTATCAGGTAAAGAAAATAAATCACGCTCTTACTAATCAGGGTGAAACTTCCACACAAGCTAATGCTACATGTCACACTTTTCTGAAGAACATTTACTTAAATACAGTAAGAGCACCAGCGTTGCTGATCATAGTTTGAAACTTTATCTTGAAACAAGCTCTTGGTAAGACAGAAGTCATAGTATCAGCATAGCCAATGACATAACACAAATGGAAGCAAAGTTGCTGGGATGTGTGGTGGTGGGTGGAGCTTGATGAATTCCATATGTTTTATTTGTATTTTTAATATGTTTGTACTTCTATATAGCAAATTCTGCAGATAAAATGGTTACCTTCATACATTTTTGTATTGTGTAGAAATGCAGATTGTGTTTATAGCTTTGTATGTTTTCAGATCTTTAATGTCTTAATGTTTTGATAAATTTTATAAACCCTCCTCTCATTCTGGAACACTGTGATAGATCATCAGTAATAAATAATGGAAGGACAGCACACTCATGGACTACTTTTGTTCTTGTTGGGTTGCACTCACCTTTCAAACTGTGTGATCATGCTTCACTGACTTTGCCGGCAATGCCTCATGTGGATTATCTCCTAAGAAAAATGTTCTGGACCTGCGATGCTTATAAAAATTAAAAAGAACTCTACGAGAGGTGCTGCACCGGACTCTTACCAGAATCAACAAATGGAATAAATCATTTAAACTTCTAATAAGTCTCCCAGTTTAGAAAAGCAAAGCCCATGTAGGTTAAATGTGTAAGGGCTTAAGCATTGTAAGACGTATCAACATGTACAATTCTTTCTCATGGCTCACTCTTTTTGAGAAGGTTTATGAGCTATTTGGCTGGTGTGAGACTCACGACCCACTCCTGTTCTCTCTATGGAATTGTAGGTGCTCAGACAGGTAACCTCTGCTGCTACTGTCTCTTTTTATTTTTAATTTTTCTCTGTTCTAGGAATTCCTAAAATGCAAATTATTGTAGGATTAATAATGAAATGTTACCTTTTCCCTTTAGTTTTCTTTTACTTTTATTTTGAGTCTCCTGACCTTGGAGGGTGATTTTTGGGATGATCTGATGGTGGCTTGGACCATTGTTGGAAGTTTCCATACTCCCCTCATGTACCAGTTTTCAGTTGAATGTCTTTTATTTGATTAATGCACTGTCCATGTTTTAGGGTGGGAATTTGTAGTTCTTGGGGAACACTGTTCTGCTATGTAAACTTTTATATACATATAATTCATTTTGCTGATGTTTCTAACAGTTCACACTTTCTTACTGTTCTTTGCAAAACTTTTCAGGAGCCAAAAAAGTCAAACAATCCAGAGAAAAACTTCCCTTCTCCCCTTTCTGATGGCAAGAGAAAGAGCTTGTGAAAAATCCTTGAGAATGTTCCTCCCTAAACTTTTCCCCCCTGTGGTAAAACAGTAAACGCAGCAGTTTGGTGGCATCCAGTACCGACCTGTTGGCAGGTAACTTTCAGCTCTTTTGATCATCCCATGTTTGCTAACATTGGTTTCCTTTCTTCTAACACCCTAGTTTTAATATTATTACTGTCCAGAAAGAATGAGGCTTAGGAAGCATGTTGAGTTCTTCTTGTTTTTGATTTTGCTTTTTTTTGCTAGAGCCATGTTTTAATAACCCTTTTCAGGATCCATGTGTTCAAGTAGGATCATGGCAAGGATGAGTTTAAACAACATGCACTGCTTCAGAAAGGAGTGGTGGGATGGTGTGTAATTCCATAAATTCTGCCATCTCCACCCTCCCATGTTCCTGTCTTGCTCTTCTCACTCCCTTCCCCCTCCCCCCCCCCCCATATACACTCTTGGCTTAAGTTTTTACAGGGCTTTGGTGCTTTCCAGGGGCACAATCAGCACAAAACTAATCGGCATCAATTAATAACAGGTATGAAAAACTAGCTGTACAAAGTTATATATAAAATTAATTTCTTATAGCAGGGCTGGGGGGGGGAGGGTGGTTATCATCCTTTGTTAAGGCCATTTGAGGGTGACGTTTTCAGACATTTTTAGTATGTCCTGTTGAGGATGGTACTCATGTCAGTAATACTTGGTGATTCAAATGATCTCTTGATAACTTTGAAAACTATTTATTAACAGCCCAAAACTTGTATAGTGCTGCAACTGCAACGATATAGCCTATATTGAAGGTACTTTCTAATGAGGAAGAATATAATGCTTCAGATCAACACTCTTAAAATCATTTTTTTAGTGTACAAGTTGGAAATAAGTCATTTTTCAGTGTTGCTGTATTTTAACATTTTGTGTGCACACCGCCTAAAGCAAAACGTTTTTTTGCCAGTTTAACCCCATAACGTTTTGAAATTTGTAGCTTGGGACATCTTTTAAGCAGCACTAGTGCAGGATTTGACTTTATGTTTTAAGATTTCACAGTTGTTATTGCATATTGTTTTTACTGCTTCTCCTTTTCACTTGGCATGGAAGGTTTACTTCTGAATATATTTTTGTCCTTTGCTGAAAGAAATGGTTGTACCTTTTAGAGCTAGCTGAAGAGGGCACAATAATTTTGCAAACATTTTGACAAATGCACCCTCTCTTGTAATTTTTGTTTTCTATGAAAAATGGGACAATGATATATATATGCATGCTTTTGCAGTGTGTTCCCTCCTCCTGTCAATTTGCAAACACCTGGCTAATTTAAAGGAGGTGGTTGAAAGCCTGGTGAGCAATTAAAGCTCTCGTGAAGGAAAAGTTCATGCTACAGATTTCTTCCTTTAAATTGGCTGCGCCCTTGTGAATTGATATCTTAAAGGAGGTAATCAGTTGCGGTCCCTTTGCTGAAAATAAAAGTATTCTCAATGGATTAGGAACACCTCAGGAAGCATTGTCCCTGCTCCTGGGAGGAGAGAGATCCAAGGGGGCAGGGGAAAGGATGAGAGTGGTGTTGAAGCAGTAGGAGTCTATGGGAAGAGTGTTTGTGAACAGTGCCCAACAAAGGTTAAAACAAGGTGCTACTTTTTTCCCCTTTGGGAGCCCAGGAAGGTGTTAACGTCTTCAGTAAAAGTTGTTTCGTTTTGTGATGTTCTATGTGGCTCAGGTCGTGTGTTTCAGATCTGTAGCTACTAATATGCTATAAGAAAGAATTAAATAGCCTTCTAGGTTCTACAGTACCTGGAAATTAGTTGAGCTCAACCCAACCAACAAAGCTGCTGCACACCCCTTCCTATTGAAATGTATGGAAGTCACATGGTAGCAGCGCCAGGTGGTATTTGCCTATCCTATTTTAATCTGTCCTTTATCCAGATAGTTCCATCTGTAGGGAGGCCTTCCAGAGCCTGTTACTGAGTATCGTCTGTCCAGAACACTTTTTGAAGGGTGTGGGTGGATATGGGGGAAAGCTTGAAATAAGCTTTGGTGCCTTAAAAGGATCCCCATTGTATGATTTTTCTGCAAGCTGAACAAGAACTTCTTCTATATACCCTTGTGCTGCAACAGAGTAATAAAACTGGTAGGTGGCAGCAGAAGAAGGAACTTATTCAGATGGCACCCGTGAACTGAGAATGCTGCCATGTGTGGAGAGATGGATTCCAAAACATTAGCTGGTGTAACGTGCAAAGATGAGAGGCAGCTTCCCTGACTTGTCAATCTGCATGGTGAGTCTGACTCTTGGTCAATTCTTATCCACAATAATGGATCTTTACACTCCACATTTCTCCTTAATCTGGAATACTGACAAAAGCCATTATGGAGGGCTGACAGACCTGCGTGCGCTTGTCTGGCTTTCATGTTACACAGTCCTTTAAGAGATGGTTGCTGACTAGTTTATCACAACCTTCCCCTAGGGCATCCATTTGCACATGTTAAAAATATGTAACACTTTCTTCCAAAAAGTACTGCTAGATTGTATTTTTATCACTTCCATTTCAAAGGCATTTTCCATGTAGTATTTATACTTCTCATGTATTTCAAGGTGAAGGAAATGACTCTGTACAAATTTTGTGAAACAGAAATGGAATGTGAAATTTGACATTTGATCTCACTGTGGCCCAGATTTTCAGTTCCAAGGAATGTTCTTCATTAAGGAGCCATTGGCTCATACTTCATGTAGGCAATGCTGTGTGGAATGAGCAGTTAGAAATAGAACTCATTGGGGAAAATTGTCAGCAGCTGAGTGGAATGAGAAGCAAATATTTATGATCTCAAAACATATTAAAGTAAGATTTCTTCGACTTTCATATTTTCCCTATAGACTTTTTCCAAAACTGCCCCTTGAAACTTCATATGTTGGAAATCAATTGTAGCTGTACAAGCAATTGCCATAAGAGATCTTTTACAACTACTTGCTTGTGATCATTACTGTGCCCATTAGATCACAGTTAATCTGGAAGTTAATGCGCCACAGATTTTAACCACAATATAAACATTAATAATAAACCTATGAGATATTTCCATCAAATGTTCATGGTTTGCCATCTGAACAGCTTTGTGTAAGATAAGAAGAGTTAATGTGCCAATGAATGACTGCTGTGATTGCAGGAATCAGTAGAATCCATGCAGTACTGCTTGTGGGTAATAGGATTCTGTGGAAACAATTTGTTAGTGCTGCCACATATGTGAACTTGTTCTGTGTTTGGTTAGACCAAGGTTCCCTTGCTTCTCAATGATTTTTTGAGTGAAATATGACACTTCTGAGAAGCACAACATGAGTTTTGGGCTGCCTGTCTTATTTTGGGAGGGGGGATTGCGTGGAAACTGGATATGCTTACAAGACAGAACTTCAGTTAGAAAAAGCAAGGCAACCCTGAATGATATAATAATGCAACAAGTTACCTTTTTCCACCTACAGAGCACATAGTAGGGGTGCCTTAGAGGAGCAGGTATCTTAAGCACTGTTGTTGTTGTTGTTCACATCTGTCTGTCTTGATAGACAACGGAGTGTACCTCTAGGGGGCACAGCCAAACTGCTGCATTAGCAGTAAAGTGACCTCCCTGGGAAGCAAGCCTGGGCAGTGTGTATGGAGGTCCTGGGCTGCCCAGATGACAAGACCCCCGTCTTGGCCTTGCTTGGCTGCAGGATTTGCAGGAAGGAGATGTATTAGGCACCATCCAACCATCTTAAACACTCCATTCTGGATTTGTGTAGGGTTGCTCCTTAGCTGGCTCTTCTCCTGAATATATCTCATGAGCCAGCAGAGGTTTAGGATCAGAGTTTGCCTTTTCCTAGATGAGCTACCTTCCCAGGTTGACTAGTCCCATCTGTCCCTCACTTCCCTCTGCAGCACGTGCAGAAACTGCCTTCTTGACCATTGGACCCACTCTTGCTCAATCCAGTGGAGCCTGTATTCGCATTCAGGGGAAGTCCCTATCTCACTAAGGGTTTGAGTCCCATCAGCTACTCTCACCTGGTTTAGTCAGCCGGTCGATGCCATTCCCGGGATGTGGCCGCTGTCGCTCTGACAGCTTCTAGGAGCCGCAGGTGAGAGCTGACTGCAGGGTGGGGACGAATAGTGGACGAACTACCCCAGAAGGAGCATAGCGTGTCCCCCACCAGAGGCACTACTTCTCCCCCAGCACCCTATACACACCGCATAAAAGCTAGTAATGGTTTAAAGCCACACAAAGCTCATGGAAGCTCCAGGCACACTGCCTTCAGTTCTGTCATGGAAAAAAGGTGTAATTTGAAATAACTTGTCCAGCTTTTTTACACTGCCCTCCTTCGTGCCTCTAGGGCTCTCCTCTTCCAAGACCTCAGCTACTTTCTTTACCAGGCACTCCTGTGTCTTCTCAAGATTCCTCCCTCTTGCTCCCTACAGCCTCATCAGTCCTTGGGCTCCGCGTGAAGCTATTCTTCCATCCAAATAGAAACTTTGAACAAAAGGTGACGTGACCATCTCTGAGTCAAACTAGATGTGACAAGACAACCGTGTACGTGTGTGTTGTTCATATGCAGAACAGGGGGTTAGGCTGGATCTATTTTTGCATGAAAAGCGGTGTCAGTAAAAAGAATGAAACCCCTCTTGCCTTAGCTTGCCACATTCCAGTATTTCTAAAAATTCGCCGCTTCCCCTGCCCAGTCAAGCCCTATTAGCAAAGGAAGCTGAACTCTAGAGAAACTCTTGCTGCAGTGGAATGCAATAAGAGAAGGGAGGGGCTTAGTTTCCCTGAAACGCATTTTAAAAGAACATTTTAAAAGAAATTGCTTACTTTGTGCAACCTGCACTGTTTATTCCACTTGTGTCCTAACAGTCTTGAGTTCTTGGGCTGCTGGATTTTTAGTTTTGACTAAAGCAGACTTTCAATCATATAGTTAGTCTGCAGGTACTGGCAAATACTGCAGATTCATTTGATAAAGGAGCAAAGAGAATTGGTACTAAAGTGTTTTCCCCTTCCTTTCACATGAAGATTTCACACAGACTCACCTGTCCCTCAGAAAAGTGGGTAGCAGGAGCCCCACCAGCCTCTGACCCAGTGTTTGGAGGAATAAGCAAGATTGCAGTTTGCTCTAGAAGGCCTTGGAGGCAAAACTGCTTCTCCACGAATTCCAGAACTGTTTTTGTTCCAAATGACATTTCCAGAGGCAAGCTTTGTAACTGCAGGAGAATAGAGTACTGTTGAGCTTGTGAAACTACTTATGCACCCCCCCCCCCTTTCTATGCAATATTTTCACAGGACTCTGATGCTGGGTCAGCAGCCCCAGAGACTGCCACTATCTCGCCAGAGGACAGGTAATGCATGGCAGGGGGGTAATGGTAGCAACATGCTTGTTTGACCTGAGCTCATATTTTCTACTATACCTCTTTCTTCCCCAATAATGAAGAACCATCTTCAAGGCTAGTCAGTATCCTTGATGAGTCTCTGGTGGCTACCAACGACGAAGCCAACTACTCTGATGGTGGTTTTTGTGCTACTTGTCTCTCCATTCCCCCTCCCCAGCATTCCAGTTCCCTGGTTGGTTTTATATTACGGTGACCATTTCTCTCTTATTTCTGTAGGGTATATGAAGCATCAAGAGACCTTCCTTCCTTCTTTTTATGGGTTTTGTTCGTTGCCCTTTGTTTCTCCAGTTGTGAAGGGAATGGTGCAGGGTGGCATAAAGTCCAGAGACTGAAACAAAATGGCATCAGTGGGAATAACGTGTTCATCATATAATAGAAGATGCTCAATAAACTGCAATTAAAGAAAATTATGTGTATGTGATTCTTCTGTAACTAATTGTGGTCAAATCAGTTGGCTTCTCGGGCAAGTTGACCTCTATGTTACTTTGATCAAACCTGCATCCCAGTGTTAGTAATATGCATGTGTACGCATTCTGAATACATGCCAACAGTGCACAGCTCCCTTTTGTGGAATCTAAGGGGATCTGCAAAGCTTCATATCCGAATGGGAATTCGTTAGATTATTAGAGTTTAGAGCATGGGGGTGGGGTTGAGTTTGGGTTTTTTACTTCTCTCATTAACAGCACAGTTTATCCTGATTATTTAGAAATGATCAAGCTTCGGCATTGGAAGTTTTCCGCATGTCAGTAAACAAATAGTTTGTGCCTCATTCCACCTAGCATTGCATACCAATCAAGACATACACAATCTGGTTTGGGGAGAGGATTGAAGGAGGAATCTATCACTTTAGCAAGTCATGTTTCTGTAGGGAGTCTTGCCTCGCAAAGCAGTATCCCTAGATTATTGTAATCATGAATTTATTTTTGGCTGAAGGCTTAAGGCCTTCAAAATTTTTGTTTCTAATGGAAAGTTGCCTTAGCAACTATGACCATAAAATCATTCTGTACAAACATCTCACACGTTGATGGAATATAGGCTATCATGAATATCCATGACAGAGAGATAGCCATGACCATTTTAAGTATTTCAATAGCTTGAGTATTTCAAATTTAGTAATACCTTTAGCAATTTTGGCCAAATAATGAACTCTAAATATATCTGTTCAGATCCTTTTAACATGGACAAACACTAAATTGCCATCCTAGTATGGTAGTGGACAACTGAAAGCCCCAAATTGTATCTCAAGAGCAACTTCAGTAAAGCAATTAATATAAAATACACAGAGTCCCCATGTTCTTGTTTCCCCTTACAAAGAGTATTGTACCCATCCTTGAGAATGGTGACATCTGAGATAAGCTACATGTGAAAGTTATGATAGCCTAGGGACAGCAGCCCAACTTGAAAGTATTGTTTAGTGGCAACCAATGAATAGCTGAGTACCAGCAACTAAGATCTTGCAAAGCGGTTCGTCGCAAAATGGGTTGGGGAAAATCTCACATAAGCCTGCCAGTACATTTTAGGGAACAGTTCCTTTCGTCACTATGGCACTCTGGTGGAAAATGCTGTTTGTTAAAATTTCCTTTCTGTGCTATTAATGAAGCCAGAAGTTTTCTCAGTATGCTAAGAACATACAGAGCCTGCTGAATCAGACCAATGGCCCATCTACTCCAGCATCCAGTTTTCACCAGATACCGGTGGGAAGCTATCAAGCAGGCCTGTGTCTTGTCGCATAAAACATACAATTTTGAGATTATATGTTTGTTCATTTGCCATATCCAAGGTTTATGGAGGCTGAAACCCTTCTAATTGTTTAGTGCAATAGTGAGGATTGCTTTGGGGAACTTAAAAAAGGATTTGTTACCTGCTTTTCTGATGAAAACCCGAGTAAACGTGGGATTCTATCGCTGCATTTTATTCCTATCTTTGTACATGGCCTTGCCCATTCTCAAATGCTAACAGGAAGAATGTTACGAAAATGTTTCTTGTATGCATGTCATTCCACCTAGTCCTGTAATCTAGAGTTTGTGGTATTGGAAAGCATATTTCTGGCAGACGAGAAGCCAAAATGAGACATTTAAAAACACCATTGCCTTGACCCGAGGAAGACTGGGGCCTCTGGAAGACGATGCCCTTTTTTTACTCAGTAGTTCAAATGCACAAAATCCCAGATACCACTCCTGCATCCTGCCAGAATAGTTCCCTGCATTTTGTGCTCTGCCTCCTTTTACTGTTTAGTTACTTTAAAAAAACCACACTTTACAACACAACATAGGACAAAACTATACACAGTATCTGGAATAACCTTTAAAAAACAAAAGCTGCATATTTCATTATAAAGTGTTCGTTTTACAAAAATGAATAAAAGGAGATAAGTTTACAGTCAATTTGCTCCATAGTTGTATTTTTCATTTTTCTCACATGGTGAGTTTAATTTCAAAATCCACCATTTGGTTTATCCATTACCTGAAGGAGGGTGTAACTTGTATTCTCAAATATTATGCACAGAGAATCCTGGCTGTTGTGACTAAGAGGGGTGCTAATTCTTTGGTTTTGGTAATTTAGTTCATTCATGCAGTTCAAGTGTGTGTGTGTGTGTACAGTGTATCTAATGGAGCTGAATATCCTAGGATCACTCTTTAAAAAAAAATTCCAATACCTTATGTGCCATAAAGCATTCCTGCCATTTTTGTTAAATTCTTTTTATTGAAAATTTTCAGTGAAAAGGGGAAAGGGAAAATAAAAATAAAAAGAATACTTGAAATTGTGATACGGCACGGAGTATAGATATATAAGCAATACAGTTATTCCAACTACTGGGGGGGAAATGCTAGCAAGACATAATTTTTATAAATGCGTTTTTCTTAAATTCTTGTCCTTTTTAAAATTTCCAACACATTGGAAGTTAGGTGGGGATGAGTGAACCATATGAAATGGAGGCTTATTGATATATGTCATGTGGGAGAGGGGTTTTTTCTGTTGTAATTATTTTATATATATGGCTGTGGACAGGATGCCTGCATTGCAGGGAGTTGGACTAGCCACCTTGATCAAAAAGACACCTACGCCTCTGTCTTATTAAAAATACAATATGCATTGCCTGGATAAGTACTAGATAGCAGCACTCTACAACAGCCATATAACACTGATAATACCATCTGTTCAGAAGTTCATTATTTATAGGAAAGGTTGAGATGTGGTAATGATGAAGTAAACAGATGGCTATATCAGAGGAAACAGTAGCACTTTCCCTCTTGTGATTGTGTCAAATTGTGTAAACCCACAATACATTTTGTGCCAACGGTTGTAACATGCAAAAAGCTTCACTCCTGTGACATCAACATGTTTTACGTTTCTTTAGCTCTATTGGTTGAAGGGGTCTTGGCAGTCAATGCACCTGTGTTACATCCAGGAGATTCCAGGGCTTGAAAATGCTCCTGCCTGACAACATTCAGACCATGACACAGTTAGCTAAAACCAGTATTAAGGGTAAAGGTAAAGGTACCCCTGCCCGTACGGGCCAGTCTTGACAGACTCTAGGGTTGCACGCTCATCTCACTAGGCTGGGAGCCAGCGCTGTCCACAGACACTTCCGGGTCACGTGGCCAGCATGACGAAGCTGCAGCTGGCGAGCCGGCACCAGCGCAGCACACGGAAACGCCGTTTACCTTCCCACTGGTAAGCGGTCCCTATTTATCTACTTGCACCCGGGGGTGCTTTTGAACTGCTAGGTTGGCAGGCGGTGGGACCGAACGACGGGAGCGCACCCCGCCGCGGGGATTCGAACCGCCGACCATGCGCTCGGCAAGTCCTAGGCGCTGAGGTTTTACCCACAGCGCCACCAGGGTATGTATATACAAAGTAATGCCCAGAACAGATCATCCATATGAAATGCTAAATACCCATTCTTGAACCCTAACTTCAGCTAGCTGGCTCTCCTCCTCCAAACCCTTTCTCCCTCCCATCTCATTCTTCTCATTCTTTGTCCTCCGTTTTTCATCTTTCCAATTGCCAGTCTCGCCACACATTCCAGCTGCTTCTCTGACTCCCAACTGTGGGATAACCAGCATCATACAACCAATATGCTTAATGCATGAAGTGGTTAATACCATAAAGTAAGCTGTCCTGCCAGGCTTAACCTAGGTCACTTCCCCTCACCTTGGGAGGAAATAGGTAAACAAGCTGATTGTCACAAACACACCCATCTATCTGATGAACTTGGTGTGTGGAAAACTGGTTGGTCCAGCTTAGCTGCAGGGCTCGCACAAGCCACTTTTGTGTTCTTATACCATTTAGGAATTTTCACTACATTCTAACTAAGCCACGTTTTACTGGCTGCGCAGGTATCTGAAGTCCACGAACCTGACCTTTGAAGAGTTTTTAAGTAAAGTGATTTTTATGCTGGGGGGAGAGGGAAACCTGAGAAAGTAAGTTTGTAAAAGACATTAAGGAACTCTTTTTCAAGAGCATATTTTAAAGGTCTAACCACCTATATTCCCATCCTGTACTTTGTTCCTTATTTTGTGATTTTAAATATTTGCTGGAGTTCTCATGCCAAAGAGTACTTGCCCCAAACCTGGCACCCAGGAATTCTCCTTTCTATATAGTGTTATGAATTAGGGAAGTTAAACTGGATGCAAGACCCCACTAATCACTGGAATCAGCAAGTGATAAAATCTAAATCAAGCCAAGCTATCTTCCTGGTGAGGTGATAGCCTGGGTGATGAACCATTAAGCAGGATTAAGGGATAGTTTGGGAGATGGCAAATACCACCCCTCAATTCAGGGTGGGGGAGAGCCAGGGTTGAGTGTTTGGGGGGCAGGGATGTGACCTGGAAGGAAACACAACAAGCTGGAGAGAAAGAGAACAATTTTTGATGTTTGTTTGAATCCAAGGCTGTGGCTATGAGAGGACCAATTCCCTTTGGGGTGTTAGCTGTGAACCCCTCCATCATTGTCTCAGGTTGTATATATTTGTGAATAAACCATATATCATAAAGATACCACAGTCTCCACTATGCCTCATTCCAAAAGGAAGCATGAACCCAAGGTAAGCACCTGGAATCTTGCACCCCTCAGAGTTTGGGTGGTATGCATCAATATGTTCTGCACCAGCTCCAAGCAACACTCCATTGCTTTTCTCTGCTCTCTGACATACCTCGGCTTATATCCTCTTCTTGATGCTTCCAGGACACTCTTTGGGGATTCCTCCTCACAGAGGATGGGATGGTCCTGAACAGATTGTACTGTGTATGTCCCTAAATCTTGTCAAACCTTTTCTTTTGGAGGGAATTTTGAAATCCCTCCATGTGATGTGTCATAAAACAACTGAAAGGGGCATCACACACACAAACTTACACACTGTCGCTGTGGAGAACAGGCTGGTGTTTGTGTCTGCCTATAAGATATGAAAAGAGCTATTTTGCCAGAATTGGAGCAAACCAGATGCTCCAGGGAAGCCCTACCTGGAGATGTTGATGAGGATAGAACTTCTGTGTGGAAATAAGGCAGGTGCTTTGCAAGAAAACTGTGGCCCTTAATCCACCTTTCCCATTGGCCACACCCACTTTTCTATGATTGGCTGCACAGAGAGCACAAAGAAGAACTCTTAATATCTTAATATCTTTCAAAATTCTTATTATTGCTGTTACAACAGCAACTTGTTATAATACGGTGATTTCCTTTCCTTTATATTACACATTTTTGCAATGCTAACCCCTTGAAGTTATGAAGGTGGCCTATAGATTTGTAGGGTAAATTGATTAAGTGAAAATAAATTGAACACGCTTATATGGGTCTTGGATGGTTTTATTTCAGTTCCGACTAGTTTTCAAGATAATTAAGTGACTGGTTGTGGTATTGGTGCATCATCTTGTAACATTTATGGGAATGAGATCCAGCTGATTTTCTTTCCAAATGGGAGGGTTTAACAACTTTGATTCACCTTTGCAGTCACACACAGTTCCAGGTTCAGATGTCTTACTCATACATCTGCGCAAGAATCTGTGGAATAAAAGAGATAAAGTCTCAGAACAGGATGTGGAATTGGGACCAGGGTACAGAATGCAAGTAAACACCAACCAGCGGCAGTCAAGTTATACTTCATACTACTTATTTCCCCAACATAAACTACCTTGATCATCATTGCTAGAAAATTGTGATCCGTTTTGTTTAAAGAAAAAAGAAATTGCATCACTATTTATCTCAAATCTAGAAATAATAAGGCATAAGAGAACCTCGTATTACCAGATCTCTGAAGATAGATGATCTTGTCGACACACAGATCCATTGACGTTGCAATCTCCTTGTATATTTCTATCACTTCCGTTGATGCTTCCTCTTCCCTGACTTCAGACCCCCCCAAAAGTTGTCACATTGAGAAATAAGAGGGAGAAAAAAAGAGATGGAACATACTTATTTTGGATCTCAAGCAACAAACGCATTTTGGATCTGAAGCACATAGTTAAAGGATGAAATCTGCCACAAAAGGGATGTGGATGGCTTCAAAAGGAAGTTTTTAATGGCTGTTGTTTTATTGTGATTTTAATATTTGGTTGGGAGTCACGCAGAGTGACTGGGACATCCCAGTCTGATGGGCGGCATATAAATAATAAAATTATTAGATTAATATTATTTTCTAAAGGGGATAGGGGAATAGAACAGACACTATAAATAATCCATGCTGTGTGGCTTCCCAACATTGCATTGCAATGCAGATGCAGTGTATCACATCAGTATATTCTGAAATACTTGCTGTGCTGGCTGAATAGTCTTTCAAATGCTAACTGCACCGCAGCAATAAAATATGCTGTACTTGTTTTAGCTTAGAAAGTCTTTAGAGGCATATGGTGGGAGAAGAGCTTCTTGCGTGTGCCTTCAGGGAGCCAGTTTGTATAGCGCATTATGCTGCTGCAGATTCAGAGTGCTCTAAAGCCCTTCTGCAATGCAATGATGCCCTGGCCCAAAAGACTCCATTTTCACTTTGCTCCTGCTCTCCTGTCTGTATCTCTGTACCTGCCTTTCTCTATCTATATCCCACTAGAGAAGACTTTATAAGACAAAGCACATCTGGCATGTATGACAACTACCACCCCCAGTTCCAAACATTCCCTTTTCAGGAAAGGTGCTCAAGAGAACATTGGTCCTGTGGCTTCAGGCATGCTAAGAGGAAACGAGTTATCTAGGCCCATTTCTGGTTGATTTTTGACCTGGGATTGGTCTGCTCAGCACAATGGATGGCTTATATTAGAGAAGAGAATGGGCCTGCTCTTGCTTCTTCATGGGTGCAGTGATTTTGGATACCATTGACCATGGTACAGTGGCCTAGCGTGGGTTGCCAGCACCTGGGGCCTCGCAGAGAGGAGGGAGGGAGGGAAACGGATGGAGTACACATGCACATTCAACTGCCTAATGGCATCTGTGTCACCCACAGAGATAAGAAGAGTCGTTCCATTGTCTGGAGAGGTCACTTCCTGGTTTGCATGGAGAAGCTGTTATCAGTTGAGCCCAGCAACAGAAGCATGCTGCTGTATTGAGGCAGCAGCAAGTGTTGAAAATTTGTTCCCCCCAACAATTTTGCACCTGGGGCAACTGTCCCTGTGCCGCCTCCATGCTACACCAGTGCCATCATATTCTCCTGGACCAGCTCTGTGGTTGGGGAGGTGAACGCTACTCATTTTGAAAGAGGAGCTTTGGTTGAGGTGATTTGGAGTAGAGATGAAGAAACTTAATCTCTGCTTCAAATTGCACAACAGAGGGTGGAGGAAGGCTTTCAGAGGATCTAACACTCTTGTATATTTGCAGCTAGCCAGTATACCTGACACATTCAGTAGCCTCATATTTACATCCCACAACACACTCTTTCCCATCAATGAAGACACATACCGTATAGCTGCAGGACCTCCATTTCTTGTGTGTGAACGAAAATAATGGCGTAATGGACGTAATCTGTCTTCATGATGTAAATGGTGGTCTTCCCTGCATCTGAATCAGGACCACAAAAGAGATCCTTTAAGGGCACACACTTCTCTTACAGTTTGGTGCAGCAGTTACCTCAGATGGGCATATGCCTTGGGGGGGGGGGGCGCGCGGTTCCAAGTAGAACTGATTCCACCCCCACCCCAGTTCTCCAATGTATTGGCAGTGACATCGCCATACAAGGTTTTGCTGGAGAAAGTGGATAGAAGCTTTCCTTCCTCTCTCATAGCACTAGAATTCATGGGCATCCAATGCTGCTGAATGCTGGAAGACTTGGGACATTTAAAAGAAAGCACTTTCTTACGCAGTGCATACTTAAACTAACACTGGTCTTGAAAGACCTACATTGGCTCCCAGTACGTTTCCGAGCATAATTCAAAGTGTTGGTGCTGACCTTTAAAGCCCTCAATGGCCTCGGCCCAGTATATCTGAAGGAGCGTCTCCACCCCCATCATTCTGCCCAGACTCTGAGGTCCAGCGCCGAGGGCCTTCTGGCGGTTCCCTCATTGCAAGAAGCAAAACTATAGGGAACCAGGCAGAGGGCCTTCTCGGTAGTGGCGCCCGCCCTGTGGAACGCCCTCCCACCAGATGTCAAAGAGATAAACAACTACCAGACATTCAGAAGACATCTTAAGGCAGCCCTGTTCAGGGAAGTTTTTAATGTATGACATATTGGTGTAATTTTGGTCTTGTGGAAGCCGTACAGAGTGGCTGCGGAAACCCAGCCAGATGGGCGGGGGACAAATAAATTCTTATTCTTATTCCTATTCTTATTCTTATTCTTATTATTCTTAAACTGTGGAACTCCTATAGGAGGCAGTGATGGCCACAAATATGGACGGCTTTAAAGGGTGGGGGAGATCTATTGATGGCTATTAGTCACAGTAGCTATGCTCTGATATCCACAGTTGCAAACAGCAGTGCTCCTGAATACCAGTTTCTGGACCCCACCCCCCCGCATTAAATCAGATTTCTCACTTTTCAGCGAAAATCCAATGTTAACTAAACCCATTGTCAGTAATCCATTTGTGATTATGTCAAGTCCCCAACTGCAACATTAAGCCCCCAACTGGAAGCCCCTATCAGAGGGGGATAGAGGTGGCTTGGAAACAACTTAGCTTCCCATGGGAGGCTGGTTGGAATACTGTGATTTCCTTCCGCCCTGAACAAAGAGTGAATCACTTGTTGTTTACCTGTCCTGTATATTCCAGGCTGCTCATCTGGGAAAAAACGAGTCTGCAATCTTTTACACTCCTTCCCTCTGGAAAGAAAATATAAGATCATGACGCTTCTGCAGAAGTCCCACTATTTGTACCTGCAGCAGCTGAAATTTGGGATTGGAAGCCTCTCCAGATCATTGCATTTTAGTGCCCCCAGCCCCACCCCCGCCCCTTCACTCCAGCAAGTGAACTGATGGGCCTTGCAAAACAAAGGAAGGTGGTCTCAAAGTAATTCAAGAGAACTTACACTGGAACCCGTGTTTTGAAAGCGATGACTCCATTATCAAACACAACTGTAGTATGAATCCTTTTGTCCTCTGATGGTTGACCTTCTTTTATAGCCAGTGCAACGAGGTTCCATTTTCCAGCAAACTAGAAAGAGGAGTTAAGTCAATTTCCTCGCCAAAATTGCATGCATTGGAATGATCCTCTTTCCACTCACATCATTTCAGGAAGCAATGCTCACTCTTTGATGGTAGTGGTGGTGGGGGAATAGTATATAGAAAGCAGAATTCCTGGATGTCAAGATTCAAGTCTGGGGCAAGTACTCTTTGGTAAGAGAACCCAGCAGAGATTTAAAGTAATAAAATATGCAGCAACATCATCATTAATACCCCCCCCAATCTGGCTGGGTTTCCCCAAATGCACGGGGCATCTCCCAGCAGAATAGCAAAACCAATAAAACATCAAACATTTAAAAATTCCCTAAACAGGGCTGCCTTCAGATGTATTCTAAAAGTCAGATAGTTGTTTATTTCCTTGACATCTGATGGGAGGGCGTTCCACAGGGGGGGGGGGACCACTACCAAGAAGGCCCTCTGCCTGGTTCCCTGTAATCTCGCTTCTTGCAGTTAGGGAACCAGCAGGTGACCCTCAGAGGAGGACCTCAGTGTCCAGGCTGAATGATGGAGGTGGAGACGCACCTTCAGGTACACTGGGCTGAAGCCATTTAGGGCTTTAAAGGTCAGCACCAACACTTTGAAGTGTGCTCGGAAACGTACTGGGAGCCAATGAAGATCCTTTAGGACCGGTGTTATATGGTCTCGACAGCCACTCCCAGTCTAGCTGCTGCATTTTGGATTAGTTGTAGTTTCCGGGTCACCTTCAAAGGTAGCCCCACATAGAGCGCATTGCAATAGTCCAAGCGGGAGATAGCTAGAGCATGCACCACTGTGGTGAAACAGTGTGTAGGCAGGTAGGGCCTCAGCTGGCATACCAGGTGGAGCTGGTAGACAGTTGCCCTGGACACAGAATTGACCTGCACCTCCATGGACAGCTGTGAGTCCAAAATGACTCCCAGGCTGCACTCCTGATCCTTCAGGGGCACAGTTTCCCCATTCAGGACCAGGGAGTCCCCCACACCCACACATCCCCTGTCCCCTCCCCAAACAGTACTTCTGTCTTGTCAGGATTCAACCTCAATATGTTAGCTGCCATACATCCTCTAACCACCTCCAGGCACTCACACAGGACCTTCACTGCACTCACTGGTTCTGATTTGAAGAAGAGGCAGAGCTGGGTATCATCCACAAACTGGTGAACACCTAGCCCAAGCCGCCTGATGATCTCTTCTAGTGGCTTCGTATAGATATTTAAAAGCAGCAAAGGGTGTAAATATAGGCTGTTAGACTAAAGTTTGCCATGTAAAGTGAGTTCCAAACCCCCCCCCCCTTTAAACAGTTTCTTTTCAAGGTTTCCTGCTTCTCCAGCATAGGAAAAAGACCACATGTTGGGTAAGTGAAAAACTGGTTTCCTTACAAACCCTCCAAAGGTCAGATTCATGTGCTTCAGAAAAGGTTGCACAGGCAGTAAAACATAGCATAGCTACAAAGTGATGAAGGTTCCTAAATCAGTGGAATAGGAACTCAAGAGTGGCTGATGAGAGCCATGCAGTTGAACTGGAGCAACCAGCTCAAACCTCTTAACATACTGAGTTTTCCAGGTAGACTGAAAGGAGAACAAAGTTCCTCCTAAGCTGAGGTCAAGTGGACATATCTAAGGCTGGTGGGACAGCTTATGCTAAAGTATTAACCCCTTCATGCATTAATTAGACAAGCATATTGGAGAGAGAGATATATATAGGCACACAAACAGCAGAACAAAGATAACATCCTCTCACTCACTTGCATATAGTTCACAGCTATTGGAAGTGCTCTCAACTTCCATAACGCCTGAGTAAATAAGAGACCAAATCCCACTGGCTACATATGTCAAAGATCTCCATGTGCTACTATTTTGGGCCCTCCTTAGAGTAAAGGATTGTTGGGATATCTCCTACCTCCTGCCTGCAGCCCAAGACAGGTGGCCATTGTGTCCCAAAGTTCAAGGACCCAAAATGGCAGTGTCAAATCATTGCCTCACTGTGGCTTTGGAGCCTTGAACTGACTGCTGGGAGGCATTCAACACTTCTCTTGCTGCCACAACACTGCAGTAGCTGCCATTTTGTAATGGGACAAGTGTCTCCATCAGAAATAGAGCTGACAGATGTAGTATCCCCACCTGCCCTCTACTCTCTGCTTTGGTCTGCATAAAAACACCCATTTGGAGATACGTTTGTGGTTACCTTTGTGATATCGAAGTCTGGCTGAACATTGACAAGGGCTGAAGCATGAAGCAAGTATAGAAAGGTCAATGCCAAACTCAACAGTGGATGTTTCATCCTTGCAATGGTCTCTAGCTGGGCAAGATCTGCAGTGTCAGTATAGATCTTCCTTCCTCAAAACTTATCCAAGAGTATCCACCCACCCATCTCTTTGAAGCTATTTCTGTACCGGAAAGGAAGATTACTGGGTTATTTTGAGAAGTAATTGTTTCATTAGTAGGCATCATCCGAAACATATAGGACACTGTGCTCATCACCACTTGTTCTGCTGGAAATCTAATGAGTCAACCTGTAACTAGATCCCACTCCAAAGGTGAATGGGAATATTGCCAACCTTCATCAAGGATTTTAGCACCCCCTTTTTATGGAGAGGTGGGAAAGTATTTTTTTAAAAAAATAATATTTATTGAGAATTTAAAATTACAAAGAAAGAAAGGAAAAAACAAGAAATAAAAGGAAAAGGAAAAAAGGCAAGCAAAAAGAGAAATTAAACAATACAAGTCAATAACAGCAGAAATCGAAGAGAAAACAAAACACACAATACACCAATAACAAGAAAAAACACACAAAAATAAACAAAAAAAAATTAAGAACAAATCTAATGTTCCCAAATCTTTATCTTTCATTAACTTGTTTCATCGACCTCCTCACACCTCCCTTTTTTGTATTCTAATTATTAATTATCTCAGCAAATCCTTTCCATCTTTCACAATATTCTGCCATTAAATTACCTTAATTTATTTTAACCTTATCTTACCATAAAAAGCCCTAAAGCTTAAAACTTAAATCTTATTTATACATAATTCTTTTTCACATAACATATTTATACATAATTCTTTTTAACTTTTCTACTAAAGCCAAATAGTTTCATTCCAACATTTTTCTAATACTCATTAATTTTACAGTGATTTTCTAAATAAAATTTTTAAAACTTTCTTCCAATCTTCATCCATCGTCTCTTCTTCCTGGTCTCTGGTTTTGTCAGTCCTTTCTATCCCATCCATCTAGTTCATCAACCTGGTGACCTTCTATCCGAGGCTCTTAAGTCTTTTCCATGTCCCTTCTGCAGGTCTTCTTCATGTTTATACCTGCACTTTGCTTTATTTTCTGCCAATCTTATTCTTAATTTCCTTCCTTTCTCTCGGGGAGACTCCGACTTGACAATATCTTTATCCCTTCTCAACAAGTCAGCCCATTCTCCATAGTCGACATTGAAATCCAAAAGATATTTAAAGACATGCTTCAAAGTCCCTCCAAGGTTAAGGGCCCCCACAACTCCAAACTCCCCCTGGCCCAAGGTCAAATCCGAGAAGTCAAAACATCCCTGCATAGGGGGGTCTACCCAACTTCCCATCTCCAGACCAAACAGTACTCCATCTCTCCAAATCTGACTTTCTCCAGGTTCTGTCGTCAGAGACAACAACTTATGTTCCTTCAGGGCCGCAGCTCTCTCCATTTCTACTACTTGAGGTTCAGCAACAACCTCCTCCTTTATCTTCTTCGCCACTTGCTCTGTCAGAGCACATTCCTGGGTTAACTCCTGAGTGGTTTCTATATAGGTATTCACGGTTTGTCCAAAATTGCCAACTGCAACAGTCATCAAATCCATCTTCTCATGTAGCTGTTCCAGTAAAGTGCTTGTTTTGCAAAAAGCAAGCACTAAAGCTTCTTCTGGGCACATTCTTGTTCAAGGTCAAAGTCTAGTCTCACAATCTTTAATCTTTGCAGCTGCAGAATTCCCCAGATCGACTCTAACAACAGTTTCACAAGCTCCCTCTAGAGGAAGCAATTTCTAATTATATCCGTCTTTTTAAAAGCAGATCTAGCAACAAAGTTTCTTTCGTTTTTCAGATATTTTGTTCCTTTTGAGTGCAAAAGGGGACATTGGAATCAATATGTTTCTCTTTTTTAACTAATTGTCAAAAACGTTTTGTCCACAGTCGGTGAACTACCCCAAAGCGTCTGTCTCTGACACTGCGCTCCCAGGTTCAAGACGATGGAAATTTATCTTTCTTTACTCTATCTTCTGCAGGTTTGAACAGTCTAAAGAGATTCCCCCCCTCTTCTCCTGCTTCCAAGGGGGGTTTAGTAATTTTAAACTGATGGAAATTTGGTCTTTTACAAACGACTTTCCAGACTCTAGCTTGCAATGTCTTTGCTTCAATCTATTTACAAAAGCAGAAGGCAGACTTCCTGTTTAGACCTTCCCGCTTCGGTGCCAAATTAATAAGTTTCATAATCCAATTTTCCGTTCTACTCACGGGCAGTTGTTTAAAATCCAATTGTCCACAGGAAAAAGTCAGCGCTCTCCGGCAACAGCAATGCGGCTTCACTCCGTGAAAAAAGCAGTCGATTCGAAGCACCGCGCCATTCACCCCACATCACTCCGGATCCCCGAAACTGGGTTTCCCCGCGAGTAGGGGAGGCGCAAAAGGTGCCAGCCGAATCCCACGTCCACAGGCGTCTCCCGCCTGTGGTTTTTAATGGGTCTCCGCCTCGCCGCGGCGGTCCAGACCCTAGTTCTCACGAAGCGGATTGCTCCCGATCAAAGGAAATCCACCATTGCCGGAGGCGCTAACCTGGAAGTCTGAGAGGCGGGAAAGCTTTGGTTGCTCTCAGCAGCCTGGAAGTGTCAATGTTTTATTTAATTATATTTTATGCTCTTCTGCTGAGTCCAGACATCTGTGGGTGTTGCTATTGAATGTCATGTTGGCTAGGGGGGCCACTAGGGGGCGCATTGGAAGATGGCCGACAATACCATCTCTCTGACCCACACGGGGTAATTAAGAGGCTGTTATGGGAGTAGGCAGCCTCCCTTGTTGCCCCAAGGAAATGGGGAACACTGCCCTTGCCTGCTGTGCCCATAAATCACCCCCTAATTCGAAAGAAGGGGGTGAGGGCCCTAGGCAGAATGCCCCCGTGTGGACCTCGGCTCTCCTGGACGCTGTCTCTGATTGCGCACTAGTTGCAGCAATTTGGAATAATTAATTACAAAAGAAGCAAATGCACATATTTCAAGTGAAGAAGGGGAGTGAAGTCTGCTAATTTAAGTGACCTCTGCGAAAGAAGACGATGGGTTGGAGAAACAGGAATATTTTACGATGAAGGTACACCAAAGGCTGGGTATGTTGACAACTTGACTGAATGGGGGACGGGGACCTTTTTTACTTTCCTTCTATGTGATTTATAAGAACCCCTCCTCATTAGAATCGTCGGTTGAACTGACCCAAGCAGGATGATTAAGGTCTGTGTGGAGATAAACTTTAACTAAAAGTATGCTTTATGGAGACCGAGAAGCAATAAGAGCTTTTGGGAATGGTGCAGGAATTAATTCAGAGTCACCATCTTGCCAAAGGATTTATAGCCGGGAGGAAGAACGGACTTGTTTTCAGACTGCATTCCTAGTGAATCTCCTCAGAGGTTTTGAGAAAGGAGGCAGATTGGTGAAGATTAATGACGCTAAGACTGTTTTGATGTATGGAAGTGATGTTATATGGAAATAAAAAAATAATAATATCCATGCAGGATTACAAACTGCTCTAACCAGCTTGCGGAGATTATCAGAGGTCACAAAGAGAAAGGAAAAATATATGAAAATAACAACAAGAGATGTGGAAAAACAATAAGGAAGGACTGGATAGTACTGTGAGCATCATAAGGTTAGATTTATGGACATTAAAACAGCAGTAAGAAGCAAGAAGTTGATTGGATCCCCTTCGAAACTTGAAATATGGGTACCCCCAACAAAAATTTAAAATTCGGCTGTGTAATTTGGAATTTATGTAATTTGGTTTGATTTGATGTGATTGGTCGGTTAATAAAAAATTATTCTTAAACGAATGTCATGTTGGTTCGCAATAAGACCTTCCTCACCCATGACCTGATTATGGATGAGGAGGCTTATCTGGTCTATATAAATGAGACTTGGGCTGGTGAACAGGGTGCAGTTGGTGTCACTCAGTTGTACCCACCAGGTACTTGACCCACCAGGCACACTTGAGGACTGGGGAGCGGGAGTTGCTGTGGTCTATAGAGATTTGAGGGAGCGGGTGGCACTGAGGTCTAAACCACTGAGCCTCTTGGGTTTGCCGATCGGAAGGTCAGCGGTTCAAATCTGTGCAACAGGGTGAGTTCCTGTTGCTCTGTCCCAGCTCCTGCCAACCTAGCAGTTCGAAAGTGTACCAGTGCAAGTAGATAAATAGGTACTGCTGCGGCGGGAAGCTTAACAGCATTTCCATGCGCTCTGGCTTCCGTCACAGTGTTCCATTGCACCAGAAGCGGTTTAGTCATTCTGGCCACCTGACTCGGAAAGCTGTCTGTGGAAAAACGTCGGCTGACTCTGCCTGAAAAGTGAGATGAGCACCGCAACTCCATAGTTGCCTTTGACTGGACTTAACTGCATAGGGGACTTGGACATTTATCTTTTTAAAAATAGAGACTCTCTCTCTCCAGGCTCTTTGTCCAGCTGGCAGGGATCTAGTGTGTGTTGGGACAGATTTGGGATTCTGCTGGTTTACGACCCACCTCGCTGTCCAGCAGTCTGCCTGCCTGAGCTCAGAGGCGGAGCTAGCTGCTCTGGCACCCGGAGTGGCACACATGCTGTGTATCTGGGGGCAGGGCCATGGGGGAGGGGCACGCGTCCCAGGGGGGCAGAGTGAGACACCCATGGGGTGTGTGTGGAGCAAGATGCTCATGGCAGACTGCGTCGGGGGGGGTAGGGAGCTGTGCCCCTTTGCCGGCAGCCTTCCTCCCTTCCCTCTTCCTTTTGACAGCTCTGGGGAGGCTTCCCCTCCCCCAGGAAGCAGTTCGGGAGCATGGGGCAATGGTGCGCCGCTCACCCGTGACTTCCAAGCCTCCCCGAGCTGTCAAAACGAAGGGGGAAGGGGCAAAGGCCACTGGCAAGGTGGCATACCTCCATCCCTTCCCCGACGGCTTGGGGTAGGCTTGGGAGTCACAGGCGGGCTCACAATTTCATGACTGCCTCTTAACACTGGCGGAGGAACAGTATTGAGGAGGGAGCAGACCGGCCCCGGTACCACTATTCCAGCAGGGTGCCATCGCTGCACCCCCCTGGATATGTGCCGCACACCACCCCACGTGCGACCGGGCGCCAGGCCCCCACAAGTGGCGCATCACGGCCCCAGAACGCACGCCACACCACTGCAGGTGGCATGCCACGTCCCTGGGGGCACCAGCCACGCCCCCGCCTGCTCTCCGCCCCCGATATCGGAGCATGCAGCTTTGCCATGGCCTCTTAAGATAGTTCAGAAATTTCAGCTGGTGCAGAATTTGGTGACTTGAATGCTCACTGGGGCAAGATGGTTGAGCATATTACACCGAACCTGGCCCGGCTAAGGTGAACCTGATTTTGGTTTGACTCCCTTCTTGTTGTCTGAATTGATCAAAAATATTTCCAGAGGTTTAGGAATGGGAAGTCCTTCACTGTACAGAACTGGTTATGCTACTGTCCATTTCTTTCGCCCTGTGATGCCTGCGAGGCTTTGCTTTACACTAATGAGCACATCATCTTACGTCAGAGATAATAAAACTGAGATGTCATCAGTCTGCATGCCATCAGTCCTGGGGTTGGTGTGTATGATGGGCTGATGCGATATGGCAGCATATGGTGCAATCAGGAGTATGAAATACAACGTTGCCAAATGAAATCATGTACACAATGTGGACTGGGTCGTTTATACATGACCATCTTTGTATCTCCTCAACAGGAGCCAGTCAACAAATTTTATTATCATTATTGGGTTCAGCACCTTGATATTAGAAAAAGAGAGAGGCTGTTTTCATTTCAGAGGCATTTTGTGTATTGTGAAATTTAGGAAGTTCCACTACTTTCTAACTAAGACAGGTTTTACTGCCTATGCAATTTTCTGAAGTCCATGAACATGACCTATAATGAGTTTATAACTAAACTATGTTTTATTTTCCAAGCTTGTGGTCTCCATGGGGAAGAAGGAAACTTTAGAAAGGTTTTTTCCCCCCAATGGGGATATTTTGGAATTCACTGTAGAGAGCATATTTTAAAGGTCCAACAACCTATATTTCCATGCTTTACTTTGCTGTGCATTTTGTGATCTCGACTGGAGTTCTCTCACCAAAGAGTGCTTGCCCCAAGCCTGGATCTCAGAATCCAGGATTTTTCCTTTTTATATAGTGCTATGAATTTGGGGTGTACACATAATAGTTTTCTTTCTCTTAAGGCCAATTGACAAGAAAACAGTACCACTTATGTGATTAGAATACCATTTATGAATATGTATCTGATCCAAATGATTCAAGTTTTCTTTCCAAATGGAATGGTTCACAATGGTAGTTGGTATTTGCAATGCAGGAGGCAGATTCCAGGATGATTCCTCCATCCCCATCCTCACGCAGACATCTTTCCCATGTTATTTTTGGCTTTCTGCATGGAATTGCAAAAGACAAGAAATCCCATTATCACAGCAAGAGGTGGGGACCTTGGCCCATGGAGAAAACCCACAAAGGTTGCAGTTGTATTCCTCTGGACCCTGCTCCTGGTCATTTAACAAAAGCCTGATTTGCCGATGTTTTCAAATGATAATGTTCCTACTCTCCAGGCCATAGGTGATAACTGCCCTGGGACTTGTGGGTAGAGGGTAGTACATAAAATCCTTATAATCTTAATAATAATATCAGCAAATCAGCAGGAAGATGTCAGTGTCAGATTCAGTTGGATGCTGGAGGAGTCTCAGGTCTGAACTAGCTAAAATTATCAGTGTTCATGGAGACTTCTGCCTGAGGCCTGGGGATACCTTTGAAGGTGTCCCAGAAACTACAACTAATCCAGAACGTGACAGCTAGACTGGTGACTGGGAGTGGCCGCTGAGACCATATAACACTGGTCCTGAAAATCTTTATTGGCTCCCAGTATGTTTCCGAGCACAATTCAAAGTGTTGGTGCTGACCTTTAAAGCCCCTGGGACACGAGCCAGCCCCATCCCTGCTTGCTCTCTGTCCCCCGGAGCTGGAGCATGAAGCTCCGCCACTGCCTTAGATATGGCTACTCATGAGTAAACACCACTGAATTCAATAAAGCTTATGACCTCCCAGGTAAGTGTGCAGAGGACTAATTATCTTACCTTTTCCACATCTTCTTATATACAGAGATCTGTGGATGAAAAGAAATGCTGTCAGTGAATGAGCAAGATGTGGGATTGGGTCCAGGGAACAGAACAAGTTAAGGATGATGATGATGATGATTATGTTCCTTATGGGCCATGCTCCACAGCCAACAATAGACTGGCTCTCAGATATCAGTAGGGTTTCTCTTTTTAAAGGATCCATAATGCTTATCTACATGTGGAGAAAACCTTCTCTTGATAAAACCTCAAGGGCCGCTTTTCTCCACGTAAACCAACCTGGATCCTGAACAGTCTATGTCCTTTTACATGTGTTTGTGGGAGGGATGGCTTATGGGTGGGGTTTTTTTTGTTATTTTTCTCCTTTTTATTATGTATTTTTGTGTTTTTATATTGTAATTTTATACTGTGAACTATCCCGAGATCTTCAAATTTTATAAATCCTAATAATGTAAGAAAGTACTTCCTGATGTTTAGTTGGAATCCCCTGTCTTGTAATTGGAATTCACTAGTTCAAAAGCTAGCCTCCAGAGTAGGAGAAATAATAATAATAATAATAATAATAATAATAATAATAATAATAATAATAATAATAATAATTTATTATTTGTAACCTCGCCCATCTGGCTGGGTTTCCCCAGCCACTCTGGGAGGCTTCAACAAATACCAAAAATACACTAATATGTCATACATTAAAAACTTCCCTGAACAGGGAAGAAACGAAGCTAACTCCATCTTCTGTGTGACAGCCCAGGAGACATTTGAAGAGGACTATCCCATCCTCTCTCAATCTCCTCTGCTCCTGGCTAAACACCACCCAACTCCCTCAACTGTTCCTTATCAGGCTTCATATCCAGATTCCAATAATACCTGGTGATCTCTAGAGTCCAAGCGGCTAGCATCATCATCACCATACCTTCAAACCAGGGCGGAGAAAATCTTAAGCATTAATTGCCCTTACTATTTTCGGATACATAGGCGATTGCTTCTGGATCGAATTGCAAATCTGTGGCCAAAGTTTTAAATTTTTCTTTCACTTCATCTGACACAGTCTGTTCCCTGCCTTAAGACACAAAGAAGGAGTTGGCATTGAGAATCAGCATCATAGTGCAGGAGGATAGATCATAGAATGGTACAGTGGGGGTCATCTAGTCCCCTGCAATGCAGGAATCTCAGATAAAGGATCCATGACAGAGGGCCATCCAACCTCTGCTTAAAAACCTCTAAGGAAGGAGAGTCCACAACCTCCTGAGGGAGTCTGTTCCACTGTTGGACAGCTCTCACTGTCAGAAAATACTTCCGGATGTTTAGTCCGCATCTCCTTCCTTGTAACTTGAATTTATTGGATTGAGTCCCACCCTCCGGAGGAGAAAACAAGCTTGCTCCCTCTTCCATGTGACAGTCCTTTCGATATTTGAATATGACTATCATATATTCTCTCAGTCTCTTTTCCAAGCAAAAATAAACACTCCCTCAACCATTCCTCATAAGGCTTGGTTTTCAAACCCTTGATCATCTTGGTTGCCCTCCTCTGCACACATTCCAGCTTGTCAATATCCTCCTTAAATTGTGGCACCCAGAACTGGACGCTGTATTCCAGGTGTGGTTGGACCAAGGCAGAATAGAGTGGTCCTGTGACTTCTTTGGATCGGGACACAATACTTCTGCTGATGCAGCTGAGATTTGCATTAGTTCTTTTTTGCTGCTTCACCACGCTGTTAAGTATCTTAACAAATACCTCTTGTGTGACTTCTTCCCTCCCCGTCCACTGTTTAAGAACAGTTTCAGAAGGAGGAGGTTTGAAATCAAAAACCAGAAGTGTAGGGCAAAGTTCCTTCTCCATTCTGAATTGTCCCATCCTGATGCAACCCTCAGGGGCTTGTGAGGCACATTTGTTGTTGACGTTTTATTGTGATGGTCCAATTATTCTGACAAATCTAGCTGTGGGGTGGTGGTGGATTACTCTATTGGCAATTAGTGGTGGTGTTTACATATCCCTAGACCAGGCATAGGAAACCTTCGGCCCTCCAGATGTTTTGGCCTACAACTCCCACGATCCCTAGCTAACAGGACCTGTGGTCAGGGATGATGGGAACTGTAGTCCAAAACATCTGGAGGGCAGAAGGTTGCCTATGCCTACCTTACACAAACTGGGAGGATGGGTGAGATTTTCAAAAGCTGACAGGTGTGCCCATTATAGCCAAGGGCACCCAAAGAAGCTCCAGACATACCATAGAGCTGTAGCATGCCCATATGCTCCATTAGGAAGTGGATGATATGGTAAGTCTCATAATCTGTATCCACAATGTGTACTGTAGTCTTCTCATCTATTGAAAAAAGAGCCGCAAAATAATAATAATAATAATAATAATAATAATAATAATAATAAATTTTATTTATATCCCGCCCTCCCCAGCCGAAGCCGGGCTCAGGGCGGCTAACAACAATCAAATAATCAAACAGTCAAATAGTCACACAATCTAAAAATATTTCATTATAAAAATTACGGTAATTAAAATCAAATTGATGGCAACCAATTAAGCAAAATTCTGTGCAGGTTGCCAAAGGAGGGAGTCAGGCTGCGCCCTGACCAAAAGCCTGGCGGAACAACTCTGTCTTGCAGGCCCTGCGGAAAGATGTCAGGTCCTGCAGGGCCCTAGTCTCTTGTGACAGAGCATTCCACCAGATTGGAGCCGCAGCCGAGAAAGCCCTGGCTCTAGTTGAGGCCAGCCTAACCTCTCTGAGGCCTGGGACCTTGAGGATGTTATTATTTGCAGACCGTAGGTTTCTCTGTGGGGCATACCAGGAGAGGCGGTCTCGTAGGTACGAGGGTCCTAGGCCGTATAGGGCTTTAAAGGTTAAAACCAGCACCTTAAACCTAATCCTGTACTCCACCGGGAGCCAGTGCAGCTGGTATAGTACTGGATGAATGTGATCTCGCAGCGAAGACCCCATAAGGAGTCTCACCGCGGCATTCTGCACCCGCTGGAGTTTCTGGGTCAGTCTCAAGGGCAGCCCCACGTAGAGCGAGTTACAATAATCCAGTCTGGAGGTGACCGTCGCATGGATCACAGTGGCTAGGTCAGGGCGAGAGAGATAAGGGGCCAACTGCTTAGCTTGGCGGAGATGAAAAATGTCGCCTTTGTTATAGCTGTAATCTGCGCCTCCATAGAGAGGGAGGTATCGAAGAATACACCCAAACTCTTAACGGACGGTGCTGGCACTAATTGCACCCTCGCAAGAGATGGGAGTTGCCCCCTCAATCCCATATCGTCCCGCCCCAGCCAGAGGACCTCTGTCTTCGAAGGATTTAACTTCAACCGGCTCCCACGTAACCATCCAGCCACAGCTTCCAGACATCTGGTCAGTGTGTCTGGGGCCGAGTCAGGATGGCCATCCATCAACAGATAGAGTTGGGTGTCATCAGCATACTGATGGAAACCCAGCCCAAAACTCCGGACAAGCTGGGCGAGGGGGCGCATAAAGATGTTAAAAAGCATCGGGGAGAGAATCGCACCCTGAGGCACTCCACACACCAAGGAGTGGCGCGATGACAATTCCCCCCCAAGCGCCACCCTCTGTCCCCGACCAGAGAGAAACGAGCGCAGCCATTGAAGGACTGTGCCCTAGATCCCTACGTCGGCAAGGCGGTGGTCCAGGAGTTCGTGGTTGACCATGTCAAAGGCTGCTGACAGATCTAGAAGAATCAGCAGCCCCGACCCGCCTCGATCCAGCTGCCTGCGGAGATCATCTGTTAGGGCGACCAGAGCCGTCTCGGTCCCATGACCAGCGCGGAAGCCGGACTGGAATGGATCCAAAGCAGATGTTTCATCCAGAAACCTACCAAGCTGTTCAGCAACTGCTCTCTCAATCACCTTCCCCAGGAATGGAAGATTCGAGACCGGGCGGTAATTGGATAGATCTAAGGGATCTAATGATGTTTTCTTTAAGAGCAGACGCACCACCGCCTCCTTCAGTTCCCCTGGGAATATCCCGGTGCCAAGGGACAAATTGATGATATCCCCCAGGGGGGCCCGCACCTCGTCTGGACACGCTCTAATCAGCCATGACGGGCACGGGTCAAGAGGACAGGTGGTGGGCTTTCCAGATTGGAGGAATCTGTCCACATCTGCTGGAGATATCCGGTCAAAGTGGTCCAATACTGGACTCGAGGACAGTCGAGGGGCCTCCAGTTCCTCCAGTTCCATTAACAGTCATGAGAGTCACTTACACAGATGCAAAAGAAAGGGCGTGCATGTGTTGATGGAGATAATGGAGAAATCTATTAAACTTACCTTCAGTATCGAATTTGGCCTGGTTTATAGGGTATAGAACAACTCTTCTACGCCGACAATCTCCATTTCTGGAAAGAAACGCAGGGTTGTCAAGTTGCTTCCCCACCCAATCAGCTCGCCCCCCTCCCCCAATCTGTGCACAAGATTTCAAAGGGGTTCCAGGTGCTCACCCAGGGCCATGTTTCCTCTGAGAATCAAGTTGTAGTGCCTTTAGGAAATATGGTTTCCTCTGTCCCAGCCTGCCAAGATGGTCCTGACCTTTGCACCCCTTCCCAGCACCCCCCCCCCAAAAAGAACAAATTTTCCTGTGACATCATCTCCATCAGCAGCTTGGAGCTGGCCAGTCCTGGAGTTCTGTGAGGGCCATTGCCCAGTTTCAGAAGAAGAGGGAGCAACTGGAAGCTGCCCAATAGACATTCAGAATCTCAGCTGATGTAATTGACTTTTGGGGATCAGGGATGCAGTTTAGGTGGACCCCTGGGTGTACGACCTAGCCTCCCTGCTGAAAGAGGCAGGGGTAGGTAGGCAACAGGCCAAGCCTCAGGACCCTTCCCTTTATACTGTGAAGGTAGATAATGATCAGAGCAGTGGATGCAGACTTACTTAGGAACATCAATTTTGAGGACCAGTTCTCCATTCTTTTGGGGCTCCATTAAATAGCCATAGACTTCTCTCGTCTGTTTGTCATACTGTACTGTTGCAATAGGAAACCACTTACCAGTGAGCTACAAAGAAGAGGTTTGTTTGTGTGTTATTGAGAAAGACATTTTAATATATATTGTAGACTGGTAGCTAAAGTAGCATAGTGGTCTCAGACTTCCCACTCTGGGCCCCTCTTTCAGAATGGATTCTTTTTCAAGCCACATCTATTATTATTATTATTATTATTATTATTATTATTATTATTATTATTATTATTATTGATAAGAAATACATTGCAAAATGAAAAGAAGCAACTCCTAGCAGTGCTTGATTAATAACACAGAACACAACTACTTTATAAGTACAGTAGCACCTTGGTTCTCAAACTTAATCAGTTCCTGGAGTCCGTTCGCCTCCCGAAACTGTTTGGAAACCAAGGAGCGGCTTCTGATTGGCTGCAGGAGGTTCATGCAGTCGAGCAGAAGCTGCATCAGATGTTCGGCTTCCGAAAAACGTTCACAAACTGGAACACTTATTTCCAGGTTTGGAGCGTTCAGGAGCCAAAACGTATGAGTACCAGGGCGTTCGAGAACTAAGGTACGGCTGTATAAAACAATGCTATATATACATACTACACTGAAATGTTTAAATCTTTCTTTATTGGTCCTTGATTCTTCCTGCTAAACTTGCCATCCTCTCCTGCCACACCAGTGTAGCACAACACAGCCTTGGAGAACCACTGGGTTAGGGCATGGGAGAGACCAGGGTTTGAATTCCTGTTCAGCCATGAAGCTCACAGTCACTGCCTCTCAGCCCAATCTACCTCATAGGGTTGTTGTGGGGATTAAATGAGGAAGGGGAGAACCAGGTACATCACCTTGCGCTCCGTGGAGAAACAGGTGGGTTATAAAGAGGGCACAGTCAGCTTGCAAAGTCTGTAATCAGGTGAACAAGGCTGTGCAAGCTCGATTATTGATAAATTTGTCACCATCCCTAGTTATAAGTGAAGGAGAGAAATGTTCCCATTACCTTCTTTAGATTCAAGTCTGGCACCATCGGAATGGGTACAGGAACCTCGTACTTAGGAACTGCTGAGCAGGTGCCAGCAAACACAATAAGAAGAAGCACAATGTTCATCCTTGCAAGGCTTTGCAGCAGGTCAGGAACGTTTGAAACTTCTGCAGAGACCTTGGCTCTTCAAGCGATGCCTGGATTTATATCCCTCTGCTTATGTCCCCAAATGTCATCTAATGCAGTACAGCCCTGCCATTAAAAGAGGTCGTGGGGTGTTTGAGAGAGAGAACCAGGTGATTTTCAGAACTAATTGTTATCCGTGGTGAGCACATTTTCTAAAAACCCTGGAACACTCTGCCCATCGATGCTTGTTCTGAAGGACTCCAAGGCCTGTGGCCTCCCCTGTTAGTTGTGGGAGGTGGTTTATGGTGAACTTCACCACCAACGGAGGCCTGGGCTGTGATCAAAAGGAGCCGAGAGCCAGTTTTAACTAATGTTAGAATAAGGTTCGCATCTCCAGACCACATTCCTCACCTGGAACATCCCTGGGGCAGGTATTGTGGGAACAAAGGAAATTCAAGTTGCGTTGGCCTCTCCTTTTGGAGATAGCAGGGGTCCATCTGCTCCAAACCCCCAGGACTAATCTTTTGTTGTTGAAATCATGTCTTGCTATGGGCATAGAGACCCATCCAAGTTAAAATACAGTACAGTGGTACCTTGTTTCTCAAACGCCTTGGTACTCAAACAACTTGGAACCCGGGGGGCCACCAGGTGGCTCGTTGGAAGATGGCCGACAATAACATCTCTCTGACCCATACGAGGTAATTAAGGGGCTGCTATGGGAAGTATGCAGTCTTCCTACCCCCCCAGGAGACGGGGGGCGCTGCCTTTGCCAGCAGTGTTCACAGTGCACCCCCTGATCCGAGAGATGGGGGTGCCGAACACTTGGCACGAGCCCTCGGTGAAGTCAGATCTTCCTGACGCCGATTCCAATTAGCGCATGCTGGTTAGCTTCAGCTCGGAATTATAATTGGAAACATATGATTGGAATGAAGCTGAAGCACATACATCAAGTAATGTTCGAGGATAAGACTGCTGATTTATGGATCTCTGTGACCGGGAGTGACGGATGGATAAGTAAATCTTCTGCTGAATCACCACTAGGAGACTGTATGTTTGGAATGAAGGGGGGGGTGGAGGAAAAAACTTTTTTTTTCTTTGCACGATGTGATATTAATAACCCTTCACCCCAGATAGAAATAAGATTGTTGCGTTTTTATTAATCACAATCAGGAATTCAAGAACTGTGTGGGATGGATTATAACAGGAGAGAGGATTGGTGAACGGTGAGAAAGAAGAAAATTTTTATCGCCAAGACAGGCTTGCCGGAGAAAGAAGGACAGGGGGAGGAGAATCAGGATCGTTCGAAAGAGAAGGAATGTTGGAACGCAAGCTTGATCTGACAGAGCCTCCTGATTCATTTGATTTATTTGGCAAGCCTGAGAAAAGTAAAGGACAGACCGAAGATTAATTTTTTATGGAAGAGTTGAACAGAGGCTGTCCCTGAGCGATATGATCTTTGAAGAGTACAAAACACACACAGAGGATGCCTATTTTCAATCTGCTTGTGAAAATTATCAGAGATCGCAAAGAAAGGAATATACGATAACAACAAGAAGAGAAAGAAAGTAATAAAGGACTATCTAGATTGAACTGGATAGAATTGTCTAATTAAAGCAGTAATATAAGTGATGGTTGGACTCGTGCGGAGTTTTGGACTCGTGCGGAGCTTGATGTATGGGTACCCCCAACAAAATTTAAAATTTGGCTGTATAATTTGGAACTAATGTGATTTGGATAATGTGATGTGATTGGCCTGTTAATAAAAATTATTTAAAAAATTATTAAATTAATAATTATAATTATAATTATAATTATTATAAATTAATTATTATTAAATTATTTTTTAAAAAAACAAAACAAACAACTTGGAACCCAAACACCGCAAACCTGGAAGTAAGTGTCCCAGTTTGCAAACTTTTTTTCAGAAGGCGAACGTGCTCCATTTTGAGTGTTATGCTTCTGTTTTGAGTGCCACACTTCCGTTTTGAGTGTTACACTGAGGTCTGTCTGTCTTTGTTATTTATTTTGCGTTTTTGTTTTTTAGGCTCTTTTTTGGTTTTTGTGACTGTGTGGAACCCAGTTCAGCTACTGATTGATTGATTGATTGATTGATTGTGTGACTGCAGTACATTGTTTATTGCTTTCATTTTATGGATCAATGGTCTCGTTAGATAGTAAAATCCATGTTAAATTGCTGTTTTAGGGCTTGTTTTTAAAAGTCTGGAACGGATTAATCCATTTTGCATTACTTTCTATGGGAAAGTGTGCCTTGGTTTTGGAACGTTTTGGTTTTGGAACGGACTTCCGGAACGGATTAAGTTTGAGAACCAAGGTACCACTGTATGGAGTAAAAATTACTGTACCTGAAACGATAGTGTTTTTCTAATTTTACTATTACATTCAAGCCAGTTGATCTCTTACATGCAAGGCATTTAGGAAACAGTTATATTCCTGCTCAGTGGTCCTCACAGCACACCTTGAGTCTGAATTGCTCCCCTATGTCAGTCACCACTCCTGGCCAACTTTTGTTATTGCTGCTGATCTGTGCACCAGTCAAGGTCAGTCTTCTTCTACAAGCAGGTCTGACAGACTGTTTTTGTTTATTTTCTGAGAGCATTTGTTCCAGGCTTTTCAACAAGAACAACAAAAATGGTTCCCAGAGCAGCTTGCATACTATCAGTTAAGATAAGGCAGCCCTGGTCCCTGCAGGCTTGCAATCTAAAAAAAAGAATGTGATGCACAAGAGGAAAGGCGCAGGGGCAGAAAAGGAGGGTAGTAATACTTTGGCACCAATTTGGAGGCCTTCTGCCTGGTTCCCTGTAAACTCGCTTCTTGCAGTTAGGGAACCAGCAGAAGACCCTCAGAGGAGGACCTCAGTGTCCGGTCTGAACAATGGAGGTGGAGACGCACCTTCAGGTACACTGGGCTGAAGCCATTTAGGGCTTTAAAGGTCAGTACCAACACTTTGAATTGTGCTCGGAAAGGTACTGGGAACCAATGAAGATCCTTTATGACCGGTTTTATATAGTCTCGGCTGTCACTCCCGGCCACCAGTCTAGCTGCAGCATTCTGGGTTAGTTGTAGTTTCCGGGTCACCTTCAAAGGTAGTCCCATGTCGAGAGCATTGCAGTAGTCCAAGTGGGAGATAACCAGAGCATGTACCATTTCTGGTGAAACAGTGTGCAGGCAGGTAGGGTCTCAGCCAGCATACCAGGTGGAGCTGGTAGACAGTTGCCCTGGACACAGAATTGACCTGCACTTCCATGGACAGCTGTGAGTCCAAAATTACTCCCAGGCTGTAAACCTGGTCCTTCAGGGGCACAGTTTCCCCATTCAGGACCAGGGAGTCCCCCACACCCCTGTCCCCCCAAAACAGTACTTCTGTCTTATCTTGTCAGGATTCAACCTCAATATGGCTTGGGGTAGGCTTGGGAGTCATGGGTGGGCAGCTCACCCAATGTCACCTCCCTCAGTGTTGACACCTGGGGTGGTCCACACCCCCCCACCCTCTTTCCTTCACCCCTGCCTGAGCTGATACAGCTGGTTTCAGAGGTGGTGTTGAGGATTGCTGGTTTTGATGAACTTCAATATCCATGGCTCAGAATTTCATGGCTGCCTCTTAAGATAGTTGAGAAATTTCAGCTGGTGCAGACTTTGGTGACTTGAATTCTGACTGGGACAAGATGGTTGAGCATATTGTACCAATCCGGGCCCGACTGCACTGGCTGCCAATTATTTTCTGAGGCAGACGTGTGGCTCATTCTTACATGCTGAAGGCTGAGAAGAACCTGACTTCGGTTTGCCTCCCTTCTCGTCATCTGAATTCATCAAAAATACAGTGGTACCTCTGGATGCAAACAGAATCCATTCCGGAGCCCCGTTCGCATCTTGAAGAGAACTCAATCCGTGTCTGCGTGTGCGCAGGTTGCAATTCGCCATTTCTGCGCATGACGTCATTTTGAGCGTCTGCGCATGTGCGAGTGGCAAAACCCAGAAGTAACAAGTTCCTTGTTCCAGGTAGCCGCGGACCACAACCCGAAAACTCTCAACCTGAAGCAATTTCAACCCAAGGTATGACTATACTTTCAGAGGTTTGGGAATGGGCAGGGGCGGAGAAAGGGGGGTGGGGGCAGGACACCCCGGGTGTCACTACTGGGGGGTGACAAAATGGCAGGCAGCACTCATTGTGGGGCCTGCAGCGTGCCCGAGCCATGCATCTCTCTTGGGAGTGATGACTGCCCGCAGGTTCCTCACTGCCCCAGACAGTCCGCCATCCGCCTCCCCCTCAGCTGTAGATCGCTGAGTGGGAGGAGGCAGGCAGGCTTCTCGGAGGCCCAGCGGAGCGTCCTGCCCTGACTGGCCCCGCCCTGCCCTGTGGGTGACTGGCCCCACCACTGGGCGCAGGGCATGTACGCTGCCCCAGGTGCCTGATTGGCTTGCTCCACCGCTGGGAATGGGAAGTCCTTCACTGTGCAGAACTGGTTATGCTACTGTCCACTTCTTTTGCCCTGTGATGCCTGCGAGGCTTTGCTTTACAATAATGAGCACATCATCTTACATCAGAGATAATAAAACCGGGATGTCACGACTCAACTGCAGGTCATTGGTCCTGGGGTTGGTGTGTATGATGCGATATGACACCGTATGGTGCAATCAGGAGTATGAAATGCAACGTGGCCAAATGAAATCATGTACACAATGTGGACTGGGTCGTTTATACATGACCATCTTTGTATCTCCTCAACAGGAGCCAGTCAACAAATTTTATTATCATAGTTGTGTTCAGCACCTTGAAATTAGAAAAAGAGAGAGGCTGTTTCATTTCAGAGGCATTTTGTGTCTTGTGAAATTTAGGAAGTTCCACTACTTTCTAACTAAGACAGGTTTACTGCCTATGCAATTTTCTGAAGTCCATGAACCTGGCCTTTGAAGAGTTTATAAGTAAGTAAACTATGTTTTATTTTCCAAGCTTGTGGTCTCCTTGGGGAAGAAGGAAACTTTAGAAAGGTTTCCCTCCCCCCCAATGGGGACATTTTGGAAATCACTGTAGAGAGCATATTTTAAAGGTCCAACAACCTATATTTCCATGATTTACTTTGCTGCATATTTTGTGATCTCGACTGGAGTTCTCTCACCAAAGAGTGCTTGCCCCAAGCCTGGATCTCAGAATCCAGGAATTTTCCTTTTTATATAGTGCTATGAATTTGGGGTGTACACATAATAGTTTTTCCCCCCTCTTAGGCCAACAGAAGAGAAAACAGTACCACTTATGTGATTAGAATACCATTTTTATATATATCTGATCCAAATGATTCAATTTTTCTTTCTAAATGGAATGGTTCACAATGGTAGTTGGTATTTGCAATGCAGGAGGCAGATTCCAGGACGATTCCTCCATCCCCATCCTCACGCAGATATCTTTCCCATGTTATTTTTGGCTTTCTGCACGGAATTGCAAAAGACAAGAGATCCTGTTATCACAGCAAGAGGTGGGGACCTTGGCCCATGGAGAAAACCCACAAAGGTTGCAGTTGTATTCCTCTGGACCCTGCTCCTGGTCATTTAACAAAAGCCTGATCTGCCAATGTTTTCAAATGATAATGTTCCTACTCTCTTTTTTTATATATATAAATTTTTATTGGTTTTACAAAATTTTTAAAACAATACAAACATCTAAAAAGACATACAAACACGTATAGTTTCATGACCTTTTTTTCATAAACCTTATTTCTCGGACTCCCCCATACCTCCCCTTTCTGCATCCCAATGTCCAAAATTTTCCAGCAACTTCTAAGTTAGTTCTGTCAAACATATGTCTTCTTAATCTTTCCTTCAGTCTAATCTTATATCGCTGTAACCCTTTCATTCTCCAAACCTCGACATTCTAACATTCATCAAGTTTATAATAGTCCTTAAGATAGATTTTAAATTTCTTCCATTCTTCTTCCGCCGTCTCCTTCCCCTGGTCGCGGATTCTGCCAGTCATCTCAGCCAATGTCATATAGTCCATGTGAGGGTTTGATTAGCTGCTTGTGCGTGAAAACGTGCTCCCTCAGAGTTTGTGCGCCCCCACAAACCTCCGTGTGTGACGGAGCTCCTCAGACATGTCTGCTCTAGTCACTAGTAGAGTCCGACAGTGGCTGTCTGCGGAAGCGTTTCCAGCAAAGAAGTTCCTTAACGGAAACGCGTCTCCTGGACTCACGGCGTGACAGTTTCCTGTGAGGTATGGGTCTCCCTATGGGAGACTCCGATACCTCCCCACTGTTCTCGCTGGAAGCCTCCCTGAGCCCTCCCTCCTGCTCGCATTCCCTCAGAGACCCACTCCTCCCCCTGCTGGTCCCTGCTTCAGCAGTTGAGTCTCTTTCATCCTGCCTGAGTCCCTCCACCACCTGATGCTCTGATGGCAGTTCCCTGACATCCACCTCCCCTCCAGGGCCCCCCTCACCCCCTCCCAATTCCTCCCCCCTGGGAGGTGAAGGGCTAAAACCCCGAAACGAATCTTCCTCATCTTCTGACGTCTCGAACAATTCTCTCCATCGATCGTCGTCCTGGCCAGCTGAATCCTCCTCCTCTTCAGAATCTGGGAACCCCTCCAACTCCTCTTCCTCGTCGGTGGTGGCAAAGTATTCCCTTCGGAACCTCGCTACAGGCTGAGGTTTACGTGGGAACCTCTGATGAAAAGTCTCTATTAAAACCTCGTCATTGACATCCTCTGCCCTAACCCAGGTGTTTTCCGACTCCGGTTCCCCTTCCCACATTACCAAATACTCTACTTGATCTCCCTTCCACCTGGAATCGAGGATCTCCGCTACATGGTAGCTGTGTTCCTTCTCCTCCATTGCTGGTCCCCTAGTGACCCTCCCCTCACTGTCTCCTCTATACGGTGACAGCAACGACCTGTGAAAAACTGGGTGCAGCTTCATGTGGTTCGGTAACCGGAGCCTGAAAGCCACTGGATTGACCTGCTGTATGACTTCAAACGGACCCAGCCTTTTGGGTCTTAATTTCTTACAACCTCCTTTGAATGGCAACCCTTGGGTTGACAGCCACACCTGGTCCCCCACCCTGATGCTTTCACCTTCCCTTCTGTTTTTGTCTGCTTGCCTCTTATATTCCTCCTTAGCCCTGTTTAAGTTGAGTTGGAGCTGGCGATGGATCGCTTCCATTTCTTCCACGAACTGTTCTGCAGCTGGAACGCTCCAGTTCTCCCCCTCCCCCCCTGGGAAGGCTCTGGGATGGCACCCGTGATTAGCCAAAAAGGGGCTCATCCCCGTGGACACGTTCTCTGCATTGTTGTAGGCAAATTCTGCCAACGCCAGCTTCTCCACCCAATCATTCTCTCTGTCATTAACATAACACCTCAAATATTGTTGGAGAACCCCATTTGCTCTTTCCGCCTGCCCGTTGGTTTCAGGATGACGGGCCGTCGAGAAATTAACCTCTACATGCAGTAAGCTCATGAGCTTCCTCCAGAACCTGGAAGTAAATTGTTTCCCTCGGTCTGAAACCACCCTCAAGGGGGCGCCATGCAACCTAAACACATTCTCTACAAACAATTTGGCGGTTTCTTCTGCTGTAACCGCATGTGAGCAGGCTATGAAGTGGGCCATTTTAGTTAACAGGTCTACTACAACCATGATGGCTGTTTTCCCTCTAGACCTTGGCAGATCAGTCATGAAATCTATTGCCACTGCTTCCCACGGTCTCTCAGGTGTGGGCAGTGGTTCTAATAAACCAGCCGGCGCCTGCCTCTCCCCCTTGGCTCTTTGGCATTGTTCACACCCTCTCACATACTCCCGCACATCTTCCCTGACCTTGGGCCACCAAAATTCCCTGGTAACCAGCCACATGGTTTTGTGTTGCCCAAAGTGCCCTGCTGTGGGGCTATCGTGCAGCTGCTTGAGTACTTTCTCCCTCAATTCCCCTTCAGGTATATATAACGCTCCCTTATAATACAATGCCCCATTTCTCTCCTCAAAACCACCGGGTTTGTCTTCCTCCCCTCTGAGATCCCTGAGTTTCCCCTGGGCGTATGCATCCTGCACCGTACCCTCTACCAATTCCCTTTGCCCCACCAAAGTCGCCCCACACACCCAGCGGTCCTCTGGAATGATATGGGTTTCTTCGGGTGCTCCCTCCCCCTCCAAATATTCAGGTTTGCGTGAGAGAGCGTCCGCCCTAACATTCTCTGGGCCTGGCACATAACAAATCTCAAAGTTAAATTTGGAGAACTCTTGGGCCCATCTCAACTGCCTTTGGTTGAGCACTCGCGCCGTTCTCCAGTACTCTAGATTTTTATGGTCCGTGCACACTTGCACTTTATGTTGTGCACCAACTAGCAGATGCCTCCATCTCCGGAACGCCTCATGAATAGCAAGCAGTTCTCGGTCGTACACCGTGTAGTTCCTCTCGGATTTGTTCAGCTTCCGCGAGAAGAAGGCACACGGACGCCACTCCGACTCCTCCTTCCCCGGCTGCAGAAGAAGCACCGCCCCTATGGCTCTGTCAGATGCGTCTGTTTCAACCCTTAGCTTCTTTCGTAAATCCACATGCAGAAGTTGTTCTTCAGAGGCGAAGGCCCTTTTCAGTTCCTCAAACGCTCGCTCCGCCTCCGCCGTCCATACAAACTTCTTCTTACTGCTGAGACAGTCAGTGATGGGCGCCGTCAGATGGGCGAAGTTGCGGATGAACTTACGATAAAAGTTTCCAAACCCTAGGAACCTCTGCACATCCTTCTTGGTTTTGGGTGTTTTCCATTCCAGCACTGCCTGTACCTTGCCGGGATCCATGGCCAATCCCTTGTCTGACAGGCGGTACCCCAGGAATTCCACCTCCTTGGTATGGAACCGACACTTCTCCAGTTTGACCCACAGCCTGTTGGCTTGCAGTCTGCTCAACACTTCTCTGACGTCTCTCACATGTTGCTCCTCATTCTCAGAATACACCAACACATCATCTAGAAAGGCAACGCAATTCTTGTAGAGCAAAGGACCCAGCACGTGGTTCATAAAAGATTGAAAACACGCGGAGCCTGCTTGTAATCCAAATGGCATAACGAGGTATTCAAACGCCCCCAAAGGGGTAAACATGGTGGTTTTCCATTCATCCCCTTTCCTTATGCGTATCAGGTTGTACGCCCCCCTTAGATCCAGCTTTGTGAAAATCTTTCCCTTCCTCACCATGGTCAAAATATCATCAATTCTGGGCATAGGGAACGCCACCGGTTCAGTCACTGCATTCAGCCGCCTAAAATCACATACAAGTCTCGGCTTGTCCGCATTTTTTTTGTCCACAAAGAACACTGGGCTCCCCCCTGCTGCTTTGGACTCTCTGATGAAGCCTCTCTTCAGGTTCTTGTCAATGAACCCTCGCAACTCCTGCATTTCCCTGTCTGACATGGCATACAACTTGCCCACGGGAAGCTGTGCTCCAGGGAGTAAATTGATCTGACAATCAAAGGGTCTATGAGGTGGTAGTTGGTCAGCTTCCTTCTCGCTGAACACGTCGCTGAGATCTGCATACTGTGGTGGTACCTTCACCTTCCCCATTACTTCAGTCCCTGCTAGGGTGGCTTGGGCCCCTACTGAACCCTTCTCCCCTTTGCAGTGTTCTAGGCAATGTGCTGAACCAAAGGACACCACTCTTTGATGCCAGCCAACCAGCGGATCATGTAGAGCTAGCCAGCTCATTCCCAAAATAATGGGAGCGCCTCCCAGGGCGGCCACATTAAACGCTATCAGTTCTGTGTGCCTTGCCACCCTCATTATCATTGGGACAGTCTGCAAGCGGACTCCTCCTCCCAACAACTCCCTGCCATCAATCGTGGTCACCTGCAGGGGGTTGCTTAAAGGGATGGTCTGTATCTGGTGTTCAGCAGCAAACTCCTTGCTCATAAAATTGCAGGAGCTGCCTGAGTCCAATAGCGCCTTTATTTTTAGGGGGTGCCCATTCTGCAGCTCTAGCGACACTTCAATCACTAGAGCAGGTCGAGGAGCTTCTGGCACGGGCACTTTCACTGCTCTTTGGCCTGGCTGCAGTGCCCCAATTGTGGCAACCAGGCGTTGGCTTTTACCTGCTCCGCTCCCCCTTCTTCTCCCCCCTCAACAGCTCCCACCATCCCTTGCCATTCCTTCCTCTGGGGGCAGACTCTGGCAAAGTGGCCTGGCTGTTGGCAGAGATAGCATTTCCGGGGGCCCTTTCCCTCCTTCTTAGCTCCCTCGCTGGTTTTTGAAAATGCGCGCGCGCGCGCTGTTCCGATTTCCATCGGCTCTGCCGGCGGGAAAGCTGGCTCAGGAATGTCTGGAATGCGGAACTCCTTCCAACGTTCCCCTCTCCCTTCCCGCCTCTCCAAGGCTCTTGCCTCCTGCCGCGCTCCTATGGTCAGCGCAGATTTGGTCAGCTGATCCATAGACTCCGCCCTGGGGCTCCGTGCCAGCTCGTCTTTCACCCCCGAAGAAAGACCTTCTTCAAATAGCATTTGAACGGGTGCCGCCGATAAATCCCAACTCAGTCTGTGAATCAGCATGGTAAACTCAGTCCAATATTCACGGACAGATCGACTCCCCTGCTTACAAGCCATTAGCTGTCTGCGCACCACCCCTTCCTCAATATCGCTGGAAAACATGATATCCATTGCACGAAAGAACTTCATTGTGTCCTTTAGTATGTCATTGTGCGTTGCCATTAGGGGTCGAACCCAGTCTCTAGCCCCTTTCTCAAGATGCCCAATTACAAAAGCAACTCGCGATTCCTCATCAGGGAACTCATCGAACTGCACATTAAGGGCATATTGCATCTCTGTCCTAAAAGCATGGTAGTCCTTGGGGTCCCCCCCAAATTTCTGCACCAATCCTGGTACCTTTCTGGGGAATTGAGTGGCTCTCCCCTTCTTGTCTGCATCCTGAGCCCTTCTCTCCTCCAGCCTCGCCGTCTGCAGGGCCAGTTGAACCTCCAACGCTCGGTATCTATCTTCCAAGCTTGGACCAGCTCCAGCCCCTGCTCCTCCGGTTCCGGTTGGTTCGCTCATGATGCCTTCTCTTGCACAGGCAGCGTACAAAGACTGTCGGACTGCTGTGAGGGTTTGATTAGCTGCTTGTGCGTGAAAACGTGCTCCCTCAGAGTTTGTGCGCCCCCACAAACCTCCGTGTGTGACGGAGCTCCTCAGACATGTCTGCTCTAGTCACTAGTAGAGTCCGACAGTGGCTGTCTGCGGAAGCGTTTCCAGCAAAGAAGTTCCTTAACGGAAACGCGTCTCCTGGACTCACGGCGTGACAGTTTCCTGCGAGGTATGGGTCTCCCTATGGGAGACTCCGATACCTCCCCACTGTTCTCGCTGGAAGCCTCCCTGAGCCCTCCCTCCTGCTCGCATTCCCTCAGAGACCCACTCCTCCCCCTGCTGGTCCCTGCTTCAGCAGTTGAGTCTCTTTCATCCTGCCTGAGTCCCTCCACCACCTGATGCTCTGATGGCAGTTCCCTGACAGTCCATCACTTTCATCTGCCATTCTTCCAGAGTAGGTAGATCTTGTGTCTTCCAATACTTTGCGATAAGTATTCTTGCTGCTGTCGTGGCATACATAAAAAAGATTCTATCTTTCTTTGACACCAATTGACCGACAATGCCCAAGAGAAAGGCCTCTGGTTTCTTAGGGAAAGTACATTTAAGTACCTTTTTCATTTCGTTATATTTCATTTCCCAGAAAGCCTTAATCTTCGGGCACGTCCACCAAAGGTGATAGAAAGTACCTTCAGTTTCTTTACACTTCCAACACTTATTATCAGGCAAATGATAAATTTTTGCTAGCTTGACTGGGGTCATGTACCACCTATAGATCATTTTCATGATATTTTCCTTTAAGGCATTACATGCCGTAAATTTTATACCGGTGTTCCACAACCATTCCCAGTCAGCAAACATAATGTTATGACCAATGTCCTGTGCCCACTTAATCATAGCCGATTTAACTGTTTCATCTTGTGTATTCCATTTCAGCAGCAAATTATACATTCTTGACAAATTCTTGGTATTGGGTTCTAACAATTCAGTTTCTAATTTTGATTTCTCCACCTGGAAGCCAATTTTTCTATCTTGTTTGTAAACCTCCATTATTTGATAATAATGGAGCCAATCTCGTACTTTAGGTTTCAATTTCTCATGACTTTGAGTTTCTTCAATGCCTTAGCCTCCAAGGGTGACAACCATCTAGGGGTTTTGTTTTCCAACAAGTCTTTATATCTTATCCAAACATTAAATAGCGCTTTTCTGACAATGTGATTTTTAAAGGCCCTATGCACTTTGATTTTATCATACCATAGATATGCATGCCAACCAAATGCATTATTGAAACCTTCTAAATCCAAGATATCTGTGTTCTCGAGGAGCATCCACTCTTTCAGCCAGCAAAACGCTGCTGCTTCATAGTACAGTTTTAAGTCCGGCAGGGCAAATCCCCCTCTTTCTTTTGCATCTGTAAGTACTTTAAATTTTATTCTGGGCTTTTTGCCCTGCCAAACAAATTTCGCAATGTCTTTCTGCCACCTCTTGAAACAGTCCATCTTGTCAAGAATCTGCAAAGTTTGAAACAAAAATAACATTCTAGGCAATACATTCATCTTGATAACTGCAATTCGGCCTAACATTGACAATTTCAAATTTGACCATATTTCTAGATCTTTTTTAATTTCTGACCAGCATTTTTCATAGTTGTCTTTATACAAGTTCAAATTTTTAGATGTCAAGTGAACCCCTAGGTATTTCACCTTCTTAACCACTGTCAAACCTGTTTCTTCTTGAAATTTCTCCTTCTCCATGACTGTTAATTTTTTTTCTAAAACTTTAGTCTTTTGTTTGTTCAGTTTGAAACCGGCTACCTGGCCAAATTGTTGAATTATCTCCAACACCCTTTTCGTACTAGTGTCTGGCTCTTGTAAAGTCAATACTAAGTCATCTGCAAAGGCCCTTAACTTGTAATGTTTAGCTCCGACCTGTACACCTTTAACCTGCTGGTCATTTCTAATCATATTTAGCAACACCTCCAGAACAGAAATGAAAAGCAATGGGGAAATTGGGCACCCCTGTCGTGTTTCTTTTTCTATCTTAAGTTCCTCAGTTATCACATTATTTACAATCAGCTTAGCTTTTTGTTCAGAGTATATCACACCCATACCATTCTCAAATCCTTGGCCTACCCCCATCCCATGAAGATTCTTTTTCATAAAACTCCAAGAAATATTGTCAAAGGCTTTCTCCGCGTCCACAAAGATCAGCACTGCTTTGGTGTTTATTTTCACCTCTAGTAGTTCCAAAATGTCTATTATATTCCTTACATTGTCTGATAAATGCCTTTTTGGGAGAAAGCCTGCTTGGTCCTTATGAATCTTCTCCATCAACACTCTTTTAAATCTTTTTGCCAAAATGTCTGCAAAAATTTTATAATCCACATTAAGTAATGATATTGGGCGGTAGTTCTTAAGTTGAGTCTTTTCAGTCTCTGTCTTTGGTATGAGTGTAATCTAAGCTTCTTTCCACGACTCTGGTGCCTTTTCCCCCTCTAAAATCTCGTTGCAGACTTCCTTTAACGGTTGAACCAACCACTCCTTCAAAGCTTTGTAGTATCTGGAAGTCAGTCCATCTGGTCCTGGAGATTTGCCCAGTTGCATGTCCTGAATGGCACCCTCTATCTCTTGTTCTGTTATTCTCTGATTTAAATCCACCTTACTTTGATGAGAGATTTTTTGTAATCCATATTTATTAAGGAATTCATCTATGTCCTCTTCATTTTGTGGCCCTTGAGAGTATAGTTTTTTAAAATAACTCAAGAAACAGTTTCTAATCTCATTGGGTTTAGATATATTCTTTCCATCCACTTCTAGGCTTGTAACTGTATTTAGTTTCTGCCTTTTCTTCAATTGCCAAGCCAGAAGTTTGCCACATTTATCTGCCGACTCAAATGTCTTTTGTTTCATTTGCTTTATCTTCCACTCAATCTCTTGATTCATCAATTCCATATATTGTGTTTGATATAACTTAATCTCTCTTAAAATCTCCTGGGACTTTGGTTTTGATCTTAATTTTTTCTCTCCTTCTTTTATCTTTTCCAAAATCTTTTCCTTCTTCTCATTCTGGTTTCTCTTTTTTATTGAATTTTGTTGAATCAAAAATCCTCGCATCACAGCTTTGCTTGCGTCCCAAATCACTCTTTTTTCCACATCGGCCTTTAGATTTATTTCAAAATAGTCCTTTAAAGTTTTTTGGGCCTTCATGTGGATCTCCTCATCTCGAAACAGGGTGTCATTCATCCTCCATCTAAATTGACCAGTTGTTGTAAGTTTCATTTCCATCTTCACGGCGTTATGGTCGGAGCAAGTTTTTGGGCAGATTTCTACCTTCTTAATCTTAGGAGCCATCCCACTAGTAATCCAAATTTGATCAATTCTGGTCCAGGTCATCATTGCTTGAGAGAAAAATGTTCCCTCTCTCTCAAGAGGGTTCCTCGTTCTCCATATATCTATTAAGTCCATATTTTCAGTCATTTCAAAGAAGGTCTTCGGAAGTCTCCCTTCCTTGGAGATTGTCAGTCTTTGTGCCTTGTCCATGTTTGTAGAAACCACACCATTCATATCTCCCATAATTATTACATTGTAATCCAAGTAATCCATCAGAGTTTCATGAAGCTTCTTAAAGAATTCTGCCTTGCCTTCATTTGGTGCATAAACTCCAACTATTAGAAATTTTTCTCCTTGTGCTTGTATTTCAACTGCCAGGTATCTCCCTTGTTCATCTTTAAACATCATTTTTGGAGCCCATTTCTCTTTTACATAAATCACAACTCCTCTTTTCTTGACTTTGTCCGATGAAATAAATTCTTGTCCTAATCTTTTGTTTATAAGTAATTTCCTGTGTACCCTGGTTACATGGGTTTCTTGTAGGCAAATCAAGTCCAATTGTTCTCTTTTCAAAATATGAAACACTTGGCGTCTCTTCAAAGGCATGTTCAGCCCATTACAATTCCAACTAAGGAATTGCAGGGCCATCTTGTTACTTTTCCGTTACTCCTCCAACCGCTCCAAGTTGTTGCTCTTCCTCTGATGGTGGTGGGTTAAGTCCAAACGGTAGGTTCAGAATATCTAGTGCTCTCCTTTGTTCTGCAATTGGATCCACCGTTCCCTTCTGTAGGTCCTCTTGGTTGCTTTCCAAAAACTTCTCTTTGTCTTGGATTGTCTTTATTTTCACCTTCTTTCCCTTGTAGTTAAAGGACAGTCCTTGTGGAAACTCCCACCTGAAGAGGATGTTGTTCTTCTTCAGCAGGTAGACCAGATCCTTGTAGAAGGTTCTCACCTCCAAGATATATTTAGGGATGTCTTAAAAATTTTGTATAGGTGAATTTTCAATTTCCAAGGCCTTTTGGAAATGTAGTTTTAATATTTTGTCTCTTTCTTCCTTGGATCTAAGGGTAATCAGGCAATCCCTCGGGGTCCTTCTGTTCAATCTCCTGCCCAATCTAAATGCTGTTGTTATCTTAAATTCTTCCTCCTCCAAATCTTCCCAAAAATCAGCAAACTTTTGTGTTAGGAACTCCACCAGGCTGTCCCCTTCGCTCTCGGGAATTAATCTTAATTTCAGGTTTCTTTCCTTTCTCTGTAATTCCATCAAAGACAATGTTGCATCATGTTCATAAACCTTTTTAGCAATCGGTTCTAACTTCTCCTGTGTCTCTCCAGCAATACTTCTGGCTTCCTCTGCGATTTTACGTGTTGCAGAATTTTCTTCAATCAACCTGTTTATAGATTCTGTATTACTTGTCACACTTTTTGTGTTCAAGTCCAATCTCGCTGTTAGTTCTGTTAATTTCTGTGTATTTTCTGTACTCTGCTTTGTCAAAGTCTCCAAAGATTGATTTATCTTGAGTAACGCCTGTGTCACTGACTCCATGGAGGCAGCTGTCACTTTTTCTTGTCCTACTGTTCCTGTAGGAGTTAAACCTGAAATTGAGCCTCTTTTCTTTTGTTGCTGTTGTTGCTGTTGTTGCTGCTTAGCTTTGGCTCTGGTAGTTATCTCTTCTGCTGAGCCACTCATGTCCCAAGGACGTTCCCACAAAAACAATTTCCTGATGGAAAATCCCACTGTCTTAAACCATTGCAACCGTTACTTTCAGCCCTCTAGGGGGAGCAAAACAAAATGTCCAAGTGAGGAAACAAAGAAGTTGGAAACAAGTATATCAGGAGGCTTGAAAATATATGCTGCGACACTTTTTCCAGTAGATACTCTTTCAACACACTCCAATATACTGTAGCAGCAAAGTCTTAAAACTTTGTATCAAACAAAACTTCCACCATGTAACTTTCCAAAAAGTTTAAAGACAGTTCAGTGCCCTAATGTCTTATTTGGCAGTCCGTTTCAGGGTATTAAGACAGCGGAAGGCTTTTTTCTTTTAAATAAATCATGCAGGTTCTTAATGTCCCTTTTTCCTCCCCTCTGCCCTGCTTGCTAGAGGGGAAATCTAGATCCAATGTCAGGTTTAAATAATCGAAAGATACTTCATACGGATGCAGCTTTAAATTTCCGTTGCTTTAGCTGTCATGCAGTCGGGGGAAGGCAGACTTCCTTAATTTTCACCTTCCCCGTTTTCAGCCGAATTTCAAGTTTAAAATTTTTCAAATTGACGTTCAGTCTTACTCACAGGTTTTTCAGTCCCAAATTTACAGGAAGGAATCGGCGCTCTCCGTTCATGGCAACACGGCTTCACTCTGCGGGCTGGGTAGCGACTCTCAGCACCGCGCTCTCCCGATGCCGTTCCGGAGCCTTTAAAAAGGTGCCCACCGAGTCTCCTTGTTCACAGGCTTCTGCGCCTGTGATTTTAGGGGTCCCCCGCTTGCCGTAGCGGGTCAGACCCGAACTCGCAGAGCAGTCCTCCTCCGGAGCTCGGAAAGAGGACCGCCATTAACGCTGGCGCCGACCGGAAGTCGATAATGTTCCTACTCTCCAGGCCATAGGTGATAACCGCCCTGAGACCTCCGGGTATAGGGTGGTATATAAAATATTATAATAATAATAATAATAATAATAATAATAATAATAATAATAATAATAATATCAGCAAATCAGCAGGAAGGTGTCACTATTGGAATCAGTTGGATGCTGGAGGGGTATCAGGTCTGAACTAGCCCTAAATGGCCTTGGCCCAGTATACCTGAAGGAGCGTCTCCACCTCCATCGTTCAGCCTGGACACTGAGGTCCAGCGCCAAGGGCTGGTTTCCTAACCACAAGAAGCGAGATTACAGGGAACCAGGCAGAGGGCCTTCTTGGTAGTGGCACCCTCCCTGTGGAACACCCTCCCATCCGATGTGCCGGCTTCCATTCCCCTGTGGAAACACAAGCAAGCTTGCTGAGAGGCGATGATGGGCAGAACCAGTGCTTTTTTTCTGGGGGGGCACAGGGGTACGCACAGCCCTAAACATTTTGTGAATCTAACGGGACAAGAAACTAAACATTTTAAGGAAGCACCAGGGCTCTGGCAGGATGCTGGAGCCTTAATTGGAAACCCAGGTGGTGTTTGGGAAGGTGGCAGGAGGGCTCTTGGACCTACCAGACACCATAACGCCTCCCTCCCTAAGCTGGGCAGAGGTTTCCTGGGCTTTGGGAAGGAGGCGCCAGGGGAACATTTAGGGGACCAACCTTGTTCCCCTAATCCACTGCCAAGATCATTTCATATGAAGCAAACACCCTTTCTTGGACACTCGCCAGGGTGGGGTGGGTGGTTTATCTCCCTGGCAGAGAACACGTTCAGCATATACAAGGTCCCAGGTCTGAACCAGCTAAAATGATCAGTGTTCATGGAGGCTTCTGCCTGAGGCCTTGGGCTACCTTTGAAGGTGACCCAGAAATTACAACTAATCCAGAACCAAAGAGTGCTTGCCCCAAGCCTGGATCTCAGAATTCAGGAATTTTCCTTATTATATAGTGCTATGAATTTGGGGTGTACACATAATAGTTTTCTTTCTCTTAAGGCCAACTGACAAGAAAACAGTACCACTTATGTGATTAGAATACCATTTTTATATATATCTGATCCAAATGATTCAAGTTTTCTTTCCAAATGGAATGGTTCACGATGGTGGTTGGTATTTGCAATGCAGGAGATAGATTCCAGGACGATTCCTCCATCCCCATCCTCATGCAGGCATCTTTCCCATGTTATTTTTGGCTTTCTGCATGAAATTGCAAAAGACAAGAGATCCCATTATCACAGCAAGAGGTGGGGGCCTCGGCCCATGGAGAAAACCCACAAAAGGTTGCAGTTGTATTCCTCTGGACTTCTCTGCTCCTGGTCATTTAACAAAAGCCTGATTTGCCAATGTTTTCAAATGATAATGTTCCTACTCTCCAGGCCATAGGTGATAACTGCCCTGGGACCTCTGGGTAGAGGGTAGTACATAAAATCCTTATAATCTTAATAATAATATCAGCAAATCAGCAGGAAGATGTCAGTGTCAGATTCAGTTGGCTGCTGGAGGAGTCTCAGGTCTGAACTAGCTAAAATTATCAGTGTTCATGGAGACTTCTGCCTGAGGCCTGGGGCTACCTTTGAAGGTGTCCCAGAAACTACAACTAATCCAGAATGTGGCAGCTAGACTGGTGACTGGAAGTGGCCGCTGAGACCATATAACACTGGTCCTGAAAATCTTCATTGGCTCCCAGTATGTTTCCGAGCACAATTCAAAGTGTTGGTGCTGACCTTTAAAGCCCCTGGGACACGAGCCAGCCCCACCCCTGCCTGTCCCCCGGACCTGGAGCATGAAGCTCCGCCACTGCCTTAGATGTGTCTACTCATGAGTAAACACCACTGAATTCAATAAAGCTTATGACCTCCCAGGTAAGTGTGCAGAGGACTAATTATCTTACCTTTTCCATGTCTTCTTATATACAGAGATCTGTGGATGAAAAGAAATGCTGTCAGTGAATGAGCAAGATGTGGGATTGGGTCCAGGGAACAGAACAAGTTAAGGATGATGATGATGATGATGTTCCTTATGGGCCGTGCTCCATAGCCAACAATAAACTGGCTCTCAGATATCAGTAGGGTTTCTCTTTTTTAAAGGATCCATAATGCTTATCTACACGTGGAGAAAACCTTCTCTTGATAAAACCTCAAGGGCCGCTTTTCTCCACATAAACCAACCTGGATCCTGCAATCATCATGTGAGGCCTTTCTTCATGTGCTTCTTCCACAAAAGGTCTGATGTTTAGTTGGAATCCCCTTTCTTGTAATTGGAATCCACTAGTTCAAAAGCTAGCCTCCAGAGGAGAAATAATAATAATAATAATAATAATAATAATAATAATAATAATAATAATAATAATAATAATAATAATTTATTATTTGTAACCTCGCCCATCTGGCGGCTTCAACAAATACCAAAAATACACTAATATGTCATACATTGAAAACTTCCCTGAACAGGGAAGAAAAGAAGCTAACTCCATCTTCTGTGTGACAGCCCAGGAGACATTTGAAGAGGACTATCCCATCCTCTCTCGATCTCTTCTGCTCCTGGCTAAACACCACCCAATTCCCTCAACTGTTCCTTATCAGGCTTCATATCCAGATTCTAATAATACCTGGTGATCTCTAGAGTCCAAGCGGCTAGCATCATCACCACCATACCTTCAAACCAGGGCGGAGAAAATCTTAAGCATTAATTGCCCTTACTATTTTCGGATACATAGGCGATTGCTTCTGGATCGAATTGCAAATCTGTGGCCAAAGTTTTAAATTTTTCTTTCACTTCATCTGACACAGTCTGTTCCCTGCCTTAAGACACAAACAAGGAGTTGGCATTGAGAATCAGCATCATAGTCCAGGAGGATAGATCATAGAATGGTACAGTGGGGGTCATCTAGTCCCCTGCAATGCAGGAATCTCAGATAAAGGATCCATGACAGACAGCCATCCAACCTCTGCTTAAAAACCTCTAAGGAAGGAGAGTCCACAACGTCCTGAGGGAGTCCATTCCACTGTTGGACAGCTCTCACTGTCAGAAAATACTTCCGGATGTTTAGTCCGCATCTCCTTCCTTGTAACTTGAATCTATTGGATTGAGTCCCACCCTCCGGAGGAGAAAACAAGCTTGCTCCCTCTTCCATGTGACAGTTCCTTTCGATATTTGAATATGACTATCATATATTCTCTCAGTCTCTTTTGCAAGCAAAAATAAACACTCCCTCAACCATTCCTCATAAGGCTTGGTTTTCAAACCCTTGATCATCTTGGTTGCCCTCCTCTGCACACATTCCAGCTTGTCAATATCCTCCTTAAACTGTGGCACCCAGAACTGGACACTGTATTCCAGGTGTGGTTGGACCAAGGCAGAATAGAGTGGTCCTGTGACTTCTTTGGATCGGGACACAATAAATCTGCTGATGCAGCTGAGATTTGCATTAGCTCTTTTTTGCTGCTTCATCACGCTGTTAAATATCTTAACAAATACCTCTTGTGTGACTTCTTCCCTCCCCGTCCACTGTTTAAGAACAGTTTCAGAAGGAGGAGGTTTGAAATCAAAAACCAGAAGTGTAGGGCAGTGTTCCTTCTCCATTCTGAATTGTCCCATCCTGATGCAACCCTCAGGGGCTTGTGAGGCACATTTGCACAGAGCATGCCACCAGCACCTTAAGCTCCCCTGCCTCGCAGGGTTGGCGTGGGGACGAAAATTTGAATTGCCAGTAGATTACGGCAAATTTGTTGTTGACGTTTTATCGTGATGCTCCAATTATTCTGACAAATCTAGCTGTGGGGTGGTGGTGGATTACTCTATTGGCAATTAGTGGTGGTGTTTACATATCCCTAGACCAGGCATAGGAAACCTTCGGCCCTCCAGATGTTTTGGCCTACAACTCCCACGATCCCTAGCTAACAGGACCTGTGGTCAGGGATGATGGGAACTGTAGTCCAAAACATCTGGAGGGCAGAAGGTTGCCTATGCCTACCTTACACAAACTGGGAGGATGGGTGAGATTTTCAAAAGCTGACAGGTGTGCCCATTGTAGCCAAGGGCACCCAAAGAAGCTCCGGACATACCATAGAGCTGTAGCATGCCCATATGCTCCATTAGGAAGTGGATGATATGGTAAGTCTCATAATCTGTATCCACAATGTGTACTGTAGTCTTCTCATCTGTTGAAAAAAGAGCCGCCAAAGATCCATTAACAGCCATGAGAGTCACTTACACAGATGCAGAAGAAATGCCGTGCATGTGTTGATGGAGATAATGGAGAAATCTATTAAACTTACCTTCAGTATCAAATTCGGCCCGCTTTATAGGGTACAGAACAACTTTTTTACGCTTACAATCTCCATTTCTGGAAAGAAACGCAGGGTTGTCAAGTTGCTTCCCCACCCAATCAGCTCGCCCCCCTCCCCCAATCTCTGCACAAGATTTCACAGGGGTTCCAGGTGCTCAGCCAGCGTCATGTTTCCTCTGAGAATCAAGTTGTAGTTCCTTTAGGAAATATGGTTTCCTCTGTCCCAGCCTGCCAAGATGGTCCTGACCTTTGCACCCCTTCCCAGCACTCCCCCCCAAAAGAACAAATTTTCCTGTGACATCATCCCCATCAGCAGCTTGGAGTTGGCCAGTCCTGGAGTTCTGTGAGGGCCATTGCCCAGTTTCAGAAGAAGAGGGAGTAATGGGAAGCTGCCCAATAGACATTCAGAATCTCAGCTGATGTAACTGACTTTTGGGGATCAGGGATGCAGCTTAGGCCGGACCCCTGGGTGTACGACCTAGACTCCCTGCTGAAAGAGGCAGGGGTAGGTAGGCAACAGGCCAAGCCTCAGGACCCTATCCTTTATACTGTGAAGGTAGATAATGATCATAGCAGTGGATGCAGACTTACTTAGGAACATCAATTTTGAGGACCAGTTCTCCATTCTTTTGGGGCTCCATTAAATAGCCATAGACTTCTCTCGTCTGTTTGTCATACTGTACTGTTGCAATAGGAAACCACTTACCAGTGAGCTAGAAAGAAGAGGTTTGTTTGTGTGTTATTGAGAAAGACATTTTAATATATATTGTAGACTGGTAGCTAAAGTAGCATAGTGGTCTCAGACTTCCCACTCTGGGCCCCTCTTTCAGAATGGATTTTTTTTCAAGCCACATCTAGTTTTTATTATTATTATTATTTTTTTATTATTATTATTATTGATAAGAAATACATTGCAAAATGAAAAGAAGCAACTCCTAGCAGTGCTTGATTAAGAACACAGAACACAACTACTTTATAAGTACAGTAGCACCTTGGTTCTCAAACTTAATCAGTTCCTGGAGTTTGTTCGCCTCCCAAAACTGTTTGAAAACCAAGGAGCGGCTTCTGATCGGCTGCAGGAGCTTCCTGCAGTCGAGCAGAAGCTGCATCAGATGTTCAGCTTCCGAAAAACGTTCACAAACTGGAACACTTATTTCCAGGTTTGCAGCGTTCAGGAGCCAAAACGTATGAGTACCAGGGCGTTCGAGAACTAAGGTACAGCTGTATAAAACAATGCTATATATACATACTACACTGAAATGTTTAAACGTTTCTTTATTGGTCCTTGATTCTTCCTGCTAAACTTGCCATCCTCTCCTGCCACACCAGTGTAGCACAACACAGCCTTGGAGAACCACTGGGTTAGGGCATGGGAGAGACCAGGATTCGAATTCCTGTTCAGCCATGAAGCTCACAGTCACTGCCTCTCAGCCCAATCTACCTCATAGGGTTGTTGTGGGGATTAAATGAGGAAGGGGAGAACCATGTACCTTGCGCTCCATGGAGAAACAGGTGGGTTATAAAGAGGGCACAGTCAGCTTGCAAAGTCTGTAATCAGGTGAACAAGGCTGTGCAAGCTCGATTATTGATAAATTTGACACCATCCCTCGTTACAGTGGTGCCCCGCAAGACGAAAGCCTTGCAAGACGGAAAACTCGCTAGACGAAAGAGTTTTCCGTTTTGGAGGTGCTTCGCTAGACGAATTTCCCATGGGCTTGCTTCGCAAGATGACAATGTCTTGCGAGTTCCTGCGGGATTTCCCCCCCCCCTTTTCTAAGCCGCTAAGCTGCTTATCAGCTGAGCCGATAAGCCGATAAGCCGCTAAAAGCCGCTAATAGCACTAATCCGCTAATCCGTCAATGGGCTTGCTTTGCAAGACGAAAAAACCGCTAGACGAAGAGAATCACAGAACGGATTCTTTTCGTCTTGCGAGGCACCACTGTATAAGTGAAGGAGAAAAATGTTGCTGTTTACCTTCTTTAGATTCAAGTCTGGCACCATCGGAATGGGTACAGGAACCTCGTACTTAGGAACTGCTGAGCAGGTGCCAGCAAACACAATAGTAATCAGCACAATGTTCATCCTTGCAAGGCTTTGCAGCAGTTCAGGAACGTTTGAGACTTCTGCAGAGACCTTGGCTCTTCAAGCGATGCCTGGATTTATATCCCTCTGCTTATGTCCCCAAATTTCATCTAATGTAGTACAGCCCTGCCATTAAAAGAGGTCATGGGGTGTTTGAGAGAGGGAACCAGGTGATTTTCAGAACTAATTGTTATCCGTGGTGAGCACATTTTCTAAAAACCCTGGAACACTCTGCCCTTCGATGCTTGTTCTGAAGGACTCCAAGGCCTGTGGCCTCCCCTGTTAGTTGTGGGAGGTGGTTTATGGTGAACTTCACCACCAACGGAGGCCTGGGCTGCGATCAAAAGGAGCCGAGAGCCAGTTTTAACTAATGTTAGAATAAGGTTCGCATCTCCAGACCACATTCCTCACCTGGAACATCCCTGGGGCAGGTATTGTGGGAACAAAGGAAATTCAAGTTGCGTTGGCCTCTCCTTTTGGAGATAGCAGGGGTCCATCTGCTCCAAACTCCCAGGACTAATCTTTTGTTGTTGAAATCATGTCTTGCTATGGGCATAGAGACCCATCCAAGTTAAAATACAGTACAGTGGTACCTTGTTTCTCAAACGCCTTGGTACTCAAACAACTTGGAACCCGGGGGGGCCACCAGGTGGCTCGTTGGAAGATGGCCGACAATAACATCTCTCTGACCCATACGAGGTAATTAAGGGGCTGCTATGGGAAGTATGCAGTCTTCCTACCCCCCCCCCAGGAGACGGGGGGGCGCTGCCTTTGCCAGCAGTGTTCACAGTGCACCCCCTGATCCGAGAGATGGGGGTGCCGAACACTTGGCACGAGCCCTCGGTGAAGTCAGATCTTCCTGACGCCGATTCCAATTAGCGCATGCTGGTTAGCTTCAGCTCGGAATTATAATTGGAAACATATGATTGGAATGAAGCTGAAGCACATACATCAAGTAATGTTTGAGGATAAGACTGCTGATTTATGGATCTCTGTGACCAGGAGTGACGGATGGATAAGTAAATCTTCTGATGAATCACCACTAGGAGACTGTATGTTTGGAATGAAGGGGGGGTGGAGGAAAAAACTTTTTTTTTCTTTGCACGATGTGATATTAATAACCCTTCACCCCAGATAGAAATAAGATTGTTGCGTTTTTATTAATCACAATCAGGAATTCAAGAACTGTGTGGGATGGATTATAACAGGAGAGAGGATTGGTGAACGGTGAGAAAGAAGAAAATTTTTATCGCCAAGACAGGCTTGCCGGAGAAAGAAGGACAGGGGGAGGAGAATCAGGATCGTTCGAAAGAGAAGGAATGTTGGAACGCAAGCTTGATCTGACAGAGCCTCCTGATTCATTTGATTTATTTGGCAAGCCTGAGAAAAGTAAAGGACAGACCGAAGATTAATTTTTTATGGAAGCGTTGAACAGAGGCTGTCCCTGAGCAATATGATCTTTGAAGAGTACAAAACCCACACAGAGGATGCCTGTTTTCAATCTGCTTGTGAAAATTATCAGAGATCGCAAAGAAAGGAATATACGATAACAACAAGAAGAGAAAGAAAGTAATAAAGGACTATCTAGATTGAACTGGATAGAATTGTCTAATTAAAGCAGTAATATAAGTGATGGTTGGACTCGTGCGGAGTTTTGGACTCGTGCGGAGCTTGATGTATGGGTACCCCCAACAAAATTTAAAATTTGGCTGTATAATTTGGAACTAATGTGATTTGGATAATGTGATGTGATTGGCCTGTTAATAAAAATTATTTAAAAAATTATTAAATTAATAATTATAATTATAATTATAATTATAATTATAATTATAATTATTATAAATTAATTATTATTAAATTATTTTTTTAAAAACAAAACAAACAACTTGGAACCCAAACACCGCAAACCTGGAAGTAAGTGTCCCAGTTTGCAAACTTTTTTTCAGAAGGCGAACGTGCTCCATTTTGAGTCTTATGCTTCTGTTTTGAGTGCCACACGTCCGTTTTGAGTGTTATGCTGAGGTCTGTTTGTCTTTGTTATTTATTTTGCGTTTTTGTTTTTGTGACTCTTTTTTGGTTTTTGGAACGGTGTGGAACCCAGTTCAGCTACTGATTGATTGATTGATTGTGTGACTGCAGTACATTGTTTATTGCTTTCATTTTATGGATCAATGGTCTCGTTAGATAGTAAAATCCATGTTAAATTGCTGTTTTAGGGCTTGTTTTTAAAAGTCTGGAACGGATTAATCCATTTTGCATTACTTTCTATGGGAAAGTGTGCCTTGGTTTTGGAACGTTTTGGTTTTGGAACGGACTTCCGGAACGGATTAAGTTTGAGAACCAAGGTACCACTGTATGGAGTAAAAATTACAGTACCTGAAACGATAGTGTTTTTCTAATTTTACTATTACAGTCAAGCCAGTTGATCTCTTACATGCAAGGCATTTAGGAAACAGTTATATTCCTGCTCAGTGGTCCTCACAGCACACCTTGAGTCTGAATTGCTCCCCTATGTCAGTCACCACTCCTGGCCAACTTTTGTTATTGCTGCTGATCTGTGCACCAGTCAGGGTCAGTCTTCTTCAAGCAGGTCTGACAGACTGTTTTTGTTTATTTTCTGAGAGCATTTGTTCCAGGCTTTTCAACAAGAACAACAAAAATGGTTCCCAGAGCAGCTTGCATACTATCAGTTAAGATAAGGCAGCCCTGGTCCCTGCAGGCTTGCAATCTAAAAAAAAGAATGTGATGCACAAGAGGAAAGGTGCAGGGGCAGAAAAGGAGGGTAGTAATACTTTGGCACCAATTTGGAGGCCTTCTGCCTGGTTCCTTGTAAACTCGCTTCTTGCAGTTAGGGAACCAGCAGAAGACCCTCAGAGGAGGACCTCAGTGTCCGGTCTGAACAATGGAGGTGGAGACGCTCCTTCAGGTATACTGAGCCAAGGCATTTAGGGCTTTAAAGGTCAGTACCAACACTTTGAATTGTGCTCGGAAAGGTACTGGGAACCAATGAAGATCCTTTATGACCGGTTTTATATAGTCTCGGCTGTCACTCCCGGCCACCAGTCTAGCTGCAGCATTCTGGGTTAGTTGTAGTTTCCGGGTCACCTTCAAAGGTAGTCCCATGTCGAGAGCATTGCAGTAGTCCAAGTGGGAGATAACCAGAGCATGTACCATTTCTGGTGAAACAGTGTGCAGGCAGGTAGGGTCTCAGCCAGCATACCAGGTGGAGCTGGTAGACAGTTGCCCTGGACACAGAATTGACCTGCACTTCCATGGACAGCTGTGAGTCCAAAATTACTCCCAGGCTGTAAACCTGGTCCTTCAGGGGCACAGTTTCCCCATTCAGGACCAGGGAGTCCCCCACACCCCTGTCCCCCCAAAACAGTACTTCTGTCTTATCTTGTCAGGATTCAACCTCAATATGGCTAGGGGTAGGCTTTCCGTTACTTCCAGGTAGCCGTGGACCACAACCTGAAAATGCTCAACCTGAAGCAATTTCAACCCAAGGTATGACTATACTTTCAGAGGTTTGGGAATGGGCAGGGGCGGAGGAAGGGGGGCAGTGGGGGTGGGACACCCCGGGTGTCACTACTGGGGGGTGACAAAATGGCAGGCAGCACTCATTGTGGGGCCTGCAGCGTGCCCGAGCCATGCATCTCTCTTGGGAGTGATGGATTGGCTTGACTGCCCGCAGGTTCCTCACTGCCCCAGACAGTCCGCCATCCGCCTCCCCCTCAGCTGTAGATCGCTGAGTGGGAGGAGGCAGGCAGGCTTCTAGGAGGCCCAGCGGAGCGTCCTGCCCTGACTGGCCCCGCCCTGCCCTGTGGGTGACTGGCCCCACCACTGGGCGCAGGGCATGTACGCCAGGTGCCTGATTGGCTTGCTCCGCCGCTGGGAATGGGAAGTCCTTCACTGTGCAGAACTGGTTATGCTACTGTCCACTTCTTTTGCCCTGTGATGCCTGCGAGGCTTTGCTTTACACTAATGAGCACATCATCTTACATCAGAGATAATAAAACCGGGATGTCACGACTCAACTGCAGGTCATCGGTCCTGGGGTTGGTGTGTATGATGCAATATGACACCGTATGGTGCAATCAGGAGTATGAAATGCAACGTGGCCAAATGAAATCATGTACACAATGTGGACTGGGTCGTTTATACATGACCATCTTTGTATCTCCTCAACAGGAGCCAGTCAACAAATTTTATTATCATAGTTGTGTTCAGCACCTTGAAATTAGAAAAAGAAAGAGGCTGTTTAATTTCAGAGGCATTTTGTGAATTGTGAAATTTAGGAAGTTCCACTACTTTCTAACTAAGACAGGTTTTACTGCCTATGCAATTTTCTGAAGTCCATGAACCTGGCCTTTGAAGAGTTCATAAGTAAACTATGTTTTATTTTCCAAGCTTGTGGTCTCCTTGGGGAAGAAGGAAACTTTAGAAAGGTTTTTCCCCCCCAATGGGGACATTTTGGAAATCACTGTAGAGAGCATATTTTAAAGGTCCAACAACCGATATTTCCATGCTTTACTTTGCTGTGTATTTTGTGATCTCGACTGGAGTTCTCTCACCAGAGTGCTTGCCCCAAGCCTGGATCTCAGAATCCAGGAATTTTCCTTTTTATATAGTGCTATGAATTTGGGGTGTACACATAATAGTTTTTTTTCCTCTTAGGCCAACAGAAGAGAAAACAGTACCACTTATGTGATTAGAATACCATTTATGAATATATATCTGATCCAAATGATTCAAGTTTTCTTTCCAAATGGAATGGTTCACAATGGTAGTTGGTATTTGCAATGCAGGAGGCAGATTCCAGGATGATTCCTCCATCCCCATCCTCACGCAGACATCTTTCCCATGTTATTTTTGGCTTTCTGCATGGAATTGCAAAAGACAAGAGATCCCGTTATCACAGCAAGAGGTGGGGACCTTGGCCCATGGAGAAAACCCACAAAGGTTGCAGTTGTATTCCTCTGGACCCTCCGGGTATAGGGTGGTATATAAAATCAATTAATAATAATAATATCAGCAAATCAGCAGGAAGGTGTCAATGTCGGAATGAGTTGGATGTTGGAGGGGTCTGTGCCGCCTTCCATTCCCCTGTAGAAGCACAAACAAGCTTGCTGAGAGGCGATGATGGGCAAAGCCAGTGCTTTTTTTCTGGGGGGACACAGGGGTACGCACAGCCCTAAACATTTTGTGAATCTAACGGGACAAGCGACTAAACATTTTAAGGAAGCACCAGGGCTCTGGCAGGAATCTGGAGCCTTCCTGCCTGCCTCGGAATCCCAGGTGGTGTTTGGGAAGGTGGCAGGAGGGCTCTTGGACCTACCAGAGCACCATAACACCTCCCTCCCTAAGCTGGGCAGAGGTTTCCTGGGCTTTGGGAAGGAGGCGCCAGGGGAACATTTAGGGGACCAACCTTGTTCCCCTAATCCACTGCCAAGATCATTTCGTATGAAGCAAACACCCTTTCTTGGACACTCGCCAGGGTGGGGTGGGTGGTTTAGCTCCCTGGCAGAGAACACGTTCTGCATATACAAGATACCAGGTCTAAACCAGCTAAAATTATCAGTGTTCATGGAGACTTCTGCCTGAGGCCTGGGGCTACCTTTGAAGGTGACCTGGAAATTACAACTAATCCAGAATGCGGCAGCTAGACTGATGGATGGGAGTGGCTGCCGAGACCATATAACACCGGTCCTGAAATACCTACATTGGATCCCAGTACGTTTCCGAGCACAATTCAAAGTGTTGGTGCTGACCTTTAAAGCCCTAAATGGCCTCGGCCCAGTATTCCTGAAGGAGACGTCTCCACCTCCATCATTCTGCCTGGACACTGAGGTCCAGCTCTGAGGGCCTTCTGGTGGTTCCCTCACTGCGAGAAGTGAAGTTACAGGGAACCAGGCAGAGGGCCTTCTCGGTAGTGGTGCCCGCCCTGTGGAACGCCCTCCCATCAGATGTCAAGGAAATAAACAACTATCTAACTTTTAGAAGACATCTGAAGGCAGCCCTGTTTAGGAAACTTTCTAATATCTGATGTTTTATCATGTTTTTAATATTCTGTTGGGAGCTGCCCAGAGTGGCTAGGGAGACCTGGCCAGACGGGCGGGGTATAAGTGCTATTATTATTATTACACATCTTGTATTTCAAGGATATTTAAAGCACGCTAAAGAATCCTGGGAACTGAGATTTGTTCAGAGTGCGTGGAGTTGTAGCTCTGAGAGGAGACCACAGTTCCCAGGATCCTTTGGGGTGGGTTACGCAGCTGGGATCTCCCCAAGGGAGGGGTATCGCCTTTCAGTTGTGACCTGAAACCCTTTTAAATGTGCTTTAAGGTATGGTGTCCTGTATATGACCCTGCAGAGCTGGAGTCAAATCAGAGTAGGGTGCTTCTTCCTTGGGGACTCACAGCACAACCTTAGATGTGTCTACTCATGAGTAAACACCACCAAATTCAATAAAGCTTATGACCTCCCAGGTAAGTGTGCAGAGGACTAATTATCGTACCTTTTTCAGATCTTCTTATGCACAGAGCTCTGTGGATGAAAAGAAATGCGGTTAATGAGTGAGCAAGATGTGGGATTGGGTCCAGGGCACAGAACAAGATCAGGATTATTATTATTTTGTTCCATAGCCAACAATAGACTGGCTCTCAGATATCAGTAGGGTTTCTCTTTTTTAAAGGATCCATAATGCTTATCTACATGTGGAGAAAATCTTCTCTTGATAACACCTCAAGGGCCGATTTTCTTCACATAAACCAACCTGGATCCTGCAATCATCATGTGAGGCCTTTCTTCATGTGCTTCCTCCACAAAAGGTCTGGAAGGTGGCAACACAAGAACGGACCTTTTCTGCAGTGGCTCCCCATTTTGCGGGCATTCTCCCCAGGGAGGATCGTCTGGAACCACCCTTATATCTATTTAGACACTGGGCAAAAACGTTCCCTTCAACCAGGCCTTGGGCTGATGAACAGTCTATGTCCTTTTACATGTGTTTGTGGGAGGGATGGCTTATGGCAGGGGTGAGCAAGGTTTATCTTGCCTGGGCCGGTTCGGTCCCATGGAGATCTATCTGTGGGTTGGATTCTGCATGCACGTGAGCAGGCACACCCATGATTTTCAGCGTCTGCATCTGCGCAGATGTGATTTCCGGCATCTTCGCATGCGCAGACGCGATTTACAGCACCGTGGAAGTGAGTCCCTGCACTGCGCCGGTTTAGCGAGTGGGCAGCTTGGTTCGGGGGTGGGTCGTGGGCCGGTCAAACAACCTCCACGGGCTGCTTCTGGCCCATGGGCCTTAGGTTTCTTAGGGTTTGTTTTGTTATTGTTCTCCTTTTTATTATGTATTTTTATGTTTTTATATTGTATTTTTATACAGTGGTACCTTGGGTTAAGAACTTAATTCGTTCTGGAGGTCCATTCTTAACCTGAAACTGTTCTTAACCTGAAGCACCACTTTAGCTAATGCAGTCTCCTGCTGCTGCCGTGTGATTTCTGTTCTCAACCTGAAGCAAAGTTCTTAACCCGAGGTACTATTTCTGGGTTAGCGGAGTCTGTAACCTGAAGCGTCTATAACCTTAGGTACCACTGTACTGCGAACTGTCCCGAGATCTTCAAATTTAATAAATCATAATAATGTAAGAAAGTAGTTCCTGATGTTTAGTTGGAACCCTCTGTCTTGTAATTGAAATCCACTGGTTCAGAAGCTAGCCTCCAGAGCAGGAGAAAACAAGCTAGCTCCATCTTCCATGTGACAGCCCAGGAGACATTTGAAGAGGACTATCCCATCCTCTCTCGATCTCTTCTGCTCCAGGCTAAACACACTCAATTCCCTCAACTGTTCCTTATCAGGCTTCATATCCAGATTCTAATAATACCTGGTGATCTCTAGAGTCCAAGCGGCTAGCATCATCATCACCATACCTTCAACCAGGGCGGAGAAAATCTTAAGCATTAATTGCCCTTACCAGTTTCGGATACATAGGTGATTGCATCTGGATCGAATTGCATATCTTTGGCCAAAGTTTTAAATTTTTCTTTCACTTCATCTGACACAGTCTGTTCCCTGCCTTAAGACACAAACAAGGAGTTGGCATTGAGAATCAGCATCATAGTCCAGGAGGATAGATCATAGAATGGTACAGTTGGGGTCATCTAGTCCCCTGCAATACAGGAATCTCAGCTACACCATCCATGACAGATGGCCATCCAACCTCTGCTTAAAAACCTCTAAGGAAGGAGAGTCCACAACCTCCTGAGGGAGTCCATTCCACTGCCGAACAGCTCTCACTGTCAGAAAATACCGTACTTCCGGATGTTTAGTCCAAATCTCTTTTCTTGTAACTTGAAGCCATTGTTTTTGAGAACTACCTTCCAGAGCAGGACAAAACAAGCGTGCTCCCTCTTCCATGAGACAGCCCTTAAGATATTTGAATATGACTATCATCTCTCAGTCTCCTCTTTACCAGGCTAAAGATACCCAGCTCCCTCAACCATTCCTCATAAGGCATCGTTTCCAGGCCTTTGACCATTTTGGTTGCCCTCCTCTGCACACATTCCAGCTTGTCAATATCCTCCTTAAATTGTGGCACCCAGAACTGGACGCTGTATTCCAGGTGTGGTTGGACCAAGGCAGAATGGAGTGGTCCTGTGACTTCTTTGGATCTGGACACAATACTTCTGCTGATGCAGCTGAAATTTGCATTAGATCTTTTTTGCTGCTGCATCACGCTGTTAAGCATCTTAACAAATACCTCTTGCCTGACTCCTTCCCTTCCCCCCTTTTTAAAGAACAGCTTCAGAAGGAGGAGGTTTGAAATGAAAAACCAGAAGTGTAGGGCAAAGTTCCTTCTCCATTCTGAATTGTCCCATCCTGATGCAACCCTCAGGGGCTTGTGAGGCACATTTGCACAGAGCATGCCAACCAGCGCCTTAAGCTCCCTTGCCTCGCAGGGTTGCCGTGGGGATGAAAATTTGAATTGCCAGTAAAGGTAAAGGGACCCCTGACCATTAGGTCCAGTCACAGACGACTCTGGGGTTGCGGCGCTCATCTCGTTTTAATGGCCTAAGGAGCCGGCGTACAGCTTCTGGGTCAAGTGGCCAGTATGACTAAGCCGCTTCTGGCGAACCAGAGCAGCGCACAGAAATGCTGTTTACCTTCCCACTATTTATCTGAACTGCTAGGTTGGCAGGAGGTGGGACTGAGCAACAGGAGCTCAGCCTGTCGCAGGGATTCGAACCACTGACCTTCTGATTGGCAAGCCGTAGGCTCTGTGGTTTAAATTGCCAGTAGATGGTGGCAAATTTGTTGTTGACACTTTATCAAGATGCTCAAAGTATTCTGACAAATCTAGTGGCGGGGGTGGGGGTGGATTACTCTATTGGCAATTAGTGGTGGTATTTACATCTCCTTAGACAAACTGGGAGGAAGGGCAAAATTTTCAAAAGATGGGCACAACAGGTGTGCCCATCATAACCTATGGCACCCAAACAAGCTCCCATGGGCCAGTCTCCAGACATACCAAAGAGCTGTAGCATGCCTGAACGCACTGTTCTGAAGAGGATGGTATGGTAAGTCTCATAATCTGTATCCACGAAGTGTACTGTTGTCCACCCATCTATTGAAAAAGAGCCACAAAAGATCCATTAACAGGCATGGGAGTCACTTCCACAGATGCAAAAGAAAGGTGGGGGGGGGTAGAGAAAGCACATTTTCACTCAGCCCATAGTTAAACTATGGAACTCACTGCCCCAAGAGAGATTTGTGGAGGAGGAGAGGGCTATCAATGGCTCTGCCTCCACAGTTGGAGGAAGAAATGCTTCTGAATATCAGTTGCAGGAAACCACAAGAGGGGAGAGTTAATTAAGGAAACATTACTGCAGTTTGGAGACAGAGGAAATACCTACATTGGCTCCCAGTACGTTTCCAAGCACAATTCAAAGTGTTGGTGCTGACCTTTAAAGCCCTAAACGGCCTCAGTCCAGTATATCTGAAGGAGCATCTCCACCCCCATCGTTCAGCCCGGACACTGAGATCCAGCTCTGAGGGCCTTCTGGCGGTTCCCTCACTGCGGGAAGTGGGGTTACAGGGAACCAGGCAGAGGGCCTTCTCGGTAGTGGTACCCGCCCTGTGGAACGCCCTCCCATCAGATGTCAAGTAAATAAACAACTCTCTGACTTTTAGAAGGCATCTGAAGGCAGCCTTGTTTAGGGAAGTTTTTCATATTTGATGTTGCCGCTTTTTTACTATTAATATTCTGTTGGGAGCCGCCCAGAGTGGTTGGGGAAACCCGACCAGATGGGCGGGGTATACATAATTGAGAGAAGCCAAATATTCCATTCAGGCCCTTCTAGCTCTCAGGAGAAATCCATCTAACTCAATCCAGAAAGGAAGAGAAATCTGCTTCCGTTTCTGGTAGCGAACTTGGAAAGTTGCTCTCCCAGGTTCGCTGGAGCTTGAGGGCAGGGGGTGGGGGGTGGTGGCTTGGATGGAGATAATGGAGAAATCTATTATACTTACCTACAGCTTCGAATTCGGCCTGCTTTACAGGGCGTACAACAACTGTTTTACTCAGACATTGTCCATCCCTGGAAAGAAAGTCAGGGTTGTGAAGTTGCTACCCCCCCCCCAATTCAGCACGCCCCCCCCCCCAATCTCAGCACAAGATTTCAAAGGGGTTCCAGGTGCTCAGCCAAGGCCGTGTTTCCTCTGAGAATCACACTGTATTGCCTTTAAGAAATATGGTTTAATTACACATATTTACACCTGAGTGTAAATTTACACCTGAGCTTGAATGAACTTTATTACGGTCACAGACCAGGATTAAAAAAGCATATAGATAAAATAGCAGTTAGGATTTTTTGACCGATAATTGTTAGGGCAAATGAGGACAAGGAAACAGGCATAAAACATCCTAATAAAATACAAGATTAAACTGCCCAATAAAATACAAGATTAAACACAGATAATGGATGGATAAAAAACTAATAATTAAAACAGATAAGAGCTAAAAACCAACAAAGACACACAGTTAAAACAACTGTAAGAGCATAAGAGCTAAAAGACTCGCAGATAAAACAACTATAAGAGGCTGCAGAGTAGAAGCCTCTTAAATAGAGTTTAGATGGAGTTAAAATGAGTTTAGATGGAGGAGTTGCAAATCTGACCACACCGTCATCTCAGAAGGAGGCTTGTTCCCCACAGTGGGGCAACATTGGAATCCAAGGCATCCTCCCAGTCATCTCTAGGCCTCTGTCCCAGCCTGCCAACATGGCCCTGACCTTTGCACTCCTTCCCCTTCCCAGCACCCCCCCCCAAAAGAACAATTTTTTCTGTGACATTATCCCCATCAGCAGCTTGGAGTTGGCCAGTCCTGGAGTTCGGGGGGGGGGGGACATTGCCCAGTTTCAGAAGAAGAGGGAGCAACTGGAAGCTGCCCAATAGACATTCAGAATCTCAGCTGATGTAACTGACTTTCGGGGACCAGGGATACAGCTAAGGCTGGACCTCAGACAAAATGACCGCTCCCCACATTAACTGGGGGGTGGCTTTTGCATGGTTGGGCACAGTGCCCCCCCCAGGACTACAGTGGTACCTCAGGTTACATACCCTTCAGGTTACATACACTTCAGGTTACAGACTCTGTTAAAGCAGAAATAGTGCTTCAGGTTAAGAACTTTGCTTCAGGATGAGAACAGAAATTGTGTGGCAGCGGCGCAACAGCAGCAGGAGGTCCCATTAGTTAAAGTGGTGCTTCAGGTTAAGAACAGTTTCAGGTTAAGAACCGACCTCCGGAACGAATTAAGTACGTAACCAGAGGTACCACTGTACTAGACCCCCCGGCAAGGTAGTTGGCTTCACCGCTCCCCCCCCCCAAGCTGGATACCTGGAGGTTCCCGCCTAGCCTCGTCAATCAGCCAATCCTGGCTGGGGGGGGCACGTTGCCAAGGGAATTGCCCAGGTATAGTTAGGACCACCCACACTCACAATAGACGGTGTAACTTACCTGTTGGTCCTCCTGAACTTCTCCCACCCTGCCCTCCCTCAATTTATGCCTTCTTTCGCAGTTTAATCTTCTTCTTTACAGCTATGCAGGCACCGCTGCGGTCCTAGATGGTCACCGTTGAGGGACCGGGAAGGAATTCCCCTGCATTGGCAGGTTTCGCCTTCCCCGTAGCAAAACGTCACAACTTTGTATGCCTTGGGCAGAATCCTTTAGTCTATCTTCCCTCAATTGGGGGTGGAGGCGTGAAGCGGTGACCCACGCCCCCCCCCCGCGCCGGAAATTCCAGGGCTCCCCGTTAAAGGAGTTATTTTGAGGGGAGGCACTGGCCATAGGCCAATGGGTTGTCAGTGCTCTCTCCTACAACGCGGCGAAATGGGGGGTGGGCTCTCTGCTTGAACAGACGTTCTCCAGAGTCTGCCCAATCCCCACACACTTTGGATAACCCTGATGTTCCCCAGATCCCCGGCTGGGGACTGGGAGGGATAAACGCCCAATGCCTAAGCCAAGGTCTTCCTACGTCTGAGAATTTAATAAAATTGTAGCCAATTTTAATCCCATAACATGTTGTCAGGTGTCATTATTCCTCCCGGGGGATGCCTGGGGCTTGGGGGGTGTGTCTCTGCATGTCCAGGTAAAGTCCTGGGTATACGACCTAGCCTCCCTGCTGAAAGCCTCAGGACCCTTCTCTTTATTCTGTGCTGCGTGAAGGGAGATCATGATCACAGCAACGGAAGCAGACTTACCATGGATAATAAATTTTGAAGACCAGTCCTCCATCCTCTTGGGGCTCCATTGAATAGCCAAAGAATGGTCTCTTTTGTTTGCTATACTGTACCATTGCAATAGGAAACCACTTACCGGTGAGCTACAAAGAAGATGTTTGTTTGTGTGTTACTGTTTTTGTGTTGTTGAGAAAGACATTTCTATATATATTGTAGGCTGGTAGCTAAAGTGGCATAGTGGTCTCAGGCTTTCCACTCTGGGCCACACTTTCAGAATGAAAATTTGCTCAAGCCACATCAAGTGTTTTTTTTTTAATTGATAAGAAATACATCGCAAAACAAAAAGAGGCAACTCCTAGCAGTGCTTGATTACTAACACAGAACACAACTACTTTATAAGTACAGTAGCACCTTGGTTCTTGACCTGGAGTCCGTTCAAGTCCCAAAACCGTTCAGAAACCAAGGAGAGGCTTCTGATTGGCTGATTGGCTGCAGGAGCTTCCTGCAGTCAAGCGGAAGCCACGTCAGACGTTCGGCATCCAAAAAACGTTCACAAACCGGAACACTTATTTCCGGGTTTGCAGCATTCAGGAGCCAAAACCTATAAGTACCAAGGTGTTCGAGAACTAAGGTATGGCCATATAAAACAATGCTACATAGGAACATGACTCGTTCCCAAAATATTCTTAGAGTAGTTGGGTGCCACCCCACACTCTGCCAAGCAGGTTCCAGGCACTCACCTAGGGTTTGTGCTCCTTAGGAGAACTGAAGATGCTGTGAAAATATGATTTATTCACATATTTACTCCTTCAGTCTGCATGGAGGGAGTCCAGATCTTACAGCATGGTCATTTCAAGAGCGGCTTGTGCCCCACAGGGGCGCAGCCCTAGAGTCCAAGGCATCTCCCCAAGCCAGCCTTCCCAAGATGGGTCCCACTCTTTCTTCTTCCTTCTTCTTCCCAGAAAACCCTGCTAAAAACTCTCTTTCCCTGTCACCTCACACCCAGTTACCCTGGCAAACTCTCCAAACGCCCAGTCTCTGTTCACACCTCACGGCAAGGCAGGAGGACATTGCTTTTGCATCGCCAATGACTCTCAATGGCCCTGATATGCTTCTTAACGGCCTTGGCTTGGCCAGGTCATTTTGCATAGGCTAGCTCAGGAATCTCTTTACAGCTTGTAGTTCTCCCTTCACATCCCAAATAATCAAAATCCCACCATTTATTAGTTTCTAGGGTTTGGGGGGGTCCCCCCCCGGGGGGTCCCCCCCCAATCTATAACAATATAATTATAAACGAGCCTCTTACATATGTACCTTACATATGTTTACAAACTCAGTGAGAGGTGTGAGCTTGCATTTGTTTGGTAATCTCATTTTTATTAGGTGTAACATGAGACAAACAAACTCTTATTTCGTCAACACAAAGAAGCACTTCTCTTTTCTGAACTTTCGTATTTGTCAGAGTTGAAAATGTCAATGTTTCTTAGTACAGAAAGTATTGATCTGATGTGTAGAGATCTTTCCTATTCTGATTAGTTCAAGAGGGTTCTAGAAGGTTCCTTCCCTTTGTGAAAGAAACCGGCAGAAGGTTTTTGTTTGGCTTATTCCTTCAGAGAAGCTGGGTACAGCTGGTTGAAACTGGTTCTGTTATCCTTTTGTCAAGATAATACTGACCATAATAGTAAGACCAGGAGGAGCCTGCGCTTCACTCGTTTTCTCTTTTCTATCTGTTTAGTACAGTATGGTGTTCTGTATGCTGTAGTATTAAGGTTTAGACTTATTATAAGTTTGTAAGTTTTATTTTAAGTGCTGCAACTGGATATTTTTAATGGACTGTGCCAATCCTGAATGTTCTGGATTTGTGACCGTTATGCTTATTTTCCTTCAGCATCAGTAAATCTCTGCTGGATGCAGTACGATTGCCTCTGGTCTATTTTTTGGAAACTTTGCTATGTTTCTAAGTGTTTTCCTCCTCCGGTGCTGGCGCAACAGAAAAAATATATTTTGGAGATCTATAGAGTAGCCAAAACTCTTGAAGAGAGGTGTGGATACTGTTTTTGGTTTTATATTCTCTCTCTCCCACACAAACACTACACTGAAATGTTTCTTTATCGGTCCTTGATTCTTCCTGCTATTGCCATCCTCTCCTGCCACACCAGTGTAGCACAACACAGCCTTGGAGAACCACGGGGTTAGGGCATGGGAGAGACCAGGGTTCGAATTCCTGTTCAGCCATGAAGCTCACAGTCACTGCCTCTCAGCCCAATCTCCCTCATAGGGTTGTTGTGGGGATTAAATGAGGAAGGGGAGAACCAGGTACATCACCTTGCGCTCCGTGGAGAAACAGGTGGGTTATAAACAGGGCACAGTCAGCTTGCAAAGTGTGTAATCAGGTGAACAAGGCCATGCAAGCTCGATTATTGCTAAATTTGTCACCATCCCTAGTTATAAGTGAAGGAGAAAAATGTTGCTGTTTACCTTCTTTAGATCCAAGTCTGGCACCATCGGAATGGGTACAGGAACCTGGTACTTAGGAAATGCTGAGCAGGTGCCAGCAAACACAATAGTAATCAGCACAATGTTCATCCTTGCAAGGCTTTGCAGCAGGTCAGGAATGTCTGCGACTTCTGCAGAGACCTTGGCTCTTCAAGCGATGCCTGGATTTATATCCCTCTGCTTATGTCCCCAAATTTCATCTAAGCCAGTACAGCCCTGCCATTAAAAGAGGTCGTGGGGTGTTTGAGAGAGGGAACCAGGTGATTTTCAGAACTAATTGTTATCCGTGGTGAGCACATTTTCTAAAAACCCGGGAACACTCTGCCCATCGATGCTTGTTCTGAAGGACTCCAAGGCCTGTGGCCTCCCCTGTTAGTTGTGGGTGGTGGTTTATGGTGAACTTCACCACCAACAGAGGCCTGGGCTATGATCAAAAGGAGCCGAGAGGCAGTTTTAACTAATGTTAGAATAAGGTTTGCACCTCCAGACCACATTCCTCACCTGGAACATCCCTGGAGGAAGCATTGTGGGAACAAAGGAAATTCAAATTGTGTTGGCCTTTCTATTGCCTTTCTTCCCCTCCCCCCCCCCCTGCCTCTGCTGCTCCTTGTCCTCTTCATGGAGTAAAAATGACCAACACCTGAAACGATAGTGTTTTTCTAATTTTACTATTAAAGTCAAGGCAGTTGATCTCTTACACGCAAGGCAATTAGGAAACAGCTAGATGCCTGCTCAGTGGTCCTCACAGTGCACCCTGAGTCACGTGGGGAAGGGGAGCGATGTGGAATTTAGATTAGGCACATTACCAGTGAGACCATCAAACTGGTAAGAGCCACTTAAGGAGGAACCTAACGACTTTCCAGTTGGTAGAGCATGAGACTCTTAATCTCAAATTGGCAAAAATGTGTAAATTTAAATCAAATACATGTTGCAAATGTCAAGTGAAATAAGATTCTTTTTATCATATGTGGTGGTCTTGTAGTAAGGTTAAAGCTTACAGTGCTACCTCAGGTTAAGAACTTAATTCGTTCCGGAGGTCTGTTCTTAAGCTGAAACTGTTCTTAACCTGAAGCACCACTTTAGCTAATGGGGCCTCCTGCTGCTGCCGCGCCACCAGAGCACGATTTCTGTTCTCATCCTGAAGCAAAGTTCTTAACCCGAGGTACTATTTCTGGGTTAGCAGAGTCTGTAACCTGAAGTGTCTGTAACCTGAAGTGTATGTAACCCGAGGTACCACTGTATTGGGAAATGATATACAGTCATGCCTCGTGTTGCGTCCGCTTCATGTTGCGTCTTTTCGTGTTACGTCCCACAGCAACCCGGTAGTACCAGAACGGGTTGCTTCCGGGTTTCACCGCTCGTGCATGCACAGAAGTGCCAAATCGCGCCTTGCGCCTGTGCAGATGCGGCGCTTCAAGTTGCGGGCTTTTCATGTTACGGATGGGCCTCCGGAACGGATCCCGTCCGTACCATGAGGTACAACTGTATAATGAATTGGAAAAGATGTTTAAACTAATGTCTGTAAAAAAACCCAAGAACCCAGAAGCTTTCCTTATGTGAATTATAGAGAGAGAACTGCTCAAATTGTATAGAAATTTATTTCTGTATGCTACTACAGCAGCAAGAACGTTACTTGCCCAAAAGCGGAAAGAGGCAGAAGTCCCAATAAAGGAAGAATGGATACGAAAACTCATGGAATATGCACAAATGGTGAAAATTACCAGAGGATTAAGAAATAAAGATAACAAACTTTTTATAAAAGAATGGAAATGGTTTATTGAATATTTACAGATAAATTATAAACAGATAAAAACATTAGCAGGATTAACAACCTGCCATTTTATAAGAGTATATATCTATAGCTGATAAAGAAATGAGTAAGTTAAATGAATTTGGATATGCAGAAGACAGAAAAAATGAATTTAATGAACCGCATAAAGAGGGGGAAGGAAGTCAAAATTTGAAATCTTAAATTGAAAGGGAGGGTAGTAATACTTTGACACCAATTTTGTGACAGTTTTCTTATAATGTCCAGCTGGCATTATAAGTGCGTTCATGGGTTGGAGGTGCATGATGGAGGTGGTCTTTTGGCAAAGCTGATGCTTCCTCTCTCTTCCACCAAGGCACTTGAGGGAGAGGAAACTTGATGGAGGGTGTCTGTCACAACAAGAGCCAGCCCACCCATAAGCCAATGCAAAGCGAGCGCCTCAGGCAGCCGGATCCAGATTGGCAGCAGATCCTGTGCCCAGGGCAGCTGTCTACCAGTTCCATCTGGTACGCAGGCTGAGACCCTACTTGCCTGCAGACTGTCTCACAGGGGTGGCGCATGCTCTAATTATCTCCCGCTTGGACTACTCACAGGGATGTCCAACAGGTCGATCGCGATCTACTGGTAGTTCCCATGGAGGTTAAGGTTGATCGCAGTTTCTTGGGAGTTGGCCACCCCTGGACTATTTCAATGCGCTCTGTGTGGGGTTACCTTTGAAGGTGGCTTGGAAACGACAATTAATCCAGAATGCCGCAGCTTGAGTGGTGACTGGGAGTGGTCGCCAAGATATAACACTGGTCCTAAAGGACCTATACTGGCTCCCAGTATGTTTCCGAGCATAATTCGAATTGTTGGCACTGATCTTTAAAGCCCTAAACAGCCTTGGCCCTGTATACCTAAAGGAGTGTCTTCACCCCCATCGCTCAGCCCGGACACTGAGGTCCAGCTCCAAGGGCCTTCTGGCGGTTCCCTCGCTGTGAGAAGCCAAGTTACAGGGAACCAGGCAGAGGGCCTTCTCAGTAGTGGCGCCCTCCTTGTGGAATGCCCTCCCATCATATGTCAAGGACTATACAACTTTTAGAAGACATCTATCTGAAGGCAGCCCTGTATCGGGAAGTTTTTAATGTTTGATGTTTTGTTATGCTTGTATATGTGTTGTGAGCTGCCCAGAGTGGCTGGGGCAATGCAGCCAGATGGGCGGGGTATAAAAAAATAAAAATATTATTATTATTATCCAGCCTCTAAGGAATGCATCACCTGCTGCTGCCACCATGGTAGCAGCAATGCCTCTGGCATGAAGAACAATAAGAACAAGATTATAAAATAATTTTTCTTTGCCTTTGTTTGTGCATGTTCAGTAGTAAATATGGATAAACTGTCAAACTCAAAAGAACCCCCCCCCATTTCCCCCTCCCCATTCATTCCATGTGTACCCAAGAAATAACAAAAGCCAAGTTATACAAAAATACATACGTACATTGCAAAAAGGGTCAACTGTGAGCAATTATGGCTTTTAAAGCGGCAGCTTCTACCAACCGCATGACTTCATACTGAAAACAAGGAAGGCCTGAAACATGAGAAAAGAGGCCCCGTGGAAGGGGAGGAAAGAGAGGAAGCAAATGCATTTTTCCAGCTGTTGGGCTTAGGAATTTCATGTTTGGGTGTGTAATAGCAGTCAGTAATCACCACCGCCCCACAGACGTACATTGATCTGGAGGTTAAATCAGCAGATTTTGATATGGCCAGAGGTTTTCTGTAAAAATTTTTGGCTACAGTTCAGCTTAGGAAACAGAACTTAATGGAATTCCAGGAAGTTTTATACACCTCTACTGAAGGCATGGATGCGGGTGGCGCTGTGGGTTAAACCACAGAGCTTAGGACTTGCCGATCAGAAGGTCAGCGGTTTGAATCCCCGTGACCGGGTGAGCTCCCGTTGCTCGGTCCCTGCTCCTGCCAACCTAGCAGTTCGAAAGCACGTCAAGTGCAAATAGATAAATAGGTATTGCTCCGGCAATTGCTCACGCCGTTTCCATGTGCTGCTCTGGTTCGCCAGAAGCGGCTTAGTCATGCTGGCCGCATGACCCGGAAGCTGTACACCGGCTCCCTCGGCCCATAAAGCGAGATGAGCGCTGCAACCCCAGAGTCGGCCACGACTGGACCTAATGGTCAGGGGTCCCTTTACCTTTACTGAAGGCACCTCAGAAACAGAGGCGTCACATGGACTCTAGTCCTAGCTCTACCTGACTAAACTCCTCTAACTGCCCATTTGGCCAGATAGCCCTCGTCCCCGAAGACCTAGAACGGCTGGCTGAAGAAGACTTCTTCAGAGCCTCAGGACAAGGTGCAATCCGGTGACAGCAGCTTCACCACTACCCAAGTCAATGAGGGGGCTTTAAAAGAGAGATAGACAAATTCATGGCTCATAAGGCTATCAGTGGCAGCCAGGTTCTACCACCGCAGTCTCTGAATGCCTGTTGCTGCAAACCACAGGAGAAGCTCTTGGGTCCTGTTTTCAGACTTTTCGTGGCCATCTAGTTGGCCATTGTGAAAACAGGATGACGGACTAGATGGACTATTTCCCTGATCCAGCAGAGCTTTCCTTATGTCTTTATGAGAGCTAAACAAACCAACCCCTGTGCTGCAAAATATGAGTCAGCAATATCAAAAGCAACACGAAGGCCAGAAACAATAACAATGTGAAAAGTTTTATGGAAGAATTCAAAACATCAAAACTAAAAAACTGAAGTCTCTGAAAGTCTCTGAAAGTCCTTAAATGAATCACGGTGCCAGACTTTACCTGGCAGAGAGCAAGCTGTGAAGCTTTGTATAATCAGCAAATGTCCAATTCTGATGTCTAACTCTGAACTCTGCTGAACAGTATTTCCGGATAACAACTACTGTTTCGTTGAATTCTTCATCAGCCAATTAGTTCAACACTTGTAAGTGAGCATGAGCACTGTTCCAGAGTATTTTTCATTATATCTGTTCAAAAAAAAGATTGGTTAATGAAGAAATTACATATCTTTTCACTTTCCAGTTTGAATTATACCATAAAGATTTTCACATTGTTATTGTTTCTGGACACTGTGTTGCTTTATGAGAGCTAAAACTGACCCATGTTGCTGGCCTCTCGTTTCATGCTGTAACTGTGGGACTGATTTTTAAATGTATCCCAACAAACAAACAAGGCAAAAAAAGCATTAGCCCAGACTTCTCCCTGACATGTGGTTTTCTTTTCTTTTTTTAACATGTAGGGAAAATATTATAAGGGAACCAAGTCAAATCTTTCCCAATTTGCAGTGTTAAACAACACAGATTCGGGATTGCCATATCTGTCAGTTTCAGTTTCTCAGCTTTCCAGTCCCAGATTTTTTTGTTTGCTATATTTCTGCATCAGTTCTTACGATTTCCCTCCAAGCATTTTAGTGTCCATTTCTCCTATTTTTTGCAGGCGATATTTCCTAACACAATGCATTTTTATATGTTATTTTCACTTACTACTAATAACAACAATAACAACAACACTATTTTTTATTTATTGTGTCCTGGCAGAATGATGGGGGTGGAGATGCTCCCTCAGGTATACTGGGCCGAGGTCGTTGAGGGCTTTAAAGGCCTCATTTTGCTTTTTATACACATTTTCACCTGGTATATGTATTTTTGTAAACATTTTTTGGTTGAAGAACTGGTCTCAAAAAATTGCATAACTGACAGTTTGATACAGTGGTACCTCTGGATGCGAACAGGATCCGTTCTGGAGCCCCGCTCGCATCCTGAAGCGAACATAACATGTGACTGTGCATCTGCACGTGCACGGGTCGCGTTTCACCGCTTCTGTGCATGCATGTGACATCATTTTGAGCGTCTGCGCAAGCGCAAGCAGCAAAACCCAGAAATAACGCATTCCGTTACTTCTGGGTAGCTGCAGAGTGCAACCTGAAAACGCTTAACCTGAAGCATATTCATCCCGAGGTATGACTGTATTTCAGTCCGTTTGTTAAAATGCCCACCAAGCTGAATCTATCTCACGCCCCTTGTACAGACAGAGACCACATTGGGGTTTTCTGCTCTTCTGTTTGTGTCTAGTCTCATGGGAGTCATTTCTGAAATTCTTCACATTCCCTTTTTCCTATGTGACAGGAAGTCTTCCACGTAGCTGTAACTTAGCTGTTGTCCAGATGAGCAGATAAACCAGTTGGAGAGAGCGAGGAAGTGAACGGGTTTCACTCCACTGAGGCAATGATAGCCAGTTCAACCAGCAGCTGTGGTTATCAAACTATTGGCTTGGGGAGGCCTGGAGCCTTGGAAATACTGTGAGGTGGGGCGACTGCTGTCCCATTTGTGAAGCAAACAGGCCAAAATGCTTCCATCTCCTCCTACCTTTCGGCACATCTCTGTGGGCAACCTTTCTAGGTTCCCTCAGGCAACAAAACAGGTTGTGGATGTGTTTCTTTGCTTCTCCGAAACTGGCAAATGGTCCTTGTTTTGTTTCCCCATGGATGAGTTTTGGTTTTGCTGCCTGAAGTAGTTGCTGCTGTCTATATGATCATTTAAAGTGTAGATTTGTGTAAGTCTACCTAGAACTTGCCGATAATTCCCAGGAAGTGGCGTTTTCCAAGGCCCAGACCATATACCTGACACAATAATTCCATCAGCTCTGCTGAGGGACAAGCTCCACTAGGAATCCTCTTCCTCAAATGCCAGCTGGGAGCAGCCATTCCGTCAAGTCAAGGTGAGATTAAGTTGGGCAGGAGGCCCTGGTGTGGTTCCCAAAATAAGTTTGTCCCTGCTTCCCTCCTGCAAAAAGAGCAGGCAGGGGCTTCACTCAGCGACATGCTAAATTGCTGAGTGAAGTATCGTTGCTATATGTCCTGAATTTCCCAGACATATCCAGAATATTGCAGTTGGAAGCACTGTCTGGGCAAAAATTGCAATAACTTCTGGGAAAATCTGGATGTATGGCAACCCATGTCGGCAGTGACGTGTTTTTTTTATGATTTTCAAAAAAAATACATCAGATCCTTTTTTTTTTTTTTTTTTTGCAAACAAAAGCTCAACATCGTTTCTGTCTGGATTTTCACTATTTGAAATATTGCAACCTTAAGGTGAAGGGCCTCTCCCCTCCATTAAACCTTGCTGCAGGCATGCTTAATGGGGGAGAATTCCATTACATGGCTGTTGTAAAGATTTGAAAAGTGCTATAAGATGGCTGCAAAAGGGAACTTAGCACTTGTACAATGGACATCAAATTCAAGTTTCTTTAAGCAGATTGATGCAGCTTTGTTTTATAAAAGGCTTGTGTACAGTTCCAAGGCATCAACCAATCTTAATCTGGTCTGATTATTGTGTGTTTTAGGTCCCCAAACTCCCTGTAAAACCTCCCCCCCCCAAAAAAAAACACCTGCTCCCATTTTCCACTGTTCTGCTCTGGAAATAAGCAAGCCTAATCAAATGCATTTCAATCCAAGGACATTCAAAACCCACATTCAGGGATGAGTTTTAATGGATGAATACTAGTCTATTCCTTTTCAACTGAACAACCAAATACCAGTTTCTGTCCTTGGGTGGTGGTGGAGTGGGTTGGCTTTAATTATGGATTTAATTTCATTATTATTATTTTCACTTTCCTTTTCTCATTTCTTTCATTTCATTTTTAATGGCAGCATTTTGTTACAAAGAAAGTATGAGTGGGAATGCATAATTCAAGTTCCTTGCAGGAACGGAACTGTGTGAGTAAACACTATAGGGACATTCTTGGGATGCTTCCAGATTATGGCTTCATAGCGCATTTATCTGGATTTGTTTACAGGGAAAGTAGACAGAGCTGGCAACTTAATTAGTATTCCTTCTCATTTGTATGTGGGGAGGTTACATGCTGTTGCATCGGAGCAAGTGTTACCTCACACTTCCAAGCACATTTCCCCATCACGTTCCTTATTGTAACAAGCCTAGTTGTGGGTTGTGCAATACCTCCATATCAGCCTTAATTGCATGACCACAATTTGCCGGCTTGTGATGGAACCCCATTCCAAAATAGCAACAGTCTAGAAGAGACCTCGGTCATGGAGAAGAAGATTGCTGAGAAAATGCAACACTATTTGGAACGTATATGGAAGTTGCATTTTAATTCTGGTTCCAGGTACTGTACTTGCGAAATAGCAACATCTTAGCAGTGCTTTAGGGTTCTAGTGTGGAAGTAACTATACTCAAGCCCTTATTACCAGGGGGTCAGCAAACCTTTTCAGCAGGGGGCCAGTCCACTGTCCCTCAGACCTTGTGGGGGGCCGGACTATATTTTGAAAAAATATATATGAACAAATTCCCATGCCCCACAAATAACCCAGAGATGCATTTTAAATAAAAGCACACATTCTATTCATGTAGAAACACCAGGCAGGCCCCACAAATAACCCAGAGATGCATTTTAAATAAAAGGACACACATTACACATGTAAAAACACGCTGATTCCTGGACTGTCTGTGGCCCGGATTTAGAGGGTGATTGGGCTGGATCCATCCCCTGGGCCTCAGTTTGCCTGCCCATGCCTTATTACAGTCCAGCTGTGAATGTTCAGTCCCCATAGAGCTCTCCGTTTTGCATCCAAAAGCACAATTCCAAAAGTCACGTCTTCACATCTGTGAAAGGACTGAGCAAAACACAGGCTTGACTGCCACATCTGCACTCATGCTAAATATAGTCTGGGCATGGTGCCAATTTCTGTGCTCTCCCATCAGAGACAATTTTGAGCAAATATCTTCAGCGTAAATATTGTTCCAGGTGTTTTCTGAGGTTCTCTCGCCCCCTGGTGATAAATTGTTAAAACTGTGCTGCCCCCATTTTTCTCTCTCTCATTGCACTTTCTGTAGACATTTCCTCCTGCTTGCCCAGGCTTTAAGATGTAATATTTGCCTTCCCAAAATGAAAAGAGTTGCTGATTCTTTTGAATCCAAAGTGAACGTATTTGGATAAGAAAATTCATATATCCCTAAATAAAAAATTGTATATAAATATTTCCAGGAACATTTGTGCTAAAAAAACCCAAATTTCCTCCTGCTTGTCCAGGCTTTAAGATGTAATATTTGCCTTCCCAAAATGAAAAGAGTTGCTGATTCTTTTGAATCCAAAGTGAATGTATTTGGATAAGAAAATTCATATACCCCAAATAACAAATTGTATATAAATATTTCCAGGTACCTCGGGTTAAGTACTTACCGTAATTCATTCTGGAGGTCCATTCTTAACCTGAAACTATTCTTAACCTGAGGTACCACTTTAGCTAACGGGGCCTCTGCTACTGCCACACCGCCGGAGCACGATTTCTGTTCTCATCCTGAAGTAAAGTTCTTAACCCAAGGTACTATTTCTGGGTTAGCGGAGTCTGTAACCTGAAGTGTATGTAACCTGAGGTACCACTTGTACTACTTTTCCAAAAAAAAAGCAGCCCCAAGAAGCTGTAAGAGAGATTGTCTGTTTGCAAAAGCATCATTGGTTTCCTCACTGCTCAGGTTAAGGAAAAGAAAGAGTTTGGTTCATGTCTCAGCTCAGAGATTTTCAGAGATTGTGTATTTGCAGGTAGTGAGGCAGATGATGCTGGTGATGGTGAGATTTTTTAAGGACACAGCTGTACGCACTATCAACTTGCTATTAAGCGCTCCCAAGTTTGGCCCAGCAGCTACTGGAAAGCTGAAAAGTTGACATCCCTTTATGTGTGCAGTGTGAAATAAATAGTCAGTGCACAAGCACCTTTCAATGAGAGTTGCACAGGAGAACTTCTTGTTGGATTATGACCCACTTGGGAGTATGGAACTATCAGCATTTTTCTGGCACCAAAGTGTCACTGGACAGCTCTGTCACCTAGTGAACCGATAGAGGGAATTTTATGCTGAGTATTAATGCTTCCGAAGTATGTGGAAGCTAGTTGCTGTAGCAGCACAACATTAAATATTGAAACAGTGGCTATATTGGGTCTGATTCGACCAAAAATAAGCTGGCATGCACGAGAGAAACAGATGCTTTGCCGCCCCCCTCCTTTCCCCTTTTAGAGTACACATACTTTTAAAGCAACAGATCAGCATTTTACAGCTGCTTAATGTTTCACATTATAAAGCTCTTTCGGAATCGGTGCATCGAGAGAGGCTGAGAGTGCAGTTCTGCTAATGCAACCACAATAACAGATTGAGGCCTTCAGTGAAAGTGCTGCAGTGCAAGTCTGTGGAGAGTCTTCCAAGCATGGTGGGTCCATTGGACCGTAGGTAAGCTGCTTGCAAAGCTATTTCTTCATAAGGATGAATGTCAGCTGTGAAACCGCTTCTGCTTTTAGCGATCTGTGCCCTCATTCCTGAAGACATGTGCCTCTTTCCCCTGCCCACTCCATATCTTTGAAGGTCCCACATCTCTCTACTTTCTCCTCTTGAATCACCTTACTGCTGCTGCTGGAGAAGAATAATCAGGAATGGGAGGAAATAGACTATGTTTATGGGAAATGTGGACTTTTTCAACTGGGAAAAGGAACTCATGGCCATTGTTGCTTTTAGGAGCTGTGTCCAGTCCACTTTTATTTCCTCAAGCATTTTACAATTTGCTCTGTTCAGTCCTCATAGGCATACTCACACAACATTCAGAGCCAAAGTGTCCATTATAATTCCATTTTGGCACCATAAACGTGTTATCCAGGACCTTTCAAAGTTTTCTATTCTTCAAAGAGCTATCTATGCTATTTGCTGCCCTCCCAAATCCACACTCCACACACACCTTTGCTTGAATTCCTCATGCTGTGATTCCTTCTAAAGGTAAAGGGACCCCTGACCGTAAGGTCCAGTTGTGGCCGACTCTGGGGTTGTGGTGCTCATCTCACTTTATTGGCTGAGGGAGCCGGCGTACAGCTTCCGGGTCATGTGGCCAGCATGACTATGCCGCTTCTGGCGAACTCACCCCGTCGCGGGGATTCGAACCGCCGACCTAGAAGAAGCAAAAGTAATTATGCTGAATATGTGAAAAATTGCACAATTTTTACACTTGCATAAGGCAGCTTTTTGTGACCTAGAATGTGGGTTGCAGTGGGCAAGTCCACCCCTCTTTTCTTTAGCTTAAAGTACACACAGTCCCTCATTATAAACCATCATTTTAACTGATACAACAAGGGGCTACTAGTTGTTATCAGCTTGGGTAGCTATTATCACCTTGTCCCAATTGAGGGACCCTCCATATGTCAGCTTTCTTGAGAACTAGAAGGATGTACCTCAGCTTTTGGTGGACCTAGGTAAAGGTAAAGGGACCCCTGACCATCAAGTCCAGTCGCGGACGACTCTGGGGTTGTGGCACTCATCCCGCTTTAATGGCCGAGGGAGTTGGCATTTGTCCGCAGACAGCTTCCTGGTCATGTGGCCAGCATGACTAAGCTTCTGGCAAACTAGAGCAGCGCACGGAAATGCCATTTACCTTCCTGCTGGAGCAGTACCTATTTACACTTGCACTTTGATGTGCATTCGAACTGCTAGGTTGGCAGGAGCAGGGACCGATCAACGGGAGCTCACCCCGCTGCAGGGATTCGAACAGCCGACCTTCTGATCGGCAAGCCTTAGGCTCTAATTTGCAGACAAATTTGCAGGCAACCTCCGCATTGGTTTGCAGACTCTCTTAAAAGGCAGCAAGGAGATCTTCTCCCTTGGACACTTCTCAGAAAGTTTTCTGAAGCTCCGTAAGGTATTGCTTGCATCACTTTGTAAATCTAAAGAGACAGAAATAACCAGTTTAGCTATGATGATGTCCTAGCAACCTTTTTCTAAAACTGGTGTAACCTGTCCAGGATGCCAGAACTTCAGCTTTGATGGGACCCTTCAAGGTTAATTATCACCCCAAGGACATTGTAAGGGAAGAGGAATGGGACTGGCAGAAGCCTTGCTTCAGCCAATGTCAGGGGCTGGCTGGATTAGGAATAGTAGTGGGAGCTGCCTACCCAAGAGTCCCCCAGGGAAGGCACAGAAGAAGACGACTTAAATCCTGGATCCTGGTGGTGGGAAATTGGCCACACCTCAGAGAAGTGGACAAGCTGGGAGGTAGTAGAAGCAGGAAGAATGAGGGGTCACAGAAAGGCAGAAGTAGGCAGGTGGCCCAGCCCAGGGAAGGGTGATGAGGTTTCCAGTTTGGATTCAGACTCTGACAGAGACAATAGAGGGGAAACAGATCCTTCATCTCTCCCACAGCTCCCACAGGACAGCCTCTCTTGCCCCACTGACTCCCAGAACACGAAGGATATTACATGCTGCTGAGGAACAGGCCAGGCAGGTACATAGAGAGGCTTCTGGGGTTCATCGTAGAAGACTATTACAGAGGAGGAGCCCTCGCTAAGGAGCAAAGGAGGGGCTGGACGCCAATTTGAGCAACTTCTTCACTGGGAGGGTTGCCTTTATGAGCCTCCTTGCCTTTTTTCTGTTATCCTCACATCTCCTCTCTTACCCTCTCTGAAGGACCTGATCATCTTGTCAGCGCCTTGACAGCCAAGTGAAGAGAAAGGTCCTAAGAGTACCAATTTCATAGTTCTACAAGAAGGAAGGGATTTACAAATGTACTTACTATGCCAAAGATGTTTATTTTCCCCTCTGTTTTTAAGGGTTGGCTAATAGGTTCATTGCTTGATGAATGAAGAATCAAATGTGCATGGGCGAATGCACCACCACAGATCTAATACAACATTGTTGTTGTTGGTTTCTACTGATTTATTGGTTTGTTTGTTGCTTGTATAGGATATTTTGTTTTTTAATATTTGATGTTTTGTTGTGTTTTTATATATGTTGGAAGCCTCCCACAGTGGCTGGGGAAACCCAGCCAGCAAGATGGGCAGGATATAAATTTAAACATTATTATTATTATTATTATTATTAACAGAGATCTGGCTTTTGTGTAAGCCCAAACACAAGGATTTTCAGTGGAGTCAGCTTACCTATTTGTCTATTAATCATATAAAACAGGTTGACTTGTGTTACATGCATCACTTGCTTTCTTGATCCTTGATCACTGTACCCTTGAAGATGGGCATCAGAATGTGTGAGCTAACTAGTTGAGAAAAATAACTACACAACTTTTAGAAGACGTCTGCAGGCAGCCCTGTATAGAGAAGTTTTTAATGTTTGATGTTATATTATGTTTTTATATGTGTTGAAAGTCACCCAGAGTGGCTGGGGCAACCCAGCCAAACGGGCAGGGTATAAATAATAAAATTATTTTTATTAAAATTGTTATTATTATTAGGGTTTACTCCATAGCCTTTTCTTCTTCCAAAGATATGCTGTAAGGCAGGCATGGCCAAACCTGGCCTTCCAGATGTTTTGGAACTACAGCTCCCATCTGTTGAATGGTTTCTTTAAATTTTAGGTTTCATTATTGTTTCACAGGATGTGTTTGTCTTTAAGGGCCAGAGCAAATAATGTGACCTAGTTTTACAGCTGTGAAGCAGTATAGCAGATGCTGTTAAGTTGTGTTAATTAAGCTGTTGGGTATGGTATATAAAGAGCAGCATGTAGCTCTCTCAGTACCCTGGTGAATGGGTTTCCCAGCCACTCTGGACGGCTTTCTGGGTGACTCACAGCATATATCAAGACATAATAAAACATCAAACATTAAAAACATCCTGATAGGGCTGCCTTCAGATGTCTTCTAAAAGTCATATACAGTGGTACCTCAGGTTACAAACACTTCAGGTTACAAACGCTTCAGGTTACAGACTCCGCTAACCCAGAAGTAGTACCTCGGGTTAAGAACTTTACCTCAGGATGAGAACAGAAATTGTGTGGCGGTGGCGGTGCAGTTGCAGCAGGAGGCCCCTTTAGCTGAAGTGGTACCTCAGGTTAAGAACAGTTTCAGGTTAAGAACGGACCTCCGGAACAAATTAAGTTCTTAACCAGAGGTACCACTGTAGCTGTTTATTTCCTATTGGTCTCATCCACTCAATCTGCCAAAGCCTGTCTTCTCATGCAGGGGAAGTCCCTAAGTCACCAAGGATTTGAGACCCATTGGCTCCCCTCACCTGGCTTCGACAGGAACATGTAGCTGGGCTGAGAGGAACATGTAATTGGGCTGAGAGAATTAATTGGCACCTGAGTATTGTCTGTGAAGGGTTTTCATTCAAAAACAACCACGGAATGCTAAAGTCTTTGCTAACAGAACATAAAGGTTTCAGCAGATTGCATAAGACGTTATCGGGTTGGCATTTCTGCAAATGATGCCCATTGAAGCAACCAAAAGCATCTACAAAGAAGGAATTGTGTCTGACCTATTGAACATGCAGGCAGCTTAAGTTGCATACTGAAATGTGAATTGGAAGCCTTCAGCCGCTGGGTGACTTTGGCTAATTTTAATGCAGCAGAAATGATTGGACCTAAATGCCAAAGCACAGACCACACAAACACCTGATCCTCATCTAAAAGTAAACAAACAATGGCTCAGTCACTAACCCCCTGAAATAGTAGCCTGCAGAAACAAGTCCTCAGTGATAAGTGAAAATGCTGTTGGTCAAGAACTCTATGCAAATTCTTTCACATCCCACCTATTAATGTAACCTATCATTTTCTCTTTGAGGGAGAGATAAAACACTGGCCTCTGTTTTCTATGGTGTCATTGGTGCAATCAGAAAGGTCATTCATTCATTGAATTCCCTCATGCATAACATGCGCTGCTCACTACATCTATTTAGGAGAGAAACCAGCCCAGGACCCAAACAGGAAGGCTGGGGGGGACGAGTTATGCTTTGCCAAACTAAAGAACCGCGATCTGCATATCATAATACAGTATATAGGCATCAATTTAGAAATAAATACTATAATTTGAATAGTGGGGAAGGCACCAGGAGATCCCTGTGCCTGCTTAGTCTGTTGACCAGACCTGGACTGAGCAAATAGAGAACACCTTCAAATAGAGGACCGCCCTCTGTAAAGTGGGACACTTGGCAGGCACATTAAAAGACCTAGTGCCCTTCAATCTTAGCCACAGGCTGTTGGAAAGTACAAGTCATTTTATTCAGTAGAAATAAGGTGTGTGGTTTTTTATACATAAATTTATTTAATTTTCGAATTTTCGAATGTACAAACCATCATCAAGCAACCAAAACAAAAAGAGAATTCCATAAATTCCCATGGACTCTCTTCTTCCCCTTTGTGGGTCCTTATGTTAACTTTTTGCTCCTACATCTTCTCTGCTGATCCAATTCTCTTAAGTCTCCCTTATAAGCATAGTCCAACATCCAACCACAAAGGTCATTTCAATCCTACTAATAATTTTAATTGTTTACAGTGAGTTTTAAGATCAATTATATCTTTCCCCATTCCTTATTAAAATTTTGATCTCCCTGATTCCTAATTCTTCTGGTCATTTTTGCCATTTCTGCATAGTCCATCAGTTTAATCTGCCATTCATCTCTGATAGGGACTCTGTCTTCTTTCCATCTCTGGGCCAGTAACATCCAGGCAGCAGTGGCCGCATACATAAGAAGTCTCTTCTGGTCCCTTAGTATTTCCTAGAAGAAATGCTTTGGGGGGTTTTAAGAAAAGGTTATTTTTTAAAAAAAATTTCCATTTCTTTATATAAGGTAAAGGGACCCCTGACCATTAGGTCCAGTCGTGACCAACTCTGGGGCTGCGGTGCTCATCTCGCTTTATTGGCCTAGGGAGCCGGTGTGCAGATTCTGGGTCATGTGGCCAGCATGGCTAAGCCGCTTCTGGCGAACCAGAGCAGCGCACGGAAGCGCCGTTTACCTTCCCGCTGGAGCGGTACCTATTTATCTACTTGCACTTTGAAGTGCTTTTGAACTGCTAGATTGGCAGGAGCAGGGACTGAGCAACGGAAGCTCACCCCGTCGCGGGGATTCGAACTGCCAACCTTCTGATCGGCAAGTCCTAGGCTCTGTGGTTTAACCCACAGCGCCACCCGTGTCCCCTAGTTCTTTATATATCATCTCCCAAAATTCTTTTACTACTTTACAGGTCCAGCACTTGTGGTAAAAGGTGCCCTCTTTTTCCTTACATTTCCAGCATGTATTTGACCCAGTAGAAATAGGGTGTTAACAGGTGTGTGTCTGAACCCACACATGTGTCCTGCACTCATGTGCATTCCTGCATGCACAACTAAGATGTTTAGGACCTTTTGCTAAGGGTTATAAAATATGTTTGTTTTGGATATGTGCTTGCCCTTAACCTTATTCCCAGAAGAAGTTCACTCACAAGAGGAATAAAGAAAGGTTGGCTTATTACGAGAAATGAGTGTGACAGAATACAGTCATACCTTGGATCCTGAACACCTTGGTACTAGCACGTTTTGGCTCCTGAACGCTGCAAGCCCAGAAATGAGTGTCCCGGTTTGCAAACGTTCTTTGGTACCCGAACGTCCGATGTGGCTTCCGTGGCTTCCGATTGGCTACAGGAGCTTCCTGCAGCCAATCAGAAGCTGTGCTTTGGTTTCAGAATGTTTTGGAAGTCAAATGGATTTCTGGAACGGGTTCTGTTCGACTTCCAAGGTACGACTGTATATGGAAGCTGCTTTGGACAACAAAGTGATAATATAAGCAGGTAGTAACTCATGCTTGATTCAAAGAGTAGAAGAAGCACCTCTATCAAACACCTAAGGAGAGAGTGAAAGAGTTACATTTGTCGGAGCCCTCACACGAAAAGGAAAACAAGGGCATACCTGTCCTGAAGCAAGGCATAGTGTCAGGTGGGCCTTGAGACCTTAGGGTGAAAAGGGGGTCCATGTTGGAGCTGTAAGAGCAAGCCCGCCATTGAACATCTAGGGGTTTTGTTCTTCCATGTATATTGCATAAACTTTTAGACCACTGCAGTGCATAGGTGTTTGCATGCTCTGAAGGAGAAAAGGGAAAGGGGCATGATAGTAAGCGGCCAGGCCAGCTTCTCAGGACACACCTGCCTCTGTCCCAAAGCCAGCTTCTTTCACACCTGCTGTATTTGACTTTCCTTCCCTGTTCTCTGTGTGAGCCTCAGGTGGCGGATCATATTTCTTAAACACTGGGCATAGAGGCCACTTAAGAGTCACACGCCAGGCAGAATGAGGATATAAAATGAGGATCAGATAAGCTGAGAAGCAAGTTAAGGGAGACGTAGAGTCCTCCCTCTTCCAAGTTCCTGCTTGGACATTTGCGGTGCCCTCTGCAGGCAGGTCTCCACAGATATGTGGCTCTTCCTCATTCTCAGTGGCCTTGCTCCCTTCCTCGAGTTAGCTGGTGCAGATGACTCCATCCCGTAAGTTGTTATGTGGTTGGAAGACCTGTGATCTCAGGGAAACAGAATTATAGAGGACATGACTGGGAGGGAGAAGCTGGTCCTTATGAATTCAGAGTTGTGAGGGCCATGAAGAAGTATATTGAGCAGGGGGAGGGGGCTGTTAGGGTGAATGTATCACTAGGGAAAAGAACAGATGGAAATTTGCATCAGTGGTTAAGAAAGGAAAAGCAGAAGGGCTGAAGGAGGCACCTGCCTGCAAGGGAGAGTGAAGGAGTGAGGTTCACCTAGAGGGAATGCTAGGTAATAGTTGCTGCTTTTCCTGGAGCAACTTACAGTCTTCTGAGAGGAAGCTCAAAGTGGAATTTTATTTGTAATGTTTAAACTTTAATAAATATCTTTTTTTAAAAAACAAAACAAAGTGGAATTTTATGATGAAAAAAAGTAGCGTTGCTACCAATTTTCAGCTGTTGAAACATTTGGAGGCAAATTTGGAGGTTCCCATTTGAGTGAAACGTTAGAAGACTTTCTGAGGGAAGTCAAAAGTTGTAATGGAGATTATCAAAAGAGGTGGGTTGTCCATTATGTGTTGTCCAATCATGTAGCTGCACCATGTTTTTCAACCTTGGGTCCCTAGATGTTGTTGGACTACAACTCCCATTATCCCCAATCAGCTTAGCCAGTGGTCAGGGATGAAGGGAGTTGTAGCTCAACAACATGTGGAGACCCAACATTGAAGAATACTCCCAAGGCTGGAGAACAGTGATGTAGCAAATAGGCACAATGCCAGAGACTCACTGGGCTTTTCCACACTTCCTCTTGTCCCGCGGGGGAAACTGCTCTTTAGTGCTCAATCAGAGCAAACAGCAATTCACATTTTCCTGGTTTGCCATTTGTTCTGATTGATCACTAAAGAGCTGGTTTTCCCTGGGAAACGAATTGGGTAAGGGGAAAACCACTTGGACCTGTGCTTACTAGGCACAGGACAAGCAGGAGTGTGGATGAGCCCAATCAGATGGACCCCTGAGACAAAAGCAGTTTCCTAAGCAGAATTCTAATGAAGGGACAGCTTTGTTCATTTTCCACTTCATTTGAACACATGGAGCTGCTTTATAGCATCAGACTGTTGGTCCAAGACAAGCATTGACTACTCTCATAGCAGCTCTCCTCTAGAGCCTTGGACAGGCACCGGTTCTTCCGCAACTCTGCTGCACAAAATCTGTTCATCTGGAGAGTCTTGCAACTAGGAAAGTACAGATGCTGTTGCTGTTCTGTTTGTTGTTGTGGTTACACTTACAATTATTAATTATCCTGCCTTTCAGAATATAAATCCTTCAAAGGTGACTCATAAATTATACTGAGTACCACTCAAGTCTTGTGATGCTGTAGTTTCACAGCGTTGCTCATATATTCTGCTACTTTCTCCATTCTATCATGCTCACAGAAATTCAATAAACCCTGTAGGAGTCAGAAGAATTTAACCTCTCTTTCAGCATGAGGATCAAACATTTGGACCCACTACTTTTTAACCTTACTATGCCTGTATAGTTTTATCTGTGAACAGATGCCAATGTTATGTTTTGACCCACATACTGTATTCCTGTTTTCTCTGTATGCCTGTAAAGGTTGAGTTAAATTAAAATAAAATTAAAAATTAAAATACAATAAACAATAATCAGCATGTGCAAAATCATCATAGGAAAACATGAAGCTGCCGTAGACCAAGGCAGAGTGTTGGATTTCAGGCAGGAATGCCATTTAGAGTGCAAATAACTGGACCAATTGCCTGCCAATAATCTCTCTCTCTAAAGAAAGGTGTGTTCTTGTTCTTGTTCTCGTCTCTCTCCCTCTCATCTTCTGCATTCAGGAAATACATGCTGGTCCTTCCAGCCCGTCTGAACTACCCATCCAGTGATAAGTTGTGCATGGACCTGGGTGATGTGGAAACATCTGTAGTGCTCAGCATCACCTTGGAGACTAAGAACAAGACCCACGTTCTGCTGGATGGATTCAGATGGCATGAGAAACAGCTGAAGTGCCTGACTTTCACAGTGAGTGATGTATATCAGCAGTAAATCTGGTCTGGATACATGAAAAATAATAATAAAGTACAGAGTATAAATCAGAATCATCAACTGTGCTTGTGCAGAATGGTGTCCTTTGATCTATACCATGCTGCTTCACCTCTGACACTGATTAGCTGAGCTGGTGTGATGTCATGGAATGCACAAGAACATTCCACCTGCTCAGGATCGTTTTTAGAATTTTTGTAGTCCAACTTCTAAGAGGGCAGAAAAAAGTTGTCAGTTTGACCCAGAGTAGTGGAAACACTAACCTGAGGAAAGGAAGAGGTGGCAGCCCTCTGCCACTTACATGCTTCCTCCTGTAATTATTTGAATTGTACCCCATTTTATAGACTGTAGTCTCCTATCACTCCAGTCTGTGCCTGCCTGAACAGATGCTAGGAGTAGGGCTTTTTAATTTTATTTTATTTTATTTTATTTATTTTATTGTGGGGTGTTCCTGCCACAGAGTAAATGTGTCCTTGCTGCTCAAAGAGTGTCCCTTCAAAAGGGTTCACTCTTTCTTTTCCACACCCAGTGACACAAGGCTCAACACAAACTAACAAAAGAGGCAGAACCAGCAGATCAGCCAGACAACTTTTGTTATTGGGTGGTATATAAATCTTATTTATTTATTTTAAAAATATCTTTATTCCTCTGTGTCGTAAAAATATATATCCAAGTGGTTTACAGGAATGAAAGCATAAAACCACTGAGAGGTTAAAAACAGACATCAATTAGCCATTGTGGAAGAATGTATTCTTAACTGCCTGCATAAGTCTGGTGGAATAGAAAAGTTTTCAGCAGGAATGTGGAAGTTGGCGCAGAAGGTGCACATCAGTACACACTGAGAATGAATGAAACAAGTTTTAAATTAAAGGCACAGTAGCCCTTTAAAGCATGGAGTGCTTTGTCTACCACACAAAACACTGCAATTGTACTTTAAAAATCACACGCGGAAATGCCTTTTGTGATGGCCAAAGCCCTGTCCATTGGGGAAGTCATTGTGGTTTGGTGTTAAGGGTGTTGCTTTTGGCTGTAGATGTGTCCGGTTCACAGCTCTTCTCATCCATGAAATACATTGGGTGGTTGTGGGTCAATCTCCCTTCCTCTCAGCCTACTTGACAAGGCTAAATGGCAACAACCCCATAGATGCTGCTTTGAGTTCCATTCAGGGATGGAACATGCAATAGTTAAATCATGTTGCCACATGGAGGTCCAGTGTTCAGATTACTGGATCCTGCCTATTCTCTTCCTGATATGGTCTTTCCATCATGCTGTCCTTTGTTAGAAGTCCAGGACAAGAGGAAACATCTGTAGGGGGTTTGACCTATGTGCGTCACTGCCCTCCACCACCGCCCCATTCTCTCCATTTTCCAGCTCTTTCATTCACCCTTTCCTTTCAAATGCATGCATTTAATCCTTCCTGGATTGGGGAATCCTGTTAACGCTAAGTGACTTGTGTAAACCAGGTACCACCCCCTGCAGATGGCTCGGAGGAAGTTGCTGCCATCCGACTTTCTGATGCCCAGGGGAAGATAGATGAGCAGAAGCAGGTTCTTATTCAGAAAGCGGAAAGTGGCACTTTTCTGCAGATGGACAAACCCATCTATTCTCCAGGACAACTGGGTAAGGAGAAAAGAGTCCCTAGGGCTGGTGGGCTGGCTCTTAATATGTAAGCAGGGCTAGTGGCAGGCACTTTTGATAGTAATGTGATAGTAAAAGAGGGCATACCAGCCCTCCTTCATTTTGGGGCCATGACACCACTGGTTACTGCAGAGCTGTGCGTAATCCTAATGTATGTGTGAAATGTACTCGGAGTCCTGTAGTGATTTCATGCTCTTTACTGCAGCTTGTAAAACAGTGATTGACTTGCCTCCCAAACCTCAGGCTTTTATATACATTATTTACACAATGAGTCCCATCTGCCTGCCTGACTCTGCTTCCCTCCTGGAGCCTGATTGGTCTTTTCCTACAGGCCAATCAGTTGTTGCATTCTACGATCCTACGATCCTACCAGCCTAATAGGCTGAATAACTTCCTCCTGGAGCCTGATTGATCTTTTCCTGCAAGCCAATCAGTTGTTGCATTCTAGGATCCTACTTGCCTATTGTTTTAGGATCCAAGCTTAGTACATAACAGTTTATATATCTCTCCATTAGAGCATGTTACAGATATGAGGCAACAGACTCTATTAGGGAATTGTAGAAATCAATAAATGGGCCACTGGCAATGCAAGAGAACTGTGCTTGCCCTTGTCCTGAGTTATGAACAGAGACAGGTGATTTGGCAGGTTGTTGGGTTAATTGGGCGTGATGTCCTTGGAAGAGTTTGGGGCCTTAACAGGAGACTTGGGGGAGCTGAACAAAGATGAGAACAATCTCGGCTGGCAGATGGCAGGCTGGGAGAGACACCTTGGGCTCCAGCACTGCACTGTTGTGGGGAACGAGACCCTCTCGTAAGATCTGCACTTTAAGAGGGTCATTTTGTGCATTTGTTCTGTTGCAGTGCAATTTCGAATCATCACCCTGGATGAAGGATTTATGCCGTTGGCTACTGAGGTGAGAAAGGGGTGCGGAGGAGGGGGTGCGGGGAGGAATAAGCAAGACAAGATGGGCATGACCTGGGCTGGGCACTTCTCCTCCACCATTTATATTTCTCCTCACCTGAGTACAAAAGTATTTAGTGATGAGTTCAACAAATCTGTGCGTAACAAAACTCTTGACAGCCGCTTTTGTTAAAGGAAGTCTGCTCTGAGAGCAGCTTGCGCTTGCATGTAGTGATCGATGGTGCATTTAGGAGTTCCCAATCCACAAGATTGGGGGGATTTTTCAGAGCTTTTATTTTGGTGAAAGAGAGAGCCCAGCTCTTTCTTGCAAACTTTCTTTCTGGCCTGGTTCCAAAAACAGCAAGATTGTAGGTTTTTTTGGTAATCGCTAGAAACACGAGCTGACAATGTGCTCATAAGTGATAGGAATGAGAGGAAGGCTGAACCAACCTCCCAAATAGCTTTTATTTTATTTTATTTCCCACGCACCAGATGTAGAATCCGTGGAGAAATGGTTTGTTTGCACTCAGAACAGGTAAAAAAAAATAAAAAAGCCCCAACAAAGTTCAACAGATCTTCTGCACTCAGTTTTCTGAACACCTGGCAGCTTTGGGGAAGCTAAATAGGGAATCTTCAGTTGCTTGACATGACATTGTAGCTATGGCAACAGTATGGGATGTTCAGGAAGTTTCTGAATGGCTAGGATTTATTGACCCAGAGGGCATAAAATCCCAGAGTGTAGAGGCTGGGGTGCCATTTCATTGCAGATATTAGAAGCGGAGGAGCAAGAATATGCCTTTCCTCCTCTCTGCCTGCCTAGCAAAACGCGTTTGCAAGAAAAAAAAATCCATTATCTGCAGTTAAAGGTATTTGCTCATCCTTTGCATCTGCAGGAGTGAGCAAGCTGCAGCTCTCCCAATGTTCTTGGACTCCAATTCCTGTCAGCTCCGGCCAGCACAACCAATGGTCAGGAATGGTAGGAAATGCATTCCACCAACATCTGTAGGGCCACAGATTTTCCACCCCCTCCCCTAACTTGATGAGTTGCAGGATGGGAATTGTAGTTGGACGCATTACTCCTGCTGGAGACTAAAGGGATTGCCTTTTGTTTTTTTCTTTAGCATCAGCTGGTGGAGTTGCAGGTGAGTACCCTCACGTTTCCCAGGGATCTTCTTCAGATGTAATTTGAAACACACACACCAATGTGGGGTGGAGGGCAGGGGAGAAGACTGAGGATGTTGCAGAACTTCCACCCTTTCAGAGATGCTTCCTAGCCCTTCTGCAGGTATGTGCTGCAATAATTCATGTGTTTTATTTTTTATAAAAATATGATTGCAGGATCCTGCAGGCAACCGAATTGCACAATGGAATAATGTGCAACCAGACAATGGGGTTGTGCAACTGTCCTACCAGTTGGCTGCTGAACCAATGCTGGGGGTCTACAGAATCATTGTGGATCATGGGAAGGCTTTCTTAAGCTTTGAAGTGCTTGAATATGGTATGAAATGAGTTTTGGAGAAGCATTGTCTCTTCCATTCATCACTAGTTAGAACTCAGTTTCTATCAACAGATATTGGGGACAACATCTGCCTCAAAACGCTACCCACTGATTTGGGAGCCTACCTGCCTGATACCTGGTGAACAAAGCCTGTTTAAAGGTGGTAATGTTCCATTGGGCACACCTGGTACATGTTAAGCCATGGTTCTAGTTCAGACTCTGTTGATGCAGGATGAAGTTCTGTTTTGTAGAGTCCTTTCTACCTCTGCAACACAGCCTCCATAACAGCATCATAAAAACCTCCCAGGTGAAGTAATCCAGTCTCTGCTTATTAGAAAATGTCAGTTTGGAAAAGAATGCATGTAAACTTGTTAACTGCCTCTGTATCTAAGTTCGTAGTGCTTAGTAGAGCCAGTGTGGTGTAGTGGTTAAGAGCGGTAGTCTCATAATCTGCTGGGTGACCTTGGGCTAGTCACACTTCTCTGAAGTCTCTCAGCCTCACTCACCTCACAGAGTGTTTGTTGTGGGGGAGGAAGGGAAAGGAGATTGTTAGCCACTTTGAGACTCCTTAGGGTAGTGATAAAGCGGGATATCAAATCCAAACTACTACTACTACTACTACTACTACTACTACTCTTCTTCTTCTTCTTCTTCTTCTTCTTCTTCTTCTTCTTCTTCTTCTTCTTCTTCTTCTTCTCATAAGTAAAAAGGAAAGGCAACAGTTTGAATCAACCCACTTTAAAACATGCCAAATGCCAACACACCTTCTCTTCAAGCTGATTCATGGTGTACCGTGTAACAGTCTCTTCTCTTTCTTCTTCTCCAGTGATTCGCAAATTTGAAGTGGTGGTGGTACAGCCTGCTATCATCTATTCAGCAGACAGCAACTTTCCTCTAAAAGTCTGTGGCAGGTATACATATCAGAGCACTCATCACTTTATTTAGGAGGGCAGAGCAGAGCTCATGACCTCATTTGAGCGTTATTTAGCTGTTTATCTACTTTTTCTCTGTTGAAATGAGACTGGAGTAGTCCACACCTGCAAGTATTTGAACTTATCTATGAGGAACAATTTTGGTCTTTCCCGTTCATTCCCTTTTGTGTTTGCCCCTGTCTTTTGGTTTGTTGATTTTGTTATGTCGTCTAAATGCCAATAGGGCATGCAAGCTGCACATGCACCTTGTTTTGTTTTTTAAATTCCCAGGAAGTGCACAAAAGCACACAGTCAGGCAATTGTAAATTCCCAGCACACACTTTTGCAGTTTCCCGGTTTTGTGCAAATCTGATAGTTGCACATGCTCCCCAGTCTCTGAGCAAGGAGCAACTCCAGGGGTTTCCAGTGCTTTCCAGGGTCCAGTTTCCCTGGAATGAAGCTCAGCAGAGACTGTGATGTTTTTAGGATATATGGTTTTATTTACACATATCAACAACCTGAGCCTAGAATGGAGGGACTCACAGCATTAACACCATGGATGCAGACAAAGGAGCTAAGATGAATCTAAGCAGTGAATACAATTAACTACAAAGATCGAAAGTTTGATTCCTTTGGAATAAGGTTTATAAATAACTAAGAATGTTATTTTTAGCTGAAAGCAAAATAGTGGGTGGTTTTCAGGCTAAGTGGAGAAGTATCAATTAAAACACTGTCTGTGGAAATTCAAGGAGTATCACGGCATAGCTGAAGTCTGTGTGAGTGGCATAGCAGGGCAGAAATCAGATTATCAGCACACACACCCTCTGAAAAGGTACTCGTGTACCTTTAGCATTTGCGTGACAAGTACAAAATTTAACCAGGGAAGATTTCCCTTGCATTAATATAAAGCAATAGGGAAAGTTGCTCATCTTAATTTTCAGTCTTGATGCTATTAAAGACATAGGGGACCTGCCAAAGAAAAGCTGGCGACTCTAGGCTGGTGTACAGCACATAGAAAAAGGAAAATAAAAAGTAATGGCTGGATTTATCTCTACTCCCTGCCTCCCCCTTTCTAGGTACACATACGGCAAGCCGGTCCAGGGTTTAATGCAAATAGCCTTGTGCCAGAAAGCTTACCGTTATTTCTGGAGGTCACCAGATACAACAGCTCCACCGCCTACAGACATCTGCCAGGATTTCAAAGGGCAGGTAATGGTGATCAAGAGGGGTTGGTGGCATAGCTGTCAACTGTCCCTTATTTGGCGGGAAAGTCCCTTATCCCAGCGCCGTGTCCCGCTGCTGTCCCTTATTGATGATGTCCCTTAAATTTCCCGGGTTTCAAAGGAAGCAGGTCCTCTCCCTCCCTCCCTGCTGGCCAGGGAGGAGGGAGGCTCCAACTGTGTTGCTTGGCTGTGTTGCTCACCCAATAAGGAGTCTAAGAACGACTGGGGGGTGGAGCTTGCATGCTTTGTGCCGATCAAATCAGCCGTGTTGCCTGGGGACTCGCCTTTGCTCAGCGCTTCCCAGCAGAGAGGTGACAGTGGTTTTCCTTGCTGCATCCCCTTTGCCGGGTTGCTGCACTGTGGGAACCACCGCTTGAGGCTTCGTTTGGCTGCTGGTTGACTAAAATCCCTTATTTTGGCTGCTGATCCCTTATTTTTGAGGCTGGTCCCTTATTTTCAAATCTGTAAGTTGACAGCTATGCCAAGTTGGTGGTATGACTGGGAGAGAAAAAGCTCTAGGGCTGGACGACAGTGGAAATGAGGGGGCTCAGGAATAACCTGATGCTTCCAAAAATCTTAAATGTGCCATCCCAGGTGAGGCCCTGGCTTGGAAAGGAAGCTTATCCTGTATTTTTCCACTGGCCTGAAATTTTCTCTTCGGTACTCCAATTATTAGCTAGATTCTGACATTCATTAATTTCTACTATTCACTAATAGACTCTAGTACCCCAAATCTGTAACAACCTTTTGAGGAGTAGGAGGAAGGCTCCATGAATGTGTGTTCTTTCCCGAAGCCAATGATTGGCATCTTAGCTACCTTCACTGACTGTTTATTTCAGACTGACAGGACTGGCTGCTTCTCTGCTGTTGTGGAATTGTCACAGTTCAGACCTTCGAGCTACGAATACAGCCACAGCATAGATGTGGAGGCCTCCTTGGAAGAAGCTGGAACAGGTAAGCTCTGGTGTTTGCAGGGATATGAGGAGCGAGGGCTGTGTGTGTTGGAGTGCAGGTGAGAGACTGAGCAAAGGAAATGGTCTCCTTTCAAATCTGCTTGTGATTTGGGGAACACCCTCACCCAAAAGAGAGAGAGAACGCGATTAAAGGAAGGCAAGGTTATCTGTGGAGGTGAAGCCACAGGGCCATGTACACCACTCAACTTCAGGAGAAGAAAAGGCTAAGGAGTAAACCCCACACAAATCTGGAGTGGAGTCCCTAAGGCGGTCAGATGGTACCTTGTACACCTCCTTTTGGCAACTCCTGAAGCCAAGCTGGTGCCAAACGTATTGCTCTGATTTCCTTTTGTTGTAAACAAAATCTGCCCTTTTTCCCTTATGGGGTATCCAAGAGCCCGTATAGAGTCCTTACGTGGGTTCCGTATTGGCAGGAGAAAATAACAGGCCAACCAGAGAATATTGAGAAGTAAAGCAGCTAGTAAGCCTGATCTTTATTGAACTGTTGCAACAGGGTGCTCCCCTCACATGCAGGAAAGGAGGAGGACCCAGAACCCAGGTGTGCCCGCTCTTATATAGACATTTTAAATTCCCTGCCCTGGAGCTCAAGACCACCCCTCCATACATCATACCTACATCACAGCAGGGGTGTAACCCAAGACCACCCCCCACAAACATCATACCTACATCACAGAAAAGGTGGTCTACAACAGAAATTTGAATGCTGTTGTTTTTCCTGTCTGTCAGGTTATCTGATAATGCCTTATCTGAATGCCTTTCCTGGTAGTCTGGCCATTCCTTTGAGATGGTGATTTCCCAATTCCTGAGACAATGGGAAGGTTCCTTCACCCCCTCCCTCCTTGCAGAGAAAACATTTGGTCAGTTTGGGAGTCAAAATGGTTTCAGGTCGGTCTTCCTGTGCTGATCTATGTACGCGCTTGGTTGGTACATTTATGAACATTTATGATATATATAAGACCTTAAACTTTATTATTACACTTTGCACCACAACAGCAAGACCGAGAGGGCAGTCTTGTTGTCTGGGCAGACCAGGGTCTCCATACACACTGTCCCAGAGATGTCACTTTGGTACTGCTAACGCCGTGGTTTACTTCACCTCTGACTATTGAGACAATAGGGTGCCAACAATGAGTTGCTGGCCCAAATTGGGCATTTGTCTTATGCATTGAAAAGGTCCTGCTATGTTGCACAGTGAGCCTCCTTGTGTAGAACAGGCTCCTCGCTGGGCAAATGGTTGCCCTCCAACCCATGGAGCAGGAAATGGCAACAGGGGGTGGAGTTATCAAGCTTGTCCCTGCTCTCTCCCTTCCCCCACCCTCGTGTTGATTCAACACAGAGAACGTATGCCTGAATAGGGCTATTGACAAGAAGTGTTCTTTCTCCCTGTCATCTGCAAAGCCATGTCTTAGTTTCTGTTTCTTGGTTGCACAACAGAATGCTTCGAACCAACCTTTTTAAAAAGAGGAAAAAATAACCATACGTTGGCATCTACTGAGTGCCAGTACTCCGAGGTCTCTACTACCTATGGTTGAATAATCCACCATCATTGACTAGTTCTGGTCTGTATCAGTTAGGATTGCAGAGTATTCTGGTTAATATTGGAGCTCATTTTTTCCCCCAGGACGATGTGTGCATGCTGTGTTATACTTTGCAAAAATATCTGACACTACTAGGCAGGGTTTTCTGTGTTTGTTTTTTACAGGAGTACAAGCAAATGTTGCTCGTCAATTCTATATGTCTGATCAAGCTGGATCTATGAACTTTGTGGAGACAGATGATTACTACCATCAAGGTTATCCCTTCAGGGGAAAGGTAATGCCTATAATTTTTAAGAACTTCCTAGTACTCTTTGGTGCAATATTACAAATGAGCTCAATTGAACACAGGATTTCAAACAAACACTCTCCTGCCAAACCTCCTTGCCCTCCCTTTACACCTGGTGAAATCAGCCATCCCTTTATTCCTTGCCAACCCTTCATACCTCTCCCTTTACATCTCACCTGCCTCAGAACTTGCCATACTTCTTCATCTTGCCTGGTCTGTGGTCCTGGGTCACTTCCCTGCCTGTGTATCCATCCTCCAGTTCCCTCCTCTTCATCTCACCTGGGTCTGCATCTCCATCTCTCATCTCTTCTTGCCACACCTGTGCCATCCGCCCTCCTAGCAGCTCAGCAGCTCACCACACTAGACTTTGCAAAACCACCTGTCTGTGGCCAAGCAAACTGCAGTGTGACAACATCATTGCAATTTTATATATTGGAGAGAAAACCCATCTTCTCCCCCATTTTGGGAAGATTCTCTTTGCTCTGAAAGTCCTCTTTCTTTTGCATCTGATCTACCACCTAAACCCTTTAATAGAGGACTTGTTTTCTAAATGTTTCTTGAAGACGATGACGGATGTCATGAGGCAGCTGAGAAGCAACCGTGGATAATTTCAGTGATGTAAGTAAATCTCAGCTCTCTTCCTCTTTCTCCTCACAGCTCAAAGCCCTGCAAAGAGACGGCTCCATCATGAAGAACCACAATGTGTTCTTAGTAATTAATTTAAATAACAACCAGACCAACATGCTGCTTACTACTGACAGCAATGGCATAGCTGAGTTTTCGTTAGACACCGGAGCGTGGAATGGGAAAGGGGTCTCTCTGGAGGTGAGGATACTGCTCTGCATTCTGTGTACACCACATAGCAAGAAGCAAAGGCATGGCTTCAGAACAAGACTCCAAAAACATTCTCTCCAGACTTCTTTGCTTCCATGAGAAACCTTGAATGGAAAAGCCATGCTTGGAATTTGCTCCAGCTCCTAGACTATAACACATAGTAAAGTTTGATGGACAAATGGCTTTTTTCCTAGCTTCTCCTTCCAACTGCCTATTAATCAGCAGAGAACAAAGTACATCTGGAGGATAATTAATGTAATGCAGTTAGGGTGGTAAAAATTATTTCTATGCCACTTTTCTGCTATAGACCACCCCTCCCCCAAATCAGAATGTGTATGGTTTAAAATACAGAATAAGCAGTGATATCAAACTTTCATTAACATTCTATAAACCAGGCTTGTTCAACTTCCAAGAGACTGCAATCTACTCCCACTATAAAAAAAAACTGGCAGTGATCTACCCACTGGATTCTGGATTGAACAAAATTGTTGGCCATATAAACCATAAAACTCTGACCAGTTTGCCTAGCAGTAAGGTGGCGCTGTGGGTTAAACCACAGAGCCTAGGGCTTGCCGATCAGAAGGTCAGCAGTTTGAATCCCCACAACGGGGTGAGCTCCCATTGCTTGGTCCCAGCTCCTGCCAACCTAGCAGTTCAAAAGCATGAAGTACAAGTAGATAAATAGGTACCACTCTGGCAGGAAGGTAAACGGTGTTTCCGTGTGCTGCTCTGGTTCCCCAGAAGCGGCTTAGTCATGCTGGCCACATGACCTGGAAGCTGTACGCCGGCTCCCTTGACCAATAAAGTGAGATGAGCGCCGCAACCCCAGAGTCGTCCACGACTGGACCTAATGGTCAGGGGTCCCTTTCCCTTTACCTTTAAGGAAGCAGAATAAGACACAAGTCCTCAGCAGCCATACATGAGACAAGCATGGCGGGTGGAGCAGAGTCCACTCTGGATATATTAGCAGGGGATCAGATGCAGGAAGGGAATCACTAAGAACTGGGTGGGAAAGGAGGAGAAGCTAGGAACAGGAGCTGATCGTCTTTATATATTAGGCTTAAATTGCCTGTAAGCCGCTCTTGTGGTGCTTTATGGAAGAGGAAGCAGATGGGAGACATACTGTGAAGGAGCACTCTGTGCAACATGGGTCTTGCATTGTCAATACAATACAAAGCCATTTTGGAACAGAGATGTTCTAGGCCTGAAGTGTGATAGTGGCTGTATCCTCTTTCAAGACATAGAGGATCAGTTCTGCTTCTCCCCACTTCCCACCAGATGGTAGTGTTGCATCAAACATATCTTGAGTCAAGACAGCTGCTAATTTAATAGACACAAGCAGGGCTTTCTGCAGCCAGAACGCATCGGAATTCCATTCCAGCCCCTCTCAGGTGGGCTCCCCAGTCGAAAAGAATGAGGGAGGTGTTCATAGTGAGTTCCGGCACCTCTTTCTCTAGAAAAATAGCAGTGGACGCAAGCATCTAACTACGGCTGTCACCTGAATCAATCAATTAAATAACCCTGTATACAGTTACACATGAATAGAAAAATAATTTTGAAGAAAGAAATGCATACTGAATTTGGCTTTAGGTGCTGCTTGCTGCAACATATGCTCTCCTAATCTTAGGTCTTAACTTCACATGCCAAATGGTTAGCAATAAAGTTGTGATTTGATTTTTATTTTATTTTTTGTAAATTAAAGACCAGCATCATCCCCCTTACCCCAGATTGTTGTCACAATTGCAGCATATGGAGAGGGGAGGTTTAAACCTTCCCTCCCCATTCATTCCCCCCCCCCCAGCACATTTATCTTTCGGGGATCCTCCATTGGCACCAATGTATGGGGTGGGGATTCAGAGATCATGGATGGGGAGGGAAGCACTTAAATCTCCCCTCTCCATGTGCTGTGCTCCTGATAATAATAGGGGAGGGAAACCTAGAATTTATTTATTTTTTCACACACAACGTGATTGTTTTTGATTTGAGTTTCTACTGAAAGGAGAAGTGAAGGATAATGCCTCTTTTAAGAGAGTGAAGGATAATGCCTCTTTTAAGACTTTTAATATTTTTAAGATGAAAATTAAAGATTCCACATGTCTCCTGATTTCTTAGGGAGTCTTTTTGTTGGTAGTCAAAGTTTTTTTGATCAGTCACTTTAACTGGTTGTTTGACCAAAGGCTGCAACTTTATCTCTTTCCCAGGGAAGACTCCATCTGGAGGATCCAGTATATGAACCAGGGAAAATCAATCAGTACCACCAGAACGCTTTCCTCTATCTACAGCCTTACTACACCACGGCAAAGAGCTCTGTGAAAGTCCGGCGGGTGCCAGGAGTGCTGCCTTGCAATCAGGAGCAGGAGATTCAAGTGGATTACAGCATTAAGGACAGTGATCTAGACGAAGAAGGCAAAGCGAAAGGAATCACCTTCTCTTATTATGTGAGCATCCTGACTGAGGACAGAAGGCCAGGGTTGGCAAGACAAAAAAGCAACAGCCCAAAACTAGCTGGCCAAAGAGAGAGGACAGGACTTCAGTTTTCACCTTTCCTGGTTCAATTCCTGGAGTGTTTTCCAGGAGAATAATAATAATAATAATAATAATAATAATAATAATAATAATAATAATAATAATAATAATTTATTTGAACCCTACCCATCTGACTGGGTTGCCCCAGCCTTCCAGAATATATAAAAACATAGTAAAACATTAAACCTTAAAAAGTTTCCCTATACAGGGCTGCCTTCAGAAGTTTCCTAAATGTTATCTTCTTCCTCTTCTTCTTCTTCTTCTTCTTCTTCTTCTTCTTCTTCTTCTTCTTCTTCTTTTCATTCATTCATTCCCTGACCATCTGATGGGTTTCCCCAGCCACTCTGGGCAGCTCCCAACAGAATATTTTTAAAAATGGTAAAGCATCAAACATTAAAAACTTCCCTAAACAGGGCTGCCTTCAGATGTCTTCTAAAAGTCAGGTAGTTGTTTACTTCCTTGACATCTGATGGGAGGGCGTTCCACAGGGCGGGTGCCACCACCAAGAAGGCCCTCTGTCTGGTTCCCTGTAACCTCACTTCTCACAATGAGGGAACCGCCAGAAGGCCCTCAGAGCTGGACCTCAGTGTCCGGGCTGAACGATGGGGGTGGAGATGCTCCTTCAGGTATACTGGGCCAAGGCCATTTAGGTCCTTTCCTCTACTGCTTCCACACTAGTGCCCCAATGTCTATGGCATCAAAACATCTGCCGCCTGAGAAATATGTCTCTTAAGAGTGTCCCTTTCTGGATGTTTTCATTCTGTATATGCCTCTTCCTTCCCCAGGTGACAGGAAAGGGGAAAATCCTTATGCATGGACAAAAGAATGTGGGTAGCGATGGTGAAGGTAAGTCTATCTGTCAAATGCCTCCCCACTTTTGCAAGTTTGACTCGCTCACAACTGGGTATACATGTGGCACTGGGAAATAGTTAAATCAATCAATTTAAACTGCAAAAAGGAGCTAAGTCGGGGGGGGGGGGAAATGGCCTGAAAATAATGGGGAAACTTCAAAAATTGTGTGAAAAGAGTGGGGGAAATGGCTAGCAATCCCAAGAACCTTTGCAACTGCAATTCCACTAGTCTTTGCAGCAACCTTTGAAGCCTGTGGAGAGCTGGAGTTTCAGAAAGGAGGTTTGGAAGACCAAAATTTTAATAAGAAAATATATAATTTACCTTAAAAACCATTGTAAACAATTAAAAATTTTATTTGTAAGATTGCAATAATACTTGTAGTTTAATGTTGAATTTCGGGTATAATGGAGATTTAAAAAATTTGGATAAATAGACAAGATGCAGGAGGAAAATTTTAATATAAGGACCCACAAAGGGGCGGAGGGAAGTTCAGGAGACTTTTCAGAATTCTCTTTTTATGTTAAATAAATTTATTTTATTTTATTTTATTAAACTAAATAAAAAATTAAAGAGAGAGAGGGGGGAGGTTTGAAGGGAGCGTTTGTGATAGAGTTTGGTGGATTTCTGTGACTTTTTGGCAGAGTTTGGCTTTTTAGATGGTGTCCCCGCTAGACTACAGTATTATAGGGACAATACCTGGGAATGTAAGTGGAGAGAAAAAAGAGTGAAGGAGGAGAAGTCTGGGGTTTGATGTGGATTAAGGAGTCATACTGATGACTGAATTCTCCACTCAGAAACCTTCCTCCCCTCTTTCAGGTCTGCAAGGAACCTTCTCCATTTCGTTGACCTTCACCTCCGACTTTGCACCACAACCATCCTTGGTCGTTTATTCTCTCTTCCACGATGGAGGCGCCATTGCAGACAAAGTCAGCTTTGAAGTGTCCATGTGCTTCAAAAACCAGGTGAGCTGCAAGGCCATGGTTCCTAGTGGCAGAGTACTGGCAAGAAGGAGAGTGTTAGAGTTAAATGCCTGAGTGGATTCAGAATCAGAGAGACAGCAGAAATCGTTCCATCTAGCCTAGCAGATATTTTGCAGATGAGTTGTTTACTCTGGAATTATCACTCACTATTTATGAGACAGCCAAACGATGTCATCATCAGATTGTTGACCTTGAGAATTTCCCCTAGACTGCCTGTGTATTTTAGACCATAGAAAATATCCCCGCCCCCTTTTCCCCAAGTCCAATATCTCTGATGTGTGGACAGTCAGAAGCAGAGTTGAGGCTCTTGACGCAAAGGGCAGCAAGCTGTTAGTTATTTACGATATTGTTACTGTCTTTTTACTGCCAAGGAAGGGGAAGAGGTGCTTGTGGGAGGTACTATGTATCTTCTTGACTTGGGACACAATTTGCTTCCTCGGGCAGTAAAATGGCTTGAACCAGTCCTAGGAAAACCCAATAAGTAAACATAGGAATCGGCTATAGAGCTGCAAATAAAACGTTTTAAGTGTGTTGAAAAGTTCATTATACAAATGTGACACTAGATGGCGATGGTGAGCTATAGTAAATTCAATATACTTTTCAAAACTTTTTTTAAAAAAGCATTTTCACAACATTTTAAATATATGTCTAGATTCCACCACAGCCTGTTATGCATCTGTTAGTCACTACTGATGGGGAAGCTTGCTAGTGTTTATTTTGGGTGGAGAGTTTGTCACACGTGACATTTTGGTGGTTAGCCTCTAAAACCACACCCCTATTTCCAGTTGCTCCTCACCTGAGCACAAAGGAGCCATTTTGCATCCAGTGGCCTCCAGTACAAAAGGAGGGGGGAACTATTCCCATTGGTTGCCTCAAAGGACTCAATATGTCCCAGGTTCAGTTCCCAGAATCTCCAGTTAAGGTCAGGAGAGACGACTACCTTAAAACTCAGGAGGCCCACTGCCAGTCAGTGCTGAACCAGATAGACCTAGTGGTGTAACTTACTATAAGGCAGCTTCCTGTATTCATGTACCTGATTCAGAGGAGATTTTCTCTCAAGATCTGCAAACCGTAAACATGAGAGATTATCTGAGAGGCAGTAATCCCAGCCCATACATCTGGCACACACACACACCCTTGATATTGAGATCTTGCACAAGACCTCTTTATCACTTTTGCACTCTTGTGCAAGACCTCTGGATTATTTTTTTAATGAAAAACAAAGGGTAGCTCTGTTTTTTAATCCCTTCTTTGATAGCAGAGCTGATCTGAGTGTCCTATGACATTACAATTTCCTGCTTTCCTTTGTGTGAAGGGACAAAAGCCACAGACCAGGTACATTCCATCAAGACCCACTTACTGGTGTGGATGGCAAGCAGCAGAACTGAATGTCATCAGACATGACTGGGGGGAAATAACCAGAATATGTGGGTGTGACGTTAACATATGAGAGTGCTGGAGGTGAAATAGTTAAACAGCTTAACCAATCAGAACCCAGGGGGTGAAGTCAGATGGACTATAAAACCAGCTCTGGAAGGGGCGAAGGGGGGAGCTTGTTGGGAGTTGGGTGGTTGGTTGGAGTGGGAGTGAATTGGGATAGAGTCTGTGGGCAGGTTGAGTTAGTGTAGCGAAATAAGCTGAGTCAGGAACAGTTAGGGGCTAGGAAGACAAGTAAATATCTGAGAGGTGGTTTATTGAGTGAGAGCAGGAAACAGAAGTTATAGGTCTGGATAGGCACCCCATGAAAGTAATTGACTGATACCGTTTATGAAACCACATACTTGTTAAACTGCAATAAATAAACAGAAGTTTATGTTCCAATTTAACCCTGACTGGATTCAGTATTGTACCAGGTAGGGCCTGGGTGGTGGTAACGAGAAATCAAGTGGTGGCACAGGGATCAATAGACAGTGAAACGTCCAGGGACCCTGTGTGATCACCACAGGAAAGTGGCTCTCATGCGCCAATCACGTACCCAGACAATGGGGGGGGAGATCCGAGGTACCCCTTTGCAAGTACACCGCTGCCTTGAAGCACATGGAAACTTGATTTTAATTTTTTTTAAAGGCAGGGCAGGGTAAGGTTTTTGAAAAGTGGTGCTCAGGTCAGACGATTTATATCCTCCCCTCTCCCACCCACACATGTGTGTCACATCCACTAGTGTGGACAGAACATAGCAGGATGTGCAGACTCACAAAGTACGGTACCCCCAGCTGTGTGGAAAGTCAGTTGCAATTCCCCATGTCTCATACAGTGGAAGAGCAATGAATGGTGTTAGGAGCTACCATCAAAATTGGAAGAAATATTATTTGGGATTAATACACACACACACACACACACACACACAAGCGAGGAAGGAAGTAGCTGGGGCTGCCATACGTCTAGATTTTCCCAGGCATATCTGGGAATTGGGTTCTGAAAGTGGCGTCCGGGTGGATTTTTGCCAAATTGGCAAAATGTCTGGGATATCTTGGACGAATGGCAAGTAGGGTGATTAAAAATAAAAAAGCTTTAAAAATTTAAAAAGCCTAAAAACTTAATGAGGGGGGGGGAGAGATGTTCCCCTCGAAAAGCTCAAAAACTTTGTCCGGATTTTCACTTTTGGGAATATGGCAAACCTAAAGTAGCAGTATAGAAAATTAAGAGTTATTAAAGGGAGCTTATTGGGGGCAGGGAGATCTGACTTCAGGGACCTCCCTGAAGCGCATTTTTCCATGTGAGTAAACAGTAAAAATAGTCTATCCAGTCTTAATCTGTTAGTAAATGTTATATTTTCTTCTTCTTCTTCTTCTTCTTCTTCTTCTTCTTCTTCTTCTTCTTCTTCTTCTTCTTCTTCTTCTTCTTTATTTATATCATGCCTTTTTTCCAGACTGGAAGTCAAGGTGGCTTACACAAATTAAAACAACACAGATAAAACACACAGAGCTAAAATGGTATAAAGGATAATTGTGAAAAAGAAATTAAACTCTCATAGAATTAAAATAATATACAAATTAAATACATATAGTTAACACAACGTTTAAAGGTCAGAGAAAGTTTCAAGCACCAGTGCCACAACTGAGTCAGACAGATGTTTTCTGGGTTGCCCATTCTAAAATATGATTGTCTGCTTGGTAAATACTTGTCTGTGGTTTTATGCCCCCTGCTTTGTTTTGGCGCTTCTGATTCTCAGCATTCACTTCTGCAGGTCAGCCTGGGATTATCTCAGCAGCAGGAGCTTCCCGGAACAAGCATCAACCTTGAACTGAAGGCAACACCTGGGTCCCTGTGTGCCATTCGGGCTGTGGACCAAAGTGTCTTGCTCCTCAGGAATGACAGAGACTTCACCAACACAACCGTAAGGCAGAGAGAGAATGAATGAAAATGAGATATGATGGGCAGGGCTGGGCACTTATGCACTGTACATGTACTCCCGTTACACACAGAGAGACTCACTAACATAATTGCCATTCATAATAAAAGGGTGAACTGTTCACAGGATGAGAGAATAAACTTCTTAAGAAAACAGCTGCTGAATTTTCCACCCCAGTTCCTGGGCATTTGTGCATCAGGTTCGTTTGAGAGGAGCACAGAGAAAGGCGTTCTTGAGAAATTTTCTCAAGTTTTCCAAGAGCATTTTCCTAGCCATGGCGGTCTTTCTCCCCGAAGTCCTTTTCTGGGCAATAACATATCACTTGCTAGTGCATTCTCTTGCTTAATTTGAAAAAACCTCACTTGCACCCACTTGCTTTCCCCCCTGTAGATGGCTGGAAAATAAGTGTCTGTGTATTATTTTGATGTAGTGCATCGATTTCTTCTTGGGCAGCCTTTCTCCATAAATGAGCATTTGCTGAATTTCTTCGCAATCAGAGGATTCATGAGGCAGCACTGTCCTTGCACTGTAGGGCAATCTTACTAGTGGAATGCCATTACTAGTGCCTGTCGGGATGCTGTCAGCGGCTCCCGGCTGGCTGGCCCAGGAAAGTATAAAGACAAGGAAAAGTTTCTTACTGTCCTTTTTTATTTCAATCTTTACAGAGAGAGGCCATAGAGCCCAGCCTCTTGGATAGTGGCCTTGTCCCGAGTGAATCTCCACCCCCTTCTCTCCCACGTCCTCATTCGTCACTTCTACGGGTGCTGCTACATGCCCTCTGTCTTTGAGCTCTTTGCTCTCCTACTTTTAAGGCTTGCCGGGTTCTGGGAGATGGAGGGTCTAGAATGCTTTTTAGTGGCAACGTGTCAGCCAGCTGCCACTCTGATTCTGCCTCCTCCTCCTCCTCCTCCTCCTCCTCCTCCTCCTCCTCCTCCTCTCCCATTATTTCCCAACTTTCCCCCTCATCTGCCTCTGAGTTGTGACCTCCTGCAAACTATTGTAAATCTATACTGTCTTCCTCTTCCTCCTCCCTGGAAGGGTCAAGGTGGGGAGGTGGTCTCCACCATTCCTCCTCTGCCCAGTCCCTGACAGCGCCTGATATCCAGTTTTGAAACTGCATCAGTATCCTCATCACATTCAGAGTTTGGCGTTTCCCCATCCTGTTGTCCTTTGACCCCGTCATCATTACCGCTGCTGGGAATTTGGAGATCTTCTCCTTTCTTATCTCCAGATCTACGTGGGTGTAACTTTGGAAACTGAATTTGGTTATTCAGTTGTAAGTTTTGGGAAATATATGAGAACTTGCGATTTATTCTCTGATGGTTTAGAATTGTCAGATATAGATCCTTTCACATCTACCCTCAGCAACTTAATTCACATCCTTTTGCTTGACATGCCATGTGTTCCTTTGCAGGTATATGACAGGTTCTACTTCCTAGGAGGGTATCCTTATCAAGTCACCGAGTACGATCACTGCGATGGACTAGGACCAATCGGCGACCCTATGCCACTGGCACGAAGCAAGCGCTACAGCTGGAGGCCCTGGTTTGATGATGGTGGGGTAGACTTCTTCAGTTTCCTCAAAGTAAGCGCCCTTTATTATGCAGTTTTCAACTGGAATAGGGGAGTTAGTGTAGAAGAGGCACTGAACAGCATTCAGGGATTCCCAGATCCAGATTAAATTTAAGAAAAACCAGGCTGGCATTTTGATGATGAACCTGTGTGAAAATGGCACGTGCCAGCTGTTGAGGTTGCCCAGCAAACTCCCTTTTGGAAACAACCCATTTTTCATTTCATATCCCTTTAAGAAATCGTGTGTGTCTCTAACCCTAGAGAAGGGGAGAAGGAGGGAGGAAAGGAAGACATGAGTGCTGTGTGGATAGATGGAAGAAGGTATAAAAAAAGCTGGCACCATTGACCTGCACAACTAATGTGATTCCTTTCCTTGGTCTCTCTCACCACTGACAGGTTATGGGGCTGAAAGTCTTGTCAAACAACAAAATTAAGAAGCCAGCAACATGCAGGCACCACTACTCTCCCTATGGCATGGTTGCTTCAAGTAAGGAGGTTTCCAATTCCAGATTATTGGTGTATGTATCTGTGCTTACCATGTTGAAGGTGGTTTGACAGAGGGTTTAGCCACACTTATCTTTTGCCCCACACTTTCAAGGCAGAAGTCTAAGCATTTCTGTTTTGTTGGAGCAGGGTTGCTTGGAGGAGGTTTGCAGTCAGGGAGTAGACCGGCCCTCGCATCTGAATCCCGTCCTTGGTTGTCTGACGCAGATGTCGATGCTCAAGTCCGTCAGAACTTCCCTGAGACCTGGATCTGGAAGCTGTATAATGTTGAGTAAGTTTTGATTAATTCCTGAGCATGGGCATAGCCTGGGGGGCAGGGAGGGGCAGCTCTGTTACGATATAGTTCCATTCCACCTTAAAAGGGTACAGGCATGACTGTTGTGTGTCACATGCCCGTTCACTTCCAGCACAGATATTGCTGGGAACTTCCGTTTGTATATTGCTTTTGTGTTACTGCTGTTTTGTTGGAGACGAAGGGAAGCAGACATGTTTTCCTCTGTTCCTGAACTATGCTGAATAAAATGCTGTACAGTGGTACCTCGGGTTACATACGCTTCAGGTTACAAACGTTTCAGGTTACAGACTCCGCTAACCCAGAAATATTACCTCAGGTTAAGAACTTTGTTTCAGGATGAGAACAGAAATCGTGCTCCGGCGGCAGCAGGAGGCCCCATTAGCTAAAGTGGTGCTTCAGGTTAAGAACAGCTTCAGGTTAAGAACGGACCTCCGGAACGAATTAAGTACTTAACCTGAGGTACCACTGTACATTACGCTTACACATTTCTCTGTCCGCCTCTTCTGCTGTGAGAAGATTTACACACTCTGCTGACAGAGCATGCACGGGTCTCTAAATGTATCTGAGGCTCGTGTCACTGATTGATGCTGCTCCAAGGGAGACAGGCTGCCGGCCGGTGGCTGGAGCCAGCTGGGGGTCTGCCTGATGCCCCCGTCTCCCCGGCAGTATCCCAATAAGCTCCACCCCCAATCAATTAAAATCAATAAAATACATAGCAAACTGAGGTTCTGCCCCCCCCAAAGACCTGCCCCGACAACAAAAATCCTGGCTACGTCCATGTTCCTGAGATGGACTCCTCCCAGATCTTGCATTTAAATTACCGTATTTTTTGCCCTATAAGACGCAGCCGACCATAAGACGCACCTAGTTTTTAGAGGAGGAAAACAAGAAACAAGAAAGCAACGCAAAGCCTCTTGAGCGAAGAGGCAGGAGCGCTCCCGCTGCACTCAAGAGGCTCTGTGTGGCTATCCCTGAAGCCAGAAGAGCAAGAGTGATTGGTGCGCACCAATCCCTCTCGCTGTTCTGGCTTCTGGGATAGCTGTGCAGCCTGCATTCACTCCATAAGACGCACACACATTTCCCCTTACTTTTTAGGAGGGGAAAAGTGTGTCTTATAGAGCAAAAAATACGGTACATTTCTCCCAGTTTTAAGTGAAATAAATATGGCAACACTAACAGCAGCCAAATATATCACGCAATACTGGGATTTCTACTCGCATTTCTATTCAATGGTACATGCTCATGGTCAGTGCTTTTTTTTCTAAAAAAAATGTTTAGGGTTACTCTCATTTTGACTCAAGAAAATCACAATTTTCTAGTTCAAATTGGGGGAAATAAATACAATAAATGGACAAAAGTACAAAGATGCACAAAATGTTTAGGGGTATGCATACCCCTGCGTCTCCCCAGAAACAAAAGCACTGCTCGTGGTACATATCAGGAAGGAAGAAGAAAATACGAAGGTGACACTCATTCTTCTTGCAGCTTGTCCTAACTCCGGAAAATACTAAGGCCTTACATGACGCTAAATGTGCAGCTGCCAACCACATTTGAGGTTTTTGGTTTGCTTGTTTATTTAATAGAAAGCATGGAGGGACTCGGTTTTTATTGGGACTGCAATGCATGGGGAGGTTTTATCCTTCCCTTCCCCTATTACCAAATGCAGCTAAGGGAACTTTTGCAAGGGGCTTGATCCAGATTGGGGTTCTGCTGCAGCCCAGGATCCAGACCAGCCTCTCTGCCCCTGCTATTTCCATTCAGTTGTTGTGAATGGGAACACTTCATTCAAATAGCTGGAGAGGGAGGGGTAAAGGGTTAAATCATCCACTCCCACCCACCCTGTCCTCCCACGCCAGGTTCCTGACCTTGCTACAAAAGCCATTCATGCAAACACATCGAGTTTGGCAACGATTTTAGACTGCCCTTCAGTAAGACGGAACCTGATAAAAGGGCAACTTAACATTCAGTGCAAAGAAAAACGTATTTGCCTGGAACCAAAAAGTCAGTACAGCTGGTACTTCCAAATAGGTATACCTGGGGTGGACAGGGGTTGCCACCATATCAGTGTCCACCTCCCACCTGTGAGGTTACCCATAATTTGTCAAGGCCAGCCCTACCAGGTAAAGGGAGGTGGTACATTACAAGGTGGCAGGTTTCGGGATACCCCAAAAAGGAAGTGCATTGTCACCGATTCAATTTATCATTATATTTGACCTTCCTGAATGACAAGTGCCATTATTTGCCTCAAGCCTCAAAAGGTCTTATGCGATCTCTGGTCGTGTTCATCTAAGGGCCAAATTACATGGACTTTGACCATGTGCCCAGCTGCTTTTCTTCAACCCCCCAGAGTGGTGAAATGAGGAGGCTTCAGCCTAGGACTTGCCGATCAGAAGGTTGGCGGTTCAAATCCCTGTTCCTGCCAACCTAGCAGTTTGAAAGCAAGTCCTAGTGCAAGTAGATAAATAGGTACCCCTCCAGCGGGAAGGTAAATGGGCGTTTCCATGCGCCACTCTGGTTCACCAGAAACGGCTTAGTCATGCTGGCCACATGAACCAGAAGCGGTACGCCGGCTCCCTCGACCAATAAAGCGAGATGAGCGCCACAACCCCAGAGTTGGTCACAACTGGACCTGATGGTCAGGGGTCAGCATGGAAGAAGCAATTTAGTTTTTCCTATGGACAATCATGTTTTTGTTTGTTTCAATTATGCAAACAATAATGCAAATAAGTTGACACATCTTACACTATTCCCCAAACATATCAACAGTAAAAAGCAAGCAAGCAAACAAACAGATAGATAAATACATACCGTATTGGCCGGAATATAAGCCTCACTTTCCCCCCAAATTCCAACCTTGAAAAGTTAAAGTACGGCTTATATTTGTGACCTTACGGTATGCTGCCAGGAGCGCAGGGCAAACAGTGCCAGGAGCGCAGCAAAATGGTGGCGCCCCACGCATAGTCCCCCATCCTCTCCCCCAAGGCCGGGAAGGGGGAGAGAGAGTGCGAGGAAGGGGAAAGGCCGCTGGCAACACAGAATGGCTCCCCCCCCCGCCAAGTATGCAGCCAGGAGCAGCGAGGAATGGAGTGGCTTATATTTGGGTCTTTTTTTCTTTTTTTCCTCCCCCCCCCCTCCAATTTTGAAGGTGTGGCTTATATTTGGGCCAATACGGTATTAACCAAACGTGGCCATGCACTTTTGAAATGCACGACCTCTGTTGGGGCGGGAGGGGGGGCGGGGAGAAATCTCCCTTTTGCAAGGCAAACTGCCATCTCCTGCCCTCACTTCCCACATTCTTTTTAGTCCTTCAGGTGAGAAGTCAGTGGCGCTCACAGTTCCGGACACCATCACTGAATGGAAAGTCAGTATGTTCTGCGCCTCCCAAAGCAGTGGGTTGGGTATTTCCCCGCCGGCGAGGCTGACGGTCTTTAAGCCTTTCTTTGTGGACGTCACCCTGCCCTATTCCGTGGTTCGTGGAGAGTCATTTCCAATGATCGCCACCGTCTTCAACTATTTGAAACACTGCATGTGGGTAAGGAAGATCTTCACTAATTCCCCACGCGCTAAGAATTCAATTCCTTGTTAAGTAGAGCAGGTGTATCGCCTCTTTTAAGTCAGAGGGTTGACCAAGTTCCTCAGTGATAGGAGGGAGGGCAAGGGATGTGTAAGAGTTTACAGTAGCCCAGACATATTATTTTCCAATTTTGATAGCTGTTTTGGGATTTATAAAAAAAAATTAACAAAGCAAAACTAGATACAGGTATCGTTTTCATCTAAACCAAAAAGCTAATGAATGAATGAACAAATTATAAAAATGCTAATAGATACAATGTATACACACACACACAAATATATTATGGTATAAGCTGTTGTGGACTTCAAAAAATATTCTGAGTATTTGGAATTCCACATTTTAAACTCACTTAACTTATTGATTTTGCTCACTTCCTTGAGCCAGCTACCAGAACTCTCAACCTAACCTACAGTAGCTCACATGACTCTCAAAATATGATGTATAAGACCGCTGCAAAGAGGGAGTTAGTGCTTGTGTTATTGGCATCAAATTTTGATTCCTTTGCTTTCACGGGTTAAATAGTAAAGAAAAGCACAGAATCAATATTTCTCCTAATTGTTGAGTTTTAAAACGAAAATAAAACCTTCTCTCACTATCCTGTGTTCTGTCCCAATATCAAAATCACTGAGATAACAAACATCATTTTAGGGCGCCCTAAACCTGTTCTTGGGGGTTCTCCTGATCCTCTGGATCTGATTTGTGGAGGGTGGGGGCGGAGAGGGGAAGAGGGTGTTAAGTCGCATTGTACCAGCTGAAGTCATTCTGTTTAGGGTCTTGGGTATTGCAGGCATGTGCCCTGGTAAACTTGCTCCAATTGCACCATTATAATCCAGCCGTGAGCAGAATCCGGAGTAAAACGTCCTTCCCTCTTTCCTTTCCTTACTTTTGCATAGGTCCAGGTTATCCTGTCCAAGTCTGAAGATTATCAGGTGCAGCCATGCAAGGACTGTGAATACACAAGTTGCTTATGTGCTGGTGAAGCGAAGACTTACTCCTGGAATGTGAAGGCCTCTAAACTGGGTGAGGTGGCCTAAGGAGAGATGGGCAGAGAGAAGATGAATGCACCTGGTCATAATGGAGTTCCACCTTAAGCAATATCCCCATCTCCTTTCTGTATGGCAACCATTATGTCTTCCCACAGTCTGAGCCATTCCATCTGTGCATCTGTCACTAGGCTACATTCTGGAACTCAGAATTCCTGCATCCCTTATCTAGAACTCCTTTGCAAAATCTGATGCTGGAGGAGGGGAATGAAGAATCAGCTCAGCTGCAATAGCACCTGGGTTTCTGGGTGTTAATAGTTTGTTGCAATTGGGGACTTCCTCCTTGATTCTAACAGTTGTAACTTGGAAGTCGAATGGAATCCGTTCTGGAAGTCCATTCCACTTCCAAAACTTTCGGAAACCAAAGTGCGGCTTCTGATTAGCTGCAGGAAGATCCTGCAGCCAATCGGGAGACAATTGGAAGCCCCATCAGATGTTTGGGTTCAGTCAGAACACTCACTTCTGGGATCCAGGGTACAACTGTATTTGTTGATGTTCTGTGCCTCTCGCCCAGTGGCACAACAAAAGTACTGAATGGGGGAACAGGACAAATCCCTCAACAATCAGTGTGAGATGACAACTACTTTGCAACTGGGTTGTAATGGCCAAGCCCAACCAGGGCTTAATCTAGACGCATCAAAGAGGTGATTCAGTTAAACACGTTGCAAACTTCATACAGGGAAATCCTGTTGGCAGAAAATGGGACTCCATAGCTCCATCTGGTGTCACAGTGTTATAACACATGTAAAATGCTTTATCTTGACCAATGTAGCTGATTCCCAGATTCCTGTTGTGTAGAGCAGCTGGGACTCAGCTATACAGCTGCAAGTAAAACGTTTTAAATCTATTGTAAAGTGCAATATACAAAGGTGACACTAAATGGCAACAGTGAGCTATGCAACAGTCAATGTATCTTTCAAAACTTTTTTTTTTAAAAAAAAAAGTTTCACAGTATTTTTTATATATGTGTAGATTCCACCTAGGGGTCTGGTTCTGTCAGTCTTATTTTGATAGAGGGTTTTCCTGGCATGGTATAAGCAAGAACAGGTTGAGGGAAAGTCTCTTACACTCTCCTCTCTCTCTCAGACCCTTTACCAGATGACGTTGGTCATCACAACTTCTGTCTCCCTGAAACCAAAGGAATTTTAGCTTGTAGTTTCATTGACTTCAGTAGGACTGAATCATGGCTGACTCTAGATGGATTGGCCCTATATGACTAATGTTATAATCACTGGGCCGCTTACGCAATAGGCAGGCACTTCACAGGGAATAAATCCCATTTTTTCAGAAGTGTGTGCCTATTTCATGTGTGTTGGTAACATTTATATAATTACTACAAATTTTTTAAAAGTCACAATGTATAATTTTTTTAAAAAATGCCCCGTATTTCTTTTTGCCCTTTAATTTTGAAGTGAAGCAGAAGTGGAGTTATTTGCCTCTCTGTCTACTGAAATCTGAAATTACCCCCATCTTCTTGGGCTACAGTGTGGATAGTGTTATTATTTATTTATTGAATTTATTTACTGTCCTACACCCTCAAGGTCTCAGGGCGGTTCACAGAATAAAATCAGAATATAAAACCACAAAATACATAATCAAAATAAAAATAAAAACGACAAGAATTCTTCCCCTGCTTCCACAATAAGCCTGCTTCCATTGAGAAGCAATACCTTGCTGGTAGCAAGTGATCTGGTGTTGACTGGGAAATGACAACTAATCCAGAATGCTGGCAGCTCCAAGGGCCTTCTGGCGGTTCCCTCACTGCAAGAAGTGAGGTTACAGGGAACCGGGCAGAGGGCCTTCTCGGTAGTGGCACCCGCCCTGTGGAACGCCCTCCCATCAGATGTCAAGGAAATAAACAACTGCCTGACTTTTAGAAGACATCTGAAGGCAGCCCTGTTTAGGGAAGTTTTTAATGACTGGTGTTTTAATGTATTTTTAATATTTTGTCAGAAGCCGCCCAGAGTGGCTGGGGAAACCCAGCCAGATGGGCGGGGTATAAATAATAAATTACAGTGGTACCTCCGGTTATGAACTTAATTCCTTCCGGAGGTCCGTTCTTAACCCTAAACCGTTCTTAACATGAGGCGCGCTTTCGCAAATGGGGCCTCCCACTGCTGCTGTGTCGCCGGCACGCGACTTCCGCTCGCATCCCAGGGCAAAGATTGCAACCAGGAGCATCTACTTCCAGGTTAGCAGAGCTTGTTACAAAACGTGTTCATAAGGAGGACGGTACATAACCCGAGGTTCCACTGTATTACAGTGGTACCTCGGGTTACATACGCTTCAGGTTACATACGCTTCAGGTTACAGACTCTGCTAACCCAGAAATAGTACCTCAGGTTAAGAACTTTGCTTCAGGATAAGAACAGAATTTGTGCTCCGGCGGCAGCAGGAGGCCCCATTAGCTAAAGTGGTGCTTCAGGTTAAGAACAGTTTCAGGTTAAGAACAGACCTCCGGAACGAATTAAGTACTTAACCTGAGTTACCACTCTATTATTATTATTATTATTATTATTATTATTATTATTATTATTATTTATCACAGACTGTAAGACAAAGCCCTCTGGATCAGACCAAAAACCTATCTAGGTCCCACGTTCTCTTCCCACAGTAGCCAACCAGAAACCTCTGAGAAAGCCATCTGACAGCTTATCCACACTTACCACACTTTTTATTTTATATTTTATATTAATAAAATTACTCCACAGAGGGAAGCCTCTTGAAGCAGTCTATCACCTATCAGCAATTATGATCTGGGCTCATTAGGAATTATCAAGGAGATCAGGCAGGGAGGAGGGGACCTTATAGAAATTGTTCCTGATTTCTGAAACAGCGTGTTTTTGCAGGGATGAACGCATTTTCTGTCATTTGCCGTCAGGTGTGATGAACTTCACTGTCACCACAATGGCACTCAAAAGTGAGAAACTCTGTGGTGGTGAGCAGACCGCCGTTCCTGTAAAGGGCCGAAGTGACACCTTGATCAAGTCTCTCCTTGTCCGGGTGAGTCTATAATACAGCATTTCTTCCTACCTCTGCAAATCCCCCTCCCCGTGACTATATGGATAGCTCACCTGGTTAGAGCATGGTCTGATAACGCCAAGGTTGAAGGTTCAATTCCCATATGGGAGAGCTGCATATTCCTACATTGTAGGGGGTTGGACTAAATGTTCCTCAGGGTCCCTTCCAATTCTACAATTCTGTGATTCCCCCGACATGAGGCTACTTGAAGTATGAAAAGTGGGAAGTGACCTAATAATAATAATAATAATAATAATAATAATAATAATAATAATAATAAATTTTATTTATACCCCGCCCTCCCCAGCCAGAGCCACGCTCAGGGTGGCTAACAACAGTAAAATTACAGTAAAAACATAACAGGGAAAAGAAAAAGAAAAAACCCAATTTAAAATACAGGTTAAAATGCAATTTAAAATGCAGCCTCATCAAAACCATAAGGGGAGGGAAACATAAGGGTCAGACTGAGTCGGAACCGAAGGCCAGGTGAACAGCTTTGTCTTGCAGGCCCTGTGGAAAGACTAATATTCATTATATATAATACTCTCTCCCTCTCTCTCTCTCTATATATATAATATACTAGACTAGTATTCATGACTACCTGTGCTTCACCTGTTCTTGTGAGAAGGAGGACATGTTCTGAATGTTCATCAAGAGATGTAAAAGGGGGAAAGCGATTATTATTTTTGGAATGACCCCTAATTTCAGGAAAGAGCCTTTTCCTGGGGTTCCTTGGAGAAGTACTGTACACACTCAGAAGTGAATATATTTATTGTCAGCTCACAAGCAGAACTTGGCCGCAGAAGCATCAGAGAAGCTTGTGTCCATTTCCTTCTCAACTGCTAGCAAAAAGAATACCATCTTTTTATTGCTGCTTTCCACTGGCTGACATTCTTCCACCTTCTTGCACAAGGTGTCTGGGACTAACACTTCAGAGGAGCACATATTACTCTGCTGCTTCTGAATGACAAGGGTGAAGGGAGGGACCTTTTGACACCCCCCCCCCCGCATGAACACACCTGGTGTTTCAATCTGAAGGCTATGTGAATATGTTGATGGTTTGAAAACTGATTTTTTCTCTCTCCCCATCCCTGGCAGCCTGAGGGCGTCCTGGCTGAGAAAGCTCATAGCTCTCTGTTGTGCCCTGAAGGTCAGTAGCACCTAACACCTTTTAACCTAAGCGCCAAAAAGAGGTTTCAGGAATGAAAGGCAAGCTGCATTCACCACCACTTAGGGCTTATCCACACGTGTGTGTGTGTGTGTGTGTGTGTGTGTGTGTGTGTGTGTGTGTGCTGGGGGTGGGGAGTGCTCTTTAGCACTCAGTTGGCAATTCATGTTTCCCCTGAATCACCACTTTTTCTGATCTGTCACTAAATAGTGGGTTTTCCCTGATTAGGAAACAAAACAAAACACCAAATCGCTGGTGTAGGGGCAAGGACTGAGCTGGAACAGGGCAATGGCCTGGGCGGGGTTGAGGGAGAAACTTTGCCCTGCTGCAGCCTTACCCCCACCTCTGAATTGTTCCTGCCTAACCCTGCTAAAGGGACGCAGGTGGCGTTAAACCACAGAGCCTAGGAGTTGCCGATCAGAAGGTCAGCTATTTGAATCCCCGCTACGGGGTGAGCTCCGGTTGCTCGGTCCCTGCTCCTCCCAACCTAGTAATTCGAAAGCACGTCAAAGTGCAAGTAGATAAATAGGTACCGCTCTGGCGGGAAGGTAAACGGCATTTCCGTGCGCTGCTCTGGTTCGCCAGAAGCGGCTTAGTCATGCTGGCCACATGACCCGGAAGCTGTACGCCAGCTCCCTCGGCCAATAAAGCAAGATGAGCGCCGCAACCCCAGAGTCGGCCACAACTGGACCTAATGGTCAGGGGTCCCTTTACCTTTACCTTTTATCCCTGCTAAGCAGAATGAGAGGAAAGGCCCCACTGTTGCCAAGGGAAGAGCAGGAATGAGGACTGGGGGCGGTGAGGAATTCCACAGCGGTCAAATTTGGCTTTACTTGCAGAGCTTTCTGTGTGCACTTCTGTTACCCTCAAATTAACTACTTATTCATCTCATTGTTCGGCGGTTCTGCTTCAGATTCATTCTCCTTGGAGCTTCCTGAGGATGTTGTGCCAGATTCTGCCAGGGCCCAGGTGTCTGTTCTTGGTAAGAAATCGAGCTGGTTCTGCGCGCTAAGTTTTCAGCAGGTGTATACATACCATGAACAAATGTGGTAGATATAAGGAGATAATGAGAAGAGGTGCAATGAGTCTGTAGTCCCTGTGCACGCATTCCTCATGTGCAAGGCATAATTGAGTAGAGAGTGGATCAGGGCCACACACTGTCAGTCCTGGCTCTGGCGTCAGAACTTCTTTCTTCAACAGCCAAGTGTTGCATGTAGTTGTATGGTAAGCCCAAGAAAAACTTGTTCACAGGCTTCCTTCAGTTAGGAAATTGGCTGCTGAAGAACGAAGACTCAACCTTGGTGGCAGGGCCCTGCTCTTGTCTGTACAAGGTGCTGCCTTCCATTCAGCGGCAGAGCAAGCCGATCAAGTGCCTGGGGCGGCGTGCGTGTCCTGCGTCCAGGGGCGGGGCCAGCCACCCACAGGGGCAGGGCCAGCCACATCAACCCCAGGAATGTGGTGGTGAATGGTGGAACATATTATTATTATTATTATCATCATCATCGTCGTCATCATCATCATCATCATCATCCCTTCCTGCAGACTTGTAGGGTGTTATGTACTGAGTTGAATAGGATTCAGAATGTAGCAGTCTGATTGGTCCACAGGAGCCACCCAATCCAGCTCCATGTGGAAGTGAATCCGCAGCCTGATTGGCCTACAGGAGAATCCCGGAATTAGCCAATCACGTGGGGTCCATTGTGTAAATAATGTATATAAAGCAGACATTCTGGGGGAACTTCCATTCCTCCTCACAACTATGAGCTGAATAAAGAGCATGAAATCCACTCTCAACTCCAAGTATATTTCATAGGGCAAAAAGATGGCTGCCCCCAGGCACATATGGCAGCCATCTTCCTTTCATACAAGGATGCTGTGAGCTGCGTATTAGCCAGCCCAGGGAGAGAAAAAAAGCCTATTTAATTAGAGAGTGTTTATCTGAACTGCACCTAATGTGCTTTGCAAAGCTCTCTGGGAATCCATTTTTGTACATTTTCCAAGCCTAGTAGCCATGGTGTTGTGCCATTCAATCACTTCCTGGGAGCATTTTAAAAGGGAATCCCCTCTGCGTGACCACAGAGCTGCTCTAAACAGCTTGAAGTGTTTAAAAGTTCAAAGAAAGAAGGTTTGATAGAGCTTCTCCCCAGCTACATGATCCCAGCTAATGAGGGATTACACTGTAAACAGAAAATCTTACATTGCAAGGCAATCAAACCGAGCTGGTTATGTGAGGGCCATCACTGCAGATAAACACAATCAGCTGCAGACCCTATTTTCCAGGGACAATCCCAGATTTACAGAAGACATCCCGGTTTCTGATTTGATCCCATAATTTCCCCCTTTTCCTTGGGACATCCCAGTTTTCATTGGAGAAATGTTGGAGGGTATACAATTATTTTGCCCTCGCTGTGAATGTGAGGGAGGGAATTTATCCTTAATGCTGACGGCTACTGGGCTGATGCTCCTTCTTTTGCCACAATGTGCCGAGTAGGCACATAGGATGCTGACTTACACCGAATTACCATATTTTTCACTCTATAAGATGCAATTTCCCCTCCTAAAAAGTAAGGGGAAATGTGTGTGCGTCTTATGGAGTGAATGCAGGCTGTGCAGCTATCCCAGAAGCCAGAACAGCAAGAGGGACTGCTGCGCTCCCTCTCGCTGTTCTAGCTTCTGGCTTAGCCGCGCTCTGTCCCTTCCCCCACCTCCCGGAAAAGCCCGCAAGAGCCGCGCTCCCTTTAAAGAGCTGCGCGGAACGTGTGTGCGGCTCTTGGGGGCTTTTCCCCCTCGGGGAAAAGCCTGCAATTGCCGCACACACGCTCCACACGGCTCGTGAAAGGGAGCGCTGAACAGAGCTCTGCTCAGCACTCCCTTTAAAGAATATTTTTTTTCTTGCATTCCCCCTCTAAAAACTAGGTGCGTCTTATGGAACGAAAAATACCGTAGACCAATGGTCCATCTAGTTCAGCATTGTGTACACTGCTTTCATGGGTTCCAGGCCAGGTTCTCTCTCAATACAACCTGGGAATGGAAGGGATCGAACCTGGAACCTGGAACCCTCTGCCTGCAGAGCAAATACTCTACCAATGAGCTATGGCCCTTTGCTATTGGTTTCATGAAACTTTGGTCTCGTTGCCTGGCGACGGGATCAGAGTTCCACCTATCCTGCTCCTGAACATCATAAGCATTTCCACTTCCTTTTGCAAGGGGATTATTTTCGTTTGTGAAAGCTTCAGTGAAAATGCCTATGCCCTTCTTTTTATTCAGGAATACAGTACAGGGTAAGCGATGCGGGTGGCGCTGTGGGTTAAACCACAGAGCCTAGGGCTTGCCGATCAGAAAGTTGGCGGTTCGAATTCCCGTGACAGGGTGAGCTCCCGTTGATCGGTCCCTGCTCCTGCCAACCTAGCAGTTCGAAAGCATGTCAAAGTGCAAGTAGATAAATAGGTACCGCTCTGGCGGGAAGGTAAACGGCGTTTCCATGCGCTGCTCTGGTTCGCCAGAAGCGGCTTCGTCATCCTGGCCACATGACCCGGAAGCTGTACACCGGCTTCTTCGGCCAATAAAGTGAGATGAGTACTGCAACCCCAGAGTCGGCCACGACGGGACCTAATGGTCAGGGGTCCCTTTACCTTTACTTACAGTACAGGGTCGGTGAATGAATAGTGTGGCAATGGAAGCAAAGGCCCCTGAGTTGGGTGCATGCCGTTGGTGATGGGGAGGGGGCATTTGGAACAAATTCTGGGATAGGGTTCGTCTTTTGTGTCATGTGACCGAGGGGGGCAGAGCAACATCCAACCAGTCGGAAAGAGGGTAACTTTGCATTCACATCTGGCCAGGTGATATCATGGGGACGGCACTGCAGAACTTGGACAAACTGGTTCAGATGCCCAGTGGTTGCGGGGAGCAAAACATGGTGTTGTTTGCCCCCATCATCTACGTGCTGCAGTACTTGGAAAACACAGGACAGATGGATGAGGAGCTGAAGACAAAAGCGCTGGGCTACCTGCAGTCAGGTCTGTCATTTGCTTCTCTAGAGTCCTTTCTGTTGGGTATAATTCAGACTGAATTTCCCAGGTGTCAAAAAAAGGTTATTTGTGTATGCCACTACTGCAGCCCATGTTTTGTTAGCCCCCAAATGGAAAACGAAAGAGGTCCCAAAACAAAGAAGAGTGGCAACTTGACAGAATATGCACAGCTTGCAGATTTAACATATAAAATAAGAGAACAAGATGGAAGATGAAGTTAATGGACTATGCAGAATTAGATAAACTAACAGGAAGGATTCGAAACTGGCGAGACCAGAAATTCACGGAAGACTGAAGTAAATTTACAGACTATTTGAAAAGTAATTGTGAAGAACAGATGACATTTGTAGGGGTGCAAGAAGTTTTGTGAGGAGTATTATGAGAAGTATTGTAAAAAAGGACAAGGGGGAAGATGATTCGTTAAGAGATGTAAAGGCAATATAAAGTTAAGAAATGCATAATAAGTGGTTAAAACGGTGGATCATCAGAGGTGCTGATGGAAGTCCAAAAAGATTGTATAAGTGATAAGTTTTGTGGTGCATTTTATAATTTATATGTTAAAATTTAATTAAAAAAATAATTAAAAAATAAGAGAACAAGAAAAACATACGTTTAAAGAAGACTGGAAAATGTTTATTGAATATATGGGAAATAAATACAGCTGGAAACACTGGCAGCATCAAGATAAATTCACCTGTGTAAATAAGCTTTGATAGATGCAATAATGGAATACTGAATGGTATAGTTTTTGTAAAATATGCAGGGATTTATGATATGTAAAATGAACCATGGAAAGAGTTATGCTGCACAGGAAGCTCATGGTGCAAGCTCAGAGTTTTGCATCAATGGGCCTATATAACAATTGTGGGGCTGGGTGTGTGTTGTGTGTTGCGCAGATGTCCAAAGTCTTTCACCCTCCGATCCTCAGTTTTCTTTTTCTTTTCCCCCCACAAGGGTACCAGAGACAACTTCAGTACAAACACAGGGATGGTTCTTATAGTGCATTTGGAGAGAGTGATGGGCAAGGCAATACCTGGTGAGTCATAGAACTGTAGAGCTGGAAGGGACCTCATACAACTCCCATCAGCCCTAACCACCATGTCCAGTGGTCAGATATGATGGAAGTTGTAAATTAAACTTGTATAAGAGGGCAGGAAAACTTGAGGCAGCTGGAGGCGGTCACATTTGTGAATGGGGATAAACAACCTTTGAAAACAACCCAGCCATTATTTGCTTTCTCCATCTCTCCTCAAGGCTGACAGCTTTTGTGATCAAGGTTTTCAGCAAAGCTGAGGAATATACCTTCATAGACGATGAGGATATCCAGGCTGCTTTGTGGTGGTTGGCAAGTAACCAGCAGCCCGATGGCTCCTTTGCCAATGTGGGGAAACTCTTCCACAGAACAATGAAGGTAAGAGTTCAGAAAGGTGCAGTCTTTAATGAAAGTGCTTTCATTTGCCAGACATCAATGTACAGTGGAACCTCGGGTTATGTTATGTACTGAAGTTCTCACCCTGGGCCAGCAGGGGGATACTGTAGATAGTTATGCAAATGAAGGATCAAAAGTGACGTTCAGTGATTGGATAGTTTTAGAAAGTTGTTACAGTAACAAGGTACTGGAGCTCTATATAAGCAGGCTGACTGAGCCCTTCAGTTCAGTTCAGTTCTGACCTCAGAATAAAGAAGAGCTGTTTGAAGAATCGCTGTGTCGTCTGATATGTTCGCCCACAATTTAACAGGTTAAGTACTTAATTTGTTCCGGAGGTCTATTCTTAACCTGAAACTGTTCTTAACCTGAAGCACCACTTTAGCTAATGGGGCCTCCTGCTGCCGCCTCGCCGCCGGAGCACGATTTCTGTTCTTATCATGAAGCAAAGTTCTTAACCTGAAGCACTATTTCTGGGTTAGCGGAGTCTGTAACCTGAAGTGTATGTAACCTGAAGCATATGTAACCCGAGGTACCTCTGTACAATTCTTTTTCACAATCACAGTTGCTGCTCACAGCACACACTGTGTAGAATACAATGCCAGATCACCCTTGTATTGTGGTACATGCTGCTGCTAAATGCAATAAAAAGTGCAGTAGGTCATGTGTATCATATCTCTCTTTTTTTTAATCCCATGTATGTGCACCCCTCAGGAGTTAATGCAAGCTAATGAAGCAATACCTCTGTTAATTTGCACAGGGGAGAAGAAGAAACTGGATCCACAGAAATGGCTAGATAGGGAGCAATCTCTGTTAGAGAGAGGTGTTTAGAAGAGAGATTCCTCTCCCGTAGCAGAGTTAAGCATAATGATGATTGCTCCAAGCACATTGAAACTTGTTTAGATTTGTATCTGCCCTCAGCCACCTTTAAACTAATGTTCCCCACACAAAAAAACTTAGGCTAGAATAAATCACAGACACTTAGCTTTGCAAATAAGTGAATAGTTAACTCACAGAGTTTCCAGATGTTACAGCAGACAAGTCTCCATCCATTGGCAGTAAAATGAAGATGGGAAAGGTTCCAAGGATCATGTAATCTCTGAGGTAGCAAGATGCAGGCTATGAAATCTCCTTTTAGAGAGATTCAGATCACATGCAGGGAGCCAAGGACACATTGCTTCTTGCTTGTTCTAAGAAGCAGGAAGAAAAAAGGATTGAGAAGGGGTTGGGAGCAAAGTCGACTGAGCGCCTTCTAAGCCACACCCACTTGCAACCTGAGCTCTGGGCTGAGGTTAACTCATTAATGCATACAAGTGTGAGTCAATAACTGTATAGTACAACAAATTGTCTCCCACTCCAGCAAGGACCCTGTTACCCCAAGGGTCTCTGTGAGGGGCAGGACTTCACTTACCAAGGTGCCCTTCCATTGTAGCAAACATTTAACCTTGCGGTGTGGTTGTCACTCCTCCTTGCCACAGGCCTCTCTCTCTCTCTCAAGTCCTTTGCCTAAGGACAGCATATTGTACTAGACTAGGTTGAGCACTATAAATACTGCTGTCCCTACTGACTCCTGAAAGACCTTAGCATCCATGTTAATTGCTGTTTCATTTTTGCCCTTCATGCAAAAATCATCTCACGGTCTTGTTCCATCTTTCTCTCTTTTGCCATGTGCTTCACAGGGAGGTGTAAATAATGTGATCTCTCTTACTGCTTATATCATTGGTGCGCTCCTGGAGGCCAAAAAGCCACTTGAGGTGAGTGTTGCTCAGTCTCGGGCCATGTGCGCATGACCATTTGCTCAGTCCCACCACTGGTGATTGAAGCCAAGTGCACATGACATTAGCTGCAATCCATATGTATCCTGTAGATTCTTGAGACATACACTTGTCTGATGCTTTCCCCCTCAAACCAGCTCCCGTACAATTTGAAAATGCAAGTTGTGTCTTAGCTGAGACATGCGCATTTGAGGCGGCCATTGTGCATGGAGAGCTGACGGCATCCTTGAATATGAGTTCCATGGCTTGCAAGGGCAGGGAAATAAATGAGGCAGTGTCAGGGGCACCAACTCCTAGGAGCTGAGCTCCTTTGAGCTTGCTCCCCCCCCATATTTGTTAGCAGGGGCTAGGCCCCCTCAATGTTTGTCTGAGTGGGATGCCTTGATGTGACACTGTCACACATGATGCCTGGACTTTGCATGCTTGTGCAGGCCAAAAATGTGTCAGCTCTTTCTCCTCCTCTTCCTCTTCCTCCTGCCATGGCCGCGGCGTGAGGAGGAGGAGGAGGAGACGCCAGCCATGGAAGATGAGCTGGTGCATGACACCCAGATGTCTCTAATAATAATAATAATAATTTTTATTTATACCCTGCCCTCCCTGGCCAGAGCCGGACTCAGGGCAGCTAACACCAGTAAAACTACACTAAAAACATAATGGGGGGAGGGAACCGATTTAAAATACAGGTTAGAATGCAATTTAAAATGCAGCCTCATTTTAAAAGTAGCCCATAGATCAAAACCATAAGGGAAGGGAAACATAAGGGTCAGACTGAGTCCATGTATCATGGGCCATGTCCAGCATCTGGGTGCCACTGATGAAATCGTGACATTGTGTGTGATGCCCCAATATGACATTGTGTTGTTGTGCATGACATCAGCCCCCCCCCCATTTCTTTTGGAGTTGACAAGCCTGGGTAGTGTGCATTAGGAAAAGACACCCCCAGCCCCTATCTGGTGTGTGTACAGTAAGCGCAAATGCAACTTGAAATACAGTGGGTCCGGGAGGGGGTGGGAGAGCGACCTTGCTGTTTTGCTGTTTTAATCCTGACCAGTAGGGTGTTAGTTTGCTTGCAGAGGCTAAGAGCTGAATGTTTCGCTTCCTTGGATGCCTTAGAGCAGACATGTTCAACTGGTCGACTGCGATCGACAGGTTGCTCCCCGGGATGTTCCTGGTTAATCGGGGGTGTTCCTGGTTGACAGTGGGATTAAATAAATTGTCAAAGGAATGCCTTCACCACCACCACCCCCCATGCGAGATCTCTCTGCTGCCATGGCAGCAGCACAGGAAGCTGTGTTCGGCAGGAAGTGCAAGTAAGCGTGACGCTTCCAAGTGGAAGCACTAGTCAGGCTGATGATCAATCTTTTGCATCCTCCCCTAAAATTAAAAGCTAAGGAACCCTGCCCCCCCAAAAAAGCTTAAGTACTCTGAGCAACCCTCCCCCCAAAAAGCTCAACAACTTGGGGCAACCCACCCCACACATGCTCCTCCTCCCTCCAATTACAATGGCTAGATCACTTTCAGTTTTTTTATACTGGGAGTAGATCGCAGTGTCTTGCCAGTTGGACGTACCTGCCATAGAGTAAACAGTCTATTCAAATGCATGGCAAATTGACAGTCAGCCGAGACAAAAACAAGGCAAAACAAAACACTGCTTTCAAGATCATTGGATGCAGTCACTTCCCTGAAGTCTCTTCTGACTGGATACACGTAACAAAACGGGAATATTGAGTTTTCAGACTTGACATTTGGATGTGCTCTTTCTCATAAAAAGCTAAGGCAATGATCAGACATCGCCCCAGGGAAGTGCCACCCCACGCTTGTCCACACTTACCTTTCCAGGGCACAGGTCTGCTCTTTAAAGCTGAAGCGTAACAAACAGCAATTTGGGTTTTCGGCAGATTGCCATTTGCTCCCATTCAGCAGTAAAGAGCGGATTTTCACAAGGAAAGCTCTGAAGCGGGGAGAGGGGGAGAGAGTGTTGCAAAAGAATGGACCATGACTGGAAAGCACAAAGGAAAGGAGAGCGTCGATAAGCCTTCCCTTTAAATGAAGAACTCACTTTGCTGTCTGCAATCACAACTGAGGGCTTGGCCACACTTCTTGTTCTGTGCTTAGAAATCATGGTTCCAAGTGGCGCTTTGTTTGTCCTCCTGCTTCCCCTGGGGAAACATGCTGTTTACTGCTGGACAAGCGTCAGTTGGTAATTCTGCCCATTGACGTTTGTTCCGGGAGAAGCGGAAGTATGGACGAGGCCAGGAAGTGGAGTTCTAACAAGTGGCTGCCCTTGGGGTTTGGTGCAGTTCAGCAGATTCTACTTTGTCCTAAGGAAATAGCTGGTGTGAACATGCCTAGTGTGTTTTACCTTTCCAGTGGTCCACAATCATATTCAATCACAGCTACAAGGACAGGTCTTCTTAACACTTTGCCCTGCTACTTGTTTCTTTCTCTTCCAGGATTCAGTGGTGAAGAATGGCTTGGACTATCTCAAAACAACTGTCTCAGACACAGCAGATATTTACGTGCAGGGATTGTTGGCATATGTCTTTACATTAGCTGGAGATGTAGCCATGAGACAAATGTTGCTTACCAAGCTAGACCAGCAAGCCATCAAGTCAGGTACTGAGGAGAATATGATGTCAACAATCATGTTCTAATCGTTTGTCTTCAGATTGAAATTCAAGACACAATTCATACGATGCACTATTTCTGATTGTGTGCGTGTAGGGGTGAGTCCAGTCCTATTTTTCTAGAAAAAGAGGTGCCGGAACTCAATATGAACACCTCCCTTGTTCTCTTATAATGGCAATAGCGCCCACCTGAGAGGTGCCGGAACTGAGTTCTTGCGAGTTCCAGCTGAAAAAAGGCCCTGGGTGAATCACATATTGTGTATCACTGTCTTGATATTAAGTACATATTAAGTAAAGTGTGTTCTGTTCACCGGCTAGATACAGTGAACGCTCGGGTTGCCAACATGATCTGTGCAGGATGCACATTCGCAACCCACAGCATTTGCAACCGCAGCGGCACATCTGCGCACACTCGGGTTGCAATTCGGCGCTTCTGCGCATGCACAAAGCGCGATTTAGCACTTCTGTGCATGCACAACCACCGAAACCCGGAAGTAACCGTTCTGGTACTTCCGGGTTTTGGCGCGTCCGTAACCCGAAAGAATGCAACCTGAAGCGTCTGTAACCTGAGGTATGACTGTACTTTGTTTACAGTGCATTAAATAAGCCTATTAATTCCGAGCACAATTCAAAGCACTGACCTAAATGGCCTTGGCCCACTATACCTTAAGGAGTGTCTCCACCTCCATCTTTCAGCCCGGTCAGTGAGGGGGGGGGGCTGCCTCTGAAGGCGGTTCGGAAACTTCAGCTGATGCAGAATTCAGTGGCCAGGTTGCTCCCTGTAGCCAGGGGCAGAGGAAGGGGGGTCCGGTGGGTGTGGGTCGTCCTGGGTGTCACCACTGAGGGGGGGTGACACAATGCCAAATGGCACTCACCGTGGGGCCTGCACCGCACCAAAGCCATGCGTATCTCCTGGAAGAAACGCAGCGGCTTGGGTGCGCACAGGTTCCGCACTGCCCAAATGGTCTGCTCGCTGCCTCTCCCTCAGCTGTAGGGCGGCTGATTGGGAGGAGGCAGGCAGACTCCGGAGGCCCTGCAGTGTGCCTGCCCTCACCCCACCACTATGGGCGGCTCGCCTCACCCCTGGGCATGCTACCCCAGGCACCTGAGCAGCTTCCTCTGCTGCTGCCCTTTGCAAGATGGTTTGAGCATATAACCCAATCCTGTCTCAAGACCACATTACCTCAAGGACTACCTCTCCCCATGTGAACTGACCTGGAGCCTGTGATCATCATCTTTAACCCTTCTTTGTGTGCCTCCTTCATGCGATGTCTGGAGAGGAGAACAGGCCTTTTCATTGTTGGCTCTCCACTTGTGGGATGTTCTCCCCTGAAAGGCTTACCTGACGCCTTTTCTTTAGGTGCCAAGCAAAAGCTTTCCTCTACAACCAAGTCTTTGGCCTTAAGCTATCTGTGGCCTTTTAGAAGTGGGTGGGATGTTTTAAATATTTTTTTTCCCCTCTTGATTTTAATGTATCTATGTGGGTTGGTTGGTTTGGCTGGCTAGTTTTAAGCTGCTTTGGATTGCCCTGGGCAAAATAAAGCGACTAACATATTCAATAAGATTCAGCAAAATAAAATTCAATAAAATAAAATATTAAGAGTTTTCCCTGGATTAATCCTAGCATGAGGAGTGGGTTTAAATTCCATTCCTGAGCGCAGCTTCCCAGTGTCAGTGCATGTTCACAGGAGTAACTACAGGGCATGAGCTCGCCCTTAACCCAAAACCCATTTCACCAACCTCAGATTGGCTCTTCCAAACATACAAGTTTCATTTTTCTTTGGTAGGAGGGCAGATCTATTGGAGCCCCAGGACTGCCCCAGCATCCACCGAGAATCCTTGGTCCCAGCCTGAGTCTGTGAGTGTGGAGCTGACAGCATATGTGCTTCTGGCTAGGCTTTCGCCCCAAAATGTCAGCAAAGAGGATATCAAGAAGGCCACAGACATTGTGGCCTGGCTGGCGAAGCAGCAGAATGCCTATGGAGGCTTTGCCTCAACTCAGGTAATGTTTCCTCTCTCACGGCTGGAGCCTGTATATCCACTGTGACTTCCCCACCACATCTGGCTGCCTCATAATCTAAATTCTAGACCCACATCAGCTGGGTTTTTTAAAGTTACATTGCTGCTTCCAACCCACCCCATTTGGATTGAAGTGGGGAGTCACAGTGGATCATAAAATCATGAAATTGACCCTGAGGATCATCCAGTCCAATCCCATATGAAGCTGCCCCGTGCGGGGATCGAACCTGCAACCTTGGTGTGATCAACACCATGTTCTAACCAATTGAGCTATCCAGGCAGTGTAGGTGACCCGATGTAACAGAAGAAAATTGGCCAGAAATGAAAACATTTTCCTCATCTTAACAACAAGCCGCACCTGCCAAAATTCCCTCTTCCAAAAGACTCAGGATTTTCTTATGACAGTTTAAGTCCATCTATCCTCCAAGGAGGTGGCAGTTCATCCCATTTCCAATAGCCCTGCTCGGTAGGTAGGTTAGTCTGAAAGATAATTATTATTGTTGTTATTTATAAAATTTGTACATCGTCCTTTGCCTGAAGATCCCAGTGCAGTTCACAATGGAGCAGCAGATTAAAGCAGTGGCATTAGGACTAGGGGCAGAACTCTTTCCCCCTGAGCCCTTTCCCCAGCGAGTTCTCCAGCGAGGTGTTTCCAGATACACTGCAGAAATGATCCCTCTGCAGGATACATTTTAAGAAAATGCCAGTGTTCCTGAGAGGCTGGCCCTACTGCAGGGTGATAAAGCTGGGTGGGTAGACCCAGTCTTGCTTTCGCAAGGCAATGCACTGGACCCTGTGTAGTCCACTGAGACCCTACTTGCCCACGGACTGTCTCACCAGAGTGGTGCATGCTCTGGTTATCTCCCACTTGAACTATTGCAATATGCTCTACATGGGGCTGCCTTTGAAGGTGACCTAGAAACCACAAATAATCCAGAATGCGGCAGATAGATGGTGGCTTGGAGTGGCTGCCAAGACTACATAACGCCAGTCCTGAAAGACCTACATTGGCTCCCACTACGTTTCTGAGCACAATTCAGAGTGTTGGTGCTGACCTTTAAAGCCCTAAACGGCCTTGGCCCAGTATACCTGAAGGAGCGTCTCCACCCTCATAGTTCAACCAGGACACTGAGGTCTAGCGCTGAGGGCCTTCTGGCGGTTCCCTCAATGCGAGAAGTGAGGTTACAGGGAATCAGGCAGAGGGCCTTCTCGGTAGTGGCACCTACCCTGTGGAACGCCCTCCCGTCAGATGTCAAGGAAATAAACAACTACCTGACTTTTAGAAGACATCTGAAGGCAGCCCTGTTTAGGGAAGTTTTTATGATTGATGTTTTTAATAACTGGTGTTTTAATGTATTTTTAATATTTTGTTGGAAACCCAGCCACCTGGGCAGGGTATAAATAAATTATTATTATTATTATTACTACATTGCAACTGTTCTCCTTTCCCAGGACACAGTGGTTGCACTCCAAGCCCTCGCCAAATATGGATCAGTCACATACACTAGATCTGAAGACCTATTGATAACGGTGAAATCTGGCAGCAGCCAGTCATTCTTCCAGCAGTCATTCCATGTGGACGACACCAATCGGTTGGTTCTGCAGCAGGCTACCCTCCCAGATATACCTGGGGAGTACGCCATGCAAGCCTCTGGCAAAGGCTGTGGATATGTCCAGGTGAGTGATGGTTCTTCAAGGAAGGCAAGGCAGCAATTGGTCCTCCAGAAATAGACTGGAAAGAGAAGTTGCTGAATTGCAACTTATTACCAAACTTAAAACCATGGAGAGACCTGATCTGAATAGAGGCATTGGATTCTTATCTCATTATACACGATAAAGCTATTTTTAGCCATCTCACCCCTTGCTTTTTCCTGTAAGACCAATTGCAGTCATTAACTGTCATCAACAGGTTTACCACACCTATCAGTCAATCACCCATTTCCACCACCCTTCTGAGTAATACCCCTCTCACTATATATAAGGGTCTGGTGACTTCTGTTTCAATGTATCTGAAGAAGTTTACATGCACATGAAAGCTCATACCAATAACAAACTTAGTTGGTCTCTAAGGTGCTACTGGAAGGTATTTTCTTATTTCTATGTGTGCCTAATGCAGAATACTCAAAACTACAAACACAGTAAAAACAGAGGTAGGTAAAAACAGAATAACTTTTCAAACATGGGCACACATTGTTTAGAAAGCTTTGCAAAGATGCTGGTTTGTTATTTAAAGGAACTGAGAGGGACCCTTGCCTGAAATCATAAAGGATTTCACTGTATCCGAAAAGCTTTTATCCTGATGCACTGAGGGGTGGAAATGAGTGACTGGTAGATGCAAGGACCCTAAAACATTCCTAAAAGGCGTGAGCTTTTGAGAGCTCCAGCCAGACTGCATGTTATCGTTATGCAACTCTGCAACTGTTGTGTTTTTGGTGCCTGTCCCATATCAGGCAGTCTTGCGATACAATATCCCTCCCTCGAAGAATGAAGACACCTTTACCCTGGATGTGAAAGCAGTAGGGAAAGGATGTGAACAAGAGGCTGCCCCTCACTTCCTGACCCTTCACATCAGTGCAAGGTGAGAGGCAGCGAGCCTGCCAAAATTCATGTATGCCTATAATAATAATAATTTATTATTTATACCCCACCCATCTGGCTGGGCTTCCCCAGTCACTCTGGGCTGCTTCTGACAGAACACCAAAATACAATAACCTATTAAACATTAAAAGCTTCCCTAAACAGGGCTGTCTTCAGATGTCTTCTAAAAGTCTGGTAGTTGTTTTTCTCTTTGACATCTGGTGGGAGGGTGTTCCACATGGTGGGTGCCACTACCAAGAAGGCCCTCTGCCTGGTTCCCTGTAACTTGGCTTCTCGCAGCAAGGAAACCGCCAGAAGGCCCTCGGCGCTGGACCTCAGTGTCTGGGCAGAACGATGGGGGTGGAGACACTTCTAAAAGTCTGGTAGTTGTTTTTCTCTTTGACATCTGGTGGGAGGCAGGGGCGCCGACTTATAAAAAATATTGGGGGGGCCCATACCGGGGTCCTGCCGCTGGTTCGCTCGGGTAGCCGGGAGAACGCAGTTCGAGGTGGCGGTGTTGGGGAGAGACCCTCGCTCAGGGCGCCACTAGACTTGGCGGCCGGCGGCCTATCTGGGGGGTTTTGGAGCGTATTTCGGCGGAGCGATTGGGGAGGAGGGGGCTTGTTGCCGGATTCTTCAGCTGGGCCGGAGATCCGCTGCTGGGGGGTCCCTGGGCCGAGTTGTGAGCACGGCCTGCTGAAGGGAGATCCAGCCGATTGCGCGACGGGGACGGCCGGGGCTCTCCGGCTAGGGCGCGCGGCTGGCTGGCTGGCGAGGGAGCAGGTGGGGAGGAGGCGGGGGTCCTCACTCTCTTAGGAAACGCACCCGCGCGCCCGATTGCCACGAAGTCCGAAGGGTGCGTGTGTGGAATTAAAAAGCAAAAACGAGATACGGGCAGGGCAGGCAAAGAGTTTTCTGCAAGAGGATGGAGGGCAGGTTGAAGAGAAAATCACTCAGGATGAGACAGTCAAATCAGCCATGATAAAATGGGCTCAGGATATTGGGTATAACATCATGTTTGAGGACTGGGAAAGGTTATGGACCACCGGAATGAAATTCACGGCATGTAATGCCTTGAAGGAAAATATTATGAAAATGATTTATAGGTGGTACATGACCCCAGTCAAGCTTGCAAAAATATATCACCTGTCTGATAATAAATGTTGGAAATGTAAGGAGGCTGAAGGGACATTCTTTCACCTCTGGTGGACTTGTCCAAAAGTGAAGGCCTTCTGGGAAATGATCTATAATGAGTTAAAAAAGGTATTTAAGTATACCTTTCCCAAGAAACCAGAGGCCTTCCTCTTGGGCATTGTTGGCCAGAAAGTGTTAAAGAAGGATAGAACTTTCTTTATGTATGCAACTACAGCAGCAAGAATACTTATCGCAAAATATTGGAAGACACAAGATTTGCCCACACTGGAAGAGTGGCAGACGCAATTGATGGACTACATGGAACTGGCTGAAATGACTGGCAGAATCCGAGATTTGGGAGAAGAAACAACGGAAGAGGACTGGAAAAAAATTAAGGACTATTTACAAAAACAATATAAGTTGTATGAATGTTAAAAATTTACACGATTCAGAAACTATAGCTTCAGCAATTAGATTTGGGAAACAGGAAATTATATTTTAAGTAAGAAAAGGTCAAAATCTAAGGTAATACTATGTTTAATTTAAGATATAAGTAACTGATGAAAAGTATGTTAAATTTAGAGGTATAGTATTTGAAAAGTACAAAATAAGGTACGAAACAAGGTAATAATTTGCTGATATCTTTATTATAAAGAATGCAGGGTAAGGGAGATGCGAGGAAGTCCAGTTAGTTATATAAAAAATGTGTTGAATGGTTGGTTTTCTTTTCTTCTTTTTCTTTTTTTCTTTTTCTTGTTCTTTTACTTTTTTCTTCAGTGTATGTTTCTAACTTTGTATTTGAAACCTTAATAAAATATTTATAAAAAAAGAAGAAGAGAAAATCCTTTCGCTTTTCTGGGGCGCAGGGAAGTCTCAGAGCCGGAGGTTGGGGAAGGGACCCCCTTTGCTCTGCCCTCTTCTCCCGTCTTAGATTCGCATGGGGGTCCCCGCCCGAGCTTGCCTGGCCACCGGGCCACACAAGGGCCGCGCTCTACGCGGCACACCTTGCTAGCCGCGCAGCTGTCCTCCGCGGCTGCGGAGCGGCCCTGCGCCGGTGCCCAGCCCCTCTGGGCGCCCGCTGCGCTGCCAGTGACAAGCGGGCGACGTCGCGGGCGGGGAAGGCGTCGCTTTCTTTCCCGATCCTGCATCCTCCCAGTCTTCCAGCCCTTTTTTGGGTTGGAAGCTCGTCTCGTTCGCCCTTCTCCTTTCTTCACCCTGCGCGCAATTTTCCTCCCTCGTCTCCCTCCCCATTTCTCCTTCCTTCCTGACTGACTGACTGACTGACTGACGGGCTCGGGCTCAGGCTCGGGCTCGGGCTTCGGGTAGGGCTCGGGCTCGGGCTCGGGCTCGGGCAGCCTGAGCTCGGGCTCGGCGGTGTTGGCGATCGGCGGCGCGGGGGGATGGCCCTCCCGGGGGAGCCGGCGCTGCTCAATGGGGTTGCCAAGGAGACAGGCCGGCCGCCCCCCTCCCCCCGCCGCGCCGGTGCCCGTTATCGGGCGCCCTATAAAAGCCGCGGACGCGCCCACCGCCGCCCGAGATTATTGGGGGGGCTGAGCCCCCCCAAACGAATTTTTGAGGGGGCTCGGGCCCCCTCAAGCCCCATGGAGTCGGCGCCTATGGTGGGAGGGCGTTCCACAAGGCGGGTGCCACTGCCTAGAAGGCCCTCTGCCTGGTTCCCTGTAACTTGGCTTCTTGCAGTGAGGGAACTGCCAGAAGGCCCTTGCCACTGGACCTCAGTGTCCGGGCAGAACTATCCCTGAATATAAACTTGTTCAGCTGGTAATGATCAGTTCGACTTCAAATTGAGCACTGTTTACCTAGAAATCTTGCTTGGGTTGTAATCAAACCAGGCCTTGGGCTGATTAACATTCTGTGGCCTTTTAAATGTATTGTGGGAGGGGGATTGTTGGTTTGTTTTGTTATTTTCCATTATCTTTCATTCTTATCTTCACCTTTTGAAGACCGGTGGTAGGCAGGAATCCCCTTTCTGATCCCCCAGAGTCTCTTGGGTAGGGCGTGTCCCCCCGCCCCGGGAGAATGGGTGGTGGGGGTGAGGGGAAAAGCCTGGAGGAGGAGGCTGGCTGCTTGCCAACGCCTTTGGACCTCTCCTTGCCACTCTGCAGAGGAAGAGGGGCTGGATGCATTATCCTCTGTGACCCACTTTGAAGAGCTTGCGGAGGGCAGGGGGAAAGCCAGTCAGGGTCTCAGTCCATGGCGGTTGGTAGAACAGCCCCCTGTTTGACCTGAGAGGTGCCGGGGGTGGGTTTTTTTCACCTTGTTGAGGTATGGGATGTCTTGAGAGGTGCTAGCATTATGCATTTTGATTTTTTTATATATTGCAAATTTATGTTGTGAACCACACTGAGATCTATGGGTGAAGAGCGGTATAATTTTTAAAATAATAATAATGCCACCGAATTGTAAGAAATGTCCATTGGTTTTTCTGCAGATTGCTAGAGAGAGAGAAAGAGAGAGAGACTGAGAGAGACTCTTGAGTAAGGCAACTTCTAGAAGGACCTGCTTATTGAACATTCAGCCTGATTTGTTTGCAGATAGATTAGGCTATTTAATGAGCACCCATTCTAATTTGCTTGCGGGAAGGATAGATGACACTGCGTCAAGGGAAGCGTTTGTTGGACTATTCTAAAAAGACTCAAAGAATTGATCTTGAACAGGTTGCTAGGCAACCGAAAAATCTACCCAGCAACAGGTGCCTTTATTAAGGGCATGTGATCAATAAGGGTCAGTGTAAAAGTGTCAGTGTATAAATGAGCGTGAGTCAGCATTAGGTCTCTGGCCAGATGGCCAGAAGAGGAAAGGATTGTGTTATTTGTATTCAACCAGTGTTGATTTTTGTAAATAATAAAGATGCTCATTTAAAAAAGTAAACTCTGCTGCAAGTCTATTCAAAGAAGAAAACCCAAGAGTAGATGCTGCACACACATCAACAGTGTTCTCCCTCATGTTCCAGGGACTGAATCCCACCTGAAAATAGTGACAGCCTGGAAGTGCCCTAGAAGTCAACAGTGCCATGGGGAAGTTGGTGGCTGGGACTTGAAATGGCTTATGTGCAACTCTCCCTTTTCTCTTTACAGTTATGTGGGCAGCCGTGGCACCTCCAACATGGCCATGATAGAGGTGAAGATGTTGTCTGGATTCCATCCTGTCCAGGGAACTAACCATGATGTAAGTCAATTTTGCCAGCGGCGCTGTGGGTTAAACTACTGAGCCTAGGACTTGCCGATCAGAAGGTCGGCAGTTCGAATCCCCGCAAACGGGGTGAGCTCCCGTTGCTCGGTCCCTGCTCCTGCCAACCTAGCAGTTCAAAAGCACGAAGTGCAAGTAGATAAATAGGTACCGCTCCGGCAGGAAGGTAAACGGTGTTTCCGTGCGCTGCTCTGGTTCGCCAGAAGTGGCTTAGACATGCTAGCCACATGACCTGGAAGCTCTCTGCGGACAAACGCTGGCTCCCTCAGTCAATAAAGGAAGATGAGTGCCACAACCCCAGAGTCGGTCACGACTGGATCTAATGGTCAGGGGTCCCTTTACCTTTTTAACTACCGGTACCTCTTGTCTGGGGATGAAGGAGAAATTTTATTCAGTACACATTCAAAATCAAATCCTATTAAATATCCACTTTCCCCAAAAAAATATGTGGACCGGAAGGCAGCTATTCTTCAGTTCAGTTCAATTTATTGTGTTTAGCGAGCAGCCATTATAGATATAAAAATAATAATAACAAGAATGCTGCTACTAATAGTGGTTTACATTTCTACTCCCTGACCTTTACCGGATAAATGATTTCCCATTCCCCCTTTAAATTTTATTACATGAATTTGTAAAGCCTTGGCAAGAAAACTGGATGTTCTAAAATATATATTATTCTCTAGATCAGACGACAAAAAACAGGTCTTTGCAAGAGACATCCTTCCCTTCTGCGATCTTAACAATGGTGGATGTGATTGTTTCTAAGGTCATTTTAAAAAGGTCATTCAAGGAGTACATGAGTTATGTCTTCTATTGACACCGTTGCAGCTGCAAACTCTACCCTTCTTAGGAACTCCTTTATCAGCTGTTCTTCAAAATTTGCACATCTGAATTTTGCGATGCAGTTCTCCATGCAACCAAAGTTTACAAACTGCACATTGTACAGGAAACTGTGCCTAAAAATGAAGATGTTACTGAAAATAACATACAAAAAATGCATTGCATCGGGGAAAGCTGCTTGCAAAAATGTGTACATGAGTCAAAACTGCGTGTAAAATGTGTTTATTAGGAGAAATCCATACCAAAATGCTGGTGAATTTTCGTGAGGATTTTTAAATTATTATTTTTTAAAATTTGCAAATTGCTGCAAAATGCGAGAAATGAATTTAAGATTGGTAAAATGAGAAACAGAGAGAACCAAAACTGAGAGATCCTTCCATCCCTCTGTCCCTTTCCTCCCCTACGTGACAGAAATCAGTTTAGAAAGACAAAGTCCCTTTCGATGAACATAGCAGGTTTCAAATAATGTATTGAACAGGAGGAGGGGTGGACAACGGGGACAACTTATTGCAGATAGGACTGAAGCCAACAATAGGCTGGGCCTGGTACAGGGTCAAAAATGGGTGGGGCTTTCCATTTTCTCTCTCTTTCTAACTCCATTTCTCTCACATTCTTTCCACTATCCACCATCCTCTCCCTCTCTCTCTCATGCACACATACTCACCTGTTCCTCTACTTAGTGGGCTGCTGAGAGAGAGAGATCCCTCTTACCCATGGTCTGAACAGATTGCTTGCAGAGGGATATCAAAATATACAATTTTGCAAGGGGCATAATTCCTGATCCCCTTCTTTCAAAGATTTGCCACTTATTCCTCAAACAAAGCAAGCAACGAAAGACCTACGAAACCTCCCTTTGGTGACAAAACTGGCGGCATGTTGGGAAGGAAGCCTTAATTCTTTCATTCTGTATCCTCAGCTTAAGCAACAGCCCCTTGTGAAAAGAGTCGAGATTGGGGAGGAGCACCTCACAATCTACCTTGACCAGGTCAGTACAGGGAAAAGAAACACAGCTTTGTAACAGGCAAGCACACACATCATTCGACAACTGGGCCCAATGGCACTGCTTCATTGTAGTGGCCCCCTTCACAAGTCGCCTCGCCAGGCAAAAAAGAAGACCAACGGTAACAGAAAAGGGCATTTCAACAGGTCCAGCTTGGCAAGTAAACAGCACTTTCTCGAATTTCCTCTTCTGCTTGCAGCATTCTTATGAGAACAATCCAGGCCTGTTAATAAGGAGAGTTGTTTAAATTGTCAATTTAATTATTGATCTAATTAATAATGCATTAAATTGTCACAATGGAAGGAGGAAGAAGAGCAGCGAAATGCGGATCAAGGTAACTTTTCCATCTGTTTTTTGCTCCCACGCTCTGGTGTGAGTCAGTTAACCCACAGTACTGCTCGGAACCAAAAAAATGTGTGGCTTTTGGCCCCGCGCTCTGTCGCGGACAGACTGCAGGAGCAGTCTATTATATATAAAATCTGTTTTTATTCTATGAATGTTTCATTGTTTTTATGATGTTTTTAGTGAATCTTGTTTTTATCTGTAAAACACCTTGAGTCTCCGTCGAGGAAAAAGGCAGGTTATAAATAAAAATATAACAACAACAATTCAAACAGATGTCCTCTGAAACTAGAGCCATGGATTTTCTGTTACTCTGTTCTCATGCAGAAACTATCCTATCTAAGCAGCCAGCATATTTGTTTCTGCGGTTTCACCTCCGATGGAGGTGATTGCAGGATGGCCGAACCATTTTGTGCTGACCTCAACCCCACCTTGTCCTCAACTTCTCTTTACATCCAAAGTCTTTCTCTCAGCTAGGAAAGGAGAGGCAAATGTATACCTTGGCCATGAGCCAAGACATTCCAGTGAAGGACCTGAAGCCAGCAGCTGTCAAAGTCTATGACTATTATCAGCCAGGTAGGTTCTTCCTCATGTTGAAAAATAGTAACATTTTTAATTCATTGTGTTTCTCACAAGTCTGTGCAGCTTGTGACCTGTCCAGCCAAATATAGCCCACCATCTATGTACTGTGGCCTTCAGGTGTTCTGTAATCACCCTGTATTTACAGTCTCAGTCAATCAGCAAAAATTTGTGGGCCATCATAGGTGCCTTCAGCTTAGGGGAGACCACACGTTATGACGTCTAAGTTCCAGTTTGGTTGATGGGAAGCCAACAAAGTTCTAGGCCTAATAGATGGAATAAGGTAAAGGTAAAGGGACCCCTGATCGTTAGGTCCAGTCGTGACCGGCTCTGGGGTTGCGGTGCTCATCTCACTTTATTGGCCAAGGGAGCCGGCGTACAGCTTCCAGGTCATGTGGCCAGCATGACTAAGCTGCTTCTGGCGAACTAGAGCAGCGCACAGAAATGTCGTTTACCTTCCCGCCAGAGCAGTACCTATTAATCTATTTGCACTTTGACGTGCTTTTGAACTGCTAGGTTGGCAGGAGCAGGGACCGAGCAACAGGAGCTCACCCCATCATGGGGATTCGAACTGCCAACCTTCTGATCGGCAAGTCCTAGGCTCTGTGGTTTAACCCACAGCGCCACCCGCGTCCCAATCGATGGAATAGCAACCGGCAAATTCTTTGTTCTGGGTGGTCTCCATCCAAGAGTTCTCCACGAACTCAAATGTGATCTTCAAACAAAAATATGCGTCAGGAAGTGGCTAAAGTAGCAGGAAGCAGAGTGTAGGAAAAAATAGACAGCTCTCCTTCTGGAGGATGTGGGAAACAGAGTTCCCCAAGGTTTGGTATTGGGACCTGTGGTTCTTAACTTGTTAATGATTGATCTAGAGTTAGAAGTGAGCAGTGAGATGGCCAAGTTTGCTGGTGGTACTAAGTTGTTGAGGGTCATTAAAACAAAAACAGATTGTGAAGAGCTCCGAAAGGACCTAAGTGAATGGGCTGTAAAATGGCAAATGCTAAGGATGCTGTCCCACCAAGAATTATCTTGGGTCTCTCCAACTAGTTGCTTCATGTTGCCTTTCTGCATTACAGAGGGTTGGACTAGATGACCCCCAGGATCTCTTCCAACTCTACAATTCTGTGGTTCTATGGAAGAATGAAGAGAGGCATAAGGAAGTGAGGATATCGTGATTGTGGCCAGTGCTGAGTTTAATGATCTGCCTTAATTTCTTTCAGATGAACAGTCCACAGTGGAATATGAAGACCACTGCTACTGAGGTGAGTCATTCATAGGCCTGAAGTCAGACATCTATGCTTTAGGCCTCTGTGCATATAGCGGTTTTGCCTTCCCCACGCCATTTCCTCCTGGAAAACCCACTCTTTAGTGCTAAATCGGAACAAAGAGCAATCCACAGAAAACCCCATTGCTGTGTGTTCTTACTTGGCTCTAAAGATCAGGTTTCCCCAAGGGTAATTGGTGGGGCAAATGGAGGTATGGACAAGTCCTATGTCTAAAATGCTCTGTGATGCTAACAATGAACTTCTTTATTTATCCTAGGCTAATTTGCATTTCATATAGTGGATGAGATTTCAAAGATATATAAGGCCTTTTCCTTCAGACTAGTAGGCAGTCCTTCAGACTATCCGGATTTATTATGTTCCCCTCCCTATTCCAGGAGAAGAAATGTGACTTCTATGTGCCCTAAAAGGATCCATTCCTGCATCTCCCACTCTGGATTCCATATTGAAGAGAACTTACATTTCTTTTTCTTCTTCTTGGTTTAGATGGAGAAATTCCTATGGTGCAACAGGTACAGGATGGGAAAGAAAAGGAATTCAGATGAGCCATACTTAAGGAGCTGGGAACTGTTTGGGGAAAAAGTGGCCCTGTCTTTTACAACATGAACCATGCAATGGAACTCTAGTTCAGAAAATAAACAGAAACTTGAATTGCTTCTGTGGTGCTTTCTTCTATCAGATACCTTTGGTTAACTATTCCCTCCACAGGTTTATATAAAACCTTATAGACTGCAATTGCCTCATCACTTAAGTTCTAGTAGCCTTGCCAGCTATTGAACCCTGACTGTTCAAAAGCTGATGCCAATCTCAATGTACTATAGGTAGTCTGGCCAGTCACTGACCCACAGATCGCTCTCCCTCCATGTTTACCTGTCCTTCTTAGCATGTATAAAGTTCACTTTGAATCTATTCCGTATCATTCAAGGCACACGTACATGCAGTGTCATAATCAATCAATCCATCTGGGAGCCTCCTTCCCGACAGGAGGCAGAGTACAAACAAGCCAGCTGAGGGGGCCTGAAACTATTATTCAGCACGTCCAGTCCTTGCAGTATGCAAACCACATAGCCTGAGCTCATTTTTTATTGGTTTCTCCACCCAGAGGGGATGGAGAAATAGTGGAGGGTTTGCATCCAAATTACACAGACCGTATCTTGAGCACACATTTTGCAAGAGTTCTAAATAAAAGGAGATAGTAGAGCTTGTGCAGGTGTTGTTATCTGCTTAGCCAAGTAAGTTCTATCAGTTCTGGGTAGCACTCCTGCAAGCCAGGGTATCTTTTAGTTGTTGTTTTAAAAAGAAAAAAGCTCCCAAAAAGAAATATGGATAGCTTTTTTGGAGTCTGAAGGACATTTGGCCATCTGTCACGGATGCTTTAGCTGAAATTCCTGCATTGCAGGGAGTTGGACTAGAGTTGGACCTCTACAATTCTATGATTCTATGAACATATTGCCCTACCCTTTTGATTCCCAGGCCTACAAGGATTTCCCACAGTTATCCAAGCACTATCTAGCCATTGAACACATCATATATCTCAATAGGATGATTCTTGGTTTCTGAATATCTTTTCCCTCTCCGGGTGATGAAATCACAGAAACACTGTAGGCCTGTGGAAACGGGTATATATGTGTTGCCATTTGGTTGGCCTTCCTTAGATTCTGGTTTGATGTTGTTGTTTAGTCGTTTAGTCGTGTCCGACTCTTCGTGACCCCATGGACCAGAGCACGCCAGGCACTGCCTCCCGCAGTTTGGTCAAACTTATGCTGGTACCTTCAAGAACACTGTCCAACCATCTCGTCCTCTGTCGTCCCCTTCTCCTTGTGCCCTCCATCTTTCCCAACATCAGGGTCTTTTCCAGGGAGTCTTCTCATGAGGTGGCCAAAGTACTGGAGCCTCAGCTTCAGGATCTGTCCTTCCAGTGAGCACTCAGGGCTGATTTCCTTAAGAATGGAGAGGTTTGATCTTCTTGCAGTCCATGGGACTCTCAAGAGTCTCCTCCAGCACCATAATTCAAAAGCATCAATTCTTCGGTGATCAGCCTTCTTTATGGTCCAGCTCTCACTTCCATACATCACTACTGGGAAAAGACAAGACAATCTGCTGTCTTGTCTCCATGGACGAAGACAACAGATTCTGGTTCACACCATTTCTAATCCCTTCTCAGTTTGCCTTGAAGGCTGGCAAGGAGTGAGTGGTCTCTCTTTCATCTGAAGAGTCACAGCCATCTCCCTGCATGGAGTTGAAGGGAGGAGCCTCAGGGACATACGGTGTTTACTCTGAGGAGGAGGAGAGTCAATATTGACTCAGATGAAATTAAGTTCATGCGCCTCGTGGGTGAACAGAGGAATCACTGGGCGACTATTTAGGTCTCTACACCAGCGCTGGCTGTTCTGAGCACCAACGGAGATCTGGTCTCTGCTGCCCATCGCAGCTCCAACTATGGGGGCAGCTATGTTCCTCTGGGCCCTGGCTCTGCTTTCACTCACAGCTCCAGTCATTTCAGACCCGTAAGATGTTTATTTTTCATTTCTATTTCCTGGGCAGATTTTTAAGTGGGATGTGAGTATTCCTCTAAATACCACTTGCTGGGGATCACAATTGGAGAGAATGCTGTGGTGCTCGGGTGCTTCTTCCAGGCATCTAGTTGGCTCCTGTGAGAACAGGGTGCTGGTCTGGAGGGGCCTTTGATTTGCCACAGTAGGGCTCTTCTTAATAATAATAATAATAATAATAATAATAATAATAATAATAATTTTATTATTTATACCCCGCCCATGTGGCTGGGTTTCCCCAGCCGCTCCAGGCAACTTCCAGAAGATATAAAAACAGAATTATTGTGGTCTTGGGTGGTTATTATGAAATTGCTACTCTTTGTTTTCACTTTTCTTCTGGGGAATGTCATCATCAAATTGTTTCCCTGGGCTTTTCCCATTACTTTTCGGAGCAAGGCTGGAGCTAGACCTCGGAGGTGCCGCTTACGGGTGCCTCACCCTCACAGACAAGGCAGAGCCCTTGCCCGCTACCACATGCAAAGGCAGCAAGACCCCCACTCCCAGGCCACCCCACCTCCCAACACCCATGACAGGAAAATTGAGATGACTGCTGCTGTGCACCATCCATTCCTCCTGCTGGGATGACAGATCCATAGATAAATGTACAGATTTTATAGATCTACAGCCTCAGTATAAATTGATCTATATATGTTCTAGGTCTGCAGTCCGAGTACAGTGGTACCTTGGGTTAAGAACGTAATTCGTTCTGGAGCTCCGTTCTTAACCTGAAACTGTTCTTAACCTGAAGCACCACTTTAGCTAATGGGGCCTCCCTCTGCCACCACGCTGTCGGAGCACGATTTCTGTTCTTATCCTGAAGCAAAGTTCTTAACCCGAGGTACTATTTCTGGGTTAGTGGAGTCTGTAACGTGAAGCATCTGTAACCTGAAGCGTCTGTAACCCGACGTACCACTGTATAGAAACACGAGTAGTTAATGGTACAAGTGAGAATAGCAGTCTCCTTGAGCCTACTCGGAGTATAGAAACATTTCTCATTACATCATTCAAAGAAGCAAGCAAGCTATTGCTGGCCAAAAGACATTTAGATCCATTTTACCTTGGCACGCTTGTGCTCAGCTTAGCATCCTGGCATATACGGTAGCTTTATTCATTTCTAGATACATTCAACATTTGCAGTGTCTGCATGTCCTTGAAGATCTGTTGCAAACGCTTATTGTGCTTTGTGCTCTGTACCATGTATTTGTGTGCTAGCGTGATAAGGATTTTAACTGTTCTCTGCCCCATTGGGGCGATGGGCGCTTGCAAAGTGAAAGGGATTCTCAGCAGTTCCTCAAAGCGATGTTGTTGTTGTTGTTTAGTCGTGTCCGACTCTTTGTGACTCTATGGACCAGAGCATGCCAGGCACTCCTGTCTTCCACTGCCTCCTGCAGTTTGGTCAAACTCATGCTGGTAGCTTCGAGAACACTGTCCAACCATCTTGTCCTCGGTCGTTCCCTTCTCCCATCAGGGTCTTTTCCAGGGATTCTTCTCTTCTCATGAGGTGGCCAAAGTATTGGAGCCTCAGCTTCACAATCTGTCCTTCCAGTGAGCCTCAAAGTTCTTCAATGGCCCTTTCTTCTTCTCTTGCAGCCACTATCTATTGACCTTCCCGGCACTCATTCACCATCCGGATACTGAAGAGTTTTGTGTGCTTCTGAGCAACCTCCCGGAGACAGTCCACCTGAAAATAACATTAGAGATGACGTTGCAGAACCACACCCTGCTGGAGAAGGATGTGGAGAAACCAGGGACCTATGAATGCAGCAGCTTCCAGGCAAGTTTCATCCATTGCAAGCAACTCAATGGCTTCCAGCTCCCGTCTGCCCCAATTAGTATGGATAATGATCAGGGATGATGGAAGTTGTAGCCCAGTGATATCTGCATGGCCACACTCCTGCAACAAGGGGAGCTCTCTTTCACATTATCTTTGTTTTTCAAATTATTCTTATTAATTTTCCAAATTATCACAAATCAAACCTAATGACTTAAATTTAATACAATTTCTTAAAATCAAGTTTCCTGCTCCTGTAGCAAACATATGTTGATCATTTCCTCCCGTAGCAGCATCATTTCTTATTTAATGTCCAGTTTTTATCCTTCACTTGCCATTAAACCATTCTTCCAGTCGACCGCTTTTTCCTCTTTACAAACAGTGCCTCTGTTACATCTTATAAATATAAAATCCATTTCATGTGTGTAGTCTGTTTCACATTTTCTTACTTGTGCATAATAATCATGAGCTACCATGTGAAGGCTGCTGGGAATAGCCTTATTATTATTATTATTATTATTATTATTATTATTATTATTATTATTATTTCCATTTGTAGACCGCTTACTAGCCAAAGATCTCAAAGTGGTTTACAATAGATAAAATACAATAAGTAAGTAAAAATGCATAAATATATACAAGCATAATAAGTGCGATAAAAAACTATGTCAAATGATTTGCATTAAAATAAAAAATGCATAAATAATATCAATATATAAACACAATATCAATATAAATAAAGTCAGAGAATGGGACAGCCATGTCAAATCAACCCTACATCCTGGACTACCTGCAGAAGGGATACCTATCCACAGTAGTGCATGCCCCTTTCTTTTACCCTCTTGTACTCACTGCCAATAAGAGATTAAGAGATCAATTATTTGCCAGGCTGCCCCTTACCAAACAGCCTACAAAATTTCCCAGGGGTCTCTCTGAAACCTCCTTTGTTGTTGTTTAGTCGTTTAGTCGTGTCCGACTCTTCGTGACCCCATGGACCAGAGCACGCCAGGCACTTCTGTCCTCCACTGCCTCCCGCAGTTTGATCAAACTCATGCTAGTAGCTTCAAGAACACCATCCAACCATCTCATTCTCTGTCGTCCCCTTCTCCTTGTGCCCTCCATCTTTCCCAACATCAGGGTCTTTTCCAGGGAGTCTTCTCTTCTCATGAGGTGGCCAAAGTATTGGAGCCTCAGCTTCACGATCTGTCCTTCCAGTGAGCGCTCAGGGCTGATTTCCTTCAGAATGGAGAGGTTTGATCTTCTTGCAGTCCATGGGACTCTCAAGAGTCTCCTCCAGCACCATAATTCAAAAGCATCAATTCTTCGGCGATCAGCCTTCTTAGGTAGAAACCTCCTTAGGTAGGGTGAAAGTAAAACTGCAAGTGTTGAGAGTATTTGGAATAGTCAAAGACCACACAGGAACAGGAAAATAGTGTATAGGATGAATGGGAGCAGCAGGAAGCGATGAAGTATAAAACATGCAAATGTTACAGAGAAATTACAGAATATTCCCTTTGGAGCAAAAACAAACTAAAATTGGTTATATGCAACCCACTTGCCCTAGTTGAAAAGAGTCCCTAAATTCACTAGGCTCTTAGTAGGATTCCTTGTTCATAGGTAGGCCTTTGTCCCTTGAAACCTTCCTCCCAAGCTCAACAAAAAGTTCTGCAAGTTACCCGAGGCCACTTTGATCTACTCACCTCCTAGGTATCTATCTTTCCCCCCTAGACCTTCCTTGTCAATCATGTGCTCCTCCCCTTGGAACACCTGCTCAGAGAAGTTTTCAGATTTCCTGTCTTTGGAAAGAGAGAACTGTGCACTTAGGCGCATCAGCAATGGTGGACACCTATGCCTTGGTTTTATGAACTTCAGGGCACCAGCAGACAGGCAAAAATATGCATTCCCATTTTATACACAGGCGGTCCAGAACATTAAAGACCACATCCTTTACAGAGAGCATTATGTACAGCTGGAGCAAAATTCCCAGACAGAGCTAGTGAAGAGGTGGATGTGGGAATGGGTCTAGGAATGATGGTGGGGTGGGGAGCAGGGATAGATTTATGGATGAAGCCAATGGCCTCAACTGAGCCCAGGACTAGATGGCCAAACTCCTCTATAGCTAAAATGTATTCCATGCCCATGGTAAAAAGCAATGGTTCCTCTACTAAATCATCTTTATAGGTTAAATCTACCCAGTTTTCACAGATGCTTCTCATATGTTTTCTGCTTTAATCTCTTACCTTTGTTGTACTTAACCCCTTTTCTTCCATCCCTCCTATGGGATATAATCCATTGGAAGTCAAGTGCAACACTCCTTATTTCCCTAGAGTGGACACAGGCAAGGGGATGTTAGTGTAACTTCCTGTTCCACTGGTCTGGAGCATCCTCCACCTGCATGTGATCTGGGAGATGGGCGTGGCCCTGGCTGATTCCATAAAAGAGCCGAGTCACGCAGCCATTTTCTCTCTCTTAATGCTGATCTCTTGCTGCCATGCTGCTCTCCTGCAGCCATTTTGTTCTCTTAATGTAATTTTGCTGTCTGCTGGCTCCCAGCCAGCAGCACATGAGCTCAATCTCCATATGAGACAAACTCAGACTTTGTTATGTAACTACTAAGTAAAGCCTGCCTTTCAGGGATCAAATCGTGAACTGAAATGTGAGTAAACTTCTTGTTACTTTTAAAGGAAAGACTCGTCTCTTTATTCTTTTAAGAGGGATAAAAGGGGACACCAGGAATAATCCATCTGGGCAAACCAGATTGGATTACTTAACTAAAGAGATTCAAATGAATCTGCAAATTAGCTTCCTGCTATATTGAGGGGTCCGTATAGTTAAAGCTATGGTTTTCCCAGTAGTGAAGTATGGAAGTGAGATCTGGACCATAAAGAAGACGAGGACGAGATGGTTGGACAGTGTTCTCGAAGCTACCAGCATAAGTTTGACTAAACTGTGGGAGGCAGTGGAAGGCAGGAGTGCCTGGCTTGCTCTGGTCCATGGGGTCACGAAGAGTCGGTCACGACTAAATGACTAAACAACAACAACAACAACAATATTGAGGGGAATCTGCTCTGCTACATCACTCAGTAGCGTGAGTGAAGGAAGGATAATATTTATTCAGTATATCATTTCCTACTATCCTTAACATTCCCACACCTCCATCTTGCCCTCTTCAGGTACCAGCCTTTGTTGCCCGGAAAACAGAGAGCTACTATCTTCCATTGGTAAGTCTTGCATTTCCCAATCATTCCCTTTCTTTCATGCACCCTTGGCACTAGGAGAATTTAAATTAGAGAGGAAGGGGGGAATGAAGAGGAAAAGAAGAGAAGGGGATAGAGGAAAAGAAGAGAAGGGGATAGAGAAGCGGGTGGAGGTGGAACTGTACTGAGAGAACATGGATGAAAGAGAAAACCAAGATGGACATGCAAAGAGAGAGAAGGGGGTGTGTATCTATTGGGAGGGGGAGTAATAAATGGAAGTGTGTGTGTGGTGTTGACTCCCTGATCCCTAGGGGAGAGCGAAGTTGGTAGAAGAGCAAGGGGCAGTTTTTGAGACATACCCTCTCTACTGCAAAATACTTTTCTGTTCTTGGTCCTCCTGCTAGAACATGTTTTGCTTTTCTCTTTGGCACTGTGAAGGAAGGAGAAATGGCCCGTGTTCACATCCTAGTCCTACAGGGTGACAGCGTAAGCTTTAAGGGCTCCAAGAAGGTGCAGGTCAAGAGCTCTCCCACAATTAACCTGATGGATCTAGACAAGCCCTTTTACAAGCCTGGAGAGAGAGGTGGGTATCGGAGTGGCCCTGGAACCGGGAGGATGACTGCAGCTTCTGTCCCATCTTTGGGGATGGAACGGTGTCCCCGGCAAATAGGAATCAAATAAGCAAACTCAGTGTTCCAAGAACTAAGCTATTAAACCAAAGCCGAGTGCCTTTCAAGAGCCCAGATGCTCTACAGATCTGCATACAATAATAAGTTGACATCAACAATTTGCCTTGCTAATTCAGCAGGGGGTGAAAATCTAGTCCTTGGTTTTAAAATGCAACAACATGAAGGAAGTATGTGGGAGCAACAACAAAAACCAGAAATGAATAATCTCTCTGTTTCTTTGTTTCCCCCCTTCAGTAAAACTTCGAATTGTGCAGCTTGATGATCAATTTAAGGCCCGCAATAAATCTGTAAGTATTGGTCTCTTATTATGATCGCAGACTATCAATTCCTCAAAATGTCATAAGCCCAGGAAGGTCTCCTTACTGGACCCAGAGACAAATACTTTGTTATTTCTCAAGTGGAGGAACATCTTTAGGAGTTTCTCATGCTTCCATTCGCTTGTGAATTGGGCCCAGAGATTCTGCGGGACATTAGCTCTGTATTAAAATGCACTGAGGAGCATTGCAGTGGTGATGAAACACGAGGAATTAGTACCCAAACTTCACTATGCAAACTGCAGATTCAGATATCTCAGGCACGTCCAACAGGCAGATTGTGATCTACCGGTAGATCACTGGCAGATCACTGGCACCCCCCAAAAAAGCTAAAACAAGGTCCTCCTCCCTAAAAAAAGCTCAACAACTTTGACCTGAACCCCCCTGATCCTGATCACTGCCAGTTTTTAACTCTGTGAGTAGATCGCAGTCTCTTGAGAGTTGGCCATCCCTGAGATATCTGAACAGCCAGATCTGTGTGTGGTGCTGTAAACAAATAAGCAGCCTTAAACAAGCCTTACTTTTTTGTGTTTTGCTGGTTCACGACAACCGTTTCACCATAAACCATGTTGGAACGAAGGGGAAAGGTCCCCCCCCTTCTTTCTTTATCTTTCCAAGGGTTTTCCTATTTTCCCCTTTCATTTTGGGGTCAATATTTCACGCATTGGAAATTTCCCCATAGGAATCAAATCGTCAACTTGTTATGTGAACGCTTGCCTAAAAAACGATTTCCTGAGTTTGGATAGTGGGACTTGTGTGGTGCATCCACCAATCAGAACCCTTTCATTACATGCCCTCTAGTGGTCACATGATCAATATCAGCATGATGGGGGCTGGTGCTTGAACAGATGTTCCCACATACGTAGGTCTGTAGGGGCAGGTACGGTCTCCCTTGGGTAATGTCAGTTCGAGAGTGCAGGCAGGACAGAACTGTCATTTCCTTGGCTGGTTTTACAGAATGCTGGGGGACTTGGAAGCTGCTCTGTTCCTCATTGACACTGACATTGTCCCTCTCTTTTGTCATTTGCAGATCCCTTTGCTAGAGCTGAGAGTAAGTACCAGTAACTAGCATTGGTCGTGATGTTTTCCTTTTGTTCCCATCCTGTCCTTTGAGACCACTTGAACATCAGGGCATGTCTACACTACACATTTAAAGTAATATGGTTGCAATTGTAAACCTAGGAACTATAGTTTTGGCTTGGAGAGGCTGCTGGACAGGGAAAACAACCCCAGTTGTCCCTTCTGTGAGTTGCTCTTGTTAAAATAGATTTGCTTTTGGCTTGAACTTAAGTAGGCATACCATCAAAGAGCAGTGGGTGTGAAATGTAGGTCTAAGCTGCCCCTTTCTATGAATATTGTCATTTATTAAGTACTTACCACCTGTTAGGCTACAGGGAATCCTATCCCTCCCACGGTGGCAGTCAAGAAGCAGATAAACAAGAAGAGTTCTTACCAAGTAGTTTAGTCAATATTCACAGAGAGAGACGCAGGAATACGGTCTTTCTTAGATAATGGTTTTGCTCCAAGTAAAGTCCCACCCTCTCTGTCTCTCCTATTCTATGTCATCCCTGCTCTGGCTGATCTGTGCTTTCTGCCTCTGAGCTTTCTGTTCTACTACTCTCAATGCACGCCAGGTCCTGGGAGAAGGGGAGTCAGGAATGCTTTCCAAAGACACTGAGTCTGTCAGCTGTCTCTCCCCTGGTGGTGCTTCTTCTTCTTCCTGCTGTTCCTCTCCCACTATTTCCCAGCTTCTCCCCTCTGCAGCCTCTGAACTATGCCCTTCCATAAACCACTGTTGCAAATCTATACTGTCCTTCTCTTCTTGGGAACGTTCATGTTAAGTTGTGGGTGAACATATCAGACGACGCAGCGATTCTTCAAACAGCTCTTGTTTATTCAGAGGCCAGAACAGAACTGAGCTGAAGGGCTCAGTCAGCCTGCTTATACAGAGCTCTAGTACAACGTTACTGTAGCAACTTTCTAAAACTATCCAATCACTGAACGTCACTTTCGATCCTTCATTTGCATAACTATCTACAGTATACCCCTGCTGGCCCAGGGTGAGAACTTCAGTACATAACAGTTCAGGAAGGGGAGGCGATCCCCACCATTCCTCCTCAGTCCAGTCCCTGACATCACCATGCATAGATATTCACATGATAAGCCAGTTGTCTATATTTCCCTGCCAAATTATGAGAACTGAGCCATACACCTGTACTTCTGCATTCTCCTATTCATGGGATGCAATACAATAGTGGAATTATCCTCAACCTGTCGTAAGACTCAACAGAAGGTTATATGCCCCCACTGTGGTAAATGTTAATAACTATTTGGTCAACGGTTGCCTGCATTCACCCCAACACCCGCCAGCAACTGCTAAAGCAATATGAGAAGTGCCACAAGAAGATGCCAATTGCCTTTCTGAATTGGCCCCCAAACTATTGCAAACTAAATGTGATGTTAATTGCCTGAATGCAATCAAAATGTACATTTTTACTATATAAATGGCAGCCTCAGGACTGTGAGGATGGAGGCAGGGAGCGGGGGATTTAACTTTGTCACCCTGCCAAGTTCCAATAAAAGAAAACACCTCCCCAAAGCCGCTTTTTGGTTTTCAAGGGAAGATTCCATTGGTAAGCGTGGAAGCGTCATTTGAAATGCAAATATAGCGCACCTGCATCATACATGCATATTATTAGCGTGAATTCAGCTGTGGCAGCAGGAGGAAGGGGAGGGACCAAGGCAGAAGGGAAGAGAAAGAAATCTGTCTTTTTTGGCTGCAAGACGAGGATGGAAGAGAGTGTCTCCTGGGAAGAGAGATTGCCTGCTAAATGACTCTGGGAATGGTAGCTCTGTGAGGGGAATAAGGGGATCTCATAAGGACTCTCAGCACCCTTAACAAATGACGGTTCCCAGGATTCCTTGGGGGAAGCCATAGTGGCATGATACTGTTTTGAATGTGTTATACAGGGGTAAGGGGATTCCATTGCAACAGAAAAAATAAATATCTGCCTTGCTTTTCTTCTGCTGGTTATAGCCTCCATGCCTTCTTCTCTGGACTTAGGGGACTCTGAGCCCCTTGGGGAGTTGGGCTGTAAAGGCCACCCCCCAATTTTGTACAACAAGTATATGGTGCAGACATGGGTGTAGCTAGGATTTTTGTTAGGGGAGGGAAGAAACTGAGCTATGCATTTTTATTTATTTTTTATTGATGGGGGGCAGCTGCCTCTCTCTGGCACTCCTGGGCTATGCCAAAGGGTGCAAATGGAGACAAATCCATTCCGTTAGGAGAAATTGCTTTGCCAAAGTGTGCATGTGTGGAGAAACTTGCACCAAGATGCTGATAAATTTCCACAAGGGCTTTAAAATCATCCCCATCATCTAATGTGAAAATGTAAAGAACTAAAGATCGGGGAAAGTTAGAAACTGAGAGGATTCCTTTATCCCTACCCCAAATGCAGCTTAGGACTAAGATGGGTCTCAGGTTGGAAAAAGTTGAAGACTGCTGCCATAGAGGACTGTCCTGTCATCTTTGTTGACTCTACAGTCATACCTTGGTTGTCGAACGCCTTGCAACTCAAACGTTTTGGCTGTCGAATGCTGCAAACCCAGAAGTGAGTGTTCCAGTTTGCAAACATTCTTTGGAACCCAAAAGTCCGCCACAACTTCTGCAGCTTCCAGTTGAGTGCAGGAAGCTCCTGCAGCCAATCGGAAGACGCACTTTGGTTTTCGAACATTTCCGGAAGTCAAATGGACTTCCGGAACGGATTCTGTTCGAGAACTAAGGTATGACTGTACTGCCAGTCTAGTCAGCTCCTGCTCACGGTTTGCAGGGACGGGAGCTCAGGCAAGAGCATTTCTTGGGATAGCCCAGCCTTCTTCAGGATGTGGTTCATCTGGTTATGTGAACATTGCTATTGCTGCAGCCAAGGGGACGAACCTCACAGTCCTTTTGGTCTTATCCCAGGATCCTAATGGGAACCGAATTGGCCAATGGGTGGACGTGAAGCCTCACCATGGCATTGTGGATCTGTCTTTCCCTCTGGCCTCGGAAGCGGCCCTAGGATCGTACACCTTCAAAATGGGAGAGGGCTACAGAAATAGGAAAGAATTCACTGTGGAGGAATACAGTAAGTTTCTGGGGAAGACCACATGGCTTGTGAGAATCGTTCTAAGAATAAAAGGAAGCATATGTTCAGGGAAGTTTTTAATGGTTGATGTTTTGTTGTGCTTTTAATACTTTGTGGGGAGACGCCCAGAGTGGCTGGGGCAACCCAGTCAGATGGGTAGAATATAAATAATAAATTGTTATTGTTATTGTTAGGTTCCATGTCTACGGGGCTGAGGACAGCTCAGCCCTACCCCAAAGTATGTGGGGATGGGCCTAAGTCCTTCCAATCTTGAGTGGCTGAGCCCCGTCGGGCCTCCCCACAGCAGCAGAGGGCCCCATCGTCCCTCCCTGGTGTGGCAGAAGGCCCCATGTCGGCAGGATTCAGAAGTAATGCCCTTTTGGGGGAGAAGAAATTACTCTAAGCAAGGAAAGGGTAGTCAGAGCCACATCTGTGGTTGGCCTAGCACAGATGCTTGGAGGCCAGTGGCTCAAGTCTTGAACCAGCTGACCCCGCCGGTGTCTTGGGAAGCCGAGATAGCTGAGTTTGGACTGCCAACTCCTAATGCCATGCTTAAATGCTTGGAGGCAGCAGGAATGGGAGAGAAAGCGGGGCAGGGCTTGGATGGTTTTTGCTGACTGCTCTCCGAGATGTGTGGCAGGAATTGGAAGCTACTTGGAAGAAAGGTCAACAGCTGGCTGGCAGGGCGCCCATAACGTCATCCGTATCAGCAACTCCTCGGAATACACATATCTTCCGGATAGATTGCTCATATACATGGGGCCATCTGCTGTGGTAGCAGGCCCCGCCTGGCCTCCCCATGCTGGTGGAGGGCCACATCAGGCCTCATGGCTTCCTTCCGATGTGCTTGAACTTGGCGCTTCTGAAAGGAAGAGAGATTTGCCTGCGCTGAAGTCCCTTTCAATACTGCCGTTTTCAGCTGTTCAAAATGCAGAAGGCAAACACAACAGCAGGGATCTCTCTACACTTTGGCCGTTAGGTCATAAAAGGCTCATGAAAAGACTCATGCAGAAAAGACTCATGCCTGTACAGTAAGCCTACAGCTTACACACATTTAGCTTTTGCACATCCAGCTTTATGTGCTTGGCAAAAAAATTAAATGGGGGGGGGCAGAAAGGGGGCAGGTGTCCGGAGGGGGGCGGAGAGACTTTCGCGATCCCACCCACCATTGAACCCAATGTATTTTGACTAGATTTGATTTTGGTTTGGGGCTGATCACTGGAACATAACCCCCGCCATAAGTTGAGGGCTTACTATACAACTGTGGAGGGGGGGTCAGGGGGGCTCCTGCTTGTGTTGCCCTGTGCACATGCTCATTCCCCATGCTAATTCTGTCTAAATGTTGTGAATGGCAAAGTTAGTAGCTCTTTAATATGTTGCTGTCTTTCCTGGAACAAAATGCAGCAGTGACGTTCTAGAGAAAAGATCTAGAACATTTAGCTGATTGTGTGTGTGTGTGTGTGTGTGTGTGTGTGTGTGTGGACGCGGGTGGCGCTGTGGGTAAAACCTCAGTGCCTAGGACTTGCTGATCGTAAGGTCGGCGGTTCGAATCCCCACGGCGGGGTGAGCTCCTGCCGTTCGGTCCCAGCTCCTGCCCACCTAGCAGTTTGAAAGCACCCTTAAGTGCAAGTAGATAAATAGGAACCGCTTACTTAGCGGGAAGGTACCGTATTTTTCGCTCTATAACACACACCCGACCATAACACGCACATAGTTTTTAGAGGAGGAAAATTCGTAGGCATGCCACCCGTAGGCATTCCCTCCATAACACGCACAGGCATTTCCCCTTACTTTTTAGGAGGAAAAAAGTGAGTGTTATGGTGCAAAAAATACGGTAAATGGCGTTTCCATGTGCGACGCTGGTGCCGGCTCGCCAGTGCAGCTTCGTCACGCTGGCCACGTGACCCAGAAGTGTCTTCGGACAGCGCCAGCTCCCGGCCTCTAGAGCGAGATGAGCGCGCAAACCCTAGAGTCGGTCACGACTGGCCCATACGGGCAGGGGTACCTTTACCTTTACCTTACATAGAGAGAGAGCTACATTTATATCCTACCTTTCCTTCAATGAGCTCAAGGTGGCATATATGGTCCTGTGAGGTAGGTTAGGCTGAGAGGCAACAATTGGTCCAAAGTCACCCACCCATGGCGGAGTTTGGGGGCGGGTTCAACTCTGGTATCCTTGGCCCTTATCAAACACTCTAAGCACTGTACTGGCTCACAAATGCATCTCATGCAATGTCCCAGTGAACACGGTTGGTGAAGAAATGCATACTAATTTGACACCTGTCACTTTGCAACCATCCCACATGTGACAGAGGAAAAATGAGGAGATCAAAGTTAGGTAAAAACCTTATTGCATTGCCAGCTGGCTATGATAATATAATGCTAAAAAATGACCCTGAAGGAAGGCAAAACAATGCCTCCTTTTCCTTCCACCCACCCGCTAAATTATAGCACCTACATCTATAGGTGTGTGCATTTTAAGTTCAGTTTAGGGTCAAGCAAGATATGATATGCAAGATCCATACAGAGGATCTCTTCTGGTTTGGAGTTTTGTTAATTTGCTTTTAAAATCAAAATACGCTACAGAAGCAAAATCTGACCAGACAGCAGCACTTGCTGGAGTTAACGTTCTCCTCTCGTATCTTTTAATACAAATGCAATTACCCCAGAACTATTGGTCTTGGTGCTTTTAGCAATCTGCTATTCCAATTCTTCTTCTTCTTCTTTTTAAAGCATCCCTTACTGCTCTTCTTCTTCTTCTTCTTCCCATTGCAGTGCTGCCAAAATTTGAAGTGCTGTTTGAACTTCCGCAATTTGTCACCAGAGCAGATGAAGAAGTTCAAGTCAAAGTGCTTGGCAGGTGAGCAAAATCTTGTGTGTCCTCAAAGACCATGCCAACGGTTGATGGAGAATATTTCATCCCCAATAATGAGGACAGAATAGGCGGGCATCAGAACTGTGTCCTTTTCCCCTGCTCTGTTTCTGGAGGACTAAATTGCAGACGAAAAAAAGGATATTCCAAGCACCTGAGGTATTTGGTAAAGCAAATCTGTCTGTTCCAGTCCGGCTTCTTTCCTTTCACCTTTTTCTCTCTTTCCCTTCCAGTGACCTATCAATTATGGTCTAGTTTTTTGTCTGTCTGTCTGTCCAGAAAGCTTCTTTTCCTTTCCTGTCACTTTGCAGAAAAAGTCAAGCACCACGTCTTCCCTCCCTGGTCCCTCATACACATACTTTCCACATTTCCTGCATTTCTCCACAACAGGCCATCAAGTAATCTTTGCATCTGCATGTGAAACATTATTGGGAATGATTCTGTGGCAACTGTGGAGAGGAAAAGCTATAACGACTAGTGAAATTTTCATTCCATTCAGAAAGTCTCTGGGTGGTATAAAAGGATTGTTCTGGCATGCCTGCCTCCAGTCTTTTCTCAGACAGCGTGGGATCGGGTCAGGAGTTCCAGCTTGGCCCCACGACTGTGGGTGCCCAGGGCTGTGGGTGCCATGCAGCGTGCATGGCCCTGGCACCAAAATTTGTGGGTGCCCGGCCCTTCATGGGGAATTTTGTGGGTGCTCAGACACCCAAGGCCCCAGGGAATCGGCACCTATGGATCAGGTGTTCTTTCCTTCAGTGTGAATTCACGGGGGAAATCTCTCCCTAAGGCTGGTCCACTCTTTCATTTACCGTATCCAAAATGCATGAGCTTTGCTGTGATAAAATGGCTGATGTGTTGTTTCTCAACTCAGCTTGGAAACCCTGAAGCCTTTCCTAGCTCATCTGTAGCCAAGACATGAAAACACCTTTTTATAGGGATAAAGCAGGGGTCAGCAAACTTTTTCAGCAGGGGGCCAGTCCACTGTCCCTCAGACCTTGTGGGGGGCCAGACTATATTTTGGACAAAAAATGATGGAAGAGCACCACGAGCCCTGGTGGCTGCTTACCTGTGTCTTGTGAGCGACAGGGGCTGGCGGTGGCGATGGCGGAGGGACGATGAGCGGCGTGCAAAAGGGCTTTGGAGAGGGGCTGCTTAAAATGGCGGCTGCTCGAGCGCTGCTGCTGCTGCTGGCACCAACAAAGCCCAGCCCCCTTCCTCCTCTAGTAGAAAAAAGACAGTCATGGAACCGAGAAATTGCACAAAACAAATGAAATACCATGAAAATCCCTGAAATGAGAAGTAATCGACTAGAAATCGATCCCGTTAAGGCTTTGTTCAACTTTAGGTTTTTCTATTTTTATTTTATTTTATTTTTAAATAGCTTTTATTTTGCTCAAACAGGTACATATAAATATAAACAACCAAAAATTACAAAGGAAAATTCCTTAATAGTAATGAAAAAAAACTACAAAAAATATCGAAGTACATGACACAGAACATAAGCTACTATGGGAAATATAAAAGAAAAGAAAAAAGGAAGATGAACCAAAGCAGGAAAGCTCATCAATTGTACACTTCCTTCTATTTTTTCCCTTAAACTTTTTGATTTTTATTATTTAATTTATTTCCATAAGACAATATTTCTAGTCGATTACTTCTCGTTTCAGGGATTTTCACGGTATTTCATTTGTTTTGTGAGGGAGGGAGGAGGCGCCGCTGCTGCCGCCGTGTGAGGGAGAGGGAGAGAACGCCCGTGCTGGCAATCCACATGGAAATTCCTGGACCGTCCACGGGCCGGAACCAAAAGGCAATTGGGCCTGTTCTGGCCCGTGGCCCTTGGTTTGCCTACCCATGGGATAAAGACATCCCTGCCCTGTCAATGTCCATAGTGTGTTACACAAGCAGAAACAAATCTCACACTGTTTGAGGCGTGTTTATGTGAACAGCTGGGAGGAAAGTACTGGAGAACTGCAACTTTGCTGTGCTCAAAGGCAGTAATGTGAACAACACACCCTAAAGTGATTTTCCTACCACAAACTGTTCAATCAAGAAGTCTCTCTGTTTTTTTTGGTGCTACCAGCTCCATTTCCACCACCACCACCCCGACAAATTAAAGCTGACTGTTTACTTTAGGGGGTTTACTTCATGATACTGTTCCCCCACCTTCTGCTGCAGGTACACATATGGGAAGCTTGTTCGTGGGAAAGTAGATCTACATGTAACTCGAGAGATATCATACTTTTTTTACGATACGCCAGTGAGTCAACTCGATGCAATTCAAATGCACTACACAGGCCAGGTAAGCTAACTGAAGGGCTGAGACAAGGGGCTATACTCCTGCCCTGAAATGCCATTCTGCTGCCCTTGGCTCTAAAATGAGAGTCCTTAACCAGCTGCCTTTGCCTCCAAATATAATTTTTCATCTCTGTTTCCTCAGACAGACAAGAATTGTTATGTTTCTTTCACAATTAATGCAACCGATTTAAAGCTGCCTGAGAGAGGCTATGTGCATTATGTTCAGCTTTCTGCGGAATTTGAAGAGGAAGGAACAGGTACAGAAATGGGGAAATAGAGGTTTTGATGTTTAGTAACCTTCCTTTGGGATGCGGGTGGCGCTGTGGGTTAAACCACAGAGCCTAGGACTTGCCGATCAGAAGGTTGACGGTTCGAATCCCCGCGATGGGGTGAGCTCCTGTTGCTCGGTCCCTGCTCCTGCCAACCTAGCAGTTCGAAAGCACGTCAAAGTGCAAATAGATAAATAGGTACCGCTCTGGCGGGAAGGTAAACGGTGTTTCCGTGCGCTGCTCTAGTTCGCCAGAAGTGGCTTAGTCATGCTGGCCACATGACCCAGAAGCTGTACACTGGCTCCCTCGGCCAATAAAGCGAGATGAGTGCCGCAACCCCAGTCAGCCACAACTGGACCTAATGGTCAGGGGTACCTTTACCTTTACCTTTAACCTTCCTTTAGACCTCATACTCTTGTTTCATCTTCTCTTTCTCCCTTTCTACTTTCACGACATTTTTACAGTTTTTAAACAGTAGATTTGGGGAGGTGGGCATTGCTTCTGTGCGCTGCATTTTCAGGGCCTCAGATCCTTCAAGTGTCCCTGTTTTCCAGGAACAGTCCCAGATTTACAGACATCATCCCAGTTTCTGATTTGATCCCAGAATGTCCTGCTTTTCCTTAGGACATCCGTATATTCATTGGAGAAGTGTTGGAGGGTATGGAGCTATCCAACCCCTGAGCTGTCTGAAGGCAGCCCTGAATGGGGAAGTTTTTAAATGTTTAATTGTGTTTTTATATATGTTGGAAGCTGCCCAGAGTGGCTAGGGCAACCCAGTCGGATGGGTGGGGTAAAAACAGTAATATAATAATAATCATAGAATCTTAATGTTGGAAGGGACACTAACGGTCATCTAGTCCAACCCCCTGGAGGAATCTCAGATAAAGCATGCATGACAGATGGCCATCCAACCTGTATTTAAAAACCTTCAAGGAAGGAGAATCCATCACCTCTCGTGGGAGTCTGTTCCACAGCTGAACAGCTCGTACTGTCAGAATGACCGCTCACCGCATAAAACGGGGGCGGGGGCAACCTTTGCGTGGACGCGCACAGCCCCTGGATCTGGAGCGGCTCCATTCAGCATAGGCTTGGCTTTGCCTTCCCTCAGGTGGGATACCTGGAGGTCTCCGCCTACCCCAGTCAGTTGTCCAATCCCACCTGGGGGAAGCGTTGCCAAGGAGACCAGGCCAGGTAGGGGAGGGATTACCTGCCCACACAATAGAGGGAGGATCTTACCTGGGAATCCTCACTTGGCTCCAGAGCTTCTCCCACCCTACCCACCCTCAGTTAATGCCTTATTTTGCAGGTTAACTTTTTCTTACAGGTATGTGGCGCTGCTACGTTAAGGTCGCTGTCAAAGGGTTGGAATTTCCCTGCATTGGCAGGTTTCACCTTTCCCGTAGCAAAACGTCACAACTTTGGCAGTATCAGGCCTTGGGCAGAATCCTTTTGTCCATCTTCCTCTTGCAGCGGCGATACCAGGGTTCCCCGTTAAAGGGGTTTCTGAAGGGAGGCTTTGACCATACGCCGAAAGGTCGTCATTGCTCTCCCCTGCGGCGGCGGCGTAACGGGGGCGGCTATCTCTGCTTAAACATATGTTCTCCAGAGCCGGCCCATCCCCCACACAAACACTGGATAACCCTGATGCTCCCTAGGTCCCCGACTGGGGACTGGGGAGGGAGAACGCCCAATGCCTGAGCCAAGGTCTACCCTATTTGAAATTAAATAAAGTTGTGGCCAATTTAACCCCATAGCACGTTGTCTTGAGTCGTTATTCCACATGACGGGGAGGGGGGCCGCTCGGGACCTGGGGACCCCGCCTGTCCATGCAAAGTTTTTCCAAGTGTTTAGTTGGTATCTACTTTCTTGCAACTTGAAGCCCTTGGTTTGAATCCTACCCTCCAGAGCAGGAGAAAACAAGCATGCTCCCTCCTCCATGTGACGGCCCTTAAGATACAGTGGTAGCTCAGATTACAGACACATCAGATTACAGACGCTTCAGGTTACAGACTCCGCTAACCCAGAAATAGTACCTTGGGTTAAGAACTTTGCTTCAGGATGAGAACAGAAATTGCGCAGCAGCGATGCAGCGGCGGCGGGAAGCCCCATTAGCTAAAGCGGTACCTCAGGTTAAGAACAGTTTCAGGTTAAGAACAGACCTCCAGAATGAATTAAGTTCTTAACCCAAGGTACCACTGTATTTGAAGATGGCCATCATATCTCCTCTCAGTCTCCTCCTGCAAGAACAGTGACAGTAAGGTCACTGTTGTTTCTCTCTTCTACAATTTTTACCCGTATACTGTCAAACTGCTTTTCATTCTCCAGGCCATAGATTTCTTCACAAGTGTACATATCCTTTATATACAATACTGCTACTCCTCCCTGGTGTGTGTGTGTGTGTGTGTGTGTGTGTGTGTGTCACACACTTCCCACAGCTGCGCTGAGTCCGGATGTCACCTCTCTTTTTCAGGAGTGAAAGTCGCAGGAACCGGTGGCTTCTCTGTTGTCGCCAGAGTAGCAAACGTGGAGTTCCTAAATCTCAATCCATTCTATAAGCATGGATTTCCATACACTGGAAAGGTGAGGTCCTAAATACAGCTTTGCCCAATCTCTCTCTCTCAGCCAGACAGCTGATGAGACAGCTCAGTCGCGTAAAATAGCTCAATATCTGATTGGAAGGTTGGGGAGAGGATGTTTTCAAAGGTGAGGCTCAAGGTTTGAAGAGTGGGGGCAGCAAAGAGATAAGGAAATAAACAAATATTTCACCTGGGAGGGTGTCCAGCGTGGTTTAAATGCTAATTTCTATATTCAAGCTTACATGACCAAAACCCATGTATTTTAGGAGCATTTGCCATATAGAAAATGTTCTGAACCAAGACCACTCTTTTGTTTCTGTGAAGAGACTTGTGCCTTTGGTGTGCATGCATACCTAGTTCATAGACCCTCCTAGTGTGCAAAACTGTATCTGTCTGCTTGGAGGTCACCCTCACTGAGTTAAATGGGACTGACTTCCCAGCAACAGCATACAGGACTGCAGACTTAATCATATATTTAGTTCAACTTTACTTGAAAGAGCCTCTTTCAACAAATTATTTTTATATTTCGTGCAATTTAAGAAAGAGGAAAGTTGTTTCAGTAAATCCAGTTACTTCTTATAGCCCACCTAATTGCCATCAGAGGAGACTAACATGGCATTAATTCCCAGTTTGTTCTTGCAGATGAAATGCACCATCAACGGCGCACCCTTCAAGAATGAGGCGATCTATCTTACTGTCGATGTCAATGACATGGAGACAAACCTTCCTTACCGCACAGATGAGAATGGCGAAGTTGCTTTCTCCTTGGACACAACAGAATGGAAAGATGCGGTTTCTCTACGGGTGAGTCATGAGCATATTGGCAAAGGAGCAGCATTGTAGTGGCAAATTCAGAAGCGCAGAGCCAGGGACGCGGACTTATAAAAAATATTGGGGGGGCCCGGGAAAGCTCATGAATAATAAATAAGCTCATGAATATGCAAATAAAGTGGCGCCGCCTCCTCGTGAGCGAAAAGGGGAGAGCGTGCTGCGCCTATTAATCAGCTCCGAAGGAAATTAGGTGGAGCTTTTGCTCGGGAAGGAGGGCAGGAGGCATGCAGCCCGACCCTGTGCATTTTGGGCTGGGGGAGGGGCGGCGATGGCGCTCTGCTGGAGGGGCGCTGGAGATTATTGGGGGGGCGGAGCCCCCCCAAACGAATTTTTGAGGGGGCTCGGGCCCCCTCAAGCCCCATGGAGTCGGCGCCTATGCGCAGAGCCACACCCTTTCACAGCTGTGCCCCTTCTAAATTTGTAAGTTTGTGCTTTTCTTAAGATGTTTAGCATGGATTGGGGTGTTATCATGGTTGGTTTGTATCCAAGCTCTGTTACTTTATTATGGGGGGGGGGGTGTATGAAAAATTATTTTGTTGTTGTTGTTGTTGCTAGCAGCTTATAATTTGAAATAACAAATAAAGGGTTTATTTTGTTCCTTTTCACTTTTGCTTATTTATCCTATGCATGTGCCTGCTGGAACTTTTGCAAATGAGCCTTAATACACTTTCCTTTTATCATTAACCTATGTCATCGTTGACAACTCATCAGTACAATTAACTTTCCAATTTCTTTTGTATTTTAACCTCTGACATGCATCTGGTTCTTTCAGTCACCAACCAAAAACATTTGACCTATTGTTTGTTTCTGATGCCTCCTGTCCCTTTTTGCTTTCTAGGGCAGGTACACTATTTCAAAGCAGACTGAGCCCATTTCCTTTGACTTCCTGGCGACAATACGGAATGAAGCTTTCCTATGGCTGATGCCCTTCTACTCAGAAAGCAACAGTTTCCTCGAGATCCAGCATGTGGAGGAAGAGCTGCCCTGTGGAAAAGACCAGGAAGTGCTGGTGGATTACATCCTTGATCGGAAAGAGCTGGGCCCGGAAGCCGACCACGTAGATTTCTATTACTTGGTGAGTGTCTAGCAATTGGTGGAAACGCCTGGAGCAATATGAGAAAGAGAAGCAAATCCTGTACGGGGGGGGGGGGGAGGAAAGAAAAAAAGGAAGAAGAAGAAAAATGCAAGCTTGAAGAAGAGACAGTATTAAAGAAGGTGAGAAAGAATCTCAGCAGAGAGAGAGAGAAAACAGAAGACTAACAGGAAAACTGTGGGAATGTTCAGGGATGCAGGAAAGGATATATTGTTTGATTATATCCTTTCCAACTTGTGTTAACAATTTCTGCAATTTAGCAGAGTAACATTCCCCTTTTTAAACTTGCACAGCGGATGCGTTTGCTCAGACTCGCTAAAGCCTCCAAAATAACTATCCTTGGTAATTTCCCCTTTAGTCCCTCATAAAAAGATAGACACGACACAATCTTCTATAAAGTATAAAAAGAGTTTACTCACTCACTCATTCTGTTCACAGATGGATCCCAGAAGGCAGACTTAAGTTACAAAAGTAATATACCTGGAATCTATCCCATAGAGAGACAGCTCCTTTGTCCTCTCTTGGCTGGAAGCCAAGAGAGCACCTTAGGATAAGCAGATGTTGCTTCTTCGACGAATGTAGTCAGAGAGATGGCGGCCTCCACTGAGGTATTTTGTTACCTGCATAGGTGAGGCCACGCCCACCTCTGGTCACATGTAGAGGAAGTCTGTCCCAGCCTAGGAGGAAACAGTTCCAACTGGCTGGTGCAGACTTCCCCTTTTTATGTTCACTCTAGGGATGTTGTACTTGACTGCTCTTGTGTTTCACATCCCACAAAAACTGCTAAAAAGAGCTTTTGCTCAAGCAGAGATTTTTCTCAGACTTATGTTGATGGGACACTTTGCCACTAATAATGACCTGAAAGAAGTAGAAAACTTGGGGAGGGGCAGAAATAAGACATCCTCTTTACTGCACATTCATGACCATTTATGCTCATGATCCTATTTGGGCGGCTGCAAGCAATCCCATTTCCAATACTGTTTGCACTTGCGAAAGTTTTGGGGTAGTCACACCACTTCACTTCCAATCAGTGCACATCCTGTAACTTCCTGCTGAAACCCCATAACTTTATATACCACCAGTGTTTGGGTTTATGTTTGTTCTTTTGCTGTGCTATAGCCCCTCCAGACAGCAATACAGTGGTGCCCCGCAAGACGAATGCCTCGCAAGACGGAAAACCCGCAAGACGAAAGGGTTTTCTGTTTTGGAGGCACTTCGCAAGACGAATTTCCCTATGGGCTTGCATCGCAAGACGAAAGCCCATAGGGAAATGCTGGCGGTCGGGAGCAAAGACTTTCGCCCACAGCCGGCCTTCAGAAGAGGACCTCTTCTGAAGGCCGGCGGGGGGCAAAAGTCTTTGCTCCCCCCCGCCTGCCTTCCCCCCCCCCCCCGCCTGCCCCGGGCGATCTTAAAATGCTGGCGGGCGGGAGCGAAGCGTTCGCTGCCGACCCCCAGCATTTTAAAATCTCCAAGGGACAGCAGAGAAGTCTCTGTCCCTGGGAGATTTTAAAATGCTGGGGGTCGGGAGCGAAGCGTTAGCTGCCGACCCCCAGCATTTTAAAATCTCCCCCTGTCCCGGGGAGATTTTAAAATGCTGGGGGTCGGGAGTGAAGCGTTAGCTGCCGACCCCCAGCATTTTAAAATCTCCCCCTGTCCCGGGGAGATTTTAAAATGCTGGGGGTCGGGAGTGAAGCGTTAGCTGCCGACCCCCAGCATTTTAAAATCTCCCCGTGTCCCGGGAAGGTTTTAAAATGCTGGGGGTCGGGAGCGAAGCGTTAGCTGCTGACCCCCAGCATTTTAAAATCTCCCCCTGTCCCGGGGAGATTTTAAAATGCTGGGGGTCGGGAGCGAAGCGCTGCCGACCCCCAGCATTTTAAAATCTCCCCGTGTCCCGGGAAGGTTTTAAAATGCTGGGGGTCGGGAGCGAAGCGCTGCCGACCCCCAGCATTTTAAAATCTCCCCGTGTCCCGGGGAGGTTTTAAAATGCTGGGGGTCGGGAGCGAAGCGCTGCCGACCCCCAGCATTTTAAAATCTCCCCGTGTCCCGGGAAGGTTTTAAAATGCTGGGGGTCGGGAGCGAAGCGCTGCCGACCCCCAGCATTTTAAAATCTCCCCGTGTCCCGGGGAGGTTTTAAAATGCTGGGGGTCGGGAGCGAAGCGCTGCCGACCCCCAGCATTTTAAAATCTCCCCGTGTCCCGGGGAGGTTTTAAAATGCTGGGGGTCGGGAGCGAAGCGCTGCCGAACCCCAGCATTTTAAAATCTCCCCGTGTCCCGGGGAGGTTTTAAAATGCTGGGGGTCGGGAGCGAAGCGCTGCCGAACCCCAGCATTTTAAAATCTCCCCGGGACACGGGGAGATTTTAAAATGCTGCTCCGAAGGGGGGGCGGGGACACCTGCCCCAGCCGCCCCACTTCGGAAAGCTGTTCCGAAGTGGGGCAGGGGGGTGGGGACACCTGCCCCCGCCGCCCCACTTCGGAAAGCTGTTCCGAAGGGGGGCGGGGGGCGGGGACACCTGCCCCCGCCGCCCCACTTCGGAAAGCTGTTCCGAAGTGGGGAGGGGGGCGGGGACACCTGCCCCAGCCGCCCCACTTCGGAAAGCTGTTCCGAAGTGGGGTGGGGGGGCGGGGACACCTGCCCCAGCCGCCCCACTTCGGAAAGCTGTTCCGAAGTGGGGAGGGGGGGCGGGGACACCTGCCCCCGCCGCCCCACTACGGAAAGCTGTTCCGAAGTGGGGAGGGGGGGCGGGGACACCTGCCCCCGCCGCCCCACTTCGGAAAGCTGTTCCGAAGTGGGGAGGGGGGGCGGGGACACCTGCCCCAGCCGCCCCACTTCGGAAAGCTGTTCCGAAGTGGGGAGGGGGGGCGGGGACACCTGCCCCCGCCGCCCCACTTCGGAAAGCTGTTCCGAAGTGGGGAGGGGGGGCGGGGACACCTGCCCCCGCCGCCCCACTTCGGAAAGCTGTTCCGAAGTGGGGAGGGGGGGCGGGGACACCTGCCCCCGCCGCCCCACTTCGGAAAGCTGTTCCGAAGTGGGGAGGGGGGGCGGGGACACCTGCCCCAGCCGCCCCACTTTGGAAAGCTGTTCCGAAGTGGGGCAGGGGGCGGGAACACCTTCTGAAGGCGGGCAGGGGGCGAAAGTCTTTGTCCCCCCTGCCTGCCTTCCCAGGGGCTTTTAAATCGCCCCGGACAGCGGAGAAGTCCTCCGCTGTCCGGGGCGATTTTAAAATGCCGCCGCCAGCATTTTAAGATCGCCCCGGACAGCGGAGAAATCCTCCGCTGTCCCAGGGTTTTTTAAAATGCTGGGGGTGGGAAGAAAAGCCCTTGTCCCCCCCCCCCAGCCTTCAGAAGAGGTCCGGGGGCAGACTGTCCCCGGACCTGGTCTGAAGGCGGTTTCCCTAGGAACGCATTAATTGATTTTCAATGCATTCCTATGGGAAACCGTGCATCGCAAGACGAAAAACTCGCAAGATGAAGAGACTTGCGGAACGAATTAATTTCGTCTTGCGAGGCACCACTGTAATGTGGAAGCATTGCAGAACAAACTAAACAGAATAAATCCACCATCCTTAACACACCATTACTGTGTCAAGAACACACTGAGGAATACACCCCCAATAAAATACTACTGGGCTGGAGTGGCCCTTGATTTACATCAGATTGAATATCATGTGTAAGGGATGTGGGTGGCGCTGTGGGTTAAACCACAGAGCCTAGGGCTTGCCGATCAGAAGGTCGGTGGTTTGAATCCCCGCGATGGGATGAGCTCCCATTGCTCTGTCCCTGCTCCTGCCAACCTAGCAATTTGAAAGCACGTCAAAGTGCAAGTAGATAAATAGGTATCGCTCCGGCGGGAAGGTAAACGGCATTTCTGTGCGCTGCTCTGGTTTGCCAGAAGCAGCTTAGACATGCTGGCCACATGACCCGGAAGCTGTACGCCGGCTCCCTCAGCTAATATAGCGAAATGAGCGCCACAACCTCAGAGTCGGCCACGACTGGACCTAATGGTCAGGGGTCTGTTTACCTTTACCTTTAATATCATGTGTGAAGTTTAAACCTGCATATATTCTCCAGAACATCCAAATATGAAAGTGTCAAGTGCCATAAGTGCTGTGTGTATGTGTGTGTGTTAGGGAGGGGCAGACAGGTACGATTTAGGGGAAGTGGGCAAGGTTTGATGCCACTAACCTGAGGTTAAATTAAATGGTAAAAGAGAGATCTAAGAGCAGGGGTCGGTAACCTGCTGCCCATGGGCCACAAGCAGCCCACGGGGGTCATTTAAACAGCCCACGAGCTGCCCCTGAACCAAGCCGCCTGCTCGACGAGTCCCTGCATGCTGTGCTAAACCAGTGCAGTGCAGAGCGGGGACTCGCTTCCCCGGCGCTGGAAATCACGCCTGCGCAGATGCGATCCAGCCCCCGGAGCGATCTCTGCGGGAGTGAAGCGGCCCAGGTGAGGTAAACCTTGCTGACCCCTGTCTAAGAGTATTTGTTGTGGTTACTTTTTTAAACATTGTAAGGCTGATATCAGTGTTATCAGTATAATATGAACAGTATAATATGCTTTTCAGAAGCAAAGGCATTTTGCTCTTAGCACGCACACCTAGTATATAGGGGTTTCAAAATCACAATAACAAGAAACAGGGAGCTTGCCAGACACAGAGATGCTGCTGAGGAAAAAGCTCATTTGACCATCCCAGGTCAGCTCTGTTCTCTCCTCCAGTCCCAGTTGATTCCTGTCAGCATTCGTCTTCTGTCCTCTGGGTCTTGCTACGATGCTCTTACTTCTTCCTTGACTACCTCACTTCCATCTAACCTCTGCAGGGGCGCTTCAGAAATAACATTGTGTGTGCTCTGAAAGCAATAAAATAGAATGAATGCCATTCATGGTGTGGAAAGGGTGTGTGTCAGGACTAAGGCGCCGGGACAGAGGTTTCCCCAATCAGTGCACCGTTTTCCCAATTAGCATTTTTCTTCTTCCACAGCTGCATTTGCCATACTGGTGAAAATATATAGTTATCAGTATTCCCTGCCTCTCTGATCTGGTGCTCTCCTCCTCCACCTCCTCCTCTTCTTAGAAAATTGGGAAATCCTGATCCCATATCTCCTGGGCTACAAGTAATTTGGCCCTCGGGTGTTCTCCCTAAAAATGCATTGTGTGAATAAGACAAATGTCTTTTCAGACACCTATATCAGACACGCAACTGCCATGGTATCTGTACTGTGACCACATCTTTCCAGTGGCATAGCGTGGGGGGTGCAGGGGGGGCTGGCCGCACTGGGCGCAACATCTGGGGGTTAGGGTTAGGGGGCGCAAATCCATGGGTTAGGGGGCGCAAATTACTTGCCTTGCCCCGGGTGCTGACAACCCACGCTACGCCACTGCATCTTTCTCTCCCTCAGAACTCAAGATATCTCAAAATCTCACTGCTAGCCTATGGTCTTCCTACAGCAAAATCCATGAGTCTAGTCTTTCCCTGTCTCACTCCCCTCTCCCTTTTTCTGTATCTCTAGTGCCAAAGAGGTGAGGGCTGGCTCTTGCTTTTGTCCCTGGCCTAACATATTGTCTCCCTGCAGATTGTGTCCAAAGGGAAGATTGCTTTCAGTGGAAAGAAGCAGGTGCCAATTGGCCAGGATGAGAGTAAGTGGGAGAACTATGCTGTTCCATCAAATAAGCCTCATGGGAAGCACAATGTGTTATCAAGATGAACTTGCTTGGTGCGCCTGATCTGCCTGGTCTGGTGTTTCTTTCAGTTATTATTTATTCCATTTCAAACCCACCTTTCAAACAGGCCATTTCAGATCTGCAAGGCAACCTATGATAAGAGCAGAATAAAATAATAACACCATGCTAAAAATACTATAAAATTTCAAATTAAGGTATCATATCAGAAACAGTCATTGCCAGCAGCATGAGATCTAGTAAAACAATAGCACAAAACATAGAGTTGATGTATGAACTGAGTCCTAATGTTATGCTTTCTTCTTTGGCCCATTATAATTATACAGCAGAAGATCTGAACTGACATGAAAAATCCCAAATAATCTCCCTATTTTAATTGTCCCTCCGTGTGTGGGTGAGACTGTCATCACGCAGCAGTTTGCTTGGCTTCCAATAGGTGGCATTGCAAACTGCAGTGTGATCACAGCCTTCTGAAAGCTGCTGAGCGATCTTAGCAGCTTTGGAGTATGAGAAGAGAAACAGAGGCGGGAGACAGAAGTGGGCATTCCAGGGGCGCTGGAAGAGGCAGTAGGTTTGGTGAGAGGGTTGGGGTTTGGTGCAGAGTTGGTGAGTGAAGCGACACAAGCAGGGGTGCAACCCCAGCTTGGAGAGCATGTACAGTGATAGACATAACTTCCTGACACTGAGCAGAATTAAACCTTAGGAGCGATTCCTGAGGTTTTTCACTTGGCAAAGATCTCATTCTAAAGGTTTTGTTTTTAAGCAGTTGTGGGTTAAACCACAGAGCCTAGGACTTGCCGATCAGAAGGTCAACGGTTCAAATCCCTGCTCCTGCCAACCTAGCAGTTCAAAAGCACGTCAAAGTGCAAGTAGATAAATAGGTACCACTCCGGCGGGAAGGTAAACAGCGTTTCTGTGCACTGCTTTGGTTTGCCAGAAGCAGCTTAGTCATGCTGGCCACATGACCCGGAAGCTGTACGCCGGCTCCCTCGGCCAATAAAGCGATATGAGCACCGCAACCCCAGAGTCGATCACGACTGGACCTAATGGTCAGGGGTCCCTTTACCTTTACTATCAGATCCACAGTCAGTGTCTTCAGGTAAGGTGAATTACCAAAGTGGACTGCTAGGCGGACCTAAACAGATGGAAACAGGTTTATTTTAGAACTCACCACGTGGTGCAGAACGGAATTTCTTCTTGGCAAGAAACCAGTTATTAGGTTGAAGACATGAGGGTTGGAATACTCCTGCAATGCGCAGGTGGGCTGGCTGTGTTTGGGGTGGGTCTCTTTGATTTCTTAGCTTTACTACCATCTGGTAGAAGTGAGATTCACAGGGATGTTTTTTCTCACGCTGTAAGACATGGTTGCTCTCCTTCTCTTTCCTTTCCCACCATTCTCCCTTCCCCCTGACCCAGCTCTGAAAGGAACCTTCTCCCTCACCTTGTCTACGAGCTCTGACCTGGCACCCACAGTCAGGCTTCTGCTGTACGCTGTGTTTCTGGATGGCGAGGTGGCGGCTGACGTGGATAATTTCAGAATAGAGAAGTGCTTCAAACAGAAGGTTAGTACATATAGTTCCTGGGACAGCTAAGTGGCGCACAGGGCAAGAAGGGAGCACATATTATACATATAGATTCAGGTAGGTAGCCGTGTTGGTCTGACGCAGTCAAAATATATTTTTAAAAAATTAAAAAATTGTCCAGTAGCACCTTAGAGACCAACTAAGTTTGTTCTTTGTATAAGCTTTCATGTGCATGCACACTTCTTCAGATGCCAAGGACAAACTTAATTGGTCTCTAAGGTGCTACTGGACAATTTTTTATTTTTTATATATATGTTATGCATATGTGTGGCTCAAGGCAGATGGGCTGAAAGTTCTGTGATCGAGCCATCACTCTCCATATTTGCACCCATTTTGCTTTCTCACTAGGATGGTTTAAATCACACACACACATTGGCAAGCATTACAATAGTGCATGACATTCAGTGGTGTAGCATGGGGGGCATGGCTTTGCTAGTCCTGCTCAGCGGGACCTGAGCATTGTCCATCGCTGTGGCTGGAGAGAGCAGCGTAAGATGGGGGAAAGAGCAGGAGAGTCCCAGGAGCCACAAACTCAGCTGCCGCCACCTTCTCTCCAGTCCACTCCAGTGTGGTGTAGTGGTTAAGAGCGGTAAACTCGTAATCTGGTGAACGGGGTTCGCGTCTCCGCTCCTCCACATGCAGCTGCTGGGTGACCTTGGGCTAGTCACACTTCTCTGAAGTCTCTCAGCCCCACTCACCTCACATAGTGTTTGTTGTGGGGGAGGAAGGGAAAGGAGAATGTGAGCCACTTTGAGACGCCTTCGGGTAGTGATAAAGCGGGATATCAAATCCAAACTCTTCTCCTCTTCTTCTCTTCCACTCGTATCCTTGACCTGCTCCATTCTGGCCAACAACTGGCCACTTCTGTTGCTCTGCCTCTATTGTTAGCTCATTCTCTGAGCATCCAGCTACTGCTTTGCCACTGTAAGAAAGAAGGAAAGGAATACACTGGGGTGGTGTTTGCAAGGTGGATTCCAAGTAGGAAATGCACAGAGTTCTGTGAGATACAGTGTTTAAAAATAAAGCAAGCAATGTATGTTGTCAGGGGTTCAGGAGCAGAGGCGAGGGCAAGGGAGGAAACAGAGAGCGAGGGGGAGGAGTCCGAAGGAAAGATGAGCGATGACGAAGACCCAAGATCTCCGAGTCTTTCCAGTGAATCGGAAGATTCACAGAAAGGAGCGCCAGTGGCCAGAGCGAGGGGGGAGATTAAGGGGACACCCCAGGAAAAAGGGACAAAAGGGGGTTCAGAGAGCAGCAGTTGGAAATCGCGGCCAACGTCCCCAACAGAGCGCAGTGGGGAGGAAGGGCGCCAGGTATCGGGATCCGGCGGCTCGCCGCAGGGGGGAGGGCATGAGTCAGGAGTGGCCACACCTCCATCGGGGAGCGAAGGAACGGTCAAGCGGAAAGTGGGAGGTTGGGCGCGCGCGCCAAGTTCAAATGCACAGGAAGGCGGCAGAGTAAGCAGCCCGGAAAGGGAGCCAGGTCCTAAAGCCCGCCGCAAGGAGACAGAAGGGTCCGGGGGGTCAGCGTCAGAAGAGTCCAGGAAGGAAGAGACCACGGGGGGCAGAGGGACCCAGAGAAGGAGGGAAAGGCGGAAAAGGTGGAGTAAGGCGAGGTTATTAAGTTGGTGTACAGGAGGCGGGGACTCAGACGGAGCTTCGCCGGTCTAGCTGATAAGACGTAGGGCTGCATGCGGCAGTTTGAAATTGGAAACTGTAACTCAATAAAGACTTTTATAAAGTGAACGCTGGCTAGCGTGATCCTCTGTGAGCTAGGATCTGGAAGCAGCCCTGACATATGTGAAACAATCCTGCAGTACACTGGAGCATTGCTTTATGTACAGTGGTACCTCAGGTTAAGTACTTAATTCGTTCCAGAGGTCCGTACTTAACCTGAAACTGTTCTTAACCTGAAGCACCACTTTAGCTAATGGGGCCTCCCACTGCTGCCACGCCGCCAGAGCACAATTTCTGTTCTCATCCTGAAGCAAAGTTCTTAACCTGAAGCACTATTTCTGGGTTAGCGGAGTCTGTAACCTGAAGCGTATGTAACCCGAGGTACCACTGTATTTTAAGCACTGACAAAATGAACAAGGATTGTTCCGCACTTCGGTTCCCAAACATGGTAAAATTTACAATCTCTGGATTTCTGCAAATATTAACTTCACACACACACTTCCTAAATTAAGTACAGCCATACCTTGGTTTTCTAACAGCTTAGTTCTCGAACGTTTTGGCTCCCCAACGTCGCAAACCCAAAAGTGACTGTTCCGGTTTGCGAACTATTTTTGGAAACCGAACATCCAATGGGGCTTCTGTGGCTTCTGATTGGCTGCAGGAGCTTCCTGCAGCCAATCAGAAGCCACACTTTGGTTTTTGAACGTTTTGGAAGTCGAACAGACTTCCGGAATGGATTCCATTTGACTTCCAAGATACGACTGTAATGCTGTTGACCATGGTTAGGCTGGGTTTCACTGGAGTTGAAGACGTAGGGTAACACATAATCACCAGCAACTTTACAGATCACCCCTCTGAAATAATAGTGTGTTTCACACCTGAATAAATAGCACTGTAATTATGGCGAAAAAATTTTAAAAGTAAAAGTAAAAAAAACCTAGATGACGTGACAATAGTGGGGAAACATAAATGCAAAGGAATGCAGTGATCAGAGTAAACATCATCTAGATCAGTCAGTGCAACCTGCTGCCCTCCAAATGCCTGGGGCTGATGTGAGCTGTAGTCAAAAACATCTGGAAGAAGGGTACCAAGCTGATCTAGATTCTATATAAAAACTGAGTGAATGAGAGGAGAAAAATAGTAGTCTTCCCTCTGCATCTTTTCTTTCTTTGGTGTTCTAAATTAATGCTTTTCAGTTCAGGTTTTCCATCTGAAAATCTGTCTCCATCTGCAGGTGACTCTGGGCTTCTCTGAGACAGAGGAACTTCCAGGGGCAAAGGTCAACCTGCAAATCGAAGCTGCCCCTGGCGCACTGTGCTCTCTCCGTGCTGTGGACAAAAGCGTCGCGCTGAAGGAAAATGCAACACTGACCCCAGAGGAAGTAAGAGAGCCCATCCTTCCCACTTAGGCTCAATCAATTCCACTATTATTGCCTCTGATAAGGCCTGATAAGTTTTGATGGATGCAATAATGGAATACTAAACGGTTTAGTTTTTGTAAACTATGCAGGGATTTATGATATGCAAAATGATCAATAGAAAGAGAAGAAGGGAAGTCATTAATATTTTAAGATTGTTTAAATGAGTTTTTTAAATTGTAAAACAGAAATTTAATAAAAATTACATTTTTTAAAAAAAATAATAATTCTAATTCCAGTATTATTCCTCCTCTACCATTGACCTAAAAAAAGAGGCAGGCTACATTATAGTACAGGAAGAACACTTGTCAACTCAAATACAATTTTGTGGAGATAAGTACCTCTGTAGTTATATTCACCAGAATGAATATAAACACAGCAGATACCACAACTTAATCCCAAGAATGAAATTAAATGGGCGTGACCTGGAGTAAGATGGAATGAAATTCAAGGTTATGCATTTTGGGATAAAAAATGTTCATATCAACTGTGGGACATGTTAACTGGTCAGCTCAAACTCAATCCAGAAATCTCTGCTTTCAGGTGTATCAACATATTGAGTCTAGTCTGATTGGCTCCAGAGGGTTTTACTTTGACCTGGAAGACTTTGAGCCATATCCTTGTCTACCTTCTGAGCATCTAAAGACAAAACGGGCCATTATGGCCCCCTGGTTCCAAACCCAGGCTGATGCCTACAGCCTGTTCAAAGTGAGTACCATCTGTTCCTAATCCAGTCTTCTCTGAAACCTCCTTTGTTTTGGGTTGTCAGTGGCATACATTGTGATGGTTCCAAGGATCATTAAATAAGGAGGAGCTTCCAAGGTTTGTCCTGTGATTTACAGCTCATGGTTTTTCTGGGACTGTTAAACTATGAGCCCAGATTCAGATGACACACTAAACCAATCTATAGATAAGCTCAGCGCAGCAACAACTGAGGAGCAAAGAGAACTCAGTGAGTCAGGAACTCTCTAAAGCTTGCATTTTGCAGGTATGTCATATAATCTGGATGCCATATAATTGTAACAGAGACGGAGATGGTTGAGGCTAGTGCATCATCTTGTCATGTTGCTTGAAAGCATGTTGTTTGTCATGCTTTCTGCTTATGCATGCTGAGAATGTAGATAGTTTCCTTGAAGGGATGAAGCCTACCAGCTGATCCTTGCCCTTCTTGGCTAGTGAAATCTGCCAGACCTGGGCAGGGATGTGGACTTCAGAAGTCCTCCTGAAGACTTATTTCCAGTCTGGCTTCAGACTCAGTTTTGGAACTGAAAAGGACTTTTCCTGCTTCTCTTGGATCTTTCAGCAGCTTTCAGTACTATCAACCATGGTATCCTTCTGGACCACTTGTCCAGTCTACAGCAGCTCCAGTTCTTCTTGGAGAATTGGTCTCAGAAAATGGCGTTGGGGGATTTCCATTCCAATGGGATTTCTTGGGGTTCTGTTCTATTGCCCAAGCTTATCCGTATCCACATGAGAAGTCATTTGGAGGTTTGGGCTGAAGTGTCATTAGTATGTAGATGGAACCCAGTTTCCACCTGCTTGTCCCAGGAGGGCTGTTGAAATTATGAATCAGTGTTTGGAGACTGTACAAGGTTGGAAAAGCGTAAACAATTGGAACTTAATCTTGATGAGACTAAGGTGCTGTTGGTGCTACTTGGGAAAGCTTATATGATGGTGTTGGCCAGGGATGCCTTATTACCAGCGTCATCTGTTATGCTAGCTGTAACCCTATTTGGAGAGCACCAAATTTACAATTGTTGTCCATGCACTAGTGACTTCCAGGCTAGACAAGTGCAGTGCACTCTTATTTTGAAGATGGTTTAGAAACCTCAACTATGGCAGAATGCAACCGCCTGACTACTAGTTAAGGCTGAGTGGCTGAATATTGTGCCACTAAGGCAGGGGTAGGCAACCTAAGGCCCGTGAGCTGGATGCGGCCCAATCGCCTTCTCAATCCGGCCCACGGATCAGCGTGTTTTTACATGAGTTTTTGCATGAGTAGAATGTGTCCTTTTATTTAAAATGTATCTCTGGGTTATTTGTGAGGCCTGCCTGGTGTTTTTACATGAGCAGAATGTGTGCTTTTATTTAAAATGCATCTCTGGGTTATTTGTGGGGCATAGGAATTCGTTCATTTCCCCCCCAAAATATAGTCTGGCCCACCACATGGTCTGAGGGACAGTGGACCGGCCCACGGCTGAAAAAGGTTGCTGACCCTCACTAAGGCATTTCCAGGCCAAGCTCAAAGTCCTGGTTATAACCTTAAAACCCATTAATGGTTGAGGACCAGGTTCTCTTAAGGACTGCCTGCACCTGTTACAATCTGCCCATACTTTAAGATCCTATTTGGAGATTTCTGGAGTTGCCAGTCTGTGCAAATAATTAGGCTGATGGACACACACAACAGGGCCTTTTCAGAAGTGGCTCCACAATTATGGAATATGTTTCTAAGTGAGATCAGGCAAGCATTAAGGCCCATTGCTCATTTTTAATGGGCCTTAATGACCCTTTTTATCATGAATTTGGGAAGCTAATCTGGATTATCAGTGGTGGCTGTTGTGGTGATGGCTGTTTTAGAGCTAGATGAGCTATTTTGTTGGTTTGTATGTTCGCAGGATAGAATTGGATGTTTTGATTTTTCAACTGCCTTTCCTGTTAGATTTTATGAATTTGAGAGGCAGCTTGCCTGAAAAGTGGTCTATAGGCCATTCAAATATAAATAAATAAATAGTGTTCCACAAAGAACGGGGGGGGGGGGACATGATACAATGCACATGAAGTGGGAAGCATAACACACCAGTGTGTTTCTGTGAAATGTGTGCCCGTGCGTGCCTATAAATCTGGAGCTACATTTTGTAATCTTAAAAGAGGAATGGGCTTCTGTTTTGTGGTCTATATGTGCATTCTTGTAACGTGGGAATATAAAGTAGTGACCTAAAAATGTCAATTTCAGAGTCTTCAGAGAAATCGTTTTCCTTGAAGCAAAGATATGAAGCCAACAGGGCCAAAAATATTGCCTAGCTGATCTTGATGAGAGCCAAATGAGCTTTCAGATAAACCTCATCTCCTCCTCTATTTCCCTTGATTGACACCTGAGCAGAGATTAATGTTGTAACACAACGTAATATGCAGCGTGTGAGTCTCAAATCATTTCTGTGGAATTGTGGGTCAAACCTTGTACACATCCATTATTGGAACGCAGAGCATTTTGCAATGATTTCCCTGCCAGAGATTAAAATGACCTTGCCTCATAGAATTTTTCTTTCATTTCATGTTGCTCTCATATGCCATCCCTCACTTTTCTCTTTGATTTTTACAGCAATTAAATATGAAAGTTATAACCAACACCAAAATTAAGAAGCCAGTGTCCTGTAAATTGCCAGAAATGGAACCTGTTCGCTATGGCTTAGGTGAGAATCACAATCATAATTTGACAGTTTCTCAACTGGAGCCTCCCTTTGGCAGGGTGGGATATAACAAGACTCATCCTTTTTATCTACCGTACCTTTCCTTTTATTGAACCCTTGGCTAGAGACAGATCATGCTTTTAAAGAGCTGTATAGGTTTTTGAAGCATTGCAGAAGCGCAAGCATGCAAAATCTGTGAACAGAAATAATTATGGGAGGAATTTGCAAATATTTATCATGGGAAATGATTGCCCATCAGATTCCAGGAAGGGGATGGATTTCCATTCCCAGTTCTCTCCTGCTTGACCGTCTTTGATTTCTGCTTCTTTGATTTCTGCAAAGGAGTAGGAGTAGGTGGCATGGCACCGGGTGCGCCTAATGTTGTTTCCAGGAGTGAAGTGGTGCCTGAGGCTTTTTCTTCGGTCCCCGGGAAAGGAGAGGAAGCCAAACCCAGGACGTACTTTCCAGAGACTTGGGTTTGGGCTCTGGTCCCTGTCAAGTAAGTAAAACTCTGCTGGGGAGGGAACCAAATGCCATGTAGGAACAAGAAGTATCTTGCTTGGCCATCACTTATTTAGCGCTCACCTTTTGCTCCATGCTTCCCAGGCACAGACCCACAATCTAAAGCTCCTTCTACAAGCCTTTGCTTTTGTTTGGCTTTGTTGCTCTGGAGCTTTTTCCACCAAAAACTCGGCCTTTAAAGTTGAAGTGCAACAAACATCTATTTGGGTTTTCTGAGGCTTGATGTTTGCTCCGATTTGACATTTTGCTCTTCTTCTTCCACTCAGCTGGCATTATCTTAAGGCTGTATTTTGTATTGTACATTGGCGTTTTATATAATAATTTCAAAAATGCATCTTTCTAATGTTTCTCTGAAAGCCTGCCCAGTGCCAGAAGTTTATGCTTATATCACTTACGAACCGGAGGTGAGCATTTGTAATTTTGTGGGGCTCGAATGGTGTCATTATACTGCTCATTATCATGCAGTATATACTTGCTCTACGGGAGCACAGGGGACGGGGGGTGGGACTCTAGTAAAGTGGAAAATTCCACATAAATAGGCAACTGTTCTGTTCTTCCCACTGATTGCAAGTTTGTACCAACAGCGGGGGGGACGTGGGTGGCGCTGTGGCTTAAACCACAGAGCCTAGGGCTTGCCGATCAGAAGGTCGGCGGTTTGAATCCCCGAGATGGGGTGAGCTCCCGTTGCTCGGTTCCAGCTCCTGCCAACCTAGCAGTTCGAAAGCACAACAAAGGGCAAGTAGATGAATAGGCACCGCTCCAGCAGGAAGATAAACGACGTTTCCATGCGCTGCTCTGGTTCGCCAGAAGCGGCTTAGTCATGCTGGCCACATGACCCGGAAGCTGTACGCCAGCTCCCTCGGCCAATAAAGCGAGATGAGCTCCGCAACCCCAGAGTTGGTCATGACCGGACCTAATGGTCAGGGGTCCCTTTACCTTTACCTTTACCAACAGCAGGAGTGCAGACCTCTCTGTAATATATCCTGAAGAAGGTTTCTCTTTTCTTGAGGCCCACAACATTTTCACAAACACCAGTGGCAGAGAGTATAAACTCCTATACTGCCGTCTCCAAATTCCTCTATTCTGATTGAGACCTAGCACAGAACTAGAGGCTTGGTTAAACTCATACTCGGAGGTGTGCTCCTCTTACCAAACAAACTTATATTCTGGTGATATAGGTTTTGCCTTAGCAGTGAACGACTCAATTTTCTTGTCACTGAGGGAGTGACCTCTCTTCCTGTTCTTCAGCGAGGAGGGGAAAGCAACTTACCCGGTCACCGCTCCAGACACGATCACGGAGTGGAACGCTGATGCCTTCTGTGTGGCTGACATTGGCTTCGGACTCGCCCAGCAAGCCAAGTTCCGGGTCTTCCAGCCATTTTTTGTGGATATGAGCCTGCCGTATTCTGTGGTCCGTGGGGAGACCTTGCTGCTAAAGTCCACTGTCTTCAATTACATGAAGGAATGTATCCAGGTTAGTGACCATTGAGAACAAGCAAACAAGCTTCCCTTATATGTGTATCCAGAAAGAAAGGGATGGGGGGAACCCCACAAGATAGAGATGGAGGCTGGGGGGGCTGGACTTCACCAGGGCCTTGCCCTTCCTACACCTGCACTCACATGTCTCTCCCAAGGGACAGGTCAGAATTTTTCCCTCCCCCCCCCCACTCTGCATTCAGTGTTGAGGGGACAGCTTGCATTTCTTGCTGTGGGTGAGGAAACAGAAGCTCCACTTTGGATGTGCCACAGAAGTGTGGACAACAGGAAGCGCAAGGCAGCCCCATCCCCTTCATGGCAGAAGAGGTCCATAGAGCACATTCCCTCCTGGGAACCTGCAGTTTTCCTTCCACAGCAACCCCTGAGTGTGCTTTAAATGTGTGGTGTGTGCACAGCCCCATATGCAACACAGCCTTATTGCTGCAAGAGACTAGAAAGCCACCCAGTCTGATCTGCTGCCAAGGCCTAGGGATGCCCATCTACTGCCCCCTTCCTCTTCCCCACAGCCGCAATCCAGGCCACCAGCTGAAGAGCTTCATGAAGGGCTCACAGAACAACAGCCATGAGGGGTTTGTGTGAGGAAGCCAAGCCACCCACTCGAATCCCAAAGGTTTTTGATTAGAGGTCTTCCTGTAAACTTTGTTGAGTGAATAAATCTCACCAGTCTGATCTGGGGTGGCCTTCCTCACATGTTAATATGGTACCCCCAAAGATCAAGGAGACCCCACTCACTGAGGTCTTACTGGAAACAGTCTACGCCCTACTCAGCTTCCCAGTGTGGGAATGTGCACCCTAGGCATGGGGCTCTGGATCTCACTCCTAGCATAGGGCCACCTCCTGTGCTGCCCGTGCCTCTTCTCTGAATGTTTGCCCCTTGCCTTGGATTCGCTGCTCTGCCTGCCTCTCTGCCTCTCTTCACGAGGGTCATTTTGCTGCATCTCCCAGGTGAGAGTGAAGCTGCTGGAGTCGCAGGAGGTGGATGTGAAGCCTTGCCCGGCCTGCCAGTTCAGCACCTGCCTCTGTGCTGAGGAGGCCCACACCTTCTCCTGGAACGTGACGGCGACTCAGCTGGGTGAGGTTGAGGCACCTGAGTGGGTGGGAGGAGACTTGTGGGGTTGAGGCTGCCAAGGGTCCCTCTCTTTCTTCCCCAAAGACCTTGTCATCTGAGGACACTTGGCAGAACCAATGGATTCTTCTGTTTGGAAGCCAACTGGGCATTAAGTGGAATATGGAAAATAATAAAAATGCCGCCTGCTGCATGTGCTATGGGTTTGTTTCCTCCCCATCCCAGATGGTGTCCCTCCCCAATTTCTGCTAATGGCAGCTGTGCATCAGGGCAGATTTGGGGACTGGGCTACAAAGGAGAGGTTGGGGGTCCGTCTCCATTCAAGAACCCCCTATACTCCGACCTCTGTCCCTTACATCCTTCTCCAGACTGAAGGCACGGTGGGCATGTTGGCGAATGTGGGGCTGGACTAAGGCTCTGGCCTCCAAGCAGCCTCTTCCCCTCCCTGAGCTCCTGGCACTCATCATGAGTCTGTGCCAATTTTGCCTTCCTCTAGGGCACGTCAATCTCTCAATCACCGCCGAGGCAGAGGAGACGCATGAGCTGTGTGGCAATAAGATTTCCACCACACCTGCGCGAGGCCGGTCAGACACAGTGATCAAATCCCTGCTGGTCAAGGTCAGTGTCTATGTGGCCTTCAGCCCCTGATGTCCAACTTTGGCTCACAGTTATCAAGTGCCAGCAGCTGATTCAGAACTCTGGGTCTCCCCTAAACAGGTGTTGTTGTTTTTTTTTTGGGGGGGGGAGAATTGTATTCATTGGGTGCTGGGCAGGAGAGGGCCTTTGGATTTTTGCAGCGCCTCCCTGTTTCCAGGTCTAAGGCGATGTCAGCCAGGGGCTGTGATCAATTGGAAGGCCTGGCAATTGCGAGAGCAGGGGAAAGGCAGAGAAGGTAGAAGGAGATTATTCCCCTGAGAGAGCAGCCCCACTCACCATCCCATTCTCTTTTCCTCCCACAGCCAGAAGGCGTCCTTGAAGAAGAGACCCACAATGTCTTCCTCTGCTCTTCAGGTGTGCTTAGGCTGCATCCCTTGCTCAGGGCACCTTGGCTTGTGATGGGGCCCCAGAGAACGCAAGTTGGAGAGAAGACGAAGTGTTGCTCTGCTTGTCACTGGGCTGGAGACGTGTCTCTTCCCTAGGGCAGTAGCGGGATGCAAAAGAGACCAAAGACACACACTCTGTCTCTCTGCTTGCCAAGGGGAGTAGGGATGGGATGGAGAGGGGGTGGAAAAACAGTTGAGAGAACACAGTAGCTAAAAACAGACTCTCTGAGCTAGCAAGCTCCTAGTCCCATCTTTGCTGTGTGCAAGTCCAACTGCAGATTATGACCACTTGGTTAGTGTATTCAACTGCATTAATTCCTGTTCTCCATCTCCTTTCAGGGGACCCAGTTCATGATGAGGTTTCTCTAAAGCTGCCTGGAGCTGTTGTGGAGGGCTCTGGCCGAGCTACCGTCTCCTGCATTGGTGAGGAAATTTGCCCCCACATTCCTGCCCCATCTCTGGCCACATGAGAGATGAGAGTCCATTACCAATATTCAAACCACGCAGAACAAAGATGGATAAGAGAGAGAGGCAGCCTGGGGGCAGGCTCTGTCCTGTGCACATTCCTTTAAGTGTCAGAGGAGAGCCAGCACAATCAGGAATCCCGGGGTCTTGATCATAATCTCCACATGTTTAAATAAAAGTGCATAGTGTTGGAGGAGAGCCTGTTGTCTCCATATGCACGTTAAACAAAAGTAATGTCCCCCGCACAACTTCCAAGGCAAAAACATGCTTTACAGGATATTCCAGATCAGATGCCCATGTTGATGCTGACAAGGCCTTGGATGCATGGGAACTTCTTGACAAGTCTGGCCATGCAGATGCTGGGCTTATCTAAGCAGATTTTATTGGACACAGTTCTTTGAATTTTAGGTGGCAGGTTGCTAGCAGAGAGGAGATTTTTCCTAGATTCTCTTCAGGAGTTTGGGGAAAGTGCTCACAACGTTTTCTTCCATCGTTTTGTCAACATCCAGGAGACATTATGGGTGCTGCGCTAGAAAACATAGACCAGCTACTTCAAATGCCCTTTGGCTGTGGTGAGCAGAACATGGTAAAATTTGTTCCCAACATCTTTGTCCTCCAATACCTGGAGAAAACGAACCAAGTGACTCCTGAGATCAAAGAGAAGGCAATAGAATACATGAAGAGTGGTGAGTAGAGCATTTCTCTGTCAGAAAAATGAGGAGAGGGCTGGCATGGACTGTGCAGATAGCAAAGGGGGATGGAATAGCAGTGCTATTTTTCTAGAAAAAGCCCCATGTACACCAGCTGTTAATTGCAAGGATAGGATACAAATGAGAGCCACTGTGATGTAGCGTTTAGAGTGCTGGCCTATGCGCCTGTCCCTGTTTACTGTGCCTTCTGGCAGTTTCCGCACTGTGAGAAGTGAGGTTACAGGGAACCAGGCAGAGGGCCTTCTCGGTAGTAGCGCCCGCCCTGTGGAACGCCCTCCCATCAGATGTCAAGGAAATAAACAACTACAGTGGTACCTTGGTTCTCAAACTTAATCTGTTCCGGGAGTCTCCCAAAATGGTTCAAAAGCCAAGGCATGGCTTCCGATTGGCTGAAGGAGCTTCTTTCACTCAATCGGAAGCCGCGTCGGACATTCAGCTTCCGAAAAACATTTGCAAACCGGAACACTCACTTCCAGGTTGGCGACGTTCAGGAGCCGATTCATTCAGGAGCCAAGCCATTTGAATACCAAAGTACCACTTTATCTGACTTTTAGAAGGCGTCTGTAGGCAGTCCTGTTTAGGGAAGTTTTTAATATTTGATGTTTTTTTGTGTTTTTAATATTCTGTTGGGAGCTGCCCAGAGTGGCTGGGGAAACCCAGCAAAATGGGCGCGGTAGAAATATTATTATTACTACTACTACTACTCACTGCATCCAGCAAACCAGCCTCATTAACTTGCATATTCCCAAACCGATAGTACTGATTCTTCCCTGTTTTCTGTAGGGTACCAACGTGAGCTCCTCTACAAACATGACGATGGCTCCTACAGTGCCTTTGGGAAGAGCGATGCTGAAGGCAATACCTGGTGAGTAAGCTGAGCTGGTGCCAGTTGGGCAAAGCTGTGGCTGTTGCTTTGAGTGGGTCTGAGACTGGAGCTGATTCTCCTCCTCCACTTTCTGTCCCGCTCCGCTCCCTTCCCCGCTCTGCAGGCTGACAGCTTTTGTGGTTAAGGCCTTGGGCCATGCAAATGCCTATATCTCTGTTGATGAGAAGCACATTCAGGAGGCTGTAGGCTGGCTGGGGAAGCACCAACTTCCCAGCGGCTGCTTTGAAAGTGTGGGGAGTCTCTTCAACAATGCCCTGAAGGTAAGAGCAGTGTGAATTATGATAACAGCACCATACTGTTAGAAAAGTTTGGTTCCTCCTCTCTGCTGAGCAGTAGCAAACTTACAGGGGGTTCCAGGGCCTGTGATCCTTTGGAGAATTGAGACGTGTCAAAGACTCTCATAACTTTAAGAAATATGGTTTATCCACCTACTTCCACTTTTCGTCTGCATGGAAGGAGACCAGATCTTACAGTATGGTCACTTCAAGAGGGGCTTGTTGTCCACAGCAGTGCAGCCATGGAGTCCAAGACATCTCCCCAAGCCAGCCTCCCCAAAATGGAACCCACTCTTTCTTCTTCCCAGAACACCCTGCTAAAAACTCTCTTTTCCTGTCACCTCACACCCAGTTACCCTAGCAACCTTCCAAACCCCCAGTCTCTGTTCACACCTCAGGGCAAAAGGGGGTCAGTTCTCTTGCATTGCCAATGGCTCTCAATGGTTCTGATTTGTTTCTTAATGGCCCTGGCTTGGTCTGGTCATATTGCACAAGCTAGCTCAGGGATTCCTCTGATGCCCTGTGTGTGAAGCTTCTTGAACATGCTGTTAAAGCCACGACAGATATTTGTGGTAAAAAGGTAAAAGGTCAAGGTCAAGGACCCCAGGACGGTTAAGTCCAGTCAAAGGCAACTATGGGGGTTGCGGCACTCATCTCACTTTCAGGCCAAGGGAGCCAGAGTTTGTCCACACACAGCTTTCTGGCTCATGTGGCCTGCATGACTAAACTGCTTCTGGCGCAACGGAGCACTGGGATAGAAAACAGAGCGCAAGAAATGCTGTTTACCTTCCCACCGCAGCGGTACCTATTTATCTACTTGCGCTGGTGTGCTTTCAAACTGCTAGGTTGACAGGAGCTGGGACAGAGCAACAGGAGCTCACCCTGTCACAGGGATTCGAACCACCAGCCCTCCAATCGGCAAGCCCAAGAGGCTCAGTGGTTTAGATCACAGCACCACCCATGCTTATTCATGGTAGTACCAAGCAGCACTACATGTATAATAAAATAAACAGTGTCTGTCAGAACACCTGCATTGGCACTTGTCCAAAAAACATGCTCACCTCAGTAAACTCTGCCTCTTTTTGTGCTGTTAATGTAGACATCCATTCATAGAAACTTGGAGCAAAAATCTCTGTACACCTGAAACAGGAAGCTGATAGGTAAAGGTAAAGGGACCCCTGACCATTAGGTCCAGTCTTGGATGACTCTGGGGTTGCAGCACTCATCTTGCTTTACTGGCCAAGGGAGCCGGCATACAGCTTCCAGGTCATGTGGCCAGCATGACTAAGCCACTTCTGGTGAACCAGAGCAGCGCACGGAAACGCTGTTTACCTTCCCGCCGGAGCAGTACCTATTTATCTACTTGCACTGGTGTGCTTTCGAACTGCTAGGTTGGCAGGAGCAGGGACCGAGCAACGGGAGCTCACCCCGTCGCAGGGATTCGAACCACCAACCTTCTGATCGGCAAGTCCTAGGCTCTGGGGTTTAACCCACAGTGCCACCTGTGTCTTTTTTACTTGGAGTAAAAATCTCTGTACACCTGAAACAGGAAGCTGATATAAGCCCATAAATCCGTCCCCAGGTTAGACCATGCTGGTGCTCTCTTAATAAAGGGGTCCAGAGGAGCAATCATTAGCAATGTTCCTGTTGCCTTTTGTCTTGAGAAGTGCAAGAAGGGAGCTGCCTGTCCTCTCTCAGCATCCTTACAAGGTCAGCAGTGGAGGCTGAGGGTCACTCCCACCCTGCAATTGCGTTTCTCTGTCAGGCAGAATCTCTGGTGCAGAAGAAGGCAGCTTGCTATTTCCTTCCTGTGAAAGCCACTTCCGAACTAGAGAGGAGGTGGGGTTGCAGGCTTCAAGTCCCTCCCTGTGATACTAGGGGAATCCTTGGCCGCGTCATTCCCCCCAGCCAGCCAATCGGCTAGACCGGGGGGCGTGGCCCGCCATATTTAGGGCCAGCATGGCCGAGGACCGCCCTCTTTGGATTGCCGTGCTACAGCTGACCGGGTTTTCCCACCCCACCCACCCGTTAGGCTAGGTTTTCCGACCTTGCTATGGACTGCGGTTGGTCGCCATCAAGGCGCCTGGTAGGAATTTTTCCATTTGGCAAATTGGCACCAGCCAACTGGTTTTCGCCTACCTCGTAGCAATCGTCACAACTTCCTGGGCATTGGCTGTTAGGCATTGGTAGGGGTATTGTTATGCAGATTATAAGGGGGGGAAGGACTACCCAGATCGAAGGGTAGTCCGGTAAAGGATTCAGGGGAACGTGGCCTTGTCCTATGCCTATGGAGGTGTGTCTTTATTTCCCGGGGGGGGGGGCGGGAACTCACCACGCAAACAGCAGTAGCTGATGAACAACCAAGGCCCAATATGTTTTGGTGCCTTTGTCAGAAAATCTCGATTAACAGAAAGAAAACAAATTATAATGAATGTAGTTTTACAAGATCTCTCTCCTGCTTCCTGTGCTGCATGACCGATTCCTCCTGACTAAGGAATGTTTTGGCCACTCCTTGTATAAACGTCCTTGGGGCGTGAGCGATACCTTGCAATTACCTTTCCTGACATTTAAGGTGGGAGTTTCACACAGACAGGAGTGAATCATGTTGGTGCTTATAAGTGATGCTTAAAATAGTCATATACTCAAGGCCTGATCATTGTTTTCCAAACTGCGAGGAAATGGCTCTCATAGTCCCCTGGCTTGACTTCTCTCTTCCATTCTTAGGGTGGCGTGGATGATGACTTCTCACTAACAGCTTACATTGCTGCCTCACTGCTGGAACTGGGCAAGAATGTAAGTCCCCACAGAGTTCTGGGCCTTCCTCATTAGTCCATTGTTAACCCAGGATCCAAAGGATGAACATTATAGACAAGGAATAGACGTGTTTACTGGAATAGACACATGGGTTGTGTGCACATTCAAAGGACATTTCCCACCTCAAAGAATTCTGGGCCCTGTAGTTTGTTAAGGGTTGCTGGAGTTAGAAGAGATAGATAGAGTTAGAATTGCCCAGATTTCTTTGAGGAAAAGAATGCGCTTTGAGTGTGCTTTAAAAATATTTATACATGCCACCCCAATCTCCATGCAGCAAGAGATTTCTGGGGTTCAAGCACTTGCCCAGAGGTCAGATTCCTTGGAATGAAGATCAGCGGGGACTGTCTTTAGGATATACAGTTCTTTTTACCTATATATACAACCTGAGCGTAGGATGGAGGAGCATTCACACCCCAAAATATATTGCTTCTACATTAGTGTGAGCTTTGGAAGCAGCACAGAGCAAGCATGTCTCTGTGTGTCTGTTTCTAGCAACTCGCACAGAACTCTCTGGTTGCTGATTGGCTGCTCCTGCAGGCCAGTTAGGTCGCTGATTCACTTCCACCTGGAGCTGGATTGGGTGGCTCCTGCGGACCAATCAGACTCTCTGTTTAGGGAAGCTTCTAATGTTTAATAGGTTATTGTATATTAGTGTTTTATTGGAAGCTGCCCAGAGTGGCTGGGGAAACCTAGCCAGATTGGTGGGGTATAAATAAATTATTATTATTATTATTATTATTATTATTATTATTATTATTATTATTTTGTCCTTGAAATATACTCGAAGTCGAGTGTGGATTTCATGCTCTTTATTCAGCTCATAGTAGCAATGAATGAAACTTTCCCCAAAACGTCTAGCTTTATATACATTATTTACACAATGGGCCCTGCGTGATTGGCTAATTCCGGGCTGCTCCTGTAGGCCAATCAGGTTGCGGATTCACCTCCTTCAGAAGCCTGATTGGCTGCTCCTGCAGGCCAGTCAGGTCACTGATGCACTTCCACCTGGAGCTGGATTGGGTGGCTCTTGCGGACCAATCAGACTGCTGCATTCTAGATCCTGTTGTTCTAGGATTCAGCTCAGTACATAACAGTCCTCCTACTTAGCAGTTAGGTGAGGGGCAGGGAAGGGCCCATTCATTTGTTCTATGCCAAAGAGCAACTTCTTTTGTTATGTTCCTCATGGTGCTTAGCTAGTCAGCCAAAGCCATTAGCTGGACAAAGGAATTGGTTTGGCAAGCTTGCTGTCATGCATTCTACCATAACAGATACAGGATTCCGAAAATTGGAAGGGACTCAGGGCATCATCCGGACTGACACCCCACCCCCACAACTCATAACAGTATGTTTGCAACTGAAGCCATCAATGCAACTGAACTGATTCATCCATTTCCTGGCATTTAGGCAGTTGAGTGAGCACTGAAAGCCCTTAACATGCTAAACCTGGCTTCCTCAGCCACAGCCCTCCAGATGTTTTTTACACTGCAATTCCCATCATCCCTGACCACTGGTCCTGCTAGCTAGGGGTCATGGAACTTGTAGGCCAAAAAACATCTGGAGGGTCGAGGTTGAGGAAGCCTGTGCTAAACCATGGGTAGGCAAACTAAGGCCCAGGGGCTGGATCTGGCCCAATCGCCTTCTAAATCCAGCCTGCGGACTGTCCGGGAATCAGTGTGGTTTTACATGAGCAGAATTTAAAATGCATCTCTGGGTTATTTGTGGGGCCTGCCTGGTGTTTTTACATGAGTAGAATGTCTGCTTTTATTTAAAATTGCATCTCTGGGTTATTTGTGGGGCATAGGAATTCGTTCATAATTTTTTTTTCCAAAATATAGTCCAGCCCCCCACAAGGTCTAAGGGACAGTGGATCAGCCCCACGCTGAAAAAGTTTGTTGGCCCCTGTGCTAAACCATGTTTATTCCGTTAACTGAATTTGATTACAATTTGAGAAGGCTATGCCAAAAACTTGAAAATTAGAAGCTGGTTTGTTGGGTGACCTTAAGCAAGAGGTCATTTGGCCTTCATGCTCTACAATCAGCCCAGTTTATTTCTCTGCTTCGTGTGAATGTTAAAGGTGCAGGAGCATGCCTGACTGGGGATTTTCAGGTCAATAGGAAAGAAAAACGTGCACCGCTTGTCAGCTTGTTGGGTTTAAGTAATTTCTTGCTCAGCATCCTGAAGCTTACCTCTCCAACAATATACATAAGATGTAGTAATATAAAGCCTGCCCCCTCATATAGGATATTATGAAATCATATCCAAGCTGCAAGCTAATTGAGTCATTCCATTTTTTTAAAAAAAAAATTGCTTTAAAGGATACCATGGTAGAGAACGCCTTAGCCTGCCTTAAGAAGAACTTAAGTTCTGCAGAGAACAGCTATTCCAAGGCTTTGCTAGCTTATGTCTTCACTTTGGCTGGAGACACAGAGATACGGCATCAGCTCCTAACAGCCTTAGATGAACAGGCTGAAAAAACAGGTAGGAGGGATTATTTCATTCAGTACAATCTTTGTTCTGGAGGTTGCTGTTTTGCAAGCCTGGTTTCCAGGCTTCCTTTTCCGATGCCCCATTCTGAATATTAGCCCTTTCCTCTGAAGGTGCTATGGGATAACCAGCCTCATATAAACAACATGCTTAAGTCTACTTAATGCATGAAGGGGTTAATACCATAGAGCAAGCTGTCCTGCCAGGCTTAGTGAGGCTACTTCCCCTTACCTTGGGAGGAAATAGGTAATCAAGCCTTTTCACTCTAGTCTATCTGAGAAGCTCAGCTTGTAAAGAGGTTTGAGCTGATTGAGTTAAACTGCATGGCTCTCACAAACCACTCTTGAGTTCCTATATTCTGAGCACGTCACTTGCTGCCTTTCCCATCTAAACTTATACATATGTCAATTCATGTCTTTTTTCAATCTCTGCGAAATAAGAAAATAAACCCTCCAGAATTATCAGGGTCTTTGGATTCTCAGGAATAATGGAGAAGGATTTGGGCTATTATGGAGCAGTAGAGCTGGCTTACTTTTATGTTCTGTTACTGAACGATGTTCTCCTTCATTCTTTCCACCTCCTTTGTAGATGGGGCCATATCCCTCTCAGATGTAGAGACAACAGCCTACTTTCTCTTGAGTTACCTCTCCAAACCAGAGGTGTCCACCGATGAAATCACATATGCCTCCCAGATTGTGCGTTCCCTCACCAAAGCACAGAATCCATACGGAGGCTTTTCTTCCACACAGGTAACAGGCAAGATCTTTCCTCTGTAGAAAGGGGAGGCATCTCAGACAAGGAGAACTCTTCTTTGCCGAGTACATTTTGGTGTTTCCATGTGAATAACACAAATATATTCTGGCAGCGGAGGCTTGTCACATTAAATTGAAGGACTTGAATTTGCCTCGGCTAATGCAATCGGTATTGGTGACAATTTTTGTTTTAAAATGTTTGTTTATTTGTTGAAATTATTGAACATGATACTAAGTGAACCACATAAAGTAAAGTGTCATGGGATGCAATAAATGAATAAGGGAACTGGTTAAATTTTAATCTTTCGGCAAATTACACTATTATATGCCTTGTGTCAAACTGGGCCACAAAATCATGGCATGGAAAGAAGACCCATAAAAATATGATGAAGAAGGATAGCATTTGGAACACTATGGAAAAGGGGGATAAAATATAGCACAGGACTGTTCCATGCAGATATGCACGTGAAGATGTGCAGTCACATATCTAAATAATCAGTAACCGTGCCTGTTTATAATCTCCCTGCACATTCATTCATTGCAAACAGCTACGCTTGCATATGCATGAGAATGATTGCTACATGTTGCCAAAATTACCAGTAATGGGTGATTTACCTGATGGTTTTAAAGAAGAATCTTGCACCTACCACACCCAAGATGACAATTTGCTTTCCCCAGGACACAGTGGTTGCCCTGCAGGCTTTACCCAAGTACGCAGCCTTGACCTATCGTGAAACAGGCGATGTGAAGGTCCTGGTGAAATCCAGTGGGGGTTTCCAGCACGAATTCCATGTGGACAAGCAGAACCGTCTGGTGTTGCAACAGGCGCCTCTCGCAGAGGTTCCTGGTCAATACAAAGTGGAGGTGTCAGGAGACGGCTGTGCTTATGTGCAGGTAATCTCATGGAAATCACAGGGGATGAGTAGCTATGAAAATAAAGGTGTTTCATTGAAATTCTACTCGATATTGATCCAAAGCAGAACTCCAATGTATAGTTAGCAGCGTAAAAAAATAAACATGTTGCGGGATTCCCTCCCCCCAAAAATAGACCAGAGGCAATTGGATTTCATCCAGCAGAGCTTTACTTCCACTGAAGGCGAATGAGCACAATGGTCACAAATCCAATACATCCAGGATTGACACTGTCCATAAGAAATCCAGTTGCAGCAGACTTCACGTAAACTTATAATAACTTATAATAGGACCAAAACTCAACACTATTGTCAGGGGTTTAGGTGCAGAGGCACGGGCAAGGGAGGAAACAGAGAGCGAAGGGGAGGAGACAGAGGAAAGGATGAGTGATGACGACGACCCGAGATCTCCCAGTCTTTCCAGTGAATCAGAGGATTCACAGAAAGGAGCACCAGTGGCCAGGGCAAGGGGGGCGTCTAGGGAGGCACCCCAGGAAGATAGAGCCAGAGGAGACTCAGGGGGGAGCAGCTGGAAATCGGGACCAGCGTCACCGCCAGGAAGCAGGGAAGAGGAAAGGAGCCAGGAGGGAAGCGCTGGCAGCTCACCACAGGAGGGAGGGCAGGAGTCAGGAGTGGCCACACCTCCATCGGGGAGCGAAGAAACGGTTAAGAGGAAAGTGGAAGGTTGGGCGCGCGCGCCAAGTTCAAATGCAGAGGAAGGCGGCGCAGTGAGCAGCCCCGAAAGGGAACCGGGTCCTAAAGCCCGGCGCAAGGAGGCAGAAGGGTCTGGGTCAGCGTCCGAAGAATCCCGGAAGGAAGAAGCCCCGGGGGGTAGAGGGACCCAGAGGAGGACAGTCAGGAGGAAAAGGTGGAGCAAGGCTAGGATATTAAGTTGGTGCGCACGGGGCGGAGACTCAGACGGAGCCTCGCCGATCTAGCTAGTAGACGTAGAGTTGCAGACAGCAGCGTGAGAATGGAAACTGTAATTCAATAAAGACTTTTACTTAATGACCGCTGGCTAGCGTGATCCTCTGTGAGCTAGGATCTTGAAGCAGCTCTGACAGTAGGCTCCGTCTCCACATTGTGGGCATCTGCAGCCTCGAGGAGAGGAGAGAAACAGGCGCCCACTAGCGAGCTCACGAACGGCAGGAGACATGACGGCTGAGCAGCAGATAGAGGACCTCAGAAAAGCAGTGGCACAACTGAACGCCGAGGTTCTCGCATCCAGGAAGAGAGAGGACGAGGCAGCTGCCGCCTGCAGGGATCTCCAGGTCAGGTTAGACGTACTGGCAAAGCAACCACCCCGGCAGGAGGGAATTGGGTTGGCGAGACGGACAGGCGGGCTGCTCTCTCACTTCGATGGGAACCTGCAACAGTATCCCAACTTTAGAGCCGACGTACTGTGCGCACTGCAACTGTTGCATAAAGACTTTAGAGATGAACAGGAGAGAGTGGGGTTCATCATGTCCCATCTGCATGGGGAGGCGAAAGCATGGTTGCGCAATTTATGGAGAGATAACGATCCGGCGCTCCAGAATGCGGATGCCTTTATTAAAGCGATGGACGGGTGTTTCTTATCAAGTATTGACATTGATCTTGCACGGAAGGAGGTGCATGGGCTGAGACAAGGGAGGGCCAGCGTCAGACAGTATCATGCACGCTTTTTCGCCTTGGTCAGCGCCCTGGAATGGGACAGAGATTCGGCTCCTGTAAGAGACCTCTTTTGGGAGGGACTGCACAACTCGATTAAAGATGAGAGAGCGAGGGGGGAGAGACCCCGAACCACCCAGGAGGTCGTTCAGAGGGCACTGGCCGTGGGGGTGAGGCTGGAAGGACGTCCGTGGAGCAAGGACGAAGGACGTGGAGGGCGCGAACCAGCCGGGGGCCCCTCCTTCTTTCCCAGAGAAGCAGCGCGAACGCAATCCACGCCTCCGCCAGGAGGAGGAGCCGAACCTATGGAGGTTGGAGGTGCAAGGGCTCAGTCAGCAACCAGAGCCCTAGCACCGGCAGCAGTGAAGGCGAAGCCTCCTAGAGGGACCAGGAAGTGTTACGTCTGTGAGCAGCCAGGGCATATGGCGAAAGAGTGTCCCCAGAGGCCCCACAAGCTTACTGCAGCCTCAGCAATGGTGACTGCAGCAACGCAGCAGGGAGGACCACAGCAGGGAAACGACAATGTCTGGCTGGAGGAAGAGGCACTGGGGCCCAGCCAGACGTGTTAGTGACGCAGTCCCCAGAAATTTTACAGCCAGTGAACCCCCTCCCGCCCAAACCAGTAGTGAGGCTCACAGCATCTCTCCAGCTGCCCAATGGAATCACCATGGACGTGCCAATCACCATCGACTCCGGCAGCAACGCGGACTTTATAGGGCAGGAATTTGTCGACAGGCACGCTGTGCAGTTGCTGCCGGCCACACTGCCCCTGCAGGTTGTCACGGTGGATGGCAGGGAGCTGCTAGGGGGGCAAGTGGTGAAGCAGACGCCACCAATGGTGATGCGACTTGGGAATCACAGGGAAGTCATCAGCTTCAACGTCACTCAACTGTCTGACACGCCCATTGTATTGGGTATGAGTTGGCTGGACAAGCACAGCCCAACGATGGCTTGGTTCCAGAGGCAGCTGGTCTTCGGCTCTTCCTTTTGTGCTGAACACTGCATCGTACCCAGGCAGGAAGGAGAGGAAGAGGAGTCACAGCTGCTGCTAGGCACGCTGCAAGCGATTCCCCACAAGTACGCAGAATTTCTGGAAGTTTTCTGCGAGAAGGAGGCGGACAGGCTACCCCCTCACAGACCATATGACTGCAAAATTGACCTGCTGCCGGGGGCGGCGCTGCCTAAAGGGAAGCTGTATTCCATGTCTGAGGACGAACTGCAGGAACTCAAAGACTTCATCGCTCATAATTTGGAGCGCGGTTTCATCCGGGAGTCTAAGGCAGTGGGGGGCAGTCCTGTATTCTTTGTTAAGAAGCGAGACACGCCCCAAAAAAGACTCGTAGTGGATTACAGGATTTTGAACAGTGTGACCAAGCCGTCGGACTTCCCCATGCCCCGCATCGACGACCTCCTGGCGAAGGTACGGAAAGGAAAGGTGTTCACCAAGTTGGACCTGCGGGGGGCGTACAACCTCATTCGCATGCGGGAAGGTGATGAGTGGAAGACAGCCATGTTCACGCCACTGGGTACCTACGAATACAGAGTTATGCCTTTTGGACTACAAAATGGCGCTCACGTTTTTCAAGCATTTATGCATCACGTGTTGGCGGGACTTCTCTACAAGACGTGCGTCTGTTTCTTGGATGACATCCTGATCTTTTCGGAGTCGCAGCAAGAACATGACAAGCACGTCAAGGAAGTGCTGGGCAGGCTAAAGCAACACAGGCTCTACGCCAAGCTGGAGAAGTGCCAATTTGACGTGCCGGAGGTGGATTTTCTGGGCTACAAGCTGTCTGCCAAGGGGCTCGCCATGGACAGCGCCAAGGTTCGAGCGGTGTTGGATTGGAAGAGCCCACGCAACCGGAAGGAGGTCCAACGGTTTGTCGGCTTTGCGAACTTCTATCGCAAGTTTATCAAGGGCTTCGCGATGCAGACGGCGGCCATCACTGACACCCTTAGCTCCAAGAAGAAGAAGTTCATCTGGACAGAGCAGGCGGAGCAGTCCTTTCAGGCCCTCAAGCGTCTCTTCGCGTCGGAAGAGCAGCTGCTTCATGTCAACCCCAGCATGCCGATGAGGGTGGAGACAGACGCTTCGGACAGAGCAGTGGGGGCGGTCCTGCTGCAGAAGGACCCGCAGGGCGTGTGGCGGCCGGGAGCGTTTTACTCCAGGAAGCTCAGCAAGTCCGAGCAGAACTACACCATATGGGACAGGGAGTTGCTGGCCATTCATGCAGCGTTCAAGGCGTGGAGGCACTTTCTGATCGGCGCCAAGCACACGGTGCAGGTTTGCACGGACCACAAGAATCTGGAACACTGGCGCACGGCACAGTTCCTGAACCAGAGGCAGATACGTTGGGCTGAGTTCTTTGCGGACTTCGACTTCCGAATAGAGTATGTCCCGGGGGACACCAACATCATGGCAGACGCTCTCTCCCGCAAGCCACAGTATCTGGAGGACGCAACACCAGCGGCCGCCATGCACATCTTTGCACCGACAGTGTGGGCGTGCGCCGCGGCGACCGTGGACCTAGAGGCGGTGCGGCGAGCGTTGCAGGGGGACTCCTTCGCACAAACGAAGATGGCAGAGGTGCGAGGGGGCAAGGCAGCGGCCGACGGTTTCCAGCTACGAGATGGCTTGCTCATCCGTAAAGGGGCCATCTACGTGCCGGGTGACGAACTTCGAGCCAAGGTGCTACAGCAGCTGCACGACGCACCCACGGCCGGGCACTTTGGCAAGGAGAAGACGGTGGAATTAGTAGCCAGGGATTTCTGGTGGCCTGGAATGAGAGGGGAGGTCGCAGACTACGTAGCGAGGTGTGACACCTGCCAGAGGGCAAAGCCGGTGCACAAACCGCCGGCTGGACTGTTGGAGCCGCTGCAAACTCCGGTCGAACCTTGGGAAAGGGTGGCTCTGGACTTTGTCACGGATCTGCCCAGCTCAAGGGGCAAGACGGCAGTGTTGGTGGTGGTGGACCTGTTCTCCAAGATGGCGCATTTCATTCCGTGTGCTAAGGTGGCCACGGCGGAGCAAACCGCCAAACTGTTCATAGACCACGTGTTCAAGGTTCACGGTCTGCCACGGTCTATTCTGTCCGACCGCGGGCGGCAGTTCATCTCGAACTTCTGGCAGAAACTGATGGGCTTCCTAAACGTCAAGATCAATCTGGCGTCGGCGAGACACCCGCAGACCAACGGGCAAGCGGAGCGAGCCAATGCCATCATGCAGCAGTACCTGAGATGTTATGCAAACCAACAGCCTGCGACGTGGGTGGATTACCTGCCGCTTGCAGAGTTTGCCTACAACAACACGAAGCACGTATCCACGGGCGTCACGCCGTTCTTCGCCAACAACGGGCGGCACCCTAGAACCTTTCCGGGACTGGAATGCAGGGGAGAAGGGGAGCCGCAGTCAGCAGATGCGTTCGCGTCGGAGCTGCAGGAAGTCCACGATCAGCTGCGGCGCCACCTGGAGCTGGCTAAACACGCATACAAGGTACAAGCGGACAAACACAGAAGGGTTGGCGAAGAGCTCCACGTGGGAGACTGGGTCTGGTTAGCAGCCCACGCAGTGCCGGCCAGGTCGTTGGCCAAGAAGAAACTAGGGCATAAACAACTGGGGCCCTACCAAGTCGAAGAGCAGGTCAACCCGGTGGCTTTCAGGCTGGCGCTTCCGGAGGGTTCCAGAATGCATCCGGTGTTCCACAGATCGGTGCTCACTCCCTACAAGGCACCGCACAGGTTCCAGGAACCCGGAACGGCGCCGAGTCCGCTCAGAGAAGGAACGGGGCACGCGGGAGTGGCACAGGAGGAGCGCATCAACGAAGTCACGGAGATTTTGGACTCCAGATGGGGGGAAGAGGGAGTAGAATACTTTCTCGCCAGGGAGGGCACCCCGGCCAGTGCGAACAGCTGGGTGCCGGGCTACGCTTTAGACGAACCTCTGCTCAAAGACGAGTTTCATGCCCTCTTCCCACATAGACCTATGCCAGCAGACTTTTTCGACGACTGGCTTTTCACGCCCACGCTTTCGGACAGCACGTTCAGGGGGTTCGACTCGGACGAGGAACCAACACGAGACGTCCGTTCCCCGGAGGGGTCACCCTCGGGATCTGTCTCAGAACCCTCGTATTGGTGGGACGATAGGCCGGAGGAGCAGTTCCGCAGGAAGTGGCTGGACTGTTCCGGCCGAGCAACGCCGCCTGGAGGAAGTGCGGGAGAGACGGACATGGACATTTTCGGGGACGACCCTGGTTTCGAGCACGGCGGCACAGAGATGGAAGAGGAGGTGACTGTCGTCAACGAGAGCAGAGAGGAAGACCTGGAAGAGTTCCGCTGGAGGCCTGCCACGGGAAGCGACCGATATCCGACGTTCGTCCCTTTGCAACAGCAGCCCCCAGCTCCAGCACCGGAAGGAGGGGAGGGGGGACTGGGGGGCTTCGAGGGGGGGATGGATGTCAGGGGTTTAGGTGCAGAGGCACGGGCAAGGGAGGAAACAGAGAGCGAAGGGGAGGAGACAGAGGAAAGGATGAGTGATGACGACGACCCGAGATCTCCCAGTCTTTCCAGTGAATCAGAGGATTCACAGAAAGGAGCACCAGTGGCCAGGGCAAGGGGGGCGTCTAGGGAGGCACCCCAGGAAGATAGAGCCAGAGGAGACTCAGGGGGGAGCAGCTGGAAATCGGGACCAGCGTCACCGCCAGGAAGCAGGGAAGAGGAAAGGAGCCAGGAGGGAAGCGCTGGCAGCTCACCACAGGAGGGAGGGCAGGAGTCAGGAGTGGCCACACCTCCATCGGGGAGCGAAGAAACGGTTAAGAGGAAAGTGGAAGGTTGGGCGCGCGCGCCAAGTTCAAATGCAGAGGAAGGCGGCGCAGTGAGCAGCCCCGAAAGGGAACCGGGTCCTAAAGCCCGGCGCAAGGAGGCAGAAGGGTCTGGGTCAGCGTCCGAAGAATCCCGGAAGGAAGAAGCCCCGGGGGGTAGAGGGACCCAGAGGAGGACAGTCAGGAGGAAAAGGTGGAGCAAGGCTAGGATATTAAGTTGGTGCGCACGGGGCGGAGACTCAGACGGAGCCTCGCCGATCTAGCTAGTAGACGTAGAGTTGCAGACAGCAGCGTGAGAATGGAAACTGTAATTCAATAAAGACTTTTACTTAATGACCGCTGGCTAGCGTGATCCTCTGTGAGCTAGGATCTTGAAGCAGCTCTGACAACTATATACAGAACACCACACCAGAAGGAAGAGAGATCAAAAAAGAAAGTGAAACCCAGGCTCCTTCTAGCCTTCCTTTTATAGTCAATGTTACCTTTCAGAAAGAGATAAGAGAACCAGTTTAAGCAGCTGTACTCCGCTTCTCTAAAGGAATAACCCAAACATCATGAGCCTTCTGCTTGTTTCTTTCACACAGAGAAGCTTCCAGAACCCTCTTGAATTAATTAGAATAGGAAAGATCTCTACACATCAGATCAATACTTTCTGTTCTAAGAAATGCAGACTGGCAAGAATGATATGTATGTTTCATATGCATGCAAGCACCACAGCTCTATGCAAATATACCACCCCTAGATCTGTCCACTGTGCTTTTTAAGATTGCAAGGATGAAAAGCTTTTTCTGCACAACGTAGTACAGTACTTGCTTGATATTGTTGCTACAAGGTAACAGGAGCTGGGAATAAAAACATTCTTTTTTTTCTCCACTAGACTACCCTTCGATTTAACTACTCACCTGAACAGACCAATGTTTTTGCTTTGAGTGTGGAGACGTCGCCAAAGGAATGCAACCAGGCTTCCAGGAAATTTTTCGACATCCAACTACAAGTGAGGTATGGAATTTTACCCCGGTTGGTTCCTGAGCTCAGATAAACACAGGGAGAAGCAGCCTGTAAGGTTTTAGTGGCATGAAGAATTGCACCCAGCTCCCCTAGGAAGCTGTTAAGAAATGCTAGCCATTGAGCCTCATCTCCCCCTTGGTTGCTTTCTTTACTGAAACTTGACTCATTTCCTCCGATAGCTACACAGGTCAACGGAAGACAAGCAACATGGCCCTGATAGAAGTGAACATGGTATCAGGATTCATACCGCTGAAGAAGTCTGTGAAGAAGGTGAGAAAGTCTTCCGAACCTCCATCTTCTGCCCTTCCTCAGTGCATGCAAGATGCATTTCTAACATTTGTTAGTGGTCATATAAATTGTACACTAGTAATGATCTGTTAGGGGACACGGGTGGCGCTGTGGGTTAAACCACAGAGCCTAGGACTTGCTGATCAGAAGGTCGGCAGTTCGATTCCCCTTGACGGGGAAAGCTCCCGTTGCTCGGTCCCTGCTCCTGCCAACCTAGCAGTTCAAAATCACGTCAAAGTGCAAGTAAATAAATAGGTACCACTCTGGCAGGAAGGTAAACGGTGTTTCCATGCACTGCTCTGGTTTGCCAGAAGCGGCTTAGTCATGCTGGCCACATGACCTGGAAGCTGTACACTGGCTCCCTCAGCCAATAAAGCGAGCTGAGCATCGCAACCCCAGAGTCGGCCACGACTGGACCTAATGGTCAGGGGTCCCTTTACCATTAATGATCTGTTAGGAGATGCTGCTTTAGGCTTGTTGTGAAAAACCAGTTATGGCCATTGTCAGGGAACTGCCATCAGTACTGGAGGGGGAGAGCGAAAGCCAGAGGTATTCCAGAGAGCGTCCAGGGATCGGGAGGAGCAGCCCATCTTCTGGGGAAGAGAATCAGCGTAGCACCAGGGGAGAAGGGGGGCAGCTGGGGGAAGTGGCGAGGCAGTCTCATGACTCCTTGCCTAGGACCAGCGGGGAGAGTAGGGGTCCTCCATTGCCCACGCCCTCCCTGCGCAGAAGGCTTCCGCGCAGAGAGGGTAGGCGGAGACTAGGCGTCAAAGAACTTCTTTGCTGGAAGAAGTTTAAGAAACGCCCACTGACGGATTCTGCCAGCAATTGAGTCAGCCACGGGTGAGTGGCTGTCCGGACAGAAAAGGTTCACTTTGGCAACCCAGCCAGGTGTTTGCACCCAGCCGGGGAGATAGGCACCTGCTTACGCATGAGCAACCCCTAGAACCATTACAGCCATTTACCTCAAATCCTCTCAGATTGGCACCATATCTGGCTTGCTGGAAGCATCTACCCACTGAAGAATCTGAAATGTTCCCCTGGCAAAAGAAAAAGGAGAACGCATGTCTGAAGTGTTGCTTATACAACCCATTAGGCGTCCTTTCCAGTGCAAGATGAGATAGAGAGGCACTTGCTCGAAATTGCTCTCTTATGTCCTGTCTAGGCCAAAAACAGTGTGCAATTTCTGATGGCAAGCAGCCCTCTCAGGCGCAAAGGTCTTGGGGCATTCTCCTCCTTTGAACGGAGAAGGGTTTCTGCCAGGTGGAATGTATGGAGGCTCAGGTCTGCCTAGCAAAAAGATGCAGCCAGGGAAGTAACGTGGTGGAAACAACCTACAGGCCACAATTTGGCCATCCCTAGTATTAAAACAAAGATGCAAATCTGTAGATTGAGCAGCCCACACCTCACCTTTTGCATGAATGCACAGATCTCATGAGTGGCTGCAGCATAAGGCTGGTATAAACAAAATCACAATCAAGATGTTCCTTAACTGTGTCCTGCTGTTCTATATTCTGACAGCTGGAAGGGAAAGCCAACGTAAAGAAGGTGGAATTTGACCCTGACAAGATCAGCATCTACCTGGATCAGGTGAGAACTATGGTATGAAACTTGGACCAGGAGTACTTGGGATGGGGTGGCTTAAGAGACTTCATTTCAGAAGTCTAGGAATGTGGAAAAGCAGGTATGTATAATAGGGTTGTGTTCTGTAGGAGTGGTTGCAAGAGCTAGATCTGATATTTTGCCCCACTCTGTTTCTCTTTAGTTGGACAGCACTGTTCAAACCTATGTTTTCTCTGTGGAGCAAGAAATTGACGTGCTGGATCTTAAGCCAGCGATAGTGAAAGTCTATGATTATTACCATCCAGGTAAGCATCTGACTGGTTACTCCCCATTAATATGCAACTGCATCATGACTCCGCAGTCCTGACTTTTTGCTCCCACAGAACTTTGCCAGGGCGCTTCAGTCTCTCAGCTGCTCTGTTTCTGTGGTGGTTTTTTTTAAAGTTGTTCTTCCCCAGTACTTGGCATCCATGGGCAGCTGCCAGGGCTCTCCACAGCTTGACAGGGTCCACTGCGGCTGAAATTTACCCTGGGCTCTAAGTAGCCCAAGATCGCTGGGTTCTAAGCTGCCATTTTAATTTCCCACCATGCTCCCAATGTTACATCATTCCAGGACATTGCAAGAAATGTAATTAGTAGGTGCTGTGGTTTAAACCACAGAGCCTAGGACTTGCCAATCAGAAGGTCGGCGGTTCAAATCCCTGCGATAGGGTGAGCTCCCACTTCTCAGTCCCTGCTCCTGCCAACCTAGCAGTTCGAAAGCATGCCAGTGCAAGTAGATAAATAGGTACCGCTGCGGCGGGGAGGTAAATGATGTTTCTGTGTGCTTTGGTTTCCGTCATGGTGTTCCATTGCGGCAGAAATGGTTTGGTCCTGCTGGCCACATGACCCAGAAAGCTGTCTGTGGACAAACGCCGGCTGCCTTGGCCTGAAAGCAAGATGAGTGCCACAACCCTGTAGTCGCCTTTGACTGGACTTGACTGTCCAGGAGTCCTTGACCTTGTTTTCTAATTTTGGGGGGTTGTTTTTTATTGCTTTCAATATGTTACTGATATTTTGCTCTCTTAAACGTTGCTGCACGTTTTATTTCATTGCACTGGGATTTGGGGCTGCGAGGTGGCATAGAAATAAAGGAGAACGTAACATCTCACAGGCAATTCTTCTCTCTCGCTCAGATGACCATGCAGCTGTCGAATATAATGCCCCCTGCAGCGCAGGTATGGAACAAAGCAGCTCTTGTGACTTGCTGGTTTGTATGGGTTGAGTCGCTTCTCAAGAACATTAGAAGCTGCCTTACACCAAATCAGACCATTGATCCATCTTGCTCTGTATTGTCTACACTGGACTGGCAGCCGCTTTCCAGGGTTTCAGGCAAGGATCCTCTCCCAGCCCTACCTGAAGATGCTGAGGACTGAACCTGGGATGTGAAGTTGAACCAGACCTATTCAAGCACCCTGTTTATTTATTTATTATTCTTCCATTAGCACTTAACTCTCCATAACATGGGAGTCCTCCCCTCCAGCCCCCCAAATTGCTATCTTCAAATTTCTTTTCAATGGAAGTTATAGTCCAAAATACCTGAAGAGTATCAGGTATGGGAAGGCTGCTTTAAAGTGTCCTGTGATCTGTAAAGGGGAGGTGAGGGGTATTTTTTTATCTTATCCCCCACCCTTAGTCCCCCTTACCTTAGTGTGCTCAGCTGCTTTGAACTACATCATTCCTCCTTTCAAGAGCACTTAACTTTTAATTACAGTCATGCCTTGGTTTTTGAACAGCTTAGTTCTCAAATGTTTTGGCTCCTGAACACTGCAAACCCGGAAGTGACTGTTCCAGTTTGTGAACTATTTTTGGAACCCGAACGTCCGACGGGACTTCCGCAGCTTCCGGTTGGCTGCAGGAGCTTCCTGCAGCCAATCAGAAGCTGCGCTTTGGTTTTGGAAGTCAAATGGACTTCCGGAACGGATTCCATTCATTTTCCAAGGTATGACTGTAATTCCATTGTATCATTAAGAACAACAGCACAAATACATGATGGAATCGTAACTTTTAAAAGCACAAGGAAAGGGCAGGAAATCCATTTGCCTCCTTTACAAAAAAACAACAACAGAGCCACTCTTGACAAGAACCTGCAAGTGCTTTAGGAAAGGAAAGCAGGGTGAGGAAGAATGTCTCCTTCTCGCTCATATAACTATTGTTACAAAAGTCTGCCACCTGTCCCTCTCTCTGCCAACCTGTGGCAAGAGCGCATAATAGGATCTCAGGCGCCTACATAGGGTCTGTGTCCCTTTTGAGAATAGAAGACACAGTGGTGACCGTTGTGCTTTAAGTAATAGATCCCCCCCACCTATTTACACCCTCGGTCTGCATGGAGCGGGTCCAGATCTTACTGCATTGCCCAAAGCATTGCGGGCAATCCTTCCTTCTCTCTCGCCAAGATGAAGCCCACCCTTTCTTCTTCCCAGAAGCCCCTTGACCTCCCCCAGAGCAGTTATCCTGGCAGCCTTCCAAATCTCCAGACTCTGGTGTCTTGTTAACGACCCATAATGGCTGTCTTAACTGCCCTAGTTTGGCCATGCTACCCAGGAATTCCTTTGCAGCTTATATTCTCCCCTCACATCACAAATAACCCCAAATCCTAGCATTTATTAATTCCAGTGTTTAGGGGGACACCCCCTTGTGTAACACCATGTTCTGTCCCCTAGAGTGGACAGAGCACTGCAGCCTATGCAGAGGTGGGGAACTTGTGACCTTCCAGATGTTGTTGGACTCCAACTTCCATCAGCCCAGACAGTGTGACAGATGGTCAGGGATGATGGGAGTTGTAATCCAGAAATGTCTCGAGGGACGCAGGTTCCTCAGCCCTGCTCTAAAGCCTTGGTAGTGTAGAAAGTCAATTGCATATTTTTTTACAGCTTTCAGTGGTAGTGTTAAAGGCTTCCTGCTGGAAGCACCACCAATCCACGAAAATGCATGATATAAAGTTGAGGTATTGTACTATAGACTGGTGTACGTATGCATGCTTTGAAAATAAACTTGTGTTTCTTTCCACAGAAACCACAAAGGAAGATAACCACTGAGACAATCGACCATTGTAGCTGAAACACCCCAGTGAACAAAGAAATTGTTACAAAAGACTGTTCTCGTTGTGTATCATTTTTTTGGGTGCTGGGGGGTGGGCTGGGGTGGGTCTGCTTATTTTTTTATCACAAAAGCACTAAACAGTAGAGCTGGAAATTGTCATGGAATTTTACTCAATATTGATCCAGGGCAGATTCCAGCGTATAGTTAGCAGAGTAAAAACTTAAACACTTAACTTAAACTTACAATAACTTGTAAGAAGTCTAAACCTTAACACTAAGCAAACTATGTACAGAACACCACACCAGAAAGAAAAGAGATAGAAAGAGGAAGTGAAACCGGGGCTCCTCAAGCCTATTTTTATAGTCAGCATGACATTGACAGAAGAGATCAGAGAACCAGTTTAAGCCAGCTGTGCTCTGATTCTCTCTGAAGGAATAACCCAAACTTCATGAACCTTCTGCTTGTTTCTTTCACACAGAGAAGCTTCCAGAACCCTCTTGAATTAATTAGAATAGGAAAGATCTCTACGCATCAGATCAATACTTTCTGTACTAAAAAATGCAAACTGACAGAAATATCTGAGGATTGTTTTAGTGATAAGATCCATCTGGGTATTTAGTGGGAATGACGTTTAGAAAATCAAACCCAGAAATCTCTTTTTTTAAAAAAAATTATTGATTTTACAGAATTTTTATGAACAATACAAACAAATAAAAAGACAAACAAACATGTATAATTTCATATCCTTTTTTTCATAAACCTCACTTCTCGGACTCCCCCAAACCTCCCCTTTCTACATCCCAATTTCCAAAATTATTTCGGCAAATCCTAAACTTAATTTTATCAAATGTGTTCCTTCTTTATTTTTTTCTTTAACTTAATCTTTTGTCGCTGTAATCTCCTTTTCTTTCTAAAAACCTCAACATTTTAGCATTCATCAATTTTGTAATATTTCTTAAGATAGATTTTGAATTTCTTCCAATCTTCTTCCGCCGTCTCTTTCCCCTGATCACGGATTCTGCCAGTCATTTCGGCCAATGTCATATAGTCCATCACCTTCATCTGCCCAAACCCAGAAATCTCAAGTGAAGAGGCACTGGCACAAAACACAGGAGACAGAGACTTGCCTCTGTCACATCTTTCTCATTTCAGATGAAGCTTGGTGCTGGAGGATTTTTCCATTCATATTTTTACCTTTCCTTCAGAATCCTGTTTTGGATTCTGGATCACCTGGCTATGCTAATGAAGTAGACTAGACTCTGTCGCTGCAGGAAGCTTCAACACAGGTTTGCTTCCCTCAAACAGTGGGTACAAGCAGAGGACAGGAAGTGCTGGACACTGGATAAGGTATTGCAATAATGCAGGGACACACACACACCAAATCGGTGTTGGGTGGAAGGAACGATCCACTCCGGGCACTATCGTGGGAACTGGAGGAACACTTGTCATTTGAATGCTGCTATAGTGGTACCTCGGGTTACAGATGCTTCAGGTTGCAGACTCCACTAACCCAGAAATAGTACCTCGGGTTAAGAACTTTGCTTCAGGATAAGAACAGAAATCGCCTGGTGGCAGCGGGAGGCCCCATTAACTAAAGTGGTACCTCAGGTTAAGAACAGTTTCAGGTTAAGAATGGACCTCCAGAACAAACTAAGTTCTTAATCCGAGGTATCACTGTGTCTGAAAAACAGGAAAGTGCTAGTTTAAACAGTTTATGGAACAGACAATAGCAGGACAAGCTTCGCCTTGCCATTCTGGAGGAAAGTTTGGAATGGAATGAGTTGCCAACAAAAGTGTCTGGATTCTCTGCCAAAACGGAAGGAGTGAAAGACGGCCACTTCAGAAAAAGGGGTCTCTTACACTAAATGCTCATAGCCAACAGAATCATAGAATGTAACTAAGCCAGGCTTCCTCAACCTCAGCCCTCCAGATGTTTTGAGACTACAATTCCCATCATCCCTGACCACTGGCCCTGCAAGCTAGGGATCATGGGAGTTGTAGGCCAAAAACATCTGGAGGGCCAAGGTTGAGGAAGCCTGAACTAAGCTGTATAAAGAGTGTAAACACACCATCAAAACCTGTGCAGGATTTGGAATTTGATTCCCCTGTAGCTTCTTACTGCAAACTAAATAAATCCTCTTATTTCCCCCCCCACCCACCCTGGTGTGGTTTATTGGGCTTGCCACCACAGCATTGGACCTTCTGTCTCACAACATTTCTGGCAACGTGGGGTAGGTCTTTTGTTCACCCTTAGTGTCCAGAAGTGGCTTGAGTGAAGAGCTTGCAGCCGCCATCTCTTAGCGCACACCAAACTGATTATTTGGAAGATCTGCCATGAGATGATGATGATGATAATGCCAATGATGATGATGATGGTAATAATAATGATGATGATAATTAATTAATTTTATTCTTTATACCCCGCCCATCTGGCTGGGTTTCCCCAGCCACTCAGGGCGGCTCCCAACAGGGCACTAAAAATAGAATAAAACTTCAAACATTAAAAACTTCCCTAAACAGGGCTGTCTTCAGATGTCTTCTAAAAGTCAGATAGTTGTTTATTTTCTTGACATCTGGTGGGAGGGCGTTCCACGGGGTGGGAGCCACTACTGAGAAGGCCCTCTCAAACTTTTCACCCTCTGAGCCAAGAGCAGGGGGGAACTTACTAGTTGGAGCCAAAGAGACCTGTGCAGACTGAGGGAAGAAGATGAACCTAAGTCCTGAAATGACAGAGTTTTTATGTGTCCCATGTTCTCACATTCAGGAGGTGGGGAAGAAGATAGCTCTGGGTGGGTTTGTACTCCCCTGGAAGGAAGTTAGGGGCTGTGTTGCTTACAGGAAGGGTAAATTCTCTGCTCTGGCCCTCCAACCCACCCCCCTTACTTTGCAATTGCTATTACTCCAAAGTTAGCCCTCCTCAGAGCAAACCCAGTCAAACTTATGGACATGACTAACTTAGGTACATTAATTTCACTGGGTCTTCTCTTCTTGAATTCTACCCTAATCCTTGACCCCAGGGCTGCACAGGGGCGCGGACTTATAAAAAATATTGGGGGGGGGGGCGGGAAAGCTCATGAATAATAAATAAGCCCATGAATATGCAGATAAAGTGGCGCCGCCTCCTCGTGAGCGAATAGGGGAGAGCGTGCTGCGCCTATTAATCAGCTCCGAAGGAAATTGGGTGGAGCTTTTGCTCGGGAGGGAGGGCAGGAGGCATGCAGCCCAACCCTGTGCATTTGGGCTGGGGGAGGGGCGGCGGTGGCGCTCTGCTGGAGGGGCGCCCGAGTTTATTGGGGGGGCGGAGCCCCCCCAAACAATTTTTTGAGGGGGCTCGGGCCCCCTCAGGCCCCATGGAGTCGGCGCCTATGGGGCTGCAGGCACCATTGGCCAAGACTCCAAGGAGGTGCCATGCCCCAATCTGGTGTGCCCACCTCATGCTCTCTCTCACATAGTGGAACAGGTTTGCACATGCACACACACAGGTCCATCAAGCAATCTGGGAATCCATCAAGCAATGACTGGGAAGGGAGGCCTATCAATCAATAACCACGATGGCTATGCTCTGCCGTCCACAGTTGGAGCCACTAAATGCTTCCGAATACCAGTTGCTGGAAATCACAGGAGGGGAAAGGGCTCTTGTGCGCGAATCCTGCTCCATGGCTAACCACAGGCACCCGTTTGGCAACTGTGAGAGCAGGATGGACGGAAATCCCCTCACGCAAACTGTTCTCAAACTGTCATGCATCGCTGAAGTTCTGTGTCAAATCTGGGTGTGGTGAGAGGTGCTCTGAGGTAAAATTCCAGTTCTGTGGGTGGATTCAGTGAGGGCACGCTTTTTTCTCATCATGCAATGAATTCTCGCCTACACACACACACACACACACACACACACACATTGCACAATTATCACTTTTGCAGTCCCTCAGTAGTTGAAATACAGCACGTGATGAACATACTTACAGTGGTACCTCAGGTTACATACGCTTCGGATTACATACGCTTCAGGTTACATACGCTTCAGGTTACAGACTCCGCTAACCCAGAAATAGTGCTTCAGGTTAAGAACTTTGCTTCAGGATAAGAACAGAAATCGGGCTCCGGCGGTGCGGCAGCAGCAGGAGGCCCCCATTAGCTAAAGTGGTGCTTCAGGTTAAGAACAGTTTCAGGTTAAGAACAGACCTCCGGAACGGATTAAGTACTTAACCTGGGGTACCACTGTATATGGTAACATCCTGGCAGTCCATAGGGTATTTTCACACATACCTTTGAAAATCTCTTACCTTTTCATCATAGATCAGTCTATTATCGTGAATCAAGGGCCCGTGAAAGGCAAATGTGCTGACCAGGGCCAGTCCCAGGATCAAGAGCAGAGCTTGTATGGTTTGGCAAAGGGTCTCTCACACTCAGTCAGAACTGGGAAGCTAAAGGGATGACTCAGCCCTGCAATAACCCCTGGCTTTATAATCCCTTGTCAAAGGTTTTGCCAAGTGGCAGAAGGAGGGAGCGCCACACAGAGAGAACAGGATTGTCTTGAGACAGGGCAGGGGCATCATCCCCTGAAAACTCAGATATGTTCAGCATACAATGACTTGTTCTTCAAGCTGCAGGTGGCTCCCAACAAAAGATTAAAAAGACATTAAAACGTCAGATATTAAAAACTTCCCTAAACAGGGCTGCCTTCAGATGCCTTCTAAGCATCAGATAGTTGTTTATTTCTTTGACATCTGATGGGAGGGTGTTCCACAGGGCAAGAGGAAATTGCGGGCACACGCACTAAACCCTGTCTGTGGTGCCTACACCTTTACCCCAAATGATGAGACAAGAGACCAGAGTATGGGTTCAAATTGGCCACAACTTTATTGAGCTTCGGAAGTGGGAAACTTGGCACAGGCCTTGGCAGGTAACCCTCTCAGCCCGCCTGGCTGAGGATATGCAGGCAGATGAGGTCCAGTGAGACGGGACTGCAAAACGCAAACTTACACAGCATGCCCTTCCACCGACCTCATCCTGGGAGTTTGACCTACATGCCGCTGCTCTAGGGCCAGGGACTCCCGGTTTTTGCCCTTTAACGGGCCCTGCAAGCGTCACCGCATGGGGGGGGAGCATGAATGCATTCCCCCCGACTTGATGTTAGACTAAAGGATACCTTGCCAAGGCCTAAAACCCCCATAGTTGTGACAAAATGCTACTTGGAAGGCAAAACCTGCCAATGCAGGGAAAATTCCTTCCCGGTTCTGAATACAGCAACCATCTTACGACCGCAGCAGCACCCGCTTGTGATAGGAATTTTGAGGTCTTAGATATATGTTAAATGTTCATAAGTGTACCAACCAAGCACATACATAGATCAGCACAGGAAGACTGACCTGGAACCATATTGATTCCCGAACTGTCTCAAACTGACCAAATGTTTTCTCTGCAAGGTCGAAATGTAGCCTTTCTAAGCCCTTTTAACTATGGATAGGAAAATGTTGCACCCGAGCAGAGACGAAAGGAGCCAAACGACACCAAGGGGTTAAATCCAGAGAAAGAGCTTTTTTATTCTGCCATCCCGGGGAGGGCAGAGGAGCAAGTGTGATAACTCACAAAAACATGCACGAGTTCACATGCATGTACACAGAGTATATATCCCTCTTCCAGTTCCCTCCCCTTTCTCCTCCCATGTGTCTCCTGAGCATGAACAGAAAGCTGCTGTCTTGGGACTACAGTGGTGCCTCGCAAGACGAAAAGAATCCGTTCTGTGATTCTCTTCGTCTAGCGGTTTTTTCGTCTTGCGAAGCAAGCACATTGACAGATTAGCGGGTTAGCGCTATTAGCGCTATTAGCGGCTTTTAGCGGCTTATCGGCTGATCGGAGCAGCTGATAAGCGGCTTAGAAAAGGGGGGGGGGAAGGAAAAAAAAAACCGCAGGAACTCGCAAGACATTGTCGTCTTGCGAAGCAAGCCCATAGGAAATTCATCTAGTGAAGCACCTCCAAAATGGAAAACTCTTTCGTCTAGTGAGTTCTCTGTCTTGCGAGGCATTCGTCTTGCGGGGCACCACTGTAATTTGGACTCTTCCCAAGAAAGGGGGGTGAGAGCCTTGCGCTCAGCGTGTCCAAAGATGTGTTACTTTTCTGTTGCTCTAGTGGCACAGTTCCAGGAATGAAAAGTTGCAATCTGGTTAACAAGGCCAACTAGCTTGAGAAATGAAGAAAGCATTGTTCTATTCAGCTACCTTTGTTACAGCAGAGCGGAATGTGCTTAGCTAATGTTTTTTGTCTTAGAGGAAATGCAGTTTTAATGCTTGAGGCGAGGCCTGGCTTGGGGGGGGGATTCACAAACAATTTTAGGGCTTTTTGGGGTAACCCTAACTGTTCCCCTTCAAAAGGAAAATGGAAAAGCCTCCCCATTGTCTTTTCCTTCACAAATCCTGTCTTATGGGTATGTCAGTGTTTGAATAGGGTGTGAGCCTGTGACATGACCCAGGAACTAAGTATTTATCATTACAAAAGACTGGCCAGGCTCCCCAGGAAATCCAATCAAGTAACCTGCCAGACAGGAGATAAACAATGACAGGAGAAAAACAACATTCAAATTTCTGTTTAGACCGCCTTTTTTGTGATGTAGGTGTGATGTATCTGAGGGGTGGTCTTGGGTTACTCCCCTTCTGTGATGTATGTATGATGTTTCTGGGGGTGGTCTTGATCTACAGTGTGGCAATTTCAAAAGTCTTTACAGTGGTGCCCCGCAAGACGAATGCCTTGCAAGACAGAAAACCCACTAAACGAAAGCGTTTTCCGTTTTGGAGGTGCTTCGCAAAACGAATTTCCTATGGGCTTGCTTCGCAAGACGAAAATGTCTTGCGAGTTCCTGCGGGTTTTTTTTCCTCCCCCCCCCTTTTTCCCAAGCCGCTAAGCCGCGTATCATCTGATCCTAAGCCGCTAAGATACTTAACAGCTGATCCGCTAAGCCGCTTATCAGCTGATCCGCTAAACCCGCTAAGCCGCTAATAGCGCTAATCCGCTAAGGGGCTTGCTTCGCAAGACGAAAAAACCACAAGATGAAGAGACTCGCAGAACAGATTCTTTTCATCTTGCGAGGCACCACTGTATAAGGCTTTGCGCGCCATTTTTCTGAGTTCCTCGTCTCTCCTGTGGGTGAGGGGAGCACCCTGTTGCAACAGATCAATAAAGATCAAGCTTATTAGCTGCTTTGCTTCTCAATATTCTCTGGTTGGCCTCTGTTATTCTTTCCTACCAATAGGGAACCTATGTAAGGACTCTATATGGGCTCTTGGATACCCCATAAGGAAAAAGGGCAATTTTTGTTTACAACACGCTGACCTGGAACGCAAAATATTAGCCTGTAAGGAAAGACTCATTAACTTGAAGACCGCTGACCTAGGATGCAATTATGGAGGCAATAAATTATTAATTTGAGGGAGGGTGGGTGGGTGATCCTGGAAGGAAGAACAGCAAAAGAGGCTTGGACAATGGAGTCGGCCTCTTTTCTTTTGGCCTTAGGTCCACCCCCGGCCGGCCGTCCATTGTCCTCCCTGGCCAAGGGTGGGTCAAAGGCCAGCCTAAGCAGGTGGGTGGTACCTGCCCAGGTGAGCCCCGCTCGGTGCCGCAAACCCCATCCACCTGTGGGGAAGGGAGGGCGGATATTACCTCTTCAGGCCTTGCACACATGGCAGTGGCAATGCCCCAAGAGCCAGTGTGGTGTAGTGGTTAAGAGCGATAGTCTCGTAATCTGGTGAACCGGGTTCGCGTCTCCACTCCTCCACATGCAGCTGCTGGGTGACCTTGGGCCAGTCACACTTTGAAGTCTCTCAGCCCCACTCACCTCACAGAGTGTTTGTTGTGGGGGAGGAAGGGAAAGGAGAATGTTAGCCGCTTTGAGACTCCTTAGGGTAGTGATAAAGTGGGATATCAAATCCAAACTCTTCTTCTTCTTCTTCTTTATCCCTGAAGCTGGTTTGTGAGTTGGTCAAAGAACAGAAGGATCACTTGGTTAGGCAGGAAGAAAGGAACAAAGGACCAAATGCCCAAATTTACAAGCTCTTTTCTAAAGAGCTGGGTCCTCTTTTTCAGGTGGCCACCCTAGAGGGAAAGGGGATGTGGACCCAGCCCCAGGTCTGTGAAGAGATTTGGAAAGGGTTAACAGTTGAGAGTCAGCTGGGAGAGGGTGGAATCAGTGGGTGCTCTTTGTGGGGTGGAGGGGAGAGTGTTCAACAAGGAAAAACTGTGAGACAGTAAAGGGTTGAGGAGTTGGAAAGGGATTATTGTATGGCAGGGAGAATTCAGTTCCTATCTTAATGTGAATATATCTAGTTCTCCCTTGAGTGACCAAAACACAGCTTGTCCTTTGAAACATATGATTTTTGAAGTGCAGCAATCCAACCCCACAATGGGTATATTTGGGGGATGCAAATATTTCACAAAAGTCTGCAAAAAAAATGCAGATATCTGCGAGAACATCGTACACAGATGCAATATTTATTGGGGGGAAATGCATTGCAAAAATGTGAGAATTATTAGGAATTGCTGTTGTTTGCCATTGTTTATGGTGTGAATGTAATTTGTATTTCTCCATAATTGCGGTGCTTTTGTAACCTGCCCTGGGACTTTCTGCTGAAGGATGTGCTATTAAATAAATGAGCAAATAAATAAATAAGTATATGCTGGAGTTTCGTTTGTTACCATGAGCCCTTTCTAGGGAATAGAAAGTGAAACAAAGAATGCTTCGTATATAAGAAGCAACAAGTCCAGATGCGGGAAGCACAGCAAGATGGATCAACAGCTGCTGACAAGAAGAGGTAAAATTCCAGTTCTGTGGGTGGATTCAATGAGGGCATGCTTTTTTCTCATGAATTGTCATGAATTCTCAATGAATTCTCACCTACCACCCCCCCATTGCACAGTTATCATTTTTGCAGTGGTTGAAATACAGCATGTGATGAACATACTACTTGTGGGTGGCACTTGCTCTTAGCCTTGCTGATCGGAAGGTCAGTGGTTCAAATCCCTACAATCCTCGTTGGCCCAAGTAGGACAAATTCAGCCAGATAGCCCTGGTGGTTATCTAATGCTTATTAGATGGATTTTCCCCAAATTGGTTTCTGAACTTTGAATTTTATTGTTATTCATGTTTTTATACTGTATTTTATGCTGCTTTTACAATAAGTGTTTTAAATTTGTTGTTAGCCGCCCTGAGCCCGGTTTTTGAACTGGGAAGGGCGGGGTATAAATAAATTTTTATTATTATTACTACTACTACTGCTACTGCTGCTGCTACTACTACTACAATGGGGTGAGCTCCCGTTGCTCTGTCCCAGCTCCTGCCAACCTAGCAGTTTGAAAGCACGCCAGTCCAAGTAGATAAATTTGTACCTCTGTGGCAGGAAGGTAAATGTCTTTTCCGTGCATTCTGGCTTCCATTACGGTGTTCCATTACGCCAGAAGCTGTTTAGTCGTGCTGGCCATGTGACCCAGAAAGCTGTCTGTGGACAAACACCGGCTCCCTCGGCCTAAAAACGAGATGAGCACCACAACCCCATAGTCACCTTTGATGGGACTTAACCATCCAGGGGTCCTTTACCTTTACTATATGGCAGCACGTCCAGCTCCCAAGAGATTGCGATCTACTCCCAATATAAAAAAACTGACAGTGATCTACCCATTGTCGTTGGAATTCTTTAGCTTTTTTTAGAGGGGAGTGGCCAGAGTTGTTGAGCTTTGGGTGGGGAGGGGGGAGGAGTTTTTTAATCCAGTGATCGCTAAGGATCCCGTGATCGACAAGGATCAACAGGTGATTTACCGGTTGGACATGCCTGCTATATGATAACATCCTGGCAGTCCATAGGGTATTTTCACACATGAGACTGAGGCGCTGTAGTTTGGTCAGATTTGTAATAGGGAGATATTGCCTACGTTAACCAGAATACTGTAAAGGGAAGAGGTTGCCTTACAGTCAAATCCTGCCTGTGAAATTGCATCGTGTATGCATATATGTGTATGATCTTGCAGATAAAGCTGTTTGGCTTAAGGCTCAATCAGACTTCCACTTGTTTTGCCACTTTCTCCTCGGGAAACCCAGTCTTTACTGCTGAATCGCAGGGCAAACAGCAAACCACTTGGACCCATTCTTCCTAGACACGGGACAAGGAGAAGTGTTGACAAGCCCATATATATGCATCTTCGTCAATATATATTGTTTGTCTGTATGTCTACATGTATATATAATCCATGAGCAGATCCTAGTACAATAAGAAGTATTTTTGCTGGTTGTCACCTATGACAGCATCAGCACCATTCTGTAGTCCTTGAAATGCTGCGTGGGTCTTCTGTTTTGCAGCTGTATTGCCCTACATTCTGATTTATAGCCATTTCAAAATTCCCTCTGTGTGGTCTTTGGCTTCCGACATTCAGTACAAATCATACAGGAAAAGGGAAGTCAAAGAGAAAACTTGTCATAATGGGGTTGTACATACTTAAATGTCATCGATTTCAATATGTGTGCATAACTGTGCATTGCCTTGTAGCCATTATTTTTAAAGTGACAATTCTTTAGAAGGTTTGAAAAGCTGTGTTGCTTAATTGTGTAATTTACTTCCAACAGGTTCATTAGTCAGAGGCAACAAGCATAGGTAAGAAAGGCAATTTTGTATATTGCACTCGAAACATAGAAAGCAACTCAGTCGTTCAGCCCGGACACTGAGGTCCAGCTCCGAGGGCCTTCTGGTGGTTCCCTCACTGCGAGAAGTGAGGTTACAGGGAACCAGGCAGAGGGCCTTCTGGGTAGCGATGCTCACCCTGTGGAACGCCCTCCCATCAGATGTCAAGGAGATAAATAACTATACAACCTTTAGAAGACATAGGGAAGTTTTTAATGTTTATTGTTTTATAGTGGTACCTCAGGTTAAGCACTTAATTCACTCCGGAGGTCCGTTCTTAACCTGAAACTATTCTTAACCTGAAGCACCACTTTAGCTAATGGGGCCTCCTGCTGCTGCTGCCGCGCCGCCGGAGCACGATTTCTGTTCTCATCCTGAAGCAAAGTTCTTAACCCGAGGTACTATTTCTGGGTTAGTGGAGTCTGTAACCTGAAGCGTATGTAACCTGAAGCGTATGTAACCCGAGGTACCACTGTATTATGTTTCTGTATATGCTGGAAACTGCCCAGAGTGGCTGGGGCAACCCAGTCAGATGGGTGGGGCACAAATAATAATAATAATCTACATTGAGGAGACAGAAGCACTAAGAACCAGCTTCAAACAAATTATGCAGTAACTAGAAGTATCAGATATTTCTCTTTGCAAATGTCCACTTCTGTATAGTACAGTAGTTCTGTTCCTTTTTGTGTTAGTTTTTGCTTTTGCCTTTTTCATTGCATTTCTTTACCTTTCTGCTTCTGAGTTGTTTCAGTGTCAGGGAGTGGACAGAGGAGGAATGGTGGAGACCTCCCCTGCCTGACCCCTCCAGAGAAGAAGAAGACAGTTCAGAATTACAACAGGGGTTTGAGGGATGCCACAGCTCAGAGGCAGATGAGGTGGGAAGCTGGGAAATAAGGGGGGGGAGCACCAAGAGGGCAACAACTGACGGGCACAGTGTCTTTAGAAAGCATCCCAGACCCTCCATCTCCCAGAATCCAGTGAAGAAGAAGAAGAAGAAGAGAAGAGTTTGGATTTGATATCCCGCCTTTCACTCCCCTTCAGGAGTCTCAAAGCGGCTAACAATCTCCTTTTCCCTTCCTCCCCCACAACAAACACTCTGTGAGGTGAGTGGGGCTGAGAGACTTCAAAGAAGTGTGACTGGCCCAAGGTCACCCAGCAGCTGCATGTGGAGGAGCGGAGACGCGAACCCGGTTACCCAGATTATGTGACTACCGCTCTTAACCACTACACCACACTGAGCCTTGAAAGTAGGAGAGCAAAGAGCTTAGAGGCAGAGGGCACATAGCTGCACCCGTACAAGTGATAGGTGAGGAAGTGGGAGAGACAGAGGGGGTGGAGATTCACTCAGGGGAACGCCATTATTCCAAGAGTCTGAGCCGTGTCCGACTGGTATTGGGGTTCTTTAGTCAGGAGTTATATAGCAGGTATAAATAATAAAATTATCGTCGTCGTCATCATCTGTGCAATAGGTCACTCCACTGAGTAACCTCACTGCAACATCCTGCACCAGTGACAGCTTCTGGATCAGTCCTAAGGGAAGCCCTATGTAGATTAAGTACATTACAGTAAGACAATTTAGAGATTACCAGTGCATGAGTCACAGTGGCCAGCCAAGCCTGGTCCAGGAACAGTTGTAGCTGGAATAGCAGCCAAAGGTGGAAGAAGACACTTCTGGTCACTAACAGTTGCTTGGGCTTCCAAGGGCAGAAATGAATCAAGGAGCACTCCCAGGGTGCATACTAATCCATTTAGGGGGATTCAAATCCAGGCAGGTTGGGCACATTACTCTACTCCTAGACCTGGGAACCACCCAGCCATAGGAACCAGACTTCCCAGTATCCAGTTTCAGTTAATTGTCCATTATTGCATCCAGACACTGGTTCGGAAAATGCATGGCCTTATGTGATTCGGACATTGATGAGTGATGAAACGTTGACTGTCTGTTGTCTCATTTGCCCTAAAGGTGGCAACTCGAACCAGATGCGTTTTGGCGGAATTACACCCCTATAGGACGACCGGAGCGTACTCATCTCCTGTATGAAATCCGCTGGGGACAAAGTCGCAGGTACTGGAGAAACTGGTGTACAAGCAACAGCACCCACCATGCTGAAATCAACTTTTTGGAAAATGCCTGCGAGGAGATAGACCGTCGGACAACCACCCCATGCACTGTCACTTGGTTTCTAACATGGAGTCCTTGTGGTAAATGTAGTGGCCGTATAAAGCAATTCTTGCAGGAACACCCAAATGTGACCCTGGAGATACGTGCTGCAAAATTATTCAATCATAATTACAGGTGCAATCAGAAAGGCCTCAGGGACTTGGCTAATTTTGGAGTCCGGATATACATCATGCAGCTGGCTGGTAGGTTGCAAGCTTAATTTATAATTAGCAAATGGGTGGTGGACAAAAGACTAGGCAGGGGGTTGGTAAACAATACATCTTATATAGTAAACCCATTTCCCCATACCTTTTGTGTCAGGGACTGGACTGAACAGGAAGGCTGGGAAGTGTCCTCTCGGACTGCTTGGCTCCTCTTGGGAGAAGAGGGGGAGTGGGAAGGTTCACACCCCTCTTGTCTTCAGCAGTTTCAAGTGGAGGAGGGTTGAATTACAGCTGAATGAAGAGATGCCTAGTTACGAGATAGTAGAGGACGGGGTGGAGGGAGGGAGAGAGCAGCCAGCAGAGACCTCCCTGGAGAGTCTGGGGGTACCTCATTCTCCAAGGAGAATAACAGAGAATGCAAAGGAGTGTGACTCTTGGGAATTTGCATAGGTACTCAGGATGTTGTTGGGGATGGAAGAGGAGGGACTCATAGTAGGCAATGTCTCCTTTGCGTGGAGACATGGATTCTTTGTCTTGCACCCAGACGACTGAATAAAAACCATAAATACTAGGGGAGAAGGGTATTTTCCATGCCTGACATTTTGCAAGAAGGAAAATTATGAGCGGTCGGGTTTTCCATGGGTTGACATTTGCTCTGATTCAGCAGTAAACAGCAGTGTAGCGTCTTTTGCTGGTGCCCGGGGCGTTCAGGTGTCGGGTGGGGAACAGAGGGTGAATGGAGCCCACCACGCCGGCCCAGTCCTCACTACCGGAACCAAGCAGGGCTGTGCTGTGCTTCCTGCCCACCTGTGCAGGGGGGAACCCAGCCAGCTGATGTGGCCCTTGGCGAGTGAATCCACTGATGCCCATGGAGAGGAACACTGGGCCTGCTTCCCTACACCTGTACCCGTGGCCACTCACCATCCAAGGGAGGAATGAGCGAGTACTAGCCAGGCAGCCATTCAGTAAGGGGGCCAGGGACATGGTGGTGAGGCCAGGCAGGACTCTGGTGCCCAGGGACCTCCAGCAGCAGGCAGGACTGACAGGCATCCCCGCATGGGGGTGCCTGGTTTGTGCCCTGTCAAAATTGTATGCCCAGGACCACGGCCTCTCTTGCCCTCCCCCCCAAATGCTACACCACTGGCAATATATAGTGTGTTTTTCAGGGGGAATTATGGGACAAAGGCAAAATTAGTATTATTATTATATTATTGTTATTGTTATTTATTATTATTTATACCCCGCCCATCTGACTGGGTTTCCCCAGCCACTCTGAGCAGCTTCCAACAAAATACTAAAATACAATAACCTATTAAACATTAAAAGCTTCCTTAAACAGGGCTGCCTTCAGAAGTTTGGTAGTTAGTGTGGTGTAGTGGTTAAGAGCGGTAGTTCCGTAATCTGGGGAACCGGGTTCGTGTCTCCGCTCCTCCACATGCAGCTGCCGGGTGACCTTGGGCTAGTCACACTTCTTTGAAGTCTCTCAGCCCCACTCACCTCACAGAGTGTTTGTTGTGGGGGAGGAAGGGAAAGGAGAATGTTAGCCGCTTTAAGACTCCTTAAAGGGAGTGAAAGGCGGGGTATCAAATCCAAACTCCCCCTCTTCTTCTTCTTCTTCTTGTCTTTGACATCTGGTGGGAGGGCGTTCCACAGGGCGGGTGCCACTACCAAGAAGGCCCTCTGCCAGGTTCCCTGTAACTTGGCTTCTCGCAGCAAGGGAACCGCCAGAAGGCCCTCGGCGCTGGACCTCAGTGTCTGGGTAGAATGATGGAGGTGGAGACGCTCCTTCAGGTATACTAGACTGAGGCTGTTTAGGGCACACTTTGAATTGTGCTCAGAAACCACTTGGACCCATGCTTTCTAGACACAGGACAAGCAGAAGGGCGGACAAGCCCTTAGACTGACAACCTATTTATTCCCTCAGATTATTTATATTGTTGGAGAACATTTGTAGCTCACCAAAGGAATGAAGAATACATTTCACCACTGTGGGATTTCTTGACTTCAATAGAGTTTTATTCCCAACAACTGGACTCCATCCTCAGGTAAGTTCTACTTTGAAAGAGATGAGTCCAAAACGTGTGAAATTTCTTTGAGTGAACTTGCCTACCCTTCCATACTGCTATTCCCAAAATGCCTGTAGTTACTTTCAGGAGGAGGAGGAAAAAGACTCCCTGGGCGTCTGGGTTGCCCGAGCTTTTGATAGAGCCACCCCAATCCTTTTGCCTCTAACTTCTGCCCACTAGTATCCTATGAACCTTGCTCCTTTTCTCTCTGCAACAGCTGTCATAGAAGAATCCTGCTCCACCCTAAACTCTCCAACTTCATCTCTCTTCACAGGCCTTTCTGAGTTATCTCAGGTGCTGTGGACCATTACCTTCTGTCATTAGAGGATCTGTGATCTCCTTAACAGCAGAAAGTTCTGATGATTCTTTTGCCAAGCCTTAAATATCTTTTTATTTCATGGGCAAACTAGACGCGATAACAAACACATTTATAAAGACATTGACCAACGACAGGCCCAAGACAGCACCCCACTTGTCGCTTTTTTCCAGGATGACAAGGAAGCATTAATGAGCAGTCTTTGGGTTCGGCCAGTCAACCAGCTACAAATCCACCTAACAGTTACCTCGTTCAACTCACGTTTTACAAACTGCCTCGCAAGAATATTATGAGGGATTTTGTCAAAAGCCTTACTGAAATCAAGATACACTATGTCCACAGCATTCCCCTGATCTACCATGCTTGTAACTCTGTAAAAAAAAAAAAAAGATATGAGAGTCATCTGGCATGACTTGTTTTTGAGAAACCCATGCTGGGTCTTAGTAATCACAGCATCCTTTTCTAAGTGCTCACAGACTGACTGCTGAATTATCTTTTCTAGGACATTTTCTGGTATTGATGTCAAGCTCAAATTTGTGGAGGACAAGGCTTTCATTGGCTACTAGGCAAGATGTCCTTCTTCTACCTCCTCTGTCAGAGGCAGTATGCCTCTTAATTGCAGTTGCTAGGAATCACCAGTGGGGAGTGCCCTGTTGCTCTCATGTTCTGCTTGCCTGAGTCCCATCTGGTTAGCCACTGTGAGAACAGGATGCCGGACTGGATCGGCCTTTGGCCTGATCCAGCACAGCTCTTCTAATGTTCTCATGAAGGTAACCTCTGAAAATCACTGTTAGGCACAATTAACTTCCCTTTCAAGGGTAACAGCAACTGCAGGGTGTGGAATGGGTTCTTCAGATCACAGCAGGGCAGTAGGATAAAACCTCCCCTACCTACTTGCCTGCAGCAGTCCCAATTAAAATTGCCCCCAGACCTGCTATTAATTTTAAAATGGACATTGATACAATTTAAAATAATGTGTTTAGCATCTCGTTTGTCTACTTGTGTCTTCAAATGATTGTTATGCTTTTTAATAAGTTAGGAATTATTTTTATGATGTATGCACTTAAGTCCTGATTTTTCTGTCTCAAACAGTAATGTTCCTCCAGTCAAACTTCTAAAAATAAACTTTACTACTTTTCTTATGAACTGTGTGACAGACAGGGCTGTCTTAAGCATATCTGGCGCCGTGGTACAAAGCTCCCTCCACCCCCACCCCCACCCCGGTTTCCCAGAGTTTTTTAGGGAGGACAGCGCTGCCGGCGGGGCTGGAGGAGGAGGGCAGTGGCTAGATGTGGCACCTCCCGGCTCAGCTGGCTGCTTCGTGCCACAGCAGATGGAGGCTCCAGGCGCGGCGCTGCTTTGGTGCAGCATGGTGGAGGCGGGCGAGGGCGGTGACCTGATGCCAGGAGGTGCCGCATTCAGCCTCCGCCTCTTCCCTGGCACCCTCCAGAACTTGGCGCCCTGGCACCCCGTGCCACTAGCCTCTATGGGTGTCAGACACCCTTGCTGAACTGTGGCTTGGTTCCCAAGCTTCAGCAAAATGTAGGATCAATGATATGGACTCTAATACCATAGCAGTACAAAGAGGCACAAAACAAGGGTGCCCACTGTCTCGCTTCCTATTCATCCTAGCAATCCGAATCCGGGCAGCCCCTGACATCAAGAGAGTGATAATAAAAGGCAAAACCTATAAATCAGGGTTCTTTGCAGATGACCTGATGGTCACAACACCAGACCTCACAAACACAGCAATCACACAACACATTCAGAATGGTGTTGGGCTTACAAATAAAACGCAAAGTCCCAGGCTATGTGTTTCAACACCCCACCTCATATACAAAAAGAATTTTCCAACATCAGAAAGATAAAACTCTGCCATACCAAATTCAGACACTTTGGGGCACAAATAACCAGAAACCTCAACAAACTATACCTCCACAACTAGAACCTCCTGTGGCAACAAATTAACAATGGCCGGAGGAGATGGAACAATACTAACTTCACTCTCTCGGATGAAATAGCCATGATCAAAATGATCACTCTTCCAAAACTGACCTGCCCTATTCCAAACCCTTCCAATCTGGATTCCACCAACCCAACTCCACAAATGGCAGAAAAGAACACACTCGTTGATTTTAAAGAGCTGGACATGGCTGCCTGCAGCTCTGTAGCTGGCTGTTGGTTCTCCATCCCATGACTGCCATGCGGCAGCTGCCTTAACAGAATCCTTGTGCAGACACCGATTCCATTTAAAAATACTAATTTGCCTTAACATGCAAAAACCATCTCTTAATATGTGATAATACAGCTTCAATTTAAAGAATGAAAGTGTGCCGCTCTGTTAAAATGCCACTTCCTGTTGGACTGCCATCATGGGATTGTGGGCAGGTTGGAGGTGGCAATTTATTGTTTCCTCCTCTACATTGGGTGGTTGTTGCATAGGGGGTGGTTCTACTCTCCTGAGATACCTCTAACTCTGCCCAGTTTGGGTATCTGCTCTGGGGTAGCAGATGTGTAGCTTTCCACCAGCACATCTGAGCAGTTGTACTGGTTCACGTTGTGGCAGTGGTACTTCTGGCAGTGGTACATCTGGCATCGCACCAGCATAGTGGGTCTCCTGCCATAAATGCTCAGCACCTTATCCAGAAACACTCTTTTTTATTTCAGAAAATAATCATCATTGCAAGCACTATAATTGGACAAACTCTTCAATAATGTATCTTCGTTATACACAGCAATTTTCATAGTGACTGTATGGCAAAGCTATTTCGAACCCATATTATAACCAGCCCCATCCAAGTACCGTAAATAATACATCTTTGAAAGTAGGAAGCATAGCAAACCCCACTCCCCATCAGAATCAGTGTCTGAAAATTCCAGAGCTTCTCTGTGAGCTTAATAGACTTCAAAAATTGGAAAACTTGCATGCATCAAAACAAACTTTCCAGCTCTTTTCCTATATTCCAAATGCATCTGCCTGTTTTCAAGCACTCGGCTTCTTTCAGCCAATTCAGAAGGTGGAGTGAGGCAAGTGAGAAGAGGTGCCAGAGGTTATATTGTACAGAGGCTCTGGATTCAGGATTCAACGTACCTGGGAAATTGTAGTCTGCATTCTACAACATTTGAAAGCACTTTCTCAACATGAAGCCCTAAGCTTTTTCCTGCATAGGAACCCAGTCAAATGGCACAGCAATGTTATCATTACTGCAGTCATACCTCGGCTCCCGAATGCCTTGGCAGTCGAACATTCAGGCTGCTGAACGATCAAAACCGAGAAGTGAGTGTTCCAGTTTTCTAACATTCTTTTGGAAGCCTGATGGGGCTTCTGTGGCTTCCGATTGGCTGCAGGAGCTTCCTGAAGCCAATCAGAAGCCACGCTTTGGTTTCTGAACATTTCAGAAGTCAAACGGACTTCCAGAATTCAGAAGTACAACTGTACTACATCTCAAACAGCAATATGAATTGGCTCTCAAAATACTACTTTAAAACACTGCTTTAAAAAGTGATGCATTCACTGTTCTGAAAGAGGAAGTAGTTTATAAAGCCTTAAGTATTTAATAACTCAGACATCAGAGAACATCTGAACCCCCTAAGCCCCAGTTTCTATACTAGCTTGGGAGGGAGGCATGCGGGGGTCCCCTAATGGTCCAGCCCACCCCCAAACCGTCACATCTCTGTGACCTAGATGTGTTCTCTCACTTGCTTCTACCAGCTGCTTTTAGTAAAGGTAAAGGGACCCCTGACCATTAGGTCCAGTTGTGACCGACTCTGGGGTTGCGGTGCTCATCTCGCTCATCTCGCTTTATTGGCCGAGAGAGCCGGCGTACAGCTTCCGGGTCATGTGGCCAGCATGACTAAGCCACTACTGGCGAACCAGAGCAGCGCACGGAAATGCCGTTTACCTTCCCGCCGGAGTGGTACCTATTTATCTACTTGCACTTTGACGTGCTTTCGAACTGCTAGGTTGGCAGGAGCAGGGACCGAGCAACGGGAGCTCACCCCGTCGTGGGGATTTGAACCACCGACCTTCTGATCGGCAAGTCCTAGGCTCTGTGGTTTAACCCACAGTGCCACTCACATCCCTACCAACTGCTTTTAGAAATAGATTAATTGCTTAAGGATGAGGGACGAAGGTGACCTAATTTATTCCAGGTCATCACATGATTCTAATATGTGTTCAGACAATTTTTCTGAACAGTGGGGACCATTATGAAACTGGGAACTGGTCATACATACATTACAGAGATGTCTCACTGGCGGGAGGGGGAAGGCTCATTAACTTTCCGTCCTAAATCTGAACCCTAGTCGGACCTGGGATGTGTTTGAAATTGACTAGACCAGTTTGTTAGTAACTTCTGGTCTAGTCAATCTCACTTGTCGTGAGCATTATCCAATAGGCACCTGTAACATGTACCTATTGCAAATTTGCTGGTTTCTCTTCTGGGGATATATAGCAACTCTTTCAAGACACTACAGTGGTACCTCAGGTTACATACGCTTCAGGTTACAGACTCTGATAACCCAGAAATAGTACCTCGGGTTAAGAACTTTGCTTCAGGATGAGAACAGAAATCATGCTCCGGCGACATGGCAGCAGCGGGAGGCCCCATTAGCTAAAGTGGTACCTCAGGTTAAGAACAGTTTCAGCTTAAGAACGGACCTCCAGAACAAATTAAGTTCTTAACCCAAGGTACCACTGTATATGTGCTGTTATAAACACCTGCAAAACTTGTCTGATCAGAAAACAATCTGGGGTCTAAAGAAAAAAGAAAAAAGAATTTGTATACTGTAGTCAATTATGGCAATAGCACCTCTGCACATGTGTGGAAAGCTGCCTGTTTCCTCCCTTAACTGCAGGGGGGGAAGCTGCTTCAGAGGGTTGGCAGAACCTCCATGGAGCAACACATGAGGCTGCATTTTAGGAGGTGGAGGAACTTCAAGCAGGAGGGGGGAATCAGTGGGCTCCCCACATACATGAAGAAGCTGTTATGTAATGAAGTTCTCACCCTGGGCCAGCAGGGGGATACTGTAGATAGTTTTCACTCAGGTCCACATATGCAAATAAGGGATTGAAAGTGACGTTCAGTGATTGGATAGCTACAGAAAGTGGTTACTGTTGCGTTGTAGTGGAGCTCTATATAAGCAGGCTGGCTGAACCCTTCAGTTCAGTTCTGTTCTGGCCTGTGAATAAACAAGAGCTGTTTGAAGAATCACTGTGTTGTCTGATATGGTCACCCACAACTTAACAGAAGTGCTATTCTTTAAAAGTTTAAAAGGCGCAAGGAGATAGGATAATATTATATTAAGGATGGAATAACAAATAAAATGAGTAACGCAACAATAACAAAAATAATAGTAGGCAAAGAAGATCGCCCACGGGTGAAGTACTGGGTTGTGGGGGAGGGAGATGAAGGGATTAATTGAAATTGTTAAAGATTGGAATAGGATTTAAGAGATTTAAATTCCATAAAGATTCTATAAGGAAAGCAGGAAGCAGCAAGAAATATCAAGTAAAGGTATTGGAAAGGAGATCAGTGTAAATTAAAACATGAGACTTATGGTTTTGCTATATATGATTTTATTTTGGAGTTGTCTGTTGTAAAGAATGTATATTATGTGAATAAAATAATAAAAAATTAGAAGAAGAAGAAGAAGTGCCTTTGTGCTTGCACACAGTGATCTTTGGAGCCAAGACATCATCTGTACATGACCTAACAAAGCAGACTCAAAACAATGACCTAAGATGGGAGATCTCCTGCAGCAATTGTGCTGTTCATCTGGGTTTGCTTCACGCCTCAGATGCAGAGCTAGTGGTGGTCTTTCTTTGTGCTCTCTGTGGGAAGAAATGCGAAGAAAATAAGGCACTATATCTTAAGCCTTTGTGGGTCCAGGCCAGCCACCCATCATGATGTGGAGGGAGGGGAGTTCTTCTTGCACAGTGGATGCCTGCACGATTCCACCTAAAGCTCACCAGCGGCCATTATGAGCATTATGTGACTCTCCTTTCTGACGTGCCCAAGCCTCGTTCCATCCTTACCTGTGCTGCAGGGAGCGTTATATTCAACTTCCGCACTGTCTTCTGTGTATGAGAGAGAACAATTCATGAGACAGAGATCGAGCCCCAGAGCAAATCTCTCTCCCACCCCCATCAGCAGGAAGTCAGGGTCCTCCAAAAGTTTCTGAACTACAACTACCATCATCCCTGACAATTGGTCGTGCTGGCGAGAGCACATGGGAGTTGGAGTCCCATGGCATCTGGAGGACCTGAAGGATAGCTGAAGGATAACCTGAGACTTCTAATCCCAGGGTCATGGCTTTGAGCCTCACGTTGGCCAAGAGATTCCTGCATTGCAGAGGGTTGGTTTAGATGACACTTGGGGTCCCTTCCAACTTTACAATTCTATGATTCTGTGTCCACAAGTTCCTCATCCCTGTTGCGGAATCCCACTCAGGGAGGGCGGTGTGAGAAGGACACAATGCGCCCTTCCACCCCAGCCTCACCCTCAAGGGGCTGGTGTCAGGGAATGGTCTGAAGATGAGGACTGGGGAATGCATTCCATGGCAGACCAGCTTCTCTCTGATGGAGAGCTGGAGGGGGAAGAATTGCGCGCTCACCCCCTTGCCCACAGCATGTTCAGAGAGAGGCAGAAGCTGAACAGCTTGGGGGGGAATTACCCAGTTATGAGATAATGACGACAGAACAGAAAGGAGGGGGCAGCTATAGAGACATCTCTTGAGAGCGTGGAGGGCTCCCCTCCCCATGGACTTGGAGGTCTGAACGTATCAGAGAACAAAGGAGTCAGAGGGAGGGAGGAACTTCTCATCAGCGCCCAAAATGCTGCGGAAGCCAGGATGATTAGATTAGGCAACTGTTCTCCTTGCGGAGAGCTGTACATTTGTGCTGGCAACATGACGCTGTAATAAAAGGACTATAAATCTATCAGCTGCTTGTTAATTCTGATCTGTGAAGTTAAAAAAGGGAGGGGAGGACTCTCCACGCCTGACAGCTGGGATCGAAGGGTGTACGGCTGCTGAAATCCTTCTCACGCCGCCCTCCCCAAGCCGCGTTGCGAGGCTGGGATCCGTTCAGATCGCAGCATCACAATGCAGTGCAGGGATGGCTCAGGGATGGCAGTGTGAGTAGCGCTCTCCCCCACCCCGATGCACCCAGGGCAATCGCCGTGGCAGAACCCACCACCACCACCCTTGGCAAAGGTAAGTGTGGAGAAGTCCAACTAGCATGACTTCACACATGCAGATGCTTGGCATGAAAACAGACATAGAAGGATCGCAATGAAGGGTTACTGAATGTCCCTGGCAGAGTTCTTTGGAGCACGTATGCTTAGGGAGAAGGGGATTGGGAGACAGGCAGGATTGTGGTGCACTTTGTGATGAATGGTACCCATTTCCAGCAATGAGATGCTTACCTGGATGGTAATAATCATACACTTTTACTATTGCTGGCTTTAGATCCATCACTTCTGTTTCTTGTTCCACAGACACGCTGTAGTTTTGAACTTCACTATCCAGCTGAAGACAGGAAAGAGGGGTAGGAGATAAAAATGGCAGGAAGTGTGTTCGTCCATCAGAAGGGGTGGGGTGGCAAACAAATCTAATTAGGATCAATTACAATGTGGGCTCGTCCACACATCCACTGCACACATCCATTGCCCCACTGCTTTTGCCTCCAAAGAAATCTGGGGTTTACCGCTGAATCAGACCAAATGGCAATCGGGTTTTCCATGGCTTGATGTTCGTTCTGACTTAGCGGCAAAAAACAGGTTTTCCAGGGGAAAGCTGCTCAAATCCACATCTCCACCCCCATCATTCAGCCCGGACACTGAGGTCCAGCTCTGAGGACCTTCTGGTGGTTCCCTCCCTGCGGAAAGTGAGGTTACAGGGAACCAGGGCTGCAGGGCCTTCTCAGTAGTGGCGCCCTACCTGTGGAACGCTCTCCCATCAGATGTCAAGGAAATCAACAACTACCTAACTTTTAGAAGACATCCGAAGGCAACCCTGTCTAGGGACGTTTTTAATATATGATGTTTTATCGTGTTTTAAATATTCTGTTGGGAGCCGCCCAGAGTGGCTGGGGAAACCCAGCCAGTTGGGCGGGATATCAATAAATTATTATTATTATTATTATTATTATTATTATTATTATTATTAGCAGAAGACAAGCAGAAAACTGCTCAGAACTGTACTTTCTAGGCACGGGGCAAGCAGAAGTGTGGATGAGCCCTCTGATAGGCAAGTTTTTGAGTTCCCCAGGACACTTCTTCTGGCTTAAGGAAAAAGAGGGAGTAAGGAAATGTCTCCCAGCTAGGGCGGGCTTTGCTTTGGTCCTTACTTCCATGCCCTCCTTGCCTGACTCAAAGGTAGAGCATTACCCCAGAACCCCTTCCACATATCCCTGATCTTTGTCAATCTGATAGAGATCTGAGTAGGCCTCACCTGATCCAGGTAGATGTGGATCTTGTCAGGCTCAAACTCCACCTTTTTGACGAGGGGCTTCATTAGGAGCTGTCAGTATATGGAAGAAATGGGCTCTGTGAATGAACAAATCAAGCCAGCAGCCCTAGGCCACCACTGGTGGGCTGCCATCCCATAAAACGTGGGCTTGTACAAAACAAGGACAATAGTTTTATAGATCCTCACAATTGTTGCACAGAAAATGACTAGAAGGTTCAGCACTCTGAGACACCTTACTGCGGAATATGATACATATACGATATACAAAAGAGAAAATAAGGATAAATATGAGTACACGGGACACTTTATAACATGCTTAATACAGGAACAGGGCACTGTTTGAAATGTGGAACTTCCCACACCTAGAAAAGTAGGGGCTCAGTGTCACTTTCAATTGCGGGGACACGTAGCAGCAGACTGTCACCAGACACCTTAATTCTGTCCACATCTTTGTCAGGATTGGCTACTTGGGGAGAGGAGTGGGCCACAGAACCTGTGGGAAATCTGGGCTTTGGGCATTTCTCTTGCCATCCCACCTTCAGAAGGACAAGGACAAACACTCGCCTTCTTGGGCCTGGGTTCAAGGCCAGTGCCCTTCCATTCATTTGCAACAAGAGTTGTAGGAAACAACCCAGCAAAGAAGTTTTGCACTGATCAGATAGGTGTTGTTGGTGGATAAATTCCATGTTGCATATTATGCAGTGCAGCAGCAGCAGCACATCCGGAAAGAACGTGATTTGTTAAGAGAGGATAGTAAAAATACATATACAATTTTACCTAAAACAGATGCACACAAAGACACACGTCAAGCAAGCAGCAAAAGCAGGGAATTGGTACAAACAGACTGCCCTCTACACATCCAGACAGTCTACTTCCTTGCCTGATTCCGAAAGAAGAACAGAGAAGAGAATGAAATATGTGGAAGGACCCGGGGAGAAGGATGTGCCTGAGAACTGGAGATCAGCTGGTTTAGGAGGAGGAGGCTGGGCAAGTGGGGATGGAGTCTGAGGATTAGACCCTGGGAGCTGGGCAAGGGAGGAGGGATGAAGAGAGATGGATGAATGGCTGAAGCAACCTGGAGCTTGTGTCTCTTCCTGAAAATGGACCCTCAGGAGCCAAGATCTCTCCTGAAATGCTCTGCTAACAGCTTAAGCTGTTTTTCGGACATCTTAATTTCATTCTTCAGTTCTTACTGTTGCTTGTGGATCTTAATTTTGCTTCTGCCTTATAGAAGCCGTTCTGAATGACTACACAGCAGTGTCGTGGGACGAAACAACTAAAACAAAAGGATTACTGAAAGATTGGGTGAAGCCAAGCCAAATGGTCTTACCTGCTTCGCAGACTTCTTCACAGGGATATACCCAGACAGCATATGCACCTCTACCAGGACCATGTTGGTTTCATTGCGCGCCCCTGTGTAGCTAACGGGGGAAAGGGAAAGAGTGGCAGCTGAAAAATCATCTGGGGAGATTTGGATCCAGTACAGTCATACCTTGGTTCTCAAACACCTTGGTACTTGTACGTTTTGGCTCCTGAAGTGTCCGGGTTTTTGAATGTTCCTTGGAAGCTGAACATGGCTTCTGTGGCTTCCAATTGAGTGAAGGAAGCTCCTGCAGCCAATCGGGAGCCGGGCCTTGGTTTTTGAATGGCTCCAGGAGTCAAACGGACTCCCAGAAGGAATTAGATTCGACAACCAAGGTACCACTGTAGTGAACTTCCTTCCCCACTGCCTCACAAGTGAGCAGCCTGGAGGATGGGTTTAATCAATGTCTCGCTCTAGGCAGGGCCACCCTGAGGTGATTGCTGATGAGACTCATTACCCAGCTTGCTGCTGAGACAGCCATCAGGGCAGAGCGCTCCTCTCAGCCTGGGTGGCTGTGACCAGCAAGCAGAGGCCCGTCACTCCAGAGCCTTCCCCTTGCTTCCATTCAGCCTGGGGCCTAAATTGAAAGAGCAGACCTCAGAAGATGCAGGGCCTCAGGCATACATGCTACCGCCTCCATTCCTGTTCTTCGCAAGTGTCCCCCCCCCCTTCCCTTCCAAATTCTCAGGCTCAGGGACTTAAAAGCAAAGAGCGAGAAGGCTTGCAAAAGCCTTTGCTAGTCTTTCCCTCCCTCCTTTCCCTTATAAGCCTCCATTCCATTGCAAGTACCGGTATAAGGGATTTTGACAAGTGGGCAGCCCTATTAGTTTAGACAGAGCTCGTGATTCTAAAAACCAGCTCCAGGGGAACTCCAGCATGGGATGAGCTGGGAGGCAGAATTTTTTATTTTATTATTATTATTATTTTGCAAATATGTTGTAAATAGGCAGAATATATTTTTGCATGCAACTACAGTGGTGCCTCGCAAGAAGAAATTAATTCGTTCCGCAATTCTCTTCGTCTTGTCTTGCGGGTTTTTCGTCTTGCGATGCACGGTTTCCCATAGGAATGCATTGAAAATCAATTAATGTGTTCCTAGGGAAACCACCTTCAGACCAGGTCCGGGGACAGTCTGTCCCCCGACCTCTTCTGAAGGCTGGGGGGGGGACAAGGGCTTTTCTTCCCACCCCCAGCATTTAAAAAAAACCCGGGACAGCGGAGGACTTCTCCGCTGTCCGGGGGATCTTAAAATGCTGGCGGGCGGCATTTTAAAATCGCCCGGGACAGCGGAGGACTTCTCCGCTGTCCGGGGCGATTTAAAAGCCCCTGGGAAGGCAGGCAGGGGGGACAAAGACTTTCGCCCCCTGCCCGCCTTCAGAAGGTGTTCCCACCCCACCACCAGCCTTCGGAGGAGGTCCGAGGACAGTGGGGAAGACGCGCTGCGCTTCCCCGTTGTCCCGGATATTTCCCTATGGGCTGTCGTCTTGCGAAGGAAGCCCATAGGGAAATTCATCTTGCGAAGCGCCTCCAAAACGGAAAACCCTTTCGTCTAGCAGGTTTTCCGTCTTGCAAGGCGTTCGTCTTGCGAGGTACCACTGTATTCACATGTTCCCAAAGCTTCACAAGCTGCTTCACCAGAGATGTGATTTTTGGAGCCCCTTCAGAAGCAGCTTAGCAGAAGTACAGTACCTGACTTGTACATGAACATCAAAATATTTCCTGGTAGTCTGGTTGCATTCCTCTGGTGATGTCTCTACACTCAGAGCAAAAGCTTCCGGCGGTGGAGGCTCTTTGTGGTATCGAAGAGTAGTCTACGTGGGGAAGAAAACTGCTGTATTCTGGGCTGACTTCTGGCATCTTCTGTGATGTGTATTATAATGCTTTCATCAATAAGGCCCACTATCTGAATGATAACCTTGCTCATTTGATTGCCCTTTTTACACATCACTGTCTTTTTATTTGTATATATTGCTTGTTTTATGTTGCCATGGCCGTTGGCTAATGCGAATAAAGTTTATCTTATCTTATCTTTCATCATGTGTGCTATACAGTGGTGCCTTGGTACTCAAACGCCTTGGTTCCCAAACGCCGAAAACCTGGAAGTAAGTGTTTTGATTTTCAAACGTTTTTTGGAAGCCGGACATCTGATGCGGCTGTCAGCTATTGTTTCTGGGGCGCCTGAACCAATCAGAAGCTGCGCCTTGGTTTTCAGACATTTCAGAAGTCAAAAAGACTTCTGGAATGGAATTAAGTTTGGCACCTTTGTTTTTGCTATTTGTTTTGCGTTTTTGCTTTTGAGGCTTTTTCGGTTAATTTGTTTTTGTGACTTTGTGGAACCCAGTTCAGCTACGGATTGATTGATTGTGTGACTGCGGAAATGGATACAAGCCCCCCACCCCACCCCATCCAAACAATGACTATCATCAGTGCATAATTGTAATTTTTATCATCTACAATACTGTCTTATTTCTTTTACAGTATAGTACACTGATTATTGCTTTCATTTTATGGATCAATGATCTCGTTAAATAGTAAAGCTCATGTTAAATTGCTGTTTTAGGGGTTGTTTTTAAAAGTCTGGAACTGATTAATCCATTTTGCATTACTTTCTATGGGAAAGCGCACCTTGGTTTTGGAACGCTTTGATTTTGGAACGGACTTACGGAATGGATTAAGTTTGAGAACCAAGGTACCACTGTAATATGTTTTTAAGACCTCTCTGTTGTTTGTTTGTTTGTTTGTTTGTTTGTTTGTTTGGGGCTATAACCCATATTTGGCTGACCAATAAAATCTGATAATGATTGTGATGATGATATACAATATGGGCCACTCAATGAGTGTTCCATCACATTGTTTTCACCAGGAACTCTGTTGGAACTCTGCCCTATCCTAGCTATTAACTGTTGGCCAACTTATACTCCAATTTATTTATCTAATTATTTCTGTTACTGACGTTATTAACATCCCATGGCAAGAACCACCATCTGCTGAATCTGTGCTAAGGAATTGCCTTTCCCTTCAAACTTGCAACAGTCAGTATGTTTCATTGGATGTTACCCAGCTATCCTGCTGTGGAGCATGATGAACACGAATGCTCTTTGCATTTTCTCAGGACTGCTCAGGATCTGAGACACGCCCCCCCCCCCCGCACCTCTCCTTCCTCTGTGACAATCTGAAAAGTGCCTCAGTCTGTTGCTTCTATCCTGCTCCCCGTGGATCAAAGGTGAGCCTTGTTTGTGCCTTTGTCCCCTGAGATTTCCATGGCTTACCTGCACATAGGCACAGCCGTTCCCTGACACCTCCAGCTTGTATTGACCAGGAATCTCTGCAAGAGGGGCCTGTTGCAACACCAGCCGGTTCTTCTTGCCCACGTGGAACTCGTGCTGGAAACCCCCACTGGATTTCACCAGCACCTTCACATCTTCTGCCTCACGATAGGTCAAGGCTGCATACTTGGCTAAAGCCTGCAGGGCAATCACTGTGTCCTGGGGAAAGCAAACAGTCGTCTTGGATGGTGGGGTGGAGATCCAGGAGACAAATTTTAACACTTACTGAGATCTTATAAACAATAACTCCTTTTGTCCCTCATCCTGCCACACCACTGCAGCCATTGAACATAGGAAACCTCAAACGATGATTTTCGAGTGCCCGATAATTTTCACTCCACTTAAACACCAGCCCTGTGCTAGAATGTGCATTTCAAGGTGAATAATACCCAGGGATAACTGCAAGCAATAGCAAGGGACAGTGGGCACTCCCCCTAAATACTCCCTCTAACTTTTTGGCAGAGTATATTCAGGTGGATTAAATCTTTCCTCCTTTAATCCTTCCCATCTCTTTGCTCCCCCCAAGCTAGTTTTTGTTCTGGAGTCATCCCTGCATTTGGCACACCTAAATACGGAAATTTGGTACCCTGCCACACCTCTTCCCTTGAGAAACAGCTGTCGCTACCTGTGAGGATGAAAGTCCTCCATAAAGATTCTGTAGGCTGGTGAGAGAAGGCACAATTTCAGAGGCATGGTTGAGGACATCTGTGGACACCTCAGGTGTGCTGAGGAGAGACAGCACATAGTAGACTGTTGTTTCTACATCTGACAAGGATACAATTCCATCTATAGAGGGGAAAGAAAAGAAGGTGGGCTCATTTCAACTCCTGTAATAATAACTCAGAGCAATAATTGGAGTGGGAACTGCTGATGCTACTAAGCCTTTATTTATTTATTTATTTATTTATTTATTTATTTATTTATTTAGCTAGCTAGCATTACTAGGCTGCCCCCTTGGATTCATTCATTCCAGGCACCAGGGATGGGAGCAGAGATTTAAAGTCTAATCATCCCAGCCACCAGCTCAGTAAATATTGAATCTTCTCCATATACACAGTACAGCAATTAGCATTGGGGGGGGGGGAGGCTCCTGTTGACCCCAATGGAGGCTTTTCCTGGCGCAAATTGTCGCAGCTGCATGCAGATGTGATTTTTACTGAGATGGCCGTGGAGAGAAGACTTATAGTTCCCCGTCCTTTTCAAAAAACTAAGCAGTGGGATTGCCGGGTTGTTGCGTCAAGTGTAGTTAGGCCCAGAGGTCATTCAGACTTGTTCTCTGCAGTGAGTCATGTTGGGCAGGGCACTACACCTTGAGTCTAGTCCCAAACCCCAGCAGAAAGATATCTTTGTAAGGAGGCTGGAAAGGGGTACTCCCCTGTGTGAGTTGAGGGCCCTGCTCCTGCCACTCACCATCTGGCCCAGGGCGGGGCCTGAAGCCTCACAAGGACGGTTGCTGTTACTGCTGCTGCTGTCCAGGAGGACTCGGAGGGGCGCAGAGTTCTTTTTAAAATGTTTTTAAATTTTTCTTTTTTTGTATGTGGGGGGGTGGGGGTGGGATGGATGTTTGGTTGGGCTTGGGAATTTGTTTGATTTTGATGTTTTGTAACTTTTACAGTTTTTTTGTTTGTATTGTTTTATTGGGTTTTTGTTTATTTTTAAGGTTTTATTTTGTTCTTAAGGGGAGGGGTCAGGGCTGCCGGGGAGTGGGTCCCAGCCAACAAAATGACTGGGGCATGTTCCACAGAGGGGGATGTGCTGGGACAACCGATCTCAGTGATCACAGGTAGGAGGAAGAGTTACGCTAAGACCAGACCATGTCATTACAGAGGAGGCAGGTTTAGTCGTTGTTTGAGGACTATCCCTGCCTCCGGGTCTGGTCCTAACCGGATGGATACTAGAATCAGCAAGGGATACCCACATGACTTGAAGGTGCTGCTGTGCAATGCCAGGTCAATGATTCATAAGACCACTGGTATCCATGACTTGATCATGGATGGAGGACTTGACCTGGCATGTGTAACAGAGACTTGGTTGGATGAAGCAGATGGGCCTGTCCTTGCCACTGCTTGTCCACCAGGTTTCTCTTACGCACAGCAACCCAGGCCTTGTGGGCAGGGAGGGGGGGTTGCAGTGATTTTTAGGAAGTCATTAGTTTGCACCAGGTGTCCTATTAGGAAGACCCAGTTCTCTGAGTGCATGTTCTGGAAGTTGGGCAATAGGGGCAGTACAGGATTCCTTTTGGTGTACCGACCTCCCCGCTGCACCAAGGATTCCTGCCTGAGCTGCTTCAGGTCATGGCAGATGTTCTCCTGGAGACACCTAGTTTGGTTGTCTTAGGGGATTTTAACATCCATGCCGACACGACCTTACAAGGGGCCGCTCAGGACTTCATGGAAAGCATGGCCTCCATGGGGCTGTCCCTGAATAAGTTTGGCCCAACCCATTGCCGCGGACATGCCTTAGACCTGGTGTTTACCTCTATGGATGTTGGTGATCTGATACTAAGTAAAAGCGAAGCGAAAGAAGTGCCATGGTCAGATCACTTCCTGGTGCGACTGAACTTCTCCGCGACCCATCCCCTCTGCAGGGAGGTGGGACCGATTTGGATGGTCCGCCCCCGCCACTTAATGGATCCAAATGGCTTCCAGAGAGTGGTAGGGGATGCTTTATCCCATGTTGATGGCCTTTCAGCTGATTCAGGGAAGTTTTTAATGTATGATATTTTAGTGTTTTTTTGGTTTTTGTGGAAGCCGCCCAGAGTGGCTGGGGAAGCCCAGCCAGATGGGCGGGGTACAAATAAATTATTATTATTATTATTATTATTATTATTATTATTATTATTATTATTCCCTGGTGGCCCATTGGAATGTGGAATTAACCAGGGCTATTGACTGTTTGGCTCCGAAGCGCCCTCTCTGATTGCATGGAGCCCGGACAGCCCCGTGGTTCTCCATGGATCTGAGGGCAATGAAACAATCGTTGAGACGGCTAGAGCGCCGGTGGTGGAAAACTCATTCTGAAGCTGACCGGACACGGGTTAGAGCTCGATGTCAAGCCTACCAAGTGGCGGTAGCGACAGCGAAGAAGACTTTCTTCACTGCCTCTATTGCATCTGCAGAAAACAGCAGCAGGAGACTTTTTCAGGTGGTTCGCAATTTAGCAGAACCACCTGCTCCATCGGGGCCCAGTATGGGCCACATGATCTCCTGCAATGATTTTGCAGTTTTTTGCAGATAAAGTCGCTCAGATTCGGAAAGAGGTAGACTCCACCGTGGGAACAGGGCAGGGGCGGGAGAGTGCTAGAGTCCTGTCTAGTCAAGTTGTGTGGGATCAATTCCAATCTGTTACCTCTGAGGATGTGGACAGGCTGCTTGGACGAGTGAAACCAACCACCTCTCTCCTTGATACTTGCCCATCCTGGCTTATAAAAGCTAGCTGGGAAGGGCTGGGCAATGGGCTTCGTGGGGTGGTGAATGCTTCCCTCCATGAGGGAGCCTTCCCAGACCCGCTGAAAGAGGCGGTTATTAAACCGCTTCTTAAAAAACCATCTTTAGATGCGGCCACGATGGCCAACTATCGCCCAGTCTCAAATCTTCCATTCTTGGGCAAGGTGATTGAGCGAGTGGTTGCTGAACAACTCCAGGCATGCCTGGAAGAAGCGGACCATTTGGATCCCTTCCAGTCGGGATTCAGGCCTCATCATGCGACTGAAAGGGCCTTGGTCGCACTGGTTGATGATCTCTGGCAGGCTAGGGACAAAGGTGAGAGCTGTTTCCTAGTTCTGCTGGATCTCTCAGCGGTGTTTGATACCATTGACCATAACATCCTTCTGGACTGTCTTGAGGGGCTGGGAGCTGGGGGCACTGTCATACAGTGGTTCCGCTCCTTCCTTCTGGGCCATGTTCAGAAAGTGGTGGTGGGGGATGAGTGTTCAGGCCCCTGGGCTCTCACTTGTGGGGTGCCTCAGGGTTCTGTCCTCTCCCCCATGCTTTTTAACATCTACATGCAGCCGCTGGGAGAGATCATCAGGGGTTTGGGCTGGGTGTTCATCAGTATGCGGATGATACCCAGCTCTACCTCTCTTTCAAATCAGAACCAGTGAAGGCGGTGAAGGTCCTGCGTGAGTGTCTGGAGGCGGTTGGAGGATGGATGGCGGCTAAGAGATTGAGGTTCTGACAAGACAGAAGTACTGTTTTGGGGGGACAGGAGGTGGGCAGGTGTGGAGGATTCCCTGGTCCTGAATGGGGTAACTGTGCCCCTGAAGGACCAGGTGCGCAGCCTGGGAGTCATTTTGGACTCACAGCTGTCCATGGAGGCACAGGTCAAATCTGTGTCCATGGCAGCTGTTTACCAGCTCCATCTGGTACGTAGGCTGAGACCCTACCTGCCTGCGGACTGCCTTGTAAGTGTGGTGCATGCTCTGGTTATCTCCGGCTTGGAACTACTGCAACGTGCTCTATGTGGGGCTACCTTTGAAGGTGACCCGGAAACTACAACTAATCCAGAATGCGGCAGCTAGACTGGTGACTGGGAGCAGCCGAGACCACATAACACCGGTCTTGAAAGACCTGCATTGGCTCCCAGTACGTTTCCGAGCACAATTCAAAGTGTTGGTGCTGGCCTTTAAAGCCCTAAACAGCCTCGATCCAGTATATCTGAAGGAGCGTCTCCATCCCCATCGTTCTACCCGGACACTGAGGTCCAGCACCGAGGGCCTTCTGGCAATTCCCTCACTGCGAGAAGCCAAGTTACAGGGAACCAGGCAGAGGGCCTTCTCGGTAGTGGCGCCCTCCCTGTGGAACGCGCTCCCACCAGATGTCAAAGAGAACAACAACTACCAGACTTTTAGAAGACATCTGAAGGCAGCCCTGTTTAGGGAGGCTTTTAATGTTTGATGTATTACAGTATATTTACATTTTTTTTGGAAGCCACCCAGAGTGGTTGGGGAAGCCCAGCCACATGGGCGGGGTATAAATAATAAATTATTATTATTATTATTATTATTATTATTATTATTATTATTATTATTATTATGGCTTATATCGCTATCTGTAAAATGGGAATAATAGTGGCAGGTCTCAGAAGACTGCCCTTACAGATAAACAAGACGAAGAGTTGGAAACATATGAAAGCACTCTGAAATGCTTCTATCATCACAGTAATTGTGGATAATTCATTCTGGGTCACCAAAGGACTACCTGAATTGACACGTTTGTTTAGAAATAATAGAAACTACTGGGGATCTCAGAATTTACCCCAATAGCCTAAACAGAAAAAGTTGCTACTCCAGATGTGGCAAAACAGCCGTCTCTGGAACAAGGGCTGTGTACACACGCCTGTCTTCTCTGCATACACTGCACTCCCCCTGCTAGTTTCCCACCAAGATCAAATCCTGTCCATGGTGAGAAAGAGCACAACCTTGTTGCATTTTAGGTCAGTTAATGGGCACACAGCCTTCCTTTGCTTTGAATGAACCCCTCCTACCTGTTTTGTCAGCCCCTTCACGCAAGTCTGTCAGGAGGTTCTGCCGTATCTCTGTGTCCCCAGACAATGTGAAGACGTAAGCCATCAAGGCCTTGCGGTAGGCATCGTCCACAGAACTCAAGTTCCTCTTCAGGCAGCCCAAGGCATCATCTACCATTGTACGCTTTAACACAATTTTAAAAAGACTCTGTTAGGTTGCTGAGTGGGAGAACTGCACTTCTCTTAGGAGGTCCTGGGGGTCTTCTCACCAAAGCATAGTTCCCCGGGAATCCACAGGGGAGGCCATGAGAGCTATAGTGGAAAGATATACAGTGGTACCTCGGGTTACGTATGCTTCAGGTTACATATGCTTCAGGGTACAGACTCAGCTAACCCAGAAATAGTACCTCAGGTTAAGAACTTTGCTTCAAGATGAGAACAGAAATTGTGCTCCGACGGCGCGGTGGCAGCAGGAGGCCCCATTAGCTAAAGTGGTGCTTCAGGTTAAGAACAGTTTCAGGTTAAGAATGGACCTCCGGAACGAATTAAGTACTTAACCCGAGGTACCACTGTACAGTGGAACCTCGGTTTTCAAACGTAATCCATTCCGGAAGACCGTTCGACTTCTGAAACGTTCAAAAACTGAGGCGCAAAGGGCAGTCTGCCAATTCAATAGAGAAAATTGTGGGGAAACAACAGATACACACAGTGGAAGCCATTCAACCTCTGAGGCACGTTCGAAAATGGAAGCATTTACTTCTGGGTTTTCAGCGTTCGAAAACCGAAACGTATGGCAACGGAGAAGTCCAAAAACTGAGGTACCGCTGTATAATTATCAGGTCAGACATCTCCCTGGTGTTTCTTAGATGGACAGAAGGTGGAGATCATGTACTCCTGCCCTCTTTTGCAGAGACTTCCAGGCTACAAGGAATTCCCTTCCAGCATCTGGACACAAGCTGAACATAAGCACATACCAATGACTCAGCAAAGAGTAGCATTTTATGACACATCGGTTGCAGATGTGGTAATTTTGTGCCCATTATCTACCAGTACCACCATCCTACAAACTGGGGTCAGAGACGTTTCCCCCCCCCCAACTTGAGGGCTGCATTCCCTCACGGACAACCTGCCAGTAGTGTTCAGTGACCTGACATCCTTCCGCAGGGCCTGCAAGACAGAGCTGTTCCACCAGGCCTTTTGTCAGGGCGCAGCCTGACCCCCTCCTCCGGCAATCTGCACAAAACTTTGCTTGATGGTTGCCATTAATTTGATTTTAATTTGATTTAATTAATTTTATAATGAATGTTTTAGAATGTTGATCTATTCAATTGTTGTTAGCCGCCCTGAGCCCGGCTTCGGCTGGGGAGGGCGGGATATAAATAAAATTTATTATTATTATTATTATTATTCAGGGCCAGAGGCAAAAACTGGACAGAGCAATGGAGGGAGCTTGTATGGTAGGCTACATTTGAGGCATGCAAAGCCAGGTTTCTACAGAAGCATCAAGAGGCATCATGACTACAGTTTGAGGCATGTCTCTTCATCCAGACAAGCTGAAGGCACACCAGACAGGGTGGGTGGCCAGTTACTAGAACCTGTGTTGAAAATCTTTGCCAGTAAAGTGGTTTCCCAGATGCTTCATGGAGTAGCGATATGGGGCATGGACCCAAATGCTAACAGAAATAGTGCAAATACTGAGCTGATAGTTCAGCCCTGAGCTTTGAGTTGTACAAGGGCTGATGGGGAGGTCACAAACATTTGTGGAAATCCTAAGGAAGGACTTACATTCTCCTTCATGTTGAGCTCCAGCAGTGAGGCAGCAACGTAAGCTGTTAGTGAAATCTCATCATCCACACCACCCTAAGGATGTCAGGGGAAACACAAGAGAAAAGTCAAGGCGCTTCCAGACTCCCACTGTTTTGAGTGGGATTCCATGACATACCAGAAAAATGGAAGTTGTGCGATTGAATTAGTTTCGAGACAGCAAAGCTGCTCCCCACCTCTCCCCAAACTGGACCTTTCGTGATCAGGAAAGTAACAGGAAAATACATTGGGAAGTGTGGGATAGTAATTGCTTGATCTCATGTTGTATAACCTCCCTGCAAGCAAATGAATGCTCAGTGAAGGTACCTTTATGGCATTGTTGAAGACTCTTCCCACACTTTCAAAGCAGCCACTGGGAAGTTGGTGCTGCCCCAACCAACGCACAGCATCCTGAATGTGCTTCTCATCAACATAGACATAAGTCTTGGCATGGCCAAAACCCTTAACCACAGCAGCCGTCAGCCTGTAGGATTGAAGCAAGAATAAATTTTAAAATGAGGGGCAACTCAGCTTCTGAACTACAAGGGATCATGCCCCACTATTTTTCATCTCAGCTTTTCTCCTGCAGCACTCAACAGAAAACAACAAAAGTGACAGAAGCCGTAAGGAGAAAGCTACTAACTGATGTTGCATGGGGACTTCCTTCCATCATGGCACTGACTTAAATTAAATAGGTAAATCAATGTGGGGAAAGCAAAATGTCACTTAGAGAAGGATCTGAAATAGTTTCCTTGAAGCTTTAAATTGTTTTATTTTTGATTGTTTTGTTTCATGTGTTAATGTATTGTAAAGCGCTTGGAGATTTTTTCCTTTAAAATATAAAGTGGTATAGAAATGGAATAATAATAATAATATAAAATAAAAATATAAAAATAATAATAATAATAATAATAATAATAATAATAATAATAATAATAATAGAAGAAGAAGAAGAAGAAGAAGAAGAAACATGTTGATCATAAGGTTAGGCAATGCTGCGCAATAAAATGCTACACTAAACCTCAATTTTAATTCCCATTCCACCTGATTCCAGAAGTAGTAGTAGTTTGATTTTGCCTCTTAGGGGACACCCAAGACCACCACCCACCCACCCACAAATTGATGGTAGGCTTCTGCCTCTTTAACAAGCAACATCACCATGAGGCCAAAAAAAGGTGCTAACTGGGAACAAGGGCTGGCAGATTGCGGGCTGCAGGGCTGCCTATATCACCTCCTTCTCCAATTGCTCATGACAGCAAATTGCTCAGCCTGAATGGCCACCCTGACAGCTTGGGCTGGCTGGTTCTAGCTCTGCTGCTAACTCACCAGGTATTCCCCTCAGCATCATGCATCCCAAAGGCACTGTAAGAGCCGTTATTGCGCTTGTAGAGCAGCTGGCGTTGATACCCTGGCAGAAGAGAAGAACAAAGTAGCACTGGCAATGCTAGGAGGGACCCTGATTTTACCCGCTTATATATCTAAGGGATTTACAGTTTTTTAAAAACCACCTAAGTGGCCGACGAAGTTAAAACAAAACAACAATCAGCACAGAAAACAATGTAGGACTGCAGCAGTGGGAAGATGATTATAAACCAGTTACATAGGCAGCTCAGCATCTTAAAAGGCCTGGGAAAACAAAATAGAAAGAAGTGTTCTTCCGGTGCCGAAAAGACATCATGCGCCGCACAGGCAAGGTTTTGTTAGGGCAAACCTTGTATTAAGTGTCTATGAGACATTTGCAGTGAAAGATTTGGCTGGTTATATTTGGCTGTTTATACTACATAGGGCTCATAAAGAGAAAACAGCTCCAGGCTGTAATGGAGGCTGTGGGGAGAGAGAGACCTCTGATTTTAGGTCTGTTTAGAGTTATTTTAATTTAGTAGGAAGATAATCCCGTGCTGGACATGCACATGATGCTATTCAACTACTTAGAGGTATCATTATTTGTTTCCTGCTCATAAAACTATAAATCATTTCCCCCTTTCCCCCTTTCCTTGTTTTTCTTTTTTCTGTATCACTTTATCTCTTTATAATTGAAATTCCTTCAATAAAATATTAATACCCAAAAAGTGGACCAAGGGATAAAGTGGTTGTGGGCTGGGGAAATTATAGGACTACATCAGTATCTATCAAATGGTGAAAAGAACCACAAAAAGCACAATGGATTGGGATTGCAAATTCGCCATGAAATCTCCACTCCCAGCAAACACTTTTTGATCTATGAAGAAGAATCATGAATACATCCTACAGATAAAATGGAAATTCCTTTCTCCAAGGCTTCCAACGTCTTCTCAAGAGCACCTTCCATTTGCATGAACAAATTCACAACAGTCTCCTCAACTTCCCTTCTCATTCGGCCAGTGATCTTCCAGACTTTTACTATTCGCACAGTTCTTGCCAATGAACACTTGCCTTAAGCCACATTCTGAGGAGAAAAGAGAACCTACTCACCACTCTGTATGTACTTTATTACGTCCTCTTTGAAGGTGGGGGTTGCCTGGTTGGTATTCTCCAAGTACCGGAGTATGTGAATGTTAGGAACAAACTTCATCAAGTTCTGCTCACCACAGCCCAGGGGTCGCTGAATCAGAAGGTCTATATGTTCTATTGATGTGCCCATAATGTCCCCTAGATGTTGAGAAGATTGTTATCATTACCATTACCACCACCACCACCACCACCATCATCTGGAAACCAAGACTTTTGAGGAAAGGCTGCAGGAGTTGGGTATGTTTAGCCTGGATAAGAGAAGACTGAGAGGAGGTCTGGTGGCCATCTTCAAATCCTTAAAGAGCTGTCACATGGAAGATGGAGCAAGCTCGTTTTCTCCTGCTCCGTGGACCATATGAGGAAAGGAATGAATGGCAGCCAGAATTCCACATGGGTAACTTGCATTATGATGTAGTGGAAAGAAAAGTCTCCTCCTCTCCAGATCTCTCATATGGCCAGAGATGGGGAAGAAATGTGGGGGCAAATTTCCTCACCAATGCAGGAGACGGTAGCTCGGCCAGAGCCCTCCACAACAGCTTCAGGCAGCTTTAGAGAAACCTCATCATGAACTGGGTCCCCTAAAAGGAGATGAAGAACAGGAATTAATGCAGTTGAATACACTAACCAAGTGGTCATAATCTGCAGTTGGACTTGCACACAGCAAAGATGGTACTAGGAGCTTGTTAGCTCAGTGAGTCTGTTTTTAGCCACTCTGTTCTCGCAGCTGTCTTTCCACCCCCTCTCCATCCCATCCCTACTCCCCTTGGCAAACAGAGAGACAGAGTGTGTGTCTTTGGTCTCTTTTGCATCCCGCTACTGCCCTAGGGAAGAGACACGTCTCCAGCCCAATGACAAGCAGAGCAACACTTCGTCTTCTCTCCAACTTGCGTTCTCTGGGGCACCATCACAAGCCAAGCTGCCCTGAGCAAGGGATGCAGCCTAAGCACACCTGAAGAGCAGAGGAAGACATTGTGGGTCTCTTCTTCAAGGACGCCTTCTGGCTGTGGGAGGAAAAGAGAATGGGATGGTGAGTGGGGCTGCTGTCTCAGGGGAATAATCTCCTTCTACCTTCTCTGCCTTTCCCCTGCTCTCGCAATTGCCAGGGCTTCCAACTGATCACAGCCCCTGGCTGACATCGCCTTAGACCTGGAAACAGGGAGGCGCTGCAAAAATCCAAAGGCCCTCTCCTGCCCAGCACCCAATGAATACAATTCTCCCCCCCCCCTAAAAAAAAAAAAACAACACCTGTTTAGGGGAGACCCAGAGTTCTGAATCAGCTGCTGGCACTTGATAGCTGTGAGCCAAAGTTGGACATCAGGGGCTGAAGGCCACATAGACACTGACCTTGACCAGCAGGGTTTTGACCACTGTGTCTGACCGGCCTCGTGCAGGTGTGGTGGAAATCTTATTGCCACACAGCTCATGCGTCTCCTCTGCCTCGGCGGTGATTGAGAGATTGACGTGCCCTAGAGAAAGGCAAAATTGGCACAGACCCATGATGAGTGCCAGGAGCTCAGGGAGGGGAAGAGGCTGCTTGGAGGCCAGAGCCCCAGTCCAGCCCCACATCTGCCAACATGTCCACCGTGCCTTCAGTCTGGAGAAGGATGTAAGGGACAGAGGTTGGAGCATAGGGGGTTCTTGAATGGAGATGGACCCCCAACCTCTCCTTTGGTGAGGGACACCATCTGGGATGGGGAGGAAACAAACCCATAGTACATGCAGCAGGCGGCATTGTTATTATTTTCCATATTCCACTTAATGCTCAGTTGGCTTCCAAACAGAAGAATCCGTTGGTTCTGCCAAGTGTCCTCAGATGACAAGGTCTTTGGCAACCTCAACCCCACAAGTCTCCTCCCACCCACTCAGGCGCCTCAACCTCACCCAGCTGAGTCGCCGTCACATTCCAGGAGAAGGTGTGGGCCTCCTCAGCACAGAGGCAGGTGCTGAACTGGCAGGCCGGGCATGGCTTCACATCCACCTCCTGTGACTCCAGCAGCTTCACTCTCACCTGGGAGATGCAGCAAAATGACCCTCGTGAAGCAGGCAGTGCAGTAAGTCCAAAGCAAGGGGCAAACATTCAGAGAAGAGGCACAGGAGATGGGCCTATGCCAGAAGCAAGAGCCAGACCACATGCCTAGGGGTGCCCCACACTGAGAAGTTGAGTAGGGCATAGACTGCGCCCAGTAAGACCTCGGTGAGTGGGGTCTCCTCGTGCTTTGGGGGCACCATATTAGCATCTATGAGGAATGCCACCCCAGATCAGACTGGCGAGATTTATTCACTCAACAAAGTTTACAGGAAGGCCTCTAATCAAAAACCTTTGGGATTCAAATGGGTGGCTTGGCTTCCTCACACAAACCCCTCATGGCTGTTGTTCTGTGAGCCCTTCATGAAGCTCTTCAGCTGGTGGCCTGAATTGCGGCTGTGGGGAAGAGGAAGGGGGCAGCAGATGGGCATCCCTAGGCCTTGGCAGCAGATCAGACTGGGTGGCTTTCTGGCCTCTTCTGGCCTCTTGCAGCAATAAGGCTGTGTTGCATATGGGGCTGTGCACACACCACACATTTAAAGCACACTCAGGGGTTGGTGTGGGAGGAAAGCTGCAGGTTCCCAGGAGGGAATGTGCTCTATGGACCTCTTCTGGGATGGGGCTGCCTTGCGCTTCCTGTTGTCCACACTTCTGTGGCACATCCAAAGTGGAGCTTCTGTTTCCTCACCCACAGCAAGAAATACAAGCTGTCCCCACAACACTGAATGCAGAGTGGTGGGGGGAGGAGGGAAAAATCCTGACCTGTCCCTTGGGAGAGACAGCTGAGTGCAGGTGTAGGAAGGGCAAGGCCCTGGTGAAGTCCAGCCCCCCCCCCCAGCCTCCATCTCTATCTTGTGGGGTTCCCCCCATCCCTTTCTTTCTGGATACACATATAAGGGAAGCTTGTTTGCTTGTTCTCAATGGTCACTAACCTGGATACATTCCTTCATGTAATTGAAGACAGTGGACTTTAGCAGCAAGGTCTCCCCACGGACCACAGAATGCGGCAGGCTCATATCCACAAAAAACGGCTGGAAGACCCGGAACTTGGCTTGTTGGGAAAGTCCGAAGCCAATGTCAGCCACACAGAAGGCATCAGCGTTCCACTCCGTGATCGTGTCCGGAGCAGTGACCGAGTGAGTTGCTTTCCCCTCCTCGCTGAAGAACAGGAAGAGAGGTCACTCCCTCAGTGACAACAAAACTATGGATCGGTTTTCTGAAGGCTGAAGTTACATTTCCAAGGGTAAAGCAGACTCCAGGCTATGAGAAAGCCCAGGCTAGTCCAGACAGGAATCTGTGGAAAATAATTCTGTCTGATCCTTACACTGAAGAAGAGCTTGGATCTCAAAGGGTTCACCCCCCACACCTCACACCCCCGCTACTGATATCCCAGGTAGATGGCATCATCTCAGCGGTTATCGTCCTTCCCTAGCACAGTTCACTTACTTCACTGATACTAAATCCCAGACCCAGGTCTCTGGAAAGTGTGTCCTGGGTTTAGCTTTCTCTTCCTTCTTGCTTTCTGTAGAATCAACAGCCTGAGGCTTCTCGGAAATCACATTCTCATGCTGAACACTTGTGCGCAGGCCTGGAGATAGTAGAAAAAGATCTCAAGTCCATCAGTAAAGATGAATCTGCAGCAGTGTGGCCAAATTTCTGAGGGAGATTATGATGGCAGTGATACAGCGATGCACTGCACCCAGCAACGAAACCATTGACTCAAGGGATGGGATGTCGAGAGGGAGATCCCGCAGGAATCAGTGGAAATAAAAGCCTTGAAAGGCAGAAACAACAAAAACTGATTTCTCTACTTGGGGACTTTCCAGCAGCGAAACAAGCAAATGACTGTGATTCTCACCTGTTTCAAAGCCACTTTTTAAACGTCTTGTTACTGGCAGGTCACAGGAAACAGGCTTTTTAACTTGCATGTTGGTGAAAACTTTCATTCGCATAAGCTGTGGGAAACCAGGAGAGTGGAAAAGTGAGGTGTGAGTATTTGACTCCCAGTAAATCAGCAAAGATGTATAAAACTTCAGGTTACAGACGCCTGAAAGCAGAGAGTTGGAAGGGAGGAAACACGTAACTATACAGTGGTACCTCAGGTTACATACACTTCAGGTTACATACGCTTCAGGTTACAGACTCCACTAACCCAGAAATAGTACCTTGGGTTACGAACTTTGCTTCAGGATGAGAACAGAAATTGTGCTCCGGCGGCACCACAACAGTGGGAGGCCCCATTAGCTAAAGTGGTACCTCAGGTTAATTACAGTTTCAGGTTAAGAACAGACCTCCAGAACAAGTTCTTAACCCAAGGTACCACTGTGATTCAAATATGTGTTGGAATTGCAAAGAAAAAGAAGGCACCTTTTATCATATGTGGTGGACTTGTAAGGAGATAAAAGCATATTGGTAAATAATATATAATAAGTTGAAAAAGATGTTTAAGATAACCTTCATTTTAAAAAAACAGAAGCCTTTTTATTGGGAACAGTAGGCGCAGAGAAACCCAAGGGAGTACAAAAGACTTTTTATGTATGCAACGACAGCAGCCTGGATAGTCCTAGGCCAAAGATGGAAAGAAGTCAAAATACCTACAGAATAAGACTGGACAACAAAGCTGATGGACTATGCAGAGATGGCCAAAATCACTGGAAAAGTCAGGAACCAGGACGATAAAAACTTCAATAAAGACTGGGGAAAGTTTGTAATATATTTGAGAGCACAATGTAAACAATTAAAAACATTAGCAGGGTTGAAATAACACTTGTAATGTGAGAAGAACTATGGATTTAAATAGAGTATTATGAAAATCTGGAGGAAGATATGATATGCAGTGAAAATGTTAATAAGAGGACTCCAGAGAGGGGAGAATGGAAGTCCGTGAATTCAGAAAAATTCTACAATTTATGATTTTATTTTGTGTTTGAATGTAAATTTGCATTGCAAAGCTAATAAAAAATGATACAAAAAAAGGAAAAGTAAGGTGTGAAAGACCCAGCATTAGGAGGTGGTCCAGTCTGGCACCAGTTCCACCTCCCTCCCAGTCACGATGTCGCCCCTGCTTCTGCTGGGGTTCTCCCATTCTCCCTCGTGGGGGAAGGAAGTCCTGCATATTTGCCTAGAGCAGATTTCAATGGGCAGAGGGGTGAGAGGATGAGAGAGAGGAGTCAGGGCCACCCATCAGATGTGGTTTCTTTAAATCTGGGACCGACCCTGGAAAATAGGGGCACTGAGAGGGTCTGTAGGATGCATCTCATGGAAATGAGCAAGGCACCTTTCAGAGAAGCTAAACTCGGGAGCAAATTCTACTCACCTTGAACAGGCTAAAAACATCGGCCTCACTCTGAAACCAATTGGCTACCTTCAGGGCCCTCTTTTGCTTTTGGCTTGGAGCCAGAGGAGGCAGGCAAGGATATGGCTCAAAGTCTTCCAAGCGATAGGGAAATCCTCTTCCAGAAGTTAAATACAAGTAATCGTAACTAAAATGACCAAACACCTGAAAGCAGAGAGTTGGAAGGGAGGAAACACGTAACTATACAGTGGTACCTCAGGTTACATACACTTCAGGTTACATACGCTTCAGGTTACAGACTCCGCTAACCCAGAAATAGTGCTTCAGGTTAAGAACTTTGCTTCAGGATGAGAACAGAAATCGGGCTCCAGCGGCATGGCAGCAACGGGAGGCCCCATTAGCTAAAGTGGTGCTTCAGGTTAAGAACAGTTTCAGGCAGTGGCGTAGCGTGGGTTGTCAGCACCCGGGGCAAGGCAAGTAATTTGCGCCCCCTAACCCGTGGATTTGCGCCCCCTAACCCTAACCCCCAGATGTTGCGCCGGTGCGGCCGGCCCCCCCTGCACCCCCCATGCTACACCACTGGTTTCAGGTTCCGGAACGAATTAAGTACTTAACCCGAGGTACCACTGTATTCAGTGTTGATGAAGCCAAATCATACTGGTTGAGCCCCAGGCCAGACTGAAGCCCCTTTTTGTCTGCTGACAAAAGGGAGGCCACAGAGGCAGTTGCCCTGGGTGCAAAATTTGTTTCGGGTGCAAAATTCCAATACACAGAGCTGCATCAATACAGCCACATGCTTTCGTCACTGGGCTCCACTGCAAATGGTTTCTCCATGCAAACTAGGAAGTTACATCTCTAGGCAACAAATCGATTCTATGGCTGTGATCTCCTGGGTGATGCGGATGCTTTAAGCAGTTGAATGTGCATATGTACTCTGTCCGTTTCCGTTTCCCTCCCACCCTCCACCCACCTCTGCACAGCCCCGGCAGCTGCTAACCCACGCTACGCCACTGTGAATCAGTATTTCATTTGTAAATGCAATTGCGCCACTCAGGCACTGCACTGCATGGACTACAACGCTGTGTCTCCCTTCTTAATGATGTGCTTGTCAGGCAGCAGAGGAACCAACCCCCCACGGCAGGTTGCCAGGAATGGACAAGACAAGGGAATGTCCTTACCATCTGCTTTTATTCAATATTCACAGAGAGTGGCTTGGGAATGTGACCTCTTGGAATAATGGCGTTGCTCCAAGTGAATCTCCACCCCCTCCCACTTCCTCACGAGTCATCTCTACGGTGCTGGGATGTGCCCTCTGCTCTCCTACTTTCAAGGCCCGTCGTGTTCTGGGATAGAGGGGGTCTGGAATGCTATGCTTTCTAAAGACACTGAGTCCGTCAGCTGTTGCCCCTCTAGTGCTGCTTCTTCCTCCTCTTCCATTATTTCCCAGCTTTCCCCCTCATCTGCCTCTGAGCTGTGATCTCCCTCAAAGCTCTGATTTTGACCTTTAAAGCCCTATGAGGCCTAGGACCCACGTACCTACGGGACCGCCTCTCCTGGTGTGCCCCGCGGAGGACCTTAAGGTCCACAAATGACAACATTTTGGAGGTCCCAAGGCGCAAGGTGGTTAGATGGGTCTCAACTAGGACCAGGGCCTTTTCAGTACTGGCCCTGACTTGGTGGAACGCTCTGTCACAAGAGACTAGAGCCCTGCGGGACTTGACATCTTTCCGCAGGGCTTGCAGAAGAGTCAGGCTGGGGAGGCAGTCTGCACCATTCTTCCTCTGCCCAGTCCCTGGCAATGCTGTCATGCTACACACCATAGTATATCATGGGTAATACAATAAAAAAAATGGGAGGTTCTTAGCATGGACTGTACAGTGGTACCTCGGGTTACAAATGCTTCGGGTTACAAACGCTTCAGGTTACAGACTCCGCTAACCCAGAAGTAGTACCTCAGGTTAAGAACTTTACCTCAGGATGAGAAGAGAAATTGCGCGGCGGCAGGAGGCCCCATTAGCTAAAGTGGTACCTCACGTTAAGAACAGTTTCAGGTTAACTTTCAGGTTAACTTTCAGGTTAAGAACGGACCTCCGGAATGAATTAAATTCTTAACCAGAGGTGCCACTGTATCAAGGAAGGCCTTAAAGATAACAGAAGCATGGAAAGATGGGGTGTGGTGAGGAATTGAGGAGGGATGGAAGGAAGGGTTGCTAAAATGCTACAAAGGCAGAAGGGCTGCTGGGATTCATAACCAAGACCTCTGCTGCAGCTCATGACATGGAAGGGAAAAGGCAGAAGCTAAATAATGGAACCAACCACCTGCCAGTCCAGGAGTGCTAACTTGAATAAAATATTGGGGGCAGGAGGGGATGGGAAGCCCTGCCCCACAGAATTGATCACATGACATGGTGCGCGCACACGCACACCATTTGAATGGCAATGCCCATCAACTGGGGGGGGGGGGTCGGTCAGGGATGATTGTGGTGTGTCACATGCCTCTTTACTTCCTGCTCACTGGGAGTTTCCGTTTTGTATACAGCTTTTGTTCCTTCTGTTTTCCTGAACACGGAGGCAGGCAGACATGTTTTTCCTTTTACAGATAGGTAGCCGTGTTGGTCTGCCATAGTCAAAATAAAAAAATTCCTTCCAGTAGCACCTTAAAGACCAACTAAGTTAGTTCTTGGTATGAGCTTTCGTGTGCATGCACACTTCTTCAGATACACTGAAACAGAAGTTGCCAGGTCCTTCTATATAGTGAGAAGGTAGGGAGGGGTATTACTCAGAAGGGTGGTGGGAATGGGAGATTGGCAGATAGCTGAGATGAGTCTGTTGACGACTCTTAACGACTGCAATAGGTCTTACAGGAAAAGGCAAGGGGTGAGGAGGTGTTTTTCCTTTGTTCTGATCTACATTGAATAAAGCTGTAAATATGCTCTCCTGTCTGAATCTTCCGTTGTGGAGACTGCTGAAAAGCGTGTGCACGAGTCTTGGAATGTCTCTGAGGCTCGTGTCGCTAATTGACTGATACTGTTCCACGGGAGACCGGTGATCGTCCAGAGACGACGTGGAGGCCTGCCTGATGGCTCCGTCTCCCTGGCAGTATCCCAATAGGCTGGCCCCCTCAAAAAAATTATTGGGCGAAAATTTTATTGGGCAAAGATGCCCGGCCCCTAGGAGTTGGCTCCTATGCATCAGCCTGAAAATGAAGAGAAAAGAATAGGGCACAGGGAAGGAACACTAATCTAATTAAGCAGCCCCAATGTATCTATGTGGAGTTTGCTGTCTGTTTGGTCGTGAGTTGCTTTGGGTTGCCCTGAGCAAGATAATGTGACTGACAAATTTAATAAAGAATAATAAACTAATTATTAGCAGGGACGCGGGTGGCGCTGTGGGTAAAACCTCAGTGCCTAGGGCTTGCCGATCGCATGGTCAGCGGTTCGAATCCCCGCAGCAGGGTGAGTCTTTCGGTCCCAGCTCCTGCCCACCTAGCAGTTCAAAAGCAACCTTAAGTGCAAGTAGATAAATAGGTACCGCTTTATAGCGGGAAGGTAAATGGCGTTTCCGTGTGCTGCGCTGGTGCTGGCTCGCCAGAGCAGCTTCGTCACGCTGGCCACATGACCCCGAAGTGTCTCCGGACAGCGCTGGCCCCCGGCCTCTTAAGTGAGATGGGCCCACAACCCTAGACCCGGACACGACTGGCCCGTATGGGCAGGGGTACCTTTACCTTTAATAAACTAATAATAACTGAGAAGGATGGGCATTCTTACTTGCTTTGGTGTCAGCGTATCATCTTCCATCAGGAGGACACTCTTATCAACAGCACGGAGAGAGCACAGAGCACCAGGAGCAGCCTCGATTTGCAGACTGACTTTTGATCCTGGAAGCTCCTCCGCCGCAGAGAAGTCCAAATTCACCTGTGGAAGGATGCGAACAAAACAGGAATGGTCAGTTAGGAAACCTGCGGCGACGAGAGTGGATAACAGGCAGCACCAGGGCAAGAATGTCACGGAGGATGGTGGAGAAAGAGCGAGTATTGTGAACAGCAAAAAGGATCTGAAGATTTGCAGGATGCAAGGCCTCACCCTGCCCCACTTGCTTCCTTACCCACCTTATGTTTGAAGCACTTCTGTATCTCAAACTGATCCACGTCAGCCACCACCTCGCCATCCAGAAACACAGTGTACAGAAGAAGCCTGACTGTGGGTGCCAGGTCAGAGCTCGTAGACAAGGTGAGGGAGAAGGTGCCTTTCAGAGCTGGAGCAGGGGAAAGGGAGAATGGGGGGAAAGGAAAGAGAGAGAGAGAGAGAGAGAGAGAGAGAGAGAGAGAGAGAGCGCATTCATGCAGTGGCGTAGCGTGGGTTGTCAGCACCCGGGGCAAGGCAAGTAATTTGTGCCCCCTAACCCGCGGATTTGCGCCCCTAACCCGTGGATTTGCGCCCCCTAACCCTAACCCCCAGATGTTGCGGCCGGTGCGGCCGGCCCCCCCTGCACCCCCCACGCTACGCCACTGCATTCATGACTTACAACATGAGAAAAAAACATTCCTGTGCATCTCACTTCTGCTAGATGGTGGTAAAGCAAAGAAAATCAAAGAGACCCACCCCAAACGCAGCCAGCCCACCTGCGCATTGCAGTATTCCAACCCTCATGTCTTCAACCTAATAACTGATTTATTGCTAATAACAAATTCCATTCTGTACCACACAGCAAGTTCTTTTTAAAAAAACAACAAAATCCTATTTCCATCTATCAGTCCGCTATGGTAATTCGCCTTACTTGGAAGACACTGACTGTGAATCGTATGCCAACAAGCACTTTAGAATGAGATTCTTTGCCAAGTGAAAAAAACTCAGGAGTCATTCATGAGGTTTAAATCTGCTCAGCATCAGAAAGTTGTGTCCAGGATATGTGTGTGTGTGTGTGTGTGTGTGTGTGAGAGAGAGAGAGAGAGAGAGAGAGAGAGAGAGAGAGAGAGAGAGAGAGAGAGAGACATCGGATGTGCATTGACTCCTGACAAATTCTGGATGTTGGGGCTGTCAAAAGCAGGGGAGGAGGGTAGCCAAGCAATCATCTGTTGAATCTGGGCTTTAAACCCTGAGGGTTGTATTCAATTCACTTTTACTCAGAGTACACCCACTGCAATCAAGGGCTATGACTAACTTAGGTCCATTCATTTCAGTGGGTAAAAATTAGTTGCATGCAACCTTCATGAACCACGCGGTTGGCAGGGGATGCAGATGTGCAGGTGAGAGTCTCCCACTTGTGGTAACTGCATGTTTAATTATGGTTTCACATCTGAATCAAACTTGGAGTCGTGGAAGGCCCCAGTTCAGACTGGGCCCGATCTGAGGTGTTGAACCTGATGGGGAGACAGACAGCTGGGTAATGTAAGCTGAGTGGTTAATACATTTTAAAAGTTTCCTCTTTTGAAGTCAAACGTGACTGTGCTAGGAGTGCTTGGTGATGGTCCACCAGGCACAGTGGTGTCTCCAATTGGTTCAACGCTCTCATACCATGTCCTGGGTGCTACTAAAATTCGTGGCCATCTCCTCATTCTTGAAAGACACACCAGACTACACAGATAAGGCCCACCAAACATTATCAGCTTGGCCAAGTGTGGTGCTTCTCCGATGGATCTCTCACTTACTCTCATCCTGGCCAACAGGAACAGTCTTCTGCCCACTGGAGACAATCTTCCCTTTGGACACAATCTGCAGGGAGATGGTTTGTTAGGCCAGGGGCAAAAGGAAAAGCCTCCCCACCCTCTTTGGCAGTAGAAATACAGGAAAGGGAGAGAGAAATGTCGGACAGGAAGCACCCTGCAGAGACTGTGCGATGGGTTTTGCTAGGGGAGGCTCATAGATTAATAGAAACCGCACTTGCCACTTCAGAACGTGAAATTGGGGGCAATAACCAGGAAAGCCTGCAGCTCCCTGTCTTCTGCGCACTGGGCACAACAGCAACTGTTGCGTGTGAAGCCCTTCACTTTCATCTGAGATCTCAGCAAAGCTTTCCACGCAACAAGCCACGGATGGAATGAACCACTGAGGCTGATCTATCTCAGCTTCTGCTATATCTCTGCTGATGGCTGGACAACCCATACAGGAGCCACAAAGGCCACTGGAAGGTCCCTGCTGTTTGGATCCAAACAGATTCACAATGGGCAAGAGAAACAGAAATACTGGTACACACTGCAACACAAATACTATTCTCAATTCTGCCCTTTTCCGTCTTCTTGTTATTTTATTCCATTTTCATTTCTCCATTTCATCCGTTTCTGCTGTGTTGCCTTCACTAATCATTTAATTTTATTCCCATTTTTTCTCTCTCTTTTTTCCTTTTGAACTCCCCTTTCCTTTTGCATGTACCCATTATTCCTCCACACACAGTTCTCCACTGTCCACAAAGAATTAGAAGGGGGTGGCCCAGCTACAGCCCAATCCGTAACCTCAGTCTAATTTCAGCAAGGAGAGGGGCTGGAGAGAAACAGAGAGAAAGAAGGAGAGGTATACCTCACCATTGGCAGAGCATATGCCCACGGTGCTTGAGACATGCAGGCATGGAGGGCACCCTCCCGTGCGCTACAGTCCGGGGGAGGGAAAGAGCAGGGAAGCTGCTGCCCACTCTCCTCCTGCCCTCTGCCGCTAGGCAAGGCCTGACCCGATGGCGGAGCTGCTGCAGCTGGGTGCACTTCGCCATGAGCAAGGAGAGCTGATGTAATCCACTGGGAGCAGTCAAGTACAACATTCCTTGTAATACTAGAGCAGACATGTGAGGGAATGTTTGGTCCAGCCAGTCGAAACTTCCTGTTCCTCCTGGCTGGAACATCCTTCCTTTTGCATGTGACAGAAGGTGGGTGTGACCTAACCTGCCCAGGTAACAAAAGGACGAGTCACGCAGCACCTCTCTCTCTCTTTTCCATCTTCCTTTCATCGTGTGAACTGCCGGACTTCTAGCTTGCAGTCACTGGGATTATTCCCCCATATGGGGTAGATCCACATGTACATATTTGTAACTAAGTCTGCCTTTAGGGATCCAACTGTGAACCGGTGTAAGTAAACTTCTTTTATTGACCTTAAATAAGATTGTGGCGTCTTTATTCTTTTAAGAGAGATTCAAGGGAACTTACCAGGAACTTACAATTCAATCTGAGACAGACTGAACTGTATAATCGTCAGAGGCTCACACGAGCCTGCAACCAGCTATCGGCTGTGCATTGTAAAGGGGAAGGCACTCTGCTAAGTAAAGGAACTTGCTAACACAAGTTAGGAAGGATATAAATAAACAATATATCCTCTACTGTCACCATTAACATTCCCACACACACACCCTGGGTCAAGCGTGACCTGGGGACAGAGCTACTGCCAAGCCTGAGCGCCGCAGCCTAAGTGCAGTGTCTTCTTACTTGGAGCCAAACTCCAATGAAGGAGCCTGCTGTGGCTAGGTGCCTGTTTGCGCCCCCTCACAAAATTGTGCCCAGGGCCACGGCCCCCCTCCACTATGCCCCTGTACCTCACTCACAGACTCCCATGGGAGGCTGTGGACTCTCCTTCCTTGGAGGTTTTTAAGCAGAGGTTGGATGGCCATCTGTCATGGATGCTTTAGCTGAGATTCCTGCATTCCAGGGGTTGGATTAGACCCTCGGGTTCCCTTCCAGCTCTACAATTCTATGATTCAATTCTGGCTCTGGCCCCCAAATAATATAGTCCTCGACTTTCCCTAGACCAGATGCTCACCAAATAATAGAAATCGACATGGTCAGCATCCGGGCCCAGTTCTTTCCGGTCTATGATGTAATCCACCAGGACTTCCTGGTCTTTTCCACAGGGCAGCTCTTCTTCCACATGCTGTATCTCCAGGAAACTATTGCTCTCAGAGTAGAAGGGCTTCAGCCACATGAAACTTTCGGATTCCGACATCATAAGACTCTCAAAGCCAGTCACATTCTCAAGGGTGTATCTACCCTATGGAGCAAAAAGAGAACAGCAAGGATTGGGGTGACAATCAACAAGAGACAACTGGGTGGCAATACAAGGCATGTGAACCTAACACTAGGGAACAGTATATACTACACATGTAAACCAGTCTTCATATCTTTGTAACTGTCGTGGCTCCCAGCTAAGAATCATAGAAGAAAGTAACAATCTCTTCAAGGACTTCCTTTTCATTGTGGTGATTTGTGCTTGCAATGGCATTGAGGCAGTTCTGCACGATCCTGCTTTCGATATTATCTGTACCTGCCCAGTGTTTTGGAGCAGACATGCTGCTTTGTTTGCAACTACTACATGCTCCTAAGCTTCCTACGGAAATCCTTTAACTATGTAAAAGGTAAAGGTAAAGGAACCCTGTACGGTCAAAGGCGACTATGGGGTTGCAACGCTCATCTGGCTTTCATGCCGAGGGAGCAGGCGTTTGGCCACAGACAGCCTTCCAGATCACGTGGCCAGCATGACTAAACCGCTTCTGGCACAACGGGACACCGTGACGGAAACCAGAGTGCACGGAAACGCTGTTTACCTTCCTGCCGCAGCAGTACCTATTTATCTACTTGAACTGGCATGCTTTTGAACTGCCACATTGGCAGGAGCTGGGACAGAGTAACGGGAGCTCACTCCATTGCGGGGATTCGAACTGCCGACCTTCCGTTCTGCAAGCCCAAGAGGCTCAGTGGTTTAGATCACAGTGCCACCCACGTCCCAGTAACTATATATACCACAAATGCTCCCATGCCCAAGAAATTGGCCAATTGCCTACCCTCAATGGTGTTGTACTCTGCCCGAGGGAGCAGATTCACTGTGGTGCTTCTGGACCCAGCTTTGTCACTGAAAGTTCAGGTACTGTGAATAGAACGGGGTGCCCCAAGGCATTTCAGCACCAACTTAAAGATTCTACTTTTGGTAAATGAAACCGTTAAAAGCTTGGATCCAGTTTCCCTGTGAGATCGTCCTGTTTCATATATGCCCACTCAACTGCTGTGATCTGTGGAACTGACACAGTTACATGTGCCACACGCTAAGAAGACCAGGAGAAAAGAACTGGATAAAATAGTGGTCAATTGCAAAGGTGATTCGGACATTTAAGCTGGCACATTCTATCTGAGAACACCCTGCTATTCTATCGTATGCAACAAATGATTTCTAGGAGACGTGACCGTGGTGTATTGTATTTGCAGTGCCTGATGTTTTGGTGGTTTTTATGGTTATTGTTGTTGGTTTTTTTGCTTCCTTTGCGAATGGTGCCATGGCCTTTGGCTAGTGCAATCAAGTTGATGATGATGATGTGCCACACAGTATTCATGCCGCATTTGCAAAACACCAACCTTTTAGTGTGGTAGCACTTTGGAACCCCCAGCCTATTGACATCCCAGAATAAGCAGAAGTGTGGACAAGCCCTAAGTTCCAAAAGTAAATAATAATAATAATAATAATAATAATAATAACAACAACAACAACAACAACAACAACAACCTATAGGAAAAGCAACCCTAAGGAAGGTGGGGTGGGGGATGCACAGAAAAATGCATCTCCTCGCCCCACCTCTTCCTTAAGACATGTCCAAATATTTAACTCACCCTTAAGGAAACCATGTCGTGCCACTTAGTTGTGTCCAGGGAGAAGGAAACTTCACCATTCTCATCTGTGACATAGGAAGTGGTTGTCTCCACATCATCAACGTCAACTGTGAGATAGACAGTCCTGTTCTTGACAGGCACTTTATTGACTGAAACCATCATCTGCGTGAATAAAAGGGAAATAAGCCAACCACCTAACTTCTTTACAGCCAACTGTTCTCGCACGCAAAAATATATATATATATGCTGAGGCATTTGTTTACTCCTGTGGGCAAGAGCACAACACCACTATTCAGATATTGCCCCTCAAGGTCTAATGATAAGAAGAGGGGCTGAGCTATCTCGGGATATGAATGCTCTCCTCCAGGTTGTCTGTCTGTCTGTCTGTCATGGACTGTAAACTTTCGTAGGAGGGCTAGGTCACAAAAGGTATCGTTTCAGTGCCTACTTCAAAAAGTAAGAGCAAATCTATCCTAAAGACTGCTTTATTAAACAGAAAGGATAGGATGTTACCTCTCCTGTGTATGGGAAACCTTGTTTGTAGAATGGATTGAGTTTGCTAAACTCCACCTTGACTTCCTTTGCGGCAATAGGCAAGACACCATATCCTGTCTGAGTCACTCCTGCATAGGGAACAGACAAGTTGGTTTAGCACAGCAACTGGAATGCTACAAAAAAGACAGCGGTAAGTTTGACATTTCCGCAAAAGTTCTAGACACATTGTTAACTAGACCTTACACAAACTGCAAGGACGACTTCCGGGTTGGTGCCATTGGCAATGGCGGAATTCCTCTGACCGGGAGGAATTTGCCCCGTGGGAAATCAGGTCTTGCCGCCACGGTGAAGGCGGAGACCCGCAAAAAATCACAGGCGGGAGGAGCCTGTGAACGTGGGATTCAGCGGGCACCTTCTGCACCTCCCCTACTCGCGGGGAAACCCGATTTCGGGGCTCCAGAGCAACGTGGGGTGAGTGGCGCGGTGCTTCGAATCATCTGCTTCTTCCACGGAGCGAAGCCGCATAGCTGTTGCTGGAGAGCACTGACTTTTTCCTGTGGACAATTTGACTCTAAAGCAATTACCCGTGAGTAGAGCTGAAATGGGAGAATCGGATTTCTAAACGTACAATTTGGTATCGAAGCGGGGAGGTTCAATACAGGAAGTCCGCCTTCCCCTTTTGTAAATAGATTGAAGCAAAAAGGCTATAAGCTGAAGCCTTGGAAAGCCCTTTGTAAAAAACTAAACTTTCAACGGCAAATAACATTTAAGCCCCCCTCGGGGGCAGGAGAAGAGGGGGGGAGTTGTGGACTGAGTATGCCTGCAGGAGAGAGTGAAGAGAGTCAGAATACTGCCGCTCTGACCCTGGAAACGGGCTGCTATTAGGACTGACGTCTTTTGGATGTCCATTGACAGCGTTTAGAATGTTCACTGACAGCTAGCTAGGTAAGAGAAATACATTGTTTCTACAGTCTCTGGCTGTTTCTAAAAAGGAGTAAATAGTAACAGAAAACTGAAACTAACTTTGGATTGTTTGAACTGTGTTTAAAAAGAGGACATTATTGATCAATACAAATAACATAAATAGAAACTGTTTCCCCCTAGTGGAAGCTTTTGAAACTGGTTGTTTTACAAGAGTTTCACAAGAGTTGGGCTGGGGGAATTTCCAGCTGCAAGATAAAAAACTGTGAGACTCTGGGACTGGCCTTGAATCTTCTAAGTGTTCTGGCAAATGGAAAGGAAAAAACAGATCTGCCAACTGCTGAAAAAACATTAAGGTCTGGGAAGATTAGGCAGCAACCCAGGAGAAGTTCAATACCAGACCCTCTTCCTCTGGCTGCTGCTGTGTCTATATCAGCACGACCAAAATCAAGAGGAATGCTGCCAGAAGAGGTATTAGCGGTTGCATTAGGTAAGATAAATGACTCATTGGAACAGCTTAACAAGAAAGTGGGTGCTGCAACTATTAAAATTGACTTAAATACGGAAAGCATAAACAATCTGGGACTAAAGGTGAATACCAATACAGAAACTATTCAGAAATTGATACAGGAATCCACTCTGATACGGCAGACTGTGGAGGAAGCTAGGGAGAAAGCTGCTGCTGTTGAATGTAAAGTAACACAACTGGAGAGAGAGAGAGTCCCAGCCCTACAGAGGCAACTTGATGAACATAAGTTGACGCTTGCTATGATTGAACTTAAAGAAAAACAGATGAATCTGAGGATCAGAGGCCTACCTGAATTCAAGAAGGAAAGTTTGATAGACTTTCTTACACAGGAATTTGCTAACTTTTGGGATTTGGACGTGGGACAAGAAGAGTTTAGAATTGTGAGGGCCTTCAGACTTGGAAGAGGAGGGAAAAAAGAGAAGAATACAATAAGAGACTGCTTGATTACCCTTCGAACTAAAGAAGAGAGAGATAGAATTTTGGGTTGGCACTACCAGAAGAACCTAGAAGTACAACAGTCAAGAGTGGTAATTTTTAAAGACGTCCTGAAATATATTTTGGATCTTAGGCCTGACTATGAAGATATTGTTGCCCTGCTGAGAAAGAATAAAATTATTAGGTGGGAGTTTCCTCAAGGTTTATCTTTCAGTTTCAAAGGTAGGAAAATAAAAATAAGATCAGTAGAGGATAAAGCGAAGTTTTTGTACAAATACGAAGAAGATCTGCAGAAGGGACCTGGAAAAGAGCCAAGAGCATCGGACAGAAGATCACCAGATAGAGGATTAGAGCAGAGAGCATTGGATAGAAGATCACCAAACAGGGGAATATTGGATATATCAACATTGTCTTTTGGATTGGACTCCCCACTGAACGTGCCACCATTACCACCAACAGAAGAAGAGCAAGCATTGAGTGCAGTTGGAGGAACATCAGCGTAACTACATGATGGCGTTGCGGGTCTCGAGCTGGAATGTGAATGGACTAAATTCCCCAGAAAAAAAGGCGAAGAGTCTTTCATTTATTGAAAAAAGAACATTTGGACTTGATTTGTTTACAAGAAACACATGTGATAAGGCTACAAAGGAAGATATTGAGTAATAAAAGATTGGGCCAAGAATTCATTTCATCAGACAAAGTTTAAAAAAGAGGAGTGGTCCTTTATGCAAAGGAGAGCCTATCACCGAAATTCTTATTTAAAGACGATCAAGGAAGATTTGTAGCAATTGAAATTCAATCACAAGGAGAGAAATTCTTGATTCTAGGTATTTATGCACCAAACGAAGGAAAACCAGAATTCTTTAAGAAGTTACATGAGACTCTGATGGATTACATGGACTATAATATGATTTTGATGGGAGATATGAATGGAGTGGTGTCTACAAATATGGATAAGGCACAGAGACAGGTAGTCACCAAAGATGGTAGACTACCAAAAACCTTTTTTGACATGACTGAAAATATGGACTTAGTTGACATTTGGATAATGAAGAACCCTCTGGGAAGAGAGGGAACTTTTTTCTCTGAGGCCAAAATGACATGGACAAGAATTGACCAAATCTGGGTAACCAGGGGATTGGCTCTGAAGATCAGCAAAGTGGAGATTTGCCCCAAAACTTGTTCTGACCATAATGCGGTGAAGATGGAAATAAAATTGATGCCAATTGGTTCCTTTAGATGGAGGATGAATGACACTTTGTTTAGGAATGAAGAGGTGACCAAGAAGGCCCAAAAAACTCTAAGAGATTACTTTGAGATAAACACGAATACTACAGTGGGGAAAAAAAGTAATTTGGGATGCAAGCAAAGCGGTTATGAGAGGACTCCTAATACAACAGAATGCAATTAAGAAGAGCTCAGAATGAAAAAAAGGACAAAATCCTGGGAAAGATAGAGGAAGGAGAGAAGAAACTGAGAGCAAAACCAAAGTCACAGGAGATTCTGAAAGAGATAAAGTTATATCAAGTACAATATGCGAAGCTGATGAATCAGGAAATAGAATGGAAGATTAAACAGATGAGGCAAAAGACATTTGAATCGGCAAATAAATGTGGGAAATTGTTGGCCTGGCAAATGAAAAAAAGACAAAAACTCAATACTATCACCAATTTGGAAGTGGAAGGAAAAAATATACAGAATCCAGTGGAGATTAGGAAGTGTTTCCAGAGGTATTTTAAACAACTTTATACACAGGAGAAGCAGAAAGAAATTGACATTGATTGATTTCTGAAAATAAATGGACTACACAAAATCTCTCAGGAAAAACAACTGATGTTGAATTACAAAATAACGGACCAGGAAGTGGAAGGGGCTATCCAGAACATGCAATTAGGTAAATCTCCAGGACCAGATGGTTTGACTTCAAGATATTACAGATATTTGAAAGAATGGTTAATACAACCATTGAAGGAAGTCTGTAATGAAATATTGGAAGGGAGAAAGGCACCAGAGTCGTGGAAGGAAGCTTATATTACACTTATACCGAAAACAGAGACTGAAAAGACACAGCTTAAGAACTACCGCCCCATATCACTGCTAAATGTGGATTATAAAATTTTTGCAGACAATTTGGCCAAAAGATTAAAAAAGGTGTTAGTAGAAGAAATTCATAAAGATCAAGCGGGCTTTCTCCCGGGCAGACATTTGTCTGACAATATGAGGAATATAATTAAGATTTTAGAAAAAACTTCAAGTGAATATTAATACTAAGGCTGTCTTGATATTTGTGGATGCGGAGAAAGCCTTTGACAACATTTCCTGGAGCTTTATGAAGAAGAATCTACAGGGGTTGGGGTTGGTCAAGGTTTTGAAAATGGTATAGGTGCAATTTATTCAGAACAAAAGGCAAAATTAATTGTGAACAATGTAGTGACAGAAGAGTTTAAGACTGAGAAAGGGACATGACAAGGTTACCCAATTTCTCCACTGTTTTTTATATCGGTCCTTGAGGTTTTGTTAAACATGATAAGAAAGGACCAAGAGGTCAAAGGTATGCAAGTGGGAGCTAAACAGTATAAACTGAAAGCATTTGCTGATGATTTAGTATTGACCCTACAGGAGCCAGAATCTAGTACAGAAAAGGTATTGGAACTGATTCAAGAATTTGGGCAAGTAGCAGGTTTTAAGCTGAATAAGACGAAAACTAAGGTTTTAGAGAAAAATTTAACTGTGAATGAGAGACAGAAGTTTCAGGAAGAGATAGGACTAACATTGGTTAAGAAAGTGAAATATTTAGGGGTTAACATGACTGCTGAAAATGTGAATCTATTTAAGGATAATTATGAAAAATGTTGGATTGAAGTGAAAAAGGATTTAGAAATATGGTCAAATTTGAAGTTATCATTGTTAGGCCGAATTGCTGTGATAAAAATGAATGTGCTGCCAAGGATGTTGTTTTTGTTTCAAACATTACAAATTTTGGATATGATGGATTGTTTCAAGAAGTGGCAGAAAGATATTTCCAGATTTGTTTGGCAGGGCAAAAAGCCTCGAATAAAATTTAAGATATTAACTGATGCTAAAGAAAGAGGTGGATTTGCCCTACCAGACCTCAAACTTTATTATGAATCAGCGGCTTTTTGCTGGCTGAGAGAATGGCTGCTTCTTGAAGACACTGACGTGTTGGATTTAGAAGGTTTCAATAATGTATTTGGCTGGCATGCATATTTGTGGTACTATAAGGTAAAAGTACATAAAGCGTTTAAAAATCATATTGTTAGGAAAGCATTGTTTAATGTATCGATAAGATATAAAGATATGTTAGAAAAGAAAACCCCAAGATGGTTGTCACCAATGGAAGCGAAGGCACAGAAAAAACTCAATATGGAGGCCAAATGGCCGAAATATTGGAAATTCTGGATCAAGATGGAGACAGAATAAAATTGCAGAGTTTTGAAAAATTGAAAAATAAAGTGTGAGATTGGCTCCATTATTATCAAATAATGGAGGCATACAATTTGGACAAAAAAGTTGGTTTCCAGGTGGAAAAATCAAAATTGGAAACAGAATTGCTAGACTCAAAATTTAAGAATTTGTCAAGAATGTATAACTTGCTGTTGAAATGGAACACTCAAGACGAAACGGTGAAATCAGCTATGATTAAATGGGCACAAGATGTTGGACATAACATAATGATGGCTGACTGGGAACAGTTATTGACCACAGGTATGAAATTTACGGCATGTAATGCCTTAAGAGAGAATATACAGAGAATGATATACAGGTGGTACATGACACCAGTCAAGCTTGCAAAAATTTACCATTTGCCCGAAAATAAATGTTGGAAATGTAATGAGACTGAAGGCACATTCTTTCACCTTTGGTGGACATGCCCAAGGATTAAGACATTCTGGGAGATGATTTATAATGAAATGAAAAAGGTATTTAAATATACCTTCCTGAAGAAACCAGAGGCCTTTCTCCTGGGCATGGTCGGCCAATTGGTGCCAAAGAAGGACAGAACTTTTTTTATGTATGCAACAACAGCAGCAAGAATACTCATCGTGAAGTATTGGAAGACACAAGATTTGCCCACCCGGGAAGAATGGCAGATGAAGTTGATGGACTATATGGAACTGGCGGAAATGACTGGCAGAATCCGAGACCAGGGAGAAGAGTTGGTGGAAGAAGATTGGAAAAAATTTAAAGACTATCTACAGAAACTCTGTAAAGTTAATGAATGTTAGAAAAATGTTGGAATGAAGTTATATGGCTTTAGTAGAAATGTTATAAGGAATTAAGTACAGATAGGTTAATAGAGCATTAAAGGAAAAAATAAGGTTAGAATGAGTTAAGATAATTATAGGATAGAAAAAAGAGGAAGATGGTAAGGAATTGCTGAAATAATTAACAGAAGTGGAATACAAAAAGGGAGGTGTGAGGAGGTCATGGAAATAAGTGAAGGAAAGATGGGATAATGAAATTGTTTGATTTATTTTATTGTTTTTGTTTTGTTTTGTTAATTTGATGTGTTGTATTGTATTGTGTGTTTTTTTTAGTGTTTAAGTTTTTGGAAAAATAATAAATATTATTTTTTAAAAAACCTGCAAGGACGTCACTCTCGTGAGCATGTCTACAGGGAGGCTTCCAGCACTTCCAGTTCTCTTAAACAAAAAACTGGTCACAGCTCACTGAGTCAGATATAACGACTTGTGAGAAATGCCATTTCTCTTGAGGAAACTGTACCACCAGGACAAAATTTGTTGTGTGAGCTGCAGAGGATCCCTAGGTATTTGCAAGGCAAGTCATGTGTGCCTTGAAAAATCAGATGAAATGCAGGAATGAACCCAAGCCCTGTAAATAGCCTGATACAAAAGCAACTTTCAATAGCCTAAGGGTTTGAAAACAGTTGACTGGAAAAAAATCAGAAAGGCAAGGCTATCAAGGGGGGTGTGGGGGTGTGGACTGATTTGCCAAAAGTGAAAACTGTATGTTCCCATTTCTTGTTATTTTCTTTGTACCTGTTCCTTTCTCCTCCAGTTCTGCCACAAAGTTGACATACTCATTATAGCCGCTTTGAGAAAGATTTAAATCAGACCCATTGATGGTAAAATAAGCAAAGCCGGTCTCATCTGTCTGGAGATACAAAGAAAAGAAAGTACATTAGAGACTTCCTATTTGTCTGCCATGGCGAACGGCTGCGTCCATTTCATGCAGAGTTCAAAGATAATATGGGAGTAATTAATGGGCAGCTCCACCCACTGATCATCCAACACCTGCTGCCCATCCGGAAGGAAGAAGGAGCAGGAGGCACTGGGTGCAATGTACCGTACGTTATTGGCAACTCTCCAAAGTGAGGGTCGCCGAAGAGAAATGTTGGATCACAACAAGAAGATAAATAAAATAAAGAAGAAAAACTAATTTCACACAGAACTACATAGGACTAATCCGCTCCCAAAATGAATTCAGAGGCTGTTAAAAATAAATGAAGGATCAACATCAGGAATGTTTTATTGGGACGACCTGGGTTATTTAAGGAACGCAGCGCAATGTGAGATCATCACTCCCTGAACTTCGGAGCATGGGAAGTCACCCAAAGATACAAAAATTGGCATAAAACTTGGTCTTTTTGATTGTATTATAATTGGGAATATTTTTAATGTGGTTTTTATTGGATTGCTAAAATGGAAAATTTAATAAATATTGTTTAAAAAGAAAGCACATTAGCAAAGCTGTACGTGTAGATTCTGAGATACTGAGCTGCCGCACCAGCTGTCAATCAAGTCAGCCTATACACTATCTGGATGGGATGGAGCAGAGGAAGTGCAAAGGAAAGGTGATCTGAAGACACAGGAGACCATCCCCTGGCTGAAGCTGAGCAGGTCTGAGTCTGGTGGTGGGATATAAACGCAACACAAGAAAATAAATAAAGTAGCCCTCCCTGGTTGACTGCAGCCAGGGTAACATTCCATAAGGCATCATGCGGTAAAACTTGGTTGGTTGGTTTCTAGATCTGGTGTGCCTTAGCCTTGCACATATTTTTTTTTTCCAGACTTGCAAAACAAGAAGCACGAGTCAGGCTCTGTTGTGGCAAATGCTCATTTTCCCCGAAAGCAACAGCTGTGCATCTTGTTCTCCCTTCTCTTGCTGTGACATTAACGTGTTATCGCCACATCCACCTAAGCTACTATTGCTATTATTATTATTACTTATTAAATTAAATTAAATTTCTATACTGCCCTTCATCCGAGGATCACAGGGCAGTTTACAATTTACAATATGTATTAAAGCAGAGACATCACCTTGCCGACAAAGGTCCGTATAGTTAAAGCTATGGTTTTCCCAGTAGTGATGTATGGTAGTGAGAGCTGGACCATAAAGAAGGCTGATCACAGAAGAATTGATGCTTTTGAATTATGGTGCTGGAGGAGACTCTTGAGAGTCCCATGGACTGCAAGAAGATCAAACCTATCCATTCTGAAGGAAATCAGCCCTGAATGCTCACTGGAAGGGCAGATCCTGAAGCTGAGGCTCCAATACTTTGGCCACCTCATGAGAAGAGAAGACTCCCTGGAAAAGACCCTGATGTTGGGAAAGATGGAGGGCACAAGGAGAAGGGGATGACAGAGGACAAGATTGTTGGACAGTGTTCTCGAAGCTACGAACATGAGTCTGACCAAACTGCGGGAGGCAGTGGAAGACAGGAGAGCCTGGCATGCTCTGGTCCATGGGGTCACAAAAAGTCGAACACGACTAAACGACTAAACAATATGCAAGGTGCAATAATCATGGTCCTCACCTTTAGAAATAGCATCTTGCATCTGTTACAGAATCACATGATTAGGGGTGTGAACCACACCTAGCCAAATAGGCATTGTTGTTGTATGAGGAGCACTGAATGCTCACTACCAAATGGACAAAATAAGATACTGAGGCATTCTCCCTACAGATCAATCTGGCACATGGCAGATGTTTCTGATCCTCTCCATCCACCTTCTTCGTGGACATAGAGAAATGGAAGGCGAGCGCAACAGGATGAGGCCGCCAGTCTCTGAACCAAAGGGTAGGGGGCAGATAACTCATCCCAGCCTCCATTCTGTCCAAAGACAGCCCCCTCCCATTTATCTCACCTGAGCTGTGTACTCGTGTTCAATGTCCGATAATGTTTCATTTGTATTACGCATATGGAAAAAAAATGATAATCCTCTAATGACGCGGAGCTGCACATTTCCTTGAACACGCTTCCCATATGTGTACCTAAGGCACAGGAGAGAGGGAGTGGAGGGAGATGGAGAGAGAGAGAGAGAGAGAGAGAGAGAGAGAGAGAGAGAGAACACCGATGAAAAAAATATGTTTTAGTCTAAAGCAATTTGTCTTCAGGAGCTCACTAGAGGTCATTCAATAAGATTATCACCAGTGGCATAGCAGGGGGGGCAGTTGCCCGGGGCACAAAATTGTTAGGGGAACAAAACATCAACACCCGGTGCTGCCTCAGTACAGCTACACGCTTCCGTTGCTGGGCTCCGTTGAAAACAGCTTCTCAATGCAAATCAGGAAGTGACTTTTACAGACAATGGAAGACGCTTCTTTTCGTATCTCTGCGACTGTGATCTCCTGGGTGATGCAGATGCTGTTAGACAGTTGAATGCACATGCATACTCCATCCGTTTTCCTCCCACACATCCCCTCCACGTAGCCCCGGGCACAAGCAACCCATGCTATGCTACCCACAGAAATCCATTGTCAATGTGCAAGGAAGAATTCCCTGATAGACAATTTGATGTGCAGAAGGGTTCTCTGAATGTAAAAAGCTTGGGGGGGGAGCACAAATGCAAATGAACAGCTGCTTCCATAAACAGAATGAAGTGAGGCAAAATAACCGTTTTAATACAGAGGGGGAAATCTTGGAAGTTTGGGCGCCATAGCACATAGTTTTATTTTCATTTTTAGAAGTACAAAAAATGGGGGTGAGAGGAGACAAGAGCAAACAATATACTGGTGCTACCTTACAAATTTATATTGGTTCTACTCTGATTTGACAGCCATAGTTTTACTCTCTCTTCCAAAAAAAAAGCCTGAAAATCATAATTTGGCTCGGGTGCTAAGCATTCTCTAGCAGATTGCTTCTTTCTTGTGGTTCCCGCCAGGGAAGGAATAGCAGTTAAACAACTATGTCCCCGCATTATAAATGTGCATTGAGACAGAGAAGGAGAAAAAGAAATAGACCCAAAGGGATGAAGAAACACATGTCAACACAGTAAAACTGTGTCTGGAAAGGTCCCATTTTAGGAACATTGTTTACCATGAAATTTTACTTACTTGGCACACACTTTGACCTGGAATTCTTCATCCGCTGTGGTGACCAATTTCGGAAACTCAATCACAACTTCAAATTTAGGCAGCTCTGTAATGAGTCAGGAAGAGAGACGGAGAAGAAAGTGAGTGCATAAAAAGTTCCACATGCCGCAGCTGCATCACCAAAACTGAACACTGCTCCTTCTGCACTTTTAATTATTTTAATTATTTTATTTATATACCACTTCTCTGATAAATTGGCTTCTAAGTGATTTGAAAGTAACAAAACATCTTTTTTTAAAATCATACATAAATAAAATGTACATTAAACCAATTCCATCAAAATAGTAAAGCATGCATAGTTAAAACATAGAATAAAGCAAGCCCATTAAAAATCATAGCAATTAAAACAGTTAAGAGAACAATTAAAACAGGCATGTCCAAAGTCTTTCAGGGGCCTAATCTGGCCTGCCAGTTGGTTTAATCCAGCCCCTGTGGCAGTTTATAATCTTGGGTCAGCCCTCATGCATGTTCACTTCATCAAATCTGGCCCTCTTTGAAAAAAGTTTGGACACCCCTGAATTAAAACAATTAGATAAGGAAGTTCAATTTGAGAGGAATGCTTGTCTATACAGGTGTGTCTCTAAGAACCGGCAGAATACCAATACTGATGGGGTTTCTCGTATTTCAGCAGGGAAGGCAGTCCACAACACTGGCATCACCAGTGAAAAAGCCCATTCCCATGCTACCGCAAGCCAAAAATATCCAGGCCATGGAAAAGCTATCCATTTCCCATTTCCCAATCTTAAATGCCTTCACTGGGCAGTGGAGGATTAGGGAGTTTTTCTAGTATCCCCATCCAGAGTTGTTTAGGGCTTTATACGTAAACAATAGGATCTTAAAACTGGTTCAGTAGTTAATAGGCAGCAAGTGCAAATCCCTTAGCACTGGCGTGATATGTGCTAATAATTCACATTTCCGAATTCAAAGTCAGGAATCATTCCTAAGCTTTTGAAGGAGCATTTAAAAAAAAAACCTCCTTCACCTGTGTCTGATGCTTACTCAACATTGCTCAGGACAAGTAAGTATAGGGCTCTGCACTGGGGTGCTTTCACGTGGTTCATACTAGGGGTTTACTCTGAAATTACTTTTTGTTCACTCACTTTTTTATGCGGCATTTACATGAGCTGGTCACCAAATTATTTCACCCCTCGTTTTCCCTATGGCCCTTATGACTCTTTTGAGACCTCACAGAATCTGACTGTTGTTGGAAAGAAAGGAACAGCTATGTAAATTGTGTTTGCACTATTCTTTCATCTGTTGGAAGGGGTGTGGTTTCACCATGTGCGGTGCCGTGGCACCCTGGGGTGCCTTGAATGATGGTCAGGGGTGCTGCGGGCAACTCTGGCCTCTGTCCCTCTTTCCTTCCCTCCCTCTCCTCTGATGCCTTCTTGCGTCTCTGCCTCCCAAAGGCTTGTGCAACTGTTGTGCAGCCCTGGCTACAAGCTCCACAGGCAAATGGTGCCTCTGCGGCTGGTCAGGGAGTGCTGGTTACTAGGAGCTGAGGCGGACTCCGAGTGAGTAAGCAAGCAAGCAAGGTGAGGAAGCCTAGTCAGCCAGTCCCCCTGCCCTTGCTTTTGAGAATGGGCAGACAATTCCCGGGCATCTATGGGTCAGTGTGAGGAGGCACCTCTCTTTGAGGCGGGTGGGGGGCAGCTCAGAGACCAGGGGCGGCAGCACCAGAGGACTCCCAAGGAGAGGGGAGAGGAAAGGAGGCCGAGGGAACACTCCCCAAGGGAGGGTGTTCAAAAACGGGTGAGCGGCTGCCAGCTCTGCAGGCAAGGGGCGACATAACTGGGCTCCTGAGCCCCACAGGGGTGCTGCGGGAAGAATGTGGTTGGTCTCACATTCGTGGACTCAAAAACGTTGAAAACCTCTGCCCTGGGGCAATTCCTTTGGCAGAATTTCCCAGAGCTTTGGAGAACATCACTAAGGTCAACTGACATCTGTCGCAAGTGGTGTGGGAATGGGGGAAAGTCTGTATCTCTGCACCAGTAGTTCACATCCTGGGTTCAGATTATAAACAGATGTTGGTGAAGGGAGCTTCTCCCTCCATCTCTCTGCCCACGTGGCAATGAGAGGAGAAACGGCAAGCAATGGCACTGAGTGATTTCAGTTTTACACCGCCATCTTTTGTGTGCCAACTCACATATAAGAATAACAGTTTTTAAGATGGGAGTCTAATTAAGGAGCTTGCCTTTCTCTGCGGGGGGAAGAGGTTCACTTTTTATTTAATAAAATAAAATTTAAAAATCCAAATATCTAAGGCAACTAGGATTCCTAGCCAGGACAGGTATGCTGTAAATTCAATCAATAACAAAAATACTGTATCCCTATCGCTACATATTATACCAAACAGAGTGAAAGGAAAGAATAATAATAATGTAATAGCCTGTATTCCTTTTCTTGTTAGCACATGCGTGAGCACACACACACACACACACACTGCAACCCAAGTGGTCTCCCTTTGAAATCTCACCGTATTCTTCCACCATGAACTCTCTTCTTGAATCCTCACGTGCAAAAAGTAAACTTCCAACTGCTATGAGGTATCGTCCCATGACTGCTTCGGAGGCCAGAGGAAAAGACAGGTCCACAAAGCCATTTTGAGGCTTCACATCCACCCACTGGCCTATTCGGTTTTCATTAGGATCCTGGGCACAGGGATAAGACCAAAAAGACTGTGATGTTTGTGTGGTTTGTAACATCAGAAAAGCAGTCAAATACAACATTTCCTGTTTGCCCAGAGCGGACACACAGGAGAATGTTGCTCCAGCCAGGAGGGCTTCCTGTCACACCTGGTCTGGAGCATCCTCTCCCTGTATGTGACCAGGTAGATGGGTGTGACCTTCTGAGACCCCATAAAAGGGCTGGTCACACAGCCATCTTTCTCTTGATGCTCTTCCTCTTGTACTATCTTAATACTTTTTGCTTTGTGCTGGCTCTCGGCCAGCAGCACATGGGCTCATTCCTCACAAGAGGATGAACCCACACTTTTCTCCGTATCTGTAACTACAAGCTAAAGCCTGCCTTCAGGATCACACTGTGGACCGAATGTGAGTAAACCTTATCATTACTTTAAAAGAAGATAGTAATCGTCGTCGTTGTCGTTTTAAGAGGGAACAAAAGGGGATTTACCAGGAACAAATCCAATCCGGACAAACCAGACTGGATTGCTGAACTCAAGTGATTTTCACGAATCCAGTCCATTAGCTTCCTGCTATGTACATGGTAATGCTACAAGCTCACTAGCGTGAGTGAGGAAGGATAATATTAATCAATATATCCTCTCCTACTGTCCTCAACATTCCCACAGTTCATTCACTTGGCTGCAGTCATCAGCAATACTGAGGCTGTGCCCCAACAGAGCACTGTGCAATTGGCCCACAAAAGTCGACATACCGTATTTATCCGTGTATAAGACGCCCCCGTGTATAAGACGCCCCCTACTTTGGGGCACCCCAAATTTAGAAAATGGGCATATGCACTATCCGTGTATAAGACGCCCCCACATTTTAACCTTATTTTAAAGTAAAAAAAACCTAGTCTTATACACAGAAAAGTACGGTACTTCTGTTTTTTCAGTCAGCATCTTCCTTGATATTCTGCCGCTTGCCGTCTACGCCGGCGGATGGGGCTTGGCGGGGGGGGAAATATCCTAGCCGTGGGTTTGCCACCTTGCTTGTTTTTGCACCCGCAATCATTTCCCTTCCATTCCACTACTCTGTTGCTGCGATCTTTATCAGCTCCATTCCTTTACCCACCAGATCCTAATATCTGTAGCTATATGACGGACTGATAATTATTATTATTATCTGCTATTGCACCCACTTCTGAGTGTACCCGCAACACTCCCTCCTCTGCGAAGGGGCAGAAAGCAAAACTCATGCAAAGGGGTTTTATCTCCTGGGATCTGTGAAGGAGTGAGAAGAGAGCTGTCACAGGGGGAAGATGCTATTTAATATTGTTGCATAATACACTCTGGGGGAAAAAAACATGGAAGGGACAGTATTGCATACCGTATTTCACCGCCTAATGATCACATTTTTGGTGCTGATTTTTCCTTTGCAAACAAAGGGGTATGTGCAACCATTACATGAGGAAAAACCTGGTGACCATGTAGGGTTGCCATATGTCTGGAATTTCCTGGACATAGCCTGGATTTGGCCGTTGGAAACAGTGCTGATGGAATTCAAGTGAGGTCCCAATCAAAGAAGAATTTAATCAACTTAAATTGATGGAATATGCGCAGCTTGCAGATTTAACATACAGAATAAGAGAACAAGAAGAATATACATTTAAAGAAGACTGGAAAGTGTTTACTGATTATTTGGGTGAAAGTTGAGTACATTTAAAAACACTGGTAGCATTAAGATAAATTCAGCAGTGTAAATATGTTTTGATGGTGTAACAATGGATTACTGAATGGTTTAGTTCATGTTAAAATATGCAGGGATGTATGGTGTGCAAATGAACCATGGAAAGAGAAGAAGGGAAGTCATTAATTTAAGGTTGTCCAAATGATTATCTTGATATGCAAATTAGAAAAACATAAGAAAAACTATTTTTTTAAAAAAGGAAACTGTGCTGAAATATCTGGGAAACATATGACAGCCCATGTCGGTTGTGTAGATTTTGGCAAATTTCCTTTAACAACAACAAAAAGCTTTGCCCAAACCAACTTTTGTGTCTGGATTTTCACCTTTTGAAATATGGCAACCCTACATGATGTGGTGAGGAAACAAGGTGCTCCATGCCCAGGCTGGATTTAGGTTTGATGAGACCCTAAGCTATTGAAGGTAATGGGGCCCTTTATATGTCCAGCTGTCCTTTGTCAACAACAAATTGTTGCAGGTTTTTTTTGTGTTGAATATATGTGTCAGGGGTTCAGGGACAGAGGCACAGGTGAGGGGGGAGACGGAGAGCGATGGGGAAGAATCCCAGGACTGTGAGGAAGAGGAGGACAATGACTTGAGGTCTTCCATGAGTCTCTCAAGTGAATCGGAGGATTCCCAGAAGGGGGCGCCCCTAGTCAGGCCAAGGGGGTTCACAAGGGGGACATGCCAGGGGCAGGGAAGCAGCAGGGAAACCCCGAGTGGGAGTGGGAGATCGGGGCCAGCTTCCCAGCAGGAACGAAGTGAAGAGAGTGGAGCTCCCAGTGTGACACACGGAGCAGAGCAGGAAGGAGACAGGGGAAGGAGATCGGGGCAGAACGTCCTGCCGGAAGAGGCGGAGAGTAGTACAGGGAGTAGTGTAAGTGTCAAGAGGAAGGTCAGGGGTAGCGAACGCGCGCCAAGTTCAAATGTGGAGGCGCGCGGAAATGGAGAGAGCCCGGAGGAGGAGCCTGGCCCCAAAGCACGAAGGAGGGGGGGACAGGCATCTGAGGAATCCGCTTCAGGAGAGAGCAGGAGGGAAGGGACCCAGGGGGGCAGAAAGACCCTGCGGAAAAGGAAAGACAGGAAGAGGTGGACTAGCACAAGCCTCTTAAGCTGGTGTAGGGGCGGGACCGATTCAGAGGGGACTTAAAACGTCCAGGCTAAGAGACGCGGGGCTGCACGCCTCGGTTGTGGAACCAATAATGAACTGCAATAAACATCCTTGTATATAAGAAGAACCTGGCGTTGGTCTTTTGTGAGCTGAGACCTGAGGCAGCCCTGACAATATGCTATATGGTAATTTATGGACCTAATAGGTATCTAAAGCCATTTGCACATAACAAAATACATATTTTATCAAAGAACCTCCTGGGGTTTTCTTCCTTTATTATTTTTTTTTTTGAGCCCCAATAGAGTGGAGCCCTAAGCTATAGCTTGTTTAGCTTATATGTAAATCCAGCACTGTCCATACCTTAATGTATCCACCGTACAGTTTAGATCTCGTGGGAAGAGGCAAGTCTTGTGAGTCTCTTGTGCCTCACTCTCCCCTCTTGCTTGCCTGCCTGCCCACCTCCACCTGTTGCCTTCAGCCAGTAAGAGCATGTGTGGTGAAAGTAGCCCTGCAACTATTATGTGGGGACTACTCTGGGACACGGATGCCGCTGTGGGTTAAAGCACAGAGCCTAGGACTTGCCAATCAGAAGGTTGGCGGTTCGAATCCCCATGATGGGGTGAGCTCCCGTTGCTCGGTCCCTGCTCCTGCCAACCTAGCAGTTCAAAAGCACTTCAAAGTGCAGGTAGATAAATAGGTTCCACTCCAGCGGGAAGGAAAACGGCGTTCCCGTGTGATGCTCTGGTTCGCCAGAAGCAGCTTAGTCATGCTGGCCACATGACCCGGAAGTGTACGCCGGCTCCCTCAGCCCTTTACTCTGGGACCATTTTTGGGGTCAGAAAAAGGAGGGAGTGACTATTACGGGGTGGCGACTTGGATGTGATTAAATACAGCACTTCCGCACGGTTTGTTACTATAACAAATAATTCTCAGTCTCTCATATAGCTACAATTATTGGGATCTGTATATAAATTTTGTAATTTATGATTCAATCGCTCTCCCCTCCCCCCCCCCCGCCATCTTACATTTTATTGTGTAGATATGCAAAGAGGTCTCAAAAGGCATGGAGGTTGCACACTGGGTCAGTATGCACGTGCGTGAAAGTGAAACGCCCCTTTCCACCCCCATTCCACCCCCGCCCCACCCTTTTCATGACATCTTTTATGACATTTCCAAGTCATTTCTGGATTTGGCACTGTGCGCGTGTGCACGATTGTGCACCTAAAACGGCAATTGCCTGTACTTACAGTCAACTGTATCAAAGGGATCTGCAAAGAATGAAGGAGAGAGACAAGAGTCAGAAAGAGCACAAAATCAGCCTCATGAGGAAAAGGATAGCCTCCAGTTCCCGCAAAATTCTGCAAAGCCAGCAAAATAATTTAGATCAAGTGAACCTGCCTTGCGTAAACCAGTCGTTTCTGACCTGCTGCCCTCCATACATTTTGGACTACGATTCCCATCATCCCTAGCAAGGCCAGCCTACCCATGAGGCAAGGTGATTGCCTTGGGTGACAGAATCCACCAGGACAGCAGATCCCAATGCGGATCTTTCTTTCCCCCCATTGTTCCTGTTGTAGATCTCCCCTCACGCTTTCTTCCTTGGTAAGGAAGGAGGCGCCATTTTGGCCTCAGGTGCCATAATGTCTTGGAGCAGAGAGGCAATGACAAGACCCTTCTGGTATGAATGTTTCTGCACAGACCTTGAATGGAAAGCCTTTGCTCCTTGTGATACAGGGAGTAATACTCACCGCTTCATCAATGGCCTTAAATTCTTCATCAAGCCTCACAATGCGAAACCTGACTAAAAAAAGCAAATGCATGCATGTTATTTGCTATTGAAAATAATTTTTTAAAGAGTAGATGTTCTTCTGTCTTAGGCTCTGTCTTATTTGAGTTTCATTCTCTACTTCATGTTGCTGTATATATTTTTTCAAAAAAGAAAAGAAAACAGAAGTAGGTGCTAATCTTTCGTTTCCCCTTCACTTCTGTTTTTCCTGCTATGTTATTTGCAACATAGATTTTGCTTATGCTAATTTAGCTTGTGTGAGCTTATGCTCCCCTGCAGATGATCAGGGTCTACTGTGGCTTAGCAGCTTAGCTTTTACAATGCTTATTGTAATAGTTTCACATCACCCCACCCCAAAAGATGAAACAGCTGCTTCAGTCACCTTCCAGGTTCTTCTGGCCACTCATGCAGACCCTCCAAGTGTCCCTATTTTCCAGGGATAGTCCCAGATTTACAGAAGCCATCCCTGTTTCTGATTTGATCCCAGAATGTCCTACTTTTCCTTAAGGTAAAGGTAAAGGGACCCCTGACCATTAGGTCCAGTCGTGACCGACTCTGGGGTTGCAGCGCTCATCTCGCTTTACAGGCTGAGATAACTGGCGTTTGTCCGCTCCGCAGACAGTTTTTTCGGGTCATGTGGCCAGTTTGACTAAGCCGCTTCTGGCACAACGGAACACCGACATTGCACTTTTTGGCATGCTTTCGAACTGCTAGGTTGGCAGGAGCTGGGACCAAGCAACGGGAGCTCACCCCGTCACGGGGATTCGAACTGCCGACCTTTTGATCAGCAAGCTCTAGGCTCAGTGGTTTAGACCACAGCGCCACCCGCGTCCCTTTATTATGGAATAGGACATCCCTGTTTTCATCAGAGAAATGTTGGGGGGTATGATCATGCCTACCTGTCTCTCCAGGCTTGTAAAAGGGCTTGTCTGGCTCTATAATATGCCTGACATAAGCGTCCTGAACCAGCACCTTCTTCCTTTCCAAAAAGATGGTGTTACCCATTCGTATTATGACATGCACACTGGCCAATTCTTCCTTCACAACATAAAGGAGGGGGAAAAAACTGTTTCAACAGCAGGAGGACTGAGGAGAGAAGCATATTTTGCAGCTGGAGAAGATACCAGAGCATCCATCCAAAATTGTGACCCTCTTCCCCCCCAGGAAATAGGGAAACAAGATCAAAAATTCTTCCCTTTATTATCCACACACAAAAGCTTTCTTTGCTTCCCTCTCTGCCCAGACACACTGTGGTTTGCTCCTCCATCCTTGTCTCTGCCACCCCATTTCCTCCCCCCTCCGCCTCACTGTTCCCTCTTCCTCCCGAGTTGTTCATACAGTCTCTCCCTCTTCTGTTACGCAAATCCTTCCAGTGATCAGAAGGAAGGAATGGTTGGAAGCAGCAGCAAAGACTTACGGGTGATTGTTGTTGTTCCTCCACTGGCTTCTTCCTGGGAACAAAGGCTGGGACCTAAAGAGAAAGAAATTGATTGGTGGACGAAAAAGAGGGGAGAAAAGTAAAATTCTCACAGAACTTCACCTGTGCCATAGAATTGTAGAGTTAACAGGTACACCAAGGGTCATCTAGTCCAGCCCCCTGCAATGCAGGAATCACAACTATTGAACCTTAATCATATTATCACAATCAAATTCAAAAATGCACCTAAATAAAATTCTAATACAGTGGTACCTCGGGTTACATACGCTGCAGGTTATATACGCTTCAGGTTACAGACTCCGCTAACCCAGAAATAGTGCTTCAGGTTAAGAACTTTGCTTCAGGATAAGAACAGAAATCGTGCTCCGGCCGCGCAGCGGCCGCAGCAGGCCCCATTAGCTAAAATGGTGCTTCAGGTTAAGAACAGTTTCAGGTTAAGTACGGACCTCTGGAATGAATTAAGTACTTAACCCGAGGTACCACTGTACATTACTTGGCAGCGTTGGTTTTATTTTTAAAGGTACGCCCAGCTATTTTTGACCTCAGAACACGTTCAGATTGGTCCACAATAAATACATCCACATGAAACAGGCTTGTAAACAGGAACTTGCCTATTTGCCTGAAAGTGGTTCTGAGGATGTGTAACAATTACCATTTACTCTGGCTCCAACATGCTCTCGCCACTAGTGTTTGAAACCGAGTACACATGGCGTGAGCAGCAATCCATCTGAACCCTGTAATTCCTGAGAAATACTGGTGGTTGGTTTGCTTTCCCTCGAACCCGCTTCCATCCAATTTAAAAAACACAAGCAACAGCTAAGCTGAGGGGTGTAGATTTTCAACATCCATTCTGAATGCAGAAATAGATGATGGCTTCACTGCATCGGAATTCACAGGTGGCTAGTTAGAGCTTTTTCCGTCCTTTCTCTTTCAGGCTATGGGTGTTTGCCCCAAACAACTTACACTGATATTTCATTTCTTGCATTTATATCCCATCCTTCCTCCTGAAACAGCAAACAGGTCCACATTTTTAAAAGCATCCTAAAACAGTTGGAACATTCTAACCAATTCAAAGTGTTGGTGCTGACCCTTAAAGCCCTAAACGGACTCGGCCCAGTATACCTGAAGGAGTGTCTCCACCCCCATCATTCAGCCCGGACACTGAGGTCCAGCACCAAGGGCCTTCTGGTGGTTCCCTTACTGCGAGAAGTGAGGTTACAGGGAATCAGGCAGAGGGCCTTCTCGGTAGTGGTGCCCGCCCTGTGGAACGCCCTCCCTTCAGATGTCAAGGAAATAAACAACTATCTGACTTTTAGAAGACACCTGAAGGCAACCCTGTATTGGGAAATTTTTAATGTCCAATGTTTTACAATTTTTTATGTATTGTAATCCACCCAGAGTGGCTGGGGAAACCCAGCCAGATGGACAGGGTATACATAATAAAATTATTATTATTATTATTATTATTATTATTATTATTATTATTATTATTATTATATTGCTGGACCCTCGACCGGACACCGATATGACTATTTCCACAGATAAACTGTTGCCCCTGCAATATTATCTCTCACCTACCCTGCCCCCCACTTCTTGCCATAGGTTTACATGGGTTGGGCTAGGGCAACTCGCCATCCGATCATGGCACCAACTCACGTGGTGTGTTGTACTAAGCCTTAGGAGGGTTCACTGCAGCGATGGCAATCTCTACCACAGCTAGTGTGCTGCCTTGTTCCGTCCTTCACTGTGACCTGCTGCCCTTATCTAGCTAAGAAGCGAGAGCATCTTCTACTGAGTGGCTTGCAATGGATGAAACTTGCCTGGAAGCTGATGCATTCGTGGGTCCCTGGCTTCTCCACATCCTTCTCCAGCAGGGTGTGGTTCTGCAACGTCATCTCTAATGTCACAGACACGTGGCCCGTTCCTGGCAGGGACATCAGTTGCACACAAAACTTTTCTGTATTGGGATGGCGGATGATTGCAGGGAAGGCCACCAGATAGCGGCTGCGAGAGAAAAGAGAGGGGGACATCCTATGATCTGTAAGGCCTTTCCTGACAGTTTTGGAGAAATTGTACTTTAGCAGTTGCTGCAAAGTTGCTCTGTGGGATCCAGACAATTTTAATTAAGTTATTTTATGTTTTAAAAAATTATTAGTTTTACATTAATTTATACATAACATGGGTCGCACTGTGGGTTAAAACACAGAGCCTAGGACTTGCCGATCAGAAGATCGGCGGTTCGAATCCCCGCTCCCGTTGCTCGGTCCCTGCTCCTGTCAACCTAGCAGTTCGAAAGCATGTCAAAGTGCAAGTAGATAAATAGGTACCACTCCGGTGGGAAGGTAAATAGCATTTCCATGCGCTGCTCTGGTTCGCCAGAAGCAGCTTAGTCCTGCTGGCCACATGACCCAGAAGCTGTACGCCGGCACCCTTGGCCAGTAAAGCGAGATGAGCGCTGCAACCCCAGAGTTGGCCACTACTGGACCTAATGGTCAGGGGTCTCTTTACCTTTATACATAATAACTTTAACCATTTCAAATCATAAAAAGAAAAGGTTCTTTCGAACCTTCAGATCTCCTCCCTTCCCTCCATGGGTTCCATTTCGCCCCAAAAATATTCTTTTTCTTTTACCGTTATCCATCTGTTATATAATCGTGGATACCAAAGTTCATTTCACATTACAAGTGTCATTGTATCCCTGCCAAGATTTTAATTACGTTACAGTCCCTTATCGGGGGTGGGAGGGGACATTACTCAGTAATTGCTAAGGCCTTTGGCCAAACAATAAACTGAAGCAAACAAACAAAACAACCTAAAATAAAAAAAACTTTTTTTGTCATTGGGTCAGGGATGCAATTCTCCTGGGCAGCTGCAGGGTGTGGCAGATAAATTAGAATTATAGAATTGGAATTAGAGCTGGAAGAATTAGAGCTGGAAGGGACCCTGATGATCATCTAGGCCAGGAGTAGTCAACCTTTTTATACCTACTGCCTACTAATCCATCTTTCTTGATGGTAAAATTTCCTTACCGCCCACCAGCCTCAATGGAAGGAGGATTCAGCTTGTGCCATAGAGAACCCCCTACTGCCCACCTAGAATCCTGAAATACCTACTAGTGGGCGGTAGGGACCAGGTGGACAACCCCTGATCTAGGCTAACTCCCCAAAATGCAGGAATACGCAGCTGTCCCATACAGGGATCAAACCTGCAGCCCTGGTGTTATCAGCATCATGCCCTAACCACCTGAGCTATCCAGGCTCAGCTTAAAGGTTAGGCATGAGGGAAAGTCACAAAATTGGGGCAGGAGACTAGTTTAGATTATGTATGGTGTGGGGTAAGTTTTCTCCTAGAACCCAACGGGGCTGAATGTTGCAAGAAATAACTCCCCACAGCATACAGTTAAGCTATAGAATTAGCTCCAGCAACAAGCAGACTTCTATGTCATTCAGTGGGAATTGTTTCTGAGTAAACGTGCATAAAACAGAGCTGCATGACTGGGAATAGAATACCAGGAGGTTCTCCATTCAAAACAATTCAACAAGTCAATTTAAACCCGGTGCCTGAAAGTGCTCTAAAATCTGCCTCTGTGCAGAAGATAACCTGAACCAATGCGACCCACATATGAAAGGGAGCTCAGCATTGTCACTCTCTGCCCCATGTGCCCATCTGCATTCTTTCTTTCTATTTAGTTTTTTATTTATACTTTTCAAATTTATACATCTCATTAACTTTACATTCCATTTAACATTTCGAAATTTGGCTTCCCTCCCCCCCTCTTTCTGCGGTTCCTTAAATTTATTATTTCATATCTTCTGCATATCCAAATTCATTTAAGTTACTCCTTTAATTGTCTGCTATAAATATATACTCTCATGAAACTGCAGGTTATTACAATAACACTGCTAATGTTTTTATCTGTTTACAATTTATCTGCAAATATTCAATAAACCATTTCCATTCTTTTATAAAGAGTTTGTTATCTTGATTTCTTATTCTTCAGGCAAGTTTTGCCATTTCCTCATATTCCTTAAGTTTTTGTGCCCGTCTGCACTCCTATTCCACTATGAAACTGGCTGAGCAAAGAGAAATGGAAAATTAAAATCTTACGGGTCTGATATGACTGGAGCTGTGAGTGAGAGTACAGTCAAGGCACAGAGGAGTGGGGCTGCCCCCATGGCTGAGGTGTGATGGGCAGCACAGGCTGATTCTCCAGACACCCAGCACTGGAGATGCAGAGATCTAAATACCCTCCTAGTGATCCCTTCGTGGGTCCACCCCTGTATTTACTGTATTTACTTTGCTAAGTAATCAACGTCCTCTCCAATGTCTATGACGACAGGGCAGCATCGTGCAGCTAATACAGCCGATAATTTCTTGTCAATAGGGCATTGCGAAAAATTTGGTGCAGTTTGTCTTTGAGATGCATCTGAATTGAGCAATGCAAAGGGCAGCATGCAGAGAGACTCATGGAATATCTGTGACACAGATACGCCATTTACCTTCCTGCTGCAGCAGCACCTATTTATCTACTTGCACTAGCATGCTTTTGAACTGCTAGGTTGGCAGGAGCTGGGACAGAGCAACAGGAGCTCACCCCATCACAGGAATTTGAACCGCTGACCTTCCAACTGGCAAGCCCAAGAGGCTCAGTGGTTTAGACCACCACACCACCTACTTACTAGAATACGGCAAAAATAGTGTTGGAGCAGAACAAACAATGTACAGTATTTGACGAGAAGAGAAGAAGAAGAGTTTGGACTTGATATCCCGCTTTATCACTACCCGAAGGAGTCTCAAAGTGGCTCACAATCTCCTTTCCCTTCCTCCCCCACAACAAACACTCTGTGAGGTGAGTGGGGCTGAGAGACTTCAGAGAAGTGTGACTGGCCCAAGGTCACCCAGCAGCTGCATGTGGAAGAGCGGAGACGCGAACCTGGTCCACCAGATTAGAAGACTACCACTCTTAACCACCACGCCACACTGGCAAGGAGCAACCCCCCCAAGCCCTTATTTAGAACCAAGAGAGAGGGTGTCTGTACAGTTAAACTGGGCTGTTGTAGTTCAAGGGACATAGAGATTTTTCCCTGTGTGACATGCTTTCCTGAGAACTACCAGTCTCAGAGTTCCTTATGCAAAGGAGGAGGGAGGGGGAAAGCGTCACGAATGCAGATTCCAGGGACAATGGAAGCAGTGCTGCTGGAAGGACTTACAGGATAGATAGATAGATAGATAGATAGATAGATAGATAGATAGATAGATAGATAGATAGATAGATGATAGATGGATAGATTCTATTTTCAGTTATGTGTACATAAGGATGTGCTGTTTTGAGGAACAACAGAAAAGCCACCAGTAGTTATTTCAGATATAGCATATTTACTTGAGTCTAATGCACACATTTTTTTCCAAATTAGGCTATGAAAAATCGGGTGAACATTAGATTTGATGGTGCATTAGACTTGAGTAAATATAGGACTTGCATCTGAATAAACATGCCTGGGATTGCGCATTGCTGTCCTTCTGGAAATATGTTATGTCCTTTCAACTCCAGAATGTAAGGGAACATCTGCCTGAAAACTACCTACCGTACTTTTCCATGTATAAGACTAGGTTTTTTCCAGTAAACATTATGCTAAAAAGTGGGGGTCGTCTTATACATGGGTAGTGCATAGTGTAGACGTTTGATTGGTTGCTGCCATTGCTCTCAATGGCTTTTGTGCGTTATTGGTTGCTGTGTGGGTGGTGCTGATTGGGCGACGCTGTGGCAATTTGCAGCCTCTGCTGGCTTGGGGACAGATGAGAGGCGGATTTAGCAGTGCGTGCTGGTGAGCGATTGTCAGCATAAAAAGCTCAACAACTCTGGGCAATCCTCTGCAAAAAAGATCAACCAGTTTGTGCCATCTCACCCCATTTTCTAAATTTGAGTCCCCCAAAATAGGGGACGTCTTATACATGGGGCGCATTATACACGGAAAAGTACGGTACATTTCCGGTTTGGGAATCAAAATCAAGGGATAAAAATGTTGGGGTGCAGGAAAACTTCCTGAGCTCTGCATTTCATCCCACAAAAATCAGCAGTAACATCAGGCTCGTTTACTCTCAGCCTGCTGTTTATGGAAGTTTAAATAAGGATCCGGGATCTATGTGACTGTATGTCTTGGAACAGATTTAGAAATGTGAACTTTATACTTGCTGAGAAGGTTAGTTAAACATAGCTGGAAAGTACGATGGGTCAGTGACTCCCAGTCACTATATCAAGATTGGCATCAAGGTGAAGCCTTCAGATTCAATCCCCCACAGATGTTTCAAAAAGCTTTGATAAAGTCCCTCACAGCAGGCTCCTATAGAAACATTAGCATTTATAGACTGAGGGCCAGTCTTCTGACAGACAGGAAGCTGGTTGGGGATGCAGAAACAGATGGTCGGAAGAGTTAAAATGGAACAAACGGTAGTGTTCCAAGCAGGGGTACCAACTTGAATAAAACATTCAGTGGAGCCAGGAAAGCCCTGCCCTGCATAATCAATCACAGATGCACACCACTTGAATGGCAATGCCCATCAACTGTTTGTGGGGGAAGCCCCTTCAAATATTTTATTGGGTGGGAGCAAAGGGACCTTGGCCCCCTAGGAGTCAGCTCCTATGGTTCCAAGGAAATAAAGATAGTCAGAAGGCAGAACAGGGAATAGGGATTGAGCCTGGGCTGGATGGGGGTCACACTGCAGACACAGGTTTGCAGTTTAGGTGTGCTCCTAGATACCCAGGTCTCTGTGGTGGCCAGGAGGGCATTTGCACAGTTATAAAGCTAGTGTGGCAACTGCGCCCCTTCCTTGAGATGTCTGATTTGGCCGCAGTAAAACACACTTTAATTGCATCCCATTTGGAGTACAGCAGTACCTCGGTTTTCAAACATCTCGGAAGCTGAGAGCTTCAGTTTCTGAATGCCGAAACCTGGAAGTAAATGCTTCGGTTTTCAAACATTTTGGAAGTCAAACAGTCTTTTGGAATGGATTATAGTGGTACCTTGGTTTACAACCATAAGCCATTCTGGAGGTCCGGTTGTAAACCAAAACAGGTTGTAACCCAAGGCGCACTTTCACCAGTGGGGCCTCCCAAAAAAAATGGCTTGTAATCCAAAAAAAGGGACACACACTTCCGGGATTGACGTGGTTGTAATCCAAAACAGTTGTAATCCAAAACGGTTGCAAACCAAGGTACCACTGTGCAAGATTCCAGGTGCATACCCGGGATTCTTGTTTCATTTTGAAAATGAGGCACAACAGAGACTGTGGTGTCATTATGGCATATGGTTTATTTACACATATAGACAACCTGAGCCTATGATGGAGGGGCTCCAAGAGGGTCTTGTTTCTCTTATAGTTGCAGCCTTGGATTCAAACAGGAATCAAACATTGTGCTCCGCTTCTCTGGCTTTCCAGCTTGCAGGGTTTTTTGTTGTCGCATCCAGCTGCTAGCTCACATAACCCATAACCCTCTAAGCCCTGTTACAGATAGGTAGCCGTGTTGGTCTGCCATAGTCAAAATAAAAAAATTCCTTCCTGTAGCACCTTAAAGACCAACTAAGTTAGTTCTTGGTATAAGCTTTCGTGTGCATGCACACTTCTTCAGATACACCTGGTGTATCTGAAGAAGTGTGCATGCACACGAAAGCTTATACCAAGAACTTAGTTGGTCTTTAAGGTGCTACAGGAAGGAATTTTTTTATTTTCTCTAAGCCCTAGTTCTTCACATTGCTCTCTGACTCTCTCTCTGTCTCTCTATAGGTCACATCACTGATTCCCTAAACTCTGGCTTTATCTGTTGATCCCTTGACCCTTTGTTCTCTTAATGGCTCCATCTTCCAGGTGATTAATGGCTCCATCTCCCAGGTGATTACCATAACATAGGAAGGTTGTTGTTTGTTGTTGTTGTTTAGTCATGTCCAACTCTTCATGACCCAATGTACCAGAGTACACCAGGCACTCCTATCTTCCACTGCCTCCCGCAGTTTGGTCAAACTCAAATTAGTAGCTTCGAGAACACTGTCCAACCATCTCATCCTCTGTCATCCCCTTCTCCTTGTGCCCTCCATCTTTCCCAGCATCAGGGTCTTTTCCAGGGAGTCTTCTCTTCTCATGAGGTGGCCAAAGTATTGGAGCCTCAGCTTCAGGAACTCTCCTTCCAAATAGGAAGGTAGCCTGACTCCCGCTTTTACCACAGCTGCAACAGTGTGAGCTCTGACTGCAGTAAGCAGGTTGGGGCATACAGTAGTATTGTGAGGGGCAACGTTTGGCTAAACAAGCCCTGAAAAGGCTTGGAAGGAAGCTCAAGTCAAAGGAACTTCGGCAGTGTCTTTTTGGAGTCCCAGCACCCCTCGCCAAAAGAAAAAAACGGCTGAGGTGGGGGGGGGGAATCCAGGCACAGAGTTGAACATTAAACAGACCGGTGAAAAGCCTCACATCACTGAAGCAGCGACAAGATGGTAAAATCTCTATTTCTATATTAAAATAAACGTAAAGTGGTAGTAGCAGCAATAAAACCTAAAAGGAAATAAGACCGGGGGGGAGGGAACCCGGGGGGGGAATCCCTCACGGAGCGAGTAAACCCAAAACAAGATAAAGAGTAAAAATAGCGGAGAAGTAATGCTACCACAAAAGTAAAGGGAAGACAGAAGAACAGAAAAAATATGGAGAGAGTGTGAAGAAATCACTCAGATTGCAATTAAACTATTTGAAAAGCACACTATCTGAAACGGACTTACTACAAGCCCTGGTCAAAACTTTGGCTGCAGCTCTTTTCAAACTTTTCAAAATTCAGCCCCACACAGAGTGCAATTCAGTACAGTGGTACTTCGGTTCTCGAACCTACAGTGGTACCTTGGTTTGCAACCGTTTTGGATTACAACTGTTTTGGATTACAACCACGTCAAACCCGGAAGTGTGTGTCCCTTTTTTTGGATTACAACCCTTTTTTTTTTTTTTGAGGCCCCACTGGCGAAAGTGCACCTTGGGTTACAACCTGTTTTGGTTTACAACCGGACCTCCGGAATGGATTATGGTTGTAAACCAAGGTACCACTGTAATCCATTCCAAATTACTGTTCGACTTCCAAAATGTTTGAAAACCGAAGCATTTACTTCCAGGTTTCGGCATTCAGAAACCGAAGCTCTCGGCTTCCGAGATGTTTGAAAACTGAGGTACCGCTGTACTCCAAATGGGATGCAATTAAAGTGTGTTTTTTGAAACATCTATGGGGGATTGAACCTGAAGGCTTCACCTTGATGCCAATCTTGATATAGTGACTGGGAGTCACTGACCCATCGTACTTTCCAGCTATGTTTAACTGACAAGTATAAAGTTCACATTTCTAAATCTGTTCCAAGACATACAGTCACATAGATCCCCGATCCTTATTTAAACTTCCATAAACAGCAGGCTGAGAGTAAACGTGCCTGATGTTACTGCTGATTTTTGTGGGATGAAATGCACAGCTCAGGAAGTTATGCTGGATTTTCCTGCACCCCAACATTTTTATCCCTTGATTTTGATTCCCAAACCGGAAATGTACCGTACTTTTCCATGTATAACATGCCCCCATGTATAAGACGCCCCCTATTTTGGCAGACTCAAATTTAGAAAATGGGGTGAGATGGTCAAACTTGTTGACTTGTTGATCTTTTTTGCAGAGGACACACGGACCACTAAATTCACCTCTCGTCTGTCCCCAAGCCAGCAGAGGCTGCAAATTGCCACAGCACCAGGGTTGCAGGTTTGATCCCTGTACGGGACAGCTGCATATTCCTGCATTTTGGGGAGTTAGTCACCCCCATTTCTGATTTGATCCCAGAATGTCCTACTTTTCCTCACATCTTTCCCCACACCATACATAATCTAAACTAATCTCCTGCCCCAATTTTGTGACTTTCCCTCATGCCTAACCTTTAAGCTGAGCCTGGATAGCTCAGGTGGTTAGGGCATGATGCTGATAACACCAGGGTTCCCTGTATGGGACAGCTGCGTATAAGACGCCCCCTATTTTGGGGAACTCAAATTTAGAAAATGGGGTGAGATGGTCAAACTTGTTGACTTGTTGATCTTTTTTGGCCAGCAGAGGCTGCAAATTGCCACAGCACCAGGGTTGCAGGTTTGATCCCTGTACGGGACAGCTGCATATTCCTGCATTTTGGCGAGTTAGTCTAGATTAGGGGTTGTCCACCTGGTCCCTACCGCCCACTAGTAGGTATTTCAGGATTCTAGGTGGGCGGTAGGGGGTTCTCTATGGCACAAGCTGAATCCTCCTTCCATTGAGGCTGGTGGGCGGTAAGGAAATTTTACCATCAAGAAAGATGGATTAGTAGGCAGTAGGTATAAAAAGGTTTACTACTCCTGGCCTAGCTGATCATCAGGGTCCCTTCCAGCTCTAATTCTTCCAACTCTAATTCCAATTCTATAATTCTAATTTATCTGCCACACCCTGCAGCTGCCCAGGAGAATTGCATCCCTCACCCAATGACAAAAAAAGGTTTTTTTATTTTAGGTTGTTTTGTTTGTTTGCTTCAGTTTATTGTTTGGCCAAAGGCCTTAGCAATTACTGAGTAATGTCGTCGTCGTCCCCGCCCCCGATAAGGGACTGTATCCATGATTATATAACAGATGGATAACGGTAAAAGAAAAAAAATATTTGGGGGGGGAAATGGAACCCATGGAGGGAAGGGAGGAGGTCTGAAGGTTCGAAAGAACCTTTTCTTTTTATGATTTGAAATAGTTAAAGTTATTATGTATAAAGGTAAAGAGACCCCTGACCATTAGGTCCAGTAGTGGCCAACTCTGGGGTTGCAGCGCTCATCTCGCTTTACTGGCCAAGGGAGCCGGCGTACAGCTTCCGGGTCATGTGGCCAGGATGACTAAGCTGCTTCTGGAGAACCAGAGCTGCGCACGGAAACGCCGTTTACCTTCCCGCTGGAGCGGTACCTATTTATCTACTTGCACTTTGATGTGCTTTCGAACTGCTAGATTCGCAGGAGCAGAGACCGAGCAACGGGAGCTCACCCCGTCGCGGGGATTCAAACCGCCGACCTTCTGATCGGCAAGTCCGAGGCTCTGTGGTATAAATTAATGTAAAACTAATAATTTTTTTAAAAAAAAATAACTTAATTAAGATTGTCTGGATCCCACAGAGCAACTTTGCAGCAACTGCTAAAGTACAATTTCTCCAAAACTGTCAGGAAAGGCCTTACAGATCATAGGATGTCCCCCTCTCTTTTCTCTCGCAGCCGCTATCTGGTGGCCTTCCCTGCAATCATCCGCCATCCCAATACAGAAAAGTTTTGTGTGCAACTGATGTCCCTGCCAGGAACGGGCCACGTGTCTGTGACATTAGAGATGACGTTGCAGAACCACACCCTGCTGGAGAAGGATGTGAAGAAGCCAGGGACCCACGAATGCATCAGCTTCCAGGCAAGTTTCTTCCATTGCAAGCCACTCAGTAGAAGATGCTCTCGCTTCTTAGCTAGATAAGGGCAGCGGGTCACAGTGAAGGACGGAACAAGGCAGCACACTAGCTGTGGTAGAGATTGCCATCGCTGCAGTGAACCCTCCTAAGGCTTAGTACAACACACCACGTGAGTTGGTGCCATGATCGGATGGCGAGTTGCCCCAGCCCAACCCATGTAAACCTATGGCAAGAAGTGGGGGCAGGGTAGGTGAGAGATAATATTGCAGGGGCAACAGTATATCTGTGGAAATAGTCAGTGTCCAGTCGTGGGTCCAGCAATATAAATATAATAATAATAATAATAATAATAATAATAATAATAATAATAATAATAATAATAATTTATTTATACTCCGCCCATCTGGCTGGGTTTCTCCAGCCACTCTGAGCGGCTTCCAACTGACTATTAAAAACAATACAGCGTCAGACATTAAAAGCTTCCCTAAACAGGGCCACCTTCTGTTGTCTTTTAAAAGTAAAATAGTTGTTTATTGCCTTGACATCTGCTGGGAGGACGTTCCACAGGGTGGGTGCCACTACTGAGAAGGCCCTCTGCCTGGTTCCCTGTAACCTCAACTTCTCGCAGCGAGGGAACCACCAGAAGGCCCTCGGAGCTGGACCTCAGTGGTGAATGATGGGGGTGGAGACACTCCTTCAGGTATACTGGACCGAGGCCGTTTAGGGCTTTAAAGGTCAGCACCAACACTTTGAATTGTGCTCGGAAACGTACTGATTCCTCCAGACCTTTGTGCTCAGTGCAGAAAAAGCTGGAGTTTGAGCTGATGAGGATGTTGCAGGCCTGGCTGGCATTTCTCCCTCCACAACCTCTGCATGCGTTGGCATAGTATACAACAGAGATCAGGCCAATCCCAACTTTAGCAGGAAATTCAGTTTAGTTTTCTGTTCTTACAAAGTTCACTAGGTGGACAGGGGAGGGAAAGAGGGAGCAACGGTCACCTGTGGGAGGTTATAGAGGAAAGTCGAATAAATTACACTGGGCAACAATTTTTTACTTTTTGAATGTTGTCTAGATTTCTACAACTGATTTAGGGTATTTTTGCACTGCTGAATCTGGAAATGGCATCCGTTTCTCTCCATCAGGTCAGGTTTACTGTAAACTGAATGGTGGGCATTGATAAAGGTAAGTACACGTAAATTGCATGTTGCTTCACCATTTTTCAAACTTCAGGGCTTGAACTTCCGTTTCTTGGAACTCCTGGAATGCTCAGCGGCAGGGAGGTCTCTCTTCAGAGTCCAACAGTAGTCAGCCATCATGACTGCGTCCCAGCGACCTTGATACCTGGTCTCCATCTCTTTCATGTCCTGATGGAATCTCACCCCCTGCTCGTCACTCATTGAACCCAGGTTCTCAGGAAACCAGTCCATATGTGAAAATAGGTAGTGCATCTTGACGCTCATGTTGCAGCCCAGGTTTCTGAAAGCAGTCAGCATGTTGTTGACAAGTTCTGCGTAGTTTCCGGCCTTATTGTTGCCAAGAAAGTTCTTCACTACCAGAACAAATGCCTCCCACGCTTCCAGTTCCACTTCGTTCATTGAGTTTCCGAACTCTGGATCTCTGATGAGCTGACGGATCTGAGGACCGTCAAAGATGCCAGCTTTCAACTTCTCCATGGTCAATCCTGGAAAAGCCTGGCACAAGTAAGTGAAGCAGTCACCATCCTTGTCCAGAGTCTCACTATTATTATAGTGCAGGCAGCCTATGTGCAGCAAAACAGAGACCTGGCAAGGTTCCCTCCAAGCAGTCTGTTGCACCAGGAGGGGGATGCACTTGGTGGCAAGGGCTCAGAAAGGGAAGAGTGACGTGAGACTCTGCAACAGAGCCTTCGTGGTGTGCCCCCACCTTACCACCGGTAGGGGCTGCCCCTTCCCCACTTGAGGAGGGTGAGAAGGGCTTAGGAGCACCACCTGCTCTGACAGAGAGGGGAAGTTTAGAGAGTTGTGTGGGTCCAATGCTGTTTCCCAGGAGAGGAAGAAAGAAAAGAGGCGATTCAGGCCCCCAGGTTGGAGCATCCGCCTGCTGGGATTTCTACAGAGACAAGGATTCTCAAGAGTTGCTGAGTGTCCTCTGCTTCTGCTCCTGGCAGGCAGATGGTGAAACCCGCAGGCCCCAAGCCGTCTTGGAACTCTGGCTATGAATTTTAGACTCCTGAAGCTTCGTCCTTGCTCTCAAACCCGACTTCCTTACACCCTTGCCTTGCAAGAACAACTGGACTAGATTCTGCTCTTCCCTAGCTGCTGAGTTGGTACCATTATTATTATTATTTTAGTATTTCCCCCCCATTCTTTATAATCACACTTTCATCCAGGGATGTCGAATAACTTACAAAAAAAATCATTCAGTCGAAAATCTAACAATAGCATGCATCAAAAATCATCTTCCTATTAGTTATACATAACAGTATATAATTCTGTCCCTACTCATTTATCCTAATTTTCCCCCTCCGTCCCTCCCCTTTAACCCCTCCCCCCAAAAACTTGTTCTCTCTTCAGATCTTTAACCATGTGCGCAGATTATTCATTCTAATTTGGATGCTTAGGTTGGCTTTCCCCCGTGCTATCCAATTCCTATAACTTGTCCATTTGTTCAAAATCTTTTGACATTTGTTTTCCCATGTATCTTCCGTCATTACCTGTTCAAATATATCAGATTGTATGTATTCAAAAACATAGTCATTCCATTTTTCCATTGTCCATTTATCCTTTTCTTTCCATCCTAATGCAATAACAAGCATACCTGCTAAGATCATAATTTTAGACCAACTATAGTAAAAGTTCCGTGCTTTACTTGCAAGTAAGCGCATCCATTGTTGGTTATGGGCAGGAGATAGGGCACTATCACACAAAACACCCCTCAAGTTGTAGCAAAGATTATCCACTCAAATCTCCCCTGGGTTCCGGATTATGTGAGAAGCCTCCTCAAATTCACAAAGCAATGGTGAACAGGGTTACTCAGTCCTATGGCTGTTTCCTTGGATGTTAATCCTGCTGGGTTCAATGGTGCTCATTTCAAAGTTAAGTGTGCTTGAAATTGAGTCCTAAGAGTGAGATCCAAACCCCATTCTAATGCTCTGGACTGGGGGAAGTATAGATAAGGCAAGAACCTTCTGGCAGTGGACAACTTAATAGAAATTTAATAAACAAGAGGGAGGAGAGTATAAATTAAAAGAATTTAGGAATTATGTGGAAAATTAACAACATGCTTACAATATCATCATTGAACGAAGTATTTAAGAAAGATAGGGCACGAGGGTTTAGGGAACAAATATCACAACTGGAGAGAGACCTGTTGGAATGGAATGTAAAAGAATGGAATGGAATGTAAAAGTGTTGTCTAAAATGTATAAACTGTTATTGGAAAGGGAGACAAGGGATGAGCAAGTAAAATCCTCAGTGATACACTGGACAATAGATATAGATACTGTATAGATTCCATAATACAGATATGGAAGCATGGGAACGATTGTGGAATATGGATATAAAATTTTCAGCATGCTATGGTTTAAGAGAAAATTATATGAAAATGATATATCGTTGGTATCTAACATCAAGTAAACTGGGGAAAATGTATAAATCTAAATCAAACAAGTGTTGGAAATGGGAAGAGAAAGAAGGTTTTGTTATCATATGTGGTAGTCTTGTAGTAAGGTTAAAGCTTACTGGGAAATGATATATAACGAATTGGAAAGGATGTTCAAAACAACTTTTGTAAAAAAAACAACCAAAATACAGAAGTTTTACTTTTGGGAATTATAGGGACAGAGCTACCTAACTTGTACAGAAATTTTGAAAAATAGCAAGAATGCTACTTGCCCCAAAGTGGAATGGAGCAGAAGTCCCAGCAAAGGAAGAATGGCTACAAGAACTTATGGAATATGCAGAAATGGCGAAACTTACTGGAAGAATAAGAAATCATTTTTTGTAATAAAAGAATGGAAATGGTTTATTGAATATTTACAGATAAATTGGAAACAGATAAAAACATTGGCAGGATAATTGTCATAACCTGCAGTTTCATAAGAGTATATATTTATAGATAATTAAATGAGCAAATTAAATGAATTTGGATATGAAGAAAATATTTTTTTACAAAAATATTGAAGGAACCGCAAAAAGAGGGGGAAGGAAATTTGAACTTTGAAATGTTAAATTGATTGTAAAACTAATGAAACTAATGAAATGTGTGGGGATATATATATATATATATATATATATATATATATATATATATATATATGCTTTCGTAGATTTTCACGGGTACAGGAATGTAGGTTTTGGTGTCTTCGGGTGTCTTCCCGTGTAAGAGTTGGGGTGTCTAGGCGACGTTTCGACGAGGTCTCACTCGTCATCTTCAGGCTGGTGCTTTCGGCTTCTTGTTACTAGAACAGAGCAGGATCTCAGTGTTTGAGTTCCTATAAATACTGTTGAGGGGGTGTGGTGTATAGCCTCCAACGTTCTGGGCAGAGAGGAAGTTCCTAGGTTAATGTGCCTTTTCTTCTTTTGTTCATTAATTACTTGAGGGATATCTTGAGTGATTACTTGAGTGATATTTTGAGTACCACTTAGGAGGGTCATTAGGTGTGGATTAGTTGCTAAAGCTTTCGTGTCTTGACCTCTTGACCTTGTGAAGAGTTTTTCTGAGAAGATGGCTGTACTGCACTTAGTTGTGCTCTGGCTTGGCTTCGTGTATAGGGGCGAGCTGTGGTTTTGTGCCCTGTGCCAGCCAGATCTGTGTAGGGATTGCAGGGGGTGCAGCATCCGGAGGTGCCACTATGGTTTGGCTACTGGATGGTGTCTGTAATTTATCTGTGGAGAGGGTCTGGGTTTGGGTCTGGTGTGGTTGATTGGAGATGGCGTTCTGTGTGCCTCTGGTTCTGGTGTCGGTTTTTGTGGGGAGGGCTAATTTCCAGATGTCTGGCAGGCGGGACGTGTCGTCACGCTTGTTCATGTTGTGAGGGTGTTTCTCTATCTCGATGGCTTCCATGATTATTCTCTTGTGGTGATGTTCCATGTTAAAGAGCAATTTGGAATCTGCAAAATTAATTTCGTGTCCTGTTTCTTTCATGTGTTGGTAAAGAGAGGAAGTTTTTTCTTCTTTTTTGACGGCATTCTTGTGTTCTGCGATACGTGCATTTATTCGTCTGTTTGTTTGTCCAATGTACGTGGCTGGGCAGACTTTGCAGGGTATTTCATAGACCCCTTGGTTTTCTAACTGGATTTTATCTTTTGGGTTTCTGAGGATATTGGCTATTTTTTGGTTGGTGCAAAAGGCTGTTTTGATATTGTGTTTATGGAGGATTTTGCTAATTTTATCTGTAGTGCCCTTGATATAAGGAAGGAGGGCCATGCCATTGTTTTCTTCTGTGTCTTGGTTTTTGGGGGGTGTTTCTTTTTGGATTAGCTTCGTAACCCTGTTTTGCTGGTATCCGTTGGCGATTAACACATTTGAGAGATTCTGTAACTCAGTTGTCAAGTGGTCTTTGTCAGCCAGGCGTTTGGTTCTGGAGATGAGAGTCTTGGCTACGGAGTTTATTTGTGCAGGGTGGTGGTGTGATTGTGCATGTAAGTAGCGGTTGGTGTGTGTTTTTTTCCGGTAGATAGTGTGTCCTAGGGAGCCATCAGGTTTTTTGTAGATTAGGACGTCAAGGAAGGGAAGTTGGTTGTTGGCTTCTATTTCCATAGTGAATTGTATTTTGGGGTGTAGGCTGTTGAGATGTGTGAGGAAGCTATCTAGTTTTTCCTTCCCGTGTGGCCAAATTACAAAGGTGTCGTCAACATATCTGAGCCAAAGTTTGGGTTTGTGTTCTGACTTGTCTAAAGCATTGGTTTCAAAGTGTTCCATGTACAGATTTGCGATGACCGGTGAGAGGGGTGATCCCATAGGTGCTCCTTCTATCTGTTTGTATCTTTGTCCATTGTGGATGAAGTACGTGTTGGTTAGGCAGTGGTTGGTCAGGTCCAGGATGTATTCGGGGGGATTGTATTTGTTTTGAATGGCTGTCAAGGCTTCATTAATGGGCACTTGTGTGAAGAGAGATACAACATCGAAGCTCACAAGTAGGTCATCGGGATGTAGGTTTTGCTTCTTTATTGTTTCTATGAACTGGAAGGAGTTTGTAACGTGTGAAGCGATAGATTCTGCATAGGGCTGAAGTTGCTTAGCGAGAAATTTAGCGAGATTTTGTAGAGGTGAGCCTATGGAGCTGACTATTGGTCTGAGTGGTGTTCCTTCTTTGTGTATCTTGGGGAGACCGTAGAGTTTGGGGCATCTGGATGATTTTTCTCCAGCTCTGTTCTAGTAACAAGAAGCCGAAAGCACCAGCCTGAAGATGACGAGTGAGACCTCGTCGAAACGTCGCCTAGACACCCCAACTCTTACACGGGAAGACACCCGAAGACACCAAAACCTACATTCCTGTACCCGTGAAAATCTACGAAAGCATATATATATATATATATATATATATATATGAACCCTCTGGCAGAGAGGACCTGGCAGGTGCTCCTTCAGAGCAAGAACTCATCCTCCTGCCCATGGACAGGCCAGCAGGCAGCTGAGACATCCTCCAGCTATTGGGCCAGGAAAAGTCCACAAAAAGGGGCATCCCAAGGACACGGAAGTGCCATGGCAAGGGGTGGGTGCAGTTCTGCCACATCCAAACCCCTGTAAGATGCTGGCCACTCCCTCGCAACCCGGCAGATCCTCTGCTATTGTCAGAGCTGGCCGAAGGAGAATAGACCTCGCGAGAAGGCCCAGCAATGTGTGCGAGGGCTCCTCTTTGCTTGCGCTGTCTGCTTCTGGGTCTGTTTGGGCTGCGGTAAGCATTTCCGCAATTCCAACCAAGGCCTTTTTGCCATCTTAAATGGCAGCAAATGTCAGTCAGATTAAACTGCCCTTCCAACCACGAACGCAGGGCTCAACTGCACACAGAAGTGAATTGTGCTCCTCTTACTGGCATGCGGGTGCATTGCACATTTTTCCTTTTTTTGCAGATAAAAGGGTAAAGGTAAAGGACCCCTGACAGTTAAGTCCAGTCGTGAACGACTCTGGGATTGCGGCGCTCATCTCACTTTACTGGCCGAGGGAGCTGGCTTTAGTCCGCAGACAGTTTTTCCAGGTCATGTGGCCAGCATGACTAAACCCCTTCTGCACAGGTGAAACCAGAACAGTGCACAGAAACAGGGGCGCCGACTTATAAAAAATATTGGGGGAGCCCATGAATAATAAATAATGAATAATAAATGAAAGCTCATGAATAATAAATAAGCTCATGAATATGCAAATAAAGTGACGCCGCCTCCTCGTGAGCGAATAGGGGAGAGCGTGCTGCGCCTATTAATCAGCTCTGAAGGAAATTGGGTGGAGCTTTTGCTCGGGAGGGAGGGCAGGAGGCATGCAGCCCGACCCTGTGCATTTTGGGCTGGGGGAGGGGCGGCGATGGCGCTCTGCTGGAGGGGCGCCAAAGATTATTGGGGGGCAGAGCCCCCCCAAACGAATTTTTGAGGGGGCTCGGGCCCCCTCAGGCCCCATGGAGTCGGCGCCTATGCACAGAAACACTGTTTACCTTCCTGCCAGAGGGGTACCTATTTATCTACTTGCACTTTGACATGCTTTCGAACTGCTAGGTTAGCAGGAGCAAGGACCGAGCAACGGGAGCTCACCATGTCACGGGGATTCGAACCACTGACCTTCTGATTGGCAAGTCCTAGGCTCAGTGGTTTAGACCACAGCGCCACCCGCAGATAACCATTGTCAAAAGTGAAATGGAACCATGTCGCGCTTATGGGTTCCTCAGAGGCAGATACAGGTTTTTGATACAGGTTTTGTTTCCCCCCATTATTTCCTTCAAGGAAACTGCTTGGAGCACTGGCTAAGCAAAGTAACTTCAGACACAAACACCTCACAGGGCCATGTCATGGTTGCTTTAGCCAAGTTTCCTACATTGCAGGGGGTTGGACTAGATGAATTGGGGTCCCTTCCAACTGTACAGTTCTATGATTTCCACTACCAGAGAAGTTTGTATATTATTATTTATTGACCATTCATTTCTGGCCACAGAGGGCAGCAGTACATTGGCTTGGTGGGAATAATTTATTTATTTATTATTCATTCATTCATTCATTCATTCATTCATCATTCATATATTAAAAATACAATAAAACATCAGACATTAAAAACTTCCCTAAACAGGGCTGCCTTCAGGTGTCTTCTGAAAGTCAGATTGTGGTTAATTTCCTTGACATCTGATGGGAGGATTATTTTCAAATTTTCTACCTTCCTTCAACTAGTTTAACTTTGGACACTTGCAAGTGCTATACAAGTGTTATTGCTTTAGGAAAGAATGGCTGTCAGGCTACTTAAAGAAATATTATAGTACGATGAATTCACAAGCAGGATTTGAGCTATGAGCAACAGAAGTAATGAGGTTATTGTATTGTGGTTATAATTTAAGAATTAGAAGAGGAGAAACTACAACTCCATGGAAAGCAGGGTGGGAAGTCTACAAAAAAAAGAGAAAAAACGTAATTGTGCGTTGGATTGTATATGTTTAAAATGGTGCAACTTAATAAAATGTATTCATTTTTAAAAAGTGTTATTACTATTATTATTTCTGCTACAATCAAAACATAGCACCAGGAAAATAGATGACACCTTAAGGAACAGTGTAGCAAAACATACAAGTTACAATAAAAAGTCTACACTATGAACACAAGGGAACAATAGCAGCAGCAGCAGCAGCACATAAACATGTAGAAAATAAGCAAGAAGAAAGCTGCTCTCCAGATGAACTTCTACCTGCCTTGCAGCTGTTAAAGAAACATACAGTAAGCAAGGTCAATACAAAAAAACAAACAACAACAACAGAAAGCCAAGGAGCAGCCTTCTCTCCATGGCTTCCCCTCCCTTTATCTTTTTATCTGCTCCAACAAAAGCAGGTAAACTGCCTTCTTCCTTCAGTCCCAGACATTCCCCCACCACTTCCATTCCACAGCGGAGAACTTTTCCAAGCCTCCATTCAGATGGAGAGGAGCTATTTGGCCAAGGAGCCTGAGGCTCAAGTACTTGCTAATCGGCTATGAATGATGCTTGGGTCAGAAGAACCCAGGCTGGGATGTGGGGTTCCACCAAACACAGGGGGGGCTGCATAATATTTGGGATCTTTATTTTATTATCTCCTTGAGTGAGAAGCCCAAAGGCACCTGGTGAAAGGGACAGCAGGTTGAAGTCTGAATCCTTGTTTATTTGTAGCCACTGAATTTGGTGGAGAAAAGGAATGCAGCATGAAGGCACCGTCTTATGCACATTTACTCAAAAGTAAGTCCTCTTTATTTCAAAGGGACTTGTCAAGTAAGTGTGCAGAGGCATGCAACCTGATCTCTTTCAAACGCGTTGCAACATATTGAATTAATTTTATTATTATTATTATTATTATTATTATTATTATTATTATTATTTATTTGTACCCCACCCATCTGGCTGGGTTTCTCAAGCCACTCTGGGCGGCTTCCAACAAAGTTTAAAAATACATTAAAATGTCACACATTAAAAACTTCCCTAAACAGGACTGCCTTCAGATGTCTTCTAAATCAAAATTAGAGGCAAAATAAAGGAAGTAATCATATTTTAACTTAAACGTAGGGAAAGTGCCATATAAATACTATGCTTTATAAGATAAATACTAAGCTTTATAGTAACTATTGTCAAAATAAAGCACATCTGAGGGCTGCAAAGCAAAAGACCAATTCATTGCCAAGCAGTGCTCTTGCTTAAAATTAATAATGTGACATAATAGTTCATAATTTCTTTAAAAATCATCTCAGTAAGGTCTGTATTATACAATCTACTGCTATGCACCATTGGGAAGTTAGGTGCTTATTTATAAAAGCAATTTGCAGTGCAGTCCCCTATATATACTTACCAATGGGTACGTTCCATTGAACATTGTAAAATGTAAACATACCACAGAATTACACTATTTAAAAAACAAACAAACAAAGTTTTATTGGTTTTTAAACAACTACTAATACAATAACCATTCTGGGATGTAAACCCTACAGTCACATCATACAATTCAACCACTTTGCCCATTTCAGATGCTTGGAAACATGGTAAAAACATGTAACAGATTCCTATTTCTTCTTCATTATGATTTCTTAACATTTTCAATTTAAGTTAAAATATTGTACGTGGTTACTTTAATTTTGCCTTTAATTTCGATTTAATTTCATATGCTACAGTGAATTTGAAAGAGATCAGTCTATAATCCTCCACACTTTGATAAGTCCCTTTGAAATCAGCAGGACTTATCTTTGAGGAAATGTTCTCGAAATAGGAGTGAGCAAGAAGGTAGCAATGCTTGATAACAAATCCTTCAAGGGGGTAGGTACTTTGTCAAAAGCTTTTTGAAACTCTAAGTATACAATATTCATAGGATCACCTCTATCTATATACTTATTGGCAATCTCAAATAAAGATTAGTGAGACAGAACTTAGCCTTGTAGAAGCTGTATCTGAACTTTGTGAAATGTTCTCCGATTCCATTAAAGAAGCTGTACTGAACTGTCCTTCTTTGGCAAAAGAGAGCAGCAGGTCCCTGAGAGGTGTGAGGTTGGCATAAAGATCATGGAGCCTGTTATTGCTGCAAAGCACTAGGCTCTTGTAAACTGCTTTCAGGAGCTGGGAGTCAGGAGCAGGTCAGCAAGAAAACACCCAGTGTTAGCGAAGTTAATTCTTTATTCAAAGGAACCAAAACAGCTCAGGCCTAGTGGTCACAGCAACTCTTCCCAGTAGGTCTTGCCCCAACAGGGCAGTTGCGAGGACTGAAGATCCCCACCTTTCCACCATTTTCTAAGACTTCTCACCTGGGTCCTTCCCCAGCAACCTGTAGAAGCCATGCCCGTTCTCCTTGGGCAAGACTTGTTCTTCTACAATAGTACCTCGGGTTAAGTACTTAATTCGCTCCAGAGGTCCGTACTTAACCTAAAACTGTTCTTAACCTGAAGCACCACTTTAGCTAATGGGGCCTCCTGCTGCTGCTGCGCCACCGGAGCACGATTTCTGTTCTCATCCTGAAGCAAAGTTCTTAACCTGAAGCACTATTTCTGGTCTAGCAGAGTCTGTAACCTGAAGCATATGTAACCTGAAGCGTATGTAACCTGAGGTACCACTGTATATACTTCTATATATAGTTAAGTATTTTCATGAGTTTTCCCAGGAAAAAAATCTTTTAACTAATGGGCTTCTGGTTTCCAGGATGCCCCCTGGATCCCTTTTTAAAGATTGGTGTTAATCTTGCCTAATAATAACAATGATAATAATATTTATACCAAGAAGGCCCTCTGCCTGGTTCCCTGTAACCTTGCAGTGAAGGAACTCCAGAAGGCCCTCGGAGCTGGACCTCAGTGTATGGGATGAATGATGGGGGTGGAGATGCTGCTTCAGATATACTGGGCCGAGGGCTTTAAAGGTCAGCACCAACACTTTGAATTGTGCTCAGAAACGTACTGGAAGCCAATGTAGGTCTTTCAGGACCGGTGCTATGTGGTCTCGGCAGCCGCTCCCAGTCACCAGTCTAGCTGCCGCATTCTGGATTAGTTGTAGTTTCCGGGTCACCTTCAAAGGTAGCCCCACGTAGAACGCATTGCAGTAGTCCAAATAACGAAACAATAACATCAGATGACATTGTAACATAAGAGGGAACAATTTTAACTATTCTCACAAATGTGTGAGTTATTTCAGGCTCAGTATTTGCGCATCAAGTTAGAAAAAAAGGAAAGAGGCAAGATAAAGGAAGGAAGGGCAAAGAAAACTAAGATTGGTGCCTTCATTATACTACCTATAGTTACCAGGCAAATGAGAGTCAGCTCTCCAGATGCAGGTGAGGGCCTCCTCCTTCTCCTTGCAGATGGTGTCCATCAGCCACACATTTTGAGGCGATTTTGGCACTTCTCAGTCGGAAAGCCTCTGTTACCTATGTGTCAAGTCACCACTTGACTTTTTTAAAAAGACAAAGGTCACAGCCAGTTACAGTGGTACCTTGAGTTAAGAACTTAATTCGTTCCAGAGGTCAGTTCTTAACCTGAAACTGTTCTTAACCTGAGGTACCACTTTAGCTAATGGGGCCTCCCGCTGCTGCCACACAATTTCTGTTCTCATCCTGAAGCAAAGTTCTTAACCTGAGGTACTATTTCTGGGTTAGTGGAGTCTGTAACCTGAAGCGTCTGTAACCCAAGGTACCACTGTACTGAGATCTTGGCACACAGTGACACAATTTTTCATTTTGAGTGCAGAACTGATCCCAGGGTCTGCTCTTCTAAAAAGGTCCTTTGCTCCACTTTTCACACTAGACAGTGAGTGGCTAGTTCTGGCCATTCATAATCAGGGTCAGGACAAACTCTTGACTAGTTACCCAGTGTTATGGTGCTAAATCACCTTGTTTTATGTGTCTAACCTTCCAAACCCTCCAGATGTTGCTGCTAGATTCCAGCTGCCCTCCTCCCCCTACTCCATGACATCTGACATCCCGGATCTGCTGTCTAGGGCTGATACTGTGGGCAGGTTTACTTTAGCAGAGTTAAACAATCCTCTTTATAAGTTTATGCAGCGATCAGCTTGTTGCTGAGTTGTCTGAGTTCTACTAATAAAGATGCCTTCCTGGTTAAAAATCCCTTTGAATTCCTTTTAAAGAATACACACACAAATCTGATTCGTGTTAATATAAAACTATTTTACCCTCAGATTCATTCAGGTTTACAGAACTGCACCTGAAGGCAGGCTTAGGTTACCGTATTTTTCGGACTATTGGACGCACCGGTCCATAGGACGCACCTAGATTGGGGAGGGGGGAATAAAGGCAAAAAAAATTTATCCCCCCCCCGCCAGGCGCGGGGCTGGGGCGGGGAAGCCCGAGCTTCCCCCACCCCCAGAACGGGACCCAGAGCCATGCTTTGGCATCGCTCTGGGAACTTGCGGGGCTGGGGGAGGAGGAAGCCTTCCGCCAGCCTCCAAACCATGTCGGGAGACAGCGGGATGGCGCGCTGCGCCTCTCCCGCTGTCCCCCGAGCTTGTGGGGCTGGCGGTGGGGCTCTCCTGAAGCCGGGAGGTTGTGGGGATGGTGGGGGGGGAGAAGCAGGCTTGCTTCTCCCTCCCCCAGCCTCCCGATCAGGTCGGGGAAAATCGGGATAGCGGAGCGCCGCCATCCCGCTTTCCCCCGACCTGATCTGGAGGTTGTGGGGATGTGGGGGGGGGGAGAAGCAGGCTTGCTTCTCCCTCCCCCAGCCTCCCGATCAGGTCGGGGAAAAGCGGGATAGCGGAGCGCCGCCATCCCGCTTTCCCCCGACCTGATCTGGAGGTTGTGGGGCTGGTGGGGGGGAGAAGCAGGCTTGCTTCTCCCTCCCCCAGCCTCCCGATCAGGTCGGGGAAAAGCGGGATAGCGGAGCGCCGCCATCCCGCTTTTCCACGACCTGATCTGGAGGTTGTGGGGCTGGTGGGGGGGAGAAGCAGGCTTGCTTCTCCCTCCCCCAGCCTCCCGATCAGGTCGGGGAAAAGCGGGATAGCGGAGCGCCGCCATCCCGCTTTCCCCCGACCTGATCTGGAGGTTGTGGGGCTGGTGGGGGGGAGAAGCAGGCTTGCTTCTCCCTCCCCCAGCCTCCCGATCAGGTCGGGGAAAAGCGGGATAGCGGAGCGCCGCCATCCCGCTTTTCCACGACCTGATCTGGAGGTTGTGGGGCTGGTGGGGGGGAGAAGCAGGCTTGCTTCTCCCTCCCCCAGCCTCCCGATCAGGTCGGGGAAAAGCGGGATAGCGGAGCGCCGCCATCCCGCTTTCCCCCGACCTGATCTGGAGGTTGTGGGGCTGGTGGGGGGGAGAAGCAGGCTTGCTTCTCCCTCCCCCAGCCTCCCGATCAGGTCGGGGAAAAGCGGGATAGCGGAGCGCCGCCATCCCGCTTTTCCACGACCTGATCTGGAGGTTGTGGGGCTGGTGGGGGGGAGAAGCAGGCTTGCTTCTCCCTCCCCCAGCCTCCCGATCAGGTCGGGGAAAAGCGGGATGGCGGAGCGCCGCCATCCCGCTTTTCCACGACCTGATCTGGAGGTTGTGGGGCTGGTGGGGGGGAGAAGCAGGCTTGCTTCTCCCTCCCCCAGCCTCCCGATCAGGTCGGGGGAAAGCGGGATAGCGGAGCGCCGCCATCCCGCTTTTCCCCGACCTGATCTGGAGGTTGTGGGGATGTGGGGGGGGGAGAAGCAGGCTTGCTTCTCCCCCCGCCAGCCTCCCGATCAGGTCGGGGAAAAGCGGGATAGCGGAGCGCCGCCATCCCGCTTTTCCACGACCTGATCTGGAGGTTGTGGGGCTGGTGGGGGGGAGAAGCAGGCTTGCTTCTCCCTCCCCCAGCCTCCCGATCAGGTCGGGGAAAAGCGGGATAGCGGAGCGCCGCCATCCCGCTTTCCCCCGACCTGATCTGGAGGTTGTGGGGCTGGTGGGGGGGAGAAGCAGGCTTGCTTCTCCCTCCCCCAGCCTCCCGATCAGGTCGGGGAAAAGCGGGATAGCGGAGCGCCGCCATCCCGCTTTTCCACGACCTGATCTGGATTTTGTGGGGCTGGTGGGGGGGAGAAGCAGGCTTGCTTCTCCCTCCCCCAGCCTCCCGATCAGGTCGGGGAAAAGCGGGATAGCGGAGCGCCGCCATCCCGCTTTCCCCCGACCTGATCTGGAGGTTGTGGGGCTGGTGGGGGGGAGAAGCAGGCTTGCTTCTCCCTCCCCCAGCCTCCCGATCAGGTCGGGGAAAAGCGGGATAGCGGAGCGCCGCCATCCCGCTTTTCCACGACCTGATCTGGAGGTTGTGGGGCTGGTGGGGGGGAGAAGCAGGCTTGCTTCTCCCTCCCCCAGCCTCCCGATCAGGTCGGGGAAAAGCGGGATAGCGGAGCGCCGCCATCCCGCTTTCCCCCGACCTGATCTGGAGGTTGTGGGGCTGGTGGGGGGGAGAAGCAGGCTTGCTTCTCCCTCCCCCAGCCTCCCGATCAGGTCGGGGAAAAGCGGGATAGCGGAGCGCCGCCATCCCGCTTTTCCACGACCTGATCTGGAGGTTGTGGGGCTGGTGGGGGGGAGAAGCAGGCTTGCTTCTCCCTCCCCCAGCCTCCCGATCAGGTCGGGGAAAAGCGGGATGGCGGAGCGCCGCCATCCCGCTTTTCCACGACCTGATCTGGAGGTTGTGGGGCTGGTGGGGGGGAGAAGCAGGCTTGCTTCTCCCTCCCCCAGCCTCCCGATCAGGTCGGGGGAAAGCGGGATAGCGGAGCGCCGCCATCCCGCTTTTCCCCGACCTGATCTGGAGGTTGTGGGGATGTGGGGGGGGGAGAAGCAGGCTTGCTTCTCCCCCCGCCAGCCTCCCGATCAGGTCGGGGAAAAGCGGGATAGCGGAGCGCCGCCATCCCGCTTTTCCACGACCTGATCTGGAGGTTGTGGGGCTGGTGGGGGGGAGAAGCAGGCTTGCTTCTCCCTCCCCCAGCCTCCCGATCAGGTCGGGGAAAAGCGGGATAGCGGAGCGCCGCCATCCCGCTTTTCCACGACCTGATCTGGAGGTTGTGGGGCTGGTGGGGGGGAGAAGCAGGCTTGCTTCTCCCTCCCCCAGCCTCCCGATCAGGTCGGGGAAAAGCGGGATAGCGGAGCGCCGCCATCCCGCTTTTCCACGACCTGATCTGGAGGTTGTGGGGCTGGTGGGGGGGAGAAGCAGGCTTGCTTCTCCCTCCCCCAGCCTCCCGATCAGGTCGGGGAAAAGCGGGATAGCGGAGCGCCGCCATCCCGCTTTTCCACGACCTGATCTGGAGGTTGTGGGGCTGGTGGGGGGGAGAAGCAGGCTTGCTTCTCCCTCCCCCAGCCTCCCGATCAGGTCGGGGAAAAGCGGGATAGCGGAGCGCCGCCATCCCGCTTTTCCACGACCTGATCTGGAGGTTGTGGGGCTGGTGGGGGGGAGAAGCAGGCTTGCTTCTCCCTCCCCCAGCCTCCCGATCAGGTCGGGGAAAAGCGGGATAGCGGAGCGCCGCCATCCCGCTTTTCCACGACCTGATCTGGAGGTTGTGGGGCTGGTGGGGGGGAGAAGCAGGCTTGCTTCTCCCTCCCCCAGCCTCCCGATCAGGTCGGGGGAAAGCGGGATAGCGGAGCGCCGCCATCCCGCTTTCCCCCGACCTGATCTGGAGGTTGTGGGGCTGGTGGGGGGGAGAAGCAGGCTTGCTTCTCCCTCCCCCAGCCTCCCGATCAGGTCGGGGAAAAGCGGGATAGCGGAGCGCCGCCATCCCGCTTTTCCACGACCTGATCTGGAGGTTGTGGGGCTGGTGGGGGGGAGAAGCAGGCTTGCTTCTCCCTCCCCCAGCCTCCCGATCAGGTCGGGGAAAAGCGGGATGGCGGAGCGCCGCCATCCCGCTTTTCCACGACCTGATCTGGAGGTTGTGGGGCTGGTGGGGGGGAGAAGCAGGCTTGCTTCTCCCTCCCCCAGCCTCCCGATCAGGTCGGGGGAAAGCGGGATAGCGGAGCGCCGCCATCCCGCTTTTCCCCGACCTGATCTGGAGGTTGTGGGGATGTGGGGGGGGAGAAGCAGGCTTGCTTCTCCCCCCGCCAGCCTCCCGATCAGGTCGGGGAAAAGCGGGATAGCGGAGCGCCGCCATCCCGCTTTTCCACGACCTGATCTGGAGGTTGTGGGGCTGGTGGGGGGGAGAAGCAGGCTTGCTTCTCCCTCCCCCAGCCTCCCGATCAGGTCGGGGAAAAGCGGGATAGCGGAGCGCCGCCATCCCGCTTTTCCACGACCTGATCTGGAGGTTGTGGGGCTGGTGGGGGGGAGAAGCAGGCTTGCTTCTCCCTCCCCCAGCCTCCCGATCAGGTCGGGGAAAAGCGGGATAGCGGAGCGCCGCCATCCCGCTTTTCCACGACCTGATCTGGAGGTTGTGGGGCTGGTGGGGGGGAGAAGCAGGCTTGCTTCTCCCTCCCCCAGCCTCCCGATCAGGTCGGGGAAAAGCGGGATAGCGGAGCGCCGCCATCCCGCTTTTCCACGACCTGATCTGGAGGTTGTGGGGCTGGTGGGGGGGAGAAGCAGGCTTGCTTCTCCCTCCCCCAGCCTCCCGATCAGGTCGGGGAAAAGCGGGATAGCGGAGCGCCGCCATCCCGCTTTTCCACGACCTGATCTGGAGGTTGTGGGGCTGGTGGGGGGGAGAAGCAGGCTTGCTTCTCCCTCCCCCAGCCTCCCGATCAGGTCGGGGAAAAGCGGGATAGCGGAGCGCCGCCATCCCGCTTTTCCACGACCTGATCTGGAGGTTGTGGGGCTGGTGGGGGGGAGAAGCAGGCTTGCTTCTCCCTCCCCCAGCCTCCCGATCAGGTCGGGGGAAAGCGGGATAGCGGAGCGCCGCCATCCCGCTTTTCCCCGACCTGATCTGGAGGTTGTGGGGATGTGGGGGGGGAGAAGCAGGCTTGCTTCTCCCCCCGCCAGCCTCCCGATCAGGTCGGGGAAAAGCGGGATAGCGGAGCGCCGCCATCCCGCTTTTCCCCGACCTGATCTGGAGGTTGTGGGGATGTGGGGGGGGAGAAGCAGGCTTGCTTCTCCCCCCGCCAGCCTCCCGATCAGGTCGGGGAAAAGCGGGATAGCGGAGCGCCGCCATCCCGCTTTTCCACGACCTGATCTGGAGGTTGTGGGGCTGGTGGGGGGGAGAAGCAGGCTTGCTTCTCCCCCCGCCAGCCTCCAGATCAGGTCGGGGAATAGCGGGGTGGCGGCTCTGCGCCTCCCCGCTGTCCCCAGCTTTTGGGTGCAGGCTGCTGCCCGCAAGCCTTGCGAGCCCGCGGTACATCCCGCCGGGCTTGCAAGACTTGGGATAGCTTCCTGAAGCCTGGAGAGCGAGAGGGGTCGGTGCGCACGGACCCCTCTCGCTCTCCAGGCTTCAGCAAAAGCCTGCATTCGCACCATAGGACGCACACACATTTCCCCTTCATTTTTGGAGGGGAAAAAGTGCGTCCTATAGTGCGAAAAATACGGTACATAACAAGCAAATAAACCCCAGAGGGAAGTTGGTCCTGAGGTGACTGCAATGGAGCAGTTATTTTTCAAAACTACCAGCAACCGACAAACTGGTTGTCACAGCAACCGGTTAGAACACGGGTGTCAAACACAAGGCCCGCGGGCCGAATCCGGCCCGCCAGACCTCGTCATGTGGCCCGTGTAGCCGCCGCCGGCCACCAGCCTTCACCTTTTATTCTCGCTTTTTTTTTTGACACAAGAAAGCCGCCTCTTCAGCGCATGCGTGGCAGCCGACAAGCCAGAGAACGTCTGCCCTCTAGCGGCGCCGGCCGTTCTACACAGGAAACCTCCACTTTACATGCATTCAGGAAACCTCCACTTGTTTTTATATTGAGCGCATATTGAGTCCTATAGATACAACCGGCCCTTTGAGGGTGACCAAACTGCTGATGCGGCCCCTGATGAATTTGAGTTTGACACCCCTGGGTTAGAACATGGAGGCCGTTAGTCCTCTGTCAGTATGTTGCACTTGACTGCACCTTTACATCCCCCAGATAGGCGTTGGGGGTTGAGAAACTAATTCAAGATGCTGGAAATGCACCCGATGGAGGGAATACTTAAGGGTGCAGGTGTGAGCCCTGCAGAGGTGGGGGGGTGTATTTTAGGGCTGAGTGAAAAATGAGCTCCTAGAAATTCCTATTTGTGGGTGGTGAAACTGAGGGCAGGGGGAGGATTTGACTGATTTTTTTGGGGGGGGGAGGTGGCAATTCTCCCGACATTTGTGGGTTTTTTTTTATAAATGTTTTATTAAGTTTTCACAATAAAAAACAGAAAAAATACAAAATCACAAAAAATACAATACAAAAAATACAAACATTAAACACATAAAGGAAAAGAAAAAAAGAGACATAAGAAAAAACATAGATAAAAAGAGAATATTCACTTTCTTAAATGTTGTTTCCATAACCCTCTTTCTTGACTCCCTCACATCTCCCTTTTCTGTGTTCCCGTTTACAAAATCTTATTCAGCAACATTTCACCTTTTTTCAAATCTTATTTTATGTTATACACTTCAACTATTATGTCTCCAATTTTTCCCTTTTATTATCTATTTTTTTTAGCTTGACATAATATTGTTCCAATTTTACTTTTATTCTTTTAAACCAATTTTGCATACTCCTTTCAAATATATCACTAATGCCACATTATCTTTATATCCTGCATCATTCTAACATTCATACAGCTTACAATACTTTTGCAAATAATCCTTGAATTTCTTCCAGTCCTCTTCCACCGTCTCTTCTCCCAGGTCATTCTGCCAGTCATTTCTGCCAATTCCATGTAGTCTATCAGTTGCGTCTGCCATTCTTCCAAGGTGGGCAAATCTTCTGTCTTCCAGTGCTTTGCGATAAGTATCCTTGCTGCTGTTGTCGCATACATAAAGAAAGTTCTATCCTTCTTTGGCACCATTTGGCCGGCAATGCCCAAAAGGAAGGCCTCTGGTTTCTTAAGGAAGGTATATTTAAATACCTTTTTTAGTTCATTATATATCATTTCCCAGAAGGCCTTAACCTTTGGGCATGTCCACCAAAGGTGAAAGAATGTTCCCTCTGTCTCTTTACATTTCCAACATTTATTGTCTGGCAGATGATATATTTTTGCAAGCTTGACTGGGGTCATGTACCACCTGTATATCATTTTCATAATATTTTCTTTCAGGGCATTACATGCCGTAAATTTCACACCGGTGGTCCATAACCATTCCCAGTCAGCAAACATAATATTATAGCCAATGTCTTGCGCCCATTTTATCATAGCTGATTTAACCGTTTCATCCTGAGTGTTCCATTTTAACAGCAAGTTATACATTCTTGAAAGTACCTTAGTTTTAGGTTCTAACAGTTCTGTTTCTAATTTCGATTTTTCCACTTGGAAGCCTGTTTTTTTATCCTTATTAAAGACCTCCCTGATCTGACCATAGTGTAACCAATCTCACACTTTGTCCTTCAATTTCTCAAAACTCTGCAATTTCCATGTGTCTCCATCTTTTTCTACTATCTCCCAATATTTTGGCCAATTGGCCTCCATATTGAGTCTTTTCTGAGCCTTCGCTTCCATTGGTGACAGCCACCTTGGGGTCTTACTTTCAAGTAAGTCTTTGTATCTTATCCAGACATTAAACACTGCCTTCCTGACAATATGGTTCTTAAAGGCTTTGTGAGCTTTAACCTTGTCGTACCACAAATAGGCATGCCCAATTCTCCCGACATTTGGATGGAGACAAATGAAAAACTCAGAAAATTAACCAGAACACTCCCTGGGAGCATGGGATTTATGAAGGTCAAAAAACCAAGGAACATCTTTAAAAACTGCCCATGGGGTGGGGGGAGAAGAACAAGGCTTCAGAATGTCTCCCTTCTTCCCCACTTACCTTACCTTCTGTGGCAGTAGGGGAGGCAGAAGACCATTCTCTGGGCTTTCAACTGAGCCAAAGATAGTTGTCCGAAGGAGACACATGTTTCTGATGCCAACTGATCCAAAAAAAAGACAGTTCTCTGAAGCAGACAGACATCTGCAGTGTCAACTGATCTGAAGGAGACAGTTGAATGAGCTTTTAACTGATCTCAGGATGCTTTCAAACAACTCACCTGGTTTCCTGGGAAACAAAACATGCTGCAGCCCATTGTGAAGTCAGATCTTGGCCAAGGCCTTGCCCAATGGACTGTGGGCTTTCTCTCTGTCTCCATCTCAGGCCCATGTCAACACTTGGTATCTTCATCCAGCTTCCAAGCACTTGCCCTGCCCCTTGATTTACCCCTCACCAGGAGGGCCAGGCTAAGCTGCCCCCAATACGGCTGCCTCAAATACGGGAAGGAGTATGAGGCTATGACCAAACTGCGGGAGGCAGTGGAAGACAGGAGTGCCTGGCGTGCTCTGGTCCATGGGGTCACGAAGAGTCGGACACGACTAAACAACTAAACAACAACAACAGGAGGGCCAGGGCAGCTGGATCTGAGCTTCCCTTACAGTTTTGCACCCCCAGCCTCCCAGGGAATAAAGTGGGCCCTGACTGTGATCCAGTTTCCACCACCTCATGTAAACTCACCTCCCTGCCCAAGATGTTGGCTGGCCGGCTTTTCCTCATTTAGTCATTGTGTATTATCTGTTCCAGTGGTTTGAAAGTTCTTGCCTTTTCATTTTAGGGTGTGGGCTACACCTCTCTCCACCTGGCTAACTCACCACCTCTAGGCAGCTTTCAAAAACCACATTTGTACTCTCAGGGGATCTTCCTTGGTGCCTTATTTTCACTTGAACACCACACCCTTCCTCCAAGGAACTCAAAGTGGTATACATGGTGTGATTTCCCTGTCCAACTTATCCTCGCAATAACCCTCTGAGGTAAGCTAGACTGCCTCCAATACTGGAAGGAGTATGAAGCTATGGTGGCTTTGAATGATGCCCCCCACACCCTGGGGTTGGGGGTGAAAGCTGGGGGAGCCCCATCTCAGATTTTGTTCAAATTTTTTGTGTGTGTACATACCAATGAGATAACCTCAAATTATTTTTTAAAGAGTTTTTGGTCCAAAATTGGGTGCAGGAGAATTTTTTAAAAATTTTGATTTTTGTGCGATTTAGGCAAATGCAATTTCTGTGTCAGTTTAGAAAAAAACCTCCTGTTCCGCTTATTTTTCAACCAGCTGGGCTTATTTTGGTATCAAAATAAAGCTATTTTTTGTCTCTTTCAAAATAAGGTATAAAAATGGTATTAAGTGCCACAGAAAAGGGTCACCAACTATTCAAAGTGAATGTTAGATATTTTCTACCTTGGTTGGTTTGATTAGCCATAGCACGCAAACCAAAACTAACACGTATCATACTTTTTTAGTAGAACGGGCTAACCATGTGCTTGCTATGTTTTAAAATAAGAAGGGGTTCTTTGTGGTTAGAAAATATTTTTAAAAGTAAGTTTTATTAATTAATAAAAACAAAATACGTATCAGAACCCTTGTTCATTTTATTGTGTAAAGCACTTCTGCTAAACACCTGAGTAGAGGAAAGGGATGCTAAAGTTCAGTTCATGCATCCACCAAGTCGTTCACCAACATATTTCTGGCCAACTAAGAATGACTACTGCTGGGTGCCCTATGAAAATGTAATCAGAGAAGTTCCAGTTCCTTCATCATCAACAGTATCAGGAAGGCCATATGTAATAGATGATAAGGTCCACAAGTGCAGAAATTGGCAAAAAGTATGATGTAGTCTTTCACTACAAAGGTAAGCTAACAGTGAAATAATAATAATAATAATAATAATAATAATAATAATAATAATAATAATAATAATAATAATAATACCCTACCCATCTGGCTGGGTTTCCCCAGACACTCTGGGAGGCTCCCAACAGAATATTAAAAACAAGACAAAACATCAAACATTAAAAACTTCCCTAAACAGGACTGCCTTCAGATGTCTTCTAAAAGTCAGATAGCTGTTTATTTCCTTGACATCTGAAGGGAGGGTGTTCCACAGGGCAGGGGCCGCTACCGAGAAGACCCTCTTCCTGGTTCCCTGAAACCTCACTTCTTGCAGTGAGGGAACCACCAGAAGGTCCTTGGAGCTGGACCTCAGTGTCTGGGCTGGACGATGGGGGTGGAGACACTCCTTCAGGTATACTGGACCGAGGCCGTTTAGGGCTTCAAAGGTTAGCACCAACACTTTGAATTATGCTCAGAAACATACTGGGAGCCAATGCAGGTCTTTCAGGACCGATGTTATATGGTCTCGGCAGCCACACCCAGTCACCAGTCTAGCTGCCTCATTCTGGATTAGTTGCAGTTTCCGGGTCACCTTCAAAGGTAGCCCCACATAGAGCGCATGGCAGTAGTCCACGCCAGAGATAACTAGAGAATGCACCACTCTGGCGAGACAGTCCGCAAGCAGATAGGGTCTCAGCCTGCATACCAGATGACTCCCATAACAACACATGCATGGAGAGCTGTGCAACTTGTGGATTGGGGACATGTTCTGCAGTACATGTTACCTCCCCTGTGCTTTTGCAACATCTGTACAGGTGAAACTTGAAAATTAGAATATTGTGGAAAAGTTCGTTTATTTCAGTAATTCAACTTAAAAGGTGAAACTAATATATGACTCATAACATGCAAAGCGAGATATGTCAATCCTTTATTTGTTATAATTGTGATGATTATGGTGTACAGCTGATGAAAACCCCAAATTAACAATCTCAGAAAATTAGATTCTTAAATGAAATCAGAAAAACAAGGATTGCAAATAGACCAATATTGGACCTCTGAGAAGTAGAAGCATGCATATGTATTCAGTTCTTGGTTTGGTCCCCTTTTGCATCAATTACTGCCTCAATGTGGCATGGCATGGATGCCATCAGCCTGTGGCACTGCTGAGGTGTTATGGAAGACCAAGATGCTTCAATAGCAGCCTTCAGCTCTTCTGCATTGCTCGGTCTCATGTCTCTCATCTTTCTCTTGGCAATGCCCCATAGATTCTCTATGGGGTTCAGGTTAGGCAAGTTTGCTGGCCAATCAAGCACAGTAATCCCATGGACATTGAACCAGGTTTTGGTACTTTTGGCAGTGTGGGCAGGTGCCAAAGTCCTGCTGGAAAATGAAGTCAGCATCCCCATAAAGCTCATCTGCGGAAGGAAGCATGAAGTGCTCCAAAATCTCTTGGTAGACGGCTGTGTGGACCCTGGACAGTGGACCAACACCAGCTGATGACATTGCTCCCCAAATCAACACAGACTGTGCAAACTTCACACTGGACTTCAAGCATCAGGCATTGTGTGCCTCCCCATTCTTCCTCCAGACTCTGGGTCCTTGGTTTCCAAATGAGATGCAAAAGTTGCTCTCATCAAAAAAGAGGACTTCAGACCACTGAGCAACAGACCAGTTCTTTTTTTCTTTAGCCCAGGTAAAATGCTTCTGACGTTGTTTATTATTCAGGATCAGCTTGACAAGAGGAATACGACATTTGAAGCCCATCTCCAGGATCTGTCTGTGTGTGGTGGCTCTTGATGCACTAACTCCAGCCTCAGTCCACTCCTTGTGAAAGTCCCCAACACATTTGAATGGTCTTTTCCTGACAATCCTCTGCAGGCTGCGGTCATCCCTGCTGCTTGTGCACCTTTTTCTTCCACACTTTTCCCTTCCACATAACTTTCCATTAATGTGTTTCGATACAGCACTTTGGGAACATCCAACTTCTTCTGCAATTACCTTTTGAGGCTTTCCCTCCTTATGGAGGGTCTCAAGGATGGCTTTCTGCACAACTGTCAGGTCAGCAGCCTTCCCCATGATTGTGTTTCCTACTGAACCCATTGCAGGTGTTATGGATTGAATAGCTGCTGCACCTTTTCACAATATTCTAATTTTCTGAGATTGTTAATTTGGGGTTTTCATCAGCTGTACACTATAATCATCACAATTATAACAAATAAAGGCTTGACATATCTCGCTTTGCATGTCACGAGTCTATCTCATATATTAGTTTCACCTTTTAAGTTGAATTACTGAAATAAATGAACTTTTCCACAATATTCTATTTTTTTGAGTTTCATGCCATAAAGTCTCTCTGCACTGAAGCACAGGGCAGGAGGGGGGCATGGAAGAGCAGGGTGCTCCAATCCTTTGCCCATTAGCTGCTCTGCCAACCTGTGCTTTCCCCTTTCACTCTCTTTTCACACTTGCCCAGCCAAAGTCTTGTGCCCCAGGCTAGATTTTGACCCTGCATCTCCAATGCCAACAAAAGCCTTAATGGTTCTGTGATGTTCAGATAATCAGGAGTCTGAGGCTTTAATGGCAGGGGAAGCTTGTCCTCTCAGTGACCTGACAGCCCCAAGGACAAATGGGAAGCAACTGTTCATATGCATAAAAATTCCTTTTCCAGGAAAGCTGCTGCAGGGGAGAGCAATGGGAGAACCCCCAGGACTGGTTTGGCCTGGTAGTTGTATTCATCCAGGGAAAGGATTACCTGGTTTCCTTAAAATTTAAAAATTAAGGGGGGATTAAGAAAAACAACAACTTTTTTGTTTTGATCTGGTGCCTTAAAAATGCAGGTGAAGGAACTTACTTGGCTCCTCCCATAAGCTGCAGAAATGATGAATAAAGCTATTTTGAAGGCTGTCCATCAGACCAGGTGAGAAGTATCCATGCCACTGTCATGACTCCCTCCACCACAGATACCTGGGACTTCCAAGTGTTCTAGACAGCAATGTGAGATGGGGAAGGGGGGAAATCCATCAGTGTATTTTTCCACTTAAATGTTTCCACTTTTAGCAAAGCACTGAAGGAGCATCTCCACCCCCATCGTTCAGCCCGGACACTGAGGTCCAGCTCCAAGGGCCTTCTGGCGGTTACCTCACTGAGGTTACAGGGAACCAGGCAGAGGGCCTTCTCAGTAGTGGCACCCACCCACCACTCCCTTCAGATGTCAAGGAAATAAACAACTACCTGACTTTTAGAAGACATCTGAAGGCAGCCCTGTTTAGGGAAGTTTTTAATGCTTGATGTTTTGCCATGTTTTTAATATTGTGTTGGGAGCCGCCCAGAGTGTCTGGGGAAACCCAGCCAGATGGGTGGGGTATAAATTTATTACTATTAGTAGTAGTAGTAGTAGTAGTAGTAGTAGTAGTAGTATTCCATGTAATGAATTTGTCATGTTGTTGTCATACCCCGCCTATAGGGCTGGGTTTCCCCAGCCACTCTGGATGGCTCCAAGCACATCTAAGAACATAACAAAACGTAAAACATTAAAAACTTCCCTGCTTTCAGGTGTCTTCTAAAAGTTGTATAGTTCTTTATCTCCTCGACATCTGATGGCAGGGCGTTCCACAGGAAGGGGAAGGCCCTCTGCCTTGTTCCCTGTAACTTCACCTATAACATGAAATAATAATAGCAAACCAGTGATATTTTAGGGAGCAGGCTAGCAGGCGGTGCCAATGACTTGCATCACAGGAGCCTACACAACACAAAACACTGTTGCTGTAAGTAGGTTTTATTTTATTTGTTTTTTCTCTTATATTTTGGAAATGTACATCCATGTTTTCTTTAATTTTTTTTTGGGGGGGGCAAGAGAGTGGGGCCCTAAGCTATAGCTTGTTTAGCTTATACGTAAATCCGGCACTGGGGTTATAGGTGGTTTTTCTTCTTTGCATTAAACGTTTCTCCAGCATGCTGCAGCCTCCCACCTGCCAGTGCTTCCTGATCTCAATATCAATCAATCAATCAATCAATCAGTCTTTATTACGGTCCAGAGACCCAACAAATCATTACAAATCAATACACAATTCATATAGCCTACCTCCAGGTTAATTAAGCATTTTGTTTAGAATACAGGGCTCATTTGTTCTTGCAACCACCGATAAAAACTCTGCCACTGCCAACGTTCTAGCTTTTGTCCGGTCTTCCAGTAGGAACCTGACATAGTGAGCCTCTGGTTTTCCCGGGAAAGGAACCAGCAAGGGTAGTATCAGTTCTGGTTTCTCTTCAGATCGTATAAATCTTTCGCCTTTTACGAAAGATCTCAATATCATAGAATCTTAGAGTTGGAAGGAACCCCAAAGGTCATCTAGCTCAACCCTCTGCAATGCAGGGATCTCAGCTAAAGCATCCATGACAGATGGCCAGCCAACCTCTGCTTAAAAACCTCCAGGGAAGGAGAGGCCACCACCTTTCGTGGGAGTCTGTTCCACTGCTGAACAGCTCTTAAGGTCAGAACGTTTTTTTGAATGATTAGTTGGAATCTCCTTTCTTGTAACTTGAAACCAGTAGATGCCTCAGTCGAGATCCCTGCATTGCAGAGGGTTGGGCTAGATGACCTTTGGGTTCCCTTCCAACTCTACAGTTTTATGATTCTATATGCAGTTTTACTTATTTGGTATTTATCTATCAATCGCCTCTCTATCTATCCATCTATACAGAGGAGCATAGGGGACAAAATAGTAAAAGGTGGGGTTAAATGGCAATGAAAGTGGAAACAATGTAATAATTAAATTAAAGCCCATCAGTAAGTGGTGGTGATACTATCATCATCACGACTAACAGTGCAATTCTTCGTATGTCTACTCAGAAGTAAGGGGTGATATTCAACTAAATTCTAGCCAAAGTAGACCCATTGGCATTAAATTAGCCGTGTTCATTCATTTCAATAGGTCTACTCTGAGTATAATTTAAGTAGGCTACAACACACTAATTTCATCATGCTCTTGCATGTGTTTGCTTGGAACAGTAATACACAAAAAGCTGGTTCCATTAGATTTGGCTAATGTTGCCTCTATTCAACTTGCCTGATTTGAGTTCTGATTGGTGTCCATTAATTACCTGAAAGAGCATCTCCACCTCCATCATCCAGCCCGGACACTAAGGACCTCCTCTGAGGGTTTTCTGGTGGTTCCCTCACTGCGAGAACAAGTTTCTAGAGACTAGATTATACGTCTTTGTAAGTTGTGTTTCTAAAGGAACTTTTGTTATTGCCAAATGCCAATGTGTTTGCATTATTAAGTTTGTTATGAATAAAAAATCATTTTAAGTTAGAGCTTGATAATTATTTCACTATTAATATACTACTTCTTAATTGTATTTCACTATTAATATACTTCTTAATTGTATTTCAGTTCAACAATTACTTTGATAATATACAAATGTTGTTATTTGCAAATGGCTTTAGATACCTATTAGGTCCATAAATTACCATGTAGCATACATTCAACACAAAAAAACCAGCAACAATTTGTTGTTGACAAAAGACAGCTGGATATATAAAGGGCCCCATTACCTTCAATAGCTTAGGGCATCATCAAACCTAAATCTGGCCCTGCACAACCCATTTGCAAGGATAATACAAGATCAATCTCAAATTGTGAAGCAGCCTGTGAAACAGTCAGAAAAATGGGAGACTCTTCCACAGGTGGAGAAAACTCTGGAGAAACTGGAGAGCAGGCTTTGGTGGAACACTAGATCAGACCAAAGGCCCTCCATTCTTACAGTGACCAGCTAGATGCCAAATAGAAACTCTTAAGTTTGCTGCAGTAAAACAAAACACAACCCCTGGTTTGGAAGCCATACATGCATTGCCTGAGTTGTTCCTTCCATGCAAGGAGCAACTAGCCCAGATAAGCAAGTTCATGGGAAACTATTAGCAGATTGAGGTTGCATCCTGACAAGACAGAAGTACTGTTTTTGGAGGACAGGAGACGGGAGGGTGTGGAGGACTCCCTGGTCCTGAATGCGGTAACTGTGCCCCTGAAGGACCAGGTGCGCAGCCTAGGAGTCATTTTGCACTCACAACTGTCCATGGAGGTGCAGGTTAATTCTGTGTCCAGGGCAGCTGTCTACCAGCTCCATCTGGTATGCAGGCTAAGACCCTACCTGCCTGTGGACTGTCTTGCCAGAGTGGTGCATGCTCTAGTTATCTCCTGCTTGGACTACTGCAATGCACTCTATGTGGGGCTACCTTTGAAGGTGACCCAGAAACTGCAATTAATCCAGAATGCGGCAGCTAGACTGGTGACTGGGAGTGGCCGCCGGGACCACATAACACCGGTCCTGAGAGATCTACATTGGCTCCCAGTACGTTTCCGAGCACAATTCAAAGTGTTGGTGCTGACCTTTAAAGCCCTAAACGGCCTCGGTCCTGTATACCTGAAAGAACATCTCCACCCCCATTATTCAGCCCAGACACTGAGATCCAGCGCCGAGGGTCTTCTGGCGGTTCCCTCATTGCGAGAAGTGAGGTTACAGGGAACCAGACAGAGGGCCTTCTTGGTAGTGGCGCCCACACTGTGGAACACCCTCCCTTCAGATGTGAAGGAAATAAGCAGCTATCTTCTCTTTAAAAGACATCTGAAGGCAGCCCCGTTTAGGGAAGTTTTTAATATTTAATGCTGTATTGTTTTTAACACTTGATTGGAAGCCGCCCAGAGCAGATGGGGAAACTCAGCCAGATGGGCGGGGTATAAATAATAATAATAATATTAATAATATTAATATTATTAATAATAATAATAATAATAATAATAATAATAATAATAATTCTTATTATTATTATTATTATTATTATTATTATTATTATCATCATCATGAAAGACAGGTCGCTATTACGATCCCTAGATTGCCATTGGGAATGTGCTGTGGCTGAGCCTTGAATGAATTACTAATGTGTTCATCCATTGACCCTAGCAGGAAGTGACTGAGCAGAACCAACCAGATTCAGTGCAGCCTGGCTCTGAGTGAGAAACCAAGGGGGCGCTGCAGGTGACACAGAGCATGTGCAGACCACATAGCAAAAGGTCCAGGTGGGGGGCAAAATATGGCCTTGCACAGGGCGCTGCTGAAATCTGGAAGATCGAAGTCCACCTCTGAGATGAGCCTTTCACAAACTTGCTCTTCCATCCACCCTTCTTCTGCCCTCCAGGACAACCCAGTTCAGACCCCTACATTCCACTCCACATGGACATTGCAGGGGGTTGGACTAGATGACCCTTGGTGTCCCAACTCTACAATTCTACGTTTCTAACACACACAGGCAACCTTGCATTTGTGTTGCCCATAAGGTAACTCACCAGAGAGCTCAAGGGTCAACTGAAGGTGGTGGGAGGCAGATTTTCGCCTCTCCCTGGAGTTCCTCCCTTGTGCCTTGACTCTTTTAATTGGAAGCAGGTGGTGGCAGTGAGGTGGAGAGGGCTCAAATCTTCATGTTGCATTTAGAAGTTCCTTGTTTGGAGAGAGAGAAAATTCCAATAAAATGTGTGTGTTAAAAATCCTCTCTCCCCATGGAACTTTGCCCAGGCCCACACACCACTAGGAGCTGCCGCATTAAAATACCCATCCAGATATAATAACTTTATAGGTTTATGCATCTTTTGGTCTTATTGGCCCCTCTGAGAGGCAATTCCCATTTTAGAGACAAGGAGCTGTGGCTGGGAAAGCAAGGGCTTCCTCAAGAAGTCCTTCCTCAGGGTCACAGCTGATCTGAGGGTTTAATCAGCTCTTCTGCAGTCTAAGCTCCACCTCTTGGTATCAGAAGGTCTCGCAGTCATGCTGCAGATCCTCTGCTAGGCCTCCTCTGAATTCAGCGGGCTTACTTCTGAGTAAACACATAGAAGATAAAGGAGCCTAGATACCAAGCCTGTCATCACATCCTTTTAGCACTTTTCCACCATCCCGGTTTCTGTGCCAACCCAATCTTAGCAACAACCACAAGGGCTGTTTGGTAATGACTTGGCCTTGGCTTTGCATCCCTCAAATGTGCTTTATTTTGACAATAGTTACTATAAAGCGTAGTACAGTGGTACCTCAGGTTAAGTACTTAATTCGTTATGGAGGTCTGTTCTTAACCTGAAACTGTTCTTAACCTGAAGCACCACTTTAGCTAATGGGGCCTCCTGCTGCTGCCGTGCCGCTGGAGCATGATTTCTGTTCTCATCCTGAAGCAAAGTTCTTAACCTGAGGTACTATTTCTGGGTTAGCAGAGTCTGTAACCTGAAGGGTATGTAACCTGAAGCGTATGTAACCCGAGGTACCACTGTCTTTATCTTATAAAGCATAGTATTTATATAGCACTTTCTTTGCTGACTTGCGTTCAAAGAAATAAGAACTGGCCTGCCAGCCATATCCCTCTGGAAAACTAAAGGAAAGGTGTGAAACTAATGGCATTTCCCCATTGATTGCTCCCAGCACCTGATCCTTAGAGATATACTGCCCCTATACATGGAGGCTCCCTTCAGCTCTCTTGGCTTAGGTTCCTAGCTGTTGATCGACTGGTCTTCCCTGGATTAATCTGCCCCCAGTATATCTGAATTAATATAAGAATGACAAACTGCTTTGAGGGTTAAAAACAAACAAGTTACTGGTTTGTTTTAGTTCTTGTTTTTATTATGTATTTTTTATCTTGTATTTTTATGTTGTGAACTGCCCTGAAATCTACAGGTGAAGGACTAATTAATAATAAGAAGAAGGAATTTTAAAATTTTGTTTCCACTTCCTACCTGTAACTAACAATAATAATATATTTATATGATGCCCATCGACATACAAATTTAATAAATAAAATACTGAAGAAATTGACATTCAATGCTCTTTTTTAAATGTGGTGAGGAGGGAGGGGGTTTATTGGGTTGTTTTTGCTTTTATTTATCTCATATATTTCCTGTTTTTACAGTGTGCTTTTATGTTACTGCGGGTCTAGGGCAGCATGCAAATTTTATAAATAACAATAATTATTATTTAGAAGTTAGGAAATAAATTCCGAACGAGGGTCTCCATCCTCCGACCTCCCGCCCCTCCCTCCCGTCCCGCCCAGCCCAGCAAATTGGACCCCCTTTTAACATGATAATGACTGGGGAAGTCCTGCCTGCAGCCCATAAAAGATCCCCCAGGGGATCGCGGTCGCTTCGGAGATCCAGCCACGCTTCCGAAGGGTCCCACCGTCGCCTCCATTCATGAGCATCCCACTGGCCCTCAATGCCTCTTACCGGGTCTACCCTACAGGGGTGGTGGCCCCCGCTGACATGGGCTACGACGGTTACTACTGGCCCTCGGTGAAGGAGGAGATGGAGCCGGGGAGCTGCTCCGGGGAGTTCCCTGCCCCCGAGGCTGTTAACGGCCCGGAAGGGAAGGGCCCCAGCAATAACCCAGGTAAGCGGATCTCCTAGGAAAACGCGCAAAGGAGGTTGCAGCCCTCTTTGCTGAAGTCTCTTAAAGTCCCTTCACCCAGGAAAGCTGACTCCATTGCACCAGGGTTACCCCAAACATGGGTCTCTAGCTGTTCTTGGGGTACAGTTCCCATCATCCCTGACCACTGGTCCTGCTAGCTAGGGAGGATGGGACTTGTAGTCCAAAAAACAGCTGGAGACTCAAGTTTGGGGAGCCCTGCATTCTCAGTTATGCAAACATTGGGAGCTTCTTGCAGCGAAGGCAAAGCTTGGAATTCGCAAACTGTGAAGCAGAATACAGAACCCGTTTGAATGCAAAAGTTGGGCATTTCTTCCCTCGCTTGGTTTTAATGCACCTTAGCGGGGTTGCTTATTCGGAAGTCGCTTGGGGTTGTCTTGGGCAAGATAAAGCGACTAACAAATTTAGTAAGTAATAATAATGATGATAATTTCGATGGGGGTCCTTAACCGAATTTGGATTGTGGCCTTTTTCCATGATAGGCTTGGGTGGTGTGCACGGCAGTAGGGCGTAGTGGGTAGAGGGGATTGAACCCGGGAGACCGGGGTTCAAAGGCTCGCTTAGCCATGAAGCTCTGGGTTTCATCCCCGGACTCTGCCTACTTCACAAGGTTGTTTTGAAGGATAAAATGTGGAGGTTGGGGAGGGGAGCCATGTGACCACCTAGAACGCTTTGGAGGAAAGCCAGAATAGAAACGCAGTAGAAAAATAAAAATATTTCCTCGGGAGCCCATTTTGCTGACTGCGCAGGGAACAGGTTGCAGGTGCGCAGCCGGATCCTATGCGAAGTTAGGTGCGCGGCGCCTAATTGGGCTAAAAAAAGTTATGGATCTGGATTTCCACGCCAGCGCAAAAAGCCCAGCCCCTGGTGGAGAGGAGGTATTCAAGGAACAATTGTCTGGGTTTGAAACTGCCCCCTTAACTAGGGAGCAAAACCGGGTCAGTGCTAGGAGTTGCTGCCTAGCCAGAGAAACCGCTTTCTGGCCGGAGAAGAATGCGCTCACACATTTAAAGTCCTGTGCTTTAAATCTATGTTGTGGAGGTGGCCGGAAAGTGGCTACCCTTATATCTTGACCTGGATTATTACTGGGCACAAATTGCTCAATTCCCAACATTTTGTGGACTCTAAATGTAAGCGCGTTTTGGGTGTCAACTCGTTAATCCTGTCCTTCCCTCTTGTTACGAACGTGAATTTTGCCGAAGCATTTTGCAAGCCGGTTACATACCAAACAGTGTTTTGCAGAGTCATTTAAGGTATGGTTGTCTTAAGCAAGAATTAAAGCATTGCTTACATCTAGTTCATTAGTGTTCTGCAGTCTAGTGATGCTAATGATAACTGTTAATGGATGGGCGTGGTCTGTTGGTCCTGGAGATGAGCAATGCAATCCTAGCAATGTTTACTCAGGTGTAAGTGCTATTTAATTCACCTGGGCTTAGTCCCATGTTGGTGGAGTTAGGATTTGCAGCCTATTGAAGGTTTCCTTTTATGTTTCTATGTTCAGAGTGTGCAAACTTTCAAATATCACAGGAGGTCTGAGAAGTAGCTATAGTTTGATCTTGCCTGATGCAAAGGTCCTATATAGAAAGTTTGTGTACTGTTTTATAAACTTATTTATCAAACACTTTTTGCATTCTGGCTTTTTAAGCCCCGTTCTGCCCTATTTATCCTTTGCATACTGTGTCTGCTTGATTCCTAGATCTCTCCCCAAGGTCTTCCAGCTCTGGGATATTCACTTATTATACACCAGATTCTGCAACCAGCCCCAACAAGCCGCCCCCCTCCCCAGATCTGACTTCTACTCCCCAGCGGTGCAAGGAGGAAAGTAAAGGAGGCAAGAAGAGCAAGAACCGCACGGCTTTCTCTCAAAGGCAGCTGCAGGTCTTGCACCACAGATTCCAGATGCAGAAATATCTCAGTCCTCAACAGATCCGAGAACTGGCCTCTGCCTTGGGACTCACCTACAAACAAGTAAGTGTTTTGCTGAAGCAGGGCAGGGTCAGGCCGGGAGACCTTTGGCCTGAATTTTTAAAGATTTGCTCTTTGCTGACTTTCCAGAGTCAGAATTCCAGTTGTTCCAACTGGTGGTGGCTCTTACATAAGCTGTCCTGCAGAACAGTCTTGAGATCCACCTTTTCTGTCTTGAGATCCACCTTTAATAATTGTCTGCCACACTTCTGATTGTGTATGCCTCACTTATTTGAGCCTTCCTTCCTTTTCTCCTTCTACAGCTTCCTTTCTTACATAGCTTGCTTTATTCTTTCTTGGTGGCATGCAGAATTGTATTTGTTTGCTTGTGCTTTAACTGCCATGGCTTCTCTGAGCTTCCCTGGGAGTTCTAGTTTGGTGCTGAACTGCAACAAAATGCTGCAGTGCGGGGTTATCTTAATTAGTCATTTAATCTTTTGCTTCCCCATTGCAACAGACTAGTCAAAATTTTGAGTTCTCATTAGGCTGTTTTTGAGGTCCTTCCTATTTTATGCACTGTGACTGCTGTTTGTTTTCCGATATTTAATTTTATTGGGTACTATTATATTCTAATGGGTTATTGAATATTACAGCTGATGCAAGTTGTTTATTTTAAAGTTACGTTTTGTTATTACAGTATGACATTTTTGTATTGGGTCAAATTGTTATAAGGTGTGCAGTCTTTGTTTCTTCTGTCTTGTGTATAGTAATATAGAAAAGCGGTATACAAATCAAAAATTAAATGAAATTGCATGCAAGTAGTGCCAACTTGGTAACAAATCTCCACCTGCACATTGTAATGGAGGGAATGGCCGACTCTCTACTCACCTGCACAGAACTCCCAGAGATCTCTTGAGAAGAAGGAATACCAAGTTCATTCTAAGCCTGTTGTATAAACATGGTCACTGAGTGAGCTTTTTTGCCTTTGTGGCTGACAACGTAAAGATCTGAGTGTGAGTGGTGCAAATACACCTTTGCATGGATTGACTACGAATGAAGGAAGTTGCTTATCTTGTACTGTGTATTTCAGATAAAAACCTGGTTTCAGAATCAGCGGATGAAGTTTAAACGGACCCAGAAGGAAGCTGTGTGGATGAGAAGAGGAATATGCCAACCTCAGGTAATAAGGCGGCCCATCTGATGGAGCAGAACTTCTCCAGCTTCTGACACATTAAGAAGCTCCAGTGTGTTGCCTTTATAGTAGTGCCTGGCCTACAATGTGAGCAATAGGTTGTAGATTCAATCCTTGGCATCTCTAGTAGGGCTGGGGAAAATCCCTGTGAAATCCTGAAAGTGCTGCTGCCAAGCAGTCTAGACAATGAGTGATACTGAGATCCTTAGCTCATCTATCTGTATAAGGCAGCTCCTTATGGTTTAGTCCCCAAATAAACAAGGCTTTCTAAATCCAACCTAGAACCATAGAATTGTAGAGTTGAAAGGGACCGCAAGAGTCATCTAGCCTCACCCCCTGCAAGTCGAGAACCTTTTGCCAAACACAGGGCTTCAACCCACAACCCTGAGATTAAGAGTCCCAAGCTGTACAGACTGAACTATCCCAGCTTGAGCTAAGCCTCCATTTCTAAGCATGGGGAGAGAGGACACAGGTACTTCTCCCCCTTTCATATATTGGCTTCTTCACTGACATGGCTGTCAGCATCAACAAACAAGTATAATGTCCATATATGTATCGCACAAAAAACACAAAGCAGGCCTCAGTATGACAATGGAGCTTTGAAATATTGGTCGAGGGAGTGGCACCGTTACATAGGTAGGGGCGGTGGCAGATATCCTGACATGGACATGTGATCAAAATAGGGTCCCCTCAGCAGCTGTCATGGATGCTTTAGTTGAGATTCCTGCATTGAAGGGTCTTGGACCAGATGACTCGAGGGGGGGGTGTCCCTTCCAACTCTTAAGATTCTATGATTCCAGGGCCGGACTGAGGTTTGATGAGGCCCTAATCTACTGAAGGTAATGGGACCCTTCATATGTCCAGCTGTCCTTTGTCAAGTACAAATTGTCGCTGTTTTTTTGTGTTGGATATATGCTATATGGTAATTTATAGACCTAATAGGTATCTAAAGCCATTTGCACATAACAAAAAATGTATTTTTTCAAAGTAATTGTTGAACTGAAATCCAGAACGGATTAAGTTTGAGAACCAAGGTACCACTGTACAGTGGTAGCTCGGTTTACAAACAGCCTTGTTAATGAACTATTCGGTTTACCTCAGTCTACAAACAGAAATCAATGGTGGAAGGCCTCATTAGGGAAAGCGCGCCTCTGTTTAAGAATGGATATGGTTTAAGAACGGACTTCAGGAACAGATTAAGTTCATAAACCGAGGTACAACTGTATATAGAAATGAGCAAACCAGTGATATTTTAGGCTAGTAGACAGGGCCCATTACTTACATCATAGGAGCCTATGCAACACAAAACACTGTTGCTGTATGTAGGTTTTATTTTATTTGCTTTTTTATCTTATATTTTGGAAATGTACATCCAGGTGTTTTTCCTTTAACTTTTTTGGGGGAGGGGGCCGAGAGAGTGGGGCCCTAAGCTAGAGCTTGTTTAGCTTATACTGTACGTAAATCCGGCACTGTATGATTCCATGAAAAGGCCTGTTCCTAAAAGTCCAGGGGAGTGAGTCTCACACACCCATCTATTCCTGGGTCACTTCTGGGGGCATGAAAATAACTAAACAAACTGGGAGATTTTAAACCTTAGGCTGTCTGTTGGGACTTCACCCACAGTGGCCTCAGACAGACCTGACACAAAGGAAAGACATCTTATCTGTCTAGACACACCATTTTTAATCATTATTTTAATGTGGAGTGTATGTAAGTTTGAAAACAAACACCCTATTCCTTCAGAGCCGGGATGGATGGTCTTATGGAGCGTTTACAGTTCAGGACAATATTTTAATAGAAAATTTGTACAATTTAATATAAAAAGGTGGGAGTTCAGTTAGGTCAAAAGGGTCTGTCTTACATTGAACTATCCTCTGCCATGAACACACAGGGTGGCATCGGGCACACCAATACTGGCCTCCACCCTCAATCTCCAGCTGGGAATGATTTTTGCCTAACTTCCAAAGTTGCCTGAAGGACAACTGAGATAACGGATAATAATTTAATAATAATAAATTATTATTTATAGCCCGCCCATCTGGCTGGGTTTCCCTAGCCACTCTGGACTTCTCCGAACAGAAAATTAAAAACATTATTCTTGACATCTGATGGGAGGGCATTCCACAGGGCAGGTGCCACTACCAAGAAGGCCCTCTGCATGGTTCCCTGTAACCTCACTTCTCGCAGGGAGGGAACCACCAGAAGTCCCTCAAAGCTGGATCTCTGTGTCTGGGCTGAACAATGGGGGTGGAGATGCTCCTTCAGGTATACTGGACCGAGGCTGTTTAGGGCCTTAAAGGTCAGCACGAACACTTTGAATTGTGCTTGGAAACTTACTGGGATGCAATGTGCTTCTGTAGACAGGTGATGTCTCAATGCTAAGCGTTGCTATTTGGGTGTGTGTTGAAACATTGCTACTTTTCTCTTTACAGAACGGTTACCTGGACATAAACCCCAGTTATCACCAAGGATATGCCATCAACGATGCTAGGAATATCCATTCATTGGCCAATGCCTACGAGAACTATGCCAGCAATCCCGTCGGCGTCAACAACCAGGACTATAGCAGCGATCACAGCCAGATCTACGGCAGCCCCCAGGGTCTGTGTCCAGTAGTGGGAGAAGGAGAGGATGGAGGCTTCTTTGGGAAGGCTGCTGGGCCCTGTTATGGCCAACAGGCAATCGGGTACATCAGCCAGCAAAGGATGAACTTCTGTCATGGTTTCTCTGCAAGCCTGGAGTATGCTGCTGTGAAGATGGAGGGTGGCTATCCTTTTCCCAGTGTATCTGCCACTGCACCAGGCACCTCTGTCCTGCAACATTATCAGACAGACCCTCTTGCAAACCCAAGGACACCAGAGCAGCTCTAATTCCCAGACTTTAGGTAGTCTCCCTGCCACCCAGGGCTCTCATTCTTTTACTGCTTTCTCTTCAGATTCTCTTGCTGCAAATAGGAGTCCCGCTCCTATTGTCCCACCTCCTTCACTGGCATCTGTGAGGGATCTTGGCACTTGGAAAAAAAAACCAGAAAATGGGCAGTTTTATTGCTGTCTTCTGACTCGGGGGGCTGTGTGTGTGTGTGTGTGTGTGTGCGTGTGTGTGTGTGTGTGTGTGGCATGTGCGGCTCTGAACTTGGCTTTCTTCAGTTCATCCTGGCTGGCTCCAGGAAAAGGCACTCGATGTGTATGGAAAACCATGTTCACGAAGAGGAATCTGCAAATATTAGAATTAACCATGCTCCCATCTCCCCTTGGTTGTCTGCTGTGTGAGTCACTTCCTCGAGAGCTCAAAATTTGGCTGCCCCTCCCCAACCCAATTTGAAGGCAGCTTCTATTCTTTAAAAAATGGACTCTTTTTGTTTCTTTCCCCATTCTCTTTGATCTTTCATGAAAGATATTGTTTCTTTCCTAACAAGAGAGCATTTACTCTTGCTTCAACTGCCTATCTGTTAAGAGTAGGATGACTTGGGGGTAGAGGACAGAACTTCTGGTTTAAGGTACATCCACTACATGGAAGCAAAGGGGTTGCCTTTCTGACCTATATGACAACCTGCTGCTATTGAACCTGTCCTTCTGCATCTCTTCACTTGAGGAGACCTCCAAAAACATAATGGACAGAGCCAGATATAATCAAGGTGAAAAGTGAGGTTTTCTTTATTTTGGCAGTAAGCACTGCAGGGGGCTCTTTATTTCCCCTTGCACCACAAATCTTCAGGCAATAGCAAGGGATGACCTCTGCAGGTTCTCTCTGATCAGTCCTGGAAGGACTGCATAAACAATCCCACAGTAACCCTCTAGCCAAAGGCTCTCTTAGGTAGGGCTTGGTTGCTGATGGCCAACTTGGAACTTAGTATTACACCCCCCCCATTTTTATTATAAAATATTTCATTTGCCAATATGACAAGACCTATCGTCATAGGGGATCTACTGTAGCTGCCAGAAAAGATGGTGGCTTGTGTGCTTTTTTAATATGACACTGCAGGACACTGTTGATTTTTCCTCTGGCTAGCATTGCTTTTTAAGTCTTACTATGTAGTGATTACTGGAAGGGAAAGGAAACTTCTGCCTCCTATCCAGGCATACTGTGGACCTACATGCTTAGCAGCTGCCTAACTGCCTAGATTAGATTTTCTTTTGGAATGAGGGGAGAGTTAATGGACTTGCCAAATGTTTTTAGTGTTTCATATTCTTGTGGTTCATGTGTTTGCGTACAGAACACACCTGCTTTCTAGTTAACATAGAGTGTTTACTATAATGCTGTCTTATTTTTAATCTGCACAAGGCATTGGTGTTATGATTGGTTAGTAAAAGTGCATCCTGATAACTGTGTTTCTGTTTAGCTTTTTTGTTTGTTTAAATAAGCCATTGGCAAGTATTTGCCGCTGTTATCGTACAAGAACCTTGTGATAAGTACATAACCTTGTTGCCCTAGGAGAAATGTTGCTAGCCAACCAATATTAGTTTTGTTGAGGTTCAGGAAACCCATTTAAGACCCCCAATTAGCCATGATGCCCATAGACTTTCTTTAACTGAAACAGGCTCTGATTTACATTTCCCGATGATTTCATATATTGCTCAGAGCAGCTTGGATTTGGGTTACCTGAGGCTGAAAACTAGTTATCTTCATGCCAATAATAATAATAATAATAATAATAATAATAATAATAATAACAACAACAATAATAATAATAATAATAATAATAATGCAGCCTTCACTCACTCATAGAGAAGCCTATTGCATCTTTCCCAGTACTGGAACATTTTGTCTATTGTAAACCACAGAGCCTAGGGCTTGCTGATCAGAAGTTTGGCGGTTCAAATCCCTGCAAGCTCCCGTTGCTCGGTCCCTACTCCTGCCAACCAAGCAGTTTGAAAGCACGCAGTGCAAGTAGATAAATAGGTACTGCTCAGTCATGCTGGCCACAAGTCCCAGAAGCTGTACGCTGGCTCCCTCGGCCAATAAAGCGAGATGAGCGCCGCAACCCCAGAGTCATCCACGCCTGGAACTAACGGTCAGGGTTCCCTTTACCTTTACCTTTACTCTGCTACATTTCCCCAAATATTTATGAATGAAAGGGTAAGATATCCCTGCCATGCTGCTTAATTATTTGCAATAGTCTGAAAGGTGAATTATACTCTCTCCTTTAGAATTACACCTTTGTGTCTATAAACTGTGGTCTAAGCTACTTTTTGAATCCATCTCTGCCAAAAGAAGGGAACTCACTTTGAAACTTATAGATGGTTCCTAACACCATGGAAGCTGGCAATGATAAACCCAGGAAACTCAACTAAATGCTGGAGAGGTTGCACCAGTACAGGCACATATATCTACATGTGGTGGGAATGTCTCAAAATTCAACACTTTTGGACATCAGTCCTACCAGAAATCTTCAAAACAACAAAAAAAGGTATTAGAAGCAACTCCAGAACTGGCCCTATTAAATATAGACAACAACATGCACTCAAACTACAAAGAACTCCTAAGCCACCTACTCAGCAGTTAGGAGCATCATAACTAGACACTGGAGAGGGACCTGTCAGGAGTGAACATGGGCCACTGGTACCAAGCCATATGGGAAACAGCTACTAGAAAAGCTAAGCAACTAATTGAAATGAGTACAGGGACGAATGAAGGGGATGCCTTCACCCTGTGTGGCTCCCGTTCATTACACACACAGCCCAACAAGACAACAGCATAAAAACCCCTCTCTCTCAGACAAAACTCACTGCAAGCAACCGAATGCTGTACATGCACTATGCAAAAGAAGGAAAAACCATTGCCCCCCCTTTCTCCCACCCCTGCCCACATCTTTCTCCCCACCCCCAACCTTACAATGCCTATGATAGCAATGTCTCATACCAAATGTAACTAACCTGTAGATAGGACTCTTGTAAACTGAAAACAAGAGATGTTATATGTACCTTTGTTATCCATGAAAATCTTTCAATAAGTACAATAAAAAATACACCTTGTTTTGGGTGTGGTACGCAATGCCTGGGCTGAAATTGTACCTAGATGCAAATAGAGCCATTAAAGAACATACATGGGGGACACACATAATGACAACTAAACTAAGATGAGGCAGGTGTCTTGGGATGTTGTTTAGTCGTGTCCGACTCTTCATGACCCCATGGACCAGAGCACCCCAGGCACTCCTGTCTTCCACTGTCTCCCGCAGTTTGGTCAAACTCATGCTGGTAGCTTTGAGAACACTGTCCAACCATGTCCTCTATCGTCCCCTTCTCATTGTGCCCTCAATCTTTTCCAACATCAGGGTCTTTTCCAGGGAGTCTTCTCTTCTCAAGAGGTGGCCAAAGTATTGGATCCTCAGCTTCAGATAGGCAACTGCAATTGGTAAAACTAAGGAAGTTTTCTTTAGGAGTCAGCAACTTGGGTGATGGAAGGAAGGCAAGGTGGTGTGAGAACAACCCCAGGCTTCAGTTTATGACCAGGAGGCCAGGAAGGGATTCTTTTTGCGGGCACACGTGCTAAACCCTGTCTGTGGTGCCTACCCCATTATCCCAAATGATGAGACAAGATACCAGAGTATGGGTTCAAATTGGCCACAACTTTATTGAGCTTCGGAAGTGGGAAACTTGGCACAGGCCTTGGCAGGTAACCCTCTCAGCCTGCCTGGCTGAGGATATGCAGGCAGATGAGGTCCAGTGAGAGGGGACTGCAAAGCACAAACTTACACAGCATGCCCTTCCACCGACCTCGTCCCGGGAGTTTGACCTACATGCCACTGCTCTAGGGCCAGGGACTCCCAGTTTTTGCCCTTTAACAGGCCCTGCAAGCGCCACCGCATGGGGAGGGAGCATGAATGTTAGACTAAACTTGATGTTAGACTAAAGGCTACCTTGCCAAGCAAGGCCTAAAAACCACCAAAGTTGTGACAAAATTGCTACAGGGAATGCAAAATATTAGTCCGTAAAGAAAGAATCATTAAATGGAAGATCACTGACCTAGGCTGAAATTAATAAGACAAGAAATTATTAATTTGAGGGAGGGTGGGTGGGTGATCCTGGAAGGAAGAACAGCAAAAGAGGCTTGGACAATGGAGTCGGCCTCTTTTCTTTTGGCCTTAGGTCCACCCCCGGCCGGCCGTCCATTGTCCTCCCTGGCTGAGGGCGGGTCAAAGGCCAGCTCAAGCAGGTGGGTGGCACCCGCCCAGGTGAGTCCCACTCGGTGCCGCAAACCCCGCCCACCTGTGGGGAAGGGAGGGTGGATATTATAATAATAAAAATAGTGTCCTGCATTTTGCCTTCCCTGGGGTAACTTCTATAGGCTGGGAGTGGATCAGGCCAACCAAAGGCTCATCTAGACTAGCATCCTTTCCTCATGGTGCCCAACCAGAAGGATTGGTGCACTAAAACCCAGGACCATCAATGTTTTGGGGAGTGGCGTCACAGCCAAATACAGCAATGTCCTGTATAATTAAGTGTTCGTATTAAGCACCTTAATATAGGTGTCAGGACAGCAGCGGGGAAAACTTGTTGGAAGCAAAGCAGGTTTCAGAAAAGCCTGCCTTACCCAATGTTTTCCCTAAACAGGAGGGCCTTCTGGGACAGATAGATGGAAAAGGAAAGGCAGAACTGCATACTGTCTTCATGTCACATTAACCCTCATTCTAGATAGGACCAGAGCCACTAGGATGGCAACTGACATCATAGCCAAGAAAAGAGGAAATATATCACAGCGAGGCCGAGAGGGGGATCTTCTTGTCTGGGCAGCCCAGGACCTCCATGCAATCTGCCCAGACTTGCACCTTAGGGAGGTCAATTTGGTGCTTTTAACACAGTGGTTTGGCTTCACCCCTGGGGGCACACTCCACTGTCTCTCGAGACAGATGGATACCAACAATACCAATCAGGTTTCACTTCAGGTAGCAGTGATGGACCTTCATCCACCTCCACAGGCCTCACAAGCTGAAAAGTATCCTCAGTAACATGGCTGGGCAATCTTGCCAAACGTTCATACACAAGAAGGAACAGAAATAGGTTCAGTATTCTATTCCCTCCCAAGCAGCGCTATAGGGGCCTCAGGTGGATGAGGCTCAGTAGAAGAAGAGCCTTGGATACGTTAGTCCTGCACAGAAGGAAGAAGCCCGGTTGCTCTGTGGTGATACTACAGCCAACCATCTTTGGAGAAGTGCAGGAGAACATGACCATTGCAAAAGAGAAGGTCAGGAAGGCAACACTTCCCCATACTTGCCAATCTCCCACATCCTGCTGGGATAGCTCAGTCAGCAGAGCATAGAATTAGAGTTGGGAGGGGTCACAAGGGTCATCTAGTCCAACCCCCTGCAATGCATGAGACTCTTAATTTCAGGGTTGTGGGTTCAAGCCCCACGTTGAGCAAAATATTCCTGCATTGCAGGGGGTTGGACTAGGTGAGCCTTGTGGCCCTTTCTACAAATATATGATTCTATCCCATTGTTCTAGGCAACGCCTCCTCCCCCCTCTTGCTGCTGCATCGCTCCATGTCACAGAACCACAATGGTTGACTCCAGAATTGGCCAAGCTGTAAATGCGGAATTTGGCAGGCCTCTTAAATCTGAACATGATTTATTTTTTATTATCTATTACGATGTTTACTGTAGTGACTTTATCTCACTTGGAGCGCTACTTGGGCAGAGAACACAACTTGTTTCCCCTGATAATTTTAAGGTGGGTTTGTGGGGGTTTTTGTAAACCCATTTGAAGTTTTAGCACAGCCAAGTGGTATATAAATACTATACAATAAATAAAATAATTTAACCTCTTAGTCTAATGATGCTCCTTTCGCTTGCCCACCTGCTCCACAAATTGCCGCAGTTTTGCAGGTAACATTGCCCCACCCTACAATATGCAAGAGGAACATTAACTGTGAACCCCCAAAACCAAACCAGAGACAAACTGTGTGCAATGAAATTCACCTCCCAGTGCAAATTGTTTCACTGCAGGGGAAGAAAATTTTGCATTTCTTCTCTCAGTGCTCAGGAGGGGGCATTGCCCCCTCTGGCTATGTCTGCTCTTTCAGGAAACCTTGGACCAAAGATGTTGATTGAATGAATCGCCAGTCATCTTGCTTGCCTTGTTGTCAACAAGAGGGCAGCCTATGCTAATTCTTTGGCACTTTTCTGTCCTCCTGCATTAGGGGATGAAATTCTGCATGATAAATGGCAAAATCCCTGACTTAAATTTGGGAGATATCACTTCAGGGCTTCAGCTCCAGTAAGCTCCCTTCCTTCCTTGGCATCTAGATAACCTTACCTATCAACTCTATAGGGGGGGCCTTAGACCTTGCTCTTTTCTGTCTCACCCTCAACCCCCAAAATATGGGGATAATACTATATAGCTTCTTATAAGAGCCAACATGTTGACGTATGTAGGGACCTTCTGACACTATATAAATGCCAAGTATGATTTTAAAATATCTGAGCAGTGTACTTTGCAAAAGTGACAAGAAACACCATTCTAGGGTGCATTCTAAGAGCAAACACCTGCAAATTATACAGCCACCTTTGTGTAGAAACCACACTTTTTATATATGCATTTTCATTGAAAGTTTTCAACACATAATTAAAACCAAACTAATACAAATAAAAATAGAGAAGAAAAGGAAAAGGAAATAAAACAAAAAAGAAAGAAAAAACAAAGAGAGAAAATAGGAGAAAGGAGAAAGGGAAATAAAATACAGAGGGGTGAATATTAATCCTTATCTCACACAGAAGAGGGTGAAGCCTCCCAGCTTTCACCAGGGAGCTTCTAAGATATCACAGTTTTAACACCTGTATGTGTTGTTTTTTAAAAAAAGGATTGTTTCTAAGGTAAGACAGAACTTGGTTGCAATCAAATGTGTGCTAAAAAATAAATTCCAGAGAGGTTTGCACACTTAACTTCACAACAGAGACACCCTGGGAAATATGCAGTTTTCTGAATTTCGTAGAAATCGATCTGACAGAATAGAGAGGCAACGTTTTATTATATATGAAATCTGGGTTTCTCCAAACTCATAAATTTTAGCCGTGTGTGTGTGTGTGTGTGTGTGTGTGTGTAACAGAAAGGAATTACTTTCACTTGATTTCTACAACTATAGCTGTCTGTTGCAGTAAATATACACACATACACGTTGTTATTATTATTATTATTATTATTATTATTATTTTATTATTATTCTGCATACATATTTGAGAGCAACCCTTTCCTTCGAGTAAACCTGGATAGGAATTCTTATCTGACAGAGCCCTAGTTGAAACTGAAGGATTGTCTTTATTGCAGATTAGTCAAATCAGAAGACTTCTGTCTCTGGTCCCAATATCATGCCAATCATCAGCAGGTTACTCGAGAGAATTCAGCCTTTGGTAAAAATAAAACATAAAAAAAATAATGATGAGTTTCCTCTTTTTGCTCCTACTGACCCCTCCCACTGTGTCGTGTCTGGGAAACACTAGCAATACTGAAGGTTGTCTTGCGTTAAGATTCCAAATGGTAGCTGCATGCATTTGCAATGCAACATCGTTTGCAGCTGCAATTTGGAATTCTAATGCAAGACAACCTCCCGTGGTAATCCACTGGTAATCCACTCTGCTTTCAATGCAGTGCAGGACACATCATTGCCAGTGAATGGATATAGTATACAGTGGTACCTCGGGTTAAGTACTTAATTCGTTCCGGAGGTCCGTTCTTAACCTGAAACTGTTCTTAACCTGAAGCACCACTTTAGCTAATGGGGCCTCCTGCTGCCGCCGTGCCACCGGAGCACGATTTCTGTACTTACCCTGAAGCAAAGTTCTTAACCGCACTATTTCTGGGTTAGCGGAGTGTGTAACCTGAAGCGTATGTAACCTGAAGCATATGTAACCCGAGGTACCACTGTATTACTACAGCAGAGAGAGACACACAAAGTGAGAGAGAACATTATAACTGCTTGAGCCTGTTAGGGTAGGCTTCGAGAGATGCACACCCTACAGTATTTCACATATGCAAGAGTGTAACTTGTAAAAATTTCTGTTTTAAAAAACTATTATCCTGAAAAAGAAAAAAAACCCGTTTCCAAATCCAAACAATTAGGACTTCCTTTTGTTTTCTACATTATCGATGGCTCTCGTTATCTATTATTTTCCCAAATGGACTAAAACGCTTACCTTCACCTGGTGACAAAATCCTGAAATTACAGCTTCTTTCTTCCCACTCCCTGTTTGCTGCCATCTGGTGAACGGAACTATACCGTCAGGTACACAAATATGCTCACCCCCTGCCCCAGTCAGGACCTCCAGCTTTACTTAGATTAATGCTCTCTTTTTTTGGTCTTCTCACTGTGCAGAAGTGAGAGCTGCTCATAGAATGTAATAGAAAAATGCAGGAATATAGCCCAACTGTGAAAGGGCAAAAGTGCCCCACCACCCCATCAGAAACAAAGAGGACAGGATCTTTCTCTAAGCCAGTATTGTTTTTTGTCAACAATGTGATTAATTTAAAATGCAACACATTTAAAAGAGCAACAGAAGGCTTCTACATTCAGCTGAGCACTGAATTTGGGCTGTGAGATCCAAAGGGGCAATTTACAAGTAACTTGACTTTGCTGCATCTCAAAGAGTATTTCGGGCTGGAAATCCAAACTAGCCTCAGTGCATGGAGTTACTTTTTCAGTAAAAGCATGACTTCATTAGTCATTACTTCCTTGCAGTAAAAGCAACCCCACACTCTTCTAACCACAGGGACCCTCGTTGAAATAAGGAATAGTTGTATGTGCATAGTGCATTAAAAGTAGGAATAGAAATTGAGGTGGGGAAAATCCATCACATCTTTTACAAAAATAGACCAGCCTTAGAAAGGTGCACAATTTAGAAGAGGGAAATGCCTTTTTATTGTTGCTTTTATTAAACAATGGAGAGTCTGGATCCCCCTTGACAATTGAGCCTTGCTTTAAACTCCCTACTCCCTTGCCTGCCACTCTGCTTCTGCCACCTGGTGACAAAATCCTGTAATTACTGTTTCTTTCTTCCCACTCCCTGTTCGCTGACATCTGGTGAATGGAACCAAACAGCCACTCCAATTTGAACCTTTTCAAGACTCCCATGAGAGGTGGTGGACTCTCCTTCCTTGGAGGTTTCTAAGCAGAGGTTGGATAACCATCTGTCATGGATACTTCAGCTGAAATTCCTGCATTCTGAGACTTTTCTCTCCACTGCACTTAATAATGCAATTGCTCCAGCTCTTTTGTTCTTTGCTGCTGTCAATGGACTGCCCTGCTTACAGGAGCTCATGAGAATGCAAAGATGAACACAAATTTAAAAAACCATCCTAACACATCTGACTAGTAGTGGAACACACTGGACATAAATTGGCATGTTCCAGGGCTGTGCTAATGGCACCACTGTGGCTTGTAAAAAAAAAAAAAAAGAAAGCATTTAAAAGTCAGCGAAAGCAAAGGGCAAAGGTGACTGAGGGTTCTCCCATTCCGCTTCTGATAAGTTTCCCGTTTGACCCTCTGCCCCCAAAATCCCACAGCAAAATTGAAGACTGTAACCCTATACAAAGGTAAAGGTAAAGGGACCCCTGACCGTTAGGTCCAGTCGCGGATGACTCTGGGGTTGTGGCACTCATCGCGGTGGGGCTTACTTCTGAACACACACACATGGGAAGATGCTATGAGCTATTTTTCACCTCAGATGGAAGATTTCCACAAAATACTAAACTACGCAGCACTGTAATAACTCAAGATCTCCCAGCTTCTCACTAACAGTATTACAAAATACTTATTCAAGCACACATACTGTAGGAAAGGGGAAGCTTGGGGAAAAGTCAAGAGAATAACAAACCCTATACAGTGGTACCTCGGGTTACATACGCTTCAGGTTACACACTCCACTAAGCCAAAAATAGTGCTTCAGGTTAAGAACCTTGCTTCCGGATAAGAACAGAAATTGGGCTCTGGCGGCGTGGCGGCAGCAGGAGGACCCATTAGCTAAAGTGGTGCTTCAGGTTAAGAACAGTTTCAGGTTAAGTACGGACCTCCGGAACGAATTAAGTACTTAGCCCGAGGTACCACTGTACATCTTCAGAATAAGTTTTGGACAGAGCTCCTGTGGAGGTACAGCTCCTGAAAAATTAAATATGAAGAACTGAAAGGGAGAGGGAATCAAAGAAAATTTCAAGAGAATGGGTGCTTCTTTTTTTTACTCATTTATTCACCATACCTGGCTGAGTCTACATGAACAATACAGTGAAAATCAGGATCCTAGAAGAAAACAGACCATGTTCCTAATGGATCTTTTTCTTTGTTCCACCATCTCCAAAGGGAGATGATAAACTACAGCCACCAAGGCACATCAAGGATGTCAATTTCCCTGACTCTCCCTTTCTGTTTGCTGGATCTGCTCCTCTGTCAGGACAACAGGCTTGTATTTCTGGTCAAAAAGTTTCTCGTTGGCTTCCGAATGGAGGTTATGGAAAGAAATTGTCCTGAGATGCTCTGGCAGGTGTTGAAATTCCTCCTCGTTAATGTCCGGATCCCGCATTTTGGAGTGCAGAACCCACCAGCGCCCCCAGAAGCCCACATCGAGGACTTGGCTGGGAACCTCCATCCAGCGTGGCTTCAGGTACTTGCAGTGCGCCTGGTAGAGATCTGCTCCCGCGTCAAAAGGAGCCTCGTAGACGAGGGAGAAGAAGAGCAGGCTCTGGAAGCGCAGCTGGCCCCGGTTCCTCAGCTTCGTCAGCCGCTGGACGTGCCCTTCTGAGCTGCTGCTGCGGGTCCAGGGCGAAAGCAAGAGGAGGGTGCCCGAGGCTTCCAGGAGGCTGGCCTCAAAGGAAGACTCACAGGGGCTGCGGAGGCTGCAGCTCACTGCTCCGGCCAGCAGGGAGAGGTAGAGCCCAGCTTTCCCCGGCCGCTGCCTGACACCCAGAACAACCTCTTTGCAGGCTTCGGCATAGTCATGCAGGAGGCTCTTGCACCACAAAGCTGTGGAGGGGGGGGGAGGCGGGAAAGAAGAAAATAGGGATGGTAAGAACAGACGAAGAGCCTGCTGGATCAGGCCAACGGCTTGCTCAACTAGTCCTGCATCCAGGTCTCACAGTGGCTAAACCAGATGCTTCTTGTGGGAAACCAGTGACTAGGATTTGAGGACAAGAACCACTATCCCCATGCCAAGGTTTCCAGCTGTGGAGGTACAGCACAACCATCATTGCTAGTACCCGGCCTACGCGGGGGGGGGGGGGGAATTAGGTCACTTGCCTTGGGACTCGGTGGGCTAAGCTGGCCAGAGGAGCCCCTCAGGGGCCTGCTGGTCTCATGCTGTCATGGCACGAACACCCCATGCCTCCCAGCTGACTGGGGTCTCCCACTCCAGGCCTCTGAAACACTCTGCATGGGCATGGCTAGTAGCCTTGGCTGATAGCCTTGTGGTTGTTTTATTTATGTATTTATTTCGTAAGGCTTATACACCTCTTGATTGTAAAAACCCTCACTTTGCGAAAAAACAAAACAGTAAAATTGAGAAAAATTCACAACCCTGCTTTAAAAGATGCAAAAACGGAAGTACAGCGGTACCTCGGGTTACAGACACTTTAGGTTAAAGACGCTTCAGGTTACAGACTCCGCTAACCCAGAAATAGTACCTTGGGTTAGGAACTTTGCTTCAGGATGAGAACAGAAATCGCACCGCTGCAGCACAGCAGCAGCAGGAGACCCCATTAGCTAAAGTGGTACCTCAGGTAAAGAACAGGTTCAGGTTAAGAACAGACCTCCAGAACAAATTAAGTTCTTAACCCAAGGTACCACTGTACTAAAAGTGGTGAGTTGATTTGACTTTCTAACCACCTGGATGTCTCAACAGGAATGTTTTTAGCATGTCCTAATAATAATAATAATAATAATAATAATAATAATAATAATAGAGTACAGTGATCTCAATAGGCAGGGAGTTCCAAAGCACAGGTGCTGCCACACTGAACGACCATGTTCTTACGAACGCAGAACAGGCATTACGTGGCACCTTGAAGGAGTGCCAGTTCCACTGACTGAAATGCAGAGTGGACACCTGTGGGGTAAGGCGATCTGTAGGTAAAGCGGCCCCAACTTGTTATGGATTTTATATGCTAATAGCAACACCTTGAACCTGGCCTGGCAGCCAATCAGCAACCAGTGCAAACCTCCCGAGCACTGATGCTCCTCCATGCCATGCAGGTCATATAGTGAATCGTGAACCAGGCCAAAATTTGGCATCCTTCATGACTTTGAATTGGTACCTATATGAATACAGTGGTACCTCAGGTTAAGTACTTAATTCGTTCTGGAGCACCACTGAAGCACCACTTTAGCTAATGGAGCCTCCTGCTGCTGCCGCGCCGCCAGAGCACGATATCTGTTCTCATCCTGAAGCAAAGTTCTTAACCTGAGGTACTATTTCTGGGTTAGCGGAGTCTGTAACCTGAAGCGTATGAAACCCGAGGTACCACTATATAGGTTTCATTATGATTACAGGGATTATTATTGTGGTCATTTTGTGTCCCCCTCGTCCGGGGCCAGATTTAGGTTTGATGAGGCCCTAAGCTAATGGGCCCTTTATATGTCCAGCTGTCCTTTGTCAACAACAAATTGTCACTGTTTTTGTGTTACATATATGCTATATGGCAATTTATGGACCTAATAGGTATCTAAAGCCATTTGCATATGTCGCCAGTCCATGCAGAATGTAGGCACCCTATATATAGAAATGAGCAAATCAGTGATATTTTAGGGAGCAGGCGGGGCCCATGACTTACATCATAGGAGCCTACACAACACAAAACACTGTTGCTGTATGTAGGTTTTATTTTATTTGTTTTTTATCTTATATTTTGGAAATGTACATTCAGGTTTTTTTTCCTTTAATTTTTTGGGGGCCCTAAGCTAGAGCTTGTTTAGCTTAAACGTAAATCCAGCACGCCCTCGTCTCAGCGCTCTGTGCGGGACAACAGTCCGCACCCCCTTTAATCCGGCGCTGCTCCTTGATTGTCTCTAGTCCTCTTTGGGAGAGAGTTCCATAAACCTGACTCTGATTAAGAGGAACCTGCAGCTGCGTCAGCTCCGCGCCGGGAGGAAGGAAAAGGCGGCGGCCCCGGGCCGAGGCAAAGCGCGCCATAGAAGGGCACCCGCCTCCTCCTCCCAGTGGGAAGCATGCAGGGGGGCGGCGGCGAACCTCTCCCTCCTTCCCCGCCCGTCCCTCGGGGTGAGGTCTGAGGAAGCGGCCGGCGCTCAGGGCTCGAGCCCAGGCCTCCCCTTCAGCCACCCGCTCGCCCGCCCGCCCGCCTCACCTATGCGGCCGGTGCGCAGCCGCCCCCAAAGGCGCCTCTTCTCCGGGCTCGGAGGATCCGCCATCGCCGGCCTTTTCTGGCAGGACCGCGAAGCCGGACGTTAAAGCGCGACGGACCAGCTCAGCGGAGACCGGAAGGAGGAAGAGGTGAGGCGCAGGAACTCATAGAGATAGGAAACCTCTAGACTGGCTTTTTTTTAGTATTGTTTTGTTCTCTGTGTAGTTTATACAAAAAGCGCCGTGTGATTCTAGGACAAAAGGGCGGTTTATATATTAAATTATTGATTTCTTTCATAACATCTAGACACCGCTTGAGTGTTTAAAAAAAGCAAACAAAACACCTCGAAGCAGCTAATAAAAAAAGGCGAGAATTAGTGAAAATTTCTGCATTGCAGAGGGTTGGGCTAGATGACCCCCGGGGTCCCTTCCAACTCCCCATTTCTGGGATTCTTCGGACATTTCACAAGCCTGCCCTGCTTTCTTGCTTCTGCCTTCGAGCAGAAAAACGCGCAGCTTAAAGTCCCGCCGGGTCGCTTTCCCTTCACGGGCTCCCTCCATCGCAGGCGATATTACAAGCGCAGCCCCGAAGCATCCGTGTCCGTGTGAAAACCCCGTTACGTGACCCACGGGACCTCCGATCTCGGCGTTTCCGAGTCTATGAGCGCCAGGGGGCACTTCTGATGCGCGCCGGAAGCCGCGAAGGGGCGGCGGCGGTGCCTCGCTGGAAGCTGCGCCCTCGTCGCCGTCCGAGGCTTCTCTGAGCTGCTGGTGAGGCTGGCCGGGCTTCTTTCCCCCCCACCGCCGCTGAGGGACCCTCGTGGGGCGGGCTGTGCCTGCTAAGCCCCTCCGCTGGGTGACGAGAGCCTCGCCCGGGTAAGGGGCTTCTGGCTGCCAAGGGTGGGCTAAGTTTGGGGGGGGGGGGGTCGCAGGCTCCGCGTGGCAAGAGGCCGACCTCTCTCTCTCAGGCCTGGAAAGCACGCCCGATCTCTGAGCCTGTGCAGAGTGCCTTCTCTCCTCCCTCCCCCCCCCATTGGACTGTGACGCTCAGGGTCCAGGGCTGTTCCCTTCCGTGGCGCAGGCTTGGCATGGCAGAGGGGGGAGAGGTGCTTCCTGGAATATCCTAGAGTTGGATGGGGACATCCCAAGGGTCATCAAGCCCAACCCCTGCGAGGCAGGATTCTCGACGCCAGTCCTCCCACCCCATACCAGACCCTACTTAGCTTTGCAAAATGTGCCGGATGTTTTATCTCTACGCCACTAGGAAGCTTACTGAGGGCATTTGAGCAGCAGCAGCTGGGAACCGTTTCGCGGCCAGTGCCAGATTTACATATAGGCTAAACAAGCTATCGCTTTAGGGCCCCACTCTCTTGGGGGACCCAAAAAAAAATTAAAGGGGGGAAAACTGGATGTACATTTCCAAAATATAAGAGAAAAAAATAAAACCTACATGTTGTGTAAGCTTATAATGGGCCCTGCCTGTTAGTTTGCTCCCTAAAATACCACTGGTTTGCTCATTTCTGTATCAATTACTTTGATAAAATACATATTTTGTTATGTGCAAATGGCTTTAGATACCTATTTGGTCCATAAATTACCATATAGCATATATGCAACACAAAAAACAGTGACAATTTGTTCTTCACAAAGGACAGCTGGACATATAAAGGGCCCCATTGCCTTCATTAGCTTAGGGCCTCATCAAACCTAAATCCAGCCCTGGTTTCGCCCCAGCCGTTTTTAAGTTAGAGGGCTGGCGGTGTCTCTGCCCCCCACCCCAGATGTTGTCAGACCAACTAGGAGCTGTTCAGCGGTGGAAAGGACTCCCTTGGAAGGCGGCAGACTCTCCTTCCTTGGAGGTTTTTAAGCAGCGGTTGGGTGGCCATCTGCCGTGGATGATCTAGTTGAGATTTCTGCATTGCAGAGGGTTGGGCTCAATGACTCTCAGGATCCCTTCCAACTCTACAGTTCCATGATTCTAACTGCCAACGTCCCTGACTGTTGGTTGTGCTGACCTGGGTCTGATAAGAGTCCAGCAACATACGGAGAGCCACAGGTTACCCCCACGTCTGTTTTGAAGCTGCCTTTAACTGCCTCCTGTCCATACATCCCAACCCAACCATCTAAATGTACACATCTGTATGTCTATAATATATGCACCTGCCAGTTTATGATTATGCTTCATGTTTCTGAAGTGGGCTGCAGTACACAAAGAGTGATGCCATAATACAGTTCAGCCTTTAAGGTGCTTCAAAGCTCTTTGATGTTTCTGCCAACGCAGTTTGTTATCTTTTCTAGGATAATCCAGTTGCATCATGGCTGCCCCAGATGAGCTCAAGTTTCATGGTGAGTGTTTTAATTCCCCTGAGTGAGTTATGGATTGTGGCAAGCTTTGGGTACCAGGCTGTGCAGTGTGCTTTCTCTACCCACCTCAAAACTTCCCTGTTCATACACGTCCCACTTACAAGAGCATAACCTTTGTTGGATTATCTCCCTTTCCTATCTCATTAGTCTTCTATACCAGGAATAGTCAGTCTACAGCTCTTGGCAGTGTTAGGAACTCGGATAGAAAAGCTAGGAGCCAAATGGCTTCTGGGACTTGGGTTGTGGGTGCCAAAATCGGCTGTGTAGTTGCTACTGAGTGTTTGTGTGGTTCGACAACACAAATCCCCACTTACCCACAAAGCTCCCTTGGTCACCCTGGGCCAGTCGCTCACTCACAGCCGGACTTACCTCATAGGGTAGTTGTGAAAATAAAATGAGAGTGAGGGAGAGCTATGTACGCTGGGATATAAATGTAATAAAGCAAAGCAAAGCATGTTAAAACTAGAGGAAAAAGCCTTCCAGGTTTTTTCACCTCCTCTGTTGGTGGCATCCTGGGATTTTAAGCACCAGATAAGAAAATGGTGGCGCGACTGGCTTGGCTAACAATTTATTCCAGACAAATAACTTGGCAGCTCTGCAATAGGCAGAGCAAAAATATACTTCTACTCACCTGCAAAACTGCTTTCATTGAGTGTCACGCTATGGAAGTGCTATCCTAGCTATGAGCTACAGGGGCTCTAGAGCGAAATCTGATTGTGCTAGTATTTCTGTCCTGACTGCCTGGCATATTTTATTTTATTTTATTTTTTGCAGAATTCGACGAAGCCATAGATTTGCTGGCTGAGAATGCAGATGCCACCACTCCTAGCATCAGTGAGCGGCAAAGCCACACAACCGTAAACATGTCTTCCGGCTACAATGAGGAGCCTGAGGCAGAAGAGGATGATAAAACAGAGGTGCTGCTGTTTCAAATTCTGTCCTGCATGTTGATTTATAGCTAGCTGGAGAAGTAGCTGCTTTGCAGCAGGAAGGAAACATAAGCCTAGCCAAGGGGCTACATCCTATGGACCTAGAAGAGAGTGGGAAGGAGATAACAGGTCAAATGGGAGCTTTGATGTAAAGCACAGTGATTTACATAGATAAGGAGGATAGGAGGCATAGAATGCATATTACACCTGGTCTGTAGCAGTTGCACTGGTTCCCTCATAGCTTCCCAGCCCAACTTAAGGTGCTCTCTCACATTTGTGTTGAAAGCCTAGATGGGGGGGGGGGGGCTCCAAACAGCTGAAAGAATGCCTCATTCCCTGTATAGACCAGCTTGGGGCTTAAATTCAGCAGAGAAGGCCCTCCTGGTAGTTCTCCCGCTCTTACAGGTTGGGGGGAGCTTGTGAGATTACCTTCTTGGTGGTAGCTCCAAGAATGTGGACCTCCCTTTCCACAGAAGTTTGTCTGGATTCCATTGTTTGCTTTGAAAAGGGAAGAATTTAGTTTTGTGTCCCGCCTGTAACGTGTTGTATGGAATTAGTGTTTTCAGGTAATGTGTGTGCTTTTTGTTTGTTGATGTTTTAAATGTATTCTGTGTGTTTTTAATATGCAGTAACCCACCCTGGAACCTTATTGTGAAGGGTGGGTAAGAAAAACAATAAATAACAACAGTGTGTGTGTGTGTGTGTGTGTGTGTGCGCGTGCGCGTGCGCGTGTGTGTGCGCGCACACACACACCACACACAGAGAGAGAGGGCAAGGGAAGCACTTTGCTGTGCCACCCTACCTAATTCACTCTTATGTGAAGAGTAACTGGAAGAATTTCCATAAAAATAATGTTCCCTAGTAATTATAGTCCCTCCCATAAGTTTCACCCTCCACCTCTTAACACACAGAACTGCAGCCTGTGGAGTTTCCTCAAAGCTTGCTGAAAGGAGTTCCTGGGAGGAGAAGCATCCATGAAAGAAAGAGGTCTTCTTCTTGGATTTGGAATGAAGCACTCTGCCTCTTTTTCTTTTCTTTATTAAAGTAAGAATGTTTAGGGCACAAGGTCAGGAGTTCTATCTTCGCAAGAGGCCCAGGGGTTGGTTTGTCTCACCCAAAATATCTTTCCTGGCCGAGGGCAAAGCAGTAACCTGCATTCTCATCCCTGCAGCTCTTGAGTTCCCAGAAGAAGCAATCCAGTTTCTGGACCTTTGAATATTACCAGGCTTTCTTCGATGTTGACACATACCAGGTAAGGGAATTTGTGTAGTTCTAGCTTCATAGGCGCAGCCAAGAATCAGCCACAGTTGACAAGATGAGGGAGCGTAGTAACTCAGCTTGTAAGTAGCAAGCGCAAGACCTGCCATACAGTTTGCACTTGGCCCTCCAGCTGTTTTTGGACTACAACTCCCATCATCCCTAGCTAACAGGACCAGTGGTCAGGGATGATGGGAATTGTAGTCCCAAAACAGCTGGAGGGCCAAGTTTGGCTACCACTGGGCTAGATCACCCATAGGGTCCAGTTCTGTTTCATGGCTGGAGGTACAACCTCATGGCTGGCACATTTGTATTGTGCTTTGAGCCTAATTTGGCTCCAGGATTCTTCTGTGGCTAAATTACTACCATTATTTTGTTGGGTACAAATTGAAGATCTTCCTGATCGACTAATATTTTCAGGAGCTTAAATCCACAGCGGTGATGTTCTGACTACGGGGATGGAGATTTCCTAACCATGAAGTTAGAATGACGAATTGAGTTCCATCTTCCCTCCACCACAAGCTTGCTTGCTTGGCTTTGGGCAACCATATTATCCGCCTTCTCTCCATACCCTGACAATGGGGTCTAGTGCAAGGCATAGAAATGAATGTACAATATTTCTAGCGGTTCCTGCACCTCCTGAGATGGGAAGCAAAAAGCCCTGCACCCTTGCACGTCCCCATGGGGTCCATTTTGCTGAGGCAAGGCCTATTTCTTGTTTATCAGGTGTTGGACAGGATAAAGGGGTCGCTGCTTCCGCTGCCAGGGAAAAACTTTGTATGGCACCATCTACGGAATAGCCCTGACCTGTATGGTGAGTACAGAGAGGCTCAGACTGATGCAGAGCACTGCCTCCTGCTTTGCAATGTCTGGATTGAACTGCAAACTGTGATGTAGCATACTATGCCCAGGACAGAGAATGCAGCTTGCTCAGCATCCTGAGAAGCAAGTCCTGATTAAGCGGGGAGGGGGGTGATAGGAATTTTGAGGTCTTAGATATATGGTAGTGTTCATAAGTGTACCAACCAAGCACCTACATAGATCAGCACAGGGTGACCCACCTGAAACCATTTTGATTCCCAAACTGACCAAATGTTTTCCCTGCAAGGAGGGAGGGGGGTCAGGGAGCCTTCCCATTGTCTCAGGAATTGAGTGATCAGCATTTTAATGGGTGACAGACCATCAGGAAAGGCAAACAGATAACCTGTCAAACAGGAAAAACAACATTCAAATTTCTGTTTTAGACCGCCTTTTCTGGGATGTAGGTATGGTGTTTCTGGGGGGTAATCTTAGGTTACACCCCTTCTGTGATGTATGTATGATTTCTGGGGTTGGTCTTGATCTACAGGGTGGCAATTTCAAAAGTCTTTATAAGGCCTTGTGCGCCATTGTTCTGGGTTCCTCCTCCCTTCTTTGTGTGGTGAGTGAGGACCCTGTTGCAACAGATCAATAAAGATCAAGCTTACTAGCTGCTTTGCTTCTCAATATTCTCTGGTTGGTCTCTGTTATTTTCTCCTACCAATAGGGGACCTATGTAAGTACTCTATATGGGCTCTTGGATACCCCATAAGGGAAAAGGGCAATTTTTGTTTACAACAGGGGGGTGAAGCTTGCTAGTCATCTTCCAGAAGTGCAGTCTTCATTTCCTTGCTCTGTCATCCCTAAGTACATACCTTGCAAGTGAAAGGTCCCAGGTCAACCCCGAGCATCATCACTCAATGGATGTCTGAGAGCTGGGCCGGGAAAAGCCATGGGGAATTAGGACTAGATCAGACTTCCCCAGCTTGGTGCCCTACAGATTCTGCTTCTTCTTCTTTGGTGATCACTCGCAACTGAGTAAGATTGTCTTCCATGAACATGGTTTTAACAGTGAGTCAGTGAGACTGTGAAGGCCAATTCTGGATCCACACGTCCTTCCATAGTGGGGACATAGGTTTCCGGGCGGGAGTTGGTCACGGTGAGGGTTTGCCAAGCGTGCCTTCCTCTTAGCACATTTCTCCCTTTCGTCCCGTGTTTGAGCGTCTTCAAAGCCCGTGACACCTTTGGTAAAGGCTGTTCTCCAATTGGAGCACTCGCAGGCCGGTGTTTCCCAGTTGTCGGTGTTTATAGTACATTTTTAAAATTTGCCTTGAGACAGTCTTTCAACCTCTTTTGTTGACCACCAGCGTTATGCTTTCCATTTTTAAGTTCAGAATAGAGTAGTTGCCTTTGGGAGACGATAATCGGGCATCCGAACAACATGACCAGTCCAAACGAAGTTGATGTTGAAGAAGATTCTTCATTGATTCTGATTCTTTCTTACAGATTATTTGGACTATAGCTCCTATCACCCTTGATCCTTGGGCCAAGCTTGCTGGGGTGATGGGAGTTAAGCCCCAAACATCTGGAGATCAGCAGGTTGGGGGGGAGGCTGCGCTAGATAGACTGATAGCCTAACAATGTGTTACACTTTTGTGTGTCCAAGGTTTGTTCTTGGGGAATGTAGATTTCCCTCTAAGGCCTGCTCTACCAGGTGGCCTCCAGTGTTGTGCTGAGACACCTCCCCTGAGCCCCAGTTCTTTAGTTGCTTCCTTGTTCTGTATTTGGTAAATGAGTTTACAGTCGGCTCCATTCTTTGCCCCATGCTGAGACAAGAAGTCTGCCCATCATTTTTGGTCTTCTAATGTTGTATTTCTGCCTCTCACAGGCCCGTTCTGGATCTGTGCCACGTTGGTCTTCACGCTGGCTATCAGCGGCAACCTGTCCAGCTTCCAGGAGAAAAAGGGCAGCCCCCAGTTCCACAAAGGTGAGGGGTCAACAGGGGAGTGTCTCTTGCAATTTAAGCTTTCTGGACAGAGTGTCAAGTGGTTGAATGCAATCATAGCCCTTTCATATATTGGGTATTGTTGAAGGCACACCAAGAATGGGGGGGGGAGGTAAAAAATGAGTTGCATGTTACCTGCAAAAGCTTTTGAGCAAGGTGGCATGCGGCCTACAAAAAAGCAGGAAACGAGCTGTAGTAATGACTCCTTTCTTTCCTACTGAGGATGTGTGAGATGGGTAAATGGACAGTATTCAGAATGCCTGAATTTTAGCTCCCATATATCCTTAACTTCTCGCAGAGGAGCAGAAGCTCCTTAGCATAACTTAGTCATAAAATGAATGGAAGCTTTAAAAGTAGTTCTCAGTTATGATAAGTAAACACAAGAGGGAGGGAGGGAAGGAAGAAAGGAGTTTTGTGCATGTGTGTACATACACACATACACACATGCCCTTCCTTCCCTCCCTCTTGTGTTTACTAGCATAACTGAGAACTACTTTTAAAGCTTCCATTCAATTTATGACTAAGTTATGCTAAGGAGCTTCTTCTCCTCTTAGCACCTGCGGGAGAAGGGCAGGCAGAAGGCAAATATGTAGAGGCTTGTTCCTGGTAGGGTAAGCCCTGGTTATTGACCCTGCCAATGCTTTTGCCTTGGAGTGAATGCTGCTCTTAATATCGTTTTCCTTTTCTTCCATAGTGTCCATTGCCGGAATAATTATCTACTGCTATGCCTGGCTGGTACCCCTTGCCCTGTGGGGCTATTTGCAGTGGCGAAAGGGGGTCCAGGTCCATGTGGACTCCTACACCTTCCTGGAGATGGTGTGCGTCTATGGTTATTCCCTATTTGTGTACATCCCCACTGCGGTGAGTAAGGCAAATGGGGTGGCAGGGAAAAGACTGGTTCATATGTCATTTCTTTTCAGTTTGCAGAGCATAACGTTCCAGTAGAAAGTGCTCAAAAGTCCTGCTCCGTTGTGCTTTCCATTATTATTATTATTATTATTATTATTATTATTATTATTATTATTATTATATCATTCATTCATTCCCTGCCTATCTGGCTGGGTATCCCCAGCTACTCTGGGCAGCTCCCAACAGAATATTAAAAACACGATAAAACATCAAACATTAAAAACTTCCCTAAACAGGGTTGCCTTCAGATGTCTTCTAAAAGTCAGATCGTTGTTTATTTCCTTGACATCTGAAGGAAGGGTATTCTACAGGCCTGGTATCACTACCAAGAAGGCCCTCTGCCTGGTTGCCTGTAACCACACTTCTCACAGTGAGGCAACCAGCAGAAGGTCCTTAGAGCTGGACCTCAGTGTCCAGGCTGAACGTTGGGGGTGGAGACGCTCCTTCAGGTATACTGGGCTGAGGCCGTTTAGGACTTTAAAAGTCAGCACAAACACTTTGAATTGTGCTTAGAAATGTACTGGGAGCCAATGTAGGTTTTTCAGGACCGGTGTTATGTGGTCTCGGCGGCCACTCCCAGTCACCATTCTAGCTGCCACATTCTGGATTAATTGTGGTTTCCGGGTCACCTTCATTGCAGTAGTCCCAAGTGGGAGTTAACTAGAGCATGCACCACTCTGGCAAGACCGTCTGCGGGCAGGTAGGGTCTCAGCCTGCGTACCAGATGGAGCTGGTAGACAGCTGCCCTGGACACAGAATTGACCTGCACTTCCATGGACAGCTGGGAGTCCAAAATGACTCCCAGGCTGCGCATCTGGTCTTTCAGGGGCACAATTATCTCATTCAGGACCAGGGATTCCCCCACAACCACCTGCCCCGTTTCCCCCAAAACTGTCCTTCTGCCTTGTCAGGATTCAGCCTCAATCTGTTAGACGCCATCCATTCTCCAACCACCTCCAGACATTCACACATTCCTCAAGCACTGCTAGTTTTGTGCAGTGGGATTTCAGCAATAAGGACCTGAATTAAACTCAGAGCTGCCACTGGCTGAGGTCCTGTTTCTCATGAAGAGTGTATGAGATCTTACTCAACTTCCACTTCCTTCATTCACAGATGCTGTGGCTGATTCCTATCTCCTGGCTGCAGTGGCTGCTGCTCATCTTTGCAGTGGGTCTCTCTGGCTCAGTTCTGGTTCTTACCTTCTGGCCAGTTATCCGCTCAGACACCAGGCTGGCAGCTTGCGCCCTGTTGGCTGTCATTGTTTCTCTCCATGTCCTTCTGGCTATTGGTTGCAAGGTAGGTTTCCTTCTCGTCCCACTAAGCTAGGCCAAGGTTTGGAGAGCAAAATGCTACTTGTGCCGAGAGGGGAAGGAAAGGTAGAGGGAAATAAGCTGTGTATGATGCAGCCGCTAGAAAGTCAGATATTTCAAATGAGTTTTTAGCCTCGGAAGTTGCAGAGATTTTACAGCCGTAAAAGTACTCAGGGCTGGAAACATGATGATGTCATTGTATGATTTTACTATATAATTCTGGGTACCCTGTGGCAATTTAGTATTATGAACATCTCTAAACCAGCCTTTGCCTACCTGGTCATGCAGGCAGGGAGTTCTCTGGAGGGCAAAAGGTTGACAAAATCTGCTCTGAACTTACAATATTTGAGGTAGCTTTATACTGGACCCCTGAAAAAATTGTTAGAATATGATGTAAACACTGCATAGTGGGAGTACAGACGTACCTTGGAAGTCGAATGAAATCCATTCCAGAAGTCCGTTCAACTTCCAAAACGTTCGACTTCCAAGGCGCGGCTTCTGATTGGCTGCAGGAGCATCCTGCAGTCAGTCGGAAGCCGTGCTGGACATTCGACTTCCAAAAATCATTCAAAAACCAGAACAATCACTTCCGGTCTTTGATTGCTCGGGAGCCGAAAGGTTCGATTTTACAGGTGTTCAGCTTTTCAGGTTCCACTGTATAGATAAAGTAATTCTAATTATATCATAGTGTTCACTGTGCCCAAAATTATGAGGAACGGAACAGGCATTTGATTAAGTAAGAAACAACAGGCTGTCATTTACCATTGAAACCTTTCTAGCAACTGTTCCAGCACTTTTAAGACCCAACCAAATGTTGGTCAGGAACAAGACTTTGAGCTCATCAGAACTTTTCTTTAGACTGTAGACCAGGGGTGGGGGAAATGCTGCCAGATATAACAGGATCGACATTTCTGGTGCAAAAAGACCTCTGCTTGTGATGGCATCCTGGGGTGAATGGAGGAGTAACGATTGCTCTCGCTTTGAAGATAGCAGCCGTTTGGTTCTTCCGCTGGTGTACCTGCAAACCAGAGCTGGGGGGGGGGCGGGGGGGGCTTTCTCTGTATGAAAGCTGCATGCTGGTAGTGGGTGGAACTTGCCATAGTAAAGGTAAAGGGACCCCTGACTATTAGGTCCAGTCGTGACCGACTCTGGGGTTGCGGCACCCATCTCGCTTTATTGGCCGAGGGAGCCGGCATTTGTCCGCAGACAGCTTCCAGGTCATATGGCCAGCATGACCAAGCTGCTTCTGGCGAACCAGAGCAGCGCATGGAAACGCCGTTTACCTTCCCGCCGGAGTGGTACCTATTTATCTACTTGCACTTTGATGTGCTTTCAAACTGCTAGGTTGGCAGGAGCAGGGACTGAGCAACGGGAGCTCACCCCGTCACGGGGATTCGAACCATCGACCTTCTGATTGGCAAATCCTAGGCTCTGTGGTTTAATCCACAGCACCACCCGCGTCCCTGGGACTTGCCATAGCACAACGTAAATCGGATTTATGCGACACATCTCTATCCAGGCAGGTTAGAAGCATCAACCCAGTTAAATCCAGACAAGAATATGTACGGAGATTATGCAGCAAGATTGGGGAGGGTCGTGATCCGGGGAGGGAAATGGTCAAGGAAGGAGGCAGCAAGGAGAAGCCTGGAAGGTCCCTGAACCCTGGGGTGTAAGCTACACCTTTGATGTGGATTTTAATGTAATTAATGCATATACTGGCGCTGCTCACTAATTTGCAGCACAGTGGAAAACGTATATGCTGTGTTAGCAGAAGCCGAATTTGTAAATGACGGAATATGGCTGGAACAGTGAAGTTGACGAAGTCTGTAAGACCCCGGAGTGTTACTTGTATACATCTAGACCAGACTACTGCAATGCTGTTTATGTGGGGCTGCCTTTGAATAGGGCTCAGACCAGGGGTTGGCAAGGTTTACCTCGCCTGGGCCGGTTCACTCCAGCAGAGATCGTTCCATGGGCTGGATTGTGCGCACGGGGTCGCAATTTCCGGCACCTGTGCAGATGCGATTTTTGGCATCTGAGCATGCGCAGACACGATTTTCAGCACCACGGAAGTGAGTCCCTGTGCCGGTTTAGCACAGCACACAGGGACTTGCCAAGCGGGCAGCTCGGTTCAGGGGCCGCTCATGGGCCGGTTAAACAACCCCCATGGGCCTTAGGCTGCCTTCCCCTGGCTCAGACCCTTGCCCTTGTGCAAAATGCAGCAGACTGGGTACCTGCTGGGGCTGGGCTCTTATATCGGAGTAATAGGTTCCATGAATTGCACTGGCTGCTTGTTGGCTTCCAAACCCAATTCAAAGTACGGATCATAACTTCTAAAGCCCGGAACAGTTTGGGACCAAGTTTGGGCCATTTTACCCGTATGGGGCTGCCAGGCCTTGAAATCGGTTACCGAGCCTGTGCCTGCAGATTCACCACAATGTAGTCAGGCTGGAGGGTGCAAAAGATGTTTTTTTCCAGCGACAGCCTCTCAACTATGGAACTCCCTTCCTCAAGAGATACGTTTTGCTCCCTCCTCGTCTTAAGCAGGCCCTAAATATATTTTCACTCCACCCGAGAAAACTGGGGGTAGTTTTTTAATTGAATATTACACTCAGTATAGTATTGGGATTGTTGGCTGTCTGTGATTTCTTTTTTGCTAGTTTCATATTTTTAGTTTTAATTTGTAGGCTTTTAATGAGTTTTTAAACATTTTATACTCTCTTGATTGTGAGCTGCTTTGAGAATACTTAGGGTTTCGAAGAGAGGCAAACGTTAATAGATATTAGTATTAATAGTCTAACATTCCTTAAAAGCTTGGTTCATCTGCTTTTTGCTGTCTTTTCGTTTTATATTTTTAAACCTCGAAGCCTATTAAGTGTAACGTAAGAAAAATAAATGAGCTGTTTTGCAGCTAGCACCCCCCCTTCCAATTTTTTCCTTTGTTGAACTCCCTTCACTTTTGTGTTTTCATATAGTTTTGGGCACGTTATAAAAAATACAGTTGGCGTTATAGTGTGGACTTTTCACATGCATGCATTTCAAGTTTCGGAAATGACACTGTAGGCTGAGACAGAGGAGTGCAATGTGCTCAGGATTAGTCACATTCTGCCTGCAACACTGAACTTAAATGAGAACTCTTAAGCAAACTCTTTGGCCCCACCTTGGTAGTGTCAATACAAACTCCACAGCCAAGATCCAACAAGGATGTGGATTATTGTTCTTACACACATGCCTCAGGGCTGGCTTGGACATCCTGTACAAAGCCCTCGTCTAATAAACGGGGAAACAGTTATAGCTGGATATCCAGCCTAAAGTGGGATGGGGTGGAATAAATTACCCAGCTAAAGTGAATCCAGTTTTCCCACGCACATTTCAAGTATTAGTACATGTCGATTGCAAATGTACAGATGTACAGTCTCACTATGCTACCCTAGGAAACTTCAGTTTCTTAAAGAAAACTTTGTGCTCTAGAGAATGGAGTATTATTTATACTTCTTCTGCCATTTGCCAAACTAGATTAGGATGGTAACAAGAAAGCAGTTACACGATGTTTCCAAACCTGATTCCCCCGGCCTCGGCATACTGATAGATCTGTGTATTTTTGGCGTGTGCAGCTAAGCCTTGAAGAAACAGGTACTGAACAGTTTCTCAGTAAATTGGGAAATAAATGGTAATGCTTGCAGAAACTCAGCAACTTGCAGAACAGGGAAGCAGGCACACCCAGTGGGCAACTCTAGAGAATATATGGCATCTCCGGCCCTTAATATAGGACCTTGTTTTGGTGTTAACTTGGTAGCAGAAAAGTAGCCCAAAAACAATTTGCTGTGGGTCATGTATTCAGTTTTGCGTTCAGGTTTTGATTAAGCCAGAGTATTCTTCAAAGTGCAGTCACTGAGTTTTCAAATTAACTTATTGATTCTAGGTGGAGGAAGGCGAGCCTGCTTGATTTCTACAGCTGATTAATTTTCTTCTCTTTGAAGCTGTATTTCTTCCAGAATGCAACCGGAACACCTTCTCATCCCACGCCAGCTGCTCATTTCGGCAGAAGCACACCGCCTCACCCGGCCAACCACTCCAACTCACATATTTGAAAGGCAGCTGGTAAGAACTTCTGGCCATCCCGTACGGCATGCAACAGATGCTAAAAATGCCACTGGGTGTCAAATATTCTTTGTCAAAGTGCCCACTGCTCCCCAATCCCCACCCCTACCAATGGAAGCATAGGAACTAATGTGCTTCTGGGAGAGGTAACAAGGGGTTGGCATCTCTCATCTTTCTCCCTTGGTGCATGCCCTGCTGACAAGACCTAAAATCTCTGTTGCAGACACTTTCATCATGAATGTCTGGCCTCAGGGAAAGCCCATGGGCGAAGGACGGTGCACACTCATCCAAGAGGCAAGGAGACACCTGAGCTGGAACAGGGACCAAGCTGCATCACCTCACCATTTCAAGACTTTTGTTGTCCTACTTCAGCCAGCCATGTCACTAAGGTGCCCAATTTGCAAAGAACCCGACTTTTGGAAACAAATGTAAAGGCCTGGCTGTTAACATCACAAAATGTTACTTGGGGTGGATGCAGCTGCTCTTTGCTCCTTCATCACAGGATGGGCCTGCAGTCCTGACACGGCTGCAGAAAGCGACTGAATGGAGTGATTATCTATTGTTCCCTTTCCAGTTAAATCTTTGGTAACGGCGGGATGTAGCAGAGTCAGCTGATGGCTGAGACTTTTTAGATCCTCGGTGAGTAAGGGTGGATGATCAGGAATAGAAGTAAGAGCTTCTTTGGAGGGAAGCTTGAATGATAGGGAGGTTGAGCACTTCAGATTACTTTGATTTACTTTAGCTACTTGATTTTGTTTTCTATGGAAAGCTAATTTAAATAAAACTGCCTTTTAAGAGGAGTGTGGCTCTTTCCCAGCTTCTTTTCCAGGCAACACTGTCATCCTCTGTGGCCACATTGTGTAACACAGGATCAGCGAAAGTAGCCATGTAACATGCTGTCTTTGTCTGTGAAAGAGGGTGACCGAAAATCTGGTAGAAAGAAGCACCTAATGGCATGGGTGGGAAACTACTGGGTTTCCTCCTCGGGGATTTTGTAACCAAGTCTGAGGTCCTAAAGGCAGCCTTTGCACAGAGTGAGAGTCTCTTAACTGTATGTCAAAAACAGAGGCTTGTATTTTGAAGATGTGAGCGAAATGGAAATGAGCTTTGTGGAGTCACATCAAAACCTGAGGTGGGGGAAACCAGCCACTGTAAACAAGTCTTCAAAACCCTCCCAGTTTTATTCAATAGTCACAAAATCATTGATCAGCCAGACCTAACAATTGACTGTGTAGACCCCACAATTCAGCCACTATGGAGCTTCTGCACAAGACCCCTCCTCCCTCCCCCCCAAATTCAGCCCACCAAGCCCCTGTTGGGAGCCAAAGGAAACTGCCTAAGTAAAACACACTCCCCCCCCTCCATAAAACGGGTCCCTGCCAATTCCTTTCGAACATGCCAACTGGTGGCTCTGAAAGGAACAAAAGAAAGAAAATACCATAAATGGTTACAGGTTACACATACAAAGACTACAAAGGGCTTCCATAACAGATGCCAGAACCATCTACTCTAAGAGTCCCTGGTGGCTACTGCAGGGAGCAGGCAAGTCTATATACTAAGCCACTTGGCACCCAGTCCCCACTGCCTGCCCAGCTGAAGAGAAAAATGGACTAGAGACAGCAGCTGCAACAGCCTAGAAAACAGGGTGGAAATGGAGCCAGAACTGGGCATAGCCGTCAAGATGAGCTGAGCAACAGGAAACTGATACACAAACTGTTCACTTTCAGCCAGCAACCTTTTTTTTTCTTTTTGGTACATTCATGTTTTAAATTTTTTTAACCCTTTGATGCTACATCGAGATTCCCCCCCGAGACAGGCAATCATCAGACCGGCTGATAAGATACTCGTGGCACAACAGTCCATCTCATTTCAGATGTTCTTCCGGAAGCCCAAGATCTACAGCAGTAAGTTGCCAGAACTCCTCACAGAGTCAGCCAGGAGGGCTTGTTGGCCTTTTCTTTTCCCTCGTGGCAGGAAACACTTCCTCCTCCTAAGTCTTAGCAAAGCAATGAACCCGGAGGTTGGGTTGGGTGGAAGAAACCAACGCACAGATGGAAGGATGAGCAGCTGGATTTTCGCCTGTGCCCACTCTACAGCCAGCTGCAGCCCCTTCGTTCAAAAAACACTGGGAGCAAGGATGAAGGCTCAGGTTACTAGCGCTGCCGCTGGGCTGTCCACAGTACTGCTGAGAAGCCCTGTTGCAGCTTTGCTCTACAACCTGTGCCTAATGCTGATCAGTCATGGAAGATTTGAAGAATGATACCACTAGCGACATGATTGGTTGTAAGACACAGTGAGCGCAGGAACTCAGTCATGGTTGAGAAAGTTGAAGTTTCCAACATTTCATAAAAAAGTGTACAAGTCTGCTATCAAAGAACGAGTGGGGGGTGTCTTCTATTGTACAAGGGTCAGAACATCTCTGGCAAGCCTAATTTTTTTTTTGGAGGGGGGAGGCAGGGGGTGGAAGAAATCCAGAGAAGCAATTGCCAAACTGAGGTGCAGAAGGCAGGTGGGCAGGGCGGAATTTTTTCTTCTTCATTTGGTTTCCTGGTGCTGTCAGTTCAGAGGATCAGGGGTGAGGGTCTCTTAGCTCCCATAATGCATTGTGTTGGTTGTGATGGACATGGGAGATGCCATGGAAATGGCCGGGCCTCCCATAGTGAACTGACTGTTGACAGGATAGTGAGCACTTGATGTTCCTCCACTCTGACCACTAGATGAACCTGCAGGAAAAAAAGAAAAAAGTTCAGAAGTCTCATATGTAAGGAATCAAGTCAGGTTTCTAGCAGAAATAGAAATCCTGAGCACTAGACCACTAGCTTTATACAGTGGTACCTCTGGTTGCGAACGGGATCCGTTCCGGAGCCCCGTTCGCAACATGAACAGAACGCAACCCGCGTCTGTGCGTGCGCAGGTCGTGATTCGCTGCTTCTGCGCATGACATCATTTTGAGTGTATGCACATGTGCAAGCAGCGAAACCCGGAAGTAACCCTTTCCGGTACTTCCGTGTCGTCACAGGATGCAACCCGAAAAGATTTAACCTGAAGCAAACGTAACAAGAGGTATGACTGTGTGTGTGTGTGTATATATATATGTATGTATGTATGTATACACACTGGGAACCTCTATGAGGGAGCTAAAGAAACTCTAAACTGACAGGTTTCAATATAAATTCAGATTCTTACTTTTGGGCGTTACATGGTCTGCATACATGGTTGAAAAATGAAATTCAACCAGCTTGGGCCACCACACTCTGCAGAAACAAGAGGCAAAGTGATATGGCATGAAATTCTGTAGGCAATAGCTTGCTGAAGTTGATAGGAGACTGAAGCTGTCATGATATAGCCCACTAGCTTTTCGGTCCATGCATCTGAGACGGTGAATGCTTGTTTAGGGAAGCCTCTGTCACAATAAGCCAAGTCAATCTCTTCACCTACCCAATTCAGCTATTAATTCACCCATCACGAAGCAAAGTAATTTGATGCCAAAATGGGATGCTATAAATGTTCAGTGTTCACATTACTGGCATTTTGGGGATATCTAGTTTAAGCTTCAAGGGTGATATAGTATAGTCAAACCTCAGTTCTCTAACAGCTCTGTTCCTGAATGCCGAAAACCTGGAAGTAAATGCTCTGGTTTTCAAACATTTTTCAGAACCCAAACATCCAACATGGCTTCTGCTTGAGTGCAAGAAGCTCTTGCGACCGATCGGAAGCCGTGCCTCGGGTGTTGAATGTTTTGGAAGTCGAACAGTCTTCCTGAACAGATTACGTTCGACAACTGAAGTTTGACTGCATTCCGCAATTAACACGGCAGCCTTTGACCTTTCTCGTTCCCAATGAAGTGCCTGATCCCTTTGCGGCCATACAGCTCAAACCCCCAAAGAAGAGAAGGCTCAACAGAGGCAAACACATCCTTTCCCCTCAACTCCAAGAAAGCCCAGACCAGGTTTACCTTGAACAATCCCTGTACTCATGATGGATCCCATCCGGGAATGGGTGTGATTGACAATCCCAGTGTTGGCTGCTCAGGAAGAAACAAAAGGAGGAGGAAAAACACAGACAGGTTCAATCTGCGCTAGGCTACTTCACTTTACCTTAACCCCCACCTCCCAAGCTGTAAGCATGCACCACAGATGGACCATTCCCAACAGCATCTGAAAAACAGGCTGTACACATAGTGAATCCCCCTCTCTGACTGCTTCTCCCACTCTGCCTCTGGCTGCCAACTACTAAGCAGAGATAAAACACCTGGACCTCCAAACAAGTATGATCTCAAATTCAGAGGCATTTTGATTCGTGACGCCAGAACTACCCGAGCCTAAGATGCCTTGGACTCAACTTGAGCCACCCCAAACCATAACCAGTTCAAAATGAGTATCTCAATTATCGAGGTCTGAGAGAAGTAGCTTAACTAGGTACAAAATAAATGTGCCAATCCCAGAATCCTGCTTCCTGTCTCTCTTGGCCAACTTCTCTAGGGCTCAAGTGGTGAAAAAACCTATAATTCACCCACTTCAGGTCTAGAAAAGTAGGCCAAGAGAGACAGGAAGGGAGAGTCTAAGATCGGTTGTTCTGCATTTACTTTGACCCCAAACCACTTCTCTCAAGGCAAAGAAACAGCCGATTTAAATAAAGTGTGCCTGGCTAAATTTCTTAAGTTTCACACTCCAATGATGAACCGGCTGTGACTGACATTTATTCTCATTCATTCTCCCCCTTCCATCACCATTTAGTGTGTAAGCTTCCTGGGGCAGGTACATGCCTATTGCTTAAGTATAATGCCAGCACTTGTTTGGCTAAGCCAGCTCACATCTTCTCATAACTTCCTTAGTTCCTTCATATTCAGGGTGACCAAGAAACAAGCCAGGATGGGGTTACAGATGGGAGTAGACACATTTGCCACAAGGGGCATGGAGTAGTTTTTATCTGTCCAGAATATGCCAATTGGTGTGTTTGCCCTTAAAGGTAAATCGTTTGCCATTCATTCCTATGAGAAAACAAAGTACAATACTCGGAGCCAAGACTTGCAGGGAAGGTAAAGCCTACTATCTACTGATAATGGGTCTCCTCATGCTCAAAAGCAAGGGATCCCACAGAGGACTACATCATGACCATCCCATCAATGATCCCAGGAGTCAACTGTGGCAAGGCTGTTCTGCATTCTGTTTTATAAGAACATTGACACCCACCTTCAGGGATGTCAGCTTGTCAGTTATGCATGTGTGAATGCACAGAGATCACAACTGGTGGTGCAGGTTGCTTAACTATAACAACTGCTATCAGTGCAGTCACACAATCTGCCTTCCTGCCTTCCTTCCCCATGGCAGGTGCCTTTTCTTTGTGATTTACACTTGACATCTATGTGGCAGTTGCAAAGTTCCCACCTCACCCTCTGCTGCACATCCCTTGTTAGCTTCTTTTCAAGGGGACACGGAGCAGGCCCCAATTCTCAAGCTAGTTCTCTAACTTGTTCCTGAAACTGGCTCTGCACCGGCCCCCAAACCCAACATGCACAACAGCACAGACTAGGCCTAAAGAACATCAGGTATGGACTCTACTGAATCTCTCTTGTTGCTTCTGCTTTTGGAACCTGGCACAGTTCAAACTATTTGAGCATATAACCCAACACAGAGAGGGCACCTTTCTGTTCCATCAGGAATCAAACATGACTGATGAGTTCTGAGGGATAGCAGTGCAGGCAACAGTTTTAAGAACAAATAAGAATGTTAAATGTCAAGCGTACTCTTCATAGGAATTACACTGTAAGCAAGTGAGTTATGATAGTCTTATGAGTTCTATTTAAAACCATTTTGTAAAACTTAAATGTCTGAACCAGAGAAATACAAATGAACTGGAACTGAACCCAAAATTCTAATTATTCAACCCAACTTCTTAGAACCTGCAGAGACACTCTTCTTCCACAGTTGGGCTTAGTGCACATGGTAAACTCAAGGACAATGAGCAGGAAGATAATTCTGTGGCCAAAGGCATGTATACCCTGTTGAACATTCACAAGCCCAGTACTTGGATGAAGTAGGGCAAAGGATCTCCTCATGACCTCTGAGCCAGGAGTAAAACCCAAAAGATCAGGTGCTCAGGAGATCTGAGAGCTGGGGCCTTCATCTCAGCCACTGACTCTCATGTTTCCTAGGATCCTCCCATTTAGATATAATCTGCTCCACATTGCAGATAAACTCACCTAGAGGAATAAGGTTGTTGTGGCCAACATTGGTGCCACCAGCAATCACGCTGCTGAGATCATAGGCTGTGGGCATCCCTGCAGCACGGGGTAGAAGGGAAGAGGGTGAGAAACGAGGAAGGCACTAACCAAGACACACACACCTAGACCTTCAAGCATCCTGCCCAGCACCGTTGTGGCAGGAGAGGCCATTACATGGTAAGTGTTACAGGCGCATGAGCCTCTCCAAGCCACACACACTGCACCACCCCTCCTCCCATAAGCTGATTTTCAAAAGGGGGCAGGCTGTTCCAGGCAGGGATAGGGTTTTTCATGCAGAAGCTCTCCTGGGCAAACGCTGCAGTGAAGCTGGGCCATAATCTGGTTCTTACAGAAAAGTAAGAGAGGGGCTTCCTCACTCCACTCCACGGTACTTGGAAGTTCTCTCTTCCCTTCTATATGTCTGGCTGGGTTGCCTGAGAAAGAGATGCCTTGCCAAAATTGCCTTTGGAGGAGGAAGGAGTTGCTGCTTGAGAACTAGCTGAACAGAAGTGGATGGAATCTGGATCTTCTCTGTCAAGGAAGGCTAGCAGCCTTGTTGGAACCATCTCAGCAACTGACGGAGGCTACAGCATTTGCTGTGCCTGGGAGAGGGGACATAGGTGTTGGCCAACTCAACTCAGACAGGTACAAAGGGGGTGAACAGCAGTGGCCAGTGGAGAGAAGCCCAATAGGAGAATGGTTGGGGGGAAGGGAAATTTTCTCCCAACAGAAGCTGGGTAGACATCAAACATACACCAGGCTGCTGTACCCCCTGGGACAATAGGAGATTTATATTTATCACACTCCAAGTCCACTCTTCCTTGAAAAAAGCAGCTGACACAGGGCTCCCAGCAATCTCTCATCCACATCTGCTTAGCTTTACTAGTGCTAAAAGGTTACGACATTAGGTGCTCAGCAGAATGAGACACAACATTGAGCAAGCTGCTGAGGGGTTACAGGCAGCTGTCTGCAGGTGACAGCAAGAAACGCGAACAGAAAAATGTCGACAGCACCAGTGCAACAGGTACTCCTCAGTCTCAGTGCTCCAGTCAGCAAATAGTAAACATCAAAACAGTCAACTGGAGAAGGAAAATTCATGTCTGCTGTGTAAGTACGAGCATCTTCATGTGTGAGCTCGGGGCAAGGGAGCCAGCTTCTTTCTGCTCTGGTATAATCTCCAACAGACTGAGGGTGTACATGCCACACAATGATCTACTGCAGAACCACCAGCAGGAAGATATTAGGGTAGCGGCACGAACACCCCAAGGTTCTTGTAAGGATAGTGATTATATAGAAGTATGATATTCTGCATCACACATGTGCCAACTCTACAGAGAGAGAGAAAGGCAGTTGCCACATCCCAAGAATACTGTTCTAGTTGCAAATGATTTGCTTGATTAATGCTATGGACACAGTGTCATCAATAGGGCTTGCCCTTGGAGGAGAAAATTTGCTCTTCATCACCCCATAGCTACTCAAAATCTAAACTCTGTGACATTAGCTAGAAAATCCTCCCACTTGTTATGCTTGCCTCTGCAGACTGCTCAATTTTGATTACATGGGTCTAAGATGTTCCTATTCTCCGCTGCAGAAAGGACTTTGAACCACCAGGATTGGATGAGATACGGCTGCAAACAAAACCAGATTGCTTGCCGCAGGCCCTCACGTTACTGTATGAGAAAGCTTTACAGCCAAAACCATTCAGTGAACCTTCAAACTGAAGGCAAAGCTCGAGCCCTGTGGCATCCAGCACTCCTGGCTGATGTCCTGACTGTCCAGACCCAAAATGACTGAGGAACATAGATGACCCATCAGCTTTGCCCAGGAGTGACAGTGAAGAAGGTACAGTACCAGCAACAGCCATCCCTGTGCTCATGTTGTAGGCGCCACCTGTGTTCCACATGTTCTCTGAAGGAGAGGTGTAGTGCGAGCCTGGCGGGGGTGAAGGAGTTGTACCTGTGTACCTGGAAGGCAGACACACACACCCTCACTCACACACACAAACACCAGCGCCAACGTCAATACTCTGGAGATCAAAGCGCCCCAGTGGCTCATCATTCTAGACATCGTGGGCCATTTCCAACCATCATCCAGAGGAGCAGGAGAGTCTTGTGGCAACTTAAAAGCACAATAAATTTATTGCGGCATAAGCTTTTGTGGAATCCATGAAGTGGGTTACACAAACTGGCATAGAGAGAGAAGCTAATACTGTGGGGCCAAGAGACCACTGAATGAAAGTATATGACATTTCCATATGCATTCAAATGCATTCTAGGATTTTATAAAAACATCCACCTTAGGTTTAAGAGAAGAACACACAGCAAAGCAAAATTCTGCTTTTATCTTTAAAAAGAGGAGACAGGGGGATAGCTTACCTGAATGTTTATGCAGATAAAGAACTGATGTTTCAAGTAGTAAAATACAGAATATCTCTATCACTCACTCACTCACTCACTCACACACATGTATTGAGCACTGCCCAATAGATAGCCATGACAATCATGACAAATGTTCAGTTGCCTATTGCAGCAGTGCTGTTCCTGCTACTTTCACTTTCTTGCAGGGTAGAGCTCGAAGCACTTTGAAAATTTGAACACACACATGGCAGGACACATAAAAAACCCCCAAACCCTCTCTACAATACTGTGTCTCCAAAAAGCTATTGTCGGTAAGAAGTTGGTGCCAGAATTCCTCTGCCACACTTTAATCCAAGGACAGCCCACGAAGTGCCATCCCATCACCCCAAAGCAGTGTGGGTCAGTGATCAGGGATTATAGGAGTTGTAGTTCGACATCATGTGGAAGGCCACAGCTTAGCCACCCTCTCAAACTAAACCAGGTATTCGAGAAGTGGTGGCGATGCATGTTGTACAACACAGAGACTTTGCCATCACATCCCACCAGTAGAAAGCAAGAGCAACTATTCTGCTTGCCACCGTTTTAAGGGCTCCTCTGTCCAAAACGCAAGATGAGGAGAGGCAACTATGCCGCTGGATTTCTAGGGCTCCAGCAGTCACTGGCCAGCAGCAAATGTCTTTAAATATCTGCACACTAACCTTTCCTCACCCACTCAAGGTAGATCACAACATAAATTAGCAAGATGTTGTTGGAAATAAAAACAAGGACTAACTAGATGTGAATATTTTAAGGCAATAGAATCTGATTTACAACAAACCAGGACCCAAATGAGGAGATGTCTCCCTTCTTCTCATCAAAGAAATTGACTCATGCTTAGATTCCCGAAGTGTGAGCAGTGAAGGGGCCTGGCTTGTGGAAGATGGCAAGTTATTCAAAATCTGGCTGGCCACTGAGGGAAACCCAGATACTGGGTGAGATGATTATGTGGGGTAATCCAGAGGGGCTTCTTATACTCTTAGCCTTGCTGAAAGGGCCCACATTCTAGTGGTTCACATTTATTGGGGGGCTCACCTCAGAAGATAAAGGAGGAATAGGAAGGAATATGCATCTTTCTGTCCCCTTGCTTTCCTCTCACCAGCAAAAAGCTATCTGACTATACTAGTAAGAAAGGAATGCATTTCTGCTCCTTTCCTACCCCCTTTGCCTGAAATCGCTGTGTGTTTTTCCAACCCAGCCCCCGATCCCTCCCAACGCAGGTCATGAAAGCAAAACGATTCAATCAGGAAGAGTTAGCTTGCTTCCCCTGCCAGTCTGCCCAGTGAAGACTTGCTTTTGAGTTACGCAGAAGTAGTTCCCTGAAAAGCGGTTCCTCAAACACACTGCATCCTCACTCACACAAGCACACATTTAAAAAAGCAACAACTTTATTATAGAGGTGGGGGAAAACCCTTGTAAGATTCACCGTGACATACCTGAAAAATGGGTTTTTCAGGTCAAGGAGGTTGCTGGACTTGGAGCCTGTCTGATCAACTTGAGCAACAATACTGATGTCGTAACTTTGCCTGAAAGAGAAGGGGAAGAGATACTGGTAAAGGACTCCCCAGTCCCTTCTGAAAATTCGGCAGGGCCATTTCTAATGGAGACCAGGACTTTGCAGGAGGGTGAGAGAATCTTGCTTATTGGGAAAGGAGATGGAGAAGTCCGGCAACATACACTTCCCAAGTGTTGCAGAAAGCTTCAAAGCTCAAACAAAGCCAGCTCCCCTTCTGTGCTACCAGTTCTACCTGCACGGGGGATATCTTAATTTATTGATCTTTAGCCTACTTTTCAACAGTTGTTCCTTAAGCGGGTTAGAGCTAAAGTATAACTGTAAATAAAATTAGAGTGACAATGATAAAACATTAAAAACAACATCTTAGCAGCAGTTTGCCTGAAGAGAAATGTCTTAATAGCTCATTTAAGAGGGCCTGTTTCCTGGATATATCACACGGATGCGATTTCAGAACTTGGGGGGCCATCACCAAAATGGATAATTTGGGGGCAGCCACCAGCATGATTGGATCCATAATCCTCTTCATCTTAACCGCAGGCCTCCCTGATTCTATACCTTCAGAAGTCTTTGCAATGGCAATAAGCCAGCAGACACGAAGGAGTGTAACTGGACTCAGATAAGGCCTAAAACTCAGCCTCTTTCATAGTGTGAGTCACAGGAGAAGTTGGGGCAAATCCCAAAATGTCAGGAGTGCAATGGGCTTACTCATACTGCTGGGTTCTACGAAGCAGAGTGAAACACCAAAATGACAGCTGTGACCGAAGTGAGCTGTGCAAAGGGAAGACAGGCAAATATTGCTCACAAGGCCTTTCTGAAGTGCAAAAAAACAGCTAGCAGCCAAGAAGGCTGAGCTTGGATTCAAGTTACACAAGCCCAGAAGTAAGTTGCATCTTCCTGTTGGGAAAGTAACTATTATCCCTATTTATTGATGAGAAGGTAACAACCAGGGTGAATTTGATTTAAATCAAATCAATTTAAATAACTATTTAAATCACTAGTCAGCAAGACTTGATTTATATCATTTTTTTACAGAAAGATCCTTCTGGCTGGTAAATCTTAATATTACAACCAGATGAGGGTTCGTTTTTGGAATAAAAAATTTTCAGAGTAGTTTTTACAGTTATATCAAAAATTACTGATTTAGTTATACTGGTATAAATTCATAGATAATTATGAAATTATTGTGAGGTTTAATAAGTTAACTTTATATTTGGACAACTTTTCTGCTGTACTTTATTGGACGGAGAAAAATAATCATTTCCTTAATAACAATTTAAACAATCTATTTAACTAAAACAATAACATTATAGCATATGTATGCATGTTTGTTAACTGATGTAGTTAAACAAAAATAAAAATAAAAACAGAGACTGAATTTTAGCACACATGAAAAACTTAAAACAAATCCTTATTTCCTGATGAATAGCCTTTGGACTATAATGTAACTTAAATAGAAAACTAGCTTTAGAAATATTTTTCCTCCAAAAGCATTTTATTTTAAAAATCTGATTTAAATCAAAAAATCCGATTTATATCCAAAAAAATATATCTGATTTTTTAAATTTATTTTTTAAATCATCAATTTTCCCCCACCCTGGTAACAACTTAATCAGCCTGGCACATAGCTTTGAACTGATCTTTCTCTGGTTCAAGTCCAGCACGCAACACCCTAGACGACACTGCCACTGCAGAATCTGACCTAGCTGCAAGAGGGCTTGTTTTACCATGCGGCTGAGCTGGCCCCTCTCAGCTTACCTCTTGTTTGCGATGAGCAGGCATGTCCCTGAGAGGGTGTCACCAGCCTTAGCAAAAAGTGGAGACTGAAAGAGGCACCGAACTTGGTACCAGTGGGTTAGAGGCTCTGTCGGAGCGGTTGAAAGCCAAACGGTCATTCTAGTGGAAGGAGAGAGGCAAGGGAGTCATGTTTAGACACAAGGACTTGAGTTGTCACAAATCCACATCCTACCCCTCTCAGATTGCTCTGTTTCCCAACTGTCAGCATATCCCCAGCTGCAAAGTAGCTGCACTCAGGCCTGGCTTGTCATATGCCAATCTGTTTTCACTCTCCACAGAGAAACCAAGGCTCCTGTTTTTCCTCTTCCAAGTCAGTCCCTCTTGAAAGTTCAGTTTGGTGGCAGGTGCGCATTTTGGAAGCACCTGTCAATACTTTCCTGCTTGATCTTGCTTTTAATGGTTCGTACAGTCCTTTTAGTCAACTTTTATTAGTGCTTAAATTAATTCTAAATTGATTAAATTTTAACCAGCTGAAGCTTCACTTGATTAATGAGGGCCAACTTTAATTAAAAAGGCCACAATTAATAGAAGACTTGTTACTTTTTGAGGATATTTTGGTTCCGTTATGTTAGCAGAAACAGGAAACTGAAGATATGCTTTCCTTCTAATCATTATAGTCACTTTTGTGGACTAGTGGTTGTTGAAAACAACAATTCTCAAAGCACTATAAAATTCAATCACAAAACACACGAAGTAAATACAGCTAAAACACTATAAGAATAGTGTAATAAGAGAGTATCTCCTCCAAAACACCCAACAGAAAAGGGCCGCCTTAGTCTGCTTGCAGAACAGTGACACAGCAAGACAAGCAGATATCCCAAGGGAGTTCTTTCTAGTGCTTTGAGACAATTACAGAAACAATTTAGCTATGTTTTGAAACTAATATGGCATCCATAAAAGGTAGCCGCTGCAATAGGACCTCATTAGATAATCTCAAAATCTCACATGGGAGGCAGCATTCTCCCAAGATAGCCAGGGTTTTAAAAATTAAGAGCTTTAAAACCAGCCAGTACCTTAACTGGACTTGGAATTAAAGAAAGAAACAAAATCAGAATTGGCAAGCAAGCGTTCGCTCTATCAAACTGTGCAGCCAAGAGCAAATCTAGCGTTGTGAAGAAATGCAAGCTTCCATTTACTATCCCGAGGGCTGTTTTTTTCTAAATATGTTTCCCTGCTGCCAAGTTAAACAAACATATTTACATTCATCTACCGAAGGACACAAGTCAAAAGATAATTTAATTTGAACTTGCCAGTTTACTGCAGTGTAGGAGTGATAATCAGTTATCTGTTTTATAAAATCCAAGTTCTGATGGGAGGAAAGAGCACTTTTGCCACCACTTACATTGAACCGATGAAGGCTACATCAAACCAGAAAGCCAACCCATGGACTAGACCTGAATGCAGCATGTGGAATTTGAACGGGATTTCTATCCTGGAAAACAAGAGGAGATGCCACATGAATTCACCCTCCCCCTCGCAGTCACATGGTTTCTTCTTAGTCAGCACAAAGTAAAAGGTAAAGGTAAAGGACCCCTGGACGGTTAAGTCCAGTCAAAGGTGACTATGGAGTTGCGATGCTCATCTCGCTTTTCAGGCAGAGGGAGCCGGCATTTGTCCAGACAGCTTTCCAAGTCATGTGGCCAGCATGACTAAACTGCTTCTGGTGCAATGGAACACTGACGGAAGCCAGAGCGCATGGAAACGCTATTTACCTTCCCACCACAGTGGTACCTATTTATCTACTTGCACTGGCGTGCTTTTGAACTGCTAGGTTGGCAGGAGTTGGGACAGAGCAACAGGAGCTCGCCCCGTCGCAGGGATTCGAACTGCCGACCTTCTGATCATCAAGCCCAAGAGGCTCAGTGGTTTAGACCACAGCGCCACCCACATGCATGCATGTATGTATGTAGCTGGAGATCTGAGACTGCCTCTGTCTCATATAGAGGCCATCTAAGATCTTCCTTTAAGTTGGGTCTTATCAGGCTGTGGCTCGCACTTTCTCCAGCTGTACTAATCAATAGCGTGTGGCTGCTTTCTTAAGGGTACTTTTTTTTGCTTTTTTCATTCTAACCTGAATATAAATTTTGGACATTCACATTTTCAGAAGGTTAAAAGATAAGAACCACCTCGCTGATACAGACTGGAGACATGCAAGAACTATGCATAGTCATTCTACACTAGATGATTGTATCTTGTCATTGCTCAACAGCCTTCTTCTGGAAACAAGCCCAACCTGGATGTGGGTGGGAAATAGTTAAGACAAGACTCCATTGACTTAAGGAAAGTTTTTTTTACTTTGTTTTTTTATATAGGAAGTGGCAAAACAAGAGACTCCCCATGAGACAGTACCAGAATTAAGACCAAAGGCCCTGCTCTCTAACCAACTTGTAAGACTGGTTAGACTGTTGGAAACCAGAGACTGAGAGTTCTCCATGTTTGAAACTCCCAGAGAAATATGTATGGCTTTGTCACTGCTGATTTTTAGGAAAACTCTGAAGAGATTTTTATTCTAATCTGTGTCTGATCTATTTACTATGCTAGAAGAATTTTAGCTGCTGGTGGTTTTAAGTTAATGATTAAACTGTTGTTATTTTGATTTATTTTAAAACCTTACTTAAAATTCCCTTCGTTGGACAGTGTGCCCTCAAAAACAGGTTGTCATTTTTTGAATGAACCATAAATAGCCTCAGCAGACATGGCCTGAAACCTCAACAAGCAGAGTGATTGATGGTAGAAAACACAAAGAACAGGAAGTCAACTCGAATAGTTCTTAAACGTTGGCCCTCTTGATTTTAGAATTCTTATACCATCTCAGCCCATTTTTGTTTATCCTGACCCCTGAGTCTGAGGTCTCCTGCAAGCAATGCAGGCATCAAGCCACCAGTCTGTTTCTAGCGAACCTTAATTGGTTAAAGGATCAAGGGAAGAAGACTGGGCTCCTATGCAGGACCAAAATATGGCTCAGGAAAGACTGCCAGGCTACTTTCATCTGGCTCTGCCACACAACAGTAACAATACACTCATGAAGACTCATACACTGGCATGTACTGCAGACACAATTTCTTTTTCTCTTTTCTTTTTTAAGGACAGAAACAGTATAACTTTGGCTTCTCCCAACCCTGTGTAACAGACAGCTGGGAGCCAGACTGGATTATCCCTCTTGTCTCCTATAAAGGGGATAACATACCTGTGCAAATCCGCTTCTTTGGCGTCTAAGAAGTTCACTGTGTATTTAACAGATTTGGCCATTAGAATCCTGATATCAAAGGTGTCCTTGGGAAGAGAAGCACATAAATGAAAACCTCTGGTTGGATAAGGAAGTGGAAAAGTACAAGTCCGAGCTGCTCTCCACTCACTTCCACTCCCAGACAAATGTAAAGAAGACAGAAGGTGCTTGTGAATATTATGCCATACAACAGAACAATGCCTTTCTTCCCTGCCACCCTAAGAGGTAAGCAGAGATGAGCATCATGGTTGCCAGCCTTGCTCTGTTCCATGCAAAACAGTGGCATGAACCAAGACACTCTACTCCCCCAGTGCTCAGTGCTTCCTTCAGATGGCAATACCAGTCCCCTGGTGTTTACTTGCTCCATTTGAAGAAGTCAGACCTGGGAGAAGTTACAGGCCACCCAATATGACCTTTGTTTAAATGTGTCCAACAGCAAAGGCATAAAGCTGATGGCTCTCTATATAAGAAAAATGCTCATGTCAGGTGCACTATGGTTTTCAAAAATTAAAGTATAACAGGTGTTCAAGCCATTGAGAGGAGGCTGGAAGCTTGTGGGTTCTCATCAACTGGGCTGATTACTGGTTGCGCTACTTGTGAGCAAGTAACCAAGCTAGCACATGGTATTAGTCTCTAATGAACACACACAGGCTTTGGTGATTAGACTCCAAAAGCTGTAAACCTCCCCCCAAAAAAATTTCTTCTGACAGAAGCTCCCTTTGGAAGGCTCCGAGGACTAGAGACAGCTTTCAATCACATTTCATCCTTTCCCCTCACCATGCTCCCACCATCAGGAAGAATGTCAACTTTTGCCACAACATGTCGGTCCTGTATACCTGAAGGAGCGTCTCCACCCCCATCGTTCAGCCCGGACACTGAGATCCAGCGCCGAGGGCCTTCTGGCGGTTCCCTCATTGTGAGAAGTGAGGTTACAGGGAACCAGACAGAGGGCCTTCTCGGTAGTGGCGCCTGCCCTGTGGAACGCCCTCCCGTCAGATGTGAAGGAAATAAGCAGCTATCTTATCTTTAAAAGAAATCTGAAGGCAGCCCTGTTTAGGGAAGTTTTTAATATTTAATGCTGTATTGTTTTTAACACTCGATTGGGAGCTGCCTAGAGTGGCTGGGGAAACTCAGCCAGATGGACGGGATAATAATAATAATAATAATAATAATAATAATAATAATAATAATAATAATAATAATAATAATAAATAATAATAATAATAATAATAATAATAATAATAATAATAATAATAATAATTACTACTACTATTATGATGTCAGCATTATAGGACAGACTTACCACAACTGGCTGCCTGAAATATTCATCTACTGCTGCACCCCGAAGTGCTGACAAGTCTACCCCATGGAAGGATGGCTGATACCTGCAAGACAAAACACAGCAGGCTAGGTGACTTGGGAGGGTCCGGGTATCCAAGGATGCACCAATGTGAGGTTTCAAATACAAGTCTCCTCCCAAAGAACCAATACTGGAAAGATAGCAGTTACACTGCAGAGGACCATGGAGGTTCTTCACTGCTATCTAGAAGACTAGGAAAGATGGGACTGCTAAGGTAAGGTTTACCCAAACCTGAGTCTGTCTGGCACAGATCAACACTGCAGTTTGTTACATGAGCAGCTAGTTTTCTGTCGGATAAACTGCAGCAGTTGTGGAACTGGGCTGAGAGCACTGCTTCCTAGGAAAAGTGGCTTACCAAAAGTTAGCTTTTGTGAATTGTTCCATGTAGAGCTGCTCATCTGTGAATGGTGCTAAGTGGACATCCCCAATGGTTGGAAACATATTTCCTGAAATTGAATGGAAGATGGACATAGTTTATTTATTTACAGAAATATACTTATGGTCCCCTTCCAATTTTAACAAAGAAAAACCCCAAGGTGGATAACTTCAGGATTTGAAGGGGGAGAGATCTGGGAAAAAATTAACGAACAGGTTAAAAATCAGACAGAATGGCATACTCTGGTTTCACCTCAGATCGTATAAATGGCAGCTAGGATTGATCAGGTTAAAAAGAAAAAGAAATTGGGAAGACAGTAAAATAGAAACAAGTTAAAAGAGATAGGAGCAGCAGGTAAAAGTAGAGTGAGATTTACAAAACAAAACTGTCATTAATAATAAATCTGTTCTTGATTTATTTAATCAAATCTTGATTTATTTAAAGTGGCACCATGAATGCCTTCAAACCACTAATTTCCTTAACACTGCTGCACCTTGAGTCACTGCCACAAGCATTTGAAGGAAATCAACAGCACCTCAGCCACAACCTTCCCACAGAATTCACCGAGTTCAATCCTGACCACTGCCCCACTGTATCACCTCACCAGGAGCCCATTGAAGATGTGTCTGTTTCAAATGATGGCGGTTGTTCCTCGCGATGCATTTATTATCCACTTTCCGCATAGCTTCTTCTCTTTAAAACTGGTTTTTAAAACTGGTTTTATTATTCACTTTCCGCATAGCTTCTTCTCTTTAAAACTGGTTTTTATTTGATCTACTGTTTTTATGGGGAATGCTTCCATTGTCAGCATCATCCTTCGGCCTCTACCAAGCTTCTGATGAACAACAGCAATGATGCCTTGCTAATTATAGAACCAATAGAGGGAGCGTTTCTATAAATCAAGGCATGACCACCTTTAATTGTTCTATTATAAAGCATGAAAATTTTGCAATTCCTTCCAGTAGCAAAATTGGCTGGTTGAGTGCAGATCAGTCTGGAAGCAAAATGGGTACACCTGAGCAACTTAATTTGTAAATTAAACAAAAATAATTTTTTTAAGTCAAAGTGCACAACAAGCACCTGTGAGCCTCTGGGACCGATGGCTTAGAGGTAAGAAAATAGTAACTCATTATCTGAAGAGTGAAGTTCCAGATTTGCACTGAACAGCAACAAGACCTCCTGTCTGTGTTGCTTTTTGGGGAAGGGTGGAAGGACTATGACATGCTGTTGCCCCACTATGTAAATAACCTGGATTTTGCCACTTTGAACTAGAAACGGAGGAGGCTGAGTGCTTATCAATGAAGGCTATGACTGAGAGCAGTTATGGTGCCCACCACAAAAAAGAGGGGGGGGGGAATGGCTGGTGGATTGGAAACATCAGAAGCACAGAATGTTAGGATGTCAACTGAGTAAAAAGGGAGGAAAATGGAAGGCAGAGGAAAGAGAGAGGAAACTGGCCTGCTGAAGCTCACTGGACAGAGGTAGCATTGGGAGCAGGGGGCACCCATTGGTGCTATATGGTTAATGGAACTCCTCTCCCTGTCTATATGGGGACATTTTAGAAGGAAGGGAGAAAGCCTTTTCCCTTTCACTCTCTCCAGAGCCACTGCCACCCCAGCTAATACAACTCAGATGCTCAGGTTTAGAACAGGAAGCTAGCCATGAACCTAACCCCTCTGTAGTGCTATAGAGAACCAACACTAGGAGGCTGGCTGGACCCTGAACTGCAGTGTTTGAGGGCAGGGGTGGGCAGAAGATCGCTGGGTGATTTGCAATAGATTAGCAAGCGTTCCTGACTCCCAGTTGTTTTATCTTACCAGTGGCCAAAATGAAGAACACTAAACTGGAGTAACTTTTGCGCTAAATTACCGAGAGGTCAGTTTAGTTCAGGTACTGGAGAGGGGGGTGGTATTGTTTTTGTTTGTTACTAGGTTACGTATTTTTGTGTTTTTATATTCTAAGCCTCCCTGCGATCATCAGATGAAGGGTAGTATAGAAATTTAAATAATAATAATAATAATAATAATTTTTTATTTATACCCCGCCCTCCCCAGCCAAGGCCGGGCTCAGAGCGGCTTACAAGCAATAATAAAAACAAGATGAGTGATTACAACTTAAAAACAAAAATAAAATACAACATTAAAATAATGGAACATTAAAATATTAAAATGAAGCCTCATTGCAGGAGAAGGAAAAGAAAAAAGAAAAAAGGGGGGGGGGGAGGGAATCAAATTGGCTCCAATCCAAAGGCCAGGCGGAACAACTCTGTCTTACAGGCCCTGCGGAAAGAAATCAGATCCTGCAGGGCCCTGGTCTCATGAGACAGAGCGTTCCACCAAGTTGGGGCCAGTGCTGAAAAGGCCCTGGCTCTGGCTGAAGCCAATCTAACTTCCTTAGGGCCTGGGACCACTAGGGTGTTGTTATTTATGGACCTATAATAATAATAATAATAATTAATAATAATACTGAAAACAAATTCCCAGGATCTGAATGTGCTCAGATGAATCTTGTTGTTCAATTCTAACAGCATGTCTTTTGTATCTAGCTTGAATGGACAAACTTCGGGAATCAAGTAAAAAACCCACAAAGTAGATCTGTCAAACCTGAAGTCTGCCCACGCTTGATCTAGGGCAGTGGTTTCCAATTGTGGATTCCCCATTTTTCAAAAGCCAATTTTTTAAAAATTCTCCTATCTCTATGGTAGTTTTTGTTTTGTGAATGGTGCCACAGACTCCCTGGGTGGGTTACACGGACCCCCTGGGATCCACAGCAAGGACCACCAATTGGGAACAATTGCTCTAGGGTACATATGGGAAACCCATGCAGCCTGCACCCCAGAGGCTCCCTCTTCACTGCCCAGCAGCTGACTGGTGCCAAAGAGCACTTTGCTCAGCATGCTGCTTTGCTGCTTTGAGTGTAAGTCAGTGAGGGAGTTGGGGGGGGGGGGGAGAGGCACACAATAGGAATGCTGAGGTCGCCTTGCACACTGCACTCCTGCGCCACTGCCCAGCTGCTTGAGGCAGCACACCAAATGGAAAACTCCTCACACAATGGGATCTCAACACGCTGGGAGGAAAGGTTTAAACCTCCCTTCTCCCACCCTGATGCTCTGAGAATAGGGGGAGGGAAAGGGGAGAGATAGTGCACAAGAGAAGGGGAAGCTGAGCCTGCTTTAGGGAAGATTGGCTCCAAGCCCCACTTATCACTGGCTCCAGCCCCCCACTCCACATGGCCCTCAGGATCAAAAAAGGGAAGAGTAATAGACTGCAACACCTTCTTGCAGGTCCCACAAGTTCCTTGTAGGATTGATTTATGATATGTCTTGGGGGGGGTTGGGGTTCTTTTTTTAGCTCAGGTGTACAAGTTACCAGATGTAAAAGGGTGAGTTTTAGCAGTTTAGGAATTTGGATACGAAGGCCCTTTGCTTCTGGCTACTTAGATGTTGTTGTTTTTGGAAGTTGAAAGAATTCCCAAAATGCATGTTTACGTTGCTAGGAGGCGCCCCTTGTTGGTTTCGGAAAATCCATTGTGTAGGATCAAACTTGCTAAGTTAAAACGTTTCCATTTTACTCAATGAAGAGAGAATTTTGGGCGACTTACCTAGTGAACGCTCTGTTGTGCTACTGAAACCTGTTTGGAGAGGGAAGAGCTGCATCGGCATAGTGGAGCCTGCCGCTTGCTTCCCTTTAGTCTGGTGGGGCAAAGTGGAGGAAATTGGGCTTGGCGGATGTGTGCCGTTAGGCATCATCCAAACCAAATTCCTCTTCCTCAAGATGGATTGTGGTTGGGGGGGAACTCCCTCCCCCCACATGCACACACTCCCTCCCATACACACACACACACACACACTGTAGAGAAGTTTCAGGTCTCAATGTGCACCTTGCTGCACTCCCTGCAGTCCACTAAAGCCAATCCACTACATTACAGGAAGGGTAGGGCTTCAACATCCCTCCACCCTGCAATGCATGGAACTGGATGCACACTATGATGTCAGAACTTTAAAAAGCTTAGAAATTACAACAAAGGATCAAGTTTTCATAAAATAAGCTTCGCAAGGGACTGGTTGTGAGAATGAAGGGATTTGAGGCTTTGCATGCAACTTTTATTTTTGCTGAATTCTGTCCTGCCCTTAAACAACTACGGTAGGTATCTTATTAAATACTGACTTAACACCACTGACGCCAGATTCACTGCTGCCCCAGCCTGCAAAACAAGTGAATCAGGGCTGAAAGACTAACAGAAAAGACTTGAGTGCATGAAGCCTATGCTGTAAGTGAGCACCACATGCAAGATGACAGAACATGTTTAGTGCTTACAAACCGCAGAAATTGAGGCAGGTGCCAGTTTTCATGCTTTCTGCTGCATGAGTGAATTTGGAGCAGCTTTCTCTTAAACCAAAGGCTTTTTGATCCGAGCCCCTGCTTTAACACTGGCATACAGAAGCTTCACATGGCTTCCTAATCGTTCACTCTTTGGCCCACCTCTACTTTATACTAACATCAAAAGGTGAGTGAACCCCTGTTTAAACCATGAACAGGAAACCAGGTCGTCCCCAACTCTTCCTTCACCAGCATCTAAGGCAGACAGAGGAGAGTCACATTGAGCAATACAGAGTAGGGTCACCTCCTGCAGCCTGTAAGATTATTGCCGTATTAAAATGCACTCCCTTCATATTAAAATATTATTCTGCAGGTACTTCAAGAACCACTTGCTTATTGAGTAACCCAGTGCCATTTTGGCTTAGTGTGCCAGAAGAAGCCTTGACAAAAGCTCTTCTGCCCATCCAAACCCCATCACTGCACCACTGGTGCAAGAAGAAGTCACTTACCACTGGGCTTTAAATACTTCTTGGCATGCAGATAGCTCTCCAGCATACGTTCATTGAAAAGCATGTACCCCATTGGCTCAGAGATAATGATGTCCACCTGTTCTGGAAGGGAGACCTCCTCTACCTTCCCAGGAATGACCACAATCCGGTCAGTGAGGTTATTACTCTTTACTAAAACCTGTTGAGGAGGAAATCATGGGAGGAAATCAGAAAGAGACCAATCACTCACAGAAATTCCCCACCTGTTTGGTCCTTAGATATCTGTTGTGAGAAAGGGGTGGATACTTTTAAGGCGTTCTCTAACAGTACAGTCATACCTCGGGTTGCACGATTTCAGGTTGTGCACTGCACCGAACCCGAAAGTACCGAAACAGTTACTTCCAGGTTTCGGTGCATGCACAGAAGCGCCGAATCGCAGCCCGCACGTGCGCAGACGCGCGGGTCGCAGGTTGTGAAAGCTGCGGGTTTCGAACGTGCCTCCCCCACGGATCACGTTTGCAACCCGAGGGTCCACTGTATACCAAAAACAACATTATCCCAGACAGGTAGATAGATACTCAGGGCTGCTGCTTATGTCATCGTCAGGACTGGGGACATGGAAACAAGTTCAGCAGGTGGCTGAGCAGTTCATCTTGAACTTAAGCAATGAATTCCTCACACTGAGATGTCAGGCCAGAATCAGATGCTTTGTTGACTCTTTTTGTTATCTGCTCTCTGCGGGACTGGTAGCAGCTGCAGTACAATCTTTTGGACCAGCAGCGGAGGTGGTGCTGCAGTTCCAGACAGCTGCCACAGCGTGCAGTGTTAGAAAGGGAGATATAAAAGCTAGGAACTAAATGGCACCTTAAACCTAGGTTATGGGTGCAGCAACAGAATGTCTAGGCACACTTTTTAATAACAAGAATACAAAGCTGAAAATGAATGAACTGCAGCTAAAATATTATGTTCACTTTTCATATGGTCTAGTGCCCATCCCCCTAATATTCTTAAGAGGGTCTCTTCTCCAGTCTACAGGGAGTAGTTGGAAGTGGGGAGGCAGGAAAAGGTCCTCCTTTCCTTCCACTCTGCAGTTTTACTCTGAAATCTTAGGCAAGGTACTGCAACCAGAGCTCAGAAACTGCTCGCGCTAATGAAATTCCCTGTCACAAAATGCACCTAGAACAATGGGAGTTTCAAACACTGACAGCATGTACAGGGCACCTGGGACCCCATGATAAAAGTCCCCAGTTTCAGACACCTGGCGTCTTACAGATATGTTTTATACTTGGGTAGAGATATCCTGATACAAAAAATATATGTAGTATCTGTGGGCTCATCCACACTTTCTTTTGTCCAGGATTTAAAGCTCTGTATCCAAGCGTGTGCTCTTTTGTCCCAGTGCTTTCCCTGGGAAAACCCGTTTTACTGCTGAATCAGAGCAAATGGCAATGGGATTTTTCATTTCAGGCAAAATGTGGGCTTTCCTAGGGAAAGTGCCAGGACAAAACAAAAAAACAAACACCAATGCTCGGATATGGAGCTTTAAAGCGCCACCTGTGCCTGGAGCAAAAGGAAGGCTGAATCAGCCCTCAGCTGAAGGATGCGCATGTGAACAATTTGCCATTTTCTCCTTTAAATAAAAGCAAAAAGTAGAACCATGTAACTGTTGAGTTGGAAGGGACCCCGAGGGTCATTTAGTCCAACCCCTTGTGATGCAGCAATCTTTTACCCAACGTGGGACTTCAATCCCCTGGGATTAAGAGCCTCGTGCTCTACCGACTGAGCTATCCCTTCAGTCTAGTGCATCAGAAGGGATGCAGGTTCCTGCCATGTGTGCAAAATACAAGGAGCATTCCTAAATGCTAAAATAGTTTGAATAGCTTAAAGGGATCCCGAGTATCTTCCTTGGAACAGAATGCCACCCACCGTGTGGAATGCCCTCCCACCAGATGTCAAAGAGAAAAACAACTACCAGACTTTTAGAAGACATCTGAAGGCAGCCCTCTTTAGGGAAGCTTTTAATGTTTAATAGACTATTGTATTTTAATATTCTGTTGGAAGCCACCCAGAGTGGCTGGGGAAACCCAGCCAGATGGGCAGGGTATAATTATTATTATTATTATTAGCAAACTTGCAGCAAGGATTAAAATGGCTCAGGTGTAGTAATGAATTAGAGGCCCACCGGCATTTTAGACATGTGCAGAATCAGCCTAATTTGGGTTTAGCCCCGTTCTGATGAGACATCACTTCCAATGCTAAATCAGAAATAACAATCCCACCTTCACAAAATGGTTGTGGAGAAAATTTGGAAACGTGGAAAATTTGGAAATGCGTCCACAAAACTCAGTACTATAAACATGGGACGTTCCCTACAGTATATTCACAACCAGACTGTGAAGTAGGTTAGGCTGATCCAAAGTGAATTTCATACGTGTGCTCCAAAACTTTCCTCTGGACTTCTCCCCATCTTGACCTTCGAGATAATCTGAGCCAGATCATCATATAAAATGCACACAAGCCGGAGGAGCTAAGAGCATGGGAAGTCAAACAAAGATTTATGATTTGGCTTAATATTTGGACTGTTTGATTATTTTATAATTCAGAATGTTTTTAATGTGGCCATTATTGGATTGTTAATTTGGAAAACTTAATAAATATTGTTTTTAAAAAATAAAAAAAATGCACACAAGCAAATTGATTGTATGGGGGGAAAGATTATTAATTCCACCCTTTCATCGAAGCCTAGTTTCTTCTCAATGCCTAAATCAACACCACTTTCTCTTTATAAGGATAGGGCAGCACAAGGAAGAGAAGGGAAACTGTCCTGTCAGCTGCAAAATGTCAGTGTTTGTGACCTAAGTATGGGTGGATCCCCAGAGGCTTTTCCATAACCCTTGAAACATCACTGACCTCTGCATGTTGAGCCATTGTACTGGCTTCCACTGCATAGATTTTTCTTGCTCCGGCCTGTGCTGCGAAAAACGACAGGATGCCAGAACCACAGCCAACATCTAATACAATCTGGTGGGGAAAATGAACAGACAAGACGTATAGTCAAGTCACTAAGCACAAGCAAATTCTCCCTCCTCCCGAATGACTTTGTAAATTCATTTAATATTTGTATAACAGGAAGTTAGTATGTAACACAAATTCTAACCAAACCAACTGCAAAATTCTAAAGTGTGGAATATTTCCATCTTTGAAGGAGGCAGTTCCAGTGCCCAGAGATTTTATGTCGCAGTGTCCTCATATTAGAGAACAAGCCAACCAGCTAGAAGCATTTAAGCATAAGATTTCATTCTATGACCTGTCCTGACCTAGTCAACATTTCTTCACTGACCCTGGAATTCCACTGCCCAGCGGTGGTGTACAGACAGAATTTCTTAGGATTCAATTCAGGACCCTTGCCATGGGTGTCAGGCCACATCTATTTTTAAATTTAATGTTATAAACTGCTTTTCAAATGCTCACATGTTATACCACTTTTCAAATATGCGAAATAGATAACATTTATTTTGAACACAGAAGAAATGCAGCCTGGGTGTGAAACTTGCAGACATTTGGTCTTGCCTTTCACGAACTCTGGATTATTAGGAGGTGCCTGTACTGCTTGCATCATAAATACAGGATGCACTCAGAAAGTGCCAATAGACTCCACCCCCTTACCTTGTCTTTAAAGTCACTGTGGTTCTGCAGGATTGCTCGCTGGTACGTGCCTGTTCTGACATAATCCTGCATCATATTTTGCTGCTGAGATAAGTATCCATAAAACTAAAGGGAAACAAAAAGCCTCTGCTAAAGCTGGTAAACATTTAACTCAAAGAAAGAAGCACCTCACTCGATATAAGCATTCAGTATCCAAAATGACAGCAATGCTTACAAGTAATTGCTACCAGAAGAACTCACTTCTTGCACTCACTCTCTCTCCATGCAGCAGTGCTGTGGAAGCCACTTGGAAATATTAAATGCACAGATATTGCCAGTGTGCAAGCCCTGGTAATTTTAGTTTGCAGAACTACTCTTGACACTACACTGTCCCAGTTTCTGACAACTACCAGGACATGCATCCAGCAATCTGCACAGTTGCAATTAAGGCCCATGACCTCATGATTTTGAAGAAAGCTGTGTCCACAATTTGGCCAGTTCTTTGAATGCTTTACAGCACACCGAGAATCTATGGAGGATTCCAGTAGACAAAGTTCTGCTCATCCTCCTATCTTTCCTATATCCTTAACATACAACTTTTGCTTTGCTTCCCAGAATTCCAAGCCTCCTCCCCAAATCCCTACCTCAACAGCTGAAAAAGTTAATGAGCGAGTAACAAACAAGCAGACACACTCAATTAGCAGAAGTCCCTTGTTTACCAATAAGGAGCTTTAAAAATCTCCAACTTGTAAGAGACGTACATTTGGAAATGAACACAAGGAACTTACGGTGACAAACCAGAAAAAAGCATCAGCTCTTGAATTCACCCACCTACCTGAAAGTACTGCACAGCAGAAGACTCTTCTGTACGCTCACTGAACACAGACTGCTCAATGTTGTGGCCCCGACAGTTTTTCAAGATATTATAAAATGAGCAGAAGTCTAAAAGAAAAGTCAAACACGGCCTGTTTAGTATTCAAATGTCACTGTTCAGACCCAACACAGAACTTGGAGAGCTAACAGGCAACACACTTTCTGGGGGATGGAGACTAGGATGGCAGCGAAAGGAGAGGGGCAATCGTCTCATATGCTGTGTTGAACCTATGTGGGCTATTAACATAGTATCTTGCCCTCTGACTGTATAAACCTTCACATCCTCAGCAACGAGCAAGTCAGAGACCACATAGCACCCTACAGTCAAGGCACTAGCATTGCAGATCAGACGGCTGCCCATATAAAATGTATCTGGTGCCGTCTTGAACCCAGCAAGGTTATTTTCTCCTGAAGTTGTTTTCAAGGAAACAATCTGGAGTTTCACAGCCCCTTGAGCAGCAGACGTACATAAATCAAACACAAATCTGGTGGTACGTACCACTTGGCGTTGCGAACTGTATAAGGACGCTATTACACCCCAGTGTAATAATGAAAGACTGCTTGCCCACTCGACTGCATTCCGTCTCCTTCGACACAGAACACTTGAACACGCAAACATCATCTTCTGTGGAGAGAAAGGAAGGAAAGAAGAAAATAGAATCAGTGACTCCATCAAATGCTGAAAACATTTGTCCCCTAAAAGATGGGACACAAGGGCAAATATCCAAATACAGTGGTACCTCAGGTTACATACGCTTCAGGTGAAATACGCTTCAGGTTAAAGACTCCGCTAACCCAGAAATAGTGCTTCAGGTTAAGAACTTTGCTTCAGGATGAGAACAGAAATCGGGCTCCGGCGGCGCAGCAGCAGCAGGAGGCCCCATTAGCTAAAGTGATGCTTCAGGTTAAGAACAGTTTCAGGTTAAGTACAGACCTCCGGAACGAATTAAGTACTTAACCTGAGGTACCACTGTATCTCATTCGGGCAGCACAAGGATTTACTCTTGTGTAACTGAACTCTCCCCCCCTCCCTACCTTCACCACACACACCCTAAATCTGTTGTGGGGTTTCCTCTAGCCCTCTGGAGCAGATCTGTGACTTCAGCAGAACAGGGACTTCTGCAGAAGCAAGAACCTGAATTTCAAGAACTTCCTAATCTTCATTACAGCAAAGAAATGCCTCACTACCTGTAGCCATTCCCTACTGATATTCAGTAAGGTGAGTAGCCACCTGTTCGTTCACATCAACCATATTTCTAGTAGTTACTGCCCCACAGTCCCCTTTGGTGGGTCACTTTGAAGAAAGTTCATATGCAGTCAAGTTTTTTTGGTTTGGATTATAGGAAAGCTGAACCCTAACCAGTGACAGGCTTTTGCTTCATTTACATTTCATGCATGTGCAAGGTTTGCAATAGCGTTATTCAGTTTTCTTTGTTTTGCACATATGCTACAGTGAGGGAATTCCTCCAACCTATTTTTTTTAATCTCTTATGCTTGCATATGTCCATTCATGAGAATTTTTTCCCACATAGTAAATTATATTATCTCCCTAGCAGATGTATTGCTTAATTCTCAAGTTGTGGTTTGTCAGCAATCTTCTCTCATATCCAGCCCTCCTTAAGGTGCCAGTTAGGCAGCTAGTTAGTATTTGTGAAAGCTGTTTCAGCCATTTGTCATATTTAGTTTTCAAATGATAAGGTATAAGGATGTTTGCAAAAGTATATGTTGTCCCAACTACCTATATTCATGAATTGCTTTTTTACATATGTTTAGCACAATGGATTCAAAGGTTATATACCCTATACAGTGGTGCCTCGCAAGACGAAAATAATCCGTTCTGCGAGTCTCTTCGTCTAGCGGTTTTTTCGTCTTGCGAAGCAACCCTATTAGCGGCTTAGCACTATTAGCGGTTTAGCGGCTATTAAAGGCTTAGCGGCTTAGTGGCTATTAGCGGCTTAGCAAAAGGGGGGGGGGAGCGGGAAAAAATCGGAACACTCGCAAGACTCGTTTTCGTCTTGCGAAGCAAGCCCATAGGGAAATTCGTCTTGCGAAGCAGCTCAAAAACGGAAAACCCTTTCGTCTAGCAGGTTTTCCGTCTTGCGAGGCATTCGTCTTGTGGGGCACCACTGTACAGCAACATCGCAGTGGGCTCCTCTAAAAGTAGGTAGTTCTTACTCTTGCACTCTTAAAGGTAAACTTTTGAGACTGTAAAATATGTTCTCAATATTAATTCAGGAAAAAGATGTGCATCAACTATGAGAACTTTTGGAGAACAGTGCCTAGCCCCTAATACTAATTAATCTTATATAAACAAGATAAAATGAATAACCCACTGTAGATTCCAAGTCAATCCAAACTCTTCCTAAACATCTTAAAAATCAATTCAGGGTGCACTGTGGGCTGAACAAGTTAATCACATGCTGGCACAGGTTAACAAGCAGAATAATTTATTCAGTCAACAGTTTAAGTTTAACAGTTTTGGCAATACTCTGCTCAGACGCTAGTCCACTTAATCATGGCCTGAGGAAAAGCAGCCCTGAGCATGTTTTGAGTCAGGATGGCTTGTCAAAAGAAAAGGGGGAAAGGAAGGAAGAGGGTTCACCTCTGTCTTGCAGCATCTATTCAGCAGTGTTTGCATCTGCTGTGGATCATAATGTCTGAGTGTCTAAGAAATTATTTTGATGTCAAAGTGCCTTCTCCAGTAGGGCTCTCTCCAAACCCTTAAAACATATGGAGAACCTCTGTCCCAGGTAACTATCGGAAGGCTACATCCATGCCCACCAAGGATGTTGCAGAACCACAACTGAATTCACAACGAGGCAGCAGGAGAAAACTCAACTGTTTCAGCAAATGTTGATGTTGGTTTTAGCTAAATATCCTGTTATTTTTATGAAAGCACTCTTGTGGCAGAGCAAGCTGTCTTATATGCAGTATTCAAAGAAATCTGATTAAGATTTCATAAATATATTTCAGGAATCAGTGAGAATAAATGCAATAGCTGAGCAATGTCATAAAACACAAGCCCGGAATGCAGTTGAAAGCCAGTAGTCAAGGCCTACGTGTCTTTTTGCGCTACTGAATCGTTGCCAATTTAGGTGCACAACTGTGAAATTTCTATTTTGTTCTATATTCACACGTAAAACTTGAAAAGTATCAGAATTTTCCAGAAACAAGGGCTGGTAGTTACTGGAAAGAAAAACGTTTTTCCATGACCTGGAAAGTTCACTTGACAGGGTCTAAATATACGTTGAAGCATATCATGATGCAATGCATCTTGCATTCCCTTCCTTTTGAAGACAGGTGCTGGGTTAAACTGGGGTTCACATTCAAAATGCTCAATAGTGTTCAGAACACTCCAGAATAAAAAGTGGCGTGCCTGAGTCATCAAAGACAGCACGCGGCTTTCTGCCTCGCATCTTTTGACAGGGAAATGGGTGCAGGGATCAAGATGGGTTCGTGCTTTTAAACTGGGCCTTCAGCAATGTACCAAATCCCATTCTAATATTTCAAGGCTCATCTTGAATTCAAAAGCTCAACATACAGTGGTACCTCGGGTTACATACGCTTCAGGTTACACACTCCGTTAACCTAGAAATAGTGCTTCAGGTTAAGAACTTTGCTTCAGGGTAAGAACAGAAATCGGGTTCCGGCGGTGCGACATATGTAACACAAAAACAGCGACAATTTGTTGTTGACAAAGGACAGCTGGACATATAAAGGGCCCATTAGCTTAGGGCCTCATCAAACCTAAATCTGGCCCTGGACGAGGGGGACACAAAATGACCACAATAATAATCCCTGTAATCATAATGAAACCTATACAGTGGTACCTCAGGTTTCATACGCTTTAGGTTACAGACTCCGATAACCCAGAAATAGTACCTCAGGTTAAGAACTTTGCTTCAGGATGAGAACAGAAATTGTGCTTCAGCGGTGCAGCAGCAGCGGGAGGCCCCATTAGCTAAAGTGGTGCTTCAGGTTAAGAACAGTTTCAGGTTAAGAACAGACCTCCAGAACGAATTAAGTACTTAAGCCGAGGTACCACTGTACTACACCATAGGAGGCCCAGAATCCTACCCTGAGTGGCTCAGAAAAGAAGGCTCTCTCCTTTTGAGGTTGAGTATAAGTGGTTACTCAAGTAGCAAGATCAAACATAGCTACACTTTCCTTAAAGAACAAAATTCCAATTGCTGGGGCTTCTAAATAATATAATCCTGGGACCACATCAATCTCAGTTATTCCTACAGTACAAAAAAGAGTGCTTCCTGGAAATGAACATTCATTTCCTCAGTTGGAAAGGAGCACCAGGCTGTGGGCACCACACACATTCACCCTCACAACCTCAGATTGCCCCACAGGCAAGCATTCACTAGGGAAGCAGTCAGAATACAAGCACAGAATGTCACAGCATACAAACACAGCTTCCTTCTGGTAACTCCAGTGGGCACTCTTGTAATTCATTTTAGTTTATTCTGAGCATCAAACTGCCCTCTTGGCTCCTGTATAATAAATGAATGCAACAACCAGGGCAAAATAGTCTGAAAGTGTAAAGACACTGTGCAATTTTTATACTAAGAGTTCGGAGAGGGACCTGACAATTTTGAGGGTTTATTTCCTTTTGTTTGTTTTTTTTTATTCTAAAGCTCTGCTCATTCCCCTGGACAGATTATGGCATGTTGTGCTGGGACAAAAAATCGAGAGGACAGGATGGAGGTGAAGAGGAAAAAAATCAAGAGTTCCACCAAGCAATCTCCCTGCCAAGAGTTCCACCAAGCAAAGAGCTGCCAATTCAATGACAGGTCAGAGACAAGGCCATGAGCTCAGTTGGAGTCATTTTACTGCACAATGTAGTAAAATTAACACAATGAGGCTTGGTCTCCCTGAAGACATAAGCAGCCAGGATAGGATATGAACAATGCCTCAGACTGAAATTGACTGGAAAGGCAAGGGTTAGTCCAAGACAGGGAGGGGATAAAAATCCCAGAGCAGTTGTGTGCCTTGCAAAGAACACAATTCAGATCCTAGAAAAGAGAGCCCTGCCTTTTCAAGATTCTGCTTTTGAAAGCTATTCAATGTAAATGTCTCTCATGCACATTAATTAAGCTGTCAAGCTGGGCCTCCAAGTTCTTTGTGAGTGATAAAAGGGGCACAGCAGATGTGTCCTGGGCTTCCATACACTGAGCACAAAGGGGCTGAATGCTTGGTGAATTCAAAAAGGCCGCCAGAGCTTGTCACATCAGAGCTGGATTCATGAGATGAGATGCTTGCCTTGCTTCCACTCCAGAGTCCAGCTTTCTTCTTCCAATAGCAGGCTTATTCCAAGGGTGCAGCTTGTGTCTCACCCACCTCCCAAGATTTTATCTATGGTAAGCTCCAATGCTAGTACTGCAAAGCCAGAAAAAGTTGCTGCATTGGAAGACATTCTTCCTTAGGTACTTTCTCTGTGTATTCCCAGCAAGTGCCAGGCTTAAATACAGAAGAGGAAAAATCAAAGACTGTTTATGTTATTATGTGATTGTTGTTCACAAAACAGGAGAAGCATCTCGAATAAGCATAAGCAATCCAAATACGGCCAATTTAGATTTTACTTTTCCCAACGTTTAGGCTTTACTGCTGTGAAACGAAATAAAATACTTTCAACTTGTCTTGCAATGATAGTGGCATGCCTCAGACACATTATATTGTGGTATGCCTCAGGCACCATTTCCCCAAGCAATCCAGAGTTGCAAGCAGAACAGTCCATGAAACCAAAGGCTGATCCTCACCCGCTCTGTTACATCCCAATAATCCTTTCCCTAAATAAAGATTAGTGGCTAGGTGCCTCACACACCACTACACCAATCCCAACAACCAGGAATGTGTGGCTGTCACTGGAGACCCAACATGGTTGTACTTAGTTCAAACACAATCTGTAATCATGTTCTGAATATGATTTAAGTAGGGCATATATGGAGCAAGCAAGAGAGTAAGCATGTCTCTCAAGGTGGCTACTTGTCCTGGGAAAGTGGGGGGGAACCTCCTTTTTGTACGACTCACAGTTGGAGAAGCACCAAGGAATTTTAGTCCTCAAAAAAGCAGATGGTGACAGCAGTCACGAAATTAAAAGACGCCTGCTTCTTGGGAGAAAAGCGATGACAAACCTAGACAGCATCTTAAAAAGCAGAGACATTACCTTGCCAACCAAGGTCCGTATAGTTAAAGCTATGGTTTTCCCAGTAGTGACGTATGGAAGTGAGAGCTGGACCATAAAGAAGGCTGATTGCCGAAGAATTGATGCTTTTGAATTACGGTGCTGGAGGAGACTCTTGAGAGTCCTTGAGACTGCAATAAGCTCAAACCCATCCATTCTGAAGGAAATCAGCCCTGAGTGCTCACTGGAAGGACAGATCCTGAAGCTGAGGCTCCAATGCTTTGGCCACCTCGAGAAGAGAAGATTCCCTGGAAAAGACCCTGATGTTGGGAAAGATTGAGGGCACAAGGAGAAGGGGACGACAGAGGATGAGATGGTTGGACAATGTTCTCAAAGCTACTAACATGAGTCTGCCCAAACTGCGGGAGGCAGTGGAACACAGGAGTACCTGGCTTGCTCTGGTCGATGGGGTCACAAAGAATCGGAAACAACTAAACAACAACAACAACAACAATAAAATACAATAGCCCTTTTAGGTGCCACAAGGCTCTTTGTGGATCTTGCTGTAAAGGTACGAAGAATACTAAATAAGGAGAAAGGGTATGTTAGTGCACACAACGCTACCCTAGCCAGTGCTTTTTACATAACCTATGACTTTTTCTTAAAACACTTGCAGACAGTGTATTTATCCTAGATGTACAGAGGGCAGAGCCCAATCAAGGTTGTCTGTCACTAGCACACCCAACCCACCACAAATGTCAGTCACACATTCATCCCTTTCCCCTTGCCACTACTCTGTACTAATGAAAAAAGGCTATGCAGAAACTTCAGTTAATATTTTGAGTGTATGCAAAATATGTAGATTTACACATGTAGAGACTTCAATCATGAAATCATTACTCTGGTACAAAACACCCATGACTTACACGCCAATGTACTGGGTTGATTCCAGTACTGCTCGCTCTGCTCACACAACAGACTTCTGCTTGCACAACAGGACGTCTCCCTTGACCCATCTCCCTGGCAGCACCCCCTGCCCCACAGCACACTGCCAAAATGTGTTCCAGAGGGTTGGGGGACAGGCTGGAGCAGATGAGGGGGTATCATACTGCACAAGCATGACGTCACTAACAGAGAATTGGATATAACACACTGCATTTAAAATGCTTTGTTTAAAAGTTAAAAGCATTAGTATTCAGTAGTTTCATTTCACAGAACAGAATTATGGGGATTTTCTACAAAGGATACTTTGCTAATGTTAATGAGTAATAGGATCAGTGCTGGGGTACTGGACAGCTGTGGTCAATTACTGTATGAAACCAAGAAAGCCCTTCTGCAGATTGGCAGGCTGCCTTTCTTTGCATCATGGTGTCGTCTGAATTTGAAGAAGCTAGAGGTAACTCCTTGCTCCTTAGCCATCCTGGATTATGGCTACACAGACCTTGTCTGAGCTCCCCCAGGGTTCTAAATAAATGCCAAGAACTATGCAATCCTTTGATCAATGACATATATTTGAACACTGTTACTAGCTTAGAATTTAATTTAATATGCATAAATCCAACAAAAAAAGGCATACTTAAGCCAACTGAAAGAAATGGAATTAAGCATACCTATTTCTCCACTGGATTTCAGTCACAACTTAACTTGGGTTTTGTAGTAATACAATTCTACTAAAATAATTAATTGCAATACCTAAAGACATAAAAAAAAAATCAACTGACAAGGTTTTTTTTTAATGGCCAACCATATTGCTTTCTCTCTTGCTTATAGACCCTGAGACCACTACAATGAGTTAAATGGGTAGAATTCAATTATAACAGGGATTCTAACTATGAATGTATCACAACAAAAATTCCCTTACTGATAGCAGTTATGCAGTGATTACTCCACCTGACAGCGTGGTGTAGTGGATCCATGTTGTATATGGATCAAAGAGATTCAGCTTCAATTTTCTACTACGCCAAGTCATTATCTTTCAAGAGGAATAGTGAAGCAAATGTATGGTGAACTGAATACAAAGGAGATACCTTGGGAACTAGAAGGAAACAGAAAAGATTGGTGCCTGTCTGAACATCTTCAGACATATGAGTTTAACGTGTTAACCAAGTAAAGGAAGCAATATCCAGAACCCAGGTAGTAGGCCACACAAGTTGGGACCAAAGTGAAATAAAATGACATGAAGCACCTTAACTATTACATCTGTATCTCATTCGATAACTGAATAGTGGATAAGGTACTTGATTTCTTCCGAGGTTTGGCTCCACCACTACAGGCTGAGCTGGATTCTGGCTATTGCTCCATTTACTTGGCTAACAAATATAAACACATAATACTTCATGTTTGTGGGCTCAGAGCAGGCATTGTTTTTTAGCCTTTAGGCCAAGACCCAATACCAAGCAGAGTGTGCTCAGGGGAGGCACCAATCTTTTCTGTTTCCCTCTAATATCCATGTATATCCTCCTCTTTAGCAGAAACAACATCCTCACCAATACTTAGCATTTATATGATGCTTTGGAGGAGCCAAAGGATTTCACATGTTTTACCTTGCAACCCAATGATGGAAACAAGATTTGCACAAGGTCTCCTATCTTCACAGTCCAGTCTGGACTCTACACTACACTAGCTCTCTAGCTCTTCCAGGTCTGCATTCTCCATCTCTGTATGCTACAGCAACACATACACAAGTTCTACAACCCTGCTACATACGATGCAAATGTGTAAGAGGTATACAGTCCCTAAAATTCCCTTCTCCTCTGAAGAACTGGTTAAGTCCTTAGTTGTGCTAGGCAACAGTGGGACTTTATAATGCATAACATTACTTAAACAGTCCCAGTAAAGAACAGAATTTAGCTAAATTCTGCAGAAGCATTAAAATTGTACAGGAGTCATTACTGTAATTCTTAAATACTAAATAGTGCACGGGCGGGGAATACACATTAGTCTAATGTCTACCCAGTCATTTAGAGCTAAACTCCAGACCAATAACGTTCATAAGGAACAATCAAGCAACCTTATGTCCCTGTCTAGTTGAAGTTCATTAGCTACATATGTGGCAAGTTATTTGGAAGGGAGTACCTGCTGGATGTCTGCCAGGGTTTCTATTACACTTGCTTGCTGCTGTGCTGAATTTCTACTGGGGGACTCGCTATCTTTACTTTTCTTGTAAAACTGATACAATCTGTCTTCTCAAGTGTAGAATTTACATAGAGTATCTCTTGGGTGAGGGATAGAAAAGTTCAAAATTTGAGAAAAATCAGGTGGAAAATGCATGTTTAAATCATGAAGGCAGAAATCCCCCTCCCCCTATATATCAGAAAGCTAAAAAAGAAAACTAACAAATCTGAATTCCAGTTTATGTTTGAAGGCAATCGTATATGAAGTTTTCATCATCTTACATACATATTGTGGTATTCAACTACCATATTGCTGAAAGAGAAATTCAGGGCTGCACCTTCATTTTTTTGAAACTCTCTGGTAGATGAATGAAAAAATACCAATTTTTATCTTATTTCTGTGAAATTTAAATAGCTTATTCTTCACTAATAGAAAGCTCAGCTAACAGAATGCTAAAAATATGGTCACATCTTAATTATACAAACGCTCCCTCAGCTATATGATCAATGGATACTAAGGCTCTGAGTGCTGCTGGATTTCCAAGTAGCACTTAGCTTAAATAGTGAAGCAGGACTATCATCTGCATACAGTCGTAACGTATTTTGTTAGCAACTGGAAACTTTGCCTGATAACTGTCAGGCATTAGAAGAAACTTTCCAGTGATCAGATCGCGCTACTAAACACCATTCCTTTCTTTTCTGAAACTACCAGGAACATGTTAAACAGACCTCTAGCCAGCTCTCACATTCCTAACTTTGCCCCATCCAACCAGAAAGGATGTGTCAAATCAATCAGCTGTCACTTTCATTCAACCCCAAACAACCAAGGAAATATGGCTGCCCAGACTGAGATTCCAAAGCAACTTTTTCAGTCCTGGCTGGCCTTACCATATTTTAATCAAGGTATTGTAAGAAGCTGACCCAGTATTTCACTCATAAGGGAAATGTTTTCAAGGTATGAGAGGTGCCCCACACGTCACTATTATCACGAGCCCTGTTACTTGCCTGAATAAGGGTCACTTTTACAAGTAAGAACCTCTGTTTACATATTTTGGGTGGCAGTCAGGACAGTGACATCTCTTTTAGATTTTGCATGCAGTTGTCATGGCTGTGATGGGTCATAGGTGCCCAATCCCTGTCAAGCCCTTTCTACTAGGTGATGCCAACATATTATGTTTGTGCTTAGGGCATCTGTAAGGGGATCAGTTTGTGTATAAAAATATACTTCTAGTCCCTGAACTACCGTCAGCAGAGTGGCCCTGAGAAAAGAGACATTGGGAACCCCTGTTTTACAGCATTATTTTGGATAGGAGCCATAATTTGGTAGGAAATATCCAATAGTTTAAAGAAGATCCAATAGTTCACCTGGTATTTTTCCTTTTGGTAATTAGAAAAAAAAGTAAGTGGTAGAAGGAAAACAAGAAACTTGTTAGGGCTTAGAAAGAAACCTGGAAAAAAAGAGCTGTCAATTTCCCTTCAAATCATCTGCTGAGCATCCCTTGAAATCAAAGTCACAAGAGAAAGCATAGGAAGGCAACACAGCGAAAACTGTTGCTTGATAAACAAGCTATAGTATCCCTTTCCCAAGACGTGGGGTTAGTAGTTTGCCCACATGCCCACCAACAATACACTATGGACGGAGGTCTTTCTTGGCTTTTAACATTAAGATTTCCCTTACAACAGACTAAACCTGAGAAACTACAGGCCCAAGCATCAGGTCACTTACCCTACAAGAGTGGTTCCCAATTAGTGGTCTGCAGACCCAACAGGTCCACGTAACCCAAATGGGAACCACTGCTCTAGAAGAATGTTCTGAAGGCTGCTGCTTGAGAAGTGAAGTTTTGTCTCCTGGTAACCTGGAGCAGCAGCAAAGCTTAAATAATTCACTTTTGTGACATGGTTCGAAGGTTTATATTCCATGCTCTTTCCAGTTTTTTATATTTTCTGGAGTTGTTGATGTAATTCAGATTTTTGTCATCTTTTATTCTTTTACATATTTTAATGTGTTTTTTTATATTTGACTGCAGCCATTCTGGAGATCTTCTTCTTGAGGAAAAGAAATAACTTGTATCTATTCATTAAGTCACCAAAAGTCCAGTCTGAGGTTTGAAAGGTGTCTCTAAATGTCAGCTAGCAATTAACTTCTACAAGAGGTGAGATGGGGAAAGTATACAAGGTATACTTTCAAGAATGCTGGTAATGGGTCTCGAGGGATATTATCAAACTCTGCTTTTCTATGTGATACCAGAATTTGCTAGTGGACACCAACCTCGTGTTTGTTTTGGTTAATGCAAAATGACTGTTGCTGTTTGTTTTGCATTTGTTTGCATATTTCACAGAAAAATATCAGTAAAGCTATATTATTAAAAAGGTAATAGAGGTTGCACATTGCAGTGTGTTTCAGCATACTAAAACCAAGCACTAGAGAAGAGCGCATTGTCTTATTTCTTTGTGCTCTCTCCTGTTAGAAGACAACATGAAGTAAAGTATTGTGAGGCTTGTGTCCAATACAATGTAGGCACTAAAAATGCCTAGTTAAGGGGTCAAAAACAGCAAGCAGGACAGTGGCACTTGCAAGAGAAAGCACCTCCCATAGCAGAAATCACTTCTGTTTTTAGGCTGAACCCCTTGAACCAGCTGCTTCTAAAATGGCTGTCACACTGCTCAGTGCTGGTAGTAGATATACCAACCAGTATACAAATTTAATTAATAATAATAATAACAACAACCTTCTCTGGAGTTTTAGATTCCCTTCAAACTGGATTTTGAGAAGCTGAAAAGGTTTTAGAAGACAGCCGGAAAGACCTATGTGTAGCCTAAAGAGAGGATTAAGGAGGACCCATGTTGAGTTCTCAAATGTTTTAAACAAAAGCAACAAACAATTGCTCTGCAAATTCACATCTACCAAAGAGTTTGTTACACTGCTGCATGAAAGCAGATGTCAAAATATTTTCCTTATATTTAACCTAAACTAGCAATAATTCTGCAAAGCTGATGAACACCTAAGGGAAGTTACAGATTCTCAACCACCACACTGGATTTGTCAGAATTATACAATTCCTTCAAGATGGTGAAAGTAATCTACTGAAAAAGCAATTTTGTGTGTTTAGCTGATGGGTTTTATCAGTGGTGTAAGTTTTCAAGAGAGGGAAACCCTATTCAATCTAGGGTAACTTCCCTGTGCTAATTTGGGTAAGTTGCAAAAGAAAGTTTTATGATACCCTAGAGAGCAGCCTATTTATTGCAATTTATTTTACTTGCATTTAATAAATAAATCTAAAAACTGAAACGGCCATGCCTGCCTAATATTGTATTTGCAATTGCATTCATTCATTGTTACTAATGAACTTATGGAGCAGTCATTTTTCTGCAAAAAAATAAAAGCACTAGAAAAATGCCCACCCATTGTTGGGTCTTGCAGACAGGCAGGCCCCATTCCCCTGGACAGCCTTGCAATGAGTGAATCTTCCAAAGTCAAGCAAAAAAGAAACCAGGCCTTTTGAAAGACAAAAACCTATTCACTTGGCAGCATTTGCACTCCTGAGTCCCGCAACCTTCCCTAGAGAAACCTATCTCATACATTAGCTTGGTGGTTTCTTGCTGTTCCCTGCAACACAAGAGAAGTATGTGGCCAGCTTCATGGGGGCTTTTGTTTCAATTTCAACCAGTTAACAGGTCAATTGTCATGAAGGCAATAAACTCCTAAGCCAGCACTAAAGAGTCATCATGTATGCTGAAGTTTACCAAAATTTCCACATCACTTGTCAGACCAACTAAGCCTGAACAGGGTGCCTGTTGGGCAACAGAGTAGTCAGTTCTACTGCAGCTGTATCCCCTGACCCTGCTATTGCAGGCCCCGAACACCAAGAGCTCACTTGGTATGCAAGCTAGAAAGGATTAGAGATCATGTATACGAAATATTCTGAACCTGTCAAGTCCAGCGCTGAGTTGTAGTCACCCTACTGAGGAGTCATGATGCATTGTGTTGCAACACACAGGATTGCAGTGCTTTCATTCTAATAAAGTCAGTGGCTTCTTTCCACAGCTTCAAGTCTTTCAAGTCTCCCTGCAGTTGTCTCCAGAAGAGGCATCATCATCAAGCAAGATTGACAGCTAAAAGCACACACAGTCCACTCTTTGAGGCACTTACTGGCTAAACCTAGTAAGTGACTATGTTCTCTGCAGGTCTAAATGCAGACACTTTACTAGGACGCCCAATTCAAGGCTGATTCTGTTGTAAATATATGGATACCCATTGGCTGCATCCTGCTCCTTCCTTCATTGATGTGAGCACATTAAAAGCCCTTAGAATGACAGCATCTTTGGATAACTTCCATGGTAACAATTTGGTCCCCTCTTGAACCACATACTCCAGTTTCATTGCACTTTCCCATTTTCTTCCTAATACTAGGAATCCTTTCCACCAATCATTCAGAGAATGATGCACTTGATAGAAGTGTTTCTGTCCCAGAAGCTAAAAGCCGCTTGCACTACTCTGCTACGTATGACTGACTTGGGCTACAATCTTAACTCCACTTACCTAGAAGCCCCGTTGAATCAAATAGTACTTACTTCTGAGTAGACTTGGTTCAGCATTGCATTGTTACTTGGGAACCTGGAACTACAATCCTGTACATATTAGCAGGTCCCTTTGAAGGACCTAGCTAACTAAACATACACAAAGCACAGCATTAGGATGTCACAACTGCAGCAGAATATGCCAGTGGTGTTGCAGAGTAGCTTAAACTGGGAGCTGCGAACTAGGAAGATCCAATTCAGATCTTATGCAGACATAAGCTCATTACGCAACCTTTGACAACCCCAGCCTCAACTTGGGATGATAAAACTGGTCTATTTTACTGAACTGGATTACTAAGATAACGAACAGAAACTTTAAAGTACTATACAGTCATTAAGTATTGTTATTACAATGGTGTAAATACTTCTGAGTGGCCATTCCAGCAGTATATGAAAACACTCTTAAAATGCCATTTGTATCCAGGACAAATGAACCTCACTACATATGCTTCTATAGTTTGATGGCTGACTTGATAGTTTGATGACTGACTTTCTTCTGATATTCAAAACAACCTCTTAACCCAGTTTCCAAAAAAACCTGCCAGATTTTGGACCTGTTTGGCTTCCAGGCCAAAAATAAACTTAAGGATCTTCTTCACATTAGCCAAATTTAAAAATGCCCTATTCCAGTTTTAATCTCATGTGCTGACCGAAAAAAATCTTTAAAAATACTTGGCCCTTCAACCCATTTCCTTTTTTTTTTTCTAGAATCACAACAGACATTTCACATTCAGCTTTAACCACTATGTGCCCCCCCCAAAAAAAACCTTTTTTGAAATCAGCTATTGATGTGATAATTTGAGCGATGGCTTGGGGGAGGGGGGAATCAACTTCTACTAGTTTAAATAAAAAAATTCCTTCCAGTAGCACCTTAAAGACCAACTAAGTTGGTCTTTAAGGTGCTACTGGAAGGAATTTTTTTATTTTGACTATGGCAGACCAACACGGCTACCTATCTACTACTTCTACTAGTTTAGTTAAGGTACTTCAAAGCTAGACAGGCATCTGCATCTCTTTTTGAAGAACCAACTGGACTCCCTGCAAGTTTTCCATAAGACTATGAAAGCCTTCAAGGCAACACAGAACTAGTCATCCAGCAGGTGAAGTATTCCAAGAAACCAGTCAGCTTGTGTTTAAGAGCAAGAAGCAGAGACAGCCACTCAGCACAGACCAGGCAGATTACCGCTGTCCCCACTTGGCCACAAAATTCAATGGGTGACCTTGGGCCAGCCGCTGCCTCTCAACCTAACAACCCACCTCACAGGGTTGTTGCGAGCATAAAATGTGGAGGAGCAGAATTTCTGTATTCTGTCTTGAGCTCTCTGGAGGAAAGGCAGGATACAAATGCAATTGATGGCAAGAATAATGAGCGGTCACCCCAGCCCATTCCTTCCAAGGACGATGCCTGCCTGCTCCATCTTAAGAACATAAGGATAACCCCTGATGTATCAGGACAATTCAAGCCTGTCTGCCTGGCCCAGCACCAGTGCTTTTGTTTTTCTAAAAAAATGTTTAGGGGTACAGTGGTACCTTGGGTTACATACGCTTCAGGTTACATACGCTTCAGGTTACAGACTCCGCTAACCCAGAAATAATACCTTGGGTTGAGAACTTTGCTTCAGGTTGGGAACAGAAATCTTGCTCCAGCAGCGCAGCAGCAGCAGGAGGCCCCATTAGCTTAAGTGGTACCTCAGGTTAAGAACAGTTTCAGGTTAAGTATGGACCTCTGGAACGAATTAAGTACTTAACCCGAGGTACCACTGTACTCTCATTTTGACTCAAGGAAATCACCATTTTATAGTTCAAATCCTGCTAAATTAATATAGTAAACGGACAAAAGTACAAAGATTCACAAAATGTTTAAGGGTATGCATACCCCTGCGTCCCCCCAGAAAAAAGCACTGCCTGGCAGCTCAGCAGATACCCATCGTGGCACAAAACATGCAAGCTATCCCTGGGATGCAGGGCCGGCTCACCCACGAGGCAAGGCGACTGCCTCGGGCGGCAGGATCCCCATGTCGGCGTTTCATCCCAACCCCGTTCCTGGGGCACCTCTTCCCTGACCCCCTTCCTCCTCGCTACGGGGAGAGCTGGAGGAAGAGTGAGGCGGCGCCATTCCGGGGGGACCGAAGTGCCGGCCCCCGTCACTGGAAGCGTGGCGGAGGTGCGGCACTCTCCACATGCCCAGAGGCACCGGCGCGGGCCCTTCAGCGCCCCATCCATCCATTCATCCACCCGCCCCTCAGCCCGAGCAGGCCCCTTCCCCCCGCCCGGCCACCTGCCCCGTCTCTCGCCTCCACTCACGGCTATAGAGGGCGAGGCAGGCGGCGTCGGGCCCGGTGCGGGCCTCGAGGCGGAGCGCCTGCTGCTCCTGGTGCCGCTGGATCTCGCCGTTGGCGTCGCCGATGGTCAGGAGCCGCACGCCGGGGAAGACCGACACCGACGCCGCCGACGCCATCTTGGCATCCCAGGCCCGACCCGCGGCCGCCGCTGCTGCTGCTGCCGCTGTGAGGGGCGCCGAGGAGGAGAGGCCGGAAGCCGCGCCTCCTGAGCGCTGCCGCTCAGCGAGTGGGACAGCGCCCCGTGCGGGCGGCGGTGGAAGGAGCTTGCCGCGAAGGAGCCAGTGGGGCGGCCGGGGGAGCGGGGAGGGACAAGGGCGGAGGAGGGCGACCCCTGCCGGCCGCCAGCGGGGACAGCGCCCGCGGGGAAAAAGCGGGCGAAGGGGAAAGAGGAGAGGTTAAAGGGCCGAAGCGATCGTGCGCGGCATTTCCGGATCCCAAGCGCGGCGGCGAAATCCTGCTTTGTACGGAGCAAGGATGCAGTTGGCATTCATGGGCAAACTAGTAATTATTATTGTTATTGTTGTTATTGATTATTATTATTAATAATAGAGTGGGTATGCATTGAAATGGCAAACTCTGTAGTTGTTCTTGTTGATTTATTTATTCCCCCCCCCCCGCTTTTCCCTGACAGGGACTCAAGGCAGGTTGTAGATACAATGGGAACAGCTAAAAACATAGAAAAGAAAACAACTATCATAAAAAACCTTTTAATCATTAATAAAATTAAAATCATATATAAATATAAAAAACTAAATAAAAAACTAGTCAAGCAAGTAGGAACGCAGAAGAGGTTGCTTTCCCTTACAGTGCTTTTCAGATAAACTGCACAGCCATAAAAAAGTGGTGGCAGCAGCCGGGGGATTTAATAATAATAATAATAATAATAATAATAATAATAATAATAATAATAATAATAATAATAATAATAATAATAATAATAATAATATTTTCTTATTTACATGCCGCGCTTCTGGCTGGGTTGCCACAGCCACTCTAGGCAGCTCCCAACAGAATATTACAAACACAATGACACATTAAACATTAAAAACTTCCCTAAACAAGTTCTTTTGAGAAGTCTTGTCATCAACTGCAATGGGACCTCCAGGTTCAGAGGCCATATAGGGCAGATGCGCAAGGGGTCGCTTTGCATTTTGGTTTTCTTAATCTTAATTATTCTCTGCTCTTAATAATAATAATAGAATAGAATAGAATAGAATAGAATAGATTCTTTATTGTCATTACACAAGTGCAACATTGTACAAAGTGCAACGAAATTGGATGCCATCCCTTAAAACATCAAAAGCAAAACAACAACAACAACCAAACAAACCACATTCCAGCCACACCCACACCACACCCATCAAACTCCCAGGTCACACTATCGAGTTACAGCATTCAAAAGGGCCACAGCTCTTGGATAGAAACTGTTTTTCAGTCTATTTGTCTTTGACTTGATGTTTCTATATCTCCTGCCAGAAGGCAGTAGTGCAAACAGACCGTGTCCCGGGTGAGATGGATCCTGCAGGATGTTATTTGCTTTCCTAAGACAACGGGAACCGTACAGTTCTTCCAAAGATGGGAGAGGATGACCAATAATCCTTTGGGCTGTGGTTATGACCTTCTGGAGCACCTTCCTCTCCCTAGCTGTACAACTGGAGAACCAAGCACAAATACAGTATGTAAGAATGCTCTCTATGGAGCCTCGGTAGAAGCACACCAGCAGTCTCTCACTCAGATTGTTCTTCTTTAAAACTCTGAGGAAATAAATTCTCTGCTGGGCCTTCTTCACCAGAGCAGTGGTATGTGCGCTCCAAGTCATGCCCTGATCGATAGCTACTCCCAAAAACCTGAATTCCGCCACCCTCTCCACCCGTTCCCCGTTGATATACAAGGGCTGAATGTCCGCCTTTTTTTTCCTGTAATCCACCACCAATTCCTTGGTCTTAGCCGTATTAAGAGCCAGATTGTTCTCTCCACACCAAACACAGAGCCGCTCCACCTCGTCCCGATAGGCGGACTCATCCCCTCCTGAAATGAGCCCTACCACCGTAGTGTCATCAGCAAACTTGATGATTTTGTTGCTGGAATAGATGGCTGTACAGTCATACGTATAGAGAGTGTAGAGCAGGGGACTCAACACACAACCCTGTGGTGAGCCGGTGTTAAGGCTAAGGGCTGTGGACATGTGTGACCCTACTCTAACCCTCTGAGAACGTTCTGACAAAAAATCCAAAACCCAGAGACAGGTGGAGTTGGAGAGTCCAATCGCCTCTAGCTTGGACACCAGTCTATGGGGGAGGATAGTGTTAAAAGCAGAGCTAAAATCCACAAACAGCAGCCTCACATAACTCCCCGGCTGCTCCAGATGGGACAGAGCAGCATGGAGAGTGGTATTGATTGCGTCTTCTGTGGATCTATTTGCTCTGTATGCAAACTGGTAGTTGTCAAAAGTTGATGGAAGACAGGAAATAATGTGACGGCGCACCAGTTTCTCAAAACACTTCATGATGATTGGAGTCAGTGCAACTGGTCTATAGTCATTCAAACTACTGATTGTGGATTTTTTAGGCAGAGGGACAATAGTTGACGACTTCAGGCAGGGTGGGACAATAGACTGGTGTATTATTATTATAATAATAATAATAATAAAGTTCAACAAAAAAAGATAGACAAAGATGTTATTTATTTATTTATTTATTTGTGTACAGTGGTGCCTCGCAAGACGAAATTAATTCATTCCGCGAGTTTTTTCGTCTAGCGAATTTTTCGTCTTGCGAAGCACGGTGTCGGAAAAGTTTTGGAAAAACTTCAAAAATCATCAAAAACCTCAAAAAAGGCTACCACACCACGTTCTATGAGTTGCTCCTTGAAGTCAAGTCGCAACTGTATTAACGGTGTTAAGAAAAAGGAAACAAACTTGCAAAAAACGCAACGCGTTTTTGTCTTGCGAAGCAAGCCCATAGGGAAATTCGTCTTGCGAAGCAGCTCAAAAACCGCAAAACCCTTCCGTCTAGCGAGTTTTTCGTCTTGCGAGGCATTCGTCTTGCGGGGCACCACTGTACTTACTTACTGACAAGGTTCACACTCTCCCCCCCCCCCGCCCCGAAGAAGCATAACAGAACGCAGAGGCAACAGGGGAGCTTTTCCCTCTGGAAGAACGGGTGGACGGGTGGGACAATCAAAATTTAAAAACAGTGTTGCCAGGAAGCTAAAACCAACCCCTTCTGACATGCTGCTTTGCCTGTATGCAATGAGTCCCCTCCTCCTTGCCCCTACAAGGAAGAGCACACAAACATACAAATCCCCCACTGAAGTGGTACAGTCCCTGCGCAGCTTCATTCTGCAAGGTGGTTGACGTGGCCACCAAAGCTTCAAGGAGATGTTTGTAGCAGGACAAAGGAACCGAGTATGGTGTGAGCAGAAATAAAGTTGCACTGTGTGGAGGAGAGCAGTTCTGGAAATAGCAGCAGAGAACTGAGAGCAGCAGCTGTTCTGAGACCAGGGGGTTGAGGTCTGAATTGCCCAGTGTTGAGAAATATTGGTCATACCCCACTTCACTCACTTCCTGTTGCATCAAAGTTTGCAGCGCCATAGCAGGGAAATCTGTAGTGGTTTAGGATGTGAGACATGGACTCGTGGTTCAAATCCCAACTGCAATGAAACTCTCAGGGCAACCCTGACCAAGTCAGTTATCTCTCAGCCTAAGCTGCCTCACAAGGCTGTTGTGAGAGGGAAAACAGTGTGCATGCCACTCTAAGTTCCTTGGAGGAAGGGCAGGGTAAAAATAAAGAAAGTAACAAGTAAAGGGGGACTGAGCCCATTCACCTGTGCAAATTACATGACCAGCATCATTCTTGGTATCTGTCTCCATTTGTGGACCTCGCTTTGGCTGAATTTCAAGATAATTCCTCCTTGCAACATGAGACCTGAAAGCCAACTTATAGGTAAAAGGTAAAGGTATGGTAAAGGACCCCTGGATGGTTAAGTCCAGTCAAAGGCGACTATGGAGTTGCGACACTCATCTCGCTTTCAGGCCGAGGGAGCCAGCATTTGTCCACAGACAGCTTTCCAGGTCATGTGGCCAGCATGACTGAACCGCTTCTGGTGCAACAGGACACCGTGACGGAAACCAGCACAGAAACGACGTTTACCTTCCCACCAAAGTGGTACCTATTTATCTACTTGCACTGGCGTGCTTTTGAACTGCTAGGTTGACAGGAGCTGGGAAAGAGCAATGGGAGCTCACCCCGTCACGGGGATTTGAACCACCGACCTTCCAATCGGCAAGCCCAAGAGGCTCAGTGGTTTAGACCATAGCGCCACCCACATCCTGAAATACCAACTTATAACACCATAAAAAGGTAAAGGGACTCCTGACAGTTAAGTCCAGTTGCGAACAACTCTGGGGTTGTGGCGTTTGTCTGCTCTGCAGACAGTTTTTCTGGGTCATGTGGCCAGCATGACTAAGCCGCTTCTGGTGAAACCAGAGCAGCGCATGGAAATGCCATTTACCTTCCCGCCGGAGCGGTACCTATTAATCTACTTGCACTTTTTGGCGTGCGTTCGAACTGCTAGGTTGGCAGGAGCTGGGACAGAGCTCACCCCGTTGCGGGGATTTGAAGCTTTTGATCAGCAAGCCCTAGGCTTAATGGTTTAGACCAGTGTTTCCCAACCTTTTTTGGGCAAAGGCACACTTGTTTGATGAAAAAAATCTCGAGGCACACCACCATTACAGCCCCATGACGTCAGCGCGCAGCGTCACGCCGGGAGGGACGCACGAAAGTGTAAGTTTCAATTTTTTTACCTCCCCCTTGCCGGGGAACCTCCAAGCTTTGGGGGTGGGGGGGGGAGGAGGCAGCAAAGCGAGGCAGGAAGGAGAGCGCGGCTTGGCTGGGTGAGCTTTGGCAGGGGCAGGGAATGAGAGCCGCGAGGCGGGCGCTGCGGACGGAGGCGCTGCCCGCCGAGCTCGCAGGCAGCCAGGCAGGCAGACGGCGAGAGCCCCACGCTGGGCGGCCTCTCCTCGCCGCCGCCGCCCCGCCTCTCGCCGCCCGACTCGCCCGCCTCCCTCCAGGCAACATCTCGCGGCACACCAGGCAACATCTCGCGGCACACTAGTGTGCCGCGGAACAGTGGTTGGGAAACACTGGTTTAGACCACAGTGCCACCCGCATCCCATTATAACACCATAGTCACTCCTTAATGAGCTGGTACATTCCTTGGCGGTGGTCAGTAGACTTTCCTCAAACATAGCTGCTTAAATAGAAATGCTCAGTGTGACACACAGATGAGCTCCACTTTCTTTTTGGGGTGTTTGTGTGCATAAGAATATGCTTCTCATTTTCACTGAGACAGAAAACGGCTTCAAGAGATTATGCTGAAGCCAAATACATCTGCCAAGCTGCTTGGTCCATCTTCTGCCCCCATACAGGTTAAAAAAGTAGGTTTTATGCTGGAAAGGGAATCTTAGATGCAGAGGAAGGAGAAGCACAGCTGAAGAACGCAGGGTCACCGCTGCTGTTGTCACCAGAGCCCAGAGCCCCCGTTCTTGGCATCAGATGTCCTAGACCTCGCTCACTTCCTAGCAAGGCAAACAAACAGAAGTTTAAATCCAGAAACACTCCAAAAGAATGGCACCTTCTATCTGGATTCAAAACTGGATGCTGCAGACTGCAAACTGGGAAAGAGAGGAATCTCCATGGTCCTTGCAGCCTAGATTTTGTGGAGCCCAGATTTTGCTTTAGGATGCTGCAATGTTGCGCAGCATCCTGAAAATTTTTTGCAGTTAGGTGTGTATGCCTCTCCATGTGACTCTCTCAAGAAGTGTGTGCTGTCCGAGAACATTTGCATTTATTTATTTAATATCCCACCCTTCCTCCCAGAGGGGCCCTGGGCAGTATATAAGAGGCCAGCTGAATTAAGCCAAAGGCCCATCTAGCCCAGAACTCTTTTCACAGTGGCCAACCAGGCGCATACAGGAATCCTGCAAGCCAAATCTGCTCACAAGAGTATTCTCTCCAACTACAACCAGCAACTGGCATTCAGAGGTGGGCTGCCTCCGATAGTGGAAGTAGAACACCGCAGTGGCGGCTGGTGAAAGGTAAAAAGGTAAAGGACCCCTGGACGGTTAAGTCCAGTCAAAGGTGACTATGGGTTTTGCGGTGTTCATCTCGCTTTCAGGCCGAGGGAGCCGGCGTTTGTCCACAGACAGCTTTCTGGGTCATGTGGCCAGCAGGACTAAACCGCTTCTGGCGCAATGGGACACCGTGAGGGAAACCAGAGTGCATGGAAATGCCGTTTACCTTCCCACCACAGCAGTACCTATTTATCTACTTGCACTGGCGTGCTTTCGAGCTGCTAGGTTGGCAGGAGCAATTGATAGCCACACCTTCCACAAATTTGTCCCCAGAGTTCCTTAGCCACTGCTGGCATTTCCTGTGCGCAGGGTGTAGCAGGGCAGCCTTGGGTCCCCAGGGGCTGCTGGACTACAACTCCCATCATCCCTAGCTACCAGGACTAGGGATGATGGGAGTTGTAGTCCAACAACGTCTGGGGACCCAAGGTTGAGAAAGGCTGCAACAGGGCATGGCAGCAGATTGGCAGTAGGGGGAAGCATACTCTCCAACGTTTTCTCACCCAAATCCAGAGCATACCCCACCCTGCTGCCACCACACCCCACCCGCTGCAGTCACCCCACCCCACAGTGTTGTTCATGTTGTTGTCTGTTGAGGGAAGGCAACTGACTAATTTACATGTATGCAAGTGAAGGATCAGTATTAACTATCTTAGCTGGACCAAAAGAGCAGCCTGCCTGATGGACCAGTTTGCCTGGCATAGGAACAGTTGGAAAATATTATGCAAGCCACTGCAGATACCAGTTTCTTCTCAGTAAGAGCTTATGCCACAACAGATATGTTCATTAGTCTTTAAGGTACCCCAGAATTCACTATTGCTTTTGATCCTGGAAAGTTATTCTCAATTTCCCAGTGTTTTTGGAAGGCAGAGCAAAACACTTGGTTGCAGGCACTTAAAGAAAGTCTGAGGATATGCGATCCAAATGCTACTGTTTTCAGCAGAATAAAAACAAAAACTGTTCTTTTTGTCTCAAACATGCAAATTGCAGGCAATGGCGTTATTTTTGAAGGTTAAGTCACCCAGGTTTTATTCATCTCCTTCCAGTCTTGCCACAGTCCCAAAGCTGAAGAACTCTCAAAGTTCATCCTTGTTGTTCCTACTTTTCCCAAATCCAAAAATCATTCCAGAAATGGATGAAATCGGCAACATCTTCCCCACCTCCACATGACCCAAGTTCCGAATGTGTGATTGGCAGTGGAAGAGAACTTAGAAAGGTGAAGATGGAACTTTGTGATGGCAAGGACGAGGAGACTCTGGCCAAAAACGGTCGATGAACTCTGTTTCTGTTGATGATCTGAGAGGAACAACTTGCAGTGTATGGATGTCAGGGAGGAAGATTATCAGAGAGATCCTGAGCCGTGTGATCAAGTGAAAGGTCATTCTGATCCTCTAAAAGTACAAAAATCTGGCTTTTCCACAGAGCAGCGGGATGAAAGTCTTGTACCTGTAGCTGACGAGATCCAAGCACCGTTGTTCTCTATAGCTTCCTGGTCTGTTTTCTTGCGAGATAAAAATGCCAAGATGGAGATAAATTAAGGAGACAAACAAGACTAGAATGGAGAGAGCTAAACCATGGGGATGAGCTCTACATAACAGCCAAATCACCATTAAATTTCTCTCTCTCGTGATACGTTGGATGCCATAACATATATCCTTGCTACCCAGCTCTTTTTGTGACTGCCTTAGGGTTATTCCTAGCCATGGAGAGACTGCTTTATAATAGCCCACAGAACTCTCTGGTCTCAATTCCTAAAAGCAACTAGATTCCAACTTCTGGCTCCCATGTTAACAACTTACCATTGTAATAGTGTACACGGAGTTATCAAAGGATGCCTCTGCGGAAAAAGCAGCGTGAACAAGGTTACTTGATAACTGAATAAATTATAGTTACACAAATGTCTTAACATCTAAAAGCAACCAAACAGCACTTGTAATATCTTCTTTTCATTGATCATGTGGGATCGCACAGAATCAAGGAAGTTATGACATGCAGTGGTAAGATTATCAACACCAACTCTAATTCTTTTTCAGTGAACTGATGGGTGTAATCTTTGTTTTTTAAGTGAAAAAAAGGGAAAGGGGGTGGAAAGCATTCAGTACAAATGAATTAAAAAGTTATTCTGCTACTTTACTTTCTGTCCCTCCCTTCTCTCTGGACCTTTCCACTGTCAGCACAGCAACATAACATAGGAACAAGGTTTCTCTTACAGTAGTCTAAAGGTAAAGGGACCCCTGACCATTAGGTCCAGTCGTGGCCAACTCTGGGGTTGCAGTGCTCATCTCACTTTATTGGCCGAGGGAGCCGGCGTACAGCTTCCGGGTCATGTGGCCAGCATGACTAAGCCGTTTCTGGCGAACCAGAGCAGCGCACGGAAACACCGTTTACCTTCCCGCCGGAGCAGTACCTATTTATCTACTTGCACTTTGACGTGCTTTTCATAGAATCATAGAATCATAGAATCATAGAGTTGGAAGAGACCACAAGGGCCATCGAGTCCAACCCCCTGCCAAGCAGGAAACACCATCAGAGCACTCCTGACATATGGTTGTCAAGCCTCTGCTTAAAGACCTCCAAAGTAGGAGACTCCACCACACTCCTTGGCAGCAAATTCCACTGTCGAACAGCTCTTACTGTCAGGAAGTTCTTCCTAATGTTTAGGTGGAATCTTCTTTCTTGTAGTTTGGATCCATTGCTCCGTGTCCGCTTCTCTGGAGCAGCAGAAAACAACCTTTCTCCCTCCTCTATGTGACATCCTTTTATATATTTGAACATGGCTATCATATCACCCCTTAACCTCCTCTTCTCCAGGCTAAACATGCCCAGCTCCCTTAGCCGTTCCTCATAAGGCATCGTTTCCAGGCCTTTGACCATTTTGGTTGCCCTCCTCTGGACACGTTCCAGTTTGTCAGTGTCCTTCTTGAATTGTGGTGCCCAGAACTGGACACAGTACTCCAGGTGAGGTCTGACCAGAGCAGAATACAGTGGCACTATTACTTCCCTTGATCTAGATGCTATACTCCTATTGATGCAGCCCAGAATTGCATTGGCTTTTTTAGCTGCCGCGTCACACTGTTGGCTCATGTCAAGTTTGTGGTCAACCAAGACTCCTAGATCCTTTTCACATGTACTGCTCTCAAGCCAGGTGTCCCCCATCTTGTATTTGTGCCTCTCATTTTTTTTGCCCAAGTGCAATACTTTACATTTCTCCCTGTTAAAATTCATCTTGTTTGTTTTGGCCCAGTTCTCTAATCTGTCAAGGTCGTTTTGAAGTGTGATCCTGTCCTCTGGGGTGTTAGCCACCCCTCCCAGTTTGGTGTCATCTGCAAATTTGATCAGGATGCCTTTGAGTCCATCATCCAAGTCGTTGATAAAGATGTTGAATAAGACCGGGCCCAAGACAGAACCCTGTGGCACCCCACTAGTCACTCTTCTCCAGGATGAAGAGGAACCATTGATGAGCACTCTTTGGGTTCGATCAGTCAGCCAGTTACAAATCCACTGAGTGGTAGCATAGTCAAGACCGCATTTTACCAGCTTCTTTACAAGAATATCATGGGGCACCTTGTCAAATGCCTTGCTGAAATCAAGGTATGCTACATCCACTGCGTTCCCTTCATCTACCAGGCTTGTAATTCTGTCAAAAAACGAGATCAGGTTAGTCTGACATGACTTATTTTTCAGAAATCCATGCTGACTATTGGTGATCACAGCATTCCTTTCTAGGTGCGCACAGACTGTTTGCTTAATGATCTGCTCCAGAATCTTCCCTGGTATTGATGTCAGACTGACTGGGCGGTAATTATTTGGGTCCTCTCTTTTCCCCTTTTTGAAAATAGGGACAACATTTGCCCTCCTCCAGTCTGCCGGGACTTCGCCTGTTCTCCAGGAATTCTCAAAGATGACTGCCAGTGGTTCTGAGATCACATCTGCCAGTTCTTTTAATACTCTTGGATGCAGTTCATCTGGCCCTGGAGACTTGAATACATCTAAACTGGCCAAGTATTCTTGTACTATCTCCTTAGTTATTCTGGGCTGTGTTTCCTTTGCTGAATCATTTGCTCCAAATTCTTCGGGTCGGGCATTGTTTTCCTTATCGGAGAAGACTGAGGCAAAGAAGGCATTGAGGAGTTCAGCCCTTTCTGTGTCCCCTGTTTGCATTTCACCATCTTCTCCTCTGAGTGACCCCACTGTTTCTTTGTTCTTCCTTTTGCTACGAACATACCCATAGAAGCCTTTTTTGTTGCTTTTAACCTCTCTAGCAAGCCTGAGTTCATTCTGTGCTTTAGCTTTTCTGACTTTGTGTCTACACGTGCTGGCTATTTGTTTGAATTCCTCTTTGGTGGTTTCCCCCCTTTTCCATTTTTTGTACACATCCTTTTTTAATCTTAACTCAGTTAAAAGTTCTTTAGATAGCCACCCTGGCTTCTTTAGGCACCTTCCATGTTTCCGTCTCATTGGTATTGCCTGACGTTGTGCTTTTAGTATCTCCCTCTTAACAAACTCCCAGCCATCATGAACTCCCTTTCCTTTTAGTATTACTGTCCATGGGATCTCACCCAGCACTTCCCTAAGTTTTATGAAGTCGGCTTTCTTAAAGTCAAGAAATTGAGTCCTAGTATGCTTGGCTGCTCCTTTCCGCTGTATAGTAAACTTCAGAAGAGCATGATCACTCGCGCCTAATGATCCTTCCACTTCTACCCCACTAACCAGATCATCAACATTGGTTAGGACCAGATCTAAAATGGCTGTTCCTCTTGTTGCTTCTCCCACTTTCTGGACAATGAAGTTGTCTGCAAGGCCAGTGAGGAATCTGTTTGACCTTATGCTCTTGGCTGAGCTTGACTTTTGAACTGCTTGGTTGGCAGGACTGGGACCGAGCACCCCATTGCAGGGATTCGAATCGCCGACCTTCTGATCGGCAAGTCCTAGGCTCTGTGGTTTAACCCACAGCGCCACCCGCGTCCCTACAGTAGTCTAGAGAAGCCAATAATAGGAATGGAACATAGTATGTAATATGCCCGCATCTCCCCTGTTTGTAGAGTATGGCTTTGGGCTGGAGAGAACTTGTTTTGCTAAGGCAAAGCTTTCTTTTTTCTGGGCACTGGGCCATCAACATGAACAGTAGTCCTTTCCTCCTCTGTTCCTGGCTTTGTCTGCTTTTAACTGGGCCAGACTCATTTTTCACCTGTATTTCTTCAGTTCCTGATGTAAACCATCACTTGCAAAATCTGGGTTGTGATGCGAAGTGAATGGGCTCCTCTCTTTTGCGTGCCAATGAATATAAAGTTGCACAGCCCTGCTCAGGAATAAGAACACAACAGATATCCTTGACCCCATTGCTGGGTCTTGTCCCAAGCTCAGTATTCAGGTGGTATTTGTGACCACTGATCTTTCTAGGATGATGCTTCACCTGCCTCTGATACACAAATGCAAACAGAAGCAGCCACGGAAAATGTGCAGTCACATGTCCTTGGCACTTACATTTAACATACCTGTGGTGGGGTAGCTTGATTCTGTCCAGCAGGAGTCCAGTACCCTAAGCAAATAAATATATATATAACTAACGGGAATATTTTGCAATTCTGCAGTACTTGTTAGCTCTCCCAAAGAAAGCTACTGAGAGTTACTGCCTACATTAGTTTCCCACCTGGCTAATTTATCCTAATTTATCAGGTTTGATTTATCCTTTCAGGCACAAGGACAAGACCCCGTTTCCTGGGTCTGTTGTATAGACAAGTGGATTTCAACTAGAGCAAGCTCTGCCCTCTGCTGCATGGAGTATGGTGAGCACTATAAGCAAGGCTGCTTGTTCGCTCTTTGTTAGGCTGTGGGTGAACATATCAGACAACACAGCGATTCTCCAAACAGCTCTTGTTTATTCACAGGTCAGAACAGAACTGAACTGAAGGGTTCAGTCAGCCTGCTTATATAGAGCTCCAGTACAACGTAACTGTAACAACTTTCTGTAACTATCCAATCACTGAACGTCACTTTCGATCCCTTATTTGCATATGTGGACCTGAACTATCTACAGTATCCCCCTGCTGGGCCAGGGTGAGAACTTCAGTACATAACACCCTTCACACTTTCTAGGACAAGCATTTAATATAACCCCTTTGTGTTCCATGTTGCTTTTCTATTGTGCCTGGATAGCTCAGTTAGAGCGTGGTGCTGATAATGCCAAGGTTGCAGGTTCAATCCCTGGAGACAGCTCCATATTCCTGCATTGCAGGGGGTTGGATTAGATGATACTCAGGGTCCCTTCCAACTCTACGATTCTTTGATAGTCACCCCTTAGCTGGGGAAAACTTTCTTCAAGCAAGCCCCTCAGGAGAAACATCCACAAGGGGAAAAGCTACTCTCTGCCTCTGCCCCAATAATTCCCTACTCCAGCCAGGCACAGGTCTGCCCCACTGCACCCCCCGACTTTCAGGACACATCGGAAATATTTCACCTCGACCAGAGTTTTTTGAAACTGCATAAATGGGGGTGAGCTCCTCTCACCTTTGCTTCTTTCTTCTCTCTTTAACTAGTAAAATGGGAAGAAACAAGAGGGAAGCATCAGAAAAGGAAATGCACTCCTGACATTATTAGGCATTCTGAGGGTACAAAGTCCCTACTGCTTGTGCAGTGGCGTAGCGTGGGTTGTCAGCACCCGGGGCAAGGCAAGTAATTTGCGCCCCCTAACCCGTGGATTTTAGCAGGGGGCAGAGAGCTGCGAGTGCGAACGCCCCCCCCCCCAGATGTTGCGCCCGGTGCGGCCGGCCCCCCCTGCACCCCCCACGCTACGCCACTGTGCTTGTGTCCAGTTGAGGGCTGCAAATTTAACAACAACAACTACAACTACAACAACTTTATATGCCCCCTATCTGACTGGGTTGCCCCAGCCACTTTGGGCAGCTCCAAACAGAAAATAGTCAAAGCACAATACAACATCACACACTAAAAACTTCCCTGAACAGGGCTGCCTTCAGATGTCTTTTAAAAATCACCTAGCTGTTTATCTGTTTGACATCAGCTGAGAGGGCGTTCCACAGAGTGGGTGCAACCACCCCAAAGGCCCTCTGCCTGGTTCCCTGTAACTCCGCTTCTTGCAGTGAGGGAACCACCAGAAGGCCCTCGGAGCTGGACCTCAATGTCTGGGATGGCCGGTGGGGGTGGAGATGCATGCCACACTTATGGCATACATCACCCAGCTTGTGACCCTAAATTTCCTGCCTTTTACCCCCATGCATAACAATGGCTTCTCTTACCACTCTGCAGATACCTGGGCACACATTGCTCTGTCCTTGCGGCCCCCTTCATTGCCAGCTCTAGGCCTTATTCCCAACAGAGATCCGGGAGTTTCAAGTGCATGCACCCAGCGAGAGGGGTTGTTGATGTGTGCAGCAGCCATGCTTCCCTGCCATCCGCACACGCTTTGGCAATCCACTTCACACACTGGCCAGATGTGGAAATGGCAAGGTGTGGGGATGGGGGCATTTTTACTTTGACAAGGATTAACTAACCGGATACATAGCTGTCAACTTTTCCCTTTTCGTGCGAGGAATTCTATTCGGAATAAGGGAATTTCCCTTTAAAAAAGGGAAATGTTGACAGCTATGAACCGGAACTGTGTCAGCAATATGAATACTAAGGTGAAACTACTCAGACGTAGCGTGTGGTGAAATTTTTCATAGGAGAACAGATAGGGCCTCAGGCACCAGCTTGCAAGGGCAATGGGGCGGGTGGAGAAATGTCACACATGCGAGCATCTTTCCAGGCTTTGGGAAGGAGGAGCCACGCCTCTGACAGGATGCTGAAGACCTCATGCCTCCTTCCCAAAATCAGTCAGGCTGTGGGAAGGTGGCAGGAGGGCTCTTCGACCCTGTCTGGAGCATCATGCCTCCCTCCCTAAGCAAGGTAGAATCTTCCCAGGCTTCGGGAAGGAGGCACCAGACTTTAAGACTGAAATACTCTAATTTACCAGGAACATTTGTGGGACCGGCCTAGTCTGCCACGTTCACCATAGGACCCTTTAGCATTTCTGAGGCACTGCTTTCCATAATCGGCTGGAAGTGGCTTTAAAATGGTGTTTCTACATGGCAATTAATAATAGAACTTTATTATTTAGTAATGCTTAGCCCCATGGCCAGAACACTGCTATAATATTTACTCAGAAGTAAGTCCCATTTAGAAAAGGTCCTCTTCAGTTTTCCCTTTAACTAGAAGCTTCCTCTTTGCGTCTTCTGTCCCTATAATAGCCCAGTTCAGCTAAATTGTTCCTTAATTAGTCAGTTCCTGTTCGCTGCTGGAGTGGGGGCTAATTACTGGTCTCCGCTCTGCAGCTAAAGTTTTTTTTAAATTTTAATTTGTTTTTAATTGAAACAAATATGGGAAAATACACAATAAAGAAAAAAAGATGCAAAAAGAAGTATTCACATATTCTACACACATACACAGACAAGGTAGCAGTGTTGGTCCATAAGAAAAAAACCTCAGAAATCTATAGTTGGATGATATCTTTATTGGGACCAACCAAAATGTCACAATCTTGTGGCAAGCTTTTAACCAGGAGAGATATTACAGGAAGCAAGGGATGAGGAGGATGATACTAATATTCATTTTCTTTTTAAACACACAGTTGCAATTAGATGAAACAGTGTTTTTTTAAAAAATGAGTTATTTCTTTGGCTGCAAAGAGGAAACCAGTAATTAAAATATTCTGCCTCTCTGCATAAAAACAGTAACTGATTAATTCAAGGCCAATCTCAATGTGAATGGGAAGGAACTAATTACAGAGGTTACAAGGAGGAAACTTCTAATTAAAGACACAGTAGCCCTAGAAAGCCATAATAGTGCTGTTCCTGCTCATATTGTATATTATTACTAAAGAAAAACATTGATCTGCAGTGGGCTGATAATGATGTAATCTGGATTTTCTATTTAAGAAAGTAATTATCTTTCAGAGCAGAGAGAATATAAATCTTTCAGATATTTTACAGCTAAAGCTTGTCTAGTAGTATAACCCCCTCATCCAGTTTTCCATCACTGTCGCGTATCGTGCACTCACGGTTAGGGACTGTTTTGGCAAAATCTTTGTCGTCAAGTAAGATACCAATAGGCCACAAAGTGAAGCAGGGTCTGTAAGAAAGCCCTAGAGGTCTCCAACCTAGGCTACGCATCATCCTTATTGGCCAGTGCCCTTAAACAGGAAGATTAGACATATTCATTTTCTGAATTCCACATACAGCGTCTCAATGCAACTGCAGCCACCAGCAGGATCACAGCCAGGAGCAGTACTCCAACCACACTCAGGACAACGGGGAGAACCCAGAATGGACCTGGAAAAGGAGGCCGCAAGTCAGCTACAGTTAATGCAAGAGAACAAAGCAAGAAAATACAAGTCTACTTTTCTGGAGTGTGGAGCAGTGGGTGGGTGTGTACTTGTCCTCTTTCTCTCCCCTATCCTGCCCCACATAGGCTCCAAAAGGCCTTTTGGCTGCACTTCCATGCATCTTTCCCCAAACATTTCCCCAGCGGCCCTCTGACACGTTTCCCAAACGCACACTGCTTATCTTCCCTTTAGCGCCTACCTTTTGAATCAGATCTCGGCTGAGCTGTTGGAGGGAAAGTGGTCAAGCTGGATGCTGAAACAAAAAGAAAAAGAAGAGATGGCCAGGCAGTTTTTCCTTTTTGAATGTATAAATGTAAAAGAAAAAGTGGTTTGCTAAAATCAGTCATCTCCCCACCCTTACAAGAGCCAAACATGGTCTCCAGGAACAAAAAAAGGGTGCTTCCAGATAATTAAAAGATCCAGTTTTTCTGTGGGCACATTTGGTACATCAACGTCTACATATTCTGGCTTTTTTTCGGTCATGGATTGCAATGATCTCAGGCAGGCAAGCAAGCCCCGATAAGAAGTAATGAGTCTCCGGCAGTTTTATGTATGTTTATTTACAAAAAAACACATACAGAGCATGGCTTCTCGCCTGCTCACATTGATGATAGTTGGTCAGTCTGAATCTCTGCCCCTCCCACAGCAGGAAGGATGTCAAACTTCCCCTCTTGCCCTTCTGTTGTCTTCTGATCATATCCAGTCTCCTAGAACAGGGACTAAGAGGCTGGCCTTCCCCCTCCCCGCTTTCACTTGACACAGTCTCAGTCCTTTGCTTATCTGCTGATTGCCTAGCAACACTCTGGCTGCCTCCTAACTCCCCTGCTTCTTGAGAGCTAACACTGTCTTCTTCTGGAAGGGGCGGGGTCGAACTGTCCCTTCTCGGCTCTGTCAGACAGCTCTCATCTGCAGAGTCTGTCTCTCTCTCACTTAGCTCAATTTCTGAGCCTGACTCTTCCCCTGCGCTCTGGTGAGCCACGTTGCTGACATGGGTATTGATTGCTATTCCACTGCTCTTGAGTCACACCAGTGGGCAGAGCTTGACAGAAAGTCTCCAGGTTGTGTTTTCCTGCCCATCCCCAAAGTCACTCCACCCTGGACCTGCACTACCAATTAAAATTTATACAAAATTTATACATACACTGTTGTGGTGCAATGGTTCAAGTGTTGATCTAGGACCCATTCAGCCACAAAGCTCACTGGGTTTCATAGATCAGTTTAATCTTTCTTTACAGCTTGTTTATGTTTCCTTTCTGTCCCACCACCTTCCAGGGAGAGAAATCATGATCCTCTGCATACTATCTAGACTGCCCAGCACTTCTAAGAATACCAGGACAGGGTTTATTTGTTTTTAAGAGGAGGGCTTAGGAAATGAATCAGTGGTGGTCCCTTTTAGTGCTCCAACAGCTTTCCAAGTTTGTCAGGTGCTAATTGCAGGCCCTGACCAATATTGTGAAAACCCTGCCAGAGCAAGGGATATCCCTACCAAGGTATAGCTCAGTTGGTAGAGCATGAGACTCTTAATCTCTGGGTCATGGTTTTGAGACCATGAGTGAAAGATTCCTGCATCACAGGGGGTTGGACTAGATGACCTTTATGGTCACTTCCAACTCCATGAGTCTGTGATTCTGTGAACATATTCTCAACCTTTTCCCTATAGCAATGGTTCTCCAAGGTTGTGGCACACAACACTGATGTGGCAGAAGAGGATGGCAAGTGTGGTGGGAAAGATTCCAGGATAATCAAAGAAGCATTTTAACATTTCAGTGCAGTATAGTAACCAGGCATGTCCAAAGGCTGTTTCAGGGGCTGGTCAGTTTAATCCGGCCTATCGCAGTTTATTTCCTGGGGTAAAATCCTAAAAAACCTCAACAACTTCAATCCTAAAAGCACAACTTTGGCTGGCCCTCACGGCCCTTCACCTCATCAAATCTGGCCCTCTTTGAAAAAAGTTTGGACACCACTGGAACATATTTTTATTTATTTTAGTTGTGTTCTGTGTTATAAATCAAGCATTGCTAGGAATTGTCGTCCCCCCCCAAGTGTAATTCATTCATATATATGTTTGTTGTGGCGCGAGCAAATTTTTATTTTGAAAGTGTGACCCAGAGGGGGTGAAATTTGGGAACCTCTGCCCTAGAATCCAAAAGTCAAGACTCTACCCATACTATGTAGACCAGGGCTTTCCAACCTTTTCATGCCGATGACACTTTTTAGAAATGCTTCATTCAGTTCTCCTAGCAAACCGGAGGTTAAACTAACCCCTTTCCAGCCCCGGGAGGAGCACAGGGAGCGTTCACACAACACACCTAAACACTGCAGCTGACACACTAAAGCTCTGGCATAGCCTCTACAATGGGGTATGATGCGGATCATGGCTTGCAAGCAGTGCGGGTGCAACCAATCACCCAAAATGAGCTCATCAAGCTTTGGTAGCACTCACCTTCCACTGTAATCTCAAGGAGGTTGCTAAACTCAGACGGTTTCAATGCACTTCCATTGTAGATGCCAAACTGGCACTTGTACTGCCCTCCATCACTAAGAGTGATGTTCTCCAGAAGGAAAATAACTTGGTGCTGTGCTTCTGCGGCATGCACAACCTGCAGCGGCTCCCCATGGCTCACCTTGAACAAATAAAACAAGGCATCCTTGTACTGCCTGGGTGCCAAACAAGCAATCTTAATGGAGTCTCCTTCGTTGAGTGTCTCGGAAAGCACATCCAGAAAAATAAGTGGAGAGGGAAGAAGGCTGGAAGCCACCCAAGAGCCTGAAACAGCACAATGGAAAGAGTGAGGTTTTAATAATAATAATAATAATAATAATAATAATAATAATAATAATAATAATAATAATAATAAAGTTTCATCAGTAACGAGGTGGTACTTTCAAAAGGCACAGCCAAGCGATTGTACAAGTAGGAATCTGCTGAAGCAATGCTAGCCTTTTCTACAGCAGATGTGGTATAGATTGTCTTGTCTTGATCAGTTTTTGTGAGCTCTCAAATCATGGAAAAAAAGAAAAAACAGGCATAAGCATTATGGTCAAATTTTCAGAAAATTCAGAGCTGGTGTCTAAGTACTGGGTGGGTGGGGTGGGGTGTTCTTTGGGTGCTTTCAGACTGGCTGTCTAGTTAAGGCTGTTTCCACCTTGGGCAATTACTGTGGAATAACCAGCATTTTTGGGTCGTGGGTGGTGCTGTGGGTTAAACCACAGAGCCTAGGATTTGCCGATCAGAAGGTCGGTGGTTCGAATCCCTGTGATGGGGTGAGCTCCTGTTGCTTGGTCCCTACTCCTGCCAACCTAGCAGTTCGAAAGCACGTCAAAGTGCAAGTAGATAAATACCGTATTTTTTGCACCATAACACTCACTTTTTCCCTCCTAGAAAGTAAGGGGAAATGTCTGTGCGTGTTATGGAGTGAATGCCTGCGGGTGGCGGGGGAGATCTGCTGCAGTCGTGAGCAGAGGATCCATGGTTCCCCTTCCTTCCCTCCTCCGTGGTTACAAAGCATGGATCCACATGGATCCTCAGGATTTTTGCACTGGGCTACTCCAAACTCACTGTCAGATCACATGTCTGTGGCCACAGCATGAACCACAAAAATCATATATCCACTATTTCGTTTAGAATATTTTTTTTCTTGTTTTCCTCCTCTAAAAACTACGTGCGTGTTATGGTCTGGTGCGTGTTATAGAGCGAAAAATACGGTAGTTACCGCTCTGACGGGAAGGTAAACAGCGTTCCCGTGTGCTGCTCTGGTTTGCCAGAAACGGCTTAGTCATGCTGGCCACGTGACCCGGAAGCTCATCATCATCAACCTTTTATTCGACCGTCAGTCAGAAAAAAGTACATTTGTCAAAACACAGTTAAAAGCTCCAAGAAGATTTTAGAACTTAGCCAACACTAAAATGGGCTAAACAGATAGCCCCGTGTCAATACAGTCAATTATAGTCTTGCGACGCTTAAAAGCTAAAAAAAGAAATTTGGCCACCAAGGAAGGTATAGCTCTAGTGCCGTTATTCAGCAAGTGTAAAACCTGGTTTTCTCCGCATAGGAAGCTAGATTGACATAGGAGTGGGTCTATAAAGTTGTGTCTAAGCTCTGCATAAGAAGGGCAAGTCAAGAGGATGTGTTCGGTGGACTCAACCACACCCATGGCACAATGACAGGTTCTCTGGGCGTATGGTACTCCCCTGTACCTTCCCCACAATATCGCAGAGTCAAGGACATTTAATCTAGCCGCTGTAAGAAGTCTACGGTATTCCACATGGTGAATTTCTGCAAGGTAGGGGGCTGGTATGGTCCGATAAATCTGGTCCCCTAGGAACATCCCTGGTTTTACCTGGCTATGTCCTCTTGTCTGGCAATGTCACTCAGTCTCCGGGACATCACAGCTCTAGCTTGATTGTACGTCATAGACTCAAAGTAAAGGTGAGACAATCCGCAGGATTGACCCGGAAGCTGTATGCCGGCTCCCTCGGCCAATAAAGCGAGATGAATGCCGCAACCCTAGAGTCAGCCATGACTGGACCTAATGGTCAGGGGTACCTTTACCTAACCACCATTTTAAGAGGACATAAGATAATGATCAAAACACCCTGCCTCAATATTTTTCCTGTCAAGCTTATGTTGTCACCCTGCCTCCAAGCTCAGAAAACCCAATATTCATGTATTGATACAAACCTCTTACTTTTCCCTTCTTGTTCAGATTCTTTCACTTTATCTGTCCACTGAAAATTTTCAATAAAATATCAATGTTTGGAATTGCCTGCCACTCGAGCCTTTCTCCTACCCTTTGCTCTGAATGCTGCAACTTCTCCTTTCCAACAATTACCACATCAGAGGGGCCTGTGCTTGCCCTCCTTTTCTGCTCAGGTCTGCAAGTTAGAGAAGCAGTACAGCAAACCAATAGACCCCACCTGGAGTCCTGCATCCAGTTCTGGGCACCACAATTTAAGCAGGATGTTGTCATGCTGGAATGTGTGCAGAGGACAGCGACCAAGATGGCGAAGGGCCTGGAAACCAAGCCTTATGAGAAACGGTTGAGGGAGTGGGTATGTTTAGCCTGGATGAGAGAAGACTGAGAGAAAATAGGACAGCCATTTTCAAGGACTGTCACATGGAGGATGGAGCAAGCTTTCTTTCTCCTGCTCCACATGGTAAGACTGGAACCCATAGCTTCAAGTTACAAGAAAGGAGATTCTGACCAAACATCAGGAAGAACTTTCTGGTGGTAAGAGCTGTTTGACAGTGGAAGGCGGTGGGCTCTCCTTCATTGGAGGTTTTTAAGGACAGGTTGGATGGCCATCTGTCAGGGATGCTTTAACTGAGATTCCTGCATTACAGGGGGTTGGAATAGGTGACCCACAGAGCCTAGGACTTGCCGATCAGAAGGTTGGCGGTTCTAATCCCCACGATGGGGTGAGCTCCCGTTGCTCAGTCCCTGCTCCTGCCAACCTAGTACAGTGGTACCTCAGGTTACATACGCTTCAGGTTACAGACTCTGCTAACCCAGAAATAGTGCTTCAGGTTAAGAACTTTGCTTCAGGATGAGAACAGAAATCATGCTCTGGTGGCGCGGCAGCGTCAGGAGGCCCCATTAGTTAAAGTGGTGCTTCAGGTTAAGAACAGTTTCAGGTTAAGAACGGACCTCCGGAATGAATTAAGTACTTAACCCGAGGTACCACTGTAGTTTGAAAGCACGTCAAAGTGCAAGTAGATAAATAGGTACCGCTCTGGCGGGAAGGTAAACGGCGTTTCCGTGCACTGCTCTGGTTCACCAGAAGCGGCTTAGTCATGCTGGTCACATGACCCGGAAGCTGTATGCTGGCTCCATCGGCCAGTAAAGTGAGATGAGCGCTGCAACCCCAGAGTCGTTCGCGACTGGACCTAACGGTCAGGGGTCCCTTTACCTTTAGGGTCCCTTCCAATTCTACAATTATATGATTCTAACCATTCTATAATGTAACTGCACAGCAGAATTCGTTCAGCTCCGCCACAAAATTGGCTACGTATGATGTTGTTGGGCCCCTGGGGGCCAATTCATATTTATTCCCCTTACGTTGCGAATGCCACAGAGCAGAATTCACACTATGCTTGCAAGCTTCTCGGCTTCTGAAATGAGCAGTGAACCTACTTTGCCCTGCTTGTGCTTCTAACGTCGTTTTAAGAACCTATCCAAATTTTGGCCTTAGGGAAAAGCCTTCCCTAAGGCTTTTTAATATTTATAAAATGCTTTAGTTATTTAGAAAGCTTTTTAAAAATAAAAGAAAAAGTACTGATGTTATGCATTAATGCTTGGGCAAAACATTATCATCAAAATTATATAAACAGGATTCAGCTGTAATATATAAACAAGAATCATATGAAACATGATAGAGATGGTAATGTTTGGTTTTGTGCTCTTGCACACACACCTTACAAAATTCCCTGAAAGTGTGCAACAGGGCACTATCCAAAACTGAATATTATAGAACACTATCAAAAATTCCAGCCTGCTTTGTTTACTTATGACCGCTTTCCTTGTCAGATATGAATTTGTTATTTAGGCCACAATTGTGACTACCCATGTCTTCGCGTAGCCCCGTTCCCTCTTCTAATCTCTCTTTTTTTAAAAAAATTGAGCATTGCAGGCTGTTTAACATCAAAGAATGTTTCCTCACCTTCAGCCTTCCTCTTTGTAACGGGTCTTCTTAGAATACCATCCAATGGTTTAGTAAGGCCAAAGCCTACTCCAAAAGTCAACCCCTCAGTGTAACATTGACAGTAAGTTGCCTACCGTACAAACTAACACCTGGTTAGTTTTCCCTTCCTTCATCCCCCCCCCCCCTTTGGAGTAGCCGTCAGAAAGTCCTTGCACAAAAGAAGGCGTAAAAAAATAGCAGAAAACAAACATACCAGCTAGCAGAAGAAAGAGAATTTTCATATCCATGGTTTTGTGGAGCATTTTGTATCTTTTGTAAACAGAGATGGAAAAAGCCAACTGTTCATTGCAAATTCCTTGCAAGATGTGAAGGAACAAAAAAAGAGAAGACAATTTGCTTAATGTGGAGTTTCGCCACTTAGGGAGGAAATTGCAATCTGTCCAAAGTTACAAGACCTTTCAACTTCCTGTTGCGAATATGACTTTATTGTTTCCCTCTCAGATCCATTGCCATAACAAATGAACAATCACTGGTTGCTTTGTAACTACTGTAAGAGCTTCCCTATTGTAAAGAGTGTCCTGTCTAGCCCTGCAGAACCCAGAGTGCTCCCTGTGACAATGAAACAGGGTGCCATGGGCAGAGATCCAGCAGTGTTTAGAATACGCAACCATACCTCCCATGTGGCATTAATGACAGGATTTGTAAGTGAAAAGACAATGGGAAGGCTTTCCCCATTTGCCTCCCTTACAGCAGAGGAATATTTCAGGTCATTGGGAGAGTCAAAATTACTTCAGGATTGCTCTCCTGTACTATTTCAGACACATATATATTTAGATATTTGTGCATTTATGAATATTTGTGTGGGTTAAACCACAGAGCCTAGGACTTGCCGATCAGAAGGTCGGCGGTCAAATCCCCATGACGGGGTGAGCTCTCGTTGTTCAGTCCCAGCTCCTGCCAACCTAGCAGTTCGAAAGGACACCAGTGCAAGTAGATAAATAGGTACTGCTCTGGCAGGAAGGTACCGGTAAATGGTGTTTCCGTGCACTGCTCTGGTTCGCCAGAAGCGGCTTAGTCATGCTGGCCACATGACCTGGAAGCTGTACGCTGGCTCCCTTGGCCAATAAAGCGAGATGAGTGCCGCAACCCCAGAGTCATCCGCGACTGGACCTAACGGTCAGGGGTACCTTTACCTTTATTCTGTATTTGAGACCTCTGAATTCTTCTAACACCCGGAACCAAGGAGATAAGTAACCATCTGAAGGCAGCCCTGTATAGGGAAGTTGTTTTAATGTTTTATTATGTCTTTATATATGTTGGAAGCCACTCATAGAATGGCTGGAGCAGGCCAGTCAGATGGTTGGGGTATAACAACAACAATGTATAGAATAAGAGAACAAGGAGAACATACATTTAAAGAAGATTGGGAAATGTTTATTGAATATGTGGGTGAAAATTGTGCACATTTAAAAACGCTGGCATTATTCAAGATAAATTCAACAGTGTAGATAAGTTTTGATGGATGTAAGAATGGAATACTGAATGGTTTAGCTTATGTAAAATATGCAGGGATTTGTGGTATGTAAATTGAACCACGGAAAGAGAAGAATGGAAGTCATTGATTTAAGGTTGTTTAAATGAATATTCTAAAATGTAAAACAGAAAATAATAATAATAAAAATTTAGCAGAGAGAGAGAGAGAGAGAGAGAGAGAGAAAGAAAGAAAGAAAGAAAGAAAGAACGTCCCTATTCAATGTTGGAGGATATGCCTGAGGACATGGCCCCTTGTTGGGTCTCTTGCCCCCGTGGCCAGTTAGGGGAACCAATTCTGCAATGGGCCAAGGACCCCGGAAATATTTTTGTAGGAGGATGGACTCCATGCAGCGGATAACAGGAGCCACGCTGCCTCCTTTACGCGCGGCTTCCTGCCCGCCGAGTTTGTCTGATCAGCCGCTTCGGGTTGCCCTGAGCAAGACAAAGCGACGGACAAATCGAATAACGAATAAGCAGAAGGGAGAGAGAAAGAAAAATGCGGCCCCGGGCCCCGTCGGAGCGCGAGGCTGCGGCTGCTCTGTGCGCGCCCTCCGGCGCCGACGTCCCGCCCGAGCGCGGCCGCCTCTTCCTCTCCAAGGAGGCGGCCCGGCCCCGCTCTCCTTCCGGCGCCAGGAAGGACCCCGACGATGGCGGCGGCCGCGGCCCTTGCGCTCGGGCTGCCGCTGCTGCTCCTGGGGGCGCCCCGAGGGGTCCCCGGCCAGGCCCACCCGCCGCCGCCGCCCGCCCCGCAGGACGCCGAGTTCACCTTCCTGCTGCCGGCCGGGCGCCGGGAGTGCTTCTACCAGGGCGCGCCGGGCAACGGCTCCATGGAGCTGGAGTACCAGGTGAGGCTGGGTAGGGGTCCGCAATCCGGCCCCCAAACCAGGCGCATCGGGATTGGAGGGGGGGGCAACAGGCCCTCTTCTTCCTGCTCAGCCCCTGGTGGTGGAGGCAGAGGGGAGCGGGGGGTAGACTGCCCCCGAAGGTGGAGCTCCCCCTTGGCTACCGCGACGGAGACTGTGCGCGCACAGCGCTGCCCTTTGCTCCGCATCCAGGAGGACGTTAGTCGCGATCCGTATCGCTTTCTTAGGAAACGCTGCTTTTTTATGCACTTCCCCTACACGCTCCCCCGCGCCACCACCAAACCATCTTTGATCCGAATTGGGTGGGAATGAATGACCTGGCTGCGTTTTAAGCCGGCAGAGCCATGGAGCCTTTAGTATTGCGTTCTGTGTGGATTTATCAGCAGCCAGATGACTGGCATGTTTGTTCTTCAGAGGGGAAATGGTACTTAGTACAACAAAACCCTGTAACTTTTCGAGACAGTTTGAGCAGCCAATGTATCTGACAGATCCCTCTTAAAAGCCGTTTGCCATTGCCTTGCCAAGTTTTTATTGTTTCCTTAACTTTTATTTAATTAATTAATATGTTTAATTTCATAATGTGAAGATCTAAGGATGTTAATGTTTAAGTTAAATTTTATAAGAACTGTGATTTGGAAAACCGTTAAAAGGACATGCAATGAAATTCAACCAAGGGGAAGCGAGGAAGTCACTTAACAATGTTAATAAGTGTAATTTTTAATAAGGCTATGATTTATGTTTGTTTGTCTTATGTGTTTGTTTGTTTATAATGTTGTGAAGTTTTTATTGTTTCCTTCCTAGTTGCCCAGTGTAGTTACCCTAAGAACAGTCTTGCAAATCGGGCTGGGTTTTAAAAAAGTTGCTCAGCCCCAACACGTTGCCTGATATTTAAATACTGCAAAAATGTGTAGCCATTTGCCACTTCTCTTGTATCATTGGTGGCTTTTCTGGGCATAGTAGCTCTTTCCATCATCCAACTCTTGCTATTGCCATTTAGGTTATTGGTGGAGCAGGCCTGGACGTTGACTTCTCCTTGGAAAGCCCTTCAGGCACATTGCTGGTTGATGAATACCGGAGATCCGATGGGGTTCACACGTGAGTCATGCTGCTTTTATGCTTTGGAGCGAAGGATACTTCAGTGGCACTGAGTGGGGAGGGCCAGAGGGGCAGTGGCTCTGGGTGCATTTTGCTCCTTGCCTCCCTGCCAGCCCTGTGCCGCTGCTTGGCTCTGGTGGGCAGTGGGGGTCACTCCAGCACCATCAGCAGCGAAGGCTGGAAGTGGGCTCCGTTCACCCTCCCCGCCCCCAGGCGCACATACCCACAGGGATACTCACGAGAAGTCCATTGCTTGCCCATGGTCAAGGTGCTTTTACAAGTAGCAAAAGTATGAAGAGTTTGTGTATCTGTGGGTTTTTTTTTAATGCACTTTGGTCAGTCCAGCTGTGATCATCAATAGTCAGCATGGATTTCTGAAAAATAAGTCATGTCAGACTAACCTGATCTCGTTTTTTGACAGAATTACAAGCCTGGTAGATGAAGGGAACGCAGTGGATGTAGCCTACCTTGATTTCAGCAAGGCATTTGACATATATATATATCTGCCTTCATCACGCAGCCCTTCGCTCATCCTCTTTTTGGTATCTTTCAGCATTGAGCCCACGGAGGGAGGGGATTACAAGCTGTGCTTTGACAACTCCTTCAGCACTATTTCGGAGAAGTTGGTGTTCTTTGAACTGATCTTTGACAGCGCCCAGGAAGATGAGGACTTGAACAATTGGGCAGAAGTGGCCGAACCAGAAGAGATGCTCGACATAAAGATAGAAGACATTAAGGTGGGCAAAGAGGCTGTAGGAGAAATGCCTAGTGCTGAGATGTGGTGGAGTTAGGCAGAATAACAGTGGACCAGAATAACAAAAGAGACCAGGATAGCTCCAGTCTCCTGCAACCATGCACAGAGTAACATTGCCAGACAAAGCAGATGGGGTCAGCCAATAGCAGATGGGGTCAGCTGCTGCCTGGGCTTCCAGGTATTTAGCTGATGCAGGAGGAATGCTCCACAATGGGAGCCTAACAATTAGTTCCTTTCCTGGATCTTCACTCCCCTTTTCCAAATGCCCCATGCCTGATGGGGATGGGTGGGAAAGAGCCCCTGCTTTTCTGAAGCTCTGGCCAAAGCCCTGCAAATCAACCCAAGTCCTATGGGTGGAATGGATCTTCCCATCATTACTGTCAATATGTGGCTAGTGGCTTAATAAATTAGGATGTTCACATTTGTGGCTTTGCCCCTAAGAGACCTACCATTTAGGCTTTGCTGAAGAGGTGAACATGGTGATTGACACACTTGTGTGGATTAGTGTCTGTTTGTGTGTGTAACTTTGTATTAATGTAGCATTCTTATATGTAACACTGTAGTTTCGTGATGTTTTTTAAAAAATTATCTGTTGTGCCTTCAGTTTTTTTGTACACCACATAGATACATTTTTGATATATTAAGCAGTATAGAAATTAAATAATCCATCAACTACATAAGGTACATAAATTTGAAATAGACTCATGAGTAATTTTGGGTTAATACTAGAGGTAGTTGTTAATCAAAGCCCTTCCACTGTGTTCCAGAAATTGTGTTCAGAAAGCAGCTCCCTGTTGTTTCGACCCATTTATTTTATTTTACAACATTACCTATATAACACAAATCTTTTCAGCTCCCCGAGATAAAAACCAGAGGGTGACTTGGTTCAAGGAAGACTCCTGATTAATGTTAACAGTGAAAGTTGGTCAACTAGCCAATTTCAAGTCAATAAGGTTACAAAGCTGACTTGTTTAACTGAGCAGTATTTGTTTTAAACCAGGAATCTTGGTTGTTGTTGTTTTTTTAAAAAAGGTATATCTAACAGAATTCCTCCTCAGCTGCACATCAGGGGAAAATGCTGTGTCCAACTCATGGTGCGCAGGGTGTGGTCCGAAGGCACATGATGTGCAATCACCCTGCTGAAGCTAAGCAGCTCTGGGTCTCATTGTTGGTAGCAGCAGTACTTGCCAGGCACTTTGGTACACATGGACTTTGAGACCAGAAATGCAGACAACAGATGTCTTCTTGTTACTGCCTTTGTGGCTTAGTACTCCAGTTAAAGAAGAAAATGAAACTAGCTGTAACTCTTAATAGGTTTTGGCAATCATTGCAAACCTGCATTTTCACTGCTTTGGAACAGTGCATACGGGGGAGCTGGCAAAGGCAACAGAAGGAGTAATTTTTTAATCCAGCCAGGAATTTTTTTTTCTTTTTCTTTTTTATTGAGATTTCGGTTACACAACGAACAAGGTTTTTCAATATCTTAACAGATAAATTATTTGAGTCAGTATAAAGAGAAGGTACAGATCTGTAAGGAATATCTCTGGGGTTGTGGTGTATGAATGCACAGTGATTCTTCATGGCCTTTTAATGGATGTTGAAATACTCGTGCTTGACTTCTGATGGTCACGATGAATTTTTTTTGGCTAACAATAATAGACATGGTGCCTGATCATTTGTTGGGTGAAGAATCTGACTCCATGTGATTTGAATTTGATTGGCTACAATGGTTTCCTTTTCCCCAAAACACATCTTTGCCCCAAACACATCTGTTCTCCTTTGTTCTCACCACTATAGGAATCTATTGAAACCATGAAGAGCCGCTTGGAGAGAAGCATTCAGATGCAGGCACTGCTGCGAGCCTTTGAAGCTCGAGACCGCAATTTACAGGAAAGCAACCTGAGCCGAGTCAACTTCTGGTCAGCTGTCAATCTCACTGTGCTCCTGGTGGTGTCATTTCTCCAGGTGTACATGTTGAAAAGCCTCTTTGAGGACAAGAGGAGAGTCTGGACGTAGCAGGAGGAGAAATGGCACCCCCTTTTTACCTGTACGGGGCAGGTATCCAGAAGAATGCCAGCTCCCATATTGCCAAAGCTCAGTACTGTCCCAAGTGTAGCTGCCATTTCTGTCATGAGTCTCTTTTCAGAAGGGGTTAAAATATCACAGCCAAGGTAAGGGAGGGATTTGGGGTGGGGATTGAACACCCCCACATCTTATGTGATGGTGGCAACCTGTCGAAATTGAGAGCAGGATGAGGGAGTGCAAGAATTGGAGTTGTTAGGCAGTACACAACAAGCAAAAACAGCTGTTCATACATTTCAATAGCTCCTCTGTTTACAACGAAGGGCAGGTGCTTCTCAATGTACTACAGCTTGCAGCAGAGTTTGCCTCTTGGCCTTAAAACTTTGATATTCTGCATCAGACTTCATCAACATGTGCCTTAGCAAAAGTCGCTGGTCTGGCTGGAAGCAGCAACACCCTGGCCACTTTTGCTGTTGAGAGGCTCCTAGCCTCTGCTTTTTCCATGGAATCTCCATGCCCTAAGAAGCCCCACAATACTTAAGGGCGTTAAGAAAACTCTCCTAGTGGAATTGGTAATCTTTACCACCCAGGCTTCTGCATTTGATTTTCCTCAGGCATGACTACATGAGGAGTATTGTCACTGCTAAGGACTCCCATGGTCAGCAATCTGCAAAGGTGAAAAGGCCTGGTTTTGCACTCATTAGGTGCTAGCGATCTAGCATTCCAATTTTCAGCAGAAAGCAAGCAGAATGTGGTTGACTTTATTCCCTTGGGAGGAAATTATTGCCTTTCCAAGACCCAGCTCTTCAAGTATCTTTAAATGTTAGGAACTGTGAACAAGTAAACTCCTGATTATAGAAGGCTGACCTGCAGAGCACATGAGCTCTTGAATACATCTGGTGGAATTCTTCTCTGTTTATCTTCTGCTCAGGACTTGAGCACCTTGGGAATTCCTTACTGGATTTAGGATATGAGAAATTTCACAAGTATAATTTGGGCCTAAATTACACAATGGTGGCAGATTAGTGTTAAATGCTGTGATTGAAGCACATTTGCATTTAAAGTGGGCACTGTGTGGGGCATCTTCTCTTCTTCCTGCCACAGGTACGCCAGCAGACTGCTCAGCTCTGATATCACTGGTGAGACAGGCTGGGAGAGGGCTGTGCAGAACAAGTGGGCAAAGGAAGAATTTAGCACTGCCCTGGCAGTTTACTTTGTGCCCTCACTATAGACATTATTGAGGGACTTCTGAAATACACTCCTGGTACTTTCACTGGAGATTAAAGTTGAACGTTCAAGAGTAATTGATACCCCCAACCCCAAAATAGCCTTTCAGATGGGCTGCTGCATTTCACTTCACATTCTTAGAACGTTAAAATTTCCCTGGATGTGGCAGTGCATTAGCCCGAGCTAACTGTTCAACGCTATTCCACTGGCTGCTCTTCAGAGCAGGATGCTGCCAGTTCCCATAGCTGCATCCCAGATCAGCTGGATTCTGGCGGCAAGAAACAGCTGTGTGTACGCTCACACTATAAAAAGACTTTGTTTGGGCTTCCTGATGTCAGAGAATGCCTGGCATAACAATGGGAGGCTGCCAGTGTTCACCCCTTTTCTAAGATTGTGTAGGCCATTGTCTTGTGGTTCAATAAATGGTCTTTGAATTGGAGCTTGTCCTCTCCTGCATCTGTCATTGGTCTTGGGTTACAAGAAGATTGGTAACATACTTTTCCTTTTGAGAGTGCTTCTTGTCTAGAGGTAGTAAGCACAGGAAGATGGCCCTGAACCATAACTGTCAACTTTTCCCTTTTCTTGCGAGGAATAAGGGAATTTCCCTTAAAAAAGGGAAACGTTGACAGATATTGCCCTGAACCCTTCCCACTTTTCATGTCATTTAAACTGTGATGCCAAACCACTCAGCCCATTTTATTCTCCTGCCCCAAGCATCTCAGATTCCAAAGCATTTTGATGTCTTGCAGCACACCTACTGGTGGGAACGTCACTACAGGAGCAAATGTATTATTTTTCTCTCATTCTTCAGGTTGCAATACAAAATCCATAGCATGAAATTTGAACGCTCATGTACAAAAACCTCCTCCGAGCAGCACCAGCAGGATTGTGAAAGGTGCTTAAAGAGGGCCCGTCTCCAACTCTTTTAATATATGCCACCAGTTATTGAAGTAAGCCTCAAAGAGGCATGAGCAAGGCCACAAGATGATCCCTCTAGCAAGGGAGTTGGGGCCAGATACTTCACAAGTCAAAACAAGTCAAGGAGAAGGTGGGACACTTCTGCTGGTCCCAGGCACTCCCCTTGCCCCCAATATCTTGATTTGGAGCTGAAGGACCAAGGAAAAATGTGGAGGCATGGATGGAAAGTTGCAAGCAAGCACAATTTTTGACCCTTTCCTGACTACAGGGTACACCTGTTAAGGTATCAAGTCTCCACTTCTGGTATTTGAACTTTGTGGAGCATGAGCCAGTATATGAGAGCCTTAACTCTCATCTTAAACCAGGTTTTTAAAAATCATCACATTTACAATTAGCTGACTAAACTATTTTCATAACCAAGAAATTGAATTGTCTCTAAATGGACTTGTATAGTAATAGAATGCTGTGATGTGATTTACAGCCAAATTAGCGATGCTAGCAAGACAGATGCACACAAAACAATCCATAAAAAGTGTAAATAACTTTTTTAAGAGACGGAATTGAAAAACGCATTTGTTGTAAAACAAAAATATGCTATTTAAGAAGAGCTGCTGGGTCCTGCATTCTACACTCAGTGGCCAACAAGATGCTGCCTGCAACAGTGAAGGCTGAACATAACTTTGTAGCTAGCAGGTAGCTTTTTAACATCATTCTTGAGGTGGACTGATGGTTGTTCATCCTTCATTATTCTGCTCTTCATATTTGCAAGAGATAACTCCAGCATTATAATAAATTGCAAGCTTTAGTTTTTAAAGTAGTATAGTGGAAAATGTGAACATATTTGTATATAATGTAATCCTGGGCACAGAGTTCCAGCTCCGAGGGCCTTCTGGTGGTTCCCTCCCTGCGAGAAGCGAAGTTACAGGGCACCAGGCAGAGGGCCTTCTTGGTAGCGGCGCCCGCCCTGTGGAACACCCTCCCATCAGATGTCAAAGAAATAAACAACTATCAGACTTTTAGAAGACATCTGAAGCCAGCCCTGTTTAGGGAAGCTTTTAATATTGGATGAATCATTGTATTTTAATATTGTGCTGGAAGCTGCCCAGAGTGGCTGGGGTATTAATAATAATAACAACAACTATATAATGAAAGTACTATGCATTTTGGTCAAATCATATCGGTCATGCTATTTAGGTGCTTTATAAAGTATGGCGTATGTACCTTTCCTCAAGAACTGAAGTTGTCACAAGACTGACAGCATGGATCTCCTTGCAAGTATTTCAGTATGAACGCATTCTTCATTGCTAGCCAACAAGATCTTCTAACTGGTACACTGTATGTATTGAGACCTCCCCAGGCAGGTGCAATTGCTGAGCATGTAACAGCCCTTCTGAGTGCTTGATCACCCCTGTTTTCTACAGGGAGTGGCCATGATGAAACTACTATAGCAGGCAGCAGCTGCAAAAAGATGTCCCAATGTGCCCTGCAAAGGCTGTCTGCAAAAGCTTGCTCATTTGTATTTGGTTGTTCCATGATCACTTGTTTTAATTTGAGAGGGAGGAGAGCCATAGGGCTACCTGTCCTCTGGGTGAGGAGGCACTTAAAAACAACAACTGGGTTAAACCTTTTCTGCGAATGCTGTTCAATTGGTATGTGATCCCTCGTGGTAAATAGACTTCATTTGCCCTTAGTGATACCAGCACACAGCCAAATCTGCCTGAGTATGAAGCACGGTGATGTTATCACATTGAGCATGATCACTTGAGAAAGGGGCAGGAAATGGCACTTAAACAGCACCTATATGTAAGGTAATCAGTGGCTGTGGGCAGCCATAAACATATAAGATTAATATATTAGCCATAGCTAAATGTCCTTAAGCCTTATTAACTGGGGTTATGTTTAGCTTGTTTTATTGAGATATTGTACAACTGCCTCCCATTCAAAAGTCAAACTGAGCAGGGCCAAACAATCAGCCATTTGCGTTGGAGGCTGGTGCACAGAAGCTCCTCAAGGAAACTCAATTTGAGCTTTAGTTTTTTCTGCTCACTACCTCCTGAGTGTAGAAATTTTGAGAGCCAATGAAAGACAACACACACTCACACACAAACCCCAACACCACTGGCTGCCAGAGGTTTTCCACCAGCAAAATTTCCCTTTATTTTAGTTTATTAATAGGATACATAATGGAGGCACTTATCTCAAACTGTTGGGATCTTTTTTTTTCCATCTAAAGAAGAGGGAGAGAAGGTCCCACAGCCCCTTCACACATGGTAACAGGAAGAGTCAAGAGGAAGCAAATATGAACACAATGAATTAAAAGTAGAGGTCCATGCTACCAAGCAAATGCCAGCTTTCGGAGAAGTGACCAGTGGGCAGTAGGTGGCACGAGGTTATGAAATGCACTGCAAGAGAGGGTCAAAAGTCCATGATAGTGACGTTGGAAGTAGAGGGACATTTATAGGAAGGCAACACTGGTTATTAGGGTAGTCAGCATGTAATTCAAGCAGTAAAGGCACAAAATTAGCACCGTCTATGGAAGTGTCATATCCTCCAGGACACGAAGCAAGGAACTACTGCTGCAGGTAGGCAGAAAGGGAAGAAACATTTAAGGCAGGTGGTGTATGTGTGGCTGTTCCTTTTATCTTATCTCAGGAAGGGCTGAGGTATCCCTGATAGCCTTGTATAATGAGGGCTGGGCTTAACTGATGATTTCTCTTTTTAAAAAATCTAGAATTTATACAAGTATTAATACAGTCTGTCTTTCGTAAGAAATATATACAACCACAGCCCAGGGAGGGCAGAGTGCTTTACTACTGCTGTTGAGAAGGCTCCAGTGTTACTCCAAACTCCGAGGCTCTACAGGTGGAGCAGCCAACCCAAACACACAAACGCCCCACTCCGAAAGACCACAGATGCTAACAGAAGCTTCTGTGGGACCTTGTGGCACAAGTGTCGCAAGATCTATTATGGACACAGTTTGCCATGAAGAATCTGCCTCAGCCTAGAGGCACAGAGGTAAGCTGCAGTACAGCTGATCTCAAGCACTGGGCATTTCTTTCACGGGACAAAGTCACTCTTCTGATTAGGGAGGGGAAGGCTTTCCAACAGAGACCACAACCCGTGCAGAGGATCACAATCCTGATAAAACACTTCGAAACCCTGGTACACACACACACGCACTTCTCCATATGGACTGGGCAGGTAACAAATGGTCATAGCCAGTCGGGGAACAGCCAGTTGGTATTACAGCTCCAAGTGACTAAGAAAATCCCTGCCACCTGGATGCCTCCCTGGTGTAAATTAGGAGGGACCAACAGTCATGCTTATCTAGGTTACAGCTGAGCTGCCTCTGTTTAAGCATGAACACTGGTTGTGCAGAGAGTGGCAGGGCATTCAAATCAACTCTATACCTGAGGCTTAAAAGCAACCCAGTACCACCTTCTTTCCAATTATTCTGCTTGGCAAAACCTTGCTCTAGTTCAGTGAACTGAATTTATAAGCAATTTGCTATCTGCAGTCCCATCATTTTGTTTTGGTTTTCCCCCTTCAAAGTTATAAAATGGAAATAAACTGATCAAATCTTGCATTGAAATTTATAGGGAGAAAGGAAAGGCAATCAAAGTGGGGAGGGGGGTAAGATTATATATATATATATTATAATACAAATAAATTCATAGCCGGGTGGGGAGGTTGAGGAGTTGGACAAACCCAATTAATGTGAATGGCGAAGGGAGATTCTACGTGTTGAATGCACAAGTGTTGGTGGAAATGCAAACTCGCCACTTTCACACATTCACAGGCAATCCCTTGCCAATCCCTCAACTAGGGGATCCTTTCTGTATTTTCAACAAAGTGCAAAACAACTCCACAAAACAGAATACTCCATGTTCCCATGTGGAATGGGTCTGGTGTGGCCACCAAGAGGAGGGTGAAGAAACTATCCCTCCCCTGCAATTTTCCAGAGAAGATTCAGGTCACCAAATCCCTCCCCAGCCAAGACCCAAGGACAGAGAGGGAACTGCTACAAGGAATGCTTGGCCTCTCAGAGCTATTTACAAGTAATCAACCCACAGCACCCATCCCATGGTGGCTGCTACTGGAGGGAAGGAGACAGGAAGGAAGCAGGAAACGGGCCTTGGCTACAGTTGATCACAATTGCAAAGAGCTCTTTTACACAAGAGATTAGGCATGAGTTCTCTCCACAATATAGTTAACAAGCAACAGCTCTCCCTGGTAGTGGTTGTAGTTAATCTAATAAGGAGGGCTCAGCAGGCCTGATAATCGTGGGCCGGTTCGGTGCTGCAGGGGGTCTTCTGCTGTAGAGAGAACAAAACAGAAGGAGAGAAATGAATACCGGAAAAGGGAGAACTGGACAGACGTCACTGTGAAATATTGTTAAGCGAAGCTAATGCCCACAACTCTCATGCCCACTCCACTATCCCACTTAAGCTGGGAAATTCTATGCCCAGAATAGTACATTTTGTGGCACATTTAGCCAACAAATAGAAGTGGTAGAAGCCATCATTTATCACTATTCTTTAGACAGCTTAGAACCACTCAAACCTCCCAATATTTCACCTGTCTGGAAAAAAAAGTCTGCCTTTGGTATGACTAGTAGGGGTGACTTGGATAGACACCAAAATCCAATTTGCTTGACTCTGAAGGTGTGGTTCTGGGTGAACATTATGCAGGGTATGCGAGAGACTGGATTGTACAGTTCCTTCAGAGAACAAGCCAGCTCAATAACACAATGACTAGTACCAGGGCACTGTATTCTGTCTGTCCCTGCCCCCCGCAAACACCATATGATGTTGAGACTGCCCAATATACTGATATAATAAAATATTCAGGGTGTAATCTATTTCTATATTTAAAAATTCTGTGTGACGATAAACCAAATTCTGCAAAAAGATACACTAACTTCTGCAAAGTGTGTAGATTACTGTGTAGATTAGTTTATTCTGCTTCTGCTAACTTTGTGGAGGTGGCTGGCTACACAGGTGGCTAAAAGGCTTTCCTCCTTTTTCCTCTCTTTATTTTTTACACACACACACACACACACACACACACACACACACACACACCTGAAGTTGTAAGAGCTAGCAGTTTCAAGATGAAACTTGAAATTCTCAAGGAGCTAAATTCTGCTTCTTTTCTGTTGTTTTGAGAAATAAACACAGCACTGGCTACAGAAACCAGTCTGCTTGCTAGCACTGCTGTCTTAGATGAGTCTCTAATTCAAAACTAGACATGTTCTGTTCCCATAATACACTCCACTAAATCTCATACAAGCTTCAAAATGGAGAATGCTTCCTCCTCTGCAAAGCCTGCAACAGTGAAAGAAAAGAAATTCCACACAGGGAAGAATATGCAGTTTCAAGAAACATGACGACTCTTGAGCACCAAAGGAGAGGAAAAAATGGCGAAAGATTTATATGATCTGAGGTGAAACCAGAGAATATTAAAATGCTCCAGACACAATTTTCAATGATTATTAACCAAGAAATTGAATGAAAAATTAAGATATTAAAACACAGAAACTTTGAATTTGCAAATAAACCTGGCAAACTCTTAGCTTGGCAGTTAAAAACAACCAGGATGACAGGATAACAAATAAAATTAAAATTGGAGAAAAGATAACCGACGACCCAAAGGAAATTAATAGAAGCTTTGTAATTTTTTATGGAGAACTATACAGGGAAGGAACAGAAAATCATGATAAAATCGAAGAATACTTAGGGCAGAACAATTTATCAAAGATCTCAAAGGAGAGACTCAGTCTCTTACATTCTCCTATTTCTGCACTGGAAGTTCAACAGGCAATCAATAAAGCAAAATCAGGGAAGGCCCTGGACCTGGATGGCCTATCCGCAAATTATTATAAAAATTATTATAAAAAGGACACAATGAATGCCATAGTAAAGACTGGGAAACTACCAGAATCATGGACAGAAAGCTTTATAACCTTAATTCCCAAGCAGGGAACTGATTTAACAATTGTTTCAAATTATCGGCCAATATCCCTTTTAAATAATGATTATAAATTATTTGCCGACATACTTCCAAAAAGATTAAAGACGATTCTTAAAGACATCATTCACGAAGACCAGGCCGGCTTTCTCCCTGGACGCCTAGTGCAAAATAACATCAGAAATATCATTAACGAGTTGGAATATTTAGAAATCAGAATTGACAAACCAGCAGTACTAATGCTGGTGGATGCAGAGAAAGCCTTTGACAACATCTCGTGGAGACTTATGAAAAGAATGATGCAACAAATGGAGTTCGGTGAACAGTTTTGTAAAGGAATAGAGGCTATATACTCTGATCATCATGGAACTTTGGAGTGTCAGGCATAGCCCTACTGGCTTTAGCCCAAACGTAGCAGAGTTTTCCTGCACAGCGAGGAAGCTAGTTGCGGCAGTAATGACTAGTCAGCTAGACTCAGAAGAACTATTTACAGGATTTATTAAAAGGAAAAAATAAAACCAGCAGAGTTTCTGCATACAAATAAAAGCAAAATAAATCCTTCCTTCCTTTCTCTCTCTCTCATAACCATACACAGCACTTCTAACTCCTAACACACCTCACACCACACTGTGCTAGCAATCCCTAGATAACAGAGTTGAGTGCTGCTCGTTAACCAATCAGAGTGAGTAGTTTCTAGGTCAAGCAGACCTGGGCTTTCTGCCAAGAGTAAATTGACACCAGCTTGAGTTAATTGGTGAAGCTAGAATCTGCAAGTTTCTCACGAGAACCAATTAACAGAAACTGAAACAGAAACTGAACACCCCCTCACAGATTCTGCTGAACAATTAACTCCAAATACACCTATGTAGGAGATCATTTTTCCAGCAAACCTAAACCCTTGCACATTCGCTTGTTCTTTACCTTTGCCAATGGTTTAGTTAACACATCTGCTACATTTTCTTCACTTGACACATAAGTACAGGTGATTACATTGTCTTGTACACAGCAACGTACATTTTGGTATTTTACAGAGATATGTTTGGAACGCGATTTGAAACCCTCTGTTTTACTTAATGTTATACAAGCTTGATTATCAATGTAAACTTGTACTGGTTCTCCACAATCCACATTTAAATCTGTTAACAAATGCTTGAAATAAATCACCTCGTTGCACAATTCACTCAATGCGGCGTACTCTGATTCCGTTGATGACACACTTACAATGTCTTGCTTGCGTGACCGCCAGCTGATTAAAGCTCCACCGACCATTATAACTAGTCCTGTGACAGATTTTCTATCTGGCAAATTTCCCCAGTCACTATCACAGTAGCAACTCAACATTTCATCCTCTGAAGAATTTAATTGTAACATATAGCCAATTGTCTGCTTGAGATATCTCAGAACTTGTTTTACCCCTTTCCAGGCATTTAGTGTGGGTTTTGAGACCAATCTACTTAATATGCCTACTGCATAGCTAATATCAGGTCTGGACCACTGTGCTATATACAATAAACTTCCAATTACAGAGTGATATACATCAGGATGTTCAAATTCAGGACTCTCATCTATGTGAAGTGTTTTTATGAAACCTGGATCCATAGGCACCGCTGCCCCTTTGCAATCCTGCATCCTGTATGTAGTCAGTAGTTGTTTAACTTTGTTCTGCTGACTAATTAGGCAGCTGCCATCTTGGGCCCAGCACACTTCCAACCCTAGATATGTCCTAACCGGGCCTAAGTCTTTTGTACACCCACCTGCAGCCTACAATCTTTGCCCCCTCAGGCGCTGCTACTGGTGTAAAAACCTTGTGCTCATTCAGAGAGGACATCTCTTCCTCCATTGCCTGTTTCCAGCGCTCTGCCTCCTCTTTTGGTAACTTTAACACCTCCTGAAAACTCTTGGGTTCTGCAATTACACTAAACACATTTGCAGTATCAGGAGAAAAACGCACTGGAGGCACTCCTTTATTTTGTCTTTTAGATCTTCTGGGAGAAAATTTTTCTTCTGACCCACTTTCCTCCTCAGAACTACGACCTCTCTTTTGTTGCTTAGCAACTGGTCTCTGACTAACTCCACTTTCTTGAGAGCTCTTATCTGAACTTTCCTCCCCCTCAGACTCTGATTCTCTGTGTTTACCTTCAGAGTCATGAAGCTCCTGGGAAGGTTCAAACCAAACCTCAGTATTGGCATGTAGTCTCTCCCAGCCACTATGTTCACAAAAACTGGCATTCCTGGAGATCACAATGCCATTTGTCCCTTCAGCAAAACGGAAACCTTTTCCCAGCTCCTGGTAACCCACAAACACTAGCTGTTTGGTCTTAGGATCTCCCTTCTTCCTCATTTGTTTCGGAATTAATACCCAGGCTTTTGATCCAAACACATGCAAATGGTCAATTTTAGGTTTTTTCTGAAACAATTTAAAATACGGGGTTGTACCTATTGTTTGATGAAAGAGCCTATTTTGGAGATAACACGCGGTGAGCATGCTCTCCCCCCAATAAGACATGGGCAAATCAGCATCATCAAGCATGGCAAACATCATATCTTGTAAAGATCTGTTTTTCCGCTCTGCAACGCCATTCTCCTCTGGGGAAAAAACGTTCGTTTTCCTATGCCCAATGCCACGCTTTTGTAACCAATCTCTAAAGGCATTTGACATAAATTCGCCACCTCTGTCCGTCTGTATCCTTTTGAGTTTAATGGACAGAAATCTTTCCACAGATGCCACCCAGCCTTTAAACTTAGTGAACACGTCACCCTTATTCTTCATGGGAAAAACCCAAGAATAACGCGTGGCGTCATCCACAATTGTTAGTGAAAAGCGCGATCCACCCCTGCTTACAGCAAATGGACCAATTACGTCCATGTGAACCAGCTGTAGCGGTGCCTCACTAACTCTGTCACTTCTGGGGTAAGAGACTGTGGGTTTTAACCTTTTTACAGACATTACAATCAAGGTACTTGTTACAACTCTTTAAATTACCCCCATCAGCCAATTCAGACATTTTTAGTACACTCTTCCAGCAAGCATGCCCCATTTTCCTATGCAATAAGTGCACACAGTTGTCATGTATAGCTTTGTTATTCACTGCAGGCTGAGATTTACTGACTACTGCTGCAACTTGAGATCCTGCTTTAAGCCAAAACAAGCCTCCCTCTGACTTAGCAGTGCCTAAAATCTCACCAGCCTTCTTAATAATGCAACTGTCTCCTTCAAAGTACACTTTAAACCCAGCTTTTAGCAAACAATCTACAGACATCAGATTGCTCCTTAATGACGGCACACAAAGTACATTTTGCAGGCATTCACGAAGACAAGGAACAAAAACTGCACCCCCCGAAATCACTTCGGAAGTACTTCCGTCTGCTAGAGCCACCTGGCTGCGCTGTGCTGAGTTCTTGGAAACAAACAATTCATCTGAATTCACGATGTGGCGAGACGCTCCCGAATCGACCACCCAGACCGCTTGTTTCTCATCAGCAATCTTGACCTCGCCGGTCACCAGCTGAGCCGACTGTTTTCGTTTGAAGAATTTCCTTTTCCGCTGCTGCTGCTGATCTCGTCTCTGCTCCTGCACCGGCAACTGAGACTTGACCAACTCCGGACACTGTCGTTTTAGATGCGCTGAAGACCCACATTGGAAACAACGCCTAACAGCAAACGCTGACTCCTCACCAGTACGCTGCTTTTGCTTCACCTCTGGCACGGCATGAGAACTCCTTCCAAACCGCCCACCTGTAGAAGCCTCTGCAGCCAACGACCTTTCTTGCCTCTTCTGCCATTCTTCAATCAAACGCCCAGTAACGTAACTGACTGATAAATCACGCTCCTGTATGCCTTCTAGAGACAAAACTAAATTATCCCAGCTTTCCGGGAGAGAACTCAAAATAATAGCCACCTTCTCCTGCTGGTCTAACGCACAGTCTCTTTCCTGTAGCGCAGTAAACTTTAACTGTAAACTGTGTAGGTGTTCCTGCATTGTAACCCCAGGCTGTAACATTGCCTTGTACAATGCCTTGCGAATGAACAGCTTGGAAACCGCTGTCTCACGCACATGGAGTTCTTTAAGTGCTTGCCACACCTCTAGCTGTCTTGATTCCCCTCACATACGGCAACTGGGAATCTTCCAGCCCCAAGACAATTGTGGCCCTTGCTCTTTGGTCTTTATCGAGGTCTTCATCATCAGGCTTCGCAGGAAACTTACTCACCACTTGCCAGAGACGATCCCTCTGCAGCACTGCCTGCATGCGTTCCGACCACAGCAAGTAATTGGAGTCATTCAGACGCTCAAAAGCCATCTGAACTGGTTGTGAGGCCATCTTGAGAGCGATGTCCCTGGAACCCGGAACCAGCTACTCACGACCTCCGAGAGAAAACAGGAACCACAGCACCCAGCACTCACACGCTGCAGCTGTTGTCCTTGTGTCCGCTGCGTCACCAGCTCACCACGGTCAGGAACCAGCCAGAGAACAACAACTTCTGGAACTACTGGAACCAACGCCGTTGATGCTGACACCACCGCAACTCAGGCTGGCAGCACAATGCCCATAACCTCATGGAACTTTGGAGTGTCAGGCATAGCCCTACTGGCTTTAGCCCAAACGTAGCAGAGTTTTCCTGCACAGCGAGGAAGCTAGTTGCGGCAGTAATGACTAGTCAGCTAGACTCAGAAGAACTATTTACAGGATTTATTAAAAGAGAAAAATAAAACCAGCAGAGTTTCTGCATACAAATAAAAGCAAAATAAATCCTTCCTTCCTTTCTCTCTCTCTCATAACCATACACAGCACTTCTAACTCCTAACACACCTCACACCACACTGTGCTAGCAATCCCTAGATAACAGAGTTGAGTGCTGCTCGTTAACCAATCAGAGTGAGTAGTTTCTAGGTCAAGCAGACCTGGGCTTTCTGCCAAGAGTAAATTGACACCAGCTTGAGTTAATTGGTGAAGCTAGAATCTGCAAGTTTCTCACGAGAACCAATTAACAGAAACTGAAACAGAAACTGAACATCATCAATGGCAACATTACAGAAGACTGTGTAATAAGGGACAAGGCAAGGATGTCCGCTATCCCCGCTAATATTAATTTTGGTAATGGAAGTGTTGAATAAAAAAATAAGGGAAGACAAAAACATAAAAGAAATAACACTAGGAGAGAAAGCTTATAAACGAAAGGCGTTTGCCGATGATCTTATTATTATGACAGAGAATACAAAAGGAAGTTTATTAAAGGTATTAGAAATAAATAAGAACTTTGGGCAGGTAGTGGGATTCAAATTAAACCGTTCCAAAACAAAGCTCTTGGTCAACAATCTGACAACACAGGACAGAGATGAACTAGAAAAAGCCTCAAACTTGAAGATCTGCCAAAAGGCAAAATATCTGGGAATATGGATTACTCCGAAAAACATCAATTTATTCTAAGATAATTATGCTAAGATCTGGATTGAGATTAAAAGAAATGTAAAAATATGGAGCAGCTTAAATTTATCTTTTGGGGGGAGAATATCCACCATTAAAATGAATGTCTTACCAAAAATGCTTTTCCTATTTCAGACAATCCCTGGGATTGGAGTGACAGGCTGCCTCAAAAACTGGCAACGAGACATCTCTAAATATATTTAGCAGGGGGGAAAGCCCAGGATTACACATAAACTATTAATTGATATCAAAGAAAGAGGGGGATTTTCCCTTCCAGATTTGAAATTATATTACAAAGCAGCCTTTCTCTCCTGGATCAGGGAATGGTGTATACTACAGAACACAGGCCTTCTAGACCTGGAAGGACATGACAACCGGTATGGCTGGCATGCCTACTTACGTTATGATAAAGTTAAGATCAACAAAAAAATTAAATCATATTATAAGGAAATTTCTCTACATGGTTTGGGCAAAATACAAAGATCCAACTCCGTGGTGGATATCTCCCTTTGAAGCATTAGCAGTGAAGAAAAAGAATATGAAAAGGAATTGGCCAATATACAAAGTATTATTAAAAGAGGAAGAAAACCAGCTGAAACTAAAAAACTTCAAATTAGACAAAAGAAATGGCTTTGCGACAGAACCCTCCAGATTAGAAAAAGAACTGATTAACTCTAAAGTGAAAACTCTCTCCAAAATATATCTGTAAAATCTGTAATGGTCAAGTGGGCTCAAGATTTTGTCTATAGCATCCCAATGAGTGCCTGGGAAAATCTATGGAAGGTTAACATGAAACCACCACATGCTACACCTTGAAAGATAATTTTATGAAGATGCAATTCCGCTGGTATTGGACACTAAAACTATCTAAAATGTATAAGGACATGTCAAGTAAATGCTGGAGATGTAGGGAAGCGGAAGGCTCAATGTTACATATGTGATGGACATGTAAGAGAATAAAGGAATTTGGGGAGGTAATTTATAATGAGCTCAAAAGAATGGTTAAGGTATCCTTCATTAAAAAACCCAGAGGCTTTCCTCCTGGGGATACTAGGCTCAGACATCCCTAAAAATGCGAGAGAAATATTCTTGTATGCCACGGCAGCTGCAAGAATATTAATCACTATGAACTGGAAAGGATAGAAAATTCTGTCAAAGCTGGAGTGGCAAAGTAAACTGTTGGAATACGCCGAGCTGGCAAAAATGACAGAAAAACTGAGAGGTCATACTGATCAAACATTTACTAGGAAATGGGACATGTATAAAAAATATATCAAGGATTACTGTAATAACATGATGCCAGTGGCAGGTCTAGAATGACTTCTGTAGTATGATGGATAATTGTAAGAGAATATTATATTGCTGAAAATTAACAAAAGGAAACAAAAATAAACAGTGCGCTAGATAGAGAAGTGGTAGCTACATAATGGGGTGATGGGAAGTCGCTAGAAACTCAAGAAGAACGTAAGGTGATGTGATGGAACAAATAATTACCATTTTTATTTCTCTTTTCTGGATAACTCTTCTGTTCGTTACTTCTTTTTAAACTCAATAAAGCATATAATAAAAAAAGGAGAGAGAAAAATGCAGAAGCAGCTCTTTGGCCCTGAAGGGAAAGGTTACACCTGATCGTGCTTTCACATATTTCCTCTGTTCTAAGGCAGTTGTTTTAAGGCACTTGTACCACACTAACGTATTGCATGGTCCATGTTTCAGTTTTCAGGTCTGAATTCTTCCATTCCATTTTGATAATAGAGAAATTGTTATATAGGGTTAAAGAAAATAAGACTCATAAGCTCTAGAGTCCAGATGCTGCTGGACTCCGGTTCCCATCAGTCCCTGCCATCATGGCAAATGATCAGGGATGATGGGCTCTAGAGCCCAACAACTGGGCAGCAACAGGTTCATCATCCAAGCTCTAGAGCTGCTGCTATAGTATCTGCTCTAGCAGCAAAGAGAGGTGAACCTGAAGGATGCCTTACCTGGGCACACCTGGAGGGATGCCGGGTGGAACACGTGCTGGTCGTGAAGGAATCAGAGGAGGAGCTGAGAAAGGGTCATTATTAGCAACAAATGCACCTTGCGGTCCAGGGCGTGACGGAATGGGTGGTGCCACAAAAGAGGAAGGGCCTGCGGCTGGCATTGGGATCAAGGGGGGGCCTGGCATAGGGCCCCTCACCGCTGGCGGTCTCCCTGGTGGCAACACAGTCGAAGCAGGCCTGCGCTGTGGTGTTGGGCTGCCAAAGAGAGAAAAAGAAACCACCAGGACAGGGAAGGTGAGTTAGTGTCGTTCAAGACAGCAAAGTGAAGCCAATGCAATCAGGTCCAACCCCAAACCCCATCCGCTAAAGCATGAACTGTCTGCTTCACATTCTGTACACGAGTTATTTTGTACAACCAGCCCCAGAACCAAACAGTGTTATATGAAGACCCTGCAGAATGACAACTGAAGATTTAAGGGTACCAACAAGCATAGATCAAAGTTCAAGTTTGTTGTTAAGTATTGAAATCACATTGCCGATGGGCCAAATACAGGTGCTTGGGCTCTTCCTGGAGTTCTGGCAGTAGGTCACTTGAAACTTCTGGCCTTGCTGGTTTCTATGCTTCCATCCCATGTGCCTAACCCTGTGTGAGTAGAATGCTGTCCAGTCTGGACACTGTACCATGGCGTCCCGATTGGAATGTATGGCTGGTGTCTCCCGGGTTTTGCTCACCCCAAATGTCATAGAGACCCCTGTTTTTTAGCATTTTTAGTAACTTGTAAGAGTTCCTAGTTGTTGGGGGTTTCCTTCGGAGGAAGGTTGCCCATGGGGTTGTAGGGTGAATATCTTTCAGGGATATACCTTTCATATTTAGATTGAGGTCCCCTCCTAGGATTGCTTCCCCTTCAGAGAAGGAGAGGAATTTGTTTAGTGTCTTCTGGAAGAATTCTAATTGTTTCGCGTTTGGGGCATATATGGAGCCGATTGTCAGTTTGATTTTGCCATCTAGTGTCCCTTTAGCGAAAATGAATCTGCCTTTTTTGTCCTTGAGGACTGTTGTGGCAGTGAAGTTCAGGTCTCTACTGAGTATTATGGCTACGCTGCGAGCTTTCCCTGAGCCTCGTGCAACCCACTGTTGACTGAAGCAGGGGTTGCATCCCATGTGCCTAACAAAAAAATAAAGCACACCAGAAGCAGATAACCCACCACCCCAACTCACCTATGCCCACTACTTCCTGGCTGCAGCCATGTGTCATCCACAGGAGGAGGAACCGGTGTGGAAATGGTGCTGGTGCTAATGTCTCCAATTATGTTCAAGGCCTCCTTCAGGGCGTGGTACATTCGCAGCATGTCGTCCCTGCGCTGCGCTTGGTCTGCAGACTCCTCCATCAAGCTGTTTTGGTCTGCGGAGGAGTACAGGTAGGCCAGCAGCTCCGAGTGGATGAAATCCTTGGTCTGTGAGGATGGGGGAAGGAAAGCACAAAGAAGAGGTGACGCTGTCCAAATGTGACGGGGCTGGAAATGGTACCGTATTTTTCGCTCGATAACACGCACCTGACCATAACACGCACATAGTTTTTAGAGGAGGAAAACAAGAAAAAAAAAATTCTGAATGAAACAGTGGGTGTATCATTTTTGTGCTTCATGCTGTGGCCACAGACATGTGATTTGACGGTGAGTTTGGGGTAGCCCAATGCAAAGATCCTGAGAATCCATGTGGATCTGTGCTTTGTAACCACGTTTTTGCACCATTGTGGCCCCAGGCAACAGTGGGTGCGTGATTTTTTTCGTGCAGGCTGTAGCCATGGACATGCTATGTGATCTGATGGTGAATTTGGGGTGACCCAATGCAAAGATCCTGAGGATCCATGTGGATCCATGCTTTGTAACCACGTTTTTGCACCATTGTGGCCCCAGGCAACAGTGGGTGCGTGATTTTTTTGGTGCAGGCTGTAGCCATGGATATGCTATGTGATCTGATGGTGAATTTGGGGTGACCCTATGCAAAGATCCTGAGGATCCATGTGGATCCGTGCTTTGTAACCACGTTTTTGCACCATTGCAGCCCTGTTTTTGCATCAGATCATTGCTATGTGATCTGATGGTGAATTTGGGGTGGCCCAATGCAAAGATCCTGAGGATCCATGTGGATCTGTGCTTTGTAACCACGTTTTAAGTGGGGAGGGAAGGAAAAACATAGAAGGGACAAGGAGCACCGAGAGGGGTGTGCGGAGAAGCAGCTGGCTAAGAATGCAGGAGAGGGGTTTTACCGGAGGGAGGAAAGGAAGGCAAAAGTTCCCCCCACGCACCCACCCAAGCCAGCCAGCTCTCTCTCTCTCTCCCCCACCTGCATGTTGCAGCACCGGAGCACGAGAGGAATTAGAAGGAAGGACGCTCTGCTTTCCCCTCTGCTTGCCTGGAGGGGAGGGGTTTTCTCTGCTCTTTGTTCCGTTTGAGCAAAGACAGTAACAAACAGAAGCGGGTGGGCAGTAAGACCCTGAGGCAGAATGCAGGAAAGCAGCAGCTTCCTCTTTTCAAGGCTTCCCTTCTCCGGACGATTGATATTTGCCTGATTTTTGCCTTCACTCGCGCCTGTCGGCTCCAGGGACCACACATTCGCTCAATAACACGCACAGACATTTCCCCTTACTTTTTAGGAGAAAAAATCTGTGTGTTATAGAGGGAAAAATACGGTATATTCAGGCTGGAGTTAACACCGTGAGCCTGGCTAGTTTCTTAACCCTGGTCATGAGTTTTACCTGCAGTGGGGTGGGGGTGGGGAGACACCCTTGCCTCTGCCACTGCTGTACTGGACTCCACAATGCTTTTATGGGAAGGCATTGTCTAATATTGGCAGATGTTGGAGGTATACTGCCGAGAACATGGTGATTAACGGCAGGGCAAGTGGACTTTGAAAGCCCTAATGCAGGCATAGGCAAACTCCAGCCCTCCAGATGTTTGGGACTACAATTCCCATCATCCCTGATCACTGGTCCTGTTAGCTAGGGATGATGGGAATTGTAGTCCCAAACATCTGAAAGGCCGGAGTTTGCCTATGCCTGCCCTAATGTTTGCTAGGAGACTTAGGCTGGAAGGATAAATCCCCACCATTTATTACACAATGGTATGAGGACCTCACGACTCTGACCATAGGTATCCACATAAAATTGACATCTATATGAAGATATTTCATATAGATGTCAATATTATGTGGGTACCTATTTTGGAGATCTAGAGGGCTTATATTAACTTTTACGTTTAACTTAAGATGCATGCACTGCTGGCAAATTTATCCATTATGTGACCTGATGGTGTTTTTCTGTTACTATTAGTATTCTTTTTACTTTATATTTTTTATTTTATTTTTATCTTCTCCCCCTGATCTTCCTTCCCCTTACATTCTTTGTTAAGTTTGCATAATAATGGTGGTGGTGGTGGTGGTGGTGCATCAGCAGAGTGGTGGAACAATGCCTGCTTAGCCCCCGACAATAAACAAATAAATATCCAACTACGACTCACATTGTTTATCATTAGGTGCATTATTGTCTTTGGCATAAGATCCCGGATCGACTTGTTGATGATCCCAACATATGAGTCAACAAGATTGCGGATAGTTTCCACTTGGCGCTCTAGCTGAGGATCCATGGAAAAGGTGTTTTCCTGGGATCCCTCTTCATTCTCTACCTGCAGAGAAGAAAATTGGACAGCGTTAGGTGACCTATGGAAGAATCAGCACAGGGAGAGTACCAGTTCAGGCCCTCAAGTCATAATTTGATCTCTGCTTTCCCAAATATCCCAGTAATCATAGCATGGGTTTAGTTTGGACTAACCCAGATCTGCAGTGCTTATTAGCTGACTGGCATTTTAATGAGAATTCGAAGAGTTCTCTCCCTACCCTCCGCTGGCAATGAACAATTATTTCCTTATTATTGGGTTTAATTCTTACACTGTATGGTTTGCTCTTGCTGATACAGCTAAAATCACAGCAGCCTCTTGCGCACCTGACCCAGAACCTCAAAATTTGTGCTTTGCATCAGCTTTCTCTTCCCTAGGCTAAGCATGCCCAGCTTCCCTCACAAGTCTTTGGAGATGACCATTTCCTATATAGCTTTGGGAGAAGCACAAAGGGATTCCCTGCTTTGCTCATTGGGTTTTGGGCTCATCCTCTTGAATCCTTCACAGCTCTTACATAGATACTATTTTCCACATCTAGAATGGCACTGCCTTATCCACACAACTTCAGGATGTGGGTATGGGTGGAAGACAGCTGAAGTTTCTACCAACTTTCTCTGTTTCTAAGGAAACCCTACCAAGATTTTGGACAGCAAACTACCGCCAGTCAAAGGTACGGTGCCCAACTTGATGGAACCTCTAACTGGCGAATGTAGCTCCCAGCCAGAGGCAACAGCAGCTGCTAGGATATCATTGGTACAACAGTACCACTACTGGGCCTTCAGCACGCACACACACACACCCTTCCTGCTGAAGGAAAAAAATGTTTACTTGGTCTTTCTCAGGGTAAACACCAGCACGGAGGAAGGAGGCCTTCCAGCTGTCCACGTCTTCCTGGGAGTCACACGCAAGTTCAATCTGACGCAGGTCTTTGTACACATTCCTAGTTTAGGGGTGCAGGAGAAAAGAGAGGAGTGGAAGAAGGACAAATGTCATTGGGTTAGTGAAAGAAAGTCCACATCAGGCAACAGGAATCCTGTATTAGGAAGGTTATATATATATATATATATATATATATATATATATATATACATACACACACACACACACACACACACTCCTTTATTTTCTAAGTACTTTGAAGTTCTAATCTCTATTGCCACAATAGAATGTGAGACTGTAGGAACACCCAACAGATGGAATAGAATGCTACTCTACTTAGCCAAATGGTGCCCATAACAGTTGCATGTACTGAGTGAAATATGGTCTCCATTGGCTTTTGGCTTCCACTTAAATGTCTTGGCATACACTCTGAAGCAGACATGGGGAACCACTTTGGCTAGCAGGCCAGATGCAACTGTGGCCAATCCTCTGCTAGTGACTTTTGACAGTTGCAGTTCTGAGCCCTGGCCAAAACTGTGGGCAGCACCAAGTTTCAGCAGCACCACATGCATGCTGTGCTTGAAAACAGAACACTCAAGAGGGCACTCTAAGACTGCCTATTCCTTTGCAAGTATGACTTTACTATCCCACATATGACACCAGGTGAGTGGCAGGTGGGTGTGCCTAGGAAGAAACAGCCTTGCCTGTCAAATTAGGAGGCCCAACAGGCCTATTGTTGTCTGTGGGCCCAGGATTCCCTAACTGTGCTCAAGACCTTCATCACTTTGCTACTCCTCACCTCCCTTGGCTTACTGGACCTAGTAAGAGATGCCTGCCATATCTTTTCTTAAGGAGATTTTTTGGCAAATCACATACTGAGCTAAGACAAGGAAAATGCTTTACAATATCGTCTTTTAAAGAGCCAAGTCCTTCCACTGCAATCCAGTCACTTGAAAAATCCTAGCTCAGGCAGCTCCAACCCCATGACATAATGTGAACTGGAGAGTAAAGTCAAACTCTTTAAGCTTGAATACTTAGCAGGCAATGAGCAAAGATATTAAAGATAACTGACAACAGTGCAGAAAGTGTCAGTCAATACTTTCTGTGTAAAGATTAAGTCTTTCTGAATAGGACGTGTGCAACAAGCAATTCGCCCAAGTACCATCAACCTCTGGTGTACATTTTATTTATATATTTATATTATTTATATTTATATTTATACCCCACCCTCCCCAGCCAAGACCGGGCTCAGGGCAGCTAACAACCAATAATAAAAACAAGTTGATTAAAATACAATTTAAAAAACAAGATTAAAATACAACATTAAAACATTAGGATGCAGCCTCTTCACAGGAGTTGAAAGGAAAAAGGAAGAGGGGGAGGGAATCAAACTGATTCTAAGCCAAAGGCCAGGTGGAACAACTCTGTCTTACAGGCCCTGCGGAAAGAAATCAGATCCCGCAGGGCCCTGGTCTCATGAGACAGAGTGTTCCACCAGGCCGGAGCCAGTGTTGAGAAGACCCTGGGCTCTGGTTGAGGCTAATTTAACTTCCTTAGGGCCTGGGACCTCTAGGGTGTTGCTATTTATGGACCTTAAGGTCCTCCGTGGGGCATACCAGGAGAGGTGGCCCCGTAGGTACATGTGACCTCAGGACTTGCTAAGCCTGGACAGAACATGCAGCACACTTCTCATGTGTGTCAGAGAGAGAGAGAGAGAGAGAGAGAGAGAGAGAGAGAGAGAGAGTTTTAAGAAACATACAAAGTCTCTCTCCTTCTGTGAGATCATATCATGAACTGGCAGGATGATGGGGAAGAGGAAGAAGATCCCAGTGAGGGGTGTAGCCAGGACTGCGACACACCAGGGCAAGCAGGGGATAGGGAAGAAAGTACTCATAGAGTGACGAAGGATGGCAAGGGGATGGGGGTCAGTGCACAGAAACCAGAGCAGCAGGACCCATCACCAGAGCCAGAGAGACCCCTGTTTCCCTGAACACGATGGGCTCTGAGGCATAGGGAGCAGTAGGAGGGGCACTCTAGGAGGCTAAGGCAGCCAAGGGCTCACAGCCCAGCTCACTAGCTGGCCAGATGAGGCTCGCTAGCTCTGGGAGGAGGTGTGGGATTCCTCAGCTGGAGAAGGCTTAGAACAGGTGAGGATCACATTCCTCATCAAGCTGCAATCAGCATGCAAAGAACAAAAGGGAAGCAGAGCTGAGGTGCTGTGTCTGCTCAACTGCCTATGTTGCTAGACCTTGGGCTTGGGTGCTCCTGAACCAAGCTTTGGGTTTGACCCTGGACTGTATCTTGACTGCTGGACTTCAGACTTGGCCTACTTGGATTGACCCTGGACTGTGTTTCTTGACCTTTGGACCTCGGACTTTCCTTGCATGGATTGAACTTCAGACTTGACATACTGACTTGAGACCAGGCAGGCTAGGGGTTTAGGACAGATCAGCACAGCAATTTTACCAGATTTGAATTCAGCCTAAGGTCCTAAAATGGCTTCTCATGAATCAGAAAGCACTGAGACATACTTCTCTTACCTTTGTTCTGTGTTAAAGATACCAAAGACGTGCTTGTTGGACATGAAACCTTTTTCCACATCTCTAATTTTTAGGTTGTCCAGAGGGAGCATGTATTTCTTCTCCTTTTCCTATGAGGATAAAGAAGGGTAAAAAGCCCAAAACGTCATACATGTTGGTTTGTTCTGGCATTCAACAGTCCAGTAAGAAAATCTGATCTTACAATATTTGCTGACATCCAAAATGATGATTAAATGTAAACTGTTTTAGATTTGGCATGCCCACACCAGGCTTCAAGCTTCTAATTGAGGCCTAAAGAGTCTGGTTCAAAGTTCACACACTGTGCTCATATAAACCCTTAGTAAGGTATTCCATCCACAAGTACGTTAACCCAGCATGCTTCATTCCACCATTAAATAACATTAGAAATGTTATTTAAAAGTCAGAGCTAGTCTCTTTTTTATAAGGCTCTTGCTGCTGCCACTTACTGCAATCAGTTCTTGCTTGTTTTGAGTGTATAAATGTTAGAATTCTGTTGTTCAAACATTTACTAGAAAAAGGACAGGGCTTTGCCCGTGGAAATCTATTACAACCCTACATCCACCATACAGGACTTTGGAAAGGAAGAGGTAGCATAGAATAGACTTGAAAAAACAAAAAGCGGGCTCCCTCAATCTTTTTGTTGTAGAACCCTGCTTTCTTTAACAAGTTGCAGGCTAGCACTGGTGAGGGGCCCCCATATGAGTCACACAGAGCAGCCTCTCTGCAAAAACCCCACATCTGGAATTGTTTATAGCTCCAGATGCTGCCTGCCTGCCTGCCTCCCTCCCTCCATGCACACGCAGAATCCCAAAAGTGACGTTTTCCTTTATACAGAGGCCACAAACCTCACACCCGCCCCCCCCCTCTATGATTTCCTGAACAGCCCCAACCATTTTCCAGACTGGATTCAGCCGCAGACCTTGCCACGTCAGAGGAGACAAAGTAGGTTTTTTCCCCTGGAACTGCTCTACTTAACAAACCCTACAAAAGGAGATCAAAACGGGATTACATGGAAGAGAAGCTTCTGGATTCTAGCCCCGCCTGCCCAGTGTTCAGACTACCTGTTCAGGAAGCTATAAAGGTGTACAGTAGTCTGCACATTGGTTAGACTGGGTTTGGATAAGCATCACTTCAGGGGTGTTGGCTGTTCAGGTAAGCTTCTGCTTTGGGGAAGCGACTTTATTCTGAGTTTTGATGCTACTGAGATTCCGGACCTATAAAGAAGCTGGCTAATCATGCATAAAGGGTTTATGCCTTCCTTCGACAGTCACAAGACAGGATGACCTGAGAGTCGGGCTTTAAATGCAGCTTGCGTTGATAACTAAACAAACTTCTTAATCTCCTGCTTATTTCAGGAATGTGTGCTTTAAAGATGAATTTTCTAGGGAAGTGGACAGATATAAATTAAACGAGCAGTTTAGCTTCCCAGGCTTTGTCTCTGCTGGAGAGCTTTGTTCATGCTGGGCCTGCCGGTTGTCACCTTCCAGACAAGAACTCTCCCAGAGAGGCTTCTCACCCAGTAAATGGTTTGCCAGTGATTTGGAAGAGGTTTTTTTTTAAAATTTATTATTATTTTTGTTTGCTCAACCTGTTTTACTTTTTATTTTTTTACTTTTACAGCCTCTGCTTGTGAAGCACCCCTGTTGAAGGTAATATCTGCCAGTAGCCTTGCTTGGAAGTTAAATGAGATATGGGTCTGGCTAGCTTTGAGGCGTGGGTGGCTGTGGACTGTGAGCACAAAAGAATACCTTGGCAGGGGAACAAAACGGCTCAAAAAATACATGTCTGTTTTGTACTGCAGTCGTTCAACTGAGCCTGCTGCCACCAGGTATTCAAAAGCACCAAGTTTTACCAGGCAAGCGGTCTTTAAAACTTCAAATATTCTCCCCAAGGGTAGGATGCAATAGCAGAAAAGAACAAAATTGCAGGGGTGGAAGTACTGACTTGCTTCCAAACGAGAATCCATTTCTAAAGACTGCATGTACACTAGTTGCAGTTAAACAAAAGCGAAGTATGGGCACCAAAACAAAAGACCGCCACACTTCTCCCTGTAATGTCTGCCTTAAGATGCAGCCAGCTCTACACAAACTCATGAGGTTTATTGTTCTCAAGGAAAGATGGGGGGGGGGAGGGATTAATCCATGCACACCAACTTTTGCTGACATTTGCTGAATGTAGCTGAACTCACGGTTGGCTGTTTTAAATATATAGCTTGCCTGTCAGTGATCAGTGCTCACATTGGCATTCTTTAAGATCACTGACAAAAGAGAGCCAAAGCAAACCTTGTATTTAAAAAGTGTATTAAAAATGCTTTATAGTTAAAATGTGTAAATGAATTCTTTCATATTTTTAAGTGGCAATACCACAATAGGTTCCACTGATCAATCTTCATTCCAGAAGACACACCGCTGAATATTATCGATGTCACACCTAAGCAGTCAGACTATTAATTAATTTTCCAGGATTGAGAAACCTCTGGTTTGAAAAGAAAAGTTGAGATGTTTACAAATTCACTCATGCATCAAAACACACAGAAATTCTAAGTTAAGGTGCCCACCTTAACTTCTGCGCCACGTAAGCTGTAAATATGTCCCACTCTCACACTTATTGTGCTAGCTCATGACTTATCTTCCATGCACCCACACTTTCCTTTGGTTTTTCAGCCCCAGTCTTTTCCTCTGCAGCTCAAGGGAACACCAAAGCTCATGATACCATGGGGGCCATGGCCACTAAACTGCACAAAAACACCTGCATTCCTTATAAGCATTCATCTGAGTTCCAGGAAATTGTCTGTGTTAGTTGTGATGGGCTGCGTGTCACAACATGGGGTGGGATGGATGTGACACAAGACACCAGGATGACAGAAGAGTCTCCTAACGAATCACTGGTCAGTCCCCAGGGCAATCTGCAGGCAAAGAAGTGCCCACCTGGCAGACTAAGGCTTCTCTTCCCAGAAAGAGAACAAAAAGCATAGCCATATCTCAGGATCCAATGGGATGATGGGGCAGGAGGCTCTAGAGGCAATCAGAGAAAGGAGAATGTGGGCTGCTGCCAACCTGAGTGGAGCAACAGCCACAAGAGAGACCCAGAGTGGGGAAAATAAGTATGGGTCAGCAAAATAAGTCTAACATACACATATCATGCCAGAGACCCAAATTAGTTCACATGCCTATTCCTGACACGGCATGCCACAATGCAAGGGAAGCAGGCCGTGCCCATCTTTCTCGCAGAACAACAGCTTATGCCCTGTTGCAGAGCACACCACCAGAGTTCTGGGCCACTGAATGGTGACAAGGGGGAAGATTGGTACATGTTAGCAGTGGACGACTGCAAATGGGAGGGGTGGGGTCACAAGGGAGATGAAGAACACATGGAGAGGGACCTAAAATTGGGTGAAGGAGGCTATTGGGACAAATATCTGTATCACGAGAAGGCACACAAGCCAGCAAGCAAAAGGGGAAGGTTAAGCTCCATTTCTTGCTTTTACTTTTGGTTAAACATGCATAAGATTTGCAAATATTTCCTTAAGCTTTAGAGCACAGAGGCTGGAAGGCAGAATTAAAAGTTTAGCGTTTCCAAACACGGACATACCACTGAGCCCATCTCCACTGCTGCCCCAATCTGCAGAAGAAGAAGAAAATTTGGGGCTGAAAGACCAAAGGGAAGTGGGTGAAAGCACAACACTGTATGTGAGACTGTAGAATATGTTCGCTATTTACACGGCACAGAAGATAAGGCGAGTGCTCTAACTTCGAATTTCCAAGCAATGACACAGAAGGTCTAAGAAAACCCCCACACAACAAATAAACAAATACATTTTCAGGCACACTCCCTCCTTCTTAATAGGGGGGTAGTTATCTGTTTCTTTCATGCCTCCAGCGTCTGCATTTCTCCAGCTAGGTACTCAGAAGGGCAGCTACGTTGGATGTTGTAGTACATTTGCTGATAGTTGAAGCTGACATGAAGTTTGAAAAAATTACAGAATGATACTTTGGGCTTCTATGTCCCCAGCTGAAGCAAGCAATCTAGCAGGGAATTTCCAAACTACAAAGGGTCATGTATGAACCAAGAGCAGGACGTGAACCGTTTAAAAGCAAATCAGAGAGTTCAGTAGTTAGGAAAAGGAAAACAAACCACCAAGGCAGATAGACTGGGTGAGGGGGGGAGAACTCCTGCTTAACCAAATTGCCAAAAGCAATAGAAATTTAAAGCTGGTACATCAGTGGTAATCTACAATAACCAAGACGCAGAAGAAAAAGCAAAAACGTAGCTACCTAGCAATTTTAAAAAATGTCAACCTTTGTTTAACTGCACTACTCTGTTCTAGAGGATTTGGAAAGGTAGCCATGTCTATTGCAGCAAGAAGAAAGAACAAAGTGCTCTTTGTCCATTTCTTCTCAGGTAGAGGCTAAGTCGCTGCCTGTATTTTTCTACACTTCATTTCCATCTCACCTCCCTGTATAGAATTCCCCTAAATCATATATGTATATACACCTGTAACTCAATATAACACTTCAAGTGTCTGATGAAGTGAACTGTAGCTCACAAAAGCATATACCATAAATGTTTTACACTTTAGAGTGCAACAAGATACTTCTTCTTCATCTCAGGCCACAGAAGGTGGAAAGAGGGTCCAGCAAGAAGCTGCCAGAGAGTTGTTTACAAAGGTGATATAATGCAGTCCAAGATTCCTTGAACTCAAACATCATGCCTCCCATGGTATATAGATCCCACAATCCCAATACAGTCGTACCGCAGAAGTCAAACAGAATCAGTTCCGGAAGTCTGTTTGACTTCCAAAACATAGCTTCTGATTGGCTGCAGGAAGCTCCTGCAGCCAATCAGAAGCCACAGAAGCCCCGTCGGACGTTCGGCTTCCAAAAAAGTTTGAAAACCAGAACACTCACTTCCGGTTTTTGATCGTTCAGGAGCTGGAACCTTCCACTCCCAAGGTGTTTGGGAGCTGAGGTACGACTGTATTTGCATCAACCTGGGCTACTAAATTGACTCCCACCAGAGCCTGCAATGTCACTTACCTGACTCTGGGTCCAACTGCACACAAGAAGTAGCTGACAGTGCCCTAATTATGGGATGCTCTCTCCCTACAGGCTTGCCTGGTGCACTCATTGTTTATATTAAGTAAAATGGAAAGTCTCTCATCAAGATATGCAAGGAATATGTAGATGTAGAGTTTAAATATTGAAAAGACCTGGCATGGAGATAGAGTGCACAGGATTATCCCTGCCAGCAAAGACCAGGCCACCCAGCGTCAGAGATGGAAGGCAGGCTTTACTGAGGCTTCCAAGATATCCCAAATTGCAACTATTTTGCTTTCTGTAATATGAAACTAGGGAAAGGTAAAAGATGCACTTGGGGACACCTTTTGGAATATGGGATGGCCCCTACTCTCTACTTGAGTCACCTCCTGTTCATAAAGCATAATTCCAATTTGCAACACCCAGTATTGAGTTTTGTTTCCAAGAAACCAAACTGTGAGGCACACACAACTGAGGGTGGCCAAGGATGGGGGGGGGGCAGTGCATCTCAATGTCCATACATATGTATCTGAAACAGAAAGTGGTGTGGGCTTTTCTGAGTGAAGTGACTCCCTTCCCTCTTTTGCTTCTTTAATGACAAATGAACAGCCTCCATTCTGAATTCTGAGTGTTTCTTCCTGTTTGTGCCCGCTTCCATGGCTCAAATAGGTAGGGCACCTTGTTTTTATTTGCAAAAGCATTCTGCATGTTTATCAACTCAAATAATTTACTAGCGGAGGTGGTTTTGTGACTGACATAGGGGCCAGACAACCAGCACTGTGCAAATCCACCTTCTGCTGAAAACCAGGAAGTTTTCTCCAAGCTTGAATGCATCCCTTCTTCCTTACTTGGGATCTAGCATTGGTAGAAAGAAACAGAAAGGAAAGCATTCCCCGAATCTGTGTCTGGAGGATGGTAGGTGGAAAAGCAACAAAAAAATATACTGCCTCCCACTGCCCCCAAAGCTAAGAAAGATGAAATTAGGCTTGCCATACATCAGGGATTTTGGGGTCTTCCTAAGAAAAGTTCAACAACTTTGCGAGTGTCAGGAATTTTACTTTTTGAAATATGGCAACCCTAGATGAAGGAAATACAGTGCTACCTCGCAAGACGAAAAACGCGCAAGACGAAAGAGTTTTCCGTTTTTTGAGTCGTTCTGCAAGACGAATTTCCCTATGGGCTTGCTTCGCAAGACGAAACGTCTTGTGAGTTCTTGCGAGTTTGTTTCCTTTTTCTTAAAGCTGCTAAGCCGTTAATAGCCGCTAAGCCGTAAGACGAAGAGACTCGCAGAACGGATTAATTTCATCTTGCGAGGCACCACTGTAAGTCATGAAATGCACAACCTCTTTCCTCGCACCAAAGCTATGCAGGGACAAGGGGAGGCAAAGCATTCCTTCCTGTAGTCTGTGGCACTCCAGACTGGGTAGGGAATTCCAGAGAAAGCGTATCCAGTTGCCACTTCTTACAAAACAAGGCTCTTCAGCCACTAAATAGCTATGTGGGAGGAAAAACTGGCAGTACCACCCCGAGAAAAAAGGATCACTTGCTAGAGATTCTCCCTTCTACACAAGTCATAACACAGAAGCCAGTCCTATATGGAATCTGGTTGTGATAAACTTGGAGCCAAGACTCCTGGAACTTATTGCCAACATCAAGGAAGACACTTCCCTGTTTCAAAATTGGTTCTCCTAACGGATAGGAAACAAATGTTGTAATGTGGATCACTCCTCTTTAAGAGTTCTAGCCAGCCAGTCATATCCTCTTTCACAATGCTGTACTACATTTCAACCACCCACATTCCCCAGTCAATTGGTATTTGCTGCCCACTGAACATGCTTAGTCCTCATTGGGCTGGGGAAACACCCCCCCCCTCAGTTTCTTCCTGAATACTTTTTTTTTTTTAACGTCTAACTTTGGAATTTCCCCAAGCCTGCCAATACCTTCCCACTGAGTGCCCTTTCAGCAACGTAACTCACATACACCAGATAATGATAATGTAATGATACTCAGTTTCATTAATTTAATAATCATCAGTTAATGATAACTTCATTTTTATCAGTCGCCCCCTATTCAGCCAACCTTTGCCCTGAGCTCAGTGGAGAAGGTAAAGGAGGTGAAAGGAAAGCTAGCAGAGAGTTGGGAAGGAGAAGAGGGCAGGGGAGGCAAATGGGCAGGTGGGAAGGAAGGGACAGGGGCAGAAAGGGAAGGACAAAATATATTCCTCCTCACCACCATTACAATGCATTGCAGCTCCTACTTTGTTTCTGTGATCACACCCTCGATATATTATCGTGGTCCACAGAAACCCTTGCCCAAAGCAGCTCATACCATAAACATGGACTGCTGCAAGGCACTTTGCTGTCAGGTTGTTAACAGAACAAGGCTTGTGCACGTGGGGACTCATGGCATCCTTGCTGGTAAGTGGGAAGCTTTAGAGGTGTAGACAATACTCCATATTTCCATGTGTGTGATTTCAAGGACTCAATCTGAGTATCTGCAGCGCCACCCGGGTGACTTCTCACTGCGACAATATGGCATGCATAATTACCCACCTCTTCATCCTTGTACCAAGACAAACTTTCTGCCGTCAGGACGAACCAATACTCCTTGGAGCCACCTTTCATGATGCTAATGTTGTTGATAGTCAGCCAGCCTCGCCGGATGACCTGGAGGAAATCAAGGAGTAGGTGAGGAAGGAAGAACAGGTTACAGGCTCTCTTGGGGAACATAAGATGGATGGGATTGCTTTATGTTCAAGAGATTTGGTGCAATGGCTTAGGAGTCTAGCCCTCATGGCAATCAGCAGGGGAGGAAAGTCCTGCTTCCAAAGTTAGCAGCTTGGAGGGCCCAGTGGAGGATGATGGGGTCCCATGTCTCATGAAAAAAAGAAGGACATTGGAGGAAGAAAGTGGCAGCTGGAGGGAGTGGGAGGTTTTTAAGCAGAAGTTGGGATGGCCATCTGTCTGGGATTCTTTAGCTGTGATTTCTGTATTGCAGGGGGTTTGACTAGATGACCCTCAGGCGTCACTTCCACCGATACCGTTCTATGACTCTGTAACACTGATCAGGAAAAGCATTAAATCTTCAGTTTACAGCACCAGGATGTTGTTGGCAAGACCCAAAGCCCTCTGAAGATTTCCACCTACAGCATTACTGTTACATGTGGATTTTGATTGCCTCTGATATAGCAGCCTGGCTCATGATTGCAAAATTCCACCGTGTGATCAATGTTAAGCAATGAACACTCTCACCAATAAGCAACCCTAAAGCACCCATTAACACTTAGTGTACCGAAAATTAAATCTAGAGAATGCTAGATACAAGTGATAAACCCGTAAAGCAGAATTTTCAACATGCCATGACTAGCGCTCTGCAGCAGCAGGTAAAATCAGGAAAGGAACTCTGTGTAGCACTCCAGTACTCACTGACAGGTGAACGGGTATTGCCAGAAATAAAAACAGGACAGGAGCTCCTTCTCGTTACAGCAAAAACATTGCTTATAGATGTCTATGAGGTCCCTCATAAATATATAATGATATAGTACATGGCATTGAAACCCATCAGCTTATAGCCGCTTATAGCATTCACAAGAACCCCCTGAAAAGATGCAGGCAGGAGCCAGAGTACGTTGGTGGCAACCCTCAAGTATCCATGTCTGCAACTTACAAAGCAGCCACAGATCTAGTGAAACTGAAGAGGATGAAAAAGGAGTTGTGCAGGCCACAACTCTGCTTGCAGCCAGTTGTTTCCAACCACCTTTACTCCTATTTGCAAACAACCACTCAGTTACTCAGTTCGTCTTGCATTTCACACTAATGACACACTCTCAGTTTGCCTGAAGGGGCAGCTCCCCACCTGATGAAGTCACACCAGTCTCACAGGTGACTCCGCCAGAGCTACGAGCAAAATGTTTTAGAGCCAGTTCTTTGCTACTGCCTGGCTAACCAACAAGTCACAAAATGAAAACGTAAACAAGGTTAACGGTTGAAATGTCAGTACTGATGCTTGTCTGCCTCTTGGTGGGATAATTTGTCCTCAAGACATTTGGCTCTAGGATGACGGCATTCCTTTATCCTGAAGGAAGCTCCAAGGCTTGGCTTTTCCAATTGGGCAACAACAAGAAATGTTTATGTTAATTAGTTACATTTGCATCCTATCCTCTCTCTAAAGTAGTGGTTTTCATTTAGTGTTGCAGGGAGTTCTGGAGTTTTTCAGAAGCTTTCCCTGATGAAAAGTGATGAACAAGTTACTTTGAAAGGCAGCTTGCCCATCACTTCCAGTCTTTCCTGCAATGGACAGCCAGATAAAGCATCCTTCAATAGCAATGAGGAAACCTAATAGGCCTATGATCTCTGTGCAAACACGTAGCTAGGTGTCTACTAGTAGATCTGAACCATTTACGGTACATCAGCAGTTTTCTGATTTCCAATAGTTTTCACTACAATAAACAAACTTTTAAAAGACATCTGAAGGCAGCCATGTATAGGAAAGTTTTTAATGTTTGATGACTTACTGTGTTTTCATTTGTTGGAAGCCACCCAGCATTTTAATATCATCATCAACAAAAACAACTATAGTAAGCAAAACTGCAAGTAAAAGTACAGTGGTGCCCCGCAAGACGAATGCCTCGCAAGACGGAAAACCCGCTAGACGAAAGGGTTTTCCATTTTTGAGCTGCTTTGCAAGATGAATTTCCCTATGGGCTTGCTAAGCCGCTAATAGGGTTGCTTCGCAAGACGAAAAAACCGCTAGATGAAGAGACTCGCGGAACGGATTATTTTCGTCTTGCGAGGCACCACTGTATCATTGGCATGGCTGGAAATCTCTCTCAGCCTCTATGTTCTTTTACCTAGAGCTGTTTGAACTGGCTTTAATACTATATTTTTATATTGCTGTGATCTGCACTGGGACCTTATAGTGAAGGGAATGTAAGAAATCAAATAAATAATAATGCAACATACATGTATTAACTGGTTGCTTTTAAATATGTCTTTGTGCAGATCTGCTAGGACAGTATTAGAGTAGTGTGTCAGAACCCCTGATCTGTTGTAACTCAGAGGCAGACAACGCAAGCTGTCCCAGTGAATGACTCACAGGGTGTAGTAGACAATTTGCTTCACCCACTGAGTCACTATTATGTACCAAACTCCAACTGCTCACTAGCTGCTACTCTGAACCTGAGCTCTGATTGGCAGACTACTGGGTTTCAGTAAAAAAATAAGAGTAGATCCCACAAGCCCATCCTTGCCTAGTATGTACCCTAGAATCTTCCATAGCACACTGGATCTCCTCAGACAAATGATGTAGAAAGGATGCCCTGGAGAAAGGAAGTCTGAAAACCACTGCTCTGAAGAGCTCAGAATAAAAGTATCCTGCAAACAGATTAAGTCAATACTTGCCCAAAGAGTACCATATTTTAAACAGTTGTGTTAACTTGAGTGAGTACTTCCACATTGGAATGTACTAGTCTAGCCACCATGCCACGCTAGGAATTCTAACTGCCTGGCACAAGCCAAAAGCAACACGTAGCGTTGCCTGTAAGGCATCCCAAAATCTGCCCAACAATCAAATCCCCAATGTTGGAAGGATTTTAGCCCTTCCACTGAATATGTTGGCGCCAAGTCATTGAGCTCATTATAAATTTATTGGAATAAAAGCCAGCAAAGCAATTGGCGAGCCAGTCCTAGGTCCAGGATCTAGCCCCCTGTTCAGCCCTGAGTTTCTACACCTCTGTTCACTAAGAGTGGCCAGGATCAATTCACTTCATAGGGCTTGCAAAGTATTAAGGATGAGCCACTTGCCGTCAGAACTATGCTTTGAACATCTGAGTAGCTGTGTATATTTAAGCAAAGAACGATCATTTACAGCCAAGCAACTGGACAGAACCGCTCTTAATTTCATGGGGAAATAGCCAAGACCTGTAGATTTTTTATGGTGGTTGATGGGCTGCTGAGAATATCCTGCAAGACTCACCAAACCTGCAATAACCTTGAGCACGCTAGATAGTTCAACAAGCTGCTTTAATTTAAACCCAACACAAAACAGATGAGTTTTACTTTTTCTCTCTGCTAGGATGAAAAGTATCTCTTTAGGATACCTGATCAACACCCCACCTCCTGTGTGGGCCTTTGGAGGAAAGACACAGCAACAAATACACTTTGCTCTGTCATTTATTCATTTTTATGTCTGAACTATACTTTTCCTTTCAGAAGGAAGCCCAAACAGCAAAACACGTAAAACGTTTTCTACCCAAGTTAGTACCACCATAAATATTAGTAATGAGCCAACTGGAAAGGAAGTAGTCTATATGTTAAATCATTTAAATATAGCCAGGCTAAAGTATACTTTGGAGAAAGAGAGCAAACCTAATGGTGATGATTCAACTGTTAGATACGAAAGCTACAGATGTTAGAGGCAGGATTGCTGAGCAGCTCTGGAAAGGGACAGAGAATTTGGCTTGGCCTGTGCTTAAGCTTTCAAAACCAGCACTGAAAAAGCATGAGGACAAAGAAATACATATCAATCAGGCATCCTCATCTTTTCAGACCTGCTCAGCTTCTTGCTAACATAAATACCAAGGTGGCAGACACACAGAAGGAGTGGAGCACTGGTGGGCATGGGCTGTTGCAAACTATATTTTAATTCAAATTAACTTGGCAGAGGAATGGAAGGTGTTGTCAAGTCCAGACATAGGAAAGGGAGTCAGGTCAGATTTCCTCTCTGTGAAGCATTTCTCTTAATTAAAAAGATTCAGGATCAGAAGTCAGTCACATTTTAAATACAATTAGCTTTTAAAAGAATGGAGGCAAAGAGTGGCCAGAAGGCAGTAGAGGAGAGAGACCTTGAGACAGATGTGGAAGAAGAAACCAAAGACCCAAAAAAAGACACACAGGGTTGTAACTTAGTTTGAGGAGCCCAGTCAAGGGGCATCAGCTCAAGGGAAGCCAATTCTGCTGCCAACTTGAGAAAAGAGACTTGTCTAAATTGGTGTTTTTAAAGAGCTATGTTGAGTTAGAGGATAAGCTGGGGGCAAAAAGTGTGCAGCAGGGCAAGTTTTGGGCAGTATGGACAAAAAAAAATGTTCCTGGAATCAATCTCCTTATTCTTTAGCCTGCTATTTTACCACCACCACCCAGACAGGCCTACAAGAAGCTGAGGAAAGAAGAACAGAGTGTTCATTTAAAACTCCAAACTGCCTCTCAAACGCAGGAAGATGAGTTCGATCCAAAGTGTTGCCTGAAAAGTAAGTTTCACCTTCTACTTTTAGTAAAATCAAACACAGCCCAGCCAGTCAGATCTCCACCTTCCTCTTACTGAAGCACAAACCACATTTTCAAAGCCAGGGATTGAAGATTGGGAATTGAAGACCAGGGATTGCATTGGAATTGGAGACATGGCAAATATGCAGACCCTCAGGAGGTATTACGGCAGTGTTTCTCAAACTCTTGCTAGGTTTGCCGAATTAAAATTTGGAGTGTAAGAGTAAGAATTAACTGCCTTCAAAGGAGCCCATCTAGAATCAGTTACTGTTCACAGGTTGCTTCCTGGTCAGAAACTGTAGCTCATGAAAGCACATGGGCAGCATTCCCCATGGAAGGTTGATTTGAGTTCGTATGAACCTCTAATTACTTTCAGCACACTATTTGAGAATTACTGCTCTGAGGTCTGCAGTTATCCTTAGAATAGCATGAAAATGGATGCGTCAGCACTTTCAGACTCTTTGAAACACAGGATATAATGATGAGAACTGACAGGATGCCTGGGATTCCAGGGGAATGCTATGCCACTGATTTTAAACTCTCTCAGCATTCTAGTCCATATGGAATTGAGAGGAGATTCTTTGCCCAGTAGAAATAGCACTTGAATAGGAAACCTTCCACACCTCCGAACTGAGCAAAGCTAACACATATGCATCAAAGCTAGCATATGTGTCACATATGTACAATAGTACATAGTGCAATATTCTTGCACCAAGTACATGTGAAAATTATTTCCAGGACAGAATGAGAGGAGGAGCACCTCTGCATCTGTTTTATTAAGAATTGTTCTTCTCACTTACATCCAAAAGTTTCTGGCGATTCCATTTTCTTGTAGAGTAAGCAATGTAACCATTTGATTTCCAACTCCAAGATTCCCATCCACAACACATCCTTCAGGGACTATGAGTTCAAAGGGCTGTATCAGTTTGTTTAATCATGGAGCAACCGATCCACCCACATTTCTTAGAATCTAGTGCACTTAAAGGAAAAGCATAGAGCAACACTGGTCTCACCAGACAAGGGAAAGGGCCACATAGTAATGATAGGGTAAGCAAATATCTCTGTGCCTCAATAATTATAGAGAAGGCAGCAGCAGCTGAGATTTTAGATGGAGATATGAACACATCAAGATGAAAACTAACATGGAGTACGTTTGTGACAACTGCCGACCAAGCTGGGTGTAGAACATAGTACAATACATGATGCTGGCCACTTGAGTCTCACCTTGTAGGAAGAACACAAGGTCTCAAGGGAGAAAATAACCATGAATGCTAGCAGACAGAGCAGAAGCTCAGAATGCTGCAGTTACCAGCCAAGGTTCACTGGCACCTTTATCCTTCCAATGTGCTCTGTTGGTATGGTGGGTGTCATACCCAAGTCTGGCAGCCTCATGCTTACTTTTATAGCTAAGACTCACAAGTCTCAGTTGCTTGAGTGTCACTGGACTCCAGCTAAGTGGATCTCCTTTCAGCCGTATATGTCAGCTTGAAGAAAAGGCATGAAGATGAGATATTAAATAAGGACAATGTCACCTGATTTCTGATCCAAGGAGGGTTAGGGCTAAAATCAAACCTCAGGCTAAAATGAAGGGTTCAGAAAGCTACCTTTACTACTTACAGTTTCATTCATTGCCTACTTGATAAGCTCAAGAATTCAACAGTAGCAACTAAATTTAGAAAGATGGTTCCCATGCCTGGATCTCCTGGAATGCCATTTGAAGTTGCTTGCTTTTCTGTACAATTAAGTGCACTTTGTTTGAGGCAAAGAGGTTACCCAACTTGGGGACCTTTACTTTTGCTGGGCAAGGAAGTCTCCATCACCAAATTTTACAAATCAGTCACTAGCACATTATACAGGTACTTACCAGTATCTCACCCTTTACAGGTTGGCAAAATTAGTGGTGCAGGTAAAATAAGGAAAAGCAGGATGAGGGGACAGAACAGTGAAGAAAATCAAATAATGAGAGTAGAAGGGGAAGGGAGAAGCAGGAAGCACAAAAATGGTTGGAAAAAAGGGAAAGCAGAAAAAAACAGTAAAAGAAAAAAGTTACATGCAATTAATTATAATTGTTCAGTGTTAATGTTCCATTACTGTCTTTCCAAACAAGAATTAACATACGCAGATACATTATATAGAGACTAACTTTATGCACCAGTTTTGTTTCCAGTCCTTTGCTCAAGTCTTGCTGCTCAGAAACAAAAGGGACACAAGACTGAAAATGTTCCTTTATTGTTTTATTCTTTTGCCTTGAAGTTTCTCTCTTCTACTTGTGTTCATATTGGCATAGATTTGTGGTCACAACCGAAGGATAAATGATTTATTTTGGTGGAGGCACTGCACCTTGTGACCAGCTCCAAGTCATTTTCTGTCTTCAAATGACATAAGGCAAGGGTGGCACGTCTTCTTATAAAACTATGCCATGTTCACAAGCCTGTTCAACTCTGCACAACTACAGTGTGCCCAACAGGCTGGACTTAGTATGCTGAAACTATGTTCTACTTGGCTAAAGGAAGGAGACATGCATCAGTACCTGATTTGGGATTGCTCTTTTCTTATTTGCTTGGGTGCTCCTTTGCTGTGCACTGCAAGAAAAGAGATGGCTTTACATTAAACATGCCTACTGGGTGTGGAAAAAAAGGTAAACTTGCATGTTAGATACACAGAATCACCAACACATTCATTCCTGTTCAAGTCAAGCAAAATTAGAGGTGCAGATAGGGAAATGCCAACCCTCGAAGGAGAAAGTTCACCAGCAATGGAGCTGAAGTGATACATGCCATACGACAGATTTTTCCACCACAAAGACACTCTATACATTCACAGCGGTTCTGAAATATCCCACTTCAGATCTAAACCAGAGGGAGACAGGGCCTTGAACCTGTGACTGCACACTACAGAGGCAAAAGACTTTAGGGAGGAAGTGGAAGACACTGCCTAGTCCAGGCCCCAGTGAATCTTTTCTTGAAAGAACCTGCCTGGTAGCATATGGAGAGAACACCCTAGTGTTTCAATCAATGGGATGTTAGACTGTCTTGCAGGATTGTCAATTTTCACAACTAATTAGTGGAATAATTCTGGGGTCCTCTGCTGGCTGGGTGCTTGCCTCCTACCAGTTACATGCACATTTACTATGTGTTCCAAGGCTAGCCACTCAGGGCTCCATAATGTTGATATATCTTACTAGCCAACCATTACTATGCTTACCACTATGCCTTTCTCTTCTCCCTAGTTGACTTAGACATGCAAAAGGCTTAGGAAAGGGAAAGGCTATTTCTGGATTGTGCCACCCAGAGAAAGGAAAGAATCTCTTCCACTCTTTTTAATTTCTTCTCAAAACAAATTCCTGCTGTTGCTTACTTTGTCTAATATGCAGCACAAATGAAATTTCAAGTGAGAGGACCTACACGCTACCGGCCACTCTGCTTGCCAGAGGGTGAGGGGCACTTGCCATTGGAGAGCAGATTTATGGGAACACGTCTCTACTGACCAATCCTCACCACAGTCTTCACACAGCCCCTTCAACAAGTTCTCCAAAGGGTTAGGCAAGCTACACTCTAGACCTAATAAGGATAAACTCTCACAGGCAGATACGCACCCAGCCACCATGCGCTGCTCAGTGTAACAGCTGGGGAGATTTGGGAGAGGTTTGAGGCATCCAGAGGGAAGAGCCAGGTGAGTCAAAGAGAGAGAGAAACGTGAGATGAAGGGGAAAAAAGGAACTGTAAATTAAGTGTGAAAGGATACATAAATAGACTGCACACAAATTATACACGAGAGGGAGAGAGAGAGAGATGGGGAATGGAAGGAGTATGTGAACAGGACACTATGCCTGAGCTGCTTGCTGGGCTGATGCCAAACAGCATTTCTTAAAATGCATTTAGGGTGTTTCTAAGTCATCCAATAACATAAGTTCTAGGAGCAGCATTACAGAATAAAAGGGAAATAAGTGGTAAGGGTTCAGGGACCTCCTATTGAGATCATTTGGTCTTGATGTCCTGAAAATTCTGTTTACAGGCCCCTACAAAAAAAATCAGGAGTACTTCATATATTACATTTATAAAATGAACATGAAAGGTTTTATGTGAAAAGAGAAAAAGTAGTATTTTATCTTACATTCATATTAATGTTACAAATGTGTTTAATTCACATGCTTGAAAGCTGGCAAGTGAGTACAGGTTGTCCTAATTTTTGCACTAAGCATCATATATAGAAGTGTCTATTCTGTGCAGAGGCTGTGGGTGTGCACACAGCAATAAGCTTCTGAATCTTAAAGAACAAGCAGGTTTTTTAGCAGCTAGAACTACAGTGGTGAGCTTGAGGAACAGGAAAAGACTCACAAAGGCACCTAGTGGAGATTTCTAGGGATATAGGGGGAAAGGTCTCAATCCCATGATGGCTGTTCCTGTAATGGTGTGGGAAATTATAACCTTAAGGCACAAGGACACCACACTGAAGAAATTAAGCGCCATTCCACATAAATGTAGCCATAACTTTGTGTAACCCTAGGATATTTCTTGGGAGTCACTCATGGAAGATCTGATCATTTACAAGTACATCATTAAAGGTATACATAATTTGTGTGAACGGTATGTGCTCTGTTTTGTTACGAAGGCTGTGAATAGAATGGTATCTAGACAGACCACTAAAGAGAAATCAGGAGTCAGCTAGAAGAATGGCACTGGGAAACAGTCAAAAGATACTAGATCCTAGGATTTAGGTAAGCAGTAAGTTCATGACCACCAAAATAGCTTTTTAAGAAACATTGCCACCTCCAAGACCTTCTACTTGAACTATAGGGAGAGACTACTAATCATCTGCAGGTGATATAATCTGCAGGAACATTTTGGTCATTTTCCTAGTTGGTGAGGCTCATTTGACAACAAAATGGTTGTAAAGTAATGTTCACAATGGTTACTGGCATTTTGATTTGCGATGATTCATTTATTAGACGTAATGCTATCAACACTCTTACGTTCTCAACTAGCGGGAAAGTTATGAATGAGAATTTAAAAGACTAAAATGTAACACTAGGAAGGTCTGATTCTTTGGGAAGCTGGAGTTTATAATTGCTTTAAACAGGATCAATCCAAACATCCCGTATAAACCTGTCAAAACTAGATGCCAACATGTCTAAAGAGTCAAGGCGGCTAGAAAAAGCAAGACACTTCCTTTAAAAACTGGAAGTGTCTGTCCAATGGAAAGGAAAAGGAGGCACAGACTCAGGGAACCAAATGTAAATGTACAATGAGGCAAGCCATGAAGAAACAAGTAAGATCTAATGGGAAAAAGCAGAAGCAGAAAGCTAACTAGAAAGGGTGTGTGATAGCTGGCTAAAAATAATACTGGGGGAAGTCAGGGTAACTGCAGACAACTGATATATATTTTCATCAGTGTTGAAGGGTACCCACCCTTGAGTCCTTTATCTAAAGACCTGTTTGCATCTGAGGTGACAAGATGAAAATTTTTAAAAAGTAATCACCAGACCCCAAGGGGCTTCTGAATTGGCTGCTGCATGTTGAAGTCCAGATTGTACTTCTAAGTCAAGCGTGCTTTCCACATGGGAAAAAATATGCACTCCCTTTTGCCATATTTAGATTCTGCAACCATTATTTTTGAATTTGAAAGCCTAAGATAAGATCACTGTAACGTGCTATACCAAGGGACTGCAATTGCTTACTTCAAACTTCATCACAGCAGTGATGGCAGGCACCCTGAAAACAATGCATCAGTCCTCCATCATCTTCCATAATTCCCTATGTCCCTCAGAGCACCATGCAAAGTGTTTTTATCCTACAAAGCCCTGGAGCCCTACATGCCTACAAGCAATTCTCCTTTCCTATGTCCCAACACAACTTACAATAGCTCACATGAGGTTACCCTCAATATTATTAGTGCAGAACGTCAGGCTACTCAATACACAGAGGCATTCCCATAGGCTGCATTGCGCACTTTCCTGGGAGACTTGCCAAATAGTATTTCTGATGTGGCGTAAGACCTTCCTATTTTGGCTGGCTTTTGCTAGTTAGACATGTCTTTGTGATAGGGCAGGTTAAAGTCATTGTAAGTGATAAAGATCTAATAATTGTTTTCATTTAACTGGCTTTTTTTTTAAAAAGCACCCAAGTTGCTTGCTCCGAAAATAGGATAGGTCACAAAGGAAAGCCAAAAATAAGTTTTGTCCCTCCCTCCCTCTCTCTCACACACATATCTCACTCATTGTTTCCTTTTCATCAAGCATTTGAGATTTAAGTTCATTAACTTCTCCAAAATGCAAGTTTGATCTCAACCACACATGACTAGTTTCAGCTTCTAGTTATTTGATTTCGGTTAACCCAAGTCACAAGATCTGTACTACCAGGCAGCCATCCAATCACAAGATTCTCTCTTCTGCTTGGCCCAAAAAAATCTCATTTCCTACATCAGCAGTACTATTTGGGCCGTATAATGTTTCCAAGTGGCCTGATTCACATGCAATGTTAAACCATAATTCATACAGAAGCCCCCCCCCCCCCCGCAACAACAGATTTACGTGCAACTGTATATGCACAGCACTGGGAAATAAATAATTTAATTCAAACCCTGGTGGGAGAGAGCTGGAGAGTCCTCATGGCTCATGAGGAGGCCCTCCCTGGAGCCCAAAGTCAGTGAGAGCGGAGGAAGCCCCAAAGAGATTGGAGGCACAGCAGGGCTTTGTTTACGCTGCTCAACTTCCCTGCCTAACAGCTGATGCGAGTGGTAGCACAGAAGCAGGCAATTTCCCACACATCCTCCAGCCAGCCCCACAGCTTCAATTCTAGTTGTGGATGTTTTGGGATATAGTAATTTTCATAAGGATAGGAGAGAGAGCAGCAGAGAGGGAGCCTGAAGGGTGTTTAGAGGGTGCTCCCCAGTTACGCGATTTTCTCTTACGCACATGGGGAATCAGAACCGAACCCTTGCTTAAGGGGTGGGGGCAACTCTAGTTAACTATGATTTGCAATGAATGAGCAGTGTACTAATGCATGCTGCTTTGCTTCTTCTCGACTCAATGCTAGGAACAACAAACTACAAGCTTGCTATTCACTGAGCAGGACTTAGATAATATGTGACTCCACACTGCCCATTCACATTAGACCGTAGTTAAACATTTAACGGCAGTTTACTGTGACATGCAAGCCAAGCATCTCTTGGTGTTTATTTGGTAGCAGATACTCACTTGGCAAATCCAATGAAGTCTTCGTGGTTAGTGTTGATGTAGGACAGCTCTATGTCAATCAGCAGGAGAATCTGGAGAGTAGACAAAACCAGCTCAGCTGCATGACAACATCATGAGAAAAAGCCCATTTAGACTACTCTTCTGCACACTGAAGCCTGTGAAAAGGACCTTGCCTTGATTATCTTCTTATGCATAGCCACACAAGAGCTCGGTACTTTCTGCACTGCTATAACAAGCAATTCCAGCTCAATGGAAACCCTGAGAAAGCTGAGCAAAGAAGGGGTTCACTTTGCTGTGATTGTCAGTTGAGAAAGTCATTGTAGATTCTGTTTCTACTATTCTCAGTCAGCCCAGAGGTTATTTGGTGAGTAAACAAAAAACCTGCTCACCTGGTCCTTAGTTTTCCCTTCTCGTTCTCTGATGTATGTCGTAACAATTCTCTCTGTTTCTTCTCGAAGCCTAGGGTAAGAACCAAGCTGAGGACAAGCGGAGAAGAGATCAGATCACTGCAGTCTTAAGCATCAATTATAGACACACATATAGAGAGCAGAAGAGAAGAGGCTGGGCTATCTCTCAATTTTACCACTGGGACAGGGCTAAAGCACAAAGTAAGAGGGATTTGGAGTGGGTTTTCTTTTGCCAGTTAATAAAGATACAAAACGTTTTTCTGGGTGTTTGATGTGCACCCTATGCTCCCCATGGCTTTTTTCTGGGAAACAGCCCAAGACCTCTGGAGTTTAGCAGAAGGAACACATGAGACTGGCTTCTTAGTGCCACAGGAAAAAGAATGAGAGCTGCTTTCTTTTTGATTAAATGATAGGCCTACCCACAAGTCACTGTGGAAGGTGGTGATTACATATTACCAAGATACCCTTAGAACAGATAAATGCCAGAGCTCTTTTCATGCTTCAGCGCTGAAACAAGCTTCTTTTGGCACAGAGCAGCTGAAAAACGTAGCCTTGTATTACAGGAAGTGCTCCTGAGATTTAGCCACTTTTCAAAGCATGTTTGATTACTGCTGCTACGGTCCAAGCAACACCAGTGCAATGTCTCTGTGGGACCCTGCTGTGAAGCCAAACTGGACAATTCAACAGTCTGATGGACATTCCTCAGAGAGGATGCAGCTGCCCCTCCCATTATTATTATTTTGTATTTTTATATAATTAAGTGATTTCTACTGAGATGTAAACTGCTTTGAGATTTCTTGAAACATAAAAGCAGTATTCAAATAATGAAAAAAGAATGGCAGCTGCTGTGGCTTTGGCTCTGCTCAGGCACAGACTGCCCTCACTGAAAGCATTCAAACTTCCTTTTAGCTGGGCACCGCAAGTAGCCATATTCCAGGTGAGAGGGAGATGGGGAGGGGAAATAAAAGAGTAGAGACTCATTACCTTCTCTGCACACTTTTTAATGACCATGGCCAGCTCTGAGACCACCAGATCAACACACTTCAAACTGGGCTCTTTGAGCTTTATAATCTGTTTTTTCACTATAGCTTCAAAAGCCATGTCAGGTGTGAAGAGCCCCGTCCTGCACCATGCAGAAAGCGCGAACAGAAAGGAGAGATTCCGAAGAAAAGCAGGAAAATAAAAAAAAGTGACAGAGAGGGGAAGAAAGAGATTCAAAAGGTTAGTAATGTGCAAAGGAAAAAGCAGCAGCACTTCCTCAGGAAGATCCTTCTTGCATTGCCAAACTCTTGACAAGGAACTACTCCCTTCCAGGAGCTGAGCTGCTCAGCAGGCTTCAAATTAGCTTCAAGTATTTCTGCAAAGGGAGTATGTCCTGCCTGCCCCTTGCAGTACGAGTGTGCTTGGCAAAGTGGATAAAAACCTGTTTTTTTTAACGGCTCCCCAAAACTGAAAAAACAGGTCATGCTTGCTTCTTACTCTTCCCCATTTGATTCTAGAGTATGAATGGCTAATCTATGGCAAGGATGCCGCAAGTAATTTGTTGCACTCCTAAAGTGAGGCAGAAAGGCCTCAGGGTCAGGCTGTGTCAAGTCAGATATGCCCTGCCCACCTCAAGCTACTCTGCAGCCTGGTCGCCATCATGTTTGACTACAATCAAAACTCTCTCGGGCATGGGTTTGGGGGACTACAGAACGACAGAACACAACTGGAGTGATCCCATTTGTGGCAAACTTGGCAAAAAGGTTGGCTACTGTTGCACTAGAGTCTTCCATGTTCCGAAACAGTACTTGGCAGGCATCTGTTAGCAGATGGAAGGAGGGAGAAGAGCTGTATACTTACAGTATTTGGTGATGGTTGCTATTTTCAATTAACACGTTATTGACCTTGCAACCTGATATAATTAGCACTTCTACTGAAGCTTTGAGCCCAAGATGCTAGAATTCCACACTGTGACTGTTTGTAGTCAACTTGTGCCTGGAATGGGAATACTAAAAATGGGGCTCACATGAATCAATGTTCCTCCATACATAAAAACAGTATCTCTACCAACGTGTCAGGAAAACTGAAAGCCTAGCACCCTTCTCTCTAACGTGCTACTTCTTTATAAGGGGAAAATGTTCTGTAATAAGGAGCATTCCATCATCTGAAGTGGTACAGTCAACAAAGACTGGTCATATCCATAAGAATGAGGCCTGTCTCAGCAATCAGCATTTAACCTTTCATTTCTGTTTCACTGGCTCATTTCGCCTGCAAAGAATGATATTTCCCCTGGCAAGTGACCCTCAGGTCTTGAAAAACCTGGATTTAGAGTCAATCCTCTCATGATGGTGTCCAAAATTGCTCCCTGTTTCATAGTTCTGCCACTTCCCTGCCCCCCGCTTCATCAGTTGCTGTTCAGACTAGGAGCACTTCTTTGGGGAATGACTCCTGTACAAAATCCTTTGGAATCTGAATTCAAGAAAGCTGCCCAAACTCTACTCAGATACCTTGTGGGCCAGAAGACAGATGCAGATTCTGCTGCATCAGGATAGTCGGGATTTGAAGGACCTTGGAGAGCAAGTGCTGGCTTCTTCACATAACAACAAAAGCACACAACTCCTTTGTCAGAAATGGACCCGGAGTCCTACAGCATACACCACTGTAACAAGCAAGCAATGTAAACCGCTCTTAAGAGCAGCACCTTCGCTACTCTGCTGAAGATCAAAGTTCTTGTCCAGAGGGCACACAATTAGGCAGCATGATCCTGGAGCCTCAGTTTGTACACCCTGCTGTCGATTTCAGCAAATTAAGCAGGGGAGAAGCTAGCTCTTTGACAGGTCAGTTTTTCAATATGCATGTAGATGGGACAACCACACTGAAACAGTGAAATGAATTCCCAACAGATGGCCTTCAGACTGGAAATGGTTTATTATGCCAATCAGTGCATTTGAAGCTAATTTGCCCAAACAGCAGCATGACCTTCTAACAGCCATGACTTTGCAAAAAACCTGAGGGAGCGGTTTAAATGGCAGATCAAGAAGCCATGCACTTAGAGAAGGGCCAAGATCCAAGAAGAATCTACCCACAGACCTAGCCAACCTCCAGAGAGCTAACAGCAGCTTCTATTTGCAGGCAGAGGATAAAAGCAGGAGAAGCTTAAAGCACAGACCAATCCTGCTTGCAGTGAGCCACAATTTCAAGACTGGAATCTGGACCATGTTGTAAGACAGTTTAACATTTTTGTAAAAGCTTATGAAACTTGATAGTCTCCCCTGCAGAGTAAACCCCAATCCCACCTTAACACCAGCCAATCAGGATTTTAGAAGATGCTTGTAGCTCTTCCTGGAGGTTGTGTTAGGCAAGTTGAGCAGATTAGAACAGTGCAGTTTTGGCAGGTTTTCCCAGCCCACTCAGTAAAGGGCTAGGCTGCCTCCAGCTAGTTCAATACCTTGCTGGTACACTGTCTAAATGTATTGATTAACTCCTGAATAACCAGGTCGACACATTTCAGACAAGGCTCTTTCAGCTTCACCAACTGTTTTTTCACAATGGCCTCAAATGCCAAGTCTGGTGTGAACAGCCCCGTCCTAGTCATCCACACGCAGGAGAAAGGAAGGCAAGACATGGCAGAGAAGAAAAACAAGGAGAGGGAAGAGAACAGGTTTAAAGACTGTCAACATTCTAGAACACAATTCCCTCCCGCAACTATTAAAACCTTCCACTGCACCCAGCCCTCTCCCATTTAAATAATAAAGTTCAAAAGGTAGAATAAGGGCATCAGAAAATGAAAAAAAAATTGATAAGACAAAAGAGGGGAATGAACTCTAGTCTTTGCTACAGAAAGACATTTTTGCAAATTGAATTCTAAACTGTAGGTGTTTACAGAGGGTTTCTTCTTTCTAAGAAGCTTTTTATTCTAGATCAAAATATAAGACAGGAGGCAGATAGGCAAGAAAGGAAAAGGATATGGGTTTTAGGGAAAAGAACACCCCTCCCCCGCCCCCAGATAATAATTAAGAAACCAAAGGCCTTGACAAGAAAAAGGATAGAATAAAAGCTGGCCAGGGCAAAGACATTACAGATAAAGGATAGTGGGACGGGGGAAGGAGATAAATAGAAGATGATTACACTTGAAGCAATGGATCTTGAATGCTACTGCCCCAAAAGGATAGTGTCTAAATGGAACTGTTCATTCCTCAACAGAACTACAGAAACTCCTGGCCTATACATCCTATCCTGAGCCCATTTCATATGGGCATTAAAAGCCTTTAGTCCTAACAAGAGTTCAAGTTTAGCTATTCACAGAAGAAGCCCAATGTATCTCAAAAACATGTCTCCCATTGCTGCATCTATAAACAAAATGAAATAAAGGGTGCTGAAACTGGAGGGGAGGGGAAGCAAAAGCCACCAATCAGAAATGCTGTGCTGTTTTGTCTGACAGATGAGCTGTGCTAGAAGTATTTGCAAATGGATGTACAGCCCTGGACTTTCTCTTTCATTGCCTCTCACTCAAATTCCTCCAAGCAGAGGAAGGATCCTCCCTTTAGGCTTGGTAAAGTACCAGGCACAGCGACAGGGTGATCATCATTCTGTTTCCTTTCATCTTCTCAGTGACATTCTTCGTTTTGACTTGGGCAGAACGGGAACCACCATCAGTAGAAGGCATCTCAGACCAACTACCAGCTTGCCTTTGCATCCCAGATAGTTATCATTACATACAGCTTATCAGTGGAGAACAAGATAATACTGTGTTGCATTGAATCAGCTACTGTTCCTATACTTGCCTTACACCATGGATGTTTTTGATTGCATAGCTGATTTCTCGTCTCAAATCCTTCTCATCAAACTCCATCTAGAAGACAAAAAGCCCCCAATGCTGGTAGAAACGGGTGAAACAAAATTGCTGGTTGATCACAAAGAGGGGCCCTCCTTTCTTCTTCAGACGCTTGCTCCTTAGAGAAGCCATACTTACCAAACACCTTAGAGAAAACTTATGCAAAGATCCAGGATACAAATTATGTAGTAGCCAAGAACAGCGTACTTGCCAAAGACCATTCTACTCAGTAGAAGGAGTGCATTCTGGATCATGCATCCCCTGTGATTCAACCCCAAGGGCAAGCTCTGTCTTGGTCTAGTGCAAGTAGAGCCTCTGAATTTCACCCTGGGACAAAACTGACATCTGTGTGAACTGTCAATTGACTACTCACTGGTAAACATAACACTTTGTCAATTGATGGGGTGTGTGGGTGGGGTACTTAACTTTCCCCGGAACTTAACTGTTTTTTAACCTTAAGATTGCTATTCCTGCTACTGTCTGTTGCTACATTTTCCCTACTACAGGGAGTAGTCAACTGTTCTCCAGACCTCAAACCTACAGGCAAGACAAGGCCATTTAACACACAACAGTAGTGACCGCCAGCACCAGAGCAGCTAAGCAACTGTTCTTGAAACCCTCTCCTGTTTGCAATGGCAGTTTTCACTGTGAAACTTGGAAGTGTATTTTGTGCTGTTTTATTTTGCTGTTCACATTGTATTGCTTTGATATTTTTGGGTGCCGAGTAAGATGCCAACTAAAACCTCAGTTTTTCAGCAAAAATGTGCTGACATCAGGCTGGTAATAGAGATGTAACACACTACAGCAGCCTTCAGGCTGGTACCTTCCAGGTGTTGTGGACTGCAACTCTCACCAGCCCACAAATACACAAAGCAACATAATATTAAAAAAATCAACACATCATAGCAGATACTCAACAATATAAAGTAGTAGCTGAAATCTTCCCTTTTTTCTGTTGGATGCGCTTTGGAAGTAACACTCTGGCCGGGAGCAGGTCAACAGGCTGTAAGTAAAACTAAACTTGCCTCTTGTTATCTTTTAAACATTGGGAATGGAGAAGAGGCATTTGTTTGCCTTAGTACACCTCAAGGTCAGTACCAAATGGTCAGCTAACAAATGTGAGTGCAAAGTTAAGAGATTTTAACCTTAAGGACTGCCTTTTGCCATAAAGACAAGATACGTTCAGTAAGCCCCATTATGTGTCCTAGACTTGAATGAAATTAGGTCTGCAGGTGCATGTTGCATGGCCTTCTTCCATATTGTTCTGTAAGGATAAAACTGCTTCTATGGGATGGGAAACCAATTGTGCCCAAAACTTTGGATGATTAGATAAGATCTTCCAAAGGGGTCTGGATCATCAGCCCAAAGCAGACACTTGTGACTTTGCTCTTTCCTAGCAAGCAACAGAACACTGCTAAGAGGGGGAAATGTGTCTTGCTGATTGTCAACAGTGGGTTGAAAATACAGCAGTACTCTCATATGCACAGCTATAGCCTGCATAAACACCATACTTAATCACTGAACTCACAAACTGGCACAAAGTAAACACTAAAAAGTCTATAGATGAGAAGACTTTTTTCAGAGAAAAGAAAGACCCAACTGTCACCAACAGCAATCAGTCAGTCTCAAGAGAGGGATGACTCTTCCCCCAGGAGAGGTGGCAAAAGGCTTAAGAGGGAACCTGTCTGATCCTTCCAGTAGGGGGCATTGTCTCTATCAGGAATGCCCTCCAGCAGTAGCTCGCAAATCACCCAAGGAGGTAAAATCCCATGTCTTTTACCTTGACAAGTTCAAAAGGGAATCTTTCGTGGAAGATGCGGTTTATTCGGGCTCCACCTGATAGTTCTAACGTGTCTACTTGGTCCCCAGAGCCTTCAATCCGCTTCTCAAAGTCCACAGCAAACTGCTGGACCATCCTATGCAGATATAAATTAAAACCAAATTTTTATATAAGTTGATATAATGCCACAGTCTGTTGAATGAGCAGAAGCCATTATCAGTCAATCAGGAATGTAGAGTGAAAGGTAACACTTTTTACTAGATCAACTTCTTTTGGCATGTAAGTATGAAATCTAATTCTTTGCCAGGAAGCTTTCAAAAAACACATATGGTGGTACCTCTGGATGCGAACGGGATCCGTTCTGGAGCCCCATTCGCATCCTGAAGAGAACGCAACCCATGTCTGTGTGTGTGTGGGTTGCGATTCGCCGCTTCTGCGCATGACATCATTTTCGCGAGCAGCAAAACCTGGAAGTAACACGTTCCATTACTTCCAGGTCACCGTGGAACGCAACCTGAAAACACTCAACCTGAAGCAACTTTAACCCGAGGTATGACTGTAGTAGGAGATGACTTTATTTGGTACACTACTTTGGCACACACTACGCTATCACTATCACAACAATAAAACTTTTTATGCTGCCATCTGAAAACTGCTTAGAAAAATCAAAACATGCAATTAGGCTGAAAAACAATAGATTTGATCATAATATAATCCATTATAAAAATGTAAGATGTTAAAATACTCAAACTTTGGCCAACAGTCTTGTCAAGATGATCAAGTTCAAACTATGTTTCAAAAAAGATTTGCTGCTCCACAACCATACTACACAAAAATACCACTCCACATGCACTTTACGACCAAATGTGGAATGTAAAAGAATGCAAAAGTCACATGTAATTTGTGCATCCTATACATCCAAAAGGATGCTCTCTAGTATGCATACTTTTTTCCTTATGCAACATTGTGAACTGCAACTTACACATAAATGATGCCGTACAAGTAAAAAATGAGCAGAGGAAGCACACTGGATGTTTGCCACAACACAGATATTCAACTAAGTTTTACCTAGGATAAACTCACTGAAATTAATAAGCATGACTAGTTAGGTCCATTAATTTCAACAGGTCTGCTCTGAGTAAAACTAGTTGGATACCACCCTACATTTTCACGCTACCTCAAGATGAAAGCTAGCCTCTGAAAGCACAACACAACAAAGGAAGGAAGCTCCCCTTGTGAGAGGCACAGCTAAATGTAGATTTGACCTACTGGAGCAAGGCTTTCGTTTTCCGCGTAGGGTCATCAGGGCGGAAGTTCTTGTATTCCTCCACTTCTTTTTCAAGGGACAAAAGCTGGCTCTGGAGTTTGCTACGCAGTGATGGAAGAGTCTCCCGGATATGGTTTGTCAATTGCTATGGAAAAAAAAGCAATCATTTAATATCAACATCATTATAAGTAGTTTTGCTTAGTGCTGAATAAAAGCAGCTTTCCCTTTCAAGCCAGCTAGGTCGAGGGCTGTCTCTTTAGCTCTTGATCAGTGGGTGAGTTGTGGTGTGATGGAACTGTTGCTGTTTTTTGCCAATTATTTTTATTGATTTTCCAAATCATTGCCAAATTAATTCAACTTAATACAATTTTCCAAAACCGCCTCCAGTATTTACCAAAATTCCTATCCATCAGCTGCCCCTTTGTGGTGTGATGGAACTCTAAACCTGCAGTAGGCTGTGATTCTTTGGTATAAGCCCCAAGAATGCCTAAATCCCCATCTCAGCCTAACAAAGCTGCAAGCCCACCACCTAGGTGAACACCTCATCCTTCTTTCTAGCACCAAAATCCTTTCCTTGTTGCCCTTGCTGGGGATGAACAAAGTTAAAAGAAAACTTGGCTGCTCCCAGCATAGCCCTTTCAACACTTCCAAAACATGCACTGGCTTATGGAAACCATCTACAGGTCTTTTCCTGCTTCAGCAAGTTTAATCCATATTCATTTGGAATAATTCCACGGAGAAAACTGTGTATGATGGGAGATTAGCAGGACTACATACTTATTTCATGTCAGCAACAAGCTGATACCTGAAAAAAATAAACTAAAAACCAAAGACCCTTATTTCTGCTCTCCCCTGTTTCTTTCAAATGTTTAAACCAGCTATAAAATGAAGAATAGCAGATTATTATTTTTTCAGTAAGAAAAACTGAGGAAGGAGAATCACATTGGGGTGAGAGCTACCAGCCACCTTCCTCCATAATGTAACATCTCTGCAAGGTTTAAGGGGAAACAGTGATGTTCAGCCAACTTTAAAGAGCCAGGCAAAAGAGCCAGGATGCCACAGGAACAGCCTACCTGGTTGAGCAGCTTCTGCAAGTGAGGGGTTCCCATGCGGTCTGCCATGTGTCTGTAAGCAGGATGGGAAAGGAAGAACTTGCGCTCAGCTGCCAATGCTGCTCTGATGTCCTTCTTACCATCAATATCCTTCTGGCTCCGGTTCACAACTCCAATGTAGCCTATGAGTGGACAGCTCCATATATTAGTTTTTGCCTTAAGTTTTGCACAGGACCCCAGTACAAATGCAGAGAAAGCAGCTAGGACACAACAGGGCAACCACTGCAGAAAGCCGCATAGTTGCAACGGTACAAAAGAAGTGGGGAATCCTAGCTTCTACAACAATCCACACTTAAAAATTAAGAAGGGCCTATTGCTCCTATTTTAATTGAAAAGACAAGAAGCCATGCAGAGATGAAATGGGACATTCAACAGCCATTGGCTGGAATTTTTACACGGCATGGTTCTTTCCCATAGAACTTGGCCTCACACTCTGATGTCACAAGTTGTCTTCCTTGGTACATGAAAGCACTGTGACTCAGAAATTTACAGAAAACCAAGTGGTACAGCCCAAATATAAAATATGAAAATGTGCCTATTTTGCACCGTTTATTTCAAATGCAGAACTGTGGTATTGAGCAGTATAGCAAGCATATTTATTGAAGGGGTAATGAAGAACCCACTCTTGTCAGACTCTGAGCTCATGCTGGTGAGATGAGTCATCTCCTGCTATACAGTATACAGACCTATACAGAGATCAAATCTAATCTAATCAAGTTAAAAGCTACACAAGAGCCAGAGTAATTCATCAGGATCACAAATTGGCTCTAAATGCACAACACTCAGCTAGGACCATCACTAAGGTCCCTTCTACTGTGCAAATGAGAAGTTTCCAACAGGTATATGAAAATATACGGCTCCAACCACTGACTGCTTCCTGCCAAAAGAGGGGGTGGAATAAATAATCTGATAACTTCATGTCAAATATATTGGGCTTTTTCATGAAGCTTGGTTGCAGATCACGTCCCATATGCATCCTGCTGACATTTTGCACCCAAAGATGCTAGGAAGAAAAGAAAGCTGACTGCCAGTAGCCCTGTACATCTGAGTGCTTTAGGAATGCTCTGGATGACAAAGGGACCAGATAAACAGCAAGCAAACTTCAAAACTAGCTACTTTCATTTGCTCCTTCTTACCCAGAGTGCACATTAAATGCACACTGCATGATGGTTTAGAGCCCAGGTACTTCCTTCCTTCAAGCCTGATTAGCAAACACTCTTTTTATTAGTCTATGAATCTGATCAATGCTACAGTACTTGAGTTCATTCACACAAATAGCCACCAGTTATAAGTTTTAATAGCTTTCTACCTCTCCGCAGAGGTAAAAGTTTGTTCTCCAGAACATCTCTTGCATCAGTGCCTTCATCCATCAGGTCTAGTTTGGTTATTACCCCAATTGTCCGTAAGCCTGAGGGGGGGAAATAGAATGGCTGATCAACAGATGATCCAAATATTCAGGTGAGAGATTAAACAAGTTCTCAGGAACTATAACACATATTATAATAAATGATAAGCTTAGCACAGCAACTTTGCACATCAGTGCGATTAGGGCTTTTGTACAGCTCTTGATTTCTTTATTTTACTTCATAATGCACAAAACTAATTATTACCACCAAGGGTATGAATTATTCCATCTTGTTCTGCCCTGCAATTTTAAGTTCCAGTTATCCTAACCTTATGGTTTCTGCTACTATCATTCTGTTCCCAGGATCCTCTAGAAAATTCCTTTAAAAGACCAGCATTTTAGCAGAGAAAGGTATCTGGCAAAGGACCATAGAAAAAGCACATTGGCACTGGACTATTCTACCTAGAATGATTTGGGGCTTCCCAATTATTTTAGCTGAGAAGCTCAGAGTGAGATTTTGGAGACCCTACAGTATTCTGCCACGGAATTGTGTGGAATTTATCAGTGCAAAAGGTGAAAGAGAAAAAATTGAGGATTTTTTTTACCTTGTGGGTCAACTTCTTTGGCCATTTTGAGAGCATCTGAGTTGGCCAAATCCATGTTGGCTGGAGTCACAGCAAGAATCAGGCTACTCTCTCTGCTGATGAATTGCAAAATCATATCTTTTATCTGGTACTCAATGTCCTGGGGTTGGTCACCGACTGGCACCTTAGTGATACCCGGAAGGTCAATCAAAGTCAGATTCAATACTGAAAAGAAAAATGAGCACAGTGTTAAGAACTTCCTTTTGAGAAGGTCATCAAGTTTTGCTTTGTAACTTCAAGGAACTTTGCCGAAGTCTTTTCATACAAGGATGGAAGGAAGCCATTAGGAAGATCTAGCTAGTTGTCCTCACGACAATAAGACCCCAAAGCCTTTTTTAACCATAATAATGCATCTAATGCCTTCACATCCTCCTACAGCTTAAGCTACATACAGACTCTTACTCCCTCAGTACCAAATAAAGATATAGTTTTCCATTTTACTGAATATTTCCAGTCCAGGATACTTGAGTAGTCCAGTAGCGCTCAAATATATGCATTCAGTCCAGTAGTATATGCTTTTAAAAGGTCATCCAGAGCACAAAACGACACCTACCATGTGGCGAATACACCCTCAGGTTAATGGGAACAGGAGAGATGCCTTTATTTGTTCCTGTAACTCTGTCTGTCTCCGCTTCAATCTCCTGCCGGACTTCATCAAAATCTGTAAACTTCTTAGATTTGCAGTGCAAAAATTCTGCATATTCTGAAAGAGAGAAAACACTTTGTCAGATTGGAATTCACACCTCTGGAAAAGCTTTTGAGGGCTCACTCAGGAGCTCTCACTAAAAACCACTTTCAACTATACCCAATGCTTTATACTGCACGCCTGATTTAGTAGGGCTGCACTGCATGCTCAGCAGTTTCATTTTATGAGATGAAAATATGAGGGGAGGGGGAGACACACTATATTTCCTAAATTATGCAAATATTCATTGCCCATTTACTGTGTTAGGTTACCAATGTGTTGCTGCTTTGGTCCCAAGCGATGTGCCCAGAGAGGTCTTCCACGGTGCCCACATGGTCCTCTCCCTTTATCCTTTCCCTGCTGAAACTGGGCTTGAAAGAAGCATTCTACCAAAGCCAGTACAATAGGCTGTGGAGTGTGCTTGCTTGTGGGGTGTGCAAGATGCCCACAACAATTTGCCCAGTTTGCAAATGTGTGCCCAAAAGCCCCAAATGGTTGACAACTCCCGGATGGTTGGTCAGCTGCTAAGGATCATACTCTCAGGAGAGTCTATCACCACCCCATGACACATGATGTTCTGCTATCTAATGTGTCTGCCAGCCATAACCATAAGACAGCTCTTTAAAAACCCGACAGAAAACCTTCAATAGACCGTCAGAGTTGCTCCTGTGCACCTTCACCAAACTAGGCAGTCAGTGCACAGTGCACAATAAAGGGCAGAAGGGGGAGGCTGCTACAGCTGTGCTGCAAGTTGGTTTTTGCTTAGCACACTGGCTCAGGTTGGTGGTGCCAAGGTGTTGAGTGCAGTTCCTGCAAATGATGAACTGAGCAGCCAACCCTGGGCAGCGTGAGGAGAGATGCTATCATAGTCATGCTATGCACTGTTTGTTGGGCACAGTGACCAACAAACTGTTGTTGCTGTTTGTCTTAGGTCAATCCCTTAGAACAGGGTGGCCCAGGCAGCAACTTAGTCTTGACTGCTGCATGACATCCCCAGGTTACTTCATCACCCCACTGCCCCCCAATATTCATTCAGAGGAAGTGCAATCCCATCTAGAATAGGCAAAGTTCCTCATTCTTAGAACTGGAAACTACTCACTCACAATTTCTGTCTTAGCAGGATTCAATTTCAGCTTACTGGCCCACAAGTGCAGCCGGGCACTGGTTCAACTTGTACACAGTCTCCCCTCACTCAGATTTAAGAATACAATTCTAATACTCTACAAAATTGATTGATTCATTATCCATATTTGTTTTACAAGTCAAATCAACGTATTCAGAAAAAGCATGTCCATGTTTTTTACCAAAGCATAGTAAATTACTTAATAAAGACACTGGCTTGGAAACATGTTAAGAACATTGAAATATAGTCCCACAAAAACATAAACAATGCTAGTTAACCAGAGCAAATAAAGATTTCTGCATTCTAGAGTAGTCACAGTCAAAGAAGAAACTGCACACGGACATATCAGCATTCACACAAGGACTTGGGTCACTCTTCAAATACAATGAAAAAACCACATACCTGTTTTAGAAAAGATAAGCTGAAGAATGAGGGGACGCCTGGTAACAATTCCAGATCCACGGGGCAGGAAATCTCTGCAGAGTATTTTTACAAGATAATGTTACTTCAATGGCATAAAAAAGATACTGCAATTATGAGGACTGACAAACAATACTTTTAAAATCCTATTCTGGAACAGCGCACTGTTCCAAAATTATGTCCATAGGATTTAATGGCCACCTTAATGAGAAAGCCGGCACATTTTGTAATAGCATACAAAGGAAGACAATGACAGTTTTATGAAGTAGTCAATGTGGTGTCCTCCATATGTTGGTGAACTACACGTCCCATAATCCTTGACTATCAATCATGCTGACTGGGGTTGATCAGAAGTGGAGTCCACATGTATCTCAAGAACATCAATATGGCCACCCTGATGTACGGGAATGATAATGGTAAATACTGTACAGTTCAACATGTTGTTCATGGTTTCCATGGTTAATGGCAGATTGTGCTTAGATTTATATTAGCAAATATTAAGAGGTGGTGCAATTGCTGCTGCTTCCTTAACTATATAGCTAGTACATGGAGGCTCAGAAGCATAAAGAGCTTTCTTGGATGAAGCAAGTGGATCTGGAAGGTCTAAGGGAGACCTTGAGATATCTGATAGACATGGAAAGAGACTTTCAGAAGTCTCTGGTAGCAACTGAGAATTCCTAACAACTTTACCAAATTAGATACATACAGATTTCTAAATGGATGCTGGTACAGAGTTTTGGAAAAATCCTCAATCGTTTGTAAAGATACAGAAAAGGCAGTAGTGTACAAATATCAGGCTTTCTATTTCCTGTCTTCCGTTGGTGGTATGCAAACTCAATTTTCTCCTGCCACCTCAGCCAACAGCTGCCCCTATATACAGGAGTCAGAGAAATACTTCCCAAACACCTGTGATACTATTAAAACATTATCATAAATCCATCTTTTTTCCTATACTGAAATTAAGCTCTTAATACGTCAATAAAATAGATTTGATACTCTTGGAGTGGGGGACAGACTAAGAATCCATGTGTTTATCAAGAAGTACATGCCCCAAAGCTCTGGAAATGTCTGTCTTCCTAGCTAGCAGAACGCTACTTTCACAATGCTTTGAAAAGAATTTCCCAGTCTTAAAACCTCTTGCTTTTTGGGTAACTACAGCTCAGTTGAAGCCTCCCAAAATCCACACAAACTCAAAACCAGAAGAGGTTTTTAAAAATTCAGGATAAAGAAATAAAAAACATTTGATTTTAGTCATTATTCCCTGCTGGTCTTTCGTTTCCTAATAAAGCAGTGCTTTTAAATTATTTTGCATCTATTAGCCACCTTGCACTTAAGACTGCAGAAAACATAGGCTATAATAGCCCTGTACAAATAAGTGAACGCTGAATGGACCAGTGCAGTTTCCTTCTTGTTGTTACACCCATGAATTCAGAACACAGAACCTGGTAAGGCCCCATGAAAGCATATTTTGCTCTAAACCCCAAAGTGTTTTGAGAAATTTCCCCAAGAGAATAGAATCTCCAATTACAAAAACAAGAACAAAGCACTTGGCAACTTGCCTTGAGAGTCACTCCCAATCCTCTCCCACTGAGTGCGTGGTGTCCTATGCAGATCCATTGTGTGAGACTTTGTTACCTAGAAAGACATGTTCCTGTTGCTTCCTAGTCATGCTGACGAGACTACCGTATTCATAGGAAACAGGAACCAAGACTGAAAAGGTTTTATGATGTATGATCTTCATTTGACCATGAGCATGGGATCCTAGCGCGGGTGGCGCTGTGGGTTAAACTACAGAGCCTAGGACTTGCTGATCAGAAGGTTGGTAGTTTTAATCCCCACAACAGGGTGAGCTCCCATTGCTCGGTCCCTGCTCCCACCAACCTAGCAGTTCAAAAGCATATCAAAGTGCAAATAGATAAATAGGTACCGCTCCGGCGGGAAGGTGAACGGCGTTTCCGTGTGCTGCTCTGGTTCGCCAAAAGTGGCTTAGTCATGCTGGCCACGTGACTTGGAAGCTGTACGCCAGCTCCCTCGGCCAATAAAGCGAGATGAGCGCCGCAACCCCAGAGTCATCTGCGACTGGACCTAACAGTTAGGGGTCACTTTGCCTTTATGGGATCCTAGATAGTGAAGGCACTTTTTAAAATGCATCATTTTCTAAAATCACTTGGCAGCAATGAATGGATATAAATGGATATAAATTTGCTCAGTCTGCACATCAAAGTAAGTGCAAAATAAATGCATAAATCATTCCCACTTAGATCCTCCCCTAGCATGAGCGGGTGCAACAAACCATGAGCCTTGGCTTAGTATTACTTCTGAACTAAAGATCATGGTTTGTTTCATTTCAAACAAAACACAATTGGAAACCCAAGAACAATCATGGTTTGTTTGTAGCAAAACAAACTGTGATCCCCAGATGCAGCACTAGTCATGGGTTGTGTTTTTTGCTCCATTTACATATTCATGGTAATTACGGTTTACTGAGACATGAAAGCATAGCCACCATCAGAACTGGTGAACTAGAATGGATACAATAATCACAGTTTAAATCAAGACTGTGCTTAATTTCTCAGATGGCTATCCCCAGGAAGCTGATTTTTTTATGCACATAAAATTTTAGGATGCCTGAATTGCTATTTAAATCTAAAGGTAAAGGAAGTAAGATGCTACAGAGTTGTCATTTCTCCAAATATTTTCAAGGAATCCAATAAAAAATTCTAAGTAAAGCTATATGTTTGAATATAACATTTAAATCACACTAAGTACAGTGGTGCCTCGCAAGACGAAATTAATTCGTTCCGCGAGTTTTGTCGTCTTGAGATTTTTTTCGTCTTGCGAAGCACAGTGTCAGAAAAGTTTTGGAAAAGCTTAAAAAATCACCAAAGTCTTCAAAAACCTCAAAAAAGGTTACCACACTGCGTGCTATGAGTTGCTCCTCAAAGTCAAGTCGCAACTGTATTAACGGTGTTAAGAAAAAGGAAACAAACTTGCAAGACGTTCCTGTCTTGCGAAGCAAGCCCATAGGGAAAATCATCTTGCGAAGCAGCTCAAAAAAAAACCCTTTCGTCTTGCGAGTTTTCAGTCTTGCGAGGCATTCGTCTTGCGAGGTACCACTGTACACCGTACTAATTTCCCCCTTAATATATTTTAGCTTTCTTTACTAAGTGTTTTATTTTAGTATTTTAACTTCTGTATGTTTAAGTATGGCTGTGAATTTTTCTGTTTTACTATTTTATCTTTTGTAAGCTGATTTGAGGTTGCTGTTTTTTCAATCAAGCAGTGTATAAATTTTACACTAATCAAAATAAATCTTTAAACATTTACAAGTAAACAGTAATTCAATAAACTTGGTAAATCAGATCTCAATTAATTTGCAGCTACAGAAAAGTTTCCAATTCTTTTCTTCTTCTTCTAGAAATCCAACATAACCAAGTTGGTGATGGCTGTAGTAAGTCATCTTCTTGGAAAAACAAACAAACCACAAGCGCTGGTTTATAATGTTAAGCTGGCACTCCAGTTCGTTTCCTCCCCGCTTGGGGGGGGGGAGGAACAGGGTGGGCACAATATTAGCATTTGCGTTTGTTCATGATAAACCATAGCCTGGCTTGCCACAAGGTGCAAACCACAGTACTATTACACTGACTGAGCAATATTCCTTTGTCAGGAAATCCCAAGTAATCCAAACTTAATTTAGGTTTTTGTGGAATGTTCTGATAATTTTTGGTTTCATTCAGGTTAAAAGAAAAAACGCTTATTGATGGCAAGGAATGTCTGGCAATATTTTATTTAATGGTGAAAAATGGCTGGGAAATATACAGAGATCTCTCTGGGATGTCTGGAAGGAGAAGCCCATCAAAGATTGGAAAAGATGGTACACCTCTGCTACCTAAGGGGAGGGGGCTGATGGTGTGTGTAGGTAAGAAATGGAAATTTTGCAACAGAGACCGAGAAACATAAAAGCAGAGATGGCTGACAGCTAGTTGTAAAAGAAGGTGGCTTGAAGGTACAAATATGTTTCTCTGTGATCTGATGTGGGTTAGCAAATCTGGTTCCCTATAGGAATGCATCAGTTGTGTTGGGTTTCAAGAGGCAACCAAATACATATCTGTGTAGACAGATTATGCCGCTTGGTTTCTGGCTATTATTATTAATAATAAACAAATAATATTTTGTTGATGCTTTATTATATTACTTTAAATTTGTTTATGTTATCCTCATCCCATTTAACCTTCAAAGTTGTTAGCTTGGTAAGGTAAAAGACCCCATGACGGTTAAATCCAGTCGAATTCAACTATGGGGTGCGGCACTCATCTCCGCTTTCAGGCTGAGGGAGCCAGCATTTATCCACAGATAGCTTTCCAGGTCATGTGGCCAGCATGACTAAACTGCTTCTGGCACAACAGGACACCATGACGGAAGCCAGAGCTCACAGATCTGCAGAACTCCAACGAGCCACCCCATTATCAAGATATAAAACTTTAGAGTAGCTTTATACAAGTCTTCTCTATGAGAACGACTACATACTTAACTGCAGTCTGCACAGAAATCAATTATTTCAACATTATGGACAAGGAAAAACATCTTAGTTGCTTCAGTCACAACAGTGGTCTTCTCCAGTCACTTGGAAACTCTCAACCAAGGCTGTCATTTAGGTAGATTGGGAAAGCTGCATGGGGGATGAAAAAAGGAAGACTGTCATCCCTTGCATTCATCTATTTTAGCAGAAGGCAGTACCTTGGTTTTATTTCTTATTTCCACCAAGTGAACCTGAAGACTCCCAAAAAGCGTAGGGGAAGTTTTTAATGTTTGATGTTTTCTTGTTGTTGTTTTTAATATTTTGTTGGGAGCCACGGAGTGACTAGGGCAACCTAATCAGATGAGTTTCATATAAATAATAAAATTATATTACTACTACTATCATCAACATCATCATTATCATTGCCCCTGAGAAAAGGAGACTGGCCAAGTGTGCTTCCAAACTAGAATCAATGAGCCACTGTCTCAACGAGATGTTTCTCTGGGCAACCACAGTGGAGGCCATGGACCAGGTGCCATACTGAAAAGCATCCAACAGAGCATCTGCCACAACAGCAGAAGCAGTTCTTTCTAAAGCCATCTCTGACAGCTTAGGACACATACATCCCTTGTACTAAGCTCCTCTAAAAAAAACCCTAAGTAGTTGTTGCTGTCCTAAAAACATGATTTCTACAACAGTTCACAGTCCTTCTGGTAAAAACTACATCCATTTAAAACAAGAGCAGGCTCAGCACGACTCTCTTAGTCTCAGGGTTGTGGGTTTGAGCCCCATGCTGGGCCAAAAGATTCCTTTATTGCAGGGGGTTGGAATAGGCGCTGTGGAAGGTGGGGTAGGACAAGCATCTCCCTTCCACCCTACACACTTAAACAAATACATACTCCATTCATACTCACAAACACCTGTTCTTCCTTCCCCTATCAACTTTAATTGATTGATCTGCTAATTAAAACTTGAAGTCCTACTGGAAACCATTTGATAAAAAGAGACAAGCTTTTAGCAAGCGGACACCAAAGGACATACATTACAAGACAGGAAGTACAACCACAGTGAGTCAGAGGAAGAGGCCCAGAGTCCTCTGTTGCATAATGCCAAAACAATTGAGCCTTACAACATTACTGACAGACAACTTCAATAGAGGTCAAAGGGAAACTTGGTTTGGTGATGAAGGAGAATGCTGAAATACATATGTATTAAACAAAGCTTCAAAGCACATTATGCAGTGGCTTTAACAAGTGGCTATTTCATGGAGATAGAAGGAAGCACGCTGCAAATAAGAAATAAACAAAGCTGTATGTAGTACTGAAGCCAGGCTGTCCCTACAGTAAACACAAATGGCAGCGTTGACAAGCCAAGGGCGTTTCTACCATTGCTTCAGTCCAGGCACTCATATCTCACTCAGAGCACCAAACAGGAGTGTTATCCTATAGCAAACTCATTCTCTGAGCCTGGCACCTTACATAGCCAAAAATGTCACCATCCATGCAGATAAGGAAGGTTTCGATACACTTAAAGGGCTTAAGAAACCCCAAGACACTCAAAAGCATAAAAGAAACTTGGGAGAGAAAAACAAAAGTAGGCCCAACAAGGATGTAATATACTCAGTGGGCATAGAATGCTTACCGACTGGTGATGAGGGGGGAGAGAAATGAAAAACACAAGAGGTGCAATGGAAGAGGGCATAGTTGGCTGGCCTCCTAAATGTGTTTGCAATTTGTTGCAGGTTCCACTTATCCCTAGAAAACTTCAGTTGAGCAAACTTGTCAAAAGGTCATTTCCTCACCCAAAGTTCCACTACTGAAATGGCTCCATGAGGCAAGCACATACAAAGCAACTCAATATTTGCATTTCAAAATAATTAGGACCACCAGCTAATCTAGCTGTTGTTGCCAAGGATTCATTCACAGGCTCCCCATAACTGGCCCTAGCCATAAGCCTTTCTGCAGCTGCAGTTTCCAAATACAAAGGCAAGCCCCACATAATCTGTGTTGCAGTGATCCAAATGAGATGAACCCACCGTGTACGTGCCATGATCTGATGCCTCCAAGAACCAACATAGTTGGCATCCCAGCCTCAACCCAGCAAAGTATCCTTAGTCACTACCAAAACCTGGGTACAAAAGTCTGAGGGATTCTGGATGTACCACACACCCCCATCATAAAATTGGAAAGGATCCCAGGGGTCATCTAGTCCAATGCAGGCATGATTTGTAGACTTTTGGGAATTCACTATTTCAGGGATCCTTGGTGGGGATTTGTACCCTTCCTAGACAAGAAGACAGACCAGGGAAGCAGTAACCTTCCGTGTGACCATGTGTAAGTTAATACCACTAGCTGCAGTTTGGTTGAAAAATTACAGCTGATCCCGAGGCACTGGGTGTTGTGATGCAAGCAGAACTTGGGCCCAGGTGTCAGACCTGGCTCCAGGAAACAGTGCAAAGACAGCCTGTAGCCAGCAAGACCTGGTCTCCTAGCTATCCTTTTCTTCTGCCAGAGCTAGATGGCGGCACACAGGTTAAATACCTGCCCAGAATTTCTCATATCACCAGTTCTATCCTGACATCAAGCATACTAGATACAACAGGGCTGAGCTCCACCATACAACATGATGAAGAAGGGAATTCAGGGGTCAGCAAACTTTTTCGGCAGGGGGCCGGTCCAGTGTCCCTCAGACCTTGTGGGGAGCCGGACTATTTTTTTGGGGGGGGGGAATGAATGAATTCCTATGCCCCACAAATAACCCAGAGATGCATTTGAAATAAAAGCACACATTCTACTCATATAAAAAAGCGTTGATTCCTGGACCGTCCGCAGGCCAGATTGAGAAAGCGATTGGGCTGGATCTGGCCCCTGGGTTCTTAGTTTTCCTACCCATGGAATAAAATAATACAAAAGAACCATGAAGAGCCAAACTGACTGAAATTGAAACTTAGATTATCCCTGCTTACATTGACCTAGGTAAGCTTCTTCAAAGGTTAACCAAAGCTTTGACTCAAATCCCTTGGACCAGGCCCACTGTCTGTTCCTATCAAAGGATGGGCAGAGGCATCTTCTTGTGGTGCACAAATGTGCTGTAGAAATCTCTGCTGGTGGGCTGTGCATCATTGTGCTCAGCAGGCAGTCACTAGCCATAGTAAAGTCATTCTGGGAAGTACAGTGATACCTCGGGTTAAGTACTTAATTCGTTCCGGAGGTGTACAGTAATGTTTGCCAAAAACTCAAACATTCATCTTTTTTGGAACCATTATTCTGTAACTGTTGATGCTTTACCACAAGTTTATTTCCATCTCACCTGGTTACTGCTTCTTCCTTCTTAGTTTAGCTACCTGGCAATCCTAGCCAAATCATGAAATAGTTTTTATAAGATGATATTAACTGCAGCCTATCAGGTGTAGGTACATTTGATGTTATGAGAGCTGGCACACTAATTGAAAGAAAAGAGCAAGAGTGGCAATGTAAATAAACAGGTGAACTTTCTCATACAAATAGACAAAAGGGAACATCTGGCACTGGCAAAAATGTTCTGAAGGACAGTGAACAGTTTTTCTCAGCCCTAAGAATTCCTGACTAGTCTGCCCTAGCAGCACTTGCCACCCTATCACACACAATTATTGCTTATTATGCAGTTCCATTTCCTAGAGGAAGTGACCAATCCTCTTAAGAAAGGCAGACTTTCAGGAAATCGAACATACGAAGCTGCCTTATGCAGAGTCTTACCAATGATGTATCCACGACCTAAGAAACATGAATTACTAACAGCTCTTGTATAGTCACCAAAACATGAACACAAACACGATTTACAAGTTTTATCTGTAGCAACTAGGCTCTTAAAAGATTACAAATGAAGGTGCCAAGTATTAAGAAGTAATCATCTGCCAAGGCGTTATCAAGTAATAGCACTGCTGACTGTGTACAGCATGAGTGGTTCACTGTTTTCAACTCAAAGTCACAGTGAAGTTTAGCTAACCCTCTAAAAGCTGCATAGCAGTGTGGATGTGACCAAGTGCAGCACTGCAAATAAAAAGCAAAACTCTCAACTTATGCTTCAAAATCACCTCTTTTTCCTCAGGCATGGCACCACTGCTAGTAGAGACAAAAGACCTTCATGCAATGCCACCATGTCAGAAAATGACAACATGGTTTTTGCAGGGTAAGTTGAGAGGGAAAGAAAGGGATGTCTTAATAGGGAAAGGGTTGGTGAGTCAATGGAAGCAGTTGTAGATTTGCCACCCCTGATTTAAAGAAAATGTGCACTGTCTCAAAATGGCAATTACCATAATGGTATCATTAATCTTATGCCCCAGCCACTAGTTATAGCCTCTGAAAGCATCATTGGTTCAATGATTCATCACTGGCCCATGCAACAGGGGCACTTTCTGAACACTGTTATGTAGATATATAATGATACTGCTTTACATTAGAAATCTATGGACTGCTACACATCACTACACATGCTTCCCGCTTCCACCAAGAACACACCATAAAATCTACTATCTACAGGAGGGGTGGAGGACCTCAGATGTAAGGGCCACATGTGGCCCTCCAGGCCTCTCTATTTGGATCTCAAAAGTCTCCCCAAATCACAGCCATCATTGGCTGGAATGTGTCCTTGAACTCTGAAAATGCCTCTTGTCTGGGTGAAATGTTAGGAGGAGAGTGTGAAGAAGCCTAGTGTAAAAACGATTCACATTTGTTGTTTTGTCTACTTTGGCCTGCCACTATCAGTACATGGCCCTTGGAAGGCTGCCAGCAGGGAATACGGCCCTGGGCAGAAAAGGGTTCCACCACCTGGTCTACAGCCAAGTCCTAAGGTAAAACTACATAAAGATTTATATTTCTTACCCAGTCAATTAAGTAAAAAAGCAAACCAACAACATCAGTCTGTTATCAAGGAACAATTTTCTACATGATAGACAAAAAGAAAAGAAGTGATGAAACACTTGTCAACAGTAGCTTCCAGATAAAACCATTACAAAACCTGCTGGAAAAAACTGAGGTCTGACACTTTTAAGATGAAGATTCTACGAAGATATTCTCTTTGAAAATTCAAAACATTTGCTATGTATTTGTTGTCCAATGCATTCAGCATCCAACAACACAAATTACATTCTACAAAATGGAAAAACTTCATGGAGGCTGAAAGCCAGTTAGTGCACAAGGCCAAGCTTCCCACCCTCCCGGCTACCGTTTTACTTTAAATAACCAACCACAGAATAGCAGGGCACTTAAAATACAAAAGAATGATTTTCCATTGTTGACAGTTATATCAACAATGCTACTTACTAGTAATGACCTGCTTCCCAGAATAAGATATTCTTGTTGACCCTATTCAATTGTTTTATTGTGTTTTCCCATTGTTTTTAATTTGTATGTCACAAGCTGTATTGAACTTTTGGGAAAACCTCCAGCAAAATGGTCACTAGCAAGGAGTAATAGGAATAAGAACTTTTGTGGCAAGAATATAATTAAGAAAATGTTACGTAAATTTAGCGCACACTTAAAATTTGGATTCAGATATGTATGGGGAAAGCACTATAGAGCCCCCAAAGTATCCCGTACCATGTAATAGTCCCTTCATGCAATACATTTTCCCAGATCTCTGTGTTGCATCAGATCAACTGAAAGCAGAAGAGGCTCTCCTGTTTGTCAGCATCAATATGCACTCTGACAATGACACCTATTCATGGAAACATCAAAGACAACCCAAGCCTGCAACCATCAGAAATTTCCATAGATACAACACGTGTTATAAACATGCTTGGGTAAAGGATAACCTAAGCTAGCACATACAATAGCTTTAGTAAACTGAAATGACTTTAGTAAACTGAAATGTTTTATTGCAGGAGAGGGAAGACATATCTGATTAGATGTACTTTTTCAAAAGCAGGTGCAGATTTGAGGCAAACTACTTCTTTGACTTCATGCTCCACCTTCATGAGTCTGACTGAAGTTTAGTTATTGCAGTTTTTAGCATCACTGTTGAAATACAGCATTAATACATGCAATCTCACTCATTAGGCTGCATCCCTCACAACTGTTCACAGAAGAGGACATGCGGTGAACTCTGTGATAAAAGTTCACACCAAGCTGGTTTTCTAAAGACTCAAGTAGGTTCAGATGCTTGCTCCACATCTTCCAGAAAACCAGATACTGGTCTCATGTCAATATAAAATGTCTTACATGCAATGATTATGGCAAGGAATTCACTACTGGATCAAAATATACACCCAGGATTATAGCTGTTTAGTTATTGGTAGTGATTGATGTACAGTATATTAGAACACCAACTCCACTGAAAAATGTTTAAAATAGTTTGATCACTGCATTTCCTCATGGGCAAAATGCAGAAGTAGGAGGGCAATGCATGTAATTTTTACAGTATGCTACACTCCATCCATACTATAGCCAGGTTTCTACACATGCGCCTACATCAAGGCAAACAAGTGTAATTATCATACTTCGAGGACACATTCTAGACAGCAAAACACTCAAGGCAAATGCATAACAGCACTAGTGAGCGGACTGGAGACATGGATTGGGGAGAGAGATGGCCTAGGAGGGAGAGTTCAATCTGGCTAGAGAAGCCTGGAGGCCCTGGGCAGAAGTTCCCCACCATCACTTAAGGCTGTTCAAATCAGTGTTCACCAAACACATTCAGACCAATGTGTGCTCCCTTTCTGTCACAATCACATTTCAGTAACATTTTCTACATATTCAGGTAGGTAGCAATGTTGGTCTGATGCAGTCGAAATAAATAAATAAATAAATAAATAAATAAATAAATAAGTCCAGTAGCACCTTAGAGACCAACTAAGAAGTGTGCTTGCAGGTATCTGAAGAAGTGTGCATGCACACGGAAAGCTTATACCCAGGAACATACTTAGTTGGTCTCTAAGATGCTACTGGACATTTTTTTCTCTACATATGAATGGGAGTGAGGGGGAAACAATCCCTGAGATATAGCTCCCTAATCACAATTGAAAGCAATTCCTAAATGGCAAATTGTGAAGACAAAGCAGATGAAAAGCAGCTAAGAACCCCCAAGGCAGAAAGTTTTTTAGCATAAAGTTTCAAAGTTAGAATCCTCCAAGGTGTAAGGAGGGTTATCTCTGGGTCCTCAGGTAGATATTGCACATTAAAATTAGTTGCAGGACAAAACAAATCGCAGTCATTACTATTGGTATCATCATATGAGAAGGTATATCTCATCTTATTTGTTACAGAAATGCTATTGAGCAAAAATATACACTATGATTTTGTACATAGAGCTATCAGTCACTAATATTTAATGCAAGCAAAACACCCATTATATGTTGGGCGGGGTAGCAAAGACAAGCATAAAAAACTCTTTCTTAGCATAGGGCTGCTCTGCTGCTTATCAGGGGTTAAAAGACTAGTTACAGGTAGGTAGCTGTGTTGGTCTGTGATAGTCGAACAAAATAAAAAAATTCCTTCCAGCAGCACCTTTGAGACCAACTAAGTTTGTTTCTTCAGATTTCTGAAGAAGTGTGCATGCACACGAAAGCTCATACCAATAACAAACTTAGTTGATCTCTAAGGTGCTACTGGAAGGAATTTTTTTATTTTGTTTCGACTAAAAGCAGACTGTCATTGTCACTGCTAATCCTCATGTACCATGGAAACATGTTTCAAGTATAGGTAAAAATGTCTAGAGTAGAATATTACATCACAATAGACGTTTGTGTTTTGTGGTACATTGAAAATGGTGTTTCTTGCTGCAACAGACTAACAAGTCTATTGCTTAGAGGTGATTTTGTTTAGATCATTTTGTGTAACAGACTGTCTGGCACAGTAGTCTATTTGACAGCACCATGCCATGCCACATCCATAGGGTGTGCAATCGGCAGTGGATTAATCAATGCTCAGGGACATGGAAGGAGGAATCAGGTGTCAAATAATTGTTTTTGATGACATGTTTTATTTTCCATCTTTCATTTTATATTTTATGTTACAGATTACTCTGAGACTTTAAGAAAGAGTGGTATATTGAGCAAAGTACCGTATTTTTCGCCCTATAGGATGCACTTCTTCCCCTCTAAAAATGAAGGGGAAATGTGTGTGCGTCCTATGGGGCGAATGCAGGCTTTCGCTGAAGCCTGGAGAGCGAGACGGGTCGGTGCGCACCGACCCCTCTCACTCTCCAGGCTTCAGGAAGCTATCCGCAAGCCTTGCGAGCCCGGCGGGAATTCCTGCGGGCTTGCAAGGCTTGCAGGCAGCAGCCTGCAGTCCACAAGCTCGGGGGAGAGCGGGGAGGCGGAGCGCCGCCATCCCGCTGTTCCCCGACCTGGTTTGGAGGCTGGCGCTGGGGAGAAGTGCGCTTCTCCCCAGCGCCAGCCCTACAAGCTCGGGGGACAGCGGGGAGGCGGAGCGCCGCCATCCCACTGTTCCCCGACCTGGTTTGGATTCCCCGACCTAGTTTTGGGAAGGAAATAAAGGAAAAAAATTTTTCCTTTATTCCCCCCCCCCCAAAAAAAACTAGTTGCGTCCTATGGGCCGGTGCGCCCTATGGGACGAAAAATACGGTACTTGTGTTCTTCAAATAACTATCCTATCTGTGAGACAGAGCTCAGGGCAGAACATTTAACCCAAATGGCACGGCTCTGTGCAACCTAAGGTACAGAGTATATGGCTTTGCTAAAATATATCCATTACACCCCAGTCCATAGCAGGCCTACTATGTAATGGCTTACCTAGTGGTTAATAAGATATTGTGCATTTATTTCTGAAATTATGGGTCACTTTTATGTATCTTGCACACAAAATTAAGGAACAGAATTCATGTTCTGAATTCCAAATGTATTATGCAAGAGCAAAAGAGAGAAACTTGTTAGCTATGTGTAAAACTAAGGAACAGCAGAAAGCAAAAGTGTGGTCTGCAAGACTTATTGCTAACTGTTCTTTATGGCACAAAAGTGCACAGGTGGAAGGCCGACATAATACTGTGCTACATCCTTATCTGTGAGACCATTACACAGAAAGCAGAAAGACAGGTGTAACCTCCCCCACCCTTGCAAGTCATAAGCTGTCTAGCAGCTTGAAATTTTTTACATTTAGCAATACCCCAAAGAAACCTGGAATCTGATGGGTTTTCATGCAAGAGGGGCTGATGGATGTTACAAACCAGGCAAAGATCTCCTATGAAAGATGCTAAGTTGTAAATTTGTTGCTATTGTTTTTAAAACTTATTTATCTTGTATTTATGTAACCAGCCCTCTGATCCTATGAAAGGCAGGTAAACAATAATAATTACAATGGCAACAAGAGCAGAATCACTGATTGTTCCACCCATTTCAAGTACCACCCTGCAGTTTATGTTATTATTTTATTTATTAAATTTATATACCACCCTTCATCCAAAGATCAGACGGCAGTGTGTGTGTATATATTTACACACACACACACATATATATAAAACATAGTAACAAACAAAAGCAATAGCTCCCACCCACAGTTTAAAAGGCCATAAATTGTTTAAATAGCAAGAGGCTTGGCAGAAGAAGAAAGTTTTTGCCCAGCACCTAAAATATGTAACAATGGTGCTAGGCAAGCTTCCTTGGAGAGATCATTCCATAAATGGGGAGCCACTGCAAAAAAGGCCCATTCTCATGTTGGAAGGTGCACAAAGAATGGCCTCATGATTGCAGGGTACAGGTAGGTGCATGTGGAGAGAGGTGGTCCTTGAGGTATTGCATTCCTGAATTGTTTCAGGCTTCATAGGTCAAAACCAGCACTTTGAATTGGGAAACTAATTGGCAGCCGGCGCAGTTGGGCCAGGATCGATGTAATATGCTCAAACAGTCTTGCCCTGATGAGCAACCTGGCCGCTGAATTCTGCACCAGCTGAAGTTTCCAGACAGTCTTCATTGGCAGCCCTACGTGGGACGCATTGCAGTAATCTAACCTGGAGGTTTCCACAGAATAAACGATAGAAGTTAGGCTATCCCTGTCCAGACCCAGGGGCACTGCTTGGCCTCCAGCCAAAGCTGATGGAAGGCACTGAGACCACCTGAGTCTCAAGCGACAGCAAAGGACCCAGAAATACCCCCGAGCTGTGTACCTGCTCCTTTAGAGGGAGTGTAACCCCATTAAGAGCAGGCAAGCTCCCCCATAGAGGTCACCGGAGCACAGGCGACAGAGTTTACCCAGGACAACCCGGAAAGGTGTGTGGGGCGGAGGGCAGCGCGAGGCCTCGCGGGTCTGACCCCTCCCCGCACTCGCCCAGCAGAGCGGGAGGCCAGAAGGCAGGTGGCCCACACGCCGGCCATGGCGCCAGTCGCAAAGCCACCTTTCACGAGGGCCAGTCCCGCGCGCGACCCCTTTCGGCTCCATGGGGCAGAGAGGGGTCTCGGAGCGGGGAAGAGACTCTTTCCTCTCCGCTTCGCCTCACCAGCGGAGAGGGGCTGGTTTTTGGCGGGCGGGCGGCGGCGGCTCTTCCCGGGCCGAGGCCGCCTCTACGGCAGCAGGGAGCTGAGGAGAGCGCGAGCCCGGCATTCTCGGAACTCATTTCCGCAAACTGCGCCGCGCGCCGCTGGTCTGCCTTAGGGAGCCTCCCTTGCGCAGTTTGCGTTTCTCTCTCTTCCTCCCCGCAAAGCCCCCCTCCCCCCACACGCACGATTCACTGACTGACTGACTGACCGGCCGACGAAGTTCTCGAGGACGGAGCTCTTGCCCGCGCTCTGGCCGCCCACCACAGCGATCTGCGGCAGGTCGAGGTGGCAGCTCTGCCCGATAGAGCTGAAGGCGTCCTGCAGCTTGTTCACCAGCGGGATGAGCTCCTCCATTCCTCGGTTGCCCATAGCAACGGCCTAAGGTGGGAGGGGGACAGATCCCCTCCTCCTCCCCCCGGCGCGCGCACCTCCCCGCTTCCTCTCACAACCCCAGGCAACAACCACCAAAACTTCCCCCCTCGGATTCTCCTCATCCGGCCTCGGCGAGGCGACGCCCCGCCCCGCCCTATTTCTGCCGGCCATTGCCGGCTATTGCTCGGAGGGCCTGTCATTCATCGGTCAGGACCAATAAGAAAAGCAAAACCGTCGCCCTCGGGCAGTGGTAGGGGCAGCGTTGGCCCGCTCCGCCCATTTCCGGTCGGTGTTCTAACTGGTAGCCTTCCCTGTCATTCGGCGCCCGCCTCTGCTCTCCTCACAACCAATGGTGACCTGAGGAGCTCGGTCCCCGCCCTGCAGCTCATTAGTTGCTTTTTTTTTCTTTTTCTTTTTACTGGTCAAGTTTCCTGTCCATCACGTAAAGAAACGAATAAGCTGTCAAAAGAACCGGGCCACCCGCCTCACTACATTCGCTTTTTATTGGCCAGTGTTTGCGTCACACTCTGTGAATAAGCCAATCGCACCAGTAAAGAGCACTTTACTTCTTCCTTTTTAAGGGGCATGAACAATGAGATGAAATGTGTATTTCTCCACCTCGGTCCTTCTTTTGCCGCTAAACAATTATTGGTCCCTGCTCATATTCATTCATTCATTTTGCAGTAAAATGTATATACCGCTTGAGTGAAGAAAACCTCAAAAGCGGATAAAACAATAAAGCCAAGGGGAAAATGTTTTGCAGCCATACTTTAAAACATAAAAAAATTAAAATACTAAAACAGATCGAAAGGTACCTCAGCTTTCTCTTACCTCTACAGAAATCGCAGATCCCCAAATCTTTTTCACACCTTCCAGGGGGAAATGATTTTACCTGGCAGATATTCTACCTTTCTGGTGGCTGCAGCTGACGAGGGCATATTGCGAGGAATTTGTGCATTTTCATTTGCAATACTTTTTTAAAAAACAGATAACCAGAATTTCCCAGATTTTCTTTTCTTATTTTAAAAAGTATTCTTGTCAGTTCAAAATATTCTGTGATTCAGAAAGTTTCCATTCAGCTATGAGCATTAAAGGCTGCAATATTGTAGAATAATTGTAGAGAATAATCAGATTCAGTGCAATTCTATTCTTATTTAAAGGTAAAGGGACCCCTGACCATTAGATCCAGGTGTGGCCGACTCTGGGGTTGCACCGCTCATCTCGCTTTATTGGCCGAGGGAGCCGGCATACAGCTTCCAGGTCATGTGTCCAGCATGACTAAGCTGCTTCTGCCGAACCAGAGCAGCGCACGGAAACGCCTTCCCGCTGGAGCGGTACCTATTTATCTACTTGCACTTTGACGTGATTTCAAACTGCTAGGTTGGCAGGAGCAGGGACTGAGCAACGGGAGCTCACCGCGTCACAGGGATTCGAACCGCCGACCTTCTGATCGGCAAGCCCTAGGCTTTGTGGTTAAACCCACAGTGCCACCCGTGTACTCGGTAGTAAATTCCATTGTGTTGCTATTGCTACATATTTATTTGCCCCATGTTGGGCAAAGGATTCCTACATTGCAGGGGGTTGGACCAGATGACGCCCCCCCCCCGGCTTCCTTCCCACTCTACAATTTTTGATTCTATGTATACCAGGCATGTCCAACTCCCAAAAGACTGCAATCTACTCCCACTATAAAAAAACTGGCAGTGATCTACCCAAAGTTGTTGAGCTCTTTTGGGGGGCGGAGATCAACCAGGATCACGCGGTTGACAGGGATCGACCAATGACACCACGCGATTGACCAGTAGATCATGATCAACCGGTTGGACATGGCTGATATATACCCTAACACCTATTAAAAACATGCAGATAATTACAATAAAAACAGTGTGGCACCAGGGAGTAGGCCTTACTCCTATGTTAGTGTGCATAGGATTGTACTGTCCACTCAAGTGCTATAGGCACACTCACCAGGAAGTGAGTACTGTGATCAATACTTGATGGCAGCAGGGATGGGGGATAAGATCAAGAGTTCAAAATAAGTGCAGTGCTTCCACTCCTCATGAGCAGTCACAGGTTCAGGACCAGGAAAGCATTCCCATTCAGTTGCACTTTAACACATATGTGTTCCTATACAACTTGCCACTGAAATAATTTGTTCTATTTTAGTACTGCAAATTTTGTAACATATTAAAAGTCAGTTTAAAACTGTACAATTCTTACTACAAGTTATCTCAAAATTGCTACTAAACAGTTTCGATTTTTTGCTGTTATTTTACATTTCTCCCTGATACAAAAACTTGTTCTTTAAAAAATGTTACATTACCTAATAAGTTGTCTTATCACTCTGCCTTCATAGAGTCACAAGAATCCAATTATCCACAACCTCTGAATTCTCATTTCAGTAATTTAATTTATTCTGTCTGCACCTGCTGTAGGCATATCAGCATTCTTAGGGTATTTTTAATACATATTTTACTGTTCTACAGATCTCTGTCGTTTCTCTAGACCAGTGGTTCCCAATTAGGGGTCCAGGGACAAATGCAATCACACTGGGGCTGCTTCTATCCCCGGGATAACAGGTCTTTTTGCTGCACAATATAGAGGAGAGGAGCAAGGTGTATGTACATTTTTTTTATCAGCTGTGGTTGTAATGTAGCACCCTGCTTGTGGTTAACGCTTAGCTGGAATGAAATATTCAACGCAGCAATAGAGAAATTAAAATAATAATTTATTTGTCAGACAAATAAATGAGAGGCACAGTGGTATATGGTTACCAAGCTCTGGCCTGGTCTCCTGCCATTATGGCCAGCACTTATATTCCCTCAGCCCAGCCTCCTTGCTCCTCCTTTGGCTGCCTCTGTCCAATCAGCCTGGTTGAATTTCCTATTGGCTGATTGCTATAACCAATCCTAAAAGATACACCCATTTCCTATTGCCTTTTATGGGATACAAAAAGCTATATATTCTTCTATCTATAAATGACAAATAAGTAGTCATATATCTTACATTTGTCTCAACAAGGAACCTTAATTACCAGCTCACCTCTTGCCCTCCTTGCCCTATTGCCCTCCAAAACAGATGGTTAATAGTTTTAAATTTTTATCTTAAACAGATATCAGAGATCTTGGGTTCACATTCTCATGCATCATCAATGAAAGATCTCCTTTTTGGAGGTCTTTAAACAAAGGCCTGACAACCATATATCAGGAGTGCTCGATGGCATCTCCTGTCTGGCAGGGGGCTGGGCTCATTTGCCCCTCTGGTCTCCTACAGCAATATGACTCTATGAAATAAGAATTTAACATTTCTTTCTTTCTAGATCCTTTGCATAATTACATTTAAGCCAGTATATTTCATACATTATCATAGATAGCTTTTTAGAAGAATAAACCTTCTCAAAGTAAAAGGAAGGAAGAGTTTACAGCCTCAAAATAAAATAGGAAAAAAGCCTCTTCTTCTATTTACACTCCCCTTCTCCAGCCAGTTGCTTTCTTTTCCATTTGCTATTGGCCTTTAACCTTAGGAAGATATGGCTCAAGTTTAATGGAGGCACATGGTTTTATTTTACTGTTTACCAACTCTTAATTATGTAGGGTCAGTGTAACCTTGCTCTTCAGCCTGTAATTCCCTTTTTACGACTTTGAGAATTGTTTTCTGCTATAAATCAGGGGGCCCCCTTGTCCAGGAGGATAAACATCTTGCCAAAGTACTTAGGCAGCTGGTCTTCTGCCTGGCATAAAACATTTGAAAATCTTTAAGCTCATTTTAAAATACAGACCCTAATCAAACTATAAGCCTTGATAAAAATGCAGGCTATGATTAGATGCCTCATTAACAATGGTACTGAGATACATGGTCTGCTTCTTCAACATTTCCCTATTAAAAGTTGTTTCTTATCACCACCCTGGCTACCCACCAATATCCTACGGTGCCTTCATAAGATGCTACAATTGAACATTTTCAAAATAATGCACTGCACAGCTGTACCACAGCACGGGGTGGAGGGTAGTGGGATAAAAATATTGAAAGTACTGTACTCTGTCATACTTGACAATTGCATGGCAACACAACTATACACCTTTGCTTCTGCATTTATGCATTTTGCAATGGGTCATGCTATAAATGCTTGCCTTTCCCCCTGCTTGCTGATGGCCACAAAATGGAGAATCAGGAATGAGACTGATGGATCCAAGAAGCCACTTCTACTGGTGAAAGGTTACAGTAAAGGATAGCAAACTTGCAAAAATTTGGACGTTTTATGACCGTGATACTACAGTGAAGCGACAAAATAGTACAAGCAGTAGTACATAGCACAATAACAAAATGTGTATCATCATCACCTTAAAAAAAAATACATGAAAAAACACAGAACAAACAGGTACAAAATATGGGGCTGGTGTGGTATGTGGAAAATGTGGAACATGTGGAACATATGCCTTCTAGTAATGGCTGCAACATCTCAAGTAGATTTATTCAGACTCCTCTTTACAGTATAACATATTATGAACTGAGAAAAGAATGGACCTGATACAGTGCGAGCAAAGTCCATTTCTTTGCAAGCATTTTGAAATTTAATGAGCAGATGAAAGGGTGCGGTTACTTGCTCTCTTGTAAAAACCCCATATAAATATAGTTTTGCTGTGTTCAGTTACTGATTTACTTGTGACTACCTGAGACAAACGCATTTACATATATCATTTATCAGAATCAACCACAAAACCATTCCCAGTTTCTGTGACAATCTTTTGTAAGTATCATGAGGCATGTGTTTTTGTTTCTTTGATCGTTTGTTTGTTTCTAAAAGTTTGAGACCCAATACACGGCAGCACAAAAAGCCTTCAAGCTGAGCATACATTTCTGGCAAATCAAGACGTTTCCAAGCTTTCTTTTATATTGCTCTGTGTTGACTCTTGTGCAGGGTGCTAAGTGAGCTGAATGCAACCAAGACATTGCGCAAGGAGGACAATTTCTGCTTGCGTAATAGAAACTCCCCAGTCACTGGGCACCACCCACACCCACCAAATCTGCCACAAAGTGGGGATGACCCCAGAGCTGATTTTGGGCATGATGCACAGGTGGGATAAATTCTCCTGCACTAGCGGAAGTTGTTACAGTTGCACAGTTATGTTGTTGGATACAGCTGAGTCATTATTTCCTTCTTATTTTCCATTACGTACACTTACCAAGCAGTCCTATATGCCAATTATAATGGGAGTGGAGATATATAGCTGCTATGCAGATGAAACAGCTACCAGATGTATTTCCCACTCGGCCAAGGTGGGTGGGAGAGAGAGAAGAGAAACACACGACACAGAAGTAGTAATACAGTGGTACCTCGGGTTAAGTACTTAATTCGTTCCGGAGGCCCGTACTTAATCTGAAACTGTTCTTAACCTGAAGCACCACTTTAGCTAATGGGGCCTCCTGCTGCTGCCACGCTGCCAGAGCACGATTTCTGTTCTCATCCTGAAGGAAAGTTCTTAACCTGAAGCACTATTTTTGGGTTAGCGGAGTCTGTAACCTGAAGCGTATGTAACCTGAAGCGTATGTAACCCTAGGTACTACTGTACAGAGAAACAAACAAACAAAAAACACAGAATAGTCACAGAGAAGGGGGGAAGTGTTAGTGTTCAAAGATCCTAAGGCCGTTCACAACAACAACAAAATGAGAAGACAAAATACATCATAAAACAATGAAACAAACCAATAACCCCACCCCCCCAGTGGCGTAGCGTGGGTTGTCAGCACCCGGGGCAAGTAGTTTGCGCCCCCTAACCCGTGGATTTGCGCCCCCTAACCCTAACCCCCAGATGTTGCGCCCGGTGTGGCCGGGCCCCCTGCACCCCCACGCTACGCCACTGCACCCCCCGACACCATTCCAAGTTTTTGGATACCAATTCTGTATTACCACAACATCTGCATAACGTTTGACGTACTTTTGTGCATTTTGCTAAAAATTTACCCTCTCCAAAACATTAGGTGAAATCAGTGTTCTTATGTTAAAGCAGCAATGAAATGGATAGCAGAGCAGTTCACTTTCCATGAAATTGATGTTTTGTTATTTGGGTTTAGCCAGCCTCTGTCTGATATTCAGTTTCATGGGAAAATGACTTGTCTTTTAGCCTCACCTGTCTCCCTTGTGTGGAATAAGGGCTCTGTCACAGTAGTAAATTTTGTAATTGGCCACAGCCCCACAGCAGCCATTTTGTGACTACTGTTGCCTGCATAGCAGCAATGTTGTGGTGTTGCCTACAATTCTTTCTCAAGATTTCAGATGTTCCCACTGTTCAGAAAAGTTTTTTTTGGGGGGGCCTATTCTACATGTCACTTTCACAAGGTCACTCAGATGGTTGGATTCTTATAAATCAGGGGTGGTGACCTCAGGGCTGGTGAGTGGGGAATGTGGCCCTTCATGCCTCTACTTGGCCCTCAGGACTCTTCCCAGGCACACCTCTCACCAGTCCTGCTTTACACTCTTCTCAAGTGATTTTCCTCCTGTCTGAAATGGAACTCTGAGTGCCTCTTGCTTGCCTAGATGAAAAACTGTGCATACAGAACATGGTAATAAAAATTATTATTATTATTATTATTATTGTGAGGGGCACACTCTTAGTTGGATGGCTTGTGTGCTCTATTTTCCAGTTCTCTCTTTGAAAAACAATCCTCTGTTTGAAGAGCTGTTCAGTTTAAGTTTGGTTTAAAGGTAAAGAAGCTTAAACAAGGAGAGCGGAGGCCTTGAAATTGCTCATCACCAGCGGCTAGATGGCAGACTAAGCAGGCATTTATGTTTGTCATACGTCCTCTTTTTCCAGGACACGTCCTCTTTTTCATGGGTACATAAAATGAGAGTTGTCATAGCGATCCATAGTTAAAAGTAAAAGTCGGCAAATGTGTCCTCTTTCTTGCTGTTCAAAATATAAGTCAGCTGTTCACATCTCCCTCTGCGTTAGTGAGATGTAGGGTATTTCCATGTAAATTATAGTAATGTATCAATATGCGCAAATAAGGAAATTTTATGCAAATTGATTGATTGATTCTATTTCTGTGCCGCTTTTCGGGCTTACAAATTTGCATCCTCTTTTGTCACCTTTGAAAGGGCTGATGCCGTTGTGCTTTCATTCTAATTCTTTGTATGGTTTGAGTACAAACCCAGTCAGATGGGCGGGGTATAAATAATAAAATTATTATTACTATTATTGATTACGCATATATTTTTTTAACATTTAATATAATTAATAAATTAACTAATAATATAATTTAATAGATTTTAATATTATACTGTATGTTTTAAGCGATTATTATTATAACGATAGTAAGACACACACACACACATATATACTGTACAGTCTATGTTTTTAGCGGTTCTTATTTTTGTTCCTTTTATTTATATGTTTATATACCACAAATATTTGCCAATCTAAAGATATGAATCGGGCCTGTTCGTTGTTGTTGTTTGCTGCCACTGGTTCCTACAGACTCGACTCCGTAGTTATCCACCTCTACCCTCTGAATTTTCGTATCTCTAGGGGCATTGATGCAGGCGCGGCCAATAACGTTCTTGCGTCAAGGGGCGGGCGCTGCGACGAGTCCAATGAACAGCGTTGGGCCCCTCAGACCTGAGATCCTTTGTATCTCTATAGGTGGACGTCGGGGTACGTAGAAGAGTTAAAAATCCATTCTTTAGCCCCGCCCCTCACAACGCAGCGTCACGTGACAGACCGCGTTGACGCGGGGAGAGGGCGGCTCGGTTGCTATGGCTGCGGCGCCGGCATTGTCTCTGCGCGTGGTGGCGGAATGCGGGCGAAGCAAGGCCCGCGCTTGCGAGCTTCGGCTGCCGCACGGCTCCGTCAACTGCCCGGTCTTCATGCCAGTCGGTACTCAGGGAACCATGAAGGGCCTCACCGCTACGCAGCTGGACGCGCTCGGGTGCCGCCTGTGCTTGGGCAACACCTACCATCTGGGCATGCGCCCCGTGAGTAATACGACCCCCCCAACACCCCCCTCCCCAAACCTTGACTTGCCATTTATTTCTACTAGAGACGGCGGAGACGTTTCCTACTCTTAGTGGAATTCTCCCCCCACATCCTATTTTCAGGGGGGAAGAAACCCAATATTCAGTTCAGTTACAGTGATTGCAATAGATACTTTATTTATTATTATTATTATTATTATTATTATTATTATTATTATTTATTTATTGAATTTATATACCGCCCTATACAGTGGTACCTCGGGTTACAGACGCTTCAGGTTACAGACGTTTCAGGTTACAGACTCCACTAACCCAGAAATATTACCTCGGGTTAAGAACTTTGCTTCAGGATGAGAACAGAAACGGTGCTCCGGCGGCACGGCAGCAGAAGGAGGCCCCGTTAGCTAAAGTGGTGCTTCAGGTTAAGAACAGTTTCAGGTTAAGAACAGACCTCCAGAACGAATTAAGTACTTAACCCGAGGTACCACTGCACCCAGAGGTCTCAGGGTGGCTCACAGAAAAGATCACAATACATTATATAAAATAAAAATAAAAACAATAACTCAAAAACAACCCCCCCCCCAAAAAAAGAGCCACATTTCAAAAGGGTATAGGATGTCCCATCAGCTCAACCAAAGGCCAGGTTAAAAAGGAACTTTTTTGCCTGGCGCCTAAAGGTGTATAATGAAAGCGTTAGATGAACTTCCCTGGGGAGAGCATTGCACAGGCAGGGAGCCACTGCAGAGAAGGCCCCGTTCTCGTGTTGCCACCCTCTGGACGTCTTGAGGAGGAGGCATATGAAGGAGGGCCTCAGAAGATGTTCTCAGGTTCTGGGTAGGTTCATATGGAAAGAGGCGGTCCTTGAGATATTGTAGTCCTGAGCCGTTTATTAGAATTAAGAGTTTCAAAACAAATATTTTGTAAGTGCATCAACAGAAAGACAAACACAAGGCCGTAACAGTTGCTGATAACGGAGAATCGTGGATTTGTAGAGTTGGAAGAGACTCCAAGGGTCCTCTATTTCAACCCCCTGCAACGCAGGAATCTTAGCTTAATCATACAAGACAGGTGCCAATCCAGTCTCTGCTTAAAAACCTCCAAAGAATGAGAGTCCACTACCCGCTGCAGGAGTCCGTTCCACTGTCGAGCAGCTCTTGACTGTCAGAAAGTTCTTTCTGATGTTCAGTCAGAATCTCCTTTCTTATAATTTGTTTTTTTTTAATATGATATTTATTAAAATTTTTGAAATTGCAAAGAAAAAACAAAGCAGAAAAGGAAAATAGAAAAAACAAAGAAAAAAAACAAACCACATTCAAAAAACAAAAATACACCGCAGACCAACAAAAATAAATCCATCATTCTCAAATCCTCAAGTCTCATTACCTTCTTTCTTTGACCTCCTCCTCCTCCCTTTTTTTGGTATCCTGGTTATTAATTATGCAGCAAATCCTTTCCATATTTCATAGTATTCTGTCATTACATTACCTTAATCTATTTTCATCTTATCTTATAGAAAACCTTAAAAACTTAAAACTTAAATCTTATTTTTACCAACTTCTCACAACCATAATATTCTTGCCTAATTCTTTAAACATTTTTGCTAGAGCCAAATGATTTCATTCCAACATTTTTCTAACATTCATCAATTTTATAAAACAATCCTGATAATAAAAAAAGAAATAAAAACAATCCAATCTTAATCCAGCGTCCCTTCCTCCTGGTCCCGGGTTTTGTCAGTCCTTTTTATCCCATCGATCTGGTGCATTAACCTGGCAACCTTACATCCGAGGCCCTTAAATCTCTTCCATGTCCCTTCCGCAGCTCTTCTTCATATTCTTCTTTCACTAGTGGGAACTCCAGCTTGATGATGTTTTTGACCCTTTTCAACAAATCAGCCCCTTTTCCATAGTCCAGACTCAACTCCATGTGGTATTTAAGAAGATGCTTCAGAATCCTTCCAAAATTGAGAGCCCCCACAGCTCCAAACATCTCGCGGCCCATTGCCAGACTCGGAAAGTCCAAACATCCTTGCATAGGGGGGTCTATCCAACCCCCCATTTCCAAACCAATCCAAACTTTATCTTTCCAAATCTGGCTTTTTCCAAGTTCATTTGTCAAGTCCAAAAGCTCTTGTTCCTGCAAGGCCGCAGCTCCCTCCATTTCTGGCGCCCAAGATTCGGCAACATCCTCTTCTCTCATCAGCTCTGTCAGGACACACTCCTGATCTAATTCCTGGGTGGGCTCCACATAGTTTCCCACTGCCTGTTCAAAAATTCTGGCTGCATTAGTCATCAATTCCATCTTCTCACTTAACTGTTCCAGTAGGGCACTTGTTTTACAGAGAGCACACAGCAGAGCCTCTGGATACATTGTCCCAGAAGGTCACAAGTCCTTTCCCAAGAATCTCCTTTCTTATAATTTAAAACCACTGGTTCGGGTTCTAGCCTCCAGAGCAGAAGGAAACAAGCTTGCTCTATCTTCCATAGGACAGCCCTTTAGGCGGTTGAAGGTGGTTTTCATAACTCCACTCGCTCTCCACTAAACATACTCCTTCAACCCATCCCCATAAGGCTTGGTTTCCACACCCTGTTTATCATCTTGGTTGCCCTCCTTTGCATACATTCCAGCTTGTCAATATCCTTCTTAAACTGAGGCACCCAGAACTGGACTCAGTACTCCAGATGTAGTCTGGCAAAGGCAGAATAGAAAGGTACTATTCCTTCCCTTGATCGTGACACTGTTGATGAAGCCTTACAATAGCATTAGCGTTTTTTTCTGCAGCATCACACTGATGACTCATGTTAAGCTTGTGTTCTACTAAGAGCCCTAGGTCCTTTCAGTACTGGCAAGCCAGGTGTCCCCAATAATAATAATAATAATAATAATAATAATAATAATAATAAATTTTATTTATATCCCGCCCTCCCCAGCCGAAGCCGGGCTCAGGGCGGCCAACAACAATCAAAATAGTTCAACATTCCAAAACATTCATTATAAAATTAATTAAATCAAATTAAAATCAAATTAATGGCAACCATCAAGCAAAATTTTGTGCAGATTGCCAGAGGAGGGGGTCAGGCTGCGCCCTGACAAAAGGCCTGGTGGAACAGCTCTGTCTTGCAGGCCCTGCGGAAGGATGTCAGGTCCTGCAGGGCCCTAGTCTCTTGTGACAGAGCGTTCCACCAGATTGGAGCCGCGGCCGAGAAGGCCCTGGCTCTAGTTGAGGCCAGCCTAACCTCTCTGAGACCTGGGATCTATAGGGTGTTTTTATTTGCAGACCATAAATTTCTCTGTGGGACATACCAGGAGAGGCGGTCCCGTAGGTACGAGGGTCCTAGGCCGTATAGGGCTTTAAAGGTCAAAACCAGCACCTTAAACCTGATCCTGTACTCCACCGGGAGCCAGTGCAGCTGGTACAGCACTGGATGGATATGATCTCGCAGCGAAGACCCCGTAAGGAGTCTCGCCATGGCATTCTGCACCCGCTGGAGTTTCTGGGTCAGTCTCAAGGGCAGCCCCACGTAGAGGGAGTTACAATAATCCAGTCTGGAGGTGACCGTCGCATGGATCACAGTGGCTAGGTCAGGGCGAGAGAGATAAGGAGCCAACTGCTTAGCTTGGCGGAGATGAAAAAATGCCGCCTTTGTTATAGCTGTAATCTGTGCCTCCATAGAGAGGGAGGTATCGAAGATTACACCCAAACTCTTCACGGACGATGCTGGCACTAATTGCACCCCCGCAAGAGACGGGAGTTGCCCCCTCAATCCCATATCGCTCCGTCCCAGCCAGAGGACCTCTGTCTTCGAAGGGTTTAACTTCAACCGGCTCCCACGTAACCATCCAGCCACAGCTTCCAGACATCTGGTCAGTGTATCTGGGGCCGAGTCAGGATGGCCATCCATCAACAGATAGAGTTGGGTGTCATCAGCATACTGATGGCAACCCAGCTCAAAACTCCGGACAAGCTGGGCGAGGGGGCGCATAAAGATGTTAAAAAGCATCGGGGAGAGAATCGCACCCTGAGGCACTCCACACACCAAGGAGTGGCGTGATGACAATTCCCCCCCAAGCGCCACCCTCTGTCCCCGACCGGAGAGAAACGAGCGCAGCCATTGAAGGACTGTGCCCTGGATCCCCACGTCGGCAAGGCGGCAGTCCAGGAGTTTGTGATCAACCATGTCGAAGGCTGCTGACAGGTCTAGAAGAATCAGCAGCCCCGACCCGCCTCGATCCAGCTGCCTGCGGAGATCATCTGTTAGGGCGACCATCTTATATTTGTGCAGCAGCTGGTTCTTGTTGCCTAAGTATTGAACCTTACATTTGTCACTATTGAAATTCATTTTATTAGTTGCTATTCTATGCTGTTATAGAAATGATTGGAATGTTTTAAGTTATAAGTAACAAAAGTTGAGGGTCAAATGAGGAGGAGGATTTTGGTTGTGTTTCTTTCTGGGCCGAGATGAATATTTAAAAAGTTACTTGTCCCAGAGATTTACAGCTGCCAGAGGGAAAAGTGGATGTTTTTAAATCTGCAAATGTTTTTGAGCCTGCAAATTCCCACCAGACTTGAACAGAGAAGCCTGGAAGTTTTAAGTAGGTTGGCCGTTCCTAAAGCCTGAGAGGTGTTTATTGTTTGGGAAGTTTCTGGCTTCAGAATCCAAACCAGCCTTGTACATGCCCAGCTTTGATTTGCAATGTTGATATAAACATGGGACTATATTGCAGGGTTGTTGTGAACCATTGAACTTCAGCTCCCCACAGCCTTGCAATAATTCATGAGCATTGGAAATCTGCATAGGTAGGGTTGTTTTTTAGATGTTTAAATTAAAAAGCTTCACGCAGAAGAATACTTGGATTAAAAAGAGCATGAATTTCTCTACTGCTGCCTTTTATATGGGGACAGACGTGCTGGTGTCTAGCCACAGCTTTATTGAAGTCTTTTATTTCTATGAGTAGTTATCATTTCTAAGCTATTCCAAATTCAAAAATGGTTTTTATCTGAACCAATAAATCTGGTCAATAGAATCCAACAGGACTGTGAGATACCCTCTCATTTTTTCTTATTTCTTTGACACTCTCTGTTAATCAGCGGACACAATGCTTCGTTCAATACAGGAATAGCTCTGAGCATGTCTTTCTCTTAGTATTAAGTAATCAGAGCCCCAAAGGACAAACCTTTTGCGTAAGCTTGGCCACGGTACCGGTTTTTAAGAAATCTAGTACAGAGTACAGGCCTATACTGAGGGATGTTTGCTGAGGTGGTTCCTGCTCTCCTTGGAAGCCAGGCAAGTGAGATTCCAGGGTTGGAACAAGCCAAAGGATACCCTTTTCTCAGCTCTCTTTTCAGATACTCCTTTTTCACGCTCCAGCCAAAAGCAAAACGGAGAAGGTCTTGCAGAACAAATGAGAAGGAAGATAATTAATGTTTACATGGTATTTTAGGTTTTAAGAATACTTCACACACTTGGTCCTATTGTATTCCTTCGACAGCCCTGTTAGATGATATCTACACATTGCAGATGGGTAGCTACAAAGAGAGGAAGAAAAGCAGATGTGAGATTCCAACCAAGCACTTTCTGATTCCTGGTGTAGTCTGATAGCCAATTTATTGCAGCAGCTCTCCTGTATTTTGGTTTGTTCTCCCCTATGTGCCCTTTTGTTGGGAGCATCCTGCTCTGAATATTGCTGCAGGCACAGTGTCTGAATGTTAAGGGTCTGACCTTGTGCTGTTGCTGTTTTTAGCTTGGTCATATGCCAGATTATGAGAGGAAAGTTTCGATGCCTGGCATCAGTGGTGGGGGTCTTTGGCACTAGCTATGTTAGGCACTGATTATAACCTTTTATCCTTCTCTAGGGACCAGAGCTTATCCAAAAAGCCAATGGGCTCCATGGCTTTATGAACTGGTCACGAAACCTGCTCACGGTGAGTATTGAAGGGACTAATTAAAGCACTTGCCACTGGAAAACCAACCATCGGCTGTTGGCAAAAATAAGAAGCCATGGCTAATGAGAGATGGCAGGAATCTAGGCATTGCGGCAGCTGGGGCACGTGTGCTCCAGAAACACTTGAAACACATGGGAAATTCTAGCTGCTCAGTTGAATGTTAGTTTAGAACACAGCAAAGCAGATACACTTTCATTCTGAAAATTTTCCATAACTGGAGAGATTGAGCGAAAAGGAATGTTCTTCACTTATTCATTCTTCTAGTGAGTAATATATGCTGCTGCCTGAGCTTCTTGTTGGGAGAAAGCAGTGACTCTCTTTCTGCCACAGATTCTCTGTGTGGTTTTGCACAATTTTTTTTGAACTATTCACCTCACCAGGAATAGAAGTGAGTGTACCAGTTGCTGCTGGAGTGTTGAAATGATGTGTTCAAACACAGAAGTTCAGAACACTAAATAGGTGAACACAGGGTTTTTTCTTTAATTCATCCCAGTTCTTCTCAGGCCTTTGTAGTCAAATGAATGCTTCGCTCTTCTGGAAATTATAGGAGCAGAGCACCAGAACAGAATAATTTTGCTTATTTCAGGTCTGTTCATAGTGTCACTGTTTTCCTGCAGGACAGCGGTGGGTTCCAGATGGTCTCTCTGGTGGAGCTGTCTAAGGTGACAGAGGAGGGAGTGTGCTTCCGTTCTCCTTATGATGGCAAGGAGATTCTGCTGACTCCAGAGAAATCCATTGAAATACAAAATGCTCTTGGTAACTATTCTGTCTTGCATAATGCCAACTGCTGAATTGACTGGTGCTTCATACCACGGACATTCTTCTCCTGCCACAGCTGTTTCCCTGCTTTGAAATTCCATATAGACATAGAACTTCAGAGGGAGGCAACCAGTCACTCTGGTGGTGACCCTTCTGTTTGAGTTAATGGTGAATCTTCACTGAAGATCTCAAATGAGGCACCAATGAGATGAAAGCATTTTGTGTAACTTAGGGTAATAATCCACAATGGGCTATTAAAATTCACCTAAAGAGCCCAGAAATCAGAAATCCATAAGCAGTAAATAATGAGATGATTCTGAGCGCCTTCTTTAGCTCCATCCTGGCATTTACTACTGGGTGGAGGTCAGAAAGTGGAGCAGGGATCTCAAAAAACCTATTATGGTTAACTTCATCCCAGTTCTATAGAACAGCACCATACCATATCAAGGTTTTTTTTAAATCCTGTTGGGAGAGAGAGAGGCAGGGAGGCTTTTCAGTTAGCAAAATGTAGAGCCGCTTGTACTGATTTTCAGAATTTTAACATCTACTTAAGACTTTTCTGAAATAGAAGTAGATGAAAAAAGACCCTAAATTCCTGAATTATTTTTAAATTCATTGAAATTAAAAAAACCAATTTGTATACAATTGGCTTTCCTAAAAGAAAAGTACCTTAGTTTCTTTGAGTATTAAGAAGTGTTTGAGTTTACAGTATTACGAAATTTTCACTAATATCTTAGAAATGCCTGCCTCTGCTCAGTGTTAACTGAGATGAGCTTGCTTATTTTTAGTAAAAGTACAGTGGGACAGCCGGTTGGACAATTGGCTCTATGCTACTTCTGTGTTAAATATTTTAATTAGCCTTTAGGACAAAAATTGAGAGAATGTCTTGTTTTAAATTAATAAATATGAAATCTGTGGTGTGGACTGATCTCATCTGCTTTTGCTGACATACATTGCATTTTTCTTCCTTAGGCTCTGACATCATGATGCAGTTAGATGATGTGGTCAGCAGCACAGTTAGCGGCCCCCGGGTAGAAGAAGCCATGTTCAGGTTTGCTTTGTGTGTTGTGTCGATCTGCCTGTTCATCCCAACTCTGCTTCTCTGCGCCACTGACTTCTGTGGTGCTTATTCACACAGTCTTTTGGCCTGCTTTGCTTGTCTAGGCATGGAATCTTTGTTTACTACCAGTGAAGCATCTCAATTCTGTATGTTAAGCATGAGCAGATGAAATTATACAAATGTCATATTACTGTAAAAGCTCCTTTGATTTGTTTTAAACACAAACTTCATTCTGCGCAGGTAGAAGTCATCTGAGTTAATGTCAAATTTGTGCTAGGTTAAGCCCTGTATCCCCCCCCAAATCCCCCCCCCAAAAAAACAGCTACTGCACTTATCCAAGGATAAGACTACAAGTCCAGATTGTGGGATTTCAAGTTAGCACGGCTCATTGCCTCTCTGCTGAGCTGCCAGCTTGGAGTGCATGCTTGAGGGGTGGTAAGAAACAATGAGCTGTGGTGCCTCCTCTGGAATGACTAATGCTGGACGTTTGATGCACCTACATTTGCGACTCCCTAAGTAACGTAATGTCTGACTGTGGAATGATATGACAGATGCTACCTTTTCTTAACTGACCAGGGGATCTGTCTGTTACAGGTCCATTCGCTGGCTGGACAGATGTATTGCAGCACATACCAAGCCTGGCCAGCAGAATTTATTTGCTATTATCCAGGGTGGACTGGATCCTTCCCTCCGATCTAAGTGTCTGGAAGGTAAATTCATTTTTTTTGTATGGGCTTTGTCCACAAGCAACTTCTGGTCCCAGTTTGAAGCTACAGTATTCATATTTGAGGGCAAGACCAAAGAGAGTTTTGCTGAAATTCATATCCGTAAGGAGCCTTAGGCAGTCACCTTCTGTTGATCTCAGTTTCCCAGCCCTGAAGTTTTTCAGTTTCTGGCCACAAGTCTACCAATGCAATTTGCAAAGCTTCAGTCACTGATTGCTAAAGTTGCAAACCAGAGTTGCAGACATTAATTGATCGGCTAATTAGGTAAAGTTTCACTCGCAGTGGTGAAAATTTTACCCAGAGAGATTGTAAATTCATGACAAAATTGCTCACATGCTTGTTTAGGCTATTTTGGTTCTGGTGTGGGGTTAACAGTAAGAAATGGAAGAGGAAATATTAAAGATGGCCTTTCCTCCTAAGAATGATCAGTTGCTTTGTTTATAAAAGCCTAAAAAGACACCAGGGGCATTGCAGAAGGGTTCTTATGTAGTATTCCTTATTCCTATTATAACTTACGTAGTGTTCTAGGAGCCTTGGGCTAGGATAATTTTCTACAAATACAACAATTCTAAGAACTGCTTTTATACTTCCATCATGCATTTGGAAAAGGAAGAAGATAGTGGATTTGTGGCTTATTTCCTAAGCCAAGAATCTACTATATATTTTGGAAAGTTGTTTGTCTGCCCGCTGTACATTTGGTTACCTTCTCAGACATTGTAACTTGATTTTGCATCATGGTCTTGAGATCAAGGAACAGTTTTTTGTCTATGTTTCGATACAATTTGAGACCATTTTGAATCAAGATGGTGGATTGAACTTTTAAAAACGGCACAGAATTCCTGAGCAGCACTGGGTTCAAGATTGCTAGTAAATAAGTAATACTTCAAACATTCACAGCAACAACTGTGGAGGTGGTGGTCTGTTGGCATTCTTGTCTGAGTTTCCTTAGGATGATGCTTCCCTTGAAGTAGAAGTTCACAGTTCTTACAGCTATCTCCCTTTCCCCTCTCTCTGTCTCTCTGTCTCTCTCTTCCTCTCCCTCTCGGCTAGAAATGACTAAACGAGACGTGCCAGGTTTTGCCATTGGGGGCCTGAGTGGTGGTGAGGCCAAAGATCACTTCTGGAGGATGGTAGATCTCAGTACGAATCATCTCCCCAGGAACAAGCCTCGCTATCTCATGGGAGTGGGGTAGGAGCAGATGCCACATTTCAGGCAAAGCATATTGGTGCCTGGGACATCATTGTCCTTTACGCTGCAGCAGGAACATGTCAAAATGGATTGCTGCTGGTAATGTAACCAACTACAGGAAACGACCAATTAACATGCATCTGAATGATGCACAATTGCATTCATGGCTCCAAACCTGATGTTTGTTTCAGCAAACATCACTAAACTTGTCACTAAAAGGGTGGAACAGGGACAGGGGTGCTTATACGTGCTCTGCCAACGCGCTGGGAACAGATCCCCTTTGCGAAATGGTCATTGACTGTACTATATTCCCAAACCATTACAGCCACCCCTCTTTCTCCTCCTTCAACCAAATGACTTGACCATTTCAAGTCAGTCCCCTTGGTGATTGTGCTCACCCTGACATTTTCTGGGCACAAGCTTACCACAAAAATGTTGCCATCTCTGCCATTAGAAGGCTGAGCATTCTTGATTGGGCCAGGCTGTGTCATAGACAGTGGGTGGGTACACTTGCAGCATCTTCATCACCTGATGTGTCTCTCTCCATTTCTCATGAAGTTATGCTACTGACCTGGTGGTGTGTGTGGCTCTGGGCTGCGATATGTTTGATTGTGTCTTCCCTACGAGAACTGCAGTAAGTAGCTGTGTCGGCTGCGGGGGAAACCGGTAGTGGGCCCACTGGTTGAGGGGGTGGGGGAGGAGGAGGGCCACTTCGCCACACGGTGGAAGAACATATAACCTGGGGTTGGGAGCACTATTCAAAGCAGTGAAGTGTTTTGAAACCCCTACTAAACCTGGAAAGACTGATGAGTGCTGTTTGTGTTCCCCTGAATCTCCTGGCTGCTGACATCTTTGCACTTTCAACTTCCAGCGCTTTGGTTCAGCCTTGGTCCCCTGGGGCTCCCTGCAGCTGAAAAACAAGCAATATGCCAAGGATTTTCGGCCCATTGATGAGAACTGTGATTGTCCCACATGCCAGAGGTTGGTGAGCTTCAGGGTTGGTGGTTATTTTTAAAAAAAAACTCAGATTTGCCCTTTGCAAAGACAGATTCCTTTGTTGGAAGGCAGACCATTTTTCATCTATTGCTGAGGGCCTGAGGTATACTTTTAAAGGTGGAGTCAGGGAAGCAGAGTCATAGAAAATATATCTGTGCTGCAGCTCTTGCTGAGTTTTGTCAGGGCAGCTCTGAGCAGAGCAGTCATCCTCAGGTATTGGGTTGACAGGGATGGGAGGAATGGGTGCGGGAATCACAATATATTGGCCCATGACCAGTTGTGTAAGTAAACCAGTACAGCCAATATAAGATTATATCATTTGGGAAGACAGGCGAACTAATGCCAGTGTACTGGAAGAAGCAAAGATCACCAGCGTCAAAACAATGATTCTTCAACATCATTGGACTGATCATGTTGTGTGGATACCTGATTATCATCTTCCAAAGCAACTACTCTATTCCAAACTTAACAGTGGAAAGCGTAATGTTAGTGGTCAACAAACCCTCATTATGATCAACTCCCACCCGGAAACCTATGTCCCCACTGTGGAAGGATGTGTGGATCCAGAATTGACCTCCACGGACTCACTGTTAAAACCCTGCTTATGGAAGACAATCTTGCTCGGCTACGAGTGATCACCAAAGAATAAGAAGATACCTCCTCTGATACATTTTAAGAAGTTTGTGTCAGATCCCTTTCATAGCATATACCCAAGATAATAGCATGGATCAATGACCTCTGGGCACACCTTAACCACCTTTTAGTGCTTTCAAAGAAGAAAATATTTGAGTATGGTATCTTTGTCTACTTCAGTGCTACTTAACTATGGAAAGAAAGAGAAGCCGTAGTTTTATTCCATTCTCATTCCTGAACACTTACTGTATCATAGTAGTCAGGGGATCAGATTAGATCCAGGGCAACTTAAGTTCAGATCCTCACTCAGCTAGGATACATTAATTGTGTTTCTTAGGCCACCTCACAGGGAGGATAAAATGGCCTGGAGAAAATTGGGTAGACCATTCCTAAAGGAGACTGAATAGATAATTGGGCATAATTTGTCTGTACCGTGGAATGCAGAGGCAGCCTAATTTCTATTAGCTGCTATGTTAGAATTATTGCAGAAGTCACCATAGAAAAGCTCATGAGCTAGATACTTTCAGGAGACAGGGAGGCTCTGATTGTTCTCAGGGAGGTGAAGGTTGTCGGGAAGTGTGAACTGCTCCCTTACCTCTTAGCAAGGCTGAACTAACATTGCCCTGGAGGCTTCTCACATCAAGGCGCTTGCCCATGAACTTCATGCTGCACGTATTTGTCTGTCTTTAATTGATTGATTGATATTTATTACGGCCAATGGCCCATCACACGACAGTTTCCCACCAACATATATATACTTAAACCTCCAAGTTTAAAACAGCTAAAAACTTACAAAAACAGACAAAAACCAAAGCAGAATAAGCAAAAGACCAACAACATACATTACAGTACAGTACTATAAATTTGCAACATAAACATCGTCCTCTGCTCATAAATTAATAAAAGACATCAATGGTGATATCACCTAATTACATCCTAAAACATATATCATGGTTTAAAAGGGTTATCCGAGCCGCACAGGAGTCCGTTTTTCTTCTTTAGGGATAGGACGCTGATCAAGAATCTGGCAACCGTGAGTGATCTTAGGGGGTCTTCATCATTTAGTAGATATCTCAGTTTAGCTTCATTCGAATCATCGGTGATTCCCTTTAGATATGTCTGTCTTTAAAGTACTGTAGGACTTTCATGTTCTCTACCTGAGTGTTTCTTTGATTTCTCCCTGGCCTACTCCAATATTTACATGCCCCCACTTCTGATGAACTGCTGAATCCAGAAGTACTGCTCAACAATCTCCTTTGTAGACATCAAGGCTTTTATAGAACAAGGGATTGTGGGACCTAGGAAAACTATCTCCCTAGCACAACAGTGCTGGCAGCTATTGCCAAAAGATTGGTGTTCAGAGGGAAATTCCCACTGCTGCTTGCCACTTTGCTGTGGCAAAGTGGGTAGCTGTTAGTTAGTGACACCTTAGCTTCTACTTTGGTAGGAAATACCTGGCGATTTCCTCTAATTCTTCCTAGCATTGGTGTGTAGATTACCTTCCTTAGGCCTTGACTCACAAGAGCATTCTCTTGTTCCTTCTTTTGTCTCTTGACAGATACAGCCGAGCGTTCTTGAATGCTCTCTTCCGGAGCGACACAGCTGCCATGCACCATGTTACTGTGCATAATATTGCATACCAGGTTGGTCCATCTTCTGCACCTTTTGTAGCCTCAAGGCTTTCTTCTGTTAGGCACAGATAGGTAGCCGTGTTGGTCTGCCATAGTCAAAATAAAAAAAATCCTTCCAGTAGCACCTTAAAGACCAACTAAGTTAGTTCTTGGTATGAGCTTTCGTGTGCATTCTATTAGGCAGTAAAGCCTGGCACCATTTGTAGGTGGTGGGAAAGATTCTCTAAGACGCTGGGAAAACGGATGAATTAGGCTGTTGGGTAGCTCTTCAGTCTCATGAGTTTACAATGTCATCGTCGTCGTACGTTTTCCCCTGTTGATTGTGGTTGGGCCTTCCATGGGACTGGTTGCGCCCACATTTACATGCATGGTGTTTGAAGCGCATCTGCTAAAGAGACGGCGTCTCTGTCTTTCCCCCTCTTTTCAGCTGAACCTGATGCATTCAATCCGGGAGAGTATCATTGAACAGAGGTTCCCACAGTTTGTTCAGGACTTCATGAAGACCATGTATGGCAACATCAGCAGCTACCCACAGTGGGCCATAGATGCCCTGGCCTCTGTTGGAATTATCCTGGAGTGAGAGGGATACAATTGTGCTGCCAGCATCACCGAACAAGCAAAATCCCGCTTGGAGCCCAGCACCTGTGAACCAGCATGTGTCCCCTGGATCCAGGTCTCTCACTGATTGGTTGCCTTACTTGCATAGCTGTGCCAGTTTTCTTTCCAGAACAGTGCTCTAGGTGTTTGCAGCACCGAATACCTCTTTCTATTCAATGAGTGCTTGGGAAGAATCGGAGGAGCTGACGGTTTTTATTGCAATGGTCATTCTTCAATGCAGAGTCTTCATGGTTAAACTGGAGCTACCTTGAAAGTTCCTTGTTTTTATATTTTTAGTATGTAAAAAATCCTATTTTTTATTTGCATTTTTACATGATTCCTCTGAACCGAGAAAATATGTTTGTGGAGCTGGCAGATTGAGCAGAGATGTCCGCATTATGCAGATTCTTGGAGAAGCAATTCCTGTTCTGTGCCCAAATAAAAGTCTGCAACTGAAAACTGTGTGCATCCTTAAAGTTTTTATTCTCTGTTTGTAGGTGTTTGTTTGACAAGGAACAGTACAGAATCAGAGGAAAGGATGCATAGGGCAAACAGGGAGGAGCATAAATAAGTCAGTGTGGTGTAGTGGTTAGGTTAGAAAGTCAGGCTGGGCCTGGGATACCAGGGTTTATATCCTCACAGCCATGAAGCTCACTGGGTGACCTTAAGTCATCGGGGCTGGGATTTTTCATTAGTTCCTCAGTTTCAGGTATTCTCTCCTCTTCTGGACTGATGGAGCTGGAACTTGACATGGTTGGCTAGCCTTGCTTATGCAGGCACTTCTGAAAGTCCAAATGTGACAGTATTGATAACCTGCCCCCAGTGTTTCATCTCTCAAGTCAAATTCTAATCACAGATGATTTAGGCCATGCTATTATTGGGACGCGGGTGGCGCTGTGGGTAAAACCGCAGTGCCTAGGACTTGCCAATCGTATGGTCAGCGGTTCGAATCCCCGTGGCGGGGTGAGCTCCTGTCGTTCGGTCCCAGCTCCTGCCCACCTAGCAGTTCAAAAGCACCCTTAAGTGCAAATAAATCAATAGGTACCGCTTTATAGCGGGAAGGAAAACGGCGTTTCCGTGCGCTGGTGCTGGCTTGCCAGAGCAGCTTCATCACGCTGGCCACGTGACCCGGAAGTGTCTTCAGATGGCGCCAGCTCCCAGCCTCTAGAGTGAGATGAGCGCACAACCATAGAGTCGGACACGACTGGCCTTCGGGCAGGGGTACCTTTACCTTTACCTTTTATTATTTAAAACTGCTTTACCTCAGGACATTCTCTGCCATCAGCTATGCTTTGGGGCCTTAATTGTGCCAGAAGCTTGATCATTCTTTGTTTTTTCGCTCCACGTTTTTGTACAACCCAAAATCCGGGTCTCCCTGTTTTGAAAACTGAAGGCAGCTGGATGATTTATGTTAATTCAACTCAGTTTTGTTGTTGTTGCGACAATCGTCATTTTGACAATAACTAAAAAAGAAACATGCGTCCTATCCATACTATACAAAAAGTGCACAGATGCACCTTTAAAAGACAGTGTTAATCAATATGTATACATACATATCTTAAAATACAAATGGAAACACGTCAGTTTCTTTATTTCTTCGTTGACCATCTCTTTACATTCCACCATATTATCTTTAATGAACATTCTTCTCAGTTTTGGGGCAGCCACCGCAAATCTTGCAATGTTATTTGCCACAAATATATCAAAGTCAAACAGCAGGGTGACTTGTGTTCAAATGAGACATTAGCAATCAGGTTATCCCCCATTTAATTGTAGTGATTAACATCTTGTCTATACAAGGAGGTTGATGCAGTCCCATGCCAGCCTGCGTAGTGAAACAGCCTGCATTGGGCAGTATATTTTTGGGGTGCTCTTCTATGATAGGAAATAGCTAATTATTGTCAAGGGGCTAGTATTGGCTTATCACAGGGGTGGGAAGTGAAACACTATTTGCATTTCCTGCTTAGCCAACAAATACTCCTGGGTCATCCAGTCAAGCCACCTTTTGGAGCAGCTCTATTGCTTGGCTTGCGGCTCAGCTTATAAGTGAGTGTGGAGATGATCCCAGGGGAAGTGACGGAGTTTATCCTTGGGAGTGCTGCTGGGCATTTGATTCTGGATCCTAAACGTTAGATGAATAGGAATGTCCAAATTGCAATGGAGACGATTCCATGGTCACTGGCCTTGGCTGATGTTTTCCTTTGCGTGCCAGCAGAGGTCAGTAGATGCTGAATTGTGTGTTCACTGAAGCCAAGGGTGGCTATGACATGGTCTGCAACAAATGCTAGATAGGAGGTATCTTAAGGGTTAGAAGAAGAAGAAGAAGAAGAAGAAGAAGAAGAAGAAGAAGAAGAGGAGGAGGAGTTTGGATTTGATATCCCGCCTTTCACTCCCCTTCAGGAGTCTCAAAGCGGCTAACATTCTCCTTTCCCTTCCTCCCCCACAACAAACACTCTGTGAGGTGAGTGGGGCTGAGAGACTTCAAAGAAGTGTGACTAGCCCAAGGTCACCCAGCAGCTGCATGTGGAGGAGCCGAGACGCGAACCCGGTTCCCCAGATTACGAGACTACCGCTCTTAACCACTACACCACACTGGCTCTCATAGTAGTAGTAGCTTTGGTCTGCAGAGTTCATAACAAAAGGGTATATAATCTGAAGCTAGTTTTAAAAAAGAATTGGGTTTATTTATAATAGAATGGGGAGATGTGAAAGGAATCCAAGCTTGGGTAATTCTAATCCTATAAAACATTTAATAGTAACTTTATTTCAACATAAAAGAGTCTTCTTGTGCAACCTTAAAAACCAAAATAACAAGAAACCTACAATTAATGAAAGAAGACAGTATAAACCCCAGAAAGCAGGTGGACCAGCAAATTCCAGTGGTGGTGATGATAGAAGACTTCCCAGTAAATTTGAAAAAGAAAATTGAAAAAGAAGCGAAAAAGAAGAAAATACTTAAAATAAAGGATTGGGGGGAGATAATGAGAAGCCAAGAACAAATAAGGGAAGCTCTAACAGGAAGTGAAATAACTTGGTTTAACTGTACAGTGGTACCTCGGGTTACATATGCTTCAGGTTACATACACTTCAGGTTATACACTCCACTAACCCAGAAGTAGTGCTTCAGGTTAAGAACTTTGCTTCAGGAGAAGAACAGAAATCGGGCTCCGGCGGCACGGTGGCAGCAGGAGGTCCCATTAGCTAAAGTGGTGCTTCAGGTTAAGAACAGTTTGAGGTTAAGAACGGACCTCCGGAACGAATTAAGTACTTAACCCGAGGTACCACTGTATACAACTGGAGCAATGAACAAAGAAGTGGTTAAAGGGAAACAAGAACTGCAAAGAATATACAAAATTTGAAAAAAATGATTATAAAAGGGGGAGATAATGAAAAAAAAAGTTATAAAAGTGGAAACCAGTGAAATTTATAAAATAGTAGAAATGGAGGATCAAGAAGATCAATTAAAAGAGGTGTGGGAAAAGGAGACAATAAGACAGATAGTCAAAGCTGGGGGGAAATTTGGGATTATCATACACTGAAAATGTCTATAAGAATAAAAGAAAATTATTATAAATTAGTTTGGAGATAGTATTTAAAACCAGTCAGATTAAATCAAATGAACAGGAAATATTCCGTGTTACGTTGGAGTGGATGCCAGGAAACCGGGAATTATGTTCACGTGGTGGGGTTGTAAATATGTACAATTTTACTGGCAAAGGGTGTTTAAGGAGATAATGGAAATAACTGGATTAAACCTGACCCAAAGTCCAGAGGTAGCATTATTATCAATTTACAATGAGGTGGAAGGTTATGAAGGACTCGCTCGCAAATTTATTGACAGCTGCAGGAGTTCTAGCTAGGAAGTGGAAGGGGCATGGTGAATATAAAATGGGAGAATGGTATAAAGAGGTGTGAGATATAGCTATTAATGATAATTTGACATGTGCCATTAAAGTAAGATGGGGAATACGCAGGAGAAGTGATTTTGAGGAGATATGGAAGGTGTTTGTAGAATTTGTACTGTTAAGACAATGGAATGGTCTCAGTGGGTGGGATGCACATTTTTATTCTTATTTATTTATTACTGTTACTTGTCAAAACAAAAAATGGAGGGGGGGACGGACGAAAACAATCATTATGGCGTAAGTTTTTGTGACCTTGGCTGGAGTCCAGAACCCCTGCTGTTGTCTGGTGAGGCTTAACAGAGCAGTGGGACCATTCCTGCATCTGCAGCACTCGTGCGCATGGCAGGGAGGCAAATCGCTATGCCAGCCTGAAGCTGCCACAGTGTCCAAGTGGTGACAGTCTGCTGCCCTGCCTCAGGAATCCTCATGCCACGTCTGGTGACGATAACATGCGAGGAGGTCCTGGTTGGATGCTGGGTACCATTTTGAATCGTGGCGGCAGACCAAAAAGTCACTTTGGCGTGATGTTGGACGTTTTTTGAGAGATCCGTCCCACACTTTGGATATCACCGAATTTGGCCTTAGGGTGCCCTGGGTGGACGGGGGCGGGGGGCATTCTTCATCGCTGCTTGGTTCTCAAGACCCCATTTTGAAACAAGATGTCGGACCAAAACGTGACTTTAGTGTGACTTCACCCACTATTTGGCATGGTGGGTCCAAACTTCCAAATTACATCATCCATTTAAAGAACACGCAATATGCTTTGGTTTTTGTGTTCATGTTGTCAGGAGCCTTTTTCTTTTTGTTTTCAGGACTATGGATAACCAGGGATTTGTTTTATTTCCAGCATGGGATACAGATTGTTGCAAGCCACCCCTAACTCCAAGTGGTGCAAGATACCAGGGGTACAGGCACTTTTCTAGGGTTCTTAGAGACCACTTAGTTGGTCTCTAAGGGTGGCGCTGTGGGTTAAACCACAGAGCCTAGAACTTGCCGATCAGAAGGTCGGCGGTTCAAATCCCCGTGATGGGGTAAGCTCCTGTTGCTCGGTCCCTGCTCCTGCCAACCTAGCAATTTGAAAGCACGTCAAAGTGCAAGTAGATAAATAGGTATCGCTCCGGCGGGAAGGCATTTCCGTGCGCTGCTCTGGTTCGCCAGAAGCGGCCTAGTCATGCTGCCCACATGACCCGGAAGCTGTACATCGGCTCCCTCGGCCAATAAAGCGAGATGAGCACCGCAGCCCCAGAGTTGGTCACGACTGGACCCAATGGTCAGGGGTCCCTTTACCTTTACCTAAGGTGCTACTGGACAATTTTTTAATTTATTTCGACTGCGTCAGAACAACACGGCTACCTACTTGAATCTGGCTTCCCAGACTGCAGCTTTGCTTCCAGCTTCTTGCTCACAGACACACAACTCTCAACTCTGTCTTATCTTTCTAACAACCAACAAATTGAGGTGTGGGGGGGGGCACCCATCTGCCTTCTGCTCCCAAGCCACTTCCTTCATTTACCTTAACAGCCCATATTTAGATAGCCATTATCACACCAGGAAGCTAGCTTGGTTATTCCAGGAATTTGGATCCTTCCTTAGATTTTCACCCTTGCTGAACCCGAGTTAGAAGAATCTTGGCATGTAGCCCAGCCCCCCCCCCCCCAACTGGTAGCACTATAGTAAGGACTGAAAGTAAGGGGCGGGGAGAGATTTGATGTAAAGTTAACTCAGGGGTCAGCAAACTTTTTCAGGAGGGGGCCTGTCCACTGTCTCTCAGACCTTGTGGCGGGCGGACTATATTTTTTTGGGGGGGATTAACAAATTCCTATGCCCCACAAATAAGCCAGAGATGCATTTTAAATAAAAGGACACATTATACTCATGTAAAAACACACTGATTCCCGGACCATCCATGGGCTGGATTTAGAAGGCGATAGGGATGCAGGTGGCGCTGTGGGTTAAACCACAGAGCCTAGGACTTGCCGATCAGAAAGTCGGCGGTTCAAATCCCCGCGACGGGGTGAGCTCCCGTTGCTCGGTCCCTGCTCCTGCCAACCTAGCAGTTCAAAAGCACGCCAAAAAGTGCAAGTAGATAAATAGGTACCGCTCCGGCGGGAAGGTAAACGGCGTTTCCGTGCACTGCTCTGGTTCGCCGGAAGCGGCTTAGTCATGCTGGCCACATGACCTGGAAGTTGTACACCGGCTCCCTCGGCCAATAAAGCGAGATGAGCGCCGCAACCCCAGAGTCAGCCACGACTGGAACTCATGGTCAGGGGTCCCTTTACCTTTACCTGGGCCGCATCTGGCCTCCGGGCCTTAGGTTGCCTACCCATGAGTTAACTGTTCTTCTGTGGCAGTGTCCCAACCGAAGCAGTGAGTCAAGCTGCTGTGCCAAACTTTTACAAGACAGCTGTTCCTTGGTTAAGCAATCATTTTGGCCTGGCTTCGTCTCTGAAATAACCTGGCATAGGTTCAGGTTTATTTTAAATCAAACACGGAGTTCAGGAACGTCACTCACTTTCCCAACTCTTACAGCCTGTGCTGTTTCCTTAATTAATATCATTGAAGAATATCAATGATGTTAGCAGATGACGTAGCACTGCTACTACTGGGCAAATATTTGGAATGCTGCAGTACTCATATAAAATACTTTTGTTCAGCAGCACTTCAATTCAAATAAAGTTCAAGTAAAGTTCAGCGCTTAGGCAGGAAGAAACAGATGCACAAATATAAGGTGGGCAACACCGGGCTTACTAGCAGTAAGTACATATGAAAAGTATCTAGGGGTCTTAGTGGGCTACAAGCTTAACATGAGTAAACAGTGTGATGCAACAGCAAAAAAATAAAGCTGAAGCTGCTTCAACAGATGTATAGGGTCCCAATCAAATAAAGTAATAATAGCACTCTATTCTGCCTTGTTCAAACCATGCCGGAATATTGTGCTCAATTCTGAGCACTACAGTTTAAGAAGGATGTTGACAAGCTGGAACGAGTGCAGAGGAGGGTCTAGAAACCAAGCCTTATGAGGAATGGTTGAAGGAGCTGGGTATGTTTAGTCTGAAAAACAGGAGACTGAGAGGATAGTCACCTTCAAATATTTAAAAGGCTGTCACATGGAGGGTGGAGCGAGCTTGTTTTCTCCTATTCTGGAGGGCAGGACCCGAACCCATGGCTTCAAGTTACAAGAAAGGAGATTACGCCGGAACATCAGAAATAGCTTTCTGACAGTGAGAGCTGTTTGACAGCGGGAAGGTTGTAGACTCTCTTTCGTTGGAGGTTTTCAAGCAGAGGTTGGCTATCCATCTGTTGAGATCAATTGAGATTCCAGCATTGCAGGGGGTTAGATTAGAAGACCCTTGGGGTCCCTTTCAACTCTACAATTCTATATTGTTGCATGCCACCCCCCAGTCTCTGAGCAGTGTGAGAGTCCAGGAATTCCAGGCATGCTTACCTAAGGTTCGTCTTTCCTTGTGGAAAAGAGGCACAGAGGAGACTGTGGTTTCTTTGGGATATAGTAGTACCTCGGGTTAGATATGATTCAGGTTACAGACTCCGCTAACCCAGAAATATTACCTCGGGTTAAGAACTTTGCTTCAGGATGAGAACAGAAATCGTGCTCTGGCTGTGCAGCGGCAGCAGGAGGCCCCATTAACTAAAGTGGTGCTTCAGGTTAAGAACAGTTTCAGGTTAAGTACGGACTTCTGGAACGAATTAAGTACTTAACCTGAGGTACCACTGTATATTATTTATTTACACATATATACAACCTGAGCCTGCGATGTTCACAGTATTAATACCCCCAAAAGGTCTTGTTTCTCCTATGGCAGCAGCCTTGCATTCAAACAGAAATCAAACATTGCTCTCACCTTCTCTCTCTAGCTTGTCACTTTCCATGCCCAGTTGCAGACCCCTCCATAGCTGTCAACTTTCAAATTTGAAAATAAGGGATCAGCAGCCTCACCTGTCCCGGGGACAGTCTAACAATCCGGGATAGCAGCGGGAAACAGCACTGGAATAAGGGAATTTCCCGCCAAAAAAGGGAAGGTTGACAGCTATGGACCCCTCGCCCCCGGGAGTCAGGCCCATATAAAACGACACAACCCAGTAGTTATGGAATTAAAAGTAGGCCACAACTTTATTAAATTACAGAGGTAGGAAACCTTGGCTTAGGCATTGGGCGTGAATCCCTCTCAGCCCCCAGCTGGGTACTGCGGCTGAACAGGGGCAGGTAGGCAATATGGGGGACACTGCAAAATGGATGTTTACACAGCTGCCCCCCCCCTTCAGTTCTGGGAGTTTTGTTGCAGGTAAAAACCTGCTCTTCCTGGATCTTGCCAATGAGACACAGGAGACTGAGAGGAGAGTCCATCATTTATTAGTTTGTGCAAACTAACTGATTTAGCGGGATATTTCATAAAAGCTGAATGTCAGAATTGAGGGCTTCTCTCTTCACCACAATCACCACGGGACCCTCTTGACATTTTTATAGTCTATTTACAGTTTTTACAGCGGGTCATAAGCACATCGTATCATCCATCAGAGTCCCTCAGTTCAGATCTCTGCTGAGGCCTGCGTTTGCCCTTCCAACAACTTATAAAATGATGAATCCCGGCTCACTAGCCCTTTCTGCCTCCTGCTCCTGGCTTATTCCAACTGCTCTCTCCTTACTCTCTCTCTCTCTCCCCCTCGGGCAGCTCATCCACTTCTTGCCCGGGGGGCTTGAAACCTCTGGTTCATCCCTGACACTGAACCCCAGGTGTTGTCCATTAAGACTTTTTATAGGGTTTACAAAACAAAGAATACACACACAGTCCCATTGGAAGCCCCAAAACATCTGCAGAGGGTTGTTGGTGAACGCCCATTGGACACAGTCCTTCCGTAGTCCTTCCTAACTGAATCTTACTACAGTGGTACCTCGGGTTACATACGCTTCAGGTTACATATGCTTCAGGTTACAGACTCAGCTAACCCAGAAATATTGCTTCAGGTTAAGAACTTTGCTTCAGGATGAGAACAGAAATCGTGCTCTGGCAGCGCAGCAGCAGCGGGAGACCCCATTAGCTAAAGTGGTACTTCAGGTTAAGAACAGTTTCAGGTTAAGTACGGACCTCCGGAACGAATTAAGTACTTAACCTGAGGTACCACTGTATCTTATCTTCGGTGTCTCCAGCAACAAAGCAGCAACTTGGCTGTTTGTGTCTTTTATAAACAAAAGGGAGCTTTTGTGAGCCAAGGGTTTTAACAGAACCCCAGTGTCTCATTCAAAGAGGCTCCTACAGACCCTCAGATCTCCCCAGCGCCTCAGTTTGACCATACGCCGAGCACTCATGGCCAGTGTCTCACAGCAAAACCTCTCTAACGGGGCCCTGCTAACATGGCCGCGCAACCACGCTACTCCTCCATTCTGCTGATGGACTAAAGAATACCACCCCAGGCCTAAAACCACCAAAGTTGTGACAATTGCTACGGGGAAGGCAAAGCCTGCAGAGCAGGGGAATTTCTTCCCGGCTCTAGGAAACAGCAACCATCGTGCGACCGCAGCAACACCCGCAGACCTGAAAAGCAAAAGATTAACCTGCAACAACCACAAACAATTAGAGCAAGGGTTGGGTGGGTGATGCTCCAAAAACGACTGCGAGGGCTTCGTCGGCAGGAGCATCCTTACCTGGCCTCTGGCTCCACCCCCCAGACCACCGCCAATTGGCTGATTCAAACCAGGGCCAGCTGGGAGCCCTGTAGCCTCGGCAGACATCCCAGGGGACGGAGCAATGGCCAGCCAGTCAAGGCTTGTCTCTGGGCCCGGGAAGCCATTTTTACCATAGTTTTTCATAACTACCACCCATTCCCACAAGCCAGCTGAGAGAAGGTGCCCCACTCATTTCCTGTCTCACACGGATCAACTTTCCTTTGTTTCCCTTAATGGTTCATCAACCTCAACACAGAAAGCGAGCCTGGCTTAGATTTTAACACTTGCTGGATCCAGGAGTCAGGAGGGCCTTGCCATGGAGCCGACTTCCCCACCCCAAGGTCATAACAGTCTGAATGCTCTGGAAAGAAGCCACTTTAATAAGGGATATTGCCCTTTAAGAATACAGCAAGAGCAGCAGTCCTATAGAGACTTATGCTGCAACAGGGCAGAGCTGAATGTGTAAAGGCTTTGGTAGTAAAAAGTAATACGTATTGGTAGATGGTTTATTGACACAGTTTTTCATCAGTATGAACTTTTTTTCTTTTCTTTTTTGGCTAAAGTATAAATGAATAGGGTGACTAGGAATAAAGCAAGGTTATCCACTGTTATTTGCTCTTTCCATTGAACCCTTAACAGCATAAATAAAACACAATGTGAAGTTTTGGAGTGTTGATATACAAGGTTAAAGTTCACACGATCACTTTATTCTCACATGAAATTGTGCTTTTATTGTCTAACCCAGAGAAAATGATGCCTGAAGTTTGGGGAGAATTAGAGGGATATGGAAATGTGGCTGATCTGAAGATGACTGAAGCAAAATCTGATTTGCAACTTAGCTAGCGTCAACGGTTCCCCTTGATAACTAAAATATTTGGGCACGTGTATCTGTAAAGAAAATAAATTTTGCTCTGTTGCTCTGGGGGAGCAAAAAGAAATTGAAAACTAGGGGGAATCTAAATCTCTCCTGCCTTGGATGCATCACCACAGTGAAGATGTCAAGTCTTGCAAGTTTTCTTCCTTATTATTCCAAGTTTTACCAATTGTGATTGCTCCTGAGTGACAGGGTCCAATTCAGAAGTACCCTCAAGCTGTAGACCTGCTCCTTCCATCAGTTTATAAAAATTATGCATAGCATAGTGAAAGCAGATTCAGAAAGCCTTTTCTCCCTCTCTAATAACACTTGAAATTATGGACGTTCAGTGAAGCTGAAGGTTGGAAGATTTAGGACAGATAAAAGAAAGTACTTCTTCACATCAAACTGTGAAACTCTCACCCCATTATGAGGCAGGACTCGTAATTGCTTCCTTTTGCATTGGAGACTCCTGCCCAAAAGAAGCTCAACAACTTTGTGCAATCTCCCCCACCCCCGTTTTTGTTGTTATTTTGTTGTTTCTTCGTGACCCCATGGACCAGAGCACGCCAGGCACTCCTGTCTTCCACTGCCTCCCGCAGTTTGGTCAGACTCATGCTGGTAGCTTCGCGAACACTGTCCAACCATCTCGTCCTCTGTCGTCCCCTTCTCCTTGCGCCCTCCATCTTTCCCAACATCAGGGTCTTTTCCAGGGAGTCTTTGGTGGCCAAAGTATTGGAGCCTCATCTTCAGGATCTGTCCTTCCAGTGAGCACTCAGGGCTGATTTCCTTAAGAATGATAGGTTTGATTGATCTGATTTCCTTAAGAATGGATAGGTTTGATCTTCTTGCAGTCCATGAGACTCTGAAGAGTCTTCTCCAGCCAAAAAAATAGGGGTTGTCTTATACATGGGGGCATGTTATACACGCAAAAATACAATAGCTTATGTAGCCTGCCAATTGGGTCAAGTACGGGAAGCAAAAACAAATGTTTTATTATATGTTTATTTCCTTTTTATTGCCTTGAATGTGGAATCTGCATAATAAACCTCACGTTGGTAAACCAATGTGTTCTGGTCCAGAAGGATTATATGTTTAAATTAATTTCATCTTACTTCATCTCACATTAGCGTCTTTATTCTTTCAGCCAAGCCACAGAGAAAGTGTACCCTAACTCTTGTGGGGGTGACTAGAGATTGAAAACTGCAGAAATCATACCCTCCAACATTTCTCTGATGAAAATAGGGACGTCCCATTCCATAACAATAATTTTACTATTTATACCCCATACATCTTACTGGGTTGCCCCAGCCACTATGGGCAGCTTCCAATTTATATAAAAACATAATAATACATTAAACATTTTTTAAAAAAAAACCTTCCCTATACAGGATTGCTTTCAGATGGCTTGGGGGTCGGATAACTCCATACCCTCCAACTAGTGACATCCTAAGGAAAAGTGGGACATTCCAGGATGAAATCAGAAACTGGGATGGCTTCTCTAAATCAGGGACATCCCTGGAATAGGGACAATTGGAGGGCCCGAGAAACTCAGGTGATGCTCCAGTTTCTCCACTTGATGCAGTCTCTCAATATTTAAAAGCTGGGCAGCTCTTTGTTCCAGAAAGCGGTGGCAAATTGATTTTTAGTGTGCTTCAAGGTGTGATTGGTTCCAGCTGAATCCTCATCCAACCCATTTTTACCAAGTGACCTCTGAGGTGCCAGAGCACTTAGAGGAATACCCTCCAAAGGTCTCTAAGAATGCTGCAGTGTTTTGCAGACAAGTACGGATTCAAAAAATAATTGAGAAAGGTATGCAGAATAGGCCTGGGGTGTGTGATGGATGAGCCCCAATGGATTTCAAGCCAGAATAAGCCCTAAATGAGGGGGGAGGGATTTGGTTCCCAACAAACTTCTTATGAAGTAAAGTTCCCCATTATAAAGAGCTTATTCTAGCTGGAAGCTGGTGGGCTTGAATTTGTGATATCTGGGTTTGTGGACCAAATAAAATATTGTTTTATAAGTGGAATAGTTGGATGTTACCTTGGAGTGCATGTTTTGAATATTTTATATATACCGTATATAGCTGACAGATGAAGAATCAGTATCCCCTTTTCTCTCTCTTTTTTTTCTTTCTTTCTTCTTCCTTTATTTTTGTTTTTATTTAGATTAGGGTTTTTCATGCTTTTTTGCATTATAAAAAGTGATTTTGTAGTTGATATTAACATTTGTATATGTTCTTTTAAGCTTCAATAAAATCTACCGTGGGGAAAAATAAATGGATGGGCTTATTTACTCCTTTGTTGTATTTTGCACATCTGACTCAAGAGTAATCAAGGCCGGCCCTGCCATGCCGAAAGAGTGAGGCAGCTGCCTCAGGCGGGAAATATGGAGGGTCTGTCAGTGGAGAAAGTTCTCTGTGTTTGTAGGCTGGGCAGCCTGTCCTGCACCCACTAAACTAGGCCACTGACCTCAAGGTGCAATGGAGGATGTTTAAATCAGATTCAGTGGTCTGCTGAGCTTTTATACATGAAGTGGAAGATGGCATCTTCTTGCCCTTTGCTTCAGGCAGAAAAGCCCCTTGATTTTCATGGGAAATTTTCATTGCTTGGATAACGTCATATTTGTTTTGCTGCTGAGTAATGGGCATTTCCAGTTCTGTTACCTATCCTGGTCTTTTCAAGCACAACTTGTTTGGAATGTATATTTCATATTATGATTCCTGTGGGATACAGCATTATGCAGACCCTCAGCTATGTCCATATTTTCCAGGGACAGTCCCAGATTTACAGAAGCCATCCCGGTTTCTGATTTGATCCCGTAATCTCCCGCTTTTCCTTAAGACATCCCTATTTTCATCAGAGAAATGTTGGAGGGTATGGAGTTATGCGACCCCTGAGCCAAGGAGACCGTTAGGTCCAGTCACGGACAACTCTGGGGTTGTGCACTCATCTCGCTCTATAGGCTGAGGGAGCTGGTGTTTGTCCACAGCCAGCTTCCGGGTCATGTGACTAGCATGACTAAGCCGCTTCTGGTGAAACCAGAGCAGCGCACAGAAATGCCATTTGCCTTCCCGCTGGAGTGGTACCTATTTATCTACTTGCGCTTTGACGTGCTTTCAAACTGGTTGGCAGGAGCTGGGACCAAGCAACCGGAGCTCACCCCATCGCAGGGATTCGAACCGCCAACCTTCTGATCGGCAAGCCCTAGGCTCTGTGGTTTAGACCGCAGCGCCACCCGTGTCCCTTTATATAAAATACATTTATATAAAATAAATTTATCCCTTTCATCATGTTCTTGTATTTGGCTTTGGGTTCTGAGGGGCATGTTCTTCTTTTTTGGTGTGTGTGTGTGAGATTCAGCATGGGATTGGCATGCAGGTGGTGAGTCTTTCCAGGTGCTTCAATGATCCTGGAAAAAAGAGTCTCCTGGAAGCAGAGTCCCTGCTCCCTCCCCTCTGTTTTAGCTGGATGACGTAGGCGTTGTCCCTTCCTCTTGTGCCACACCCTCCCCGGGAAAGGTAAATTGCAGCTGACATGCAGCCGGAGTATTCTGTCAAAGGCAGGCGGCAACCTTGAGTGAACAGCACCTCGGGCAGGTAAGTGCTCACCTGAGATGCCGCAAAAGGCACCTCAGAGAAGAGAATGGGAGCGGGGTAGAAAGGGAACCACTAAGAGGTCCCTCTAGGAGGGAGAGAACAAATACCTGGAGCACTGAATGAGATTTCCTTGAAATTGATGATGGCAAAGGTGTTTCATAGAGCAGGCATGTATTTATTTAACCATCTGCTTGGTCACCAACGGTGACAAGGAGATGTATGCAGGTGAGTGAGATGGGGGCTGCTGGGGGCTGAACTCTTGTCTCTCATGTGGCAGCCCCTTGTGGGTTTTTTTCTAAAAAAAAATTATTGAATTATTACAGAAATAGAGAGAACAAACAAACGAAAAAGGAAAAGACAGCCTTTACACCCATACCATACAGAAAGTAAATAAAGTTATTAGAAAACCAAATGAAAAACACAAATGACTGCTGGGGGCTGAGCACTCTGTCTCTCATATGGCAGCCACTTGTGTTTTTATACTGACTGTGGAGGAGACCTAGTCTAAGGTTGCCATATTTCAAACAGTGAAAGTCAGGACACAAAAGTTGCTGAAGTGTTTTTTTTTTTGGGGGGGGGCAAAGTTGTTGAGTTTTTTGAGGGGAAAGTTGTTTGTTGAGTTTTTTGGCAAAATTGCAAAAAACCCAATGTTTTTGAGCTTTTTTAAAGCAAAATCGACAAAAATGGGTTGTCATACGTCTGAATTTTACATTTCTGCCTGGACACTGCTTCCAACTGCAGTATTCCGAGTATGTCTGGGAAATTTCGGACGTATGGCAACCCTGTTCTGGTTGCTAACCACATTTTTACTCAGGTTTGGTACAGATGGGATGAAATGCTTCATTTGTCCCGCTCCCCTCCAAGTAAAAAGCCAGCCTAGCAATTTATGTGTTTATTATGTGACCTAGTAACTTTGGGAGGCTGTTAACTAATTCATGGTGCATAAGAAGCAAATGCAAAGGTACCTGCCCCAAGGAGCTCACAGTGTAAAAGTATGCACAGGGGAAAGCTGCAAATAGATGGAAACTGGGGACCAAGCTAGCCTTTTCCACTCCCTGAAGTGCTGACTGTTGTGTCTTCCTTCTCCCTCTCATGTGCAAAACACAACAGTGCAAACTGCAGGACCCAGAAGGAAGGGGTCTTATGGTGCGGTGATGCCACACGATGGAAGCAGTAAGAAGGGTCAGGTGGTGTGTAGGATTCGGGCAAAGAAATATCAATAGCAACTGGCAGTGCTGATACATTTTAAGAGCATGGTGAGCTAAACAGAGTTGTAGTGTGGGGGGAGGCTGGGGGGCATGACCCTGGCAGCACAATTTTGAGGGGGCACAAACCAGGCATCCCCATTCAGGGATCCCTGTCTCACCTTGCCTGCTGCTGGGGGTCTCTGGGCTCCTAATTCCAGGATGGTCTCATTGTCACATCCCTGGCCCCCTCGCTGAATGGCTGCCTGGCCAGTGCTCACCCACTCCTTGCTTGGACAGTGAGCTGGCACAGGCATAGCCAAAGGGAGGTGGGCAAGGGGTGACCCCAGAGTGGCCTGGTCTGGCACTCCTCTCCACGGGTATCAGGGGAATTTGCCCATCAAGGGCTGCATCGACCAGCTGGGCTCCCCCCTGCACAGGCAGGCAGTGCAGCACAGTCCCACTTGGTGCTGCTGGTGAGGACTGGGCTGGCACAACAGGCTCCGTTCATCCTCCATGGCCCCGGGCACCAGCAAACGCTGCTACACCACTGCAGCTAAAGTCCACTTTGGAAGAACAATAGAGCCTCTTTTCAAAACACTTGCTCCTGTATCTTCATTGTTAAAAAAACACAAACCCTGCCCTTTCCTTTGTTGAATGGTTTACGAGTCTATTTTATTTTAAAGCAATGTCACTGAACCTTTCTTCCTGTAACCTTTTTCAAATGACCACCCTAGCTTTGAACTCCTAGTAATCAGTTTCTTTCTGCTAATCCCTTCCTCATCCCGTTTAACTGTTTTTTTCAATCTATGTTGGAAGGTGCCATAGTTAGTGATCCCTTGAAAGGCAGTGCTAAAAATCGAGGCCCCGAGTGCTCCTTTTATTGCTAAGCGACACACAGGTGTGTAACCTTTCAGATAATCATGTCACGCCTGTTTATTGAGCCATGGATGCATAGAGGCAAGTTCTGAAAGAACTTGGGTTCCTAATATTAGAGGAGGGGAACCAAGTTGTCAGCTATTAATAGGCTCAACATTTTAGAGGGTGTCATTGCTTTCTTATGCCTTTCATGAGAGGCTCGTCCACAAGGGAGTTTAGTGTGGCGCGGCACATGCCTTGATATTTTGGGTGCCGTGCACATGACATTTCCCCCATCCAACTGGCAGCCAATGGATTTTCAACAGGGAAAATCCAAAAATGGAAAGTAAATCCAATACAAAAATTGCATTGTGGGGGTGGGTTTTGGTGGCATTTCTGTGGTCCCATCTATCCCTACACACACACACACACCCTTTCTATTTTGCTTCTGTTGGCCAATAGAAAAGGATGCAGGTTTCTGGAATTTTTAAAATAATTTTTAAAACAGCTCACTTATGCAGAAGAGATGTTCCACAAGGCAGCTGTATTTAATAATAATAATAATAATAATAATAATAATAATAATAATAATAATAATATAAAGTTTGCCCTTGCAGGCACACAAAACAGGGAAGGAAAGGGGGGAAGTGAGTGATTCCACATTGTTCCCTAACTCAGAGGGTGTGAGGCTTGTGCTAGGGAGGGTTTCTGCACATATCAGGGATTCAGCTGTTGGGGACAGCATCCTGGCGGAAATCCCTGAAATGTCCGGGGAAATCTGGACATATGGCAACCTCTATCAGAAGTGGCTCAAAACTCAACAACTTTTGTGTCCGGATTGTCACTTTCTGTTTTTTTTTTTTAATATATATTTATTAAGGTTTTTCAATACAAAAGGCATATTTAGTAAAACAACGTTGGTTATTTAGCATCTTTTCATCATAACTTTGGACTCCCTCACTCTTCCCCCACACACTTGCATCGTTATAGAATTATTTCCAGGCAAATTATCATTTTGTTCATAATCTTTAGATTCAGTCATTAAAATATAGTTAAACTTAAATCTAGTTTAGTGATAGACAATTATTTCAGTTCTGGCATCCCTGTCAACATTCAGCCAAATTACAATATTTTTGTAAATAGGTCTTAAATTTCTTCCAGTCTTCTTCAACTCTCTCTTCTCCCAGATCTCGAATTCTGCCGGTCATCTCAGCTAGTTGCATATAGTCCATCAGCTGCATCTGCCATTCTTCCAGCGTGGGTAGATCTTGAGTCTTCCAATTCTTAGCAATCAGTATCCTTGCTGCCGTTGTTGCATACATAAAAAATGTTCTATCTTTCTTTAACACATTCTGGCCAACAATGCCCAAGAGGAAGGCCTCTGGTTTTTTGGTAAAGGTATACTTAAACACCTTTTTTAACTCGTTATATATCATCTCCCAGAAGGCCTTCACTCTAGGGCAAGTCCACCAGAGGTGAAAGAATGTTCCTTCATTTTCCTTACATTTCCACGGATTGTCACTTTCTGAAATACGTGCAGAGATTTCATTGCGGGGCTCCTGCTCCTACTCTGTTACTAAAATCAGATTTTTCACCATTCTGCTTCAGTGCAAGGTGGGACCACCCAAAACAAGCACAATAGGTGTGCCTGGACCATTTCTCCATATTCAGCAGAAAGCTGCAGCAATGGAAGGGAAATACGATGAGGCCTGATGGGGCAGGTGGTTGTCGGCTTAGATTTGTTGTCCAGCTGTTGCTTCTTCTGCAGTAAAGGCAAGTCAGCTAGCTCAAGTTGTACTGGAGCCAGGATTGAAGTGTGGAAAAGGGCAAAGGCAGCAAAAAAAATCTCAGCAAAATGCTCTCAAGTAATTAAGACCTATAAGGAAATCGTTTATCAAAAACTATATTTAACAATAGGGTGAACAAGTTTCTAAAGCAAAAGGAGATCCTTTTAAACAAATAACATGAAGAACAGAACTAGAGAAGGGGAACGTATGAATCACTGTGAATCTGAAAGCAATACAGGCACACCTATTGGTCCATGGCGGCCCATGAGATAAAATCTAAAGAGCGACAGCAGCCAAGCTCCTTTATTAAGATGGATTGAAAGTAATGAGCAAGCTTCTAAGTTCATCAGAATTCTTGTTCAGGGTGGACGTTAACCAAAAAGAAAAGGGAAAGGGTGTGTGTGTGTGACTGAACTGTTACTAGACCAGCGGCAGATTTAGAGGTTCAGCCACCCTGGGCATGGAGCCTCGAGAAGCAGGGGACACCAAACTGGCATCACACAGGGCACCGCAGAAATTTGAGACCCCCAAATCTACCACTGACTAGGCAATAGTCCTAAAAGGGAACAGAGGATGTTTTCTTCACACTTGATTTGGTTAGACTGTGCACCTTGCAAAATGGCCTCAGAGGTTGCAGTAGAATACTAGTCTCAGAGAACTGTAGAGGTGGAAGGGATCATGACTGCTTTCCCTTTGGAATAATAAAAGCCTACAGTTCCTGAGATCCAGCTTAATGGGAAAGAAGAATGGAGCAAGATGGTAACTCTGAGGTACCTCCCAGCCCTATCGTTGGCCAGTCCAGCAATGTGAATTGAACCAGAAGTCAGATACCAGAGAATCTAGGGCTCCTGTTGCCCATATAAACCTCCTGGCTGATTATTCTGGGCAGCCCAAAGTGAAGCATATGGTAGCCAGTTTGCCCTCACATGGCCTGAATATGAAGGGCCAGGAGGGTTTACTGAATGCATCTTGGACCAAGACCCCTTCTCCACATCTTCTCTTCTCTCTCCTCTGCCCAGGTGGGTGGGTGCCAGGCTAGATGATCAATGCCACGGGTCAGATCACAGGCCACGCCAAACACGTATAGCGCAAAAGGGGCAAATGAAAGGGGGAAAGCTTTGGGCAAGAAGAGAGTGATGAACCATGCCTACCTGCCCTTTCCCCCAAAAAGCTACCATCGCCCAGCTGCTTTTTTATGGTAGCTTCTGGGTCCCAACCAGAGCCCAACCAGAGGAAAAGCAGGTCAAGGAAAGTGGTGTTTGGGGAAATGATGTTGACCAGGAAAAGCAACAGGTGTCAAGTGAGAGGATACAGGCAGTTTCGTGCAGCCAGTGGGTGGGGATGCTGAACCAGTCTCAAGGTTGTGGGTTTGAGCCCCACGCTGGGCAAAAAGATTCCTGCATTGAGGAGTTGGACTAGATGACCCTTGTGGTCCCTTCCAGCTCCATGACTCTATTATTTTAACTGGACCACATGGAAATGCCTGTACCTGTTTGGTTTTACATGCAACAGTTTTAATATCCTCCCCCAAATCTCAGCCAGGGACTCTTTGCTTCCTCTATAGCTGATGCTCTTAAATAGTGGGATAGATGCATACCCTCCCTTCAGGACAAATATAATTCCAGAGTGAGACAGGATCCTTCCCTTACCAACTAGGACATTTGAAGGTTAAAGGCCCTCTAGTGGAGGATCCCCTTTGGTTTATATTGGGTTTACTAGGGATGGCTACTCTCCTGGCTTGACCAATCTGGGAAGAGCAGTCACTTGGTTCCAATGGTGTTTCCCTGGGTGCAGTTCTAAGAGGAGTCACAAATGTGTAGGAATCCTCATTTGCAGCAGTAGAGTCAAGGTTCTTAGCAGGCACCTCTGCCTGCAACATACTTAAACAGAGCTGCAGTGGTTTGGAGAAGCCAAGAAGAAGAAGAAGCCAAGTGTTATTCCCCCCATCCCCTCGCCTATTTTGTTGTTGCCTTGGCTCTTCTTCAAGGTGCCTGTCCACTTGAGTTCCTGTGGGTTCTGAGGCAAAGTGGCATAGCCTCCCCTCTCCCGAGGTCATCAATTCCTGTGTCCCCTGGTTGGTCTTCTACGTCCCTGGAGCTGTGCCGTGATTGGTGCTCGCGTTAGTTAGACTCCTGTCCTCCAATGCAGATGGAGAGGAGAGCAGCCCATTGATTTCAAAGGGAATGTTCCAACGGGTACCAGACCTTTTGTAGCTTTACCCCAACAAGGTAGGGGGAGGGAGCACATTCTGAGCAAGCATAACTCCGTGGCCACGCTCTGCTCCAACCCCACCATGTCTCCACCTCCACCCCTTTGAGCCACCAACATAGGGGCTCCACCAGCACAACGATGGTAGAACCACTGCGTTAATACATTTTCAGGCTCTGCCGGTGCCAGTGGAATTAAGAATGGTACTATTCCCAATCAGAAGGTGTATGTCAAGAGAACAATTGTACAAGAAGAGATCTTGGGTTATGTCCCTCCATCTCCAGATGGCTCTTTCATCTATAATAATAATAATAATATTAATAATTTATTATTTATACCCCACGCATATTAAAAACACGATAAAACATCAAACATTAAAAACTTCCCTAAACAGGGCTGCCTTCAAATGTCTTCTAAATAAGTCAGATAGTTGTTTATTTCCTTGACATCTGATGGGAGGGCTTTCTACAGGGCGGGCTCCACTACCAAGAAGGCCCTCTCCCTGGTTCCCTGTAGCTTCACTTATCGAAGTGAGGGAACCGCCAGAAGGCCCTTGGCGCTGGACCTCAGTGTCTGGGCTGAATGATGGGGGTGGAGACGCTACTTCAGGTATACTGGGCCGAGGCCGTTTAGGGCTTCAAAGGTCAGCACCAACACTTTGAATTGTGCTCGGAGGGGGGCATTCCATGTTTGTGCAGAGGAACAGAACCGGATAGGCACCAGTTCCAGTTTATTTAAAGTCCCCTCTGGGCTTCCTTTCCTCTTGCCCTGCCATGCGTAGACCTATTACGTAGACCTATTATGTCCTGTAAGTGACATTGGCAGTGATCCACTGTACACAATTTCTGCGTAACCATGACTGATTTGTGGTTTTCATTCATTCTTAAATTCTTCATCACCAAATTCCAGACCTTTACCCTATAGGTGTCTTTCTCTTCCTTGGGTAAACACCTATGACGATGTTATCTTGGGCTGGTCACTTTCCTCCAGGGTCATTCATTTTCCTTGAGGAAATACCAGACCGCTGCTATTGTGATTGCAGCTTGCCATCGGCAGGCAAAGTGCTTATTAATGGAGACTGAGTAAGTGACGGGAAAAAGAAGAAAAGGATCTGTCCCCACCTGACCTTCTGCTGGAATCTTGGTTTCCTGTAACTGCAGGGCAGGAGAGGTCAAAGATTCTGCAGCTGCTTCAGCTTCTCTGGTGTTCCAGGATCCTGGCTCAGAACTCCAGGATCCTGTGGTTGCTGAGTCAGTCGTTGCACTATGAACATTGCACTTACTGTTTAGCGAAAAGGTATTACGGCAGCAGTGCAACAGACCTTTTATATTTATCTTTATCTCAGTAGTATAAGATAAAGCTACTGGACGTGATAAGAGAACAAAGAGAACAAATATTAATATTGGTGCACGCACTCAGCTTTTCACATTCCAGAGTCACCTTGGCCCAGGTTAAATTTGAGATTTGTACTCGTTGAACCCTTCAGTAAATTTTGTCATGTAAATTAATTTACTTATGCTTGCAAATACTCTTAATTAGCCACTGAAGGGCAAAAGGGCATATTCTTTTGTTATCAGGGCTTTGTAGTTAATAGTTCCCCTCTGCTTTTTTAAAATTTCCCCAGAGACTCCCCAAAATACATTATGGAAACCTGTATTCCCATACATACACCACGGTTGCCGGAAGGAGACATGCAAGGCACCATCCAACCAACTTAGGGACTCCACTTAGGATTTGTATAGGGTTTACTCTTTAGCCTTTTCTTCTCCTGAAGATATCCCACAATGCAGTGGAGGTTTAGGATCAGAGTTTTCCTTCTCCTAGATGGGCTGCCTGTCTTCACATGCAAGGAAAGTACTTAAGTCACCGAGGGTTTGAGACCCATCAACAACCCTCACCTGGTTTAGCCAGCAATCAAAGTATTTTCCTGGGGTGTGGCTGCTGTCATAGAATCATAGAATCATAGAGTTGGAAGAGACCACAAGGGCCATCGAGTCCAACCCCCTGCCAAGCAGGTACACTCTGTGAGGTGAGTGGGGCTGAGAGACTTCAAAGAAGTGTGACTAGCCCAAGGTCACCCAGCAGCTGCATGTGGAGGAGCGGAGATGCGAACCCGGTTCACCAGATTACGAGACTACCGCTCTTAACCACTACACCACACTGGCTGTCGCAGGCTGATAGCTTCTAGGAACCCACCCTGAATGCAAGGTGGGGACCAATGGTGGATAAACTATTCCAGAAGGAGCATGACATGGTACTACCCCTGCCCTAACAACTCATACATCCAACTTATACACATCTGTAAAACACATTATTATTATTAAGTGATATTATTAAGTTAGTATAAACCTTTGGAATTGATCTTTGGTTTTCTGGAAAACTCTTAAATGAAATGAAGCACCACCAGTCTCCCACAAAGGTATCTTTGTTCTTTGTTCTTCTCAGCCTTCATTTGTGAGTCAAATTTTCCATAACGGCAATATGCCATACTCTCTTGTACAACTGCGGTTTATAGCTTAACCAACAACAACATACCCAAAACAGAGCTCCTTCTTCCTATAAATTTCAACAACATTATGGTTGTGTTCAACAAAGTTCAACATAGAGTATATCCACTGAAATGAATGGGCCTAAGATAGTTGCGTCCATTAATTTAAATGAGTCTACTCTGAGTATTACTAAGGTTGGATCCAACCCATCCTCTGAGAGAGACACAAAAGCTGTCATGAGATTCTGAGATAGAATTTAGCAATCATTAAACAATTCCACCAAACGTTTATAAAGTCTGCCATTTTAGCATCACATGTACACCATGTAAGCTATTCCTGTTTCAGAAGAATAACTTAGCGCTCTAAACGTGTTGAGACTACCTGTATTTGCCTCCTTCACCTGCTGAATTTTTGTCTGTGCTGCTGCTCTTTCGGTGCATTCTAACTTTTTTATGGCCTAATTTGGAAATACAGGGAGGAATTCCATGTAGCACAATGGCAATTGTTCCATCAGTGCAAGCTTTTCAGCTTTTCAGCTTACCAGACACCCTGGCACACACCGAGCTGGGCACTTTACCCAGAACTTGTGTTTCCTTTTGGAAGTGAGCCTATGATGGAGAGGGCCGGAGCATAATCACCTCAATAAGTTATTGTTTCTCCCGTAGCCACAGCTGTGGATCCCAGCAGAAATCAAACATCATGCTTTGCCTCTGTGCCTTTCCAGCCTGCAGCTTTCCCTCTAGTTCACACCACAGTCCCCAAAACGTTAATTTTGTCTTTCTAACTGGGGGAGGGGCCCCACCCATTTGCTGTCTCAGACAGAGCCCCTTCCCTTTGTTTTCCTTTAATGGCTCATCACCCAGGTGATTACCTCATCAGGAAGCTGGTCTGGCTTCTAGTTTAACACTTACTGGATCCAGGAGTTCAGGAGTCTGGCACCCATAAACTCATATAACACTTTATTTGGATTCCAATGGATCTGTAAATAGATGGGTTGAGTGAATAATGCCAATCCCTGAGAGTGCATATTTTCCTTCCAGAAACAGATTGCTAGGGCAAGAAGGCAGGTGTTATGAGCAGGGTTTGAGTGTGTCTGCAGTTGGCAGACTGATTCTCCGTGCGCCCAGCCTGGTCCCCAAAGCTCCACTTGTGTGTGTGTGTGTGTGTGTGTGCGCGCACACACACACACACACACACAGAGAGAGAGAGAGAGAGAGAGAGAGAGAGAGAACAGAATTCACCTCCCTTTCACTGGGCTTCTCTTTTGCAGGTTGTCATTGGAAACAGGACAGAGCTGGCCAGGATCTCTCCCCCGCTCACATACAGTCTGCAAGTGCCCTCCTCCTGCCCACCAAAAGTATGGAAGGTGCCAGGAAGATGTTCATGACCCAGCTGCAGAATTTGCCCACCGTGGTCCTCTTCATTTCCTGCTCTGCTTTCCTTTTCCTACTTGTTGCGAAGAACGAATGGGAGTCTCTCGAGACGCTTTCCTCACCGCCCGACATCAAGGTCAATGGTGGTCCAGATTCCGCAGGCGATCGTAAAAGTGCCATGGTATTTGAATGGGAATCTGCAGTGGAGAGGACAAAGGAGACCAAGCCCTCTGGTCTTATTTCACCACCACAACCAAAGGCCAAGCGGCATCCCTTAGAGGTTGTCTATTCCACTGATTATAAGTTCCTTCTCAACGAGCCAAAGAAATGCCAGGAGAGGAGCCCTTTCTTGATCCTGCTGGTGATAACAGAGCCCCAGGATTTTGCCACAAGGCAGGCCATCCGGCAGACGTGGGGCAATGAGAGCTCAGTGCCTGGGGCTTCCATTCTTCGTCTCTTTCTGACGGGTGTCCACCCAAAATTTGGATATCCTCTCCAGGCCCTATTGGAAGAGGAGAGTTCCATCCACAGAGACATTATTCAGCAGGACTTCCTGGATACCTACAACAACCTTACCCTGAAGACTTTGATGGGCATGGAGTGGATAAGCAAGTTCTGCCCCAATGCCACCTACGTGGTGAAGGCAGACAGTGACATCTTTCTCAATGTGAACTACATGGTGTCCCAGCTGCTGCAGCCTCACCTGCCACCCAAGAAGAACTACATGACAGGGTACATCTACTGGAAAACAAAGCCACTGCGTGACAAGGCCTACAAGTGGTATGTGCCACGGGCGGTGTACCCCAATGAGACCTACCCGCCCTACTGCGCAGGCCCAGGGTATGTGCTCTCTGGGGATCTGGCCAAGAAGATCTACCAGGTAGCAAAGACCATCAGGGTCATTAACATGGAAGATGCCTTCATGGGAATCTGCCTGTATGAGCTGGGTATCAGTGTGACAGAAAGCCCCTGGGGTCTCTTCAACGTGTACAAAGTCAAGTATGAGAAGTGCAAGTTCTCCAAGGTGGTGGTGGTGCATCACTACGGGCCAGAGGAGCTGCTGCAGATTTGGCCTGGCTTTCGGGACCAGAACCAGACTTGCAAGAGTTAAAAGGGAGGGAGGTGAACAGACACACAGCTTCTTGTGGAGAAGTTGGCATAGAGGACTGGCAACATGTGGGCATGTTCCTGTATAATGGACAAATCCATGCCAACAAATTGCAATGAGGAAAGGGAAGGATGGCTCAGAGAAGAAGGGACATTCTGTGCTTGTCAAAATCGGTATTTATGCCCTCAGAAGCGAGCTGGCCCCACATAACATGCTCATCATGCCGTGTGGTTCGTTGCCATTCATACGGCTCTCCTCCCCGTAGAATCTCTGCAGCTGCCCATAGAGACTTGTTTGGTCTGCTCTGAACTGACCACTGTGCTACTAATGTGCCAAATTGACAACCTCAGAGTTTTGAGATCATCACAGCCACCACCTCACCTACTGGAAGAGAGTAACCCTCAAGCCATGCTTAGGATTGGCACTAGGCATAGGGTTGCCATATATCCAGGAATTCCCGGAAATTTCCCCCTTTTGGGGTCCTACATGCCCATCTAGGGGGAGTTTTATATTTTAAAGCAATTGTTCCGGATTTTGGGTTTTTAAATATATATAATTTTTTTGTGTGCAAGCAGTTCTGTATGTTACCTCTTGAAATATGGCAACTAAAACAATTTTTGTGTCTGCAAACCCTACACTAGGGCAATGCAGAGTTCACCTGTTCCAACATGTTAAAATGCAACCTGGTCATCTTCAGAATAATTTAAAGCAGATCAGTAGACGTTTCCTTCACAGTAGGAAGCCATACTCCACATAGGACCTGCCTCTTTGGGTTGTTGCCAGTTGTGCAAAAGACTTACTTGTCACTTTCTGCTGCTTTTTCATATATATAAATATATATATATATGCACACACACATACACTGTGTGTTTTCAAAGAGCTTCTCCAAAGACACAACACAGCATTATTTATACATGAATCACCATAAAGACGTTAACCCAGCCATTCCCTGTTCTCTTTGAAGGATGAGATAAGGTTGAAAAGGTGTATCCTCAACCAGGGAAAAGCATTCAGAAAAAGCACCGTATTTTTCACTCTATAAGACGCACCAGACCATAAGACGCACCTAGTTTTTGGAGGAGGAAGAACTGGGAATGCCCAGAACCCCCCCCAACCCTAAAACACCTGCACCCCGCAAAACAAATAAAAAACATTAGAAAGCAGGCAGCACATATCAGCCAACCCTCCCCTAAGCCAAAAGAGCCTAGTTCACCATTAAAAATTGGTAGGGGCAGGAGGGGTTTGATGGGCCTTGTAGTGCCCTTGGAGCTACGCTGGGGGTCCCAAGAACAGACTTTTTACTGAACACCTTTTTCACTTGTCTTATAATGTTGGTCGGAGACTTAAATGCCTGTGTAAGGAAAACCCCATTGTTCCCTATTTAATTCATATAATCTATGTCTTTTGTTTTATTATGATTTTATTAAACTGATTTCTTTATATATCTGTATTATTATTTTTTAGTATTGTTTGTGTTTCTTTAGTGTAAGTTGCTTTGCGGGCCACTAAGTGGGAGAAAAGTAGTGTCTAAAATAATGCTGTGGTTACGATGATACAATCTGAGAAGTGCTTTATTAGCTCTTAATATATAAGAAAGCCACTTGCCAGGTTTCTCGTATACCCTGAGGCCACCCCAGAATAGACTCCGGGTGGGAATATGTTCCAGGTCACGGATATAATGAAATTGTCAGTCTCCAACAACATTTTCATTTACTGAAACTTCTTTTGGCTTCTGCCAGTTATTGGTGTTGCCCAAAAAACCCATAACACACGTTGCTGATTTTTGTTAATAAGAACCCAAATGAACCTTTTGGGAGGAAAATGATGAGAAAGCTCATCAGAAACAGCTGTGAACTGCATTTACAGCATGCCATGGCAGCGTGGGTGTCAAGTAGACCTCTAACATATATTTTGGGCCTGTAAAGCGGCAGCCCTGTCTTCTACTGTGCCCCTGGGATCAGTTTCACCAGCCTTTCACCGACGGTTCCTCCATGCAGTCTATTATGCACAAGGAACTCTGGGGTTGGTTGTTCTTGAGAAAGCATGTCTCACAGGCAAGCACAAATCTCTCTGTATCTCAAGCTTCAGGTCCTCATTTAACTGCACCATCTCTCTCCGTTCTGCTGCACTGCCTGGAGTTGCCTTCTGGAAGGTCTCCCCATCCTTGGAAGATGCCACACTGCCCAAATTGGCCTGGGAAAGGTTGCCCCAGCCTGTGCAGCACTGAGAGATGCCAACAAAAGCTTACAGATAAACATAAGGACAGCTGAAAACATGGGGTGGGGGGGATAACCACAATAATTAAAAGACAATCCAACACTGATAGAATTAAAACATTGTTGTTGAGCCTCTTAACCGAAGCATCATATTTTAGGCCCTAGCAAGGGCCATCCATGCCAACAAAATCATAAAAGAAATGATTACAAAATAATAATAACATTATATAATAATAATTTATTATTTATACCCCGCCCATCTGACTGGGTTTCCCCAGCCACTCTGGGCGGCTCTCAAAGGAATATTAAAAACACAATAAAACATCAGACATTAAAAACTTCCCTAAACAGGGAAATACACAGTAAAAATGTCAGAATTCTCAGTTCAGCAAAACTTTTATTTGGTACAAACCCAAATACTACCCAAGTGGCAAGTGTTTAAGTTCTCCAGGCAAGATTTCACATAAGGTATTTGGGGTGGGGGGTGGAGAACAAGGAAAATAATAAATACAAAAATTACAGCAACCAGCTACAAGAATTTCTAAATAGGCCAGTGCAAATCTGCTGCTACAGAACAAACAGAGCCACCTTTTTGAATATCCTTTTCCTGTTGGCAGGTGAAAATGCAAGGTTTTTGGTGTTGTTGACTGGATTGGTAGCCTGGTGCAAGCAAAATGTAAGCCAGGTGTTTGGGACTCCTCCAGTCCCACTTTTACTGTGGAGGGAGAGATGGAGCAGCATATTGTTTTTTTAAAAAAATAATGTTTATTAAAGTTTCACAAACAATAAAAAATTCCAGAATTTATACATAAAAAAACTACTAAAATATAAAAATACAAAAACAAAACACATAAAGAATACACAATAAGAAACAGTTAGCAATAGAAGAGAGAAAAAGAAAAGAAAAAAGAAAGAATAAGAACAAAGAAAAAAGCCAAGAGACAAAACAGAAAATAGATTAATATTTTCAAATCTTATATTTCAATCACTAGTTTCTTGACCTCCTCACACGTCCCATTTTGTATTCCAGTTCAAATATTAAATTCAGCAAATCCTTACCCTCTAACATTTGTCCTCACTCGAGATATTAACCTATTATAAATGTCAATTTTCCAGTTATCAATCCTTATTTACATTTTCTTAGAAATCTTTTTACCAATACCAATTATTTTCCATCAGATATCGTTTTAACATTCCTTAATTTTACAGTACTTCTGCAGATAGTCTTTAAATTTCTTCCAGTCTTCCTCCACCGACTCTTCTCCCTGGTCACGAATTCTGCCAGTCATTTCTGCCAGAGATGGACCAGCATCTTGGCCCCCATAGCTAGGAGGATGTGGATCAGGGGTCAGCAAACTTTTTCAGCAGGGGGCCAGTCCACGTCCCTCAGACCGTGTGGAGGGCCGGACTATATTTTGAAAAAAAGAGAAAAAGAACAACTTCCTATGCCCCACAAATAACCCAGAGATGCATTTTAAATAAAATGACACGTTCTACTCATATAAAAACACGCTGATTCCCGGACCGTCCGTGGGCCAGATTTAGAAGGCAATTGGGCCGGATCCGGCCCCCGGGCCTTAGTTTGCCTACCCATGATGTGGATGATGACAAGGGGAAGGGATTTTGAGTTAAGTAAATCCTTGCTATTAGAAAAAGAAGCTTAGAGATACTTTTATGATAATATCTGAATGCCTGCACCAGTAGCATACTGGAGTAGATTTGGAAAGTATTTGGAGCTAATCATACGGTAAGATTTCCTTTCTTAAACATTTTGGCTTCTTGTTCTTCCTCATTCCTCATGTAGTGTCAGAGCATTCTGAAATAAAAAAATTAAGGTCTTATATATATAATAAATGCTCATAAATGTAACAACGAAGCACGTACATAGATATGTGGACCACATGTCTGGAGCAGCACAGGAAGACATCCTGAAACTATTTTGACTCCCAAACTGACCAAATGTTTTCTCTGCAAGGAGCAAAAGGGTGAGGGAACCTTCCCATTGTCTCAGGAATTGGGTAATCGCCATCTCAAAGGAATGGCCAGACTACTGGGAGAGGCAATCAGATAACCTGACAGACACGAAAAGCAACAACATTCAAATTTCTGTTGTAGACCACCTTTTCTGTGATGTAGGTATGATGTATGGAGGGGTGGTCTTGAGCTCCAGGGCAGGGAATGTCTATATAAGGGCAGGCACACCTTGATTCTGGGTCCTCCTCTTTTCCTGCATGTGAGGGGACCACCCTGTTGCAACAGTTCAATAAAGATCAGGCTTACTAGCTGCTTTGCTTCTCAATATTCTCTAGTTGGCCTCCGTTATTTTCTCCTACTGATGGAGAACCTATAAAGAACTCTATAAGGGCTCTTGTGCTTCCCATAAGGGCATAAGGGCAGATTTTGTTTACAACAATTCCTGGTAGGTAAGCTGTTAAATCCAGTGATCAACTCATCAGGGAAGTCATCAATAGGACTAAGCCTGTGTGAAACAGGGAGGGGTGAGGCTCCTCCATAATATACCGGTATGTGTGTTAGTTGGCAGGGAAAGAAAAGGTTTAGGGTTTCAGCTTGGGTGACATAGACGGAAGGAAAACCATTTTTGTTTTTAATTATAAGTGCACAGAGTAAGAGGAGACACACAAAAAAGAAGAAACAAGAAATAATACCCATGTTGAAAGCAAAAGAGATCAACAACAAAAAGATATTGTGTATATTAAAAAGGGGGGGGGGAATTGTTGTAGTTAACCATACATTACCGGTAATCTAATATGGTATTTGTTATGTACTGAAGTTCTCACGCTGGGCCAGCAGGGGGATACTGTAGATAGCACGGATCTTGGATGTGGTCAGGTGGAGTTCCGGGGCTATCTTATTGATGCCTCCAGCCTTCACTCGACCACATCCAAGATCCTGCTGGCCCAGGGTGAGAACTTCAGGAGGACTTCCGGGTTGGCGCCTCTGGCAATGGCGGAGCTCCTCCGATCGGGAGGAACTTGCTCCGTGAAAAGCAGGGTCTGACCGCCACGGTGAAGGCGGAGACCCATAGAAATCACAGACAGGAGAAGCCTGTGAACTTGGGATTCGGCTGGCACCCTTTGCGCCTCCCCTACTCGTGGGGAAACCCTGTTTTGGGGATCCGGAGCGACGTGGGGTGAGCAGCGCGGTGCTTTGAATTGACCGCTTCTTTCACGGAGTGAAGCCGCATTGCTGTTGCCGGAGAGCGCTGACTTTTTCCTGTGGACAATTGGATTTTAAATGACTACCCGTGAGTAGAACTGAAAATTGGATCTTGAAACACTTTAATTTGGCGCCGAAGCGGGAAGGCTCTAAACAGGAAGTCCGCCTCCCGTTTTTGTAAATAGATTGAAGCAAAGACGTTACAAGCTAAAGTCTTTGAAAGCTTTTGATAAAGGATTAAATTCCCACCGGACAAAAATATATAACCCCTCTTGGAAGCAGGAGAAGAGGGGGGAAGTTTTGGATCTAGTGTGCCTGCAGAAGAGAGTGAAAATCAAATTGCCACTGCTCTGAACCTGGAAAAGGGCTGCCAGATGACGTTCGGGGAATGTTTATTGACAGAACAGATTTGACAGCTAGCTAAAATAAGAAAGGCACTGTTTCCATTGTCATCTTCTGCGTTTAAAAATGGAGGAAAAAGTAACCGAAAATTGAAACTATTGTTATTTGCTTGAGTCGTGCTTGAAAGAATTGATACAAATGGAGACTGTTTCCCTCTAGAGGGAGCATGTAAAACTGTTACAGGAGTGCAACAGGGAGATCTCCAGCTGCAAGATAAAGATTCTGAAAACTAGAGTCTGACCTTGGACCATTCAAAATGTTGATAGGAAAAGCTATTGTGACTGTATTATACAAGATAAACTACTCGCTGGAACAGCTCCATAAAAAGACAGATGACACGATCTCTAAAATTGACAACTTGGAACGGAACGTGACTAATTTGAGTCAAAAAGTGAGTGCCAATACAGAAACAATTCAGGAGTTGGTACAGGAACATATCTTGGTTGGACAAATGGTGGAGGAAAAGGAGAAAGCTGATGATGTGAAAATGGTGGAGGAAAAGGAGAAAGCTGATGATGTGAAACCAAAAGTAGTACAAGCGGGATCCTTAATTTCTCAGAAGCAAATTGAGGATTATAAATTGAGGTCTTTCATGACTCTAGCAAAAGTCAAATTTTGAGGTTAGGATCCCGGCTTGGATTGAAGAAGGAAAGTTGGAAAGAACCCTTTATCCAGGGATTGACTGACTTTTGGGACATGGACTTGGGTTTGGAGGAGCCTGAAGTTTTGGGGGTCGCTAGAATTGGAGGAATCCTGAAATACGTTCTGAAACACTCTATGGACTTTATTTTTAATTTTGGAAATTTGTCTGAACTGTCTAGAAGGAACAAAAGTATTGCTAGGCTGGAGTTTTCCCGAGATTGGCTCCTGAGAATCAAAGAATATGAAGAAAACCTGCAGAAGGGACTTGGAAGAGATTTAAGAGCCTCGGATATAAGATTACCAGGTTGATGGACTATATGGAACTGACGGAAAGGACTGGCAGAATCCGAAGCCAGGGAGAGGAGATAGTGGAAGATTACTGGAAAATTTTAAGCGTTTATTTAGAAATATTGTTAAAGTAATGACTGTTAGAAAATGGTGGAATGATATTTTATGGATTTAGCAGAAATGCTATAAGAAGTTGGGTGTATATAAGTAATTTACCTTTAATGGGAAATAAGGTTAAAGAAAATAGAGAAAGATGGAAAGGATTTGCTGAAACAAGTACTAGAAGTGGGACACAGAAAGGGAGGTGTGAGGAAGTCGAGGAAACAAGGGAATGAAGGACAGAGTATGGAAAAGGAGGGATGTTTTTAAATTGTTTTTGTTTTGCTTTGTTTATGTGTTTAGTTTAATGGGTTTAGGTTGGGTTTGTATTGTTTATATATTGTATTGTTTTTGTTTTTTCTTGTTTTTTCTCTTTTTTCTTTTTTGTTTTTTCTCTCTTTCTTCTACTTTTTTGTAACTTTTAAAAGTAATAATTTTTTTTTTTAAAAAAAGAGAACTTCAGTACATAACAGTATTTCTAAAAAAATGAACTTCAAATGTCCTTGAATTGCTCTGTGGGAGGGTTACCTGCCTTGGTTGGGTCCCATGAAGCGCTTCAGATAAGTTGGGATTAAGGAGAGGGGGGGGGTCTGGGCCAATGGAAGAAGGTGCCCCCTGCCAGGGACTGGGGGCAGGACTCTGATCTGTGGTTTGGGGCTGTGGATGGACTGGGCCAGGATGTAGAAAGATGGAGAGGACCCCCAGCAGCCCCTCCAAGTGTCCTTATTTTCCAGGGACAGTCCCAGATTTACAGAAGCCGTCCCGGTTTTTTATTTGATCCTGGAATGTCGTGCTTTTCCTTAGGACGTCCCTATCTTCATCGAAGAAATATTGGAGGGTATGGAGTTATGCGACACCCGAGCCAAGGAAATAAGTACAACCTTTAGAAGACATTTGAAGGCAGCCCAGTATGGGGATGTTTTTAAATGTTTGTTTTATTATGTTTTTATATATGCTGGAGGCTGCCCAGAGTGGCTGGGTCAACCCAGTCAGATGGGCAGGGTATAAATAATAAAATGATTATTATGGAATACGACGTCACGTCTCTATTTTCAATTGAGAAAGGTTGGAGGGTGTGCTAGTGAGAAAGCAGTTTTGATCCTGGAATTGTGTCTTGATGTGGCTGCAGAGATTGTTTTGGGACTGGGGTGCAAGTTTAGAGCTTCTGACCCACAACCAGAGGGGGAGGCCAAAGCAAAACAGATGAGGTCCAGGAAGATTAATTTACTTGGACCGAGAAATTTGTGTTGATACCAAGATAAGGAACTCTGTGGGGGCCCCAGGACAAAAGACCATGCAAGCAGCTGCCCACCAGGGGAGCAGGACAGAGGTTTGAGTCTGTTATCTGAGACTCTTTTACTTTTCCCGCTGGTCTTAGCAATGGACTTTGTAGCACAGTGCTTTTTTGTGTGTTGATGATTTTTTACTATTTAATGTGATTTTTAAAAAAAAGAATATCTCTGGTGACTGTTGGTGTGTTTGAAAGCTACCTTAGAGGTGCAGCTCTGACTGAACTATGCACAAAGAAGGAGGGAGGAGGAAGCCTGGAGAATTCCTGAGGAATTGGAAATTGCCGGGTTGGTCTAAAAGTATTGTATTATGATCTGCTTTGATTTGTTCTAAATGCCTCTACTTACATTTTCTGTTATTTCATTTTACAGGAAAGTTGTACACTTTTCCTTTCTGTCGGCACATCTGGGTCAAATGTGTGCCTTGGGAAGAGGTTGATGGTATGGGGTTGTGGGTGCCCTGTTTGATCAGTACTTTTGAGAATTATTTATTTACGTATATATGCAACTTGAGTCTACATTGGAGGGATTCCCAGCATTCACATCTCAGTAGAGGCTTGCTTGCTTGCTACAGAAGCACAGCACTGGATTCAGCAGCAGCCAAACAGTCCTCTCTGTGTCTCTTCGAAAACAGCTTGAAGAAAACAATTCTGCATCAGCCTACATCATCCAAGCTGGAACCCTCAACCTTTTCTTTCCCTGCCCACTAACACGCATAAGCTGGAGAAACCACTCCTCTCTGTCAATTGATGACTTCCCTGATGAGTTGATGACTGGGCTTAAGGGCTTATCTCCCCAGGATGCCTAGGTCCAGAAAAACCAGGTTGGCCCACATTTTTACACTGCTAAATCAAATGTCTGTCAGCTCATCTTAATTATCCAAAAGGGAGCACAGACCCTGTGTGAAGCATGCCAAGATCCCTGGACTCAGAGATTGGGGTGGCCTGTTATTTTTCTCTGAACAATAGAATCTTACGGTTTGCAGGAAGGGATTTTTGTGCTTTTTTAAAAAATAAAGACAAACTGGAATACTTAGATACAACTGTGAAACAGGAGAATTCAATGTTGTGGATCATTATTAGGAAAGGGGGTGAAAACTAAAATGTGAATATCATAATATTGTTATACGAAATTCTATTGCAACAACCATTTGGAATACTGCATACAGTACTGGTTGCCTCACCTCATAGAATCGTAGAGTTGGAAGGGACCCCAAGAGTCATCTAGTCCAGCCCTCTGCAATGCTGGAATCTCAGTTATAAAGCATACTGCAGACCTGGGGGGCGGGGAGGGAATCAGAAACGGACAACCCAAATGAGCAAGGAATTGGAGCGACTTCCCTATGAGAAAAGGTTACAACACTGGGGGCTTTTTACTTCAGTGTAGATGGGAGGTTGCAGAACCCCTTGGTGGCATCTTTCCTGGAACAAATGTTTGTCCAGATCCCTTCCAGCGCTTCATTCTGCAATCACATCCACCCCAAGCGTGATAATCAGACGCCAAAAATTTGTGGAGGATACTAGGCATGGGGCTATGTATTGCCCACAACAAGCCTCTAAACCAGCAAGCCTCTACAACACCCATCATCCCTAGCTAGCAGGACCAGTGGCCAGGGATTGGTGGGAGTTGTAGTCCAAAAACAGCTGGAGACCCAAGTTTGGGAAACACTGGTCTAAAACATTACAATTTTGGTGAGGAGCACTCATGTCAAGCATGTGGGGTGATCTAACCTTAGTTAAATCAGATTGTCCTAATGCTTCCTTGGTTGCTAGGTATCTTATCCTCTATTATTCCAGCTTGATGCCATAGAGTTTTCCACAGGACAAACAAAAGTTCTCTCACCTTGGTAACGCTGGGCTGCGACAAACAGGACAAGTCTAATGTGTGAGGGCAGGAAGGAGAGGGGAGGCGACATTTGGATCTCATATTAGGGGGCTGGGATGCCAACTTGAATAAAATATTGGGGGTGCGGAGCGAGGTAAGCCTATCCCTTTGATATACAATGGATAATGGAGCTCATGAGACAGAACAGACATTGGGCTGTTCCAATTTATTTCTGGCAGAGGAGTCTCCATGTCTAAATCTGTGTGCGACAATACCATCTCCGCTCAATACTGTATTGAGAGATGGCAACACAGTCAAGATAAATAAATAAATAAAACCTATAAATATAGGTTTGTTTGATGATGATCATTTTGCACTGCCTTGGCTCAGTGCCCAGTGCAGGGATACTGCTCATGCTGCCCTACATCCGGCACTGCAGTTAGCATTACCATTGGCCAGTGATTGACCTGGTATGCACTGGCATGGATTGGATCCTCAGTTTAAGTTATGAGCACAAAGCTTGGACTTGCATGTGCCTTTAGCCTCTTCTTCCTCTTGAGAGTGAGGGGAGGCCACTGAAAGCTTCTGCTTTTGTTTATGAATAACTCAAGCTTCCCAATTACAGTGGTACCTTGGTTATCAAACTTAATCCGTTCCGGAAGTCTGTTCAAAAACCAAAGTGTTCCAAGACAAAGACAAGCTTTTCCATAGAAAGTAATGCAAAATGGATTGATCCATTCCAGACTTTTAAAAACAACCCCTAAAACAGTAATTTACCATGAATTTTGCTATCTAACAAGACCATGAACCCATAAAATGAAGGCAATAAACAATGTACAGTGGTACCTCAGGTTACAGACGCTTCAGGTTACATACGCTTCAGGTTAAAGACTCCGCTAACCCAGAAATAGTACCTCGGGTTAAGAACTTTGCTTCAGGATGAGAACAGAAATTGTGCTCTGGCGGCGCGGCAGCAGCAGGAGGCCCCATTAGCTAAAGTGGTGCTTCAGGTTAAGAACAGTTTCAGGTTAAGAATGGACCGCCGGAACGAATTACTTAACCCAAGGTACCACTGTACTGCACTAGAAAATAACGCATTTTTCGCTCTATAAGATGCACTTTTTCCCTCCTAAAAAGTAAGGGGTAATATGTGTGTGTCTTATGGAGTGAATGCAGGCTGCACAGTTATCCCAGAAGCCAGAATAGCAAGAGGGATCGTTGCTTTCGCTGCGCAGCGATCCCTCTTCCTGTTCTGGCTTCTGGGATAGCAACGCGAAGCCTCCTCAGAGCAGCTGGAGGAACGTTCCCCATGCCCTGAAGAGGCTTTGCGTTGCTTTTGCAGAAGCCAGAACAGCAAGAGGGATCGCTGCGCAGTGAAAGCAGCAATCCCTCTTGCTGTTCTGGCTTCTGGGATTCAGTATATTTTTCTTCTTGTTTTCCTCCTCCAAAAACTAGGTGCGTCTTATGGTCTGGTGCGTCTTATAGAGCGAAAAATACGGTACTTTTTCTAGATGCTCTTCCCTGCTTGAGGATTCACCTTTCCCCTCCTTTTCAACCTTATCTCATCCTTCAAAGAGAACAGGGAATGGCAGTTAACAGCTTTATGGTGATTCATGTATAAATAATGCTGCGTTGTGTCTTGGGAGAAGCTCTTTGAAAACAGACAGTGTATGTGTGTGTGCATATATATATGCAACAGAAGATGACAAATAAGTCTTTTGCACAACTGGCAACAACCCAAAGAGGCAGGTCCTATGTGGAGTATAGCTTCCTACTGTGAAGGAAACTTCTACTGATCTGCTTTAAATTACTCTAAAGATGACCAGGCTGCACTTCAACATGTTGGAATAGGTGAATTCTGCATTGCCCTAGTGTAGGTTTGCAGACACAAAAATTGTTGAGCTTTTTTTGGTTGCCATATTTCAAGAGGTAAACATACAGAACTGCTTGCACACAAAAAATGTATATATATTAAAAAACCCAAAATCCCGAACAATTGCTTTAAAACGTAAAATTCCCCCGGATGGGCATTTAGGACCGCCAAAAGAGGATATTTCCGGGAATTCCTGGACGTATGGCAACCCTATGCCTAGCGACAATCCTGAGCATGGCCTGAGGGCTGCTCTCTTCCAGTAGGTGAGGTGGTGGCTGTGATGATCTCAAAACCCCGAGGTTGTCATTTTGGCACATTAGTAGCACAATGGTCAGTTCAGAGCAGACCAAACAAGTTGCTATGGGCAGCTGCAGAGATTCTACGGGGAGGAGAGCAGTGTGAATGGCAACTAACCACACGGCACGATGATCATGTTATGTGGGACCAGCTCGCTTCTGAGGGCATAAACGTCAATTTCGACAAGCACAGAATCTCCCTTCTTCTCTGAGCCATCCCCTCCTTCCTAATCTCAATTTGTTGGCATGGATTTGTCCATGAAAAATCATGGACAGAAAAATGCCCGCATGTTGCCAGTCCTCTATGCCAACTTCTCCACAAGAAGCTGTGTGTCTGTTCACCTCCCTCCCTTTTAACTCTTGCAAGTCTGGTTCTGGTCCCGAAAGCCAGGCCAAATCTGCAGCAGCTCCTCTGGCCCGTAGTGATGCACCACCACCACCTTGGAGAACTTGCACTTCTCATACTTGACTTTGTACACGTTGAAGAGATCCAAGGAGCTGTTTGTCATGCTGATGCCCAGCTCATACAGGCAGATTCCCATGAAGGCATCTTCCATGTTAATGACCCTGATGGTCTTTGCTACCTGGTAGATCTTATTGGCCAGATCCCCAGAGAACACATACCCTGGGCCAGCGCAGTAGGGTGGGTAGGTCTCATTGGGGTACACCTCCTGTGGCACATACCATTTGTAGGCCTTTTCACGCATTGGCTTTGCATTCCTATAGATGTGCCCTGTCATGTAGTTCTTCTTGGGTGGCAGGTGAGGCTGCAGCAGGTGGGACACCATGAAGTTCACATTGAGAAAGATGTCACTGTCTGCCTTCACCACGTAGGTGGCATTGGGGCAGAACTTGCTTATCCACTCCATGCCCATCAGAGTCTTCAGGGTAAGGTTGTTGTAGGTATCCAGGAAGTCCTGCTGAATAATATCTTTGTGGATGGAACTCTCCTCTTCCAAAAGGTCCTGGAGCAGGTATCCAAATTTTGGGTGGACACCTGTCAGAAAGAGACGAATAATGGAAACCCCAGGCACTGAGCTCTCGTTGCCCCACGTCTGCCGGATGGCCTGCCTCGTGGCAAAATCCTGGGGCTCAGTTATCACCAGCAGGATCAAGAAAGGGCTCCTCTCCCAGCATTTCTTTGGCTCGTTGAGGAGGAACTTATAATCAGTGGAATAGACAACCTCCAAGGGATGCCGCTTGGCCACTGGTGGTGGTGGGGAAATCAGACCAGAGGGCTTGGTCTCCTTTGTCCTCTCCAGTGCAGATTCCCATTCAAATACCGTGGCACTTTTACAATTGTAGGCGGAATTTGGGCTGCCCTTGACCTTAATGTCGTGCGGTGAGAAAAGCGTCTTAAGAGACTCCCATTTGTTCTTTGCAACAAGTAGGAAAAGGAAAATAGAGCAGAAGAGGACCACAGTGGGCAAATTATGCAGCTTGGTCATGAGCATCTTCCTGGCACCTTCACTTGCAGACTGTACATGGATGGGGGAGAGATCCTGGCCAGTTCTGTCCCGTTTCCAAAGACAACCTGAAAAAGAGAAGCCCAGTGAAAGGGAGATGAATTCTGTTCTCTCTCTCTCTCTCTCTCTCCCTCTCTCTCTCTCTCTGTGTGTGTGTGCGCACACACACACAAGGGGAGCTTTGGGGATCAGGCTGGGCGCACGTAGAATCAGTCTGCCAACTGCCGACATGCTCTAGACTGCTCATAACACCTGCCTTCTTGCCCTTGCTATCTGTTTCTGGAAGGAAAATATACACTCTCACGGATTGGCATTAGTCACTCAACCCATCTATTTACAGATCCATTGGAATCCGAATAAAGTGTTATATGAGCAGGAGGCAAATTAAGCAATACAGGTAGCCTAAATCTCAACATCTTTAGAGCGCTACTTTATTCATCTGAAACAGGGATAGCTTAGAACTGGATATGGAACAAATGATTGGTTCAAAACTGGGAAAGGAGTACAACAAGGCTGTACTGTATATTGTCTCCCTGCTTATTTAACTTATATGCAGAATTCATCATGCGAAAGGCTGGACTGGATGAATCCCAAACTGGAATTAAAATTGCTGGAAGAAATGTCAACAACCTCCTGTACTTGCCCTAATTGGCAGGCTACATAGGCTACATAATACCTTTAACGAAAAGGAAGCAATTACGAGTCCAGCATCATAATGGGGTGAGAGTTCCATAGTTTGAAGTGAAGAAATACTTTCTTTTATCTGTCCCTAAATCTTCCAACCTTCAGCTTCATTGAACGTCCATAATTTCAAGTGTTATTAGAGAGGGAGAAAAGGCTTTCTGAATCTGCTTTCTCTATGCTATGCATAATTTTTATAAACTGCTGGAAGGAGCAGGTCTACAGCTTGAGGGTACTTCTGAATTGGACCCTGTCACTCAGGAACAATCACAATTGGTAAAACTTGGAATAAAAAGGAAGAAACCTTGCAAGAATTGAGATCTTCACTGTGGTGATGCATCCAAGGCAGGAGAGATTTAGATTCCCCCTAGTTTTCATTTTCTGTTTGCCCTGCCAGAGCAAGAGAGCAAAATTTATTTTCCTTACAGTTACATGTTCCCAAATACTTCAGTTATCAAAGGGAAACGTTGAAGCTAGCTAAGTTGCAAATCAGTTTTTGCTTCATTAGTCTAATTCTCCCCAAACTCCAGGTATCATTTCCTCTGGGTTAGACAATAAAAGCACAATTTCATGTGAGAACAAAGTGATCATCTGGACTTTAACCTTTTATATCAACACTCCAAAAGTTTACATTGTGTTTTATTGGTGCTGTTAAGGGTTCAATGGAAAGAGCAAATAATAGTGGATAACCTTATTTATTTATTTAAATTCTATACCGCTTTATATTTTTAATAAAAATCTCAAAGTGGTTTACAGCATATTAAATAAAAAAAATCAATTAAACAACAGCCGGGCGATGTTCCTCGTGCCTCATGAGGAGCCTCTTCAGTAGGGCTGGGTGAATGTGGGCCTCACCCCCTAGGCCAGGTGGAAAGGGCCTTGCAGGGAGCGGCCTTCATGTCTCACAGCCGGGCGATGTTCCTCCGGCCTCATGAAGGCAGCCATCTTTAGGGAAGTTTTTAATGACAGATGTTTTAATGTATTTTTAACCTTCTGTTGGAAGCCGCTTAGAGTGGCTGGGAAAACCCAGCCAGATGGGTGGGGTTTAAATTAATAATAATAATAATAATAATAATAATAATAATAATAATAATAATTCACCTCTTCAGGAGGGCTGGTGAGGGCCTTGCAGGGAGAGGCCCTCACGCCTCACAGCCGGGCAATGTTCCTCCGGCCTCATGAGGAGCCTCTTCAGTGGGGCTGGGTGAGTCTGGGCCTCACCCCCTAGGCCAAGTGGAAAGGGCCTTGCAGGGAGCGGCCTTCATACTTACGGCCGGGTGATATTCCTCCAGCATCATGAAGGCAGCCCTCTTTAGGGAACTTTTTAATGACTGATGTTTTAATGTATTTTTAACCTTCGGTTGGAAGCCACTCAGAGTGGCTGGGGAAACCCAACCAGTTAGGCAGGGTAGATATAATAATAACAATTCACCTCTTCAGTAGGGCTGGTGAGTGTGGGCCTCACCCCCTAGGCCAGGTGGAAAGGGCCTTGCAGGAAGCGGCCTTCATGCCTCACAGCCGGGCGATGTTCCTCCGGCCTCACGAGGAGCCTCTTCAGTAGAACAGAGCAACAGCAGCTCACCCCTTCATGTGCATTCAAACTACCAACCTTCTGACTGGCAAGTCCAAGAGACTCAGTGGTTTAGACCACAGCGCAACGCACGTTCCTTTTCTAGACCTGATAGGAACCATCAGCCAGGAAAATGCCTTCACTTGTCTCTATCCCAGAGAAGGTGCCTGCCTCACTTGTTCCTGCAACGTCCCAAAGATGGCTGTGGCATAGCTTCTCCCTGAAATACCCATGTGGACATCCATGAGCATATCTGTCACTTCACTTTTGTTTGAAGTGCTGCACCTCAGCAACCTAAACAGAGGAAGATGGAAACATTTTCTGGATTCCCTGTTTAGCATCATTATTTGCTGCTGAAGATGTTGCACGAAGCTTCTCACACGATGGAATATTGCTGTAAACACGATGGAATATTGCTGTTGAGCTGTGTGCAATGTGTTTTTTAAAATCGAAACTATATTTATTATATTTTCACCCATTTTGAAGGGCATACTGCCAAAAAGCAGCTTTTTTTTGTTTAACTTTAACTAAATCTCTTAGCTTGCTTTTCACCAGCTCTAGTCAGCATTATCCCTTCCCTTTTTCCAGTAAAAGAAAAGGCAAAAGTGTCAAGGTACTCAAAATGCCTGATTTTGGCACTAGGTGTTGCTATGGCACCAGAAGCTGGACTGCTCTTCTCGCCTCTTTCCCCCTTTAGGAAAATTCCCTCCATCAACTCACTTCAGTTTGTCTTGGATGCCTACATTTTTTAGCCTTTGCCCCCTCTGCACCAACAAACATGGCCGAGTATGGCCAAATAAAACAAGCACTGTTCTAAAATCAAAGTCCTACAAAGTCCTTGCTGTTCTGGTTCCTGTGATGGCCTGGGATTCGGAGGCGGAGCCTGAGGAATCCCAGCCTGCACAGGATTCCCTGCCTCCAGAACTAGCTGAGCCGGGGCTGGGGCTTGAGCCTGAAGGGTCCTCACCTGTGCTGGATCCTCAGGTGCAGGCACCAGCTGAGTCTGCTCTGGCCCCTGAGGTGATGGAGGACCCATTGCCTGCAGGTGCTCCACTCTCAGCCCCAGGTGAGGTTGCCTCTGGGTCCGGTAACCCTCCAGCCTCTCCTGAGCTGCAGAGGCTCAGGGCAGAGAGGCGGAGGGAACTAAGTTCCTGCAGGAGGAGTGCTTGCCTCCAGGCCAGGAGAGGCGAGTCACCTGTGTACCGGGGCCACCCTGCACATCGGGACAGATAAAAGCCAGCTAGCCCCAGTCCCAAGTTGCGGGAGCAACGTTGTTAGTAGCCTGTTCCTGCCGGCACCCTGTCCTGCCTCTCTACCGGAGCTCCTGACCTCACCTGACTCCCTGCCTTGGACCCACCATCAGCTTTGATGGACTGCCTCCATACTGCACCTTTGACCTCGGACTGGACTCGGACCTCGCCTCTCGGTTAGCCCACGGGACCAGCACAGCTTCTGGGATAGCTGCACAGCCTGCATTCGCTCCATAAGACGCACACATAATATAATGTCTCTTAACTCTTGAGTTGTTTCTTAATTGTTTCATTTGATTATTTGTATTTTCTTTGTACTTGTTCTTTAATCTCAATCTCCTTGTATTTGTATTGTTACTTTGCACTGTACCTTTAATCTCAAACTCATTGTTATTAGCATCACCTGGAGTTGGCTTTAGATGTTTCTCAAAAAATATTGTTAGTTACAGTGACTACATTATTACATGAGCACTGCACCACAGCGTTAGATATTTTCACTCACGTATATTCATTCGAAATAAGATGGGGTATGTACTCTTTTTCATTACTGTTTGTATTACATTTTATAATTTTTGTAAAGTGATATGTCATGCAGGTCATAGTCTGTAAAATTTTATTTTCAGCTTATGAAACAATTCTATATTCTCCCACCGCGCTGACAAAGATCTACGAAACAGCAGTCAGTATCTGGAATCTCTGTTCAGTGTTGGACATTATATTTGCTGAATACACAAAGCTTCACAGCTTATCTTTCATAATACAAAGTTTGGTACCTCGCTTCATTTAAAGATTTTCAGAGACTTTGAGACTGAGATTCCATTTTAAAGTTGTTATTGTTTGAAGGAATTCTATAAAGATTGTCTATGAAGTATGCATGTGGTCATCGTGTTGCCTAAACATTGTTGACGTTCTCTTTTGCATGACAGGGGTTTGTTTGGATACTACACTTGGCCCAGGGGGCAGGGCCCAAACTCACCCAGCCCCACTGAAGAGGCTCCTCATGAGGCCGGAGGAACATCACCCGGCTATTGTTTTATTGTTTATCTACTATTATATATTCAGGAAGCAAGAACAAATGTTTTGTATTTTTATTGCCTTGGATGTGGTGTCTGCATAATAAACCTCACATTGGTAAACCAATGTGTTCTGGTCTGGAAGAATTATATGTTTAAATTAATCACATCTTACTCCATCTCACTTTAGTGTCTATTCTTTCAGCCAAGCCACAGAGAAAGTGTACCCTAACTCTTGTGGAGGTGACTAGAGGTTGAAAACTGGCAGAAACCATACCCTCCAACATAATTTTACTATTTATACCCCACAAAAAACCTTCAGCTCTTTGTTCTGGAAAGTGGTGGTTATTGGTTTTTAGTCTGCTTCAAGGTAGGATTGGTTCCAGCTGAATCCTCATCCAACCCATTTTTACCAAGTGACCTCTGAGGTGCCAGAGCACTTAGAGGAACACCCTCCAAAGGTCTCTAAGAATGCTGCAGTGTTTTGCAGACAAGTACAGATTCAAAAAATAATTGAGAAAGGTGTGCAAAATAGGCCTGGGGTGTGTGATGGATGAGCCCCAATGCATTTCAAGCCAGAATAAGCCCTAAATGAGGGGGGAGGGATTTGGTTCACAACAAACCTCTTATGAAGTAATTTGTTGTTCAGTCGTGTCTGACTCTTCGTGACCCCCTGGACCAGAGCACGCCAGGCACTCCTGTCTTCCACTGCCTCCCGCAGCTTGGTCAAACTCATGTTGGTAGCTTCAGGAACCTTTGGCTCCCCCCACCACCTCACTCCGTTCCTTTTGCTGCAGCGCCATCAGTGAGCCGCAGGATCCCGGGACACCCCAATGCTCCTCTTGGGGTTTTGGGGGTAGGCGTATCACTCTCGCACTCTTCCCCTTCACTCCACAAAGCCGAATCTGACATAGCTGTCAGATTTGTGGTCTGCCTGCCATGTTGCAGAGACCTGGAAGTGGGAGGTTTTTTAATGTTTAAAGGTAAAGGGACCCCTGACCATTAGGTCCAGTCATGGCCGATTCTGGGGTTGTGACACTCATCTTGCTTTATTGGCCGAGGGAGCCGGCGTACAGCTTCCAGGTCATGTGGCCAGCATGACGAAGCTGCTTCTGGCAAACCAGAGCAGAGCATGGAAACGCCGTTTACCTTCCCTCCGGAGTGGTACCTATTTATCTACTTGCACTTTGACGTGCTTTCGAACTGCTAGGTTGGCAGGAGCTGGGACCAAGCAACAGGAGCTCACCCCATCGCGGGGATTCGAACTGCCAACCTTCTCCCTATTTGGAGAAATGATGGAGGGTATGCATTATGATAACACCCATTGGCACATGTATATAATTTATATAAAATAATCATTTATATAAAATACATTTATATAAAATAAATGTATCCCTTTCATCTTGTTCTTGTGCTTGGCTTTGGGTTCTGAGGGGCATCTTCTTCTTTTCTGGTGTGTGTGTGAGATTCAGCATGGGATTGGCATGCAGGTGGTGAGTCCTTCCAGGTGCCTCAGTGGTCCTGGAAAAAAGACTCTCCTGGAAGCAGAGTCCCTGCTCCCTCCCTTCTGTTTTAGCTGGATGACGTAGGTGTTGTCCCTTCCTCTTGTGCCACACCCTCCCAGGGAAAAGTAAATTGTAGCTGACATGCAGCTGGAGTATTCTGTCAAAGGCAGCTGGTGACCTTGAGTGAACAGCACCTCAGGCAGGTAAGTGCTCACCTGAGAGAAGAGAATGGGAGAGGGGTAGAAAGGCCCTCAAGGAGGGAGAGAAGAAATACCTGGAGCACTGAATGAGATTTCCTTGAAATTGATGATGGCAAAGGTGTTTCACAGAGCAGACTTGTATTTATTTAACCATTTGCTTGGTCACCAAAGGTGACCAGGAGATGTATGCAGGTGAGTGAGCTGGGGGCTGCTGGGGGCTGAGCCCTCTGTCTCTCATATGGCAGCCCCTTGTGTTTTTATACTGTCTCTGGAGGAGACCTAGTCTAAGGTTGCCATATTTCAAACAGTGAAAATCAGGACACAAAAGTTGCTGAAGTGGCTTTGGGGGGCGGCAGTTGTTGAATTTTTGGGGGCGGGGGCAGCTGCTGAATTTTTGTTGAGGGGAAGTTGTTTGTTGAGCTTTTTAAATATTTATTAAGGTTTTTTAAAGTAATACAGTAAAAAATAAAAAATAGAAAAGAAAAATACAAAATAAAGACAGTTTTTTAAAAAAGACACATATTTTCTATCACTTATTTTCATTTAACTTATTTCCCAGACCTCCTCATACCTCCCTTTTTTATATTCCACTTCAAATTATTGGTTCAGCAAATCCTTACCATTAAATTTTAACCCGTTTATAACCCTTTTTTTTCATATTCTCTTAAAGCATTACAGCTGGAAACCCCTTAATTACTATCCAACATCATTCTATCCTTCATTAATTTTACAATATTTCTGTAGATAATCTTTAAATTTCTTCCAATCTTCTTCCACCGACTCTTCTCCCTGGTCTTGGATTCTGCCGGTCATTCCTGCCGTTTAAGGTTAAAGTCTAAGGTTGCCATATTTCAAACAGTGAAAATCAGGACACAAAAGTTGCTGAAGTATGGGGAAGTCCCGGAAAAGAGGTTCATGAAAAAATGTTATGAAATTATACGTGTTTGTATGTCTTTTTAGGTGTTTGTTTGTCTTTAAAAAATTTTGTAAAACCAATAAAAATTTTATAAAAAAAAAAACAAAAGTTGCTGAAGTGGCTTCGGGGGGCGGCAGTTGTTGAATTTTTGGGGGCGGGGCAGCTGCTGAATTTTTGTTGAGGGGAAGTTGTTTGTTGAGCTTTTTGGCAAAATTGCAAAAAAGAAAGAAAAAAGACGTGGAACCACCCGAAACAAGCGCAGGTGTGTCTGGACCATTTCTGCATATTCAGCAGAAAGCTGTTGCTTCTTCTGGTGGAGAAGCAGAACAGGCAAGTCAGCTCAATCGGTACTGGAGCCAAGACTGAAGTCTCGAGAAGGGCAATAATAATAATAATTTATTTCTACCCCGCCTATCTGGCTGGGCTTCCCCAGCCACTCTGAGCGGCTTCCAACAGAAGGTTAAAAATATATTAAAATATCTGTCATTAAAAACGTTCCTAAACAGGGCTGCCTTCATGAGGCCAGAATAACATCGCCCGGCTGTGAGGCGTGAAGGTCGCTCCCTGCAAGGCCCTGTCCACCTGGCCTAGGGGGTGAGGCTGAGACTCACCAGCCCTACTGAAGAGGATCCTCATGAGGCCGGAGGAACATCGCCCAGCTACTGTTTTATTGTTTATCCACTATTATTTGCTCTTTCCACCGCACAGCATCAATAAAACACAATGTAAAGTTTTGGAGTGTTGATATACAAGGTTAAAGTCCACACAATCACTTTGTTCCCACATGAAATTGCGCTTCTATTGTCTAACCCAGAGGAAATGATGCCTGAGGTTTGGGGAGAATTAGACTAATGAAGCAAAAACTGATTGGCAACTAGGGGGAATCGAAATCTCTCATGCCTTGGATGCATCAACCACAGTGAAGATGTCAATTCTTGCAAGGTTTCTTCCTTTTTATTCCACGTTTTACCAATTGTGATTGCTCCTTAGTGACAGGGTCCAATTCAGAAGTACCCTCAAGCTGTAGACCTGCTCCTTCCAGCAGTTTATAAAAATTATGCATAGCATAGAGAAAGCAGATTGACAAAGCCTTTTCTCCCTCTAATAACTCTTGAACTTGTGGACTTTCAGTGAAGCTGAATGTTGGAAGATTTAGGACAGATGAAAGAAAGTACTTCTTCACTTCAAACTATGGAACTCTCACCCCATTATGAGGCAGGACTCGTAATTGCTTCATTTTTCATTAATGGTATTCTGAGGCCAAATATAGCCTATGTAGCCTGCCAATGAGAACAAGTACAGGAGGTTGTTGACATTTCTTCCAGCAATCTTAATTCCAGTTTTGGATTCATCCAGTCCAGCCTTTCGCATGATGAAATCTTCATATAAATTAAATAAGCAGGGAGACAATATACAGCCTTGTCGTACTCCTTTCCCAATTTGGAGCTCATCAGTTGTTCCATATCCAGTTCTACCTGTAGCTTCTTCTCCCACATAGAGATTTCACAGGAGACAGATAATTTATCAGTAATTAAATAATTCCACCCAACATGTATAAAGTCTGCCATTTTAGCATCACATGTACAACGTGTAAGCTATTCCTGTTTCAGATGAATAACGTAGCGCTCTAAAGATATTGAGATTTAGACTACCTGTATTGCTCAATTTGCCTCCTGCGCCTCATGAATTTTTGTTTATGCTGCTGCTCTTTCAGTGCATTCCAAATTTTATGGCCTAATTTGGAAATACAGGGAGGAATTCCATGTAGCACAATGGCAATTGTTCCATCAGTGCAAGGTCTTCAGCTTACCAGACACCCTGGCACACACCCAGCTGGGCACTTTACCCAGAGTTTGTGTTTCCTTTTGGAAGTGAGGCACAGTGGAGACGGTGTGGTCTTTATATGGTTAATTGACACATACATATATACAACCTGAGCCTATGATTGAGAGGGCCGGAGCATGATCACCTCAATAAGTTATTGTTTCTCCCGTAGCCACAGCTTGTGGATCCAAGCAGAAATCAAACATCATGCTCTGCCTCTGTGCCTTTCCAGCCTGCAGCTTTTCCTCTAGTTCACACCACAGTCCCCAAAACGTTAACTTTGTCTTTCTAGCTGGGGGAGGGGCCCCACCCATTTGCTGTCTCAGACACAGCCCCTTCCCTTACTTTTCCTTTAATGGCTCATCACCCAGGTGATTACCTCATTAGGAAGCTGGTCTGGCTTATATTTTAACACTTACTGGATCCAGGAGTTCAGGAGTCCGGGACCCACAAACTCATATAACACTTTATTCGGATTCCAGTGGATCTGTAAATAGATGGGTTGAGTGAATAATGCCAATCCCTGAGAGTGTATATTTTCCTTCCAGAAACAGATTGCAAGGGCAAGAAGGCAGGTGTTATGAGCAGGTCTTGAGTGTGTTGGCAGTTGGCAGACTGATTATCTGTGCGCCCAGCCTGATTCCCAAAGCTCCCCTTGTGTGCACGCACAAACACAAACACAAACACACACACACACATAGAGAGAGAGAGAGAACAGAAGTCACCTCCCTTTCACTGGGCTTCTCTTTTTCAGGTTGCCGTTGGAAACAGGATAGAGCTGGCCAGGATCTCTCCCCCGCCAACATACAGTCTGCAAGTGCCCTCCTCCTGCCCACCAAACGTATGGAAGGTGCCAGGAAGATGTTCATGACTCAGCTGCAGAATTTGCCCACTGTGGTGCTCTTCATTTCCTGCTCTGCTTTTCTTTTCCTACTTGTTGCGAAGAACGAATGGGAGTCTCTTGACACGCTTTCCTCACCACACGACATCAAGGTCAAGGGCAGCCCAGATTCTGCAGACAATCGTAAGAGTGCCATGGTATTTGAATGGGAATCTGCAGTGGAGAGGACAACGGAGACCAAGCCCTCTGGTCTGATTTCACCACCACAACCAGTGGCCAAGCGGCATCCCTTGGAGGTTGTCTATTCCACTGATTATAAGTTCCTTCTCAACGAGCCAAAGAAATGCCGGGAGGGGAGCCCTTTCTTGATCCTGCTGGTGATAACTGAGCCCCAGGATTTTGCCACAAGGCAGGCCATCCGGCAGACGTGGGGCAACGAGAGCTCAGTGCCTGGGGTTTCCATTCTTCGTCTCTTTCTGACGGGTGTCCACCCAAAATATGCATATCTGCTCCAGGCACTTTTGGAAGCGGAGAGTTCCATCCACGAAGACATTATTCAGCAGGATTTCCTGGATACCTACAACAACCTTACCCTGAAGACTCTGATGGGCATGGAGTGGATAAGCAAGTTCTGCCCCAATGCCACCTACGTGGTGAAGGCAGACAGTGACATCTTTCTCAATGTGAACTACATGGTGTCCCAGCTGCTGCAGCCTCACCTACCACCCAAGAAGAACTACATGACAGGGTACATCTGTAGGAATTTAAAGCCAGTACGTAACAAGGCCTATAAGTGGTATGTGCCATGGGAGGTGTACCCCAATGAGACCTACCCACCCTACTGCGCAGGCCCAGGGTATGTGTTCTCTGGGGATCTGGCCAAGAAGATCTACCAGGTAGCAAAGACCATCAGGGTCATTAACATGGAAGATGCCTTCATGGGAATCTGCCTGTATGAGCTGGGCATCAGTGTGACAAACAGCCCCTCGGGTCTCTTCAAGATGTTCAATTTCAAATATGAGAAGTGCAAGTTTTCCAAGGTGGTGGTGGTGCATCCTCTGGTGGTGCCAGAGGAGCTGCTGCAGATTTGGCCTGACTTTCGGGACCAGAACCAGACTTGCAAGGACCTGCCTCTTTGGGTTGTTGCCAGTTGTGCAAAAGACGTATTTGTCATCTTCTGTTGCTTTTTCATATATATAAATATATATGCACACTCTGTTTTCAAAGAGCTTCTCCCAAGACACAACACAGCATTATTTATACATGAATCACCATAAAGAAGTTAACCCAGCCATTCCCTGTTCTCTTTGAAGGATGAGATAAGGTTGAAAAGGTGAATCCTCAACCCGGGAAGAGCATTCAGAAGACGCACCGTATTTTACACTCTATAAGACGCACCAGACCATAAGACGCACCTAGTTTTTGGAGGAGGAAGAACTGGGAATGCCCAGACACCCCCCCAACCCTAAAACACCTGCACCCCGCAAAACAAATAAAAAACATTAGAAAGCAGGCAGCACATATCAGCCAACCCTCCCCTAAGCCAAAAGAGCCTAGTTCATCATTAAAAATTGATAGTGGCAGGGGGGTCTTGATGGGCCTTGTAGTGCCCTTGGAGCTATGCTGGGGATCCCAAGAACAGACTTGATTTTTTTACTGAACGCCTTTTTCACTTGTCTTATAATTTTGGCCAGAGACTTAAATGCCTGCGTAAGAAAAACCCCGTTGTTCCCTATTTAATTCATATAATCTATGTCTTTTGTTTTATTTTATTTTTTATTATAAAATTTTTATTAGGGTTTTCACATATTTTTAAGACAAACACAAAAACATAAACAACTACAAACAGACACAACACACAAATAACAAGTATAATTTTAGATCCTTAATTTCTTAACCACTTTCCCAGACTTCCCCTCACCTCCCCTTCTTGCATCCCAATTCCAATAATTAACTCAGCAAGTTCTTATCCCCAATTTAAACCTTATTAAAATTTTACTTAATTCATCTTAATTAACCAATTTTAACTTCTAGACCTCATTTTAAACCTCAATACTCAAACATTTACCCCTTTTTCTAAGGTTGACCCAGATTCCCTTTCACGAATTTCCCAATTTTTATAATAATTACAAAACAAATTAACAAATAAAAGCATATAATTATATCCCCTTTGGATTCCAAAACTTTCACCCCCCCTTCCCCGGTTTCGATCCCCAAAAGTTATCCTTCAGTCTATCACTTATCAGCCTGGATCTCTCACGTCCGAGGCCCTTAAGTCTCTCACAATCCCTCTCAGCCGGTTTTGTTGACAGTCTTTTATGTTGGACATCAAGTCTCGGAGCAGCTCTGACCCAATAGGATCTATGTTTCTTCCAACCAGACCTCCATATTCAAAGAAGGAGCCCAAATCCTGTTTCTTACTCTTTTTAAGTCCAAATGTCCCAAATGTCCCATAAGCTCCAATTTTCGCCTTAATCGAATTTGTAATCCATAGGTCTTCCGAACTCCCCATAGGGAGAAGTCCCCAATCTTCATTCTCCATTTCAAACCAAATTCTCATCACCCAAACCCTGCTTTCCTCATACCCCATCTTTACAGGCCTCTGGTTGTCCCTTTTCGCCTGCAGCATTTCAGCTCCTCCTTCCCACTCCTCTGAAACAACGCATGTTTCTTCTTTTTCAGCTGCAAACTTTTCTTGAGTCAAATCCTTAACAACATCAGCAAATTTGTTTACTTTAAAGTTCAAGGTTGTAACGTTTGTGGCCATAACTTCACTCTGCTTCTGCAGCTTTCCCAGGAGAGAAAACATTCTATCCAACTCTGCCTGTATTTTTCCATCTGCAGCCATTGTAATATCTCAGAACCCCCTCTAGAGGGATTCTGGTTACTTAGTATTCTTTCTCCAACAATCAGGTTATTTTGTTTTTATTTCTTCTTTGTTTTCAAGAGCTTAAAGTCCAATATAACAAAAATAACTGGAAAAAGTGACAAAAAACAAAATTTTCTGACTTTGACAGCTCATTTGACAGCTGTCAAACTCTTTATATATCCTCTACAGGCTCTCTCACGGATCGCTCCCTGATCCCGGGGGGTTGCACTTCGGCTTCACCGATCAATTCTAATCCTCCAGCAGAAAATTTATATAGCCAAGTCGTGAAATTAAAAATTTTTGTCTCAAAGAGAGAAAAGTAGTCTCCCGACCTTAGTTCTCCAATTCTTGCTTTAAATTATCTGCAAGGGGGGGGAGGCGGACTTCCTTTTGACACCTCCCCCGATCGTACCTGTCAGAGCTGCTTCCAGATGCTCGCTCACAGAGGATCACGCTAGCCAGCGGTCACTTTGTAAAAGTCTTTATTGAGTTACAGTTTCCATTCTCAAGCTGCTGCGCGCAGCTCTACGTCTTATGGGTTAGACCGGCGAAGCTCCGTCTGAGTCTCCGCCCCCTGTGCACCAGCTTACTAACCTAGCTTTACTCCACCTTTTCCGCCTGACCGTTCTTCTCTGGGTCCCTCTGCCCCCCCCGTGGTCTCTTCCTTCCGGGACTCTTCTGACGCGGACCCCCCGGACCCTCCTGTCTCCTTGCGCCGGGCTTTAGGACCTGGCTCCCTTTCCGGGCTGCTTACTGCGCCACCTTCCTGTGCATTTGAACTTGGCGCGCGCGCCCAACCTTCCACTTTCCGCCTGACCGTTTCTTCGCTCCCCGATGGAGGTGTGGCCACTCCTGACTCGTGCCCTCCCTCCTGTTGCGAGCTGCCAGCACTCGATACCTGGCGCCCTTCTTCTCCCCTGCTCTCTGTTGGTGACGCTGGTCCCGATTTCCAACTGCTCCCCTCTGAGCCCCCTCTGGACCCTTCTCCCTGGGGTGTCCCCCTAGGCTCCCCCCTTGCTCTGGCCACTGGTGCTCCTTTCTGTGAATCTTCTGATTCACTGGAAAGACTCGGAGATCTCGGGTCGTCGTCATCACTCATCTTTTCTTCTGCCTCCTCCCCCTCGCTCTCTGTTTCCTCCCTTGCCCTCGCCTCTGCTCCTGAACCCCTGACATCCATCTCCCCCTCGAAGCCCCCCCTTCCCCCCTCCCCTCCTTCCGGTGCGGGAGCTGGGTGCTGCCGTGTCATGGGGACGAATGTCGGATACAGTTCGCTTCCCGTGGCGGGCCTCCAACTGAAGACTCCCGGTTCTTCCTCCCTGCTCTCGTCGACAACGGTCATCTCCGCTTCCATCTCTGTGCCGCCGTGCTCGAAGCCCAGGTCGTCCCCGAACACGTCCATGTCCGTCTCTCCCTCGTTTCCTTCTGGGGACGTTGCTCGTCCTGAACCCTCCAGCCACTTCCTGCGCCACTGCTCCTCTGGTCTATCGTCCCACCAATACGAGGGTTCTGAGGCAGATCCCGAGGGTGACCCCTCCGGGGAACGGGTGTCTCGTGTCGGTTCCTCGTCCGAGTCGAACCCCTGGAACGTGCTGGCTGAAAGCGTGGGTGTGAAAAGCCAGTTGTCGAAAAAGTCTGCTGGCATGGGCCTGTGTGGGAAGAGGGCATGAAACTCGTCTTTGAGCAGAGGTTCCTCTAAAGCATAGCCCGGCACCCAGCTGTTGGCACTGGCCGGGGCGCCCTCTCTGGCGAGAAGGTATTCTACCCCCTCTTCTCCCCATCTGGAGTCTAAAATCTCTGTGACTTCGTTGATGGGCTCCTCCTGTGCCACTCCACCTTGCTCGGTTCCCTCTCGGAGCGGACTCGGTGCCGTTCCTGGTTCCTGAAATCTGTGAGGTGCCTTGTAGGGAGTGAGCACCGATCTGTGGAACACCGGATGCATCTTGGAGCCCTCCGGAAGCGCCAGCCTGAAAGCCACCGGGTTGACTTGCTCTTCGACTTGGTAGGGCCCCAGTTGTTTATGCCCTAGTTTCTTCTTCGCTAACGACCTGGCCGGCACTGCGTGGGCTGCTAACCAGACCCAGTCTCCCACATGGATCTCTTCGCCAACCCTCCTGTGTTTGTCCGCTTGTACCTTGTATGCGTGTTTAGCCAGCTCCAGGTGCCGCCGAAGCTGATCGTGGACCTCCTGCAACTCCGACGCGAACGCATCCGCTGTCTGCGGCTCCCCCTCCCCCATTCTTTCCAGTCCCGGGAAAGTTCTGGGGTGCCTCCCGTTGTTGGCGAAGAACGGCGTCACCCCCGTGGATACGTGCTTCGTGTTGTTGTAGGCGAACTCGGCGAGAGGCAGGTAATCCACCCACGTCGCCGGCTGTTGATTAGCATAACATCTCAGGTACTGCTGCATGATGGCATTGACCCGCTCCGCTTGCCCGTTGGTCTGCGGGTGTCTAGCCGAAGCCAGGTTGATCTTGACGTTCAGGAAGCCCATCAGCTTCTGCCAGAAGTTCGAGATGAACTGCCGCCCCCGGTCGGACAGTATAGACCGCGGCAGACCGTGAACCTTGAACACGTGATCTATGAACAGTTTGGCGGTTTGTTCCGCCGTGGCCACCTTCGCACACGGGATGAAATGTGCCATCTTGGAGAACAAGTCCACCACCACCAGCACTGCCGTCTTGCCCCTCGAGCTGGGCAGATCCGTGACAAAGTCCAGAGCCACTCTCTCCCACGGTTCGAACGGGGTGTGCAGCGGTTCCAGCAGTCCCGCCGGCGGTCTGTGTACTGGTTTGGCCCTCTGGCAGGTGTCGCACCTCGCCACGTAGTCCGCGACCTCCCCTCTCATTCTGGGCCACCAGAAGTCCCTGGCGACTAATTCCATCGTCTTCTCTGTGCCAAAGTGCCCGGCAGTGGGCGCGTCGTGCAACTGCTGCAGTACCTTGGCGCGAAGATCGTCCCCCGGCACGTAGATGGCCCCTTTACGGAGGAGTAATCCATCGCGAACCTGGAACTCGCCGGTCGCCGCCGTGCCCCTTTGCGCCTCTGCCAGCTTGGCTCGCGCGAAGGGATCATCCTGCAACGCTCTCCTCACCGCATCCAGGTCAACTGTAGCCGAAGCGCACGCCCACACCGTCGGTGCGAAGATGTGCATGGCAGCCGCTGGCGTCGCCTCCTCCAGATACTGTGGTTTACGGGATAGGGCATCCGCCATGACGTTGGTGTCTCCCGGGACATACTCAATTCGGAAGTCGAAGTTTGCAAAGAACTCGGCCCAACGTATCTGCCTCTGGTTCAGGAACTGCGCCGTGCGCCAGTGCTCCAGATTCTTGTGGTCCGTGCAGACCTGCACCGTGTGCTTGGCGCCGATCAGGAAGTGCCTCCACGCCTTGAATGCAGCATGAATGGCGAGCAACTCCCTGTCCCAGATGGTGTAGTTCTGTTCAGACTTGCTGAGCTTCCTGGAGTAAAACGCTCCCGGCCTCCAAGCTCCCTGCGGGTCTTGCTGCAACAGGACTGCTCCCACGGCTCTGTCTGACGCATCCGCCTCCACCCTCATCGGCCTGCTGGGGTTGACATGGAGTAGCTGCTCTTCCGACGCGAAGAGACGCTTGAGTGCCTGAAAGGACTGCTCCGCCTGTTCCGTCCAGATGAACTTCTTTTTCTTGGAACTGAGCGTGTCCGTGATGGCCGCTGTTTGCATAGCGAACCCCTTGATAAACTTGCGATAGAAGTTCGCAAAGCCGACAAACCGCTGGACTTCCTTCCGGTTGCGCGGGCTCTTCCAGTCCAACACTGCACGAACCTTGGCGCTGTCCATGGCGAGCCCCTTGTCTGACAACCTGTAGCCCAGGAAATCCACCTCCGTCACATCGAACTGGCACTTTTCCAGCTTGGCGTAAAGCCTATGCTGCTGTAGCCTGCTCAGCACTTCCTTGACGTGTCTGTCGTGATCCTGCTGCGATTCAGAAAATATCAGGATGTCATCCAAGAAGCAGACACACGTCTTGTAGAGGAGCCCCGCCAGCACGTGATGCATGAAAGCTTGAAAACAGTGGGAACCATTTTGCAATCCAAAAGGCATAACTCTGTATTCGTAGGTGCCCAGGGGCGTGAACATGGCTGTCTTCCACTCATCACCTTCCCGCATGCGAATGAGGTTGTACGCCCCACGCAGGTCCAACTTGGTGAACACGCGGCCCTTGCGTACCGTCGCGAGGAGGTCGTCGATCCTGGGCATGGGGAAGTCCGATGGCTTGGTCACACTGTTCAAGATCCGATAGCCCACCACAAGTCTTTTTTGGGGCGTGTCCTTCTTCTTAACAAAGAATACAGGACTGCCCCCCGCTGCCTTGGACTCTCGGATGAAACCGCGCTCCAAATTATGATCTATGAACTCTTTGAGTTCCTGTAGCTCGTCCTCAGACATGGAATACAGCTTCCCTTTGGGCAGCGCCGCCCCTGGCAGCAGGTCAATCTTGCAGTCATATGACCTGTGGGGGGGGTAGCTTGTCCACCTCCTTCTCGCAGAAGACCTCTAAAAATCCCGCGTATTTGTGGGGGATTGCTTGCAGCGTCCCCAGCTGCAGCTGCGCTTCCTCCTCCTCTCCCTCCTGCCGGGGCAGAATGCAGTGTTCAGCGCAATACGATGAGCCGAAGACCAGCTGCCGCTGGTACCAAGCCAACATCGGACTGTGTCTGTCCAGCCAACTCATGCCCAAGACAATAGGCGTGTCCGACAGTCTGGTGACATTAAAACTGATGACTTCCCTGTGATTTCCAAGTCGCATCACCATTGGTGGCGTTTGCTGCACCACCTGCCCCCCTAGCAGCTCCCTGCCATCCACCGTGACGACCTGCAGGGGCAGCGTGGCAGGCAGCAGCTGTATAGCGTGTTTATCTACAAAGTCTTGCCCTATAAAGTCCGCATTGCTTCCTGAGTCAACGGTGATTGGCACGTCTAGAGTGAGGCCATTGGGTAGCTGAAGCGATGCAGTGAGCTGCACTACTGGTTTGGGCGGGAGGGGGTCTGTGGGCTGCAAAATCTCTGGGGACTGCTTCACTGACTCGTCTGGCTGGGCCCCAGTGCCTCTGTCTCCAGCCAGACTCCGTCGTTTCCCTGCTGTGGTTCTCCTTGCTGCGTTGCTGCAGTCACCATTGCTGAGGCTGCAGTGTGCTTGTGGATCCTCTGGGGACACTCTTTCGCCATGTGCTGCGGACTTTCGCAGATGTAACACTTCCTGTTCCCTCTAGGAGGCTTCGCTTTCACTGCTCCTGGTGCTATGGCTCTGGTTGCTGACTGAGCCCTGGCACCGCACACCTCCATAGGTTCCGCTCCCCCTCCTGGCGGAGGCGTGGATTGCGCACGCGCAGTTTCCCTGGGAACAAAGGAGAACCCTCTCGCTGGTTCGCGCCCTCCACGCCCTTCGTCCCTGCTCCATGGACGTTCCTCCAGCCGCACCCCAACCGTCAGCGCCCTCTGAACGACCTCCTGCGTGCTCCTGGGTCTCTCCCCCCTTGCAATTTTGTCTTTAACCGCGCTGTTCAATCCTTCCCAAAATAGGTCTCTGACTGGGGCTGAATCTCTGTCCCATTCCAGGGCACTGACCAATGCAAAAAAGCGGGCATGGTACTGGCGTACACTGGCCCTCCCCTGCTTCAGTCCATGTACCTCCTTCCGGGCAAGATCCACGTCTATGCTAGATAAAAAGCAGCCATCCATCGCTTTAATAAAGGCATCCGCGGTTTGGAGCGCCGGATCCTTATCTCTCCACAAATTGCGCAGCCATGCTTTAGCATCTCCATGCAATTGGGACATGATAAATCCCACCTTCTCTTGCTCATCTCTAAAGTCTTTGTTCAGCAGTTGCAGTGCACACTGTACATCTGCTCTAAAGTTGGGGTACAGTTGTAAATTCCCATCGAAGTGAGAGACTAGACCGCCTGTTCTTCTCCCCAACCCAATCCCCTCCGGTTTGGGTGTCAGTTGCCCTTGCTTCGTAAGCACTTCCAACCTGACCTGGTGATCCCTGTAGGCGGCAGCTGCGTCCTCCTCTCTCTTCCTGGATGCAAGTATCTCGGCATTCAGTCGTGTCACTGCTTCTCTGAGTTCCCCTATCTGCTGTTCGGCCGTCATCTTGTCTGCCGTTCGTGAGCTCGGTAGTAGGCACCCGCCTTCTCTCCTGTCCGCGAGGCTGTAGATGCCCACAACTGGAGACGGAGCTTACTGTCAGAGCTGCTTCCAGATGCTCGCTCACAGAGGATCACGCTAGCCAGCGGTCACTTTGTAAAAGTCTTTATTGAGTTACAGTTTCCATTCTCAAGCTGCTGCGCGCAGCTCTACGTCTTATGGGTTAGACCGGCGAAGCTCCGTCTGAGTCTCCGCCCCCTGTGCACCAGCTTACTAACCTAGCTTTACTCCACCTTTTCCGCCTGACCGTTCTTCTCTGGGTCCCTCTGCCCCCCCCCGTGGTCTCTTCCTTCCGGGACTCTTCTGACGCGGACCCCCCGGACCCTCCTGTCTCCTTGCGCCGGGCTTTAGGACCTGGCTCCCTTTCCGGGCTGCTTACTGCGCCACCTTCCTGTGCATTTGAACTTGGCGCGCGCGCCCAACCTTCCACTTTCCGCCTGACCGTTTCTTCGCTCCCCGATGGAGGTGTGGCCACTCCTGACTCGTGCCCTCCCTCCTGTTGCGAGCTGCCAGCGCTCGATACCTGGCGCCCTTCTTCTCCCCTGCTCTCTGTTGGTGACGCTGGTCCCGATTTCCAACTGCTCCCCTCTGAGCCCCCTCTGGACCCTTCTCCCTGGGGTGTCCCCCTAGGCTCCCCCCTTGCTCTGGCCACTGGTGCTCCTTTCTGTGAATCTTCTGATTCACTGGAAAGACTCGGAGATCTCGGGTCGTCATCATCACTCATCTTTTCTTCTGCCTCCTCCCCCTCGCTCTCTGTTTCCTCCCTTGCCCTCGCCTCTGCTCCTGAACCCCTGACAGTACCGAATTCAAATAAAAAGAAATTTTTAACTCCGATTTCCGTATTACTCACGGGTTGTTACTTTTATAATCCAAATGATCAAGGAAAGAAGTCAGCGCTCTCCAGCCATGGCTTGCGGCTTCACTCCGTGGAAGAAGTGGTCTACTCACAGCACCACGCCGCTCTCCGTCCCCCGCTCCGAAGCCTTTAAAAAGGCTTCTTCGCGGGTCGGAGGTGGCGCAAATGGTGCCCGCCGAGTCACCAAGTCACAGGCTTCAGCGCCTGTGGTTTCTGAGGGTCCCCGCGTCGCCACGGCGGCAGGACCCCTCCTCCACAGAGCCGATTCCCTCCGGAGCTCGGAGGGAATCTGCCATTAGCCAATTGCGCTAAGCCGGAAGTCGTCTTTTGTTTTATTATGATTTTATTAAACTGATTTATTTATATATCTGTATCTCTTTTTTTTAGTATTGTTTGTGTTTCTTAATTGTAAGTTGCTTTGCAGGCTGCTAAGTGGGAGAAAATTAGTGTCTAAAATAATGCTGTGGTTACGATGATACAATCTGAGAAGTGTTTTATTAGCTCTTAATATATAAGAAAGCTACTTGCCAGGTTTCTCGTGTACCCTGAGGCCACCCCAGAATAGACTCCGGGTGGGAATATGTTTCTGGTCGCGGATATAATGAAATTGTCAGTCTCCAACAACTTACTGAAACTTCTTCCTGAAACTTTCACTTACTGAAACTTCTTTCGGCTTCTGCCCAAATATACTCTGGTTGGCCTGTGTTATTTTCTCCTACCAATAGGGAACCCGCTTAAGGACTCTGGTGTTGCCCCAAAACCCAGTAACACACATTGCTGATTTTTGTTAATAAGAACCCAAATGAACCTTTTGGGAGGAAAATTCTGAGAAAGCTCATCAGAAACAGCTGTGAACTGCATTTACAGCATGCCATGGCAGCGTGGGTGTGAAGTAGACCTCTAACATATATTTTGGGCCTGTAAAGTGGCAGCCCTGTCTTCTACTGTGCCGCTGGGATCAATTTCACCAGCCTTTCACTGATGGTTCCTCCATGCAGCCTATTATGCACAAGGAACTCGGGGGTTGGTTGTTCTTGAGAAAGCATGTCTCATAGGCAAGCACAAATCTCTCTGTATCTCAAGCTTCAGGTCCTCATTTAACTGCACAATCTCTCTCCGTTCTGCAGAACAGCACATCTCACGAGAGCTGGACAGGAGGCACCTACATACATCTATATGAGCTACAATTTAGCATCACTTCCCCCCACTCATGGTAATGGGTTTGCAGTCTGGGCTGGGAATCCTTGCACCTTGAGGCTCCAGAAAAGTGCACTCTTTCTCTTCTGACAGATGCTTGTGTTATAGGCAAAAAAACTGCTCCCTTTCCCTTATGAGGTATTCCAGAGCCTGTATAGAGTCCTTAAGCAGGTTCCCTATTGGTAGGAGAAAATAACACAGGCCAACCAGAGTATATTGAGAAGCAAAGCGGCTAGTAAGCCTGATCTTTATTCAAGAAACGGTTGCAACAGAGTCCTCACTCACCACACACAGGAGGGAGGAGAACTCTGAACCATGGTGTGCAAGTCCCTCTAAAAACTTTGAAATTGCCCACCCTGTAGCCCAAGACCACCCCCCAAAACATTATATATACATCACAGAAGGAGGCGCTCTCCAAAGAAATTTGGAAGTGTTGCTTCTCTCCTGCCTGCCGGGGTACCTGATAATGCCTTACCTGAAACTGTTCTTAACCTGAAGCACCACTTTAGCATTCTGAAATAAAAAAATTAAGGTCTTATATATATAATAAATGTTCATAAATGTAGCAACCAAGCACGTACATAGATATGTGGACCTCATGTCTGGAGCAGCACAGGAAGAAATCCTGAAACCATTTTGACTCCCAAACTGACCAAATGTTTTCTCTGCAAGGAGGGAAGGGGTGAGGGAACCTTCCCATTGTCTCAGGAATTGGGTAATCACCATCTCAACGGAATGGCCAGACTACCAGGAAAGGCAATCAGATAAGGCATTCTCAGATAACCTGACAGACAGGAAAAACAACAGCATTCAAATTTCTGTTGTAGACCACCTTTTCTGTGATATAGGTATGATGTTTGTAGGGGGTGGTCTTGGGTTACACCCCTTCTGTGATGTAGGTATGATGTATGGAGGGGTAGTCTTGAGCTCCAGGGCAGGGAATTTAAAATGTCTATATAAGGGCAGGCACACCTTGATTCTGGGTCCTCCTCTTTTCCTGCATGTGAGGGGACCACCCTGTTGCAACAGTTCAATAAAGATCAGGCTTACTAGCTGCTTTGCTTCTCTGGTGGCCTCTGTTATTTTCTCCTACCAATGGAGAACCTACAAAGCAGATTTTGTTTACAAAAATTCCTGGGAGGTAAGCTGTTAAATCCCATGATCAACTCATCAATAGCGCCAAGACTGTGTGAAACAGGGAGGGGTGAAGCTCCTCCTCAATATATGTGCCTTAGTTGGCAGGGAAAGAAAAGGTTTAGGGTTTCAGCTTGGGTGACATAGACTGAAGGAAAGCTGTTTTTGTTTTGAATTAAAACAATAAAAGCACAATTTCATGTGAGAACAAAGTGATCATCTGGACTTCAACCTTTTATATCAACACTCCAAAAGTTTACATTGTGTTTTATTGCTGCTGTTAAGGGTTCAGTGGAAAGAATAAATAATAGTGGATAGCCTTATTGATTTCTTTAATTTCTATACCACTTTATATTTTTAATAAAAATCTCAAAGTGGTTTACAGCAGTGTTCCCCAACCCCCGGGCCGCGGACCGGTGGCGGTCCGTGGATCAATCGGCACCGGGCCGCCTGAGGAACTTCAAATCATTTCACTGTGGCGGGCGGCCGAGGCGCAGAGCATTGCGCCCTCTCGATTCGCTATTGTTACACTGATGCTCCTCCTGGCCAATCAGGGAGTGGGTCCTCCTGCTTCCTGATTGGCCGAAAGGCAAACCTCACGCCATTGGCCGAGGAGAAGGCGCCACCGGAGGACTCGAGGTCGGAGACGCGGGGACTGAAGAGAAGCTGCCGTGAGGTAAGTGCACGGAGGGGGGACCTCAGCACTATCAAACGGAAAGAGGAGCAGCAATGGTTTTATTAGAATGCCCTCTCATTCACCCAGGCCTATTGCACTTATTTAGGTCAACAACTCCTGGGTCGAATGTGTTTGTGCGGGTTCAGGCATAAGTGCACGGAGGGAGGGGGCGGAGGTTCTCTGCTATTGAGGAGACTCAGCACTATGGCGCGATGATCTCTGTATTGAAAGGGGAACGCTGGCATCTCTGTGTTGAAAGGGGAACGCTGGCATCTCTGTGTTGAAAGGGGAACGCTGGCATCTCTGTGTTGAAAGGGGGCACAGTCATCTTTTGTGATTTATATATATATTTCACAGTTATTTTGATACACTGGTCATATATTTAAAACACTGATCACATTTTTGCGTTGATAGTTTTTTGATTTACATTCGGATTTAGGTGACATCTGGAGCTGAGCGGTTGCAAGCAGCAGTGGAGTGAAGAGAAAGAGAAGGCATCACTCTTCTAGCTCTTCTATCTGTTCACCGGTACTCGTGTGTACTGACGTGTTATTGTGTCTGCTTTAACCCACAAATTAGCAAAAATGAGTATGAAACAGACATCGTTAGAAAGTTTCCTTGGGAAGAAAAAAAGGCCCAGTGAACAGACAGAAGAAGAGCCTTCAACATCAAAGAAACATGCAACTTTTAACAGACAATACCATGAGTCCTATTTGAAATATGGATTTATCGGGACAGGTGATTCCCACGCATCAAAACCGCTCTGCATAGTTTGCGGCGAGAAGCTCTCTAATGAGGCAATGAAACCTTCAAAACTGCTTCGCCACTTGACCGCCAAGCACCCTGGCATAAAAGACAAGCCCCTGGAGTATTTTGGAAGAAAAAAACGGGAGCACGAAGCACAGAAGATATTTATGAGGGCCACCACATCAATAAAGGAGAATGCACTGAGAGCATCATATTTGGTGGCTAACTGCATTGCTAAGGCTAAAAAGCCATTTACTATTGGTGAAGAATTGATCTTGCCCTCCACTAAAGATATTTGCCGTGAACTTCTAGGAGAGGCTGCTGTGGAAAAGATAGCACGTGTGCCTTTGTCAGCTAGCACTGTGACTAGGCGCATTGAGGAAATAGCCGAAGACATTGAGGCACAATTGTTGGAGAGGATTAATACATCACCGTGGTATGCACTCCAGGTTGACGAATCTACAGATATCGACAACAAGGCACTACTACTTGTTTATGTGCGATATCTATATCAGGAGGATGTGCATGAGGATTTGTTATGTGCACTATCTTTGCCAACCAACACCACAGGAGCAGAACTGTTCAAGTTATATATCAAAAAAACTGAAATGGTCCTTTTGTGTCAGCATATGCACAGACGGAGCTGCTGCCATGACCGGATGACTGTCTGGTTTAACTGCTCGGATTAAGGAGGTTGCACCTGAGAGTGAATCTACGCATTGTCTCATTCACAGGGAAATGCTGGCAAGACGAAAAATGTCACCGGAATTTAACAGTGTATTGATGGATGTCGTTAAAGTTATTAACCACATCAAAGCACACACACTTAACTTAACTCGCGCCTGTTTGAGCAGCTTTGTGAGGAGATGGACGCAGAGTATTTCTTATACACAGAAATAAGATGGTTATCCAGAGGAAAATCGCTAACCAGAGTATTTGAATTACGAGAGCCATTGCAAAGATTTCTCTCAGAAAAGAAGTCACCGCTGGCAGCACATTTCAGTGACAAGGTATGGGTCGCAAAACTGGCTTACCTGTGTGACATATTCAGCCTGCTCAATGAACTCAATCTGGGCCTTCAGGGGAAAATGACAACTGTTTTCAAGTTGTCAGACAAAGTCGCTGCATTTAAAGCCAAACTGGAGTTGTGGGGACGGCGCGTGAACAGAGGCATTTGGGACATGTTTCAGACATTAGCAGGGATTGTAGGCGAGACTGAGCTTGAACATTCATTCTGCCAGTTGGTGCACGATCACCTGTCTTTGCTTTTAAAAGAGTTTGAGCGCTACTTCCCAACCACAAAAGACCCACGAACTGGTAAGGAATGGATCCGCGACCCATTTGCCAACAAATCAGGCGAATCTAGCATGTCTATGCAAGAAGAAGAACAACTGCTGGAGATTGCAAATGACGGTGGCCTTAAAACTACGTTCAAGACAACAACTCTGCCGATGTTCTGGATTAAAGTCATGGCGGAATACCCTGAGATTGCCACCACAGCACTTAAATCCCTATTGCCATTTCCGACAACCTATCTGTGTGAAGCGGGGTTTTCTGCAGTGACAGCAACCAAAACAAAACAACGGAATAAACTGGACATAAGCAACACACTTCGGGTGTCATTGTCTCCTATTACCCCCAGATGGAACCGTCTCGTTGCAAAGAAACTAGCTCAGGGTTCTCATTGATTTCGCATTCTAGTGAGTTAAATAAAATAAATCACTTTATATTCATTTTTTGGTGTAGCTGTATTTTATTTTGAAGGCATGTTTAAATACAATTAAATTAAAATTATTAAAACAAAACAAGCGGGCCATGGAAAAATTATCAAACATTTACCGGTCCGCGGTGATAAAAAGGTTGGGGAGCACTGGTTTACAGCATATTAAATCAATAAAACAATAGCCGGGCGATGTTCCTCCGGCCTCATGAGGAGCCTCTTCAGTGGGGCTGGTGAGTGTGGGCCTCACCCCCTAGGCCAAGTAGAAAGGGCCTTGCAGGGAGTGACCTTCACGCCTCACAGCTGGGCAATTTTCCTCTGGCCACATGAAGGCAGCCCTCTTTAGAGAACTCTTTAATGACGGATGTTTTAATATACAGTGGGACCTCAGGTTAAGTACTTAATTCGTTCTGGAGGTTTGTACTTAACCTGAAACTGTTCTTAACCTGAAGCACCACTTTAGCCAATGGGGCCTCCTGCTGCTGCCGCACCGCTGGAGCACGATTTCTGTTCTCATCCTGAAGCAAAGTTCTTAAGCCGAGGTAATATTTCTGGGTTAGCGGAGTCTGTAACCTGAAGCATATGTAACCTGAAGCGTATGTAACCCGAGGTACCACTGTATTTTTAACCTTCTGTTGGAAGCCGCTTAGAGTGGCTGGGGAAACCCAGCCAGATGGGCGGTGTAGAAATAAATAATAATAATAATAATAATAATAATAATAATAATAATAATAATAATTACTACTACTACTACTATTATTACTATTATTATTATTAGCCTCTTCAGTATGGCTGGTGATATGGGCCCTGCCCCCTAGGCCAGGTGGAGAGGACCTTGTAGGGAGCGGCCTTCATGCCTCACAGCCGGGCGATGTTCCTCTGGCCTCATGAGGAGCCTCTTCAGTAGAACAGAGCAACAGCAGCTCACCCCTTCATGTGTATTCAAACTGCCAACCTTCTGACTGGCAAGCCCAAGAGGCTCAGTGGTTTAGACCACAGCGCAACGCACGTTCCTTTTCTAGACCTGATGGGAACCATCAGCCAGGATTGCCAGGCAAATGCCTTCTGTTGTCTCTATCCCAGAGAAGGTGCCTGCCTCAACTGTTCCTGCAGCGACCCAAAGATGGCTGTGGCATAGCTTCTCCCTGAAATACCCATGTGGACATCCATGAGCATATCTGTCACTGCACTTTTGTTTGAACTGCTGCAACTCAGCAACCTAAACAGAGGAAGATGGAAACAGTTAAGTTGTGGGCGAACATAGCAGATGACACAGCGATTTCTCCAGAGCAGCTCTTTATTTGTAAGCTGGACAGAACTGAACAGCAAACAGCTCAGCCGGCCTGCTTTTATAGGCAACCGGCTGTCAACATTGTAGCAACAACAACCCAGGGTTTCCTGCCTAAAATAACTGACGTGGACCTGAGTGAAAACTACATACACAATACTCCTGGTGGCCAGGGTGAGAACTTCAATACATAACAGAAACATTTTCTGGATTCCCTGTTTAGCATCATTATTTGCCGCTGAAGATGTTGCACGAAGCTTCTCACACATTGTGACAGACTCGAAAGTTCCTTGAGGAAAAGAAACATTGGCAGTCATGGAAGAGAAGTAAACGTGCTCCCATCTGTTTTTCAGCTCTTCCACTCTAGCCGTTAATACCACAGACCACCCTATTCATGAATTTTGTTGATCCTAAGGAGAGGTTTCTCTGATCCAAGCCATTGCTTTAGATTTTGGGGAGGAGGTTACAGAGTCAAGAGTCACACATGCAATTATTCAACACCTGGAGGGCCACAGGTTCTCCACTGAAGTTTTAGATGTTCTGTTCCACCTGTTTCTTTATAAACACGATGGAATACTGCTGTTGAGCTGTGTGCAATGTATTTATTAAAATCAAAACTATATTTACTATATTTTCAGCCATTTGCAAGGGCATACTGCCAAAAAGCAGCTTTTTTTTTTGGTTTAACTAACTAAATCACTTAGTTTGCATTTGCACCAGCTCTAGTCAGCATTACCCCTTCCCTTTTTCCAGTAAAAGAAAAGGCAAAAGTGTCAAGGTACTCAAAATGCCTGATTTTGCCACTAGGTGTTGCTATGGCACCAGAAGCTGGACTGCTCTTCTCGCCTCTTTCCCCCTTAAGGAAAATGCCATTCAACAACTCACTTCAGTTTGTCTTGGATGCCCACATTTTTTGGGAAAGTGGTGGCAAATTGATTTTTAGTGTGCTTCAAGGTAGGATTGGTTCCAGCTGAATCCTCATCCAACCCATTTTTGCCAAGTGACCTCTGAAGTGCCAGAGCACTTAGAGGAATACACCCAAAGGACTCAAAGAATGCTGCAGTGTTTTGCAGACAAGTACGGATTCAAAAAATAACTGAGAAAGGTATGCAGAATAGGCCTGGGATGTGTGATGGATGAGCCCCAATGGATTTCAAGCCAGAATAAGCCCTAAATGAGGGGCGAGGGATTTGGTTCACAACAAACTTCTTATGAAGTAATTCGTTGTTTAGTCGTGTCCGACTCTTCGTGACCCCATGGACCACAGCACGCCAGGCACTCCTGTCTTCCACTGCCTCCTGCAGTTTGGTCAAACTCATGCTGGTAGCTTTGAGAACACTGTCCAACCATCTCGTCCTCTGTCATCCCCTTCTCCTTGTGCCCTCCATCTTTCCCAACATCAGGGTCTTTTCCAGGGAGTCTTCTCTTCCCCTGAGGTGGCCAAAGTATTGGAGCCTCAGCTTCACGATCTGTCCTTCCAGTGAGCACTCAGGGCTGATTTCCTTAAGAATGGATAGCTTATGAAGTAAAGTTCCCCATTATAAGGAACTTATTCTAGCCGGAAGTTGGTTCGCTTGAATTTGTGATATCTGGGTTTGTGGACCGAATAAAATATTGTTTTATAAGTGGAATAGTTGGGGGTTACCTTGGAGCGCATATTTTGAATATATTTTTAATATAGCTGACAGACGAATAATAATAATAATAATAATAATAACAACAATGTATTATTTATATCCGCCCATCTGGCTGGGTTTCTCCAGCCACTCGGGGCCGCTTCCAACAAAACACTAAAATACAATAACCTATTTAACATTAAAAGCTTCCCTATACAGGGCTGCCTTCAGATGTCTTCTAAAAGTTTGGCAGTTATTTTTCTCTTTGGCATCTGGTGGGAGGGCGTTCCATAGGGTGGGTGCCACTACCGAGAAGGCCCTCTGCCTGGTTCCTTTTATAAGATATTTATTAAAGTTTCAAAAAAAAGTTAAAATAATAAAAGAACAAAAAAAGAAAAAAGAGAATACAAAATACAAAAAATAAAAACAATTAAAAACAAATCAATATTTCCATATCTTGTCTTTCATTCACTTGTTTCCCTGACCTCCTCACACCTCCCCTTTTTGTATTCCAGTTCAGTAAGTTAATTCAGCAAATCCTTTCCCTCTTTGTTTTTATCTTACTCCTTTGTCTTAATATGTAATAACTGTATATTCTCATCTATTAGCAGTCCATTTTTACATACTCCTTGTAACATTGCTACTAAAACCCCCTTAGCTTCATTCCGACATCATTCTAACATTCATTAATTTTACAGTATTTCTGTAAATAGTATTTAAATTTCTTCCAATCTTCTTCCACCGACTCTTCTCCCTGGTCTCGGATTCTGCCAGTCGTTTCCGCCAGTTCCATATAGTCCATCACCTTCATCTGCCATTCTTCCAGGGTGGGTAGATCTTGTGTCTTCCAGTACTTTGCAATAAGTATTCTTGCTGCTGTTGTGGCATACATAAAGAAAGTTCTATCCTTCTTTGGCACCAATTGGCCGACTATGCCCAGGAGAAAGGCCTCTGGTTTCTTCAGGAAGGTATATTTGAATACCTTTTTCATTTCATTATAGATCATCTCCCAGAAAGCCTTAATCCTTGGGCACGTCCACCAAAGGTGAAAGAATGTACCTTCAGTTTCTTTACATTTCCAACATTTATTATCAGGCAAATGACAGATTTTTGCAAGCTTGACTGGTGTCATGTACCACCTGTATATCATTTTCATAATATTCTCTCTTAAGGCATTACATGCCGTGAACTTCATACCTGTGGTTCATAACTGTTCCCAGTCAGCGAACATAATGTTATGTCCAACATCTTGTGCCCATTTAATCATAACAGATTTCACTGTTTCATCTTGAGTATTCCATTTCAACAGCAAGTTATACATTCTTGACAAATTCTTAACTTTAGAAAGAGTATTTTTAAAAATTCTTTTATTGAGAATTGTGATCAGTTATATGTGTTGGAAGCTGCCCAGAGTGACTGGGGTAACCCAGCCAGATGAGTGGGATCTTCTTCTTCTTCTTCATTTTTTAAAAAAAATAATATTTAATTAGTAGTTTTCAGAATTATAAGAAGAAAAAACAACATTAAAAAACAACACTATAATAGACAAGAAAAGAAAAAAAAGGAAAAACACAAAAACTAATACAACAATACAGCAAAAAGATAAAGAGAAAAAAGAAAACAACACAAATCCCAGATTACATATCTAAAACTTCCATTTGCTTGTTTCATTGACTTCCTCACACCTCCCTTTTTGTATTCTAGTTTAATTAGTTATTTCAGCAAATTCTTTCCATCTTTCTCGATTTTTGTTAAAAAATTTATCCTAACCTAATTTAATCTAATAATTAACTCAACCAATCCTTTCCATCTTTCCCCATATTCTATTATTCACATTACCTTAATTAATTTAACCTTATCTTACCCTAAGACACCTTAAAGCTTGAATCTTAGTTATCAAATATACATTACTCCTTATATCATTTCTGCTAAAGTCATATAGTTTCATTCCAACATTTTCCCTAATATTCATTAATTTTTAGCCAATTCCCCAAATAGAAAATTTTCTTTATAAATTTTCTTCCAATCTTCATCCAACGTCCCTTCTTCCTGGTCTCAGATTGTGTCAGTCCTTACTGTCCATTCCATCTAGTCCATCAACCTGGAAGCCTTATGTCCGAGGCCCTTAAGTCTCTTCCATGTCCCTTCTGCAATTCTTCTTCTTGTTGTTTATACTTGCCCTTTTCCTTGTCTTTTGTTGGTCTCTTTCTTAGTTTCTTTCCTTTCTCATTGAGGGGTAGGCCTCTGGGGGATTCCAAGCCAAACTTGTCTCCATCTCCCTTCATCAAACCCGCCCATTCCCCACAGTCCCACTCCCCACAATCCTCAATATAGTCCAAAAAGTATTTAAAAGCATATTCCAAGGTCTCTCCAACGTTGGGAACCTCCTCAACTCCAGACGCCCCCTGGCCCACTCCAACTTCAATCTTCAATGACAACGGCTCATACTCCTGTAGGGCCTCGGGACTCTCCATTTGTATTATTTGGGGTGCAACCGCATCCTCCTCCATTATCTTCTGCACTTGCCCAGTCAGTACAGATTCATGAGTTGGTCCCTGGATAATTTCTGTATCAATATTCCCTATTTGCCCACAGTTATTAACTGCAACAGTCAAATCCATTTTCTCATTCATCAAGTCCATCTTCTCATGCATCTGTTCCAGCAGGGCACTTGTCTCGCATAAGGCAAGCACCCATTCTTCCTTCCAACTCATCTTTAGTCAAGGTCAGAAAAGCCTGTTCCCACGGTCTTAATCTCACATCTGTTGAGCCCTCAAATGTACTGCAGCAACAATTTGACAAGCTCCCTCTAGAGGAGGCAATTTCTATTTGTATCCATTTTTTTAAGGCAAGTCCAACAAAGGAAAATTACTTTCGTTTTTCATATATTTTTCAGATATTTTGTTTCTTTAAAATTCAAAAGGCAACATTGGAATCAGCTTGTTTCTCTTCTTTAGCTATTTGTCAAAATATTCCATTGACAGTCAATGAACCTCTCCAACAATTTCTGTCTCTGACACCCCGTTCCCAGGTTAGAGACGGTGGAAACTTATCCTTCTTCACTCCCTCTCCTGCTAGGGTTGAACAAAGTCCCCCCCCCCTTTTCTCCTGCTTCCAAGGGGGTTTCAGTAATTCTAAATGAAGGAAATTTAGACTTTTTTGACAGCTTTCCAGGCTTTAGCTTACAAAGTTTTTGCTTTAGTCTATATACAAAAAGCGGAAGGCAGACTTCCTGTTTTGAACCTTCCTGCTTTGTTACCAAATTAAGAAATTTCTTGATCCAATTTTCCATTTCTACTCACGGGTACTTGTTTTAAATCCAATTGTCCACAGGAAAAAGTCAGCGCTCTCCGGCAATGGCTGTGCGGCTTCACTCCATGAAAGTAGCAGTCAGTTCACAGCACCGCGCTTCTCACCCCACTTCACTCCGAAGCCCCTAAATGGGATTCCCTGCGAGTAGGGGGGCGCTCCTGGTGCCCTGCTGAACCCCACGTTCCCAGGCTTCCTCCGCCTGGGATTTCTAGCGGGTCCCCAGCTTCGCAGCGGCGGGAAGACCCAGTTTCCACGGAGCCCGTTCCTCCGAACGGAGGAACTCCGCCATTCACCGATGGCGCTGACCCGGAAGTCGACAAATTCTTAACTTTAGGATCTAACAGTTCTGTTTCCAGTTTCGATTTTTCCACCTGGAAGCCAATTTTCTTGTCCAAATTGTATGCCTCCATTATTTGATCATAATGAAGCCAATCTCGCACTTTATTTTTTAGTTTTTCAAAGCTCTGCAATTTCAATTTATCTCCCTCTTGTTCCAGAATTTCCCAATATTTCGGCCATTTGGCCTCCATATTGAGCTTTTTCTGAGCCTTCGCTTCCATCAGTGACAACCACCTTGGGGTTTTATTTTCAAGTAGGTCCTTATATCTTATCCAGACATTAAACAATACTTTCCTAACAATATGGTTTTTAAATGCTTTATGTGTTTTGACCTTATCATACCACAAATATGCATGCCACCCAAATACATTGTTAAAACCTTCTAAATCCAAAATGTCTGTGTTTTCAAGAAGCAGCCATTCTCTCAGCCAGCAAAATGTGGCTGATTCATAGTAAAGTTTAAGGTCTGGCAGGGCAAATCCACCTCTTTCTTTTGCATCCGTTAGTATTTTGAATTTTATTTTGGGCTTCTTGCCCTGCCAGACAAATCTGGAAATATCTCTCTGCCACTTCTTGAAACAGTCCATTTTGTCCAAAATTTGCAGTGTTTGAAACAAAAACAACATTCTTGGCAATACATTCATCTTTATCGCAGCGATATGGCCTAGCAGTCAAAGCTTCAAATTTGACCATATTTCTAAGTCTTTTTTCACTTCAGTCCAACATTTTTCATAGTTATCCTTAAATAAATTCACATTTTTAGCAGTCATGTTAACCCCTAAATATTTCACTTTCTTAACCAGTGTTAATCCTGTCTCCTTCTGAAACCTCTCTCAATCGCTGTTAGATTTTTCTCTAAAACCTTAGTTTTTAACTTATTCAACTTAAATCCTGCAACCTGACCAAATTCTTGAATCAGTTCTATTACTCTTTTAGTACTAGATTCTGGCTCCTGTAATGTCAATACTATGTCATCTGCAAATGCTTTCAATTTATACTGTTTAGCTCCGACTTGTATACCCTTAACCAATTGGTCCCTTCTAATCATATTTAAAAGAACCTCCAGGACCGATATAAAAAGCAATGGGGAAATTGGGCAACCTTGTCGTGTCCCATTCTCTATCTTAAATTCCTCCGTCACCACATTGCTAACAATTAGTTTGGCCTTTTGTTCAGAATATATTGCACTTATACCATTTCCAAAACCTTGACCAACCCCCATCCCCTGTAGGTTCTTCTTCATGAAATTCCAGAAAATGTTGTCAAAAGCTTTCTCCGCGTCCACAAATATCAAAACTGCCTTGGTATTAATGTTCACTTGTAATTTCTCCAAAATGTTAATTATATTTCTCGTATTATCAGACAAGTGTCTGCCCGGGAGAAAGCCTGCTTGATCTTTATGTATCTCTTCCACTAATACTTTTTTTAATCTTTTAGCCAAAATATCTGCAAAAATTTTATAATCCACATTAAGCAGAGATATATGGGGCGGTAATTCTTAAGCTGTGTCTTCTCAGACTCAATTTTCGGTATAAGTGTAATGTACGTCTCCTTCCACGACTCTGGTGCTTTTTTCCCTTCCAAAATTTAATTACAGACTTCCTTTAGTGGTTGTATTATCCAACTTTTCAGAGATCTATAGTATCGTGAAGTTAAGCCATCCGGTCCTGGAGATTTACCCAATTGCATATTCTGGATGGCACCTTCTACCTCCTGTTCAGTTATTTTATAATTCAACATTAGCTTGTTTTCTTGAGAGATTTTTTGTAGTCCATTTATTTTCAAAAATCAATCTATGTCAATTTCTTTCTGTGGCCCTTGTGTATATAGTTGTTTAAAGTACCTCTGGAAACAATTTCTAATCTCCACTGGGTTCTGTATATTCTTTCCTTCCACTTCCAAATTTGTAACAGTATTAAGTTTTTGTCTTTTTTTCATTTGCCAGGCCAGCAATTTCCCACATTTATTAGCCGACTCAAATGTCTTTTGTCTCATCTGTTTAATTTTCCATTCTATTTCCTGATTCATCATTTTCATATATTGTACTTGATATAACGTTATTTCTCTCAAAATCTCTTGCGACTTTGGTTTTACTCTCAATTTCTTCTCACCTTCCTTTATTTTCTCCAGAATTTTATCTTTCTTCTCGTTTTGAGTTCTCTTCTTTATTGCATTCTGTTGTATCAAGAACCCTCTCATAACCGCTTTACTTGCGTCCCAGATTACTCTTTTTTCAACAGTAGTATTCATATTAATCTCGAAATAATCTCTCAAGGTTTTGGGGGCCTTCTTAATCACTTCTTCATCCCTAAACAAGGTGTCATTCATCCTCCATCTGAAAGAGCCAATTGGTGTTAGTTTCATCTCCATCTTTACAGCATTATGGTCGGAGCACGTTTTAGGGCAAATTTCCACTTTTCTTGTCTTTGGAGCCAGTCCTCTAGTTACCCAAATTTGGTCAATTCTTGTCCATGTCATTTTGGCTTCAGAAAAGAAAGTTCCCTCTCTACCCAAGGGGTTCTTTGTTCTCCAGATATCAACTAAATCCAAATTGTCAGTCATCTCAAAAAAGCTTTTCAGTAGTCTGCCGTCCTTAGTAACTACCTGTCTCTGTGCCTTGTCCATATTTGTAGATACCACTCCATTCAAATCCCCATCATGATCACATTGTAATCCAAATAGTCCATCAGAGTCTCATGCAACTTTTTTTAAAAATCTGATTTCCCCTCATTTGGTGCATAAACTCCTACTATCAAGAATTTCTCTCCTTGTAGTTGAATTTCAATTGCCACAAATCTTCCTTGGTCATCTTTAAATATAAATTTTGGTGATAGGCTCTCCTTTGCGTAAATCACTACTCCCCTTTTTTTGACTTTGTCCAATGAAATAAACTCTTGACCCAGTCTTTTGTTAATCAATACTTTTCTATGTAGCCTTACCACGTGTGTTTCCTGTAAACAAATCAAGTCCAATTGTTCCTTTTTTAATAAATGAAAGACTCTTTTCCTTTTTTTGAGGGGAGTTCAGACCATTAGTATTCCAGCTTAATAGTTGCAAAGCCATGATGCAATTACTCTGCTTTTCCTCCAACTGCACCAAGTGTTTGTTCTTGTTCTGTCGGTGGTGTTATTGTCACTTTCTCTGAGCAGTCCAATCCAAAGGGTAATGTAGCTATATCTAGTATTCCTCTTTTTGATAGTCCTTTGTCCAATACTTTTTGTTTTGGTCTTCTGTCTGTCGGTTCTCTGTCCAATGCACTTAGCTCTTCTCCAGATTCTTTCTGCAAGTCTTCTCCGTGATCTTTCAAAAATCTTTCTTTGTCGTCCACTGATCTTATTTTTATCTTTCTTCCTTTAAAGCTAAAAGATAGGCCTTGGGGGAATTCCCACCTAAAAATGATTCTGTTACTTCTCAACAGGGCAACCAAATCTCCGTAGTTGGACCTAAGGTCCAAAAGGTGTTTCGGAATATCTTTAAATATCTCCACTCTTGACTGATGTATTTCCAGAGTCTTCTGAAAGTGCAGGCTCAAAATTTTGTCTCTCTCCTCTTTTGTTCGGAGGGTAATCAAACAGTCTCTCACCCTGTTCTTCTTCCCCCCTCTTCCAAGCCTAAAAGCATTCACTATCTTAAATTATTCCTTCTCCAAATCTAAATCCCCAAAGTCTGCAAATTCCTGTGTAAGAAAGTCAGTCAGACTGTCCTTCTCTAGTTCAGGCACAGCCCTGATCCTCAAGTTCATTTGTTTCTCCTTCAATTCAATCATAGAAAGCGTCGACCTGTGATCCTCAAGTTGCCTATGTATGGCTGGTATCTTCTCCTCTACAGCAACTGCTTTTTCCTTGGCTTCTTCAGTGATCTGTCGGGTCGAAGTAGATTCCTGTAACAATTTCTCTATAGTTTCTGTATTAGTATTCACCTTTTGTCCCAAATTGTTAATGCTTATGGTATTTTGATCAATTTTGGTTGATGCTTCAGCCACTTGTTTACTTAACTTTTCCAGCGATTCATTTATTTTACCTAATGCAAGTGCTAAAACATCTTCAGATGTCATACCTTTTGACTTAGATTGTATAGATGCAGCCGCTGATGGTGCAGAAGGGCCAGATGTTGATGCTCTTCGCTGCCAGGATTTCCCAGACCTCGTTGTTTGTCTTGGAGCAGATCTACTTTTTCTTTTCCATCTGCCATAACACTTTAGCTGGAACCCAAGGTCAATCCCACGGAAACAATTTGTTTTGAAGTGGAAAATTCCCCTGGCCCAATTGTTGTAACAATTTCGAAGACTTCCTCTAGGGGAACACTGTAACAGTCAAAACTTGTTGCATTAAAGAACAACTCTTTTTAAGCCCCCATTTCACAAAATAAGCAACAATTTCAATTTCAGTTACTTTTCAGTTACTTTAAGCAGGAGCAGACAGCCAGAAACAATACATCTCCTTTGCAGAGCTAGCTGTCAAAGAGTACTCTGTTCACAAATAGCGCATTTCGCAATACGGCAGTCTTATTGTCCATTGGCAGCCCGTTCCCAGGTTTTAAGCAGTGCATTCTTATTTCCTTCCCTCTCTTTTACAGGAAAATATAGTTCAAACCTTTCCCCCCTCCTCTCCTGCAGCCAAGGGGGGAAATCACTTATTTTGACGTTAGGATTGTAGTCCTTCCCGATCGACTTTCCAGGTCTTTAGCTTACAGCTTCTTTGCTTTAGTCTATTTACAAGAAACGGAAGGCGGACTTCCTGTTTATGCCTTCCCGCTTCGGTGCCGAATTAAACCTTTTTTTCCTTCCTTTTTTCCAATTTGTCCTACTCACGGGTAGTTGCTTTTTGTACTCGAATTGTCACAGGAAGAAGTCAGCGCTCTCCGGTAACGGCTGTGCGGCTTCGCTCCGCAAAAGAAGCAGTTGACTCACAGCACCGCGCCACTCGCCCTGCTTCGCTCCGGAGCCCGTAGTTGGGTCCCTTTGCAAATTGGGGGGGCGCGAAAGGTGCCCGCCGAGTCCCACACTCACAGGCTTCACCCGCCTGTGATTTTTGAAGGGTCCCCGCTTTGCCGTAGCGGTACAGACCCGATTCCCGCAGAGCTGGTCCCTCCGAGTCAGAGGGAATCCGCCATTACTGATGGCGCCAACCCAGAAGTCGGCCCTCTGCCTGGTTCCCTGTAACTTGGCTTCTCGCAGCGAGGGAACCGCCAGTAGAATCAGAATCTCTCCCCTTCACTCTCTCTCTCTTTTTCTTTTTCTTTCTTCCTTTGTTTTTTGTTTTAATTTAGATTAGAGTTTTTCATGCTTTTTTGCATTGTAAAAAGTTATTTTGTAGTTGATATTAACATTTGTACATGTTCTTTTAAGCTTTAATAAAATCTACTGGGGATGGGGAATAAATGGGTGGGCTTATTTATCCCATTGTTGTATTTTTCACATCTAACTCAACAGTAACCAAGGCCGGCCCTGCCATGAGGAAAGAGTGAGGATTTATTGTCTTTATTGGCCAGTAAGGTTGACTCAGAGGAATCAGTTCCAAATTCTGAGAAGTGCTTACAGAGCAGGCGCTCTCTAATATACAATTCTTAAGGCATGAATATGCATAAGCTTCTGTCCAATCCTAGAATTACACTACTAATTACACTACTAACGAGATCCTTATATGGGCAACTCTAATTGCATATGCTTTAGAGGCAGAACAAAGACTATTTTTTAAGAGGCAGAACAAAGAATTTTTCCTGATACAATGGGGCAACTCTTTGGTGCAAAGGAAATTAGCTAGAGGTCTTTGCTTCAATTGTAACTTTTATTTTGAGTCTATTCTGAGTCTAATTTAGTCCAATATTAGCAATGGATAGTCCTCTTCCTTTAGTCTTGATTTTTAACCAGCTGGTGTCTTTCAATAAAGCAAGTACATAATTGTAATTCCATTAAGTTGAACGTCTTCAACAGTCAAATAGATCCTGAAACTTTCACAGAAGTGGACTTCCGGTCGGTGCCAGCGCTTAATGGCGGTCCTGCCTCCGAGCTCCGGAGAAGGACTGCTTCGCAAGTTCGGGTCTTACCCGCTACGGCGAGCGGGGGACCCCTAAAATCTCAGGCGCTGAAGCCTGAGAACAAGGAGACTCGGTGGGCACCTTTGCGCCCCCCGGTACCGTGAAAGAGCCTTTTTAAAGGCTACGGATCGACATCGGGAGTGAGCGCGGTGCTGAGAGTCGCTACCCAGCCTGCGAAGTGAAGCCGCGTCGCCATAAGCGGAGAGCGCCGATTTCTTCCTGAAAAGAAAATCTGGACGGAATTCCCGTGAGTAGGATTTGAAAAACAATTGGGACCCTTTTAAATCTTGAAAATTGAGCTAAAAGCGGGGGATTAAATCAAGGAAGTCTGCCTCCCCCCGACTGCATGAAAGTGAAAGCAACGGAACTTTAAACTTGCATCCGACGAAACCCGCTCTTTAATTAACCAAACCGGGCACTGAGACCTTAGATCTCCCCTCTAGCTAGCAGGGCAGAGGGGAGGTGAATGAGACTTTAAAAACTGCATGATTTACCTGAAGTAAAAAATCCTCTGCTGTCTCATCTATTGAAAGCACGAAACGGTCTGCCTTTTCAGAACAATAGGTCACTGAACTGACTTTTGTCTGCAAAGAGATACTGTGATACAAAGTCCACATAGTGACTGGCTACAGTGTATTATAAGGAGAAACAGCATAAACTGGGAAACTGTGGCAATTTGTAGCTACAAGCTTTTAGCAATATTGACTTTGACTGTGTTAATTTCTCTTTTCCATATCTTTGGACATTCTCCTTTGTTCTTGTACTCGGACACTTTATTTTATGGCCATTTTGATTTGCTCCCTCTAGAGGGTAAAGTAAAGTTCGACACGGCCTAGGACAGTGGAATTTTCCAACAGGAAACAGCTCCCGTGGGAAGTGACCTTGACATGAGTGGCGCACAAGAAGAGATTGTCACAAGAGCCAAAATTAGGCAACAACAACAACAGCTGCAACAGCAACAGACAAAGAAAAGAGGTTCAATTTCAGCTGCAACTCCAGGACCAGCAGGAACAACAGAACAGGAAAAAGGAGCAGCTGCCTCTATGGAAGCTGTGACAGACGCTCTGCTCAAGATAAATCAAACTCTGGAGTCTTTGACAAAACAGACTTCAGAAAATACACAAAAATTAACAGAAATATCAGCAAGATTAAACCAGAATACAGAATCTATAAATAAATTGGTGGAGGAAAACGCTACTACACGTCAAATTGCCGAGGATGCCAAAGCTGTTGCTGGAGAGACGCAAGAGAAATTAGAGCCGATTGCTAAGAAGGTCTATGAGCATGATGCAACTTTGGCCTTGTGGGAGTTACAGAGAAAAGAGAGAAATCTGAAATTAAGATCGATCCCGGAGAACGAGAGAGACAATCTTGCGGAATACCTGACACGGGAGTTTGTGGACTGCTGGGATCTGGACGAAGACGAATTTAAAATTACAACAGCTTTTAGACTGGGTAAAAAACAGGACAGAAAGACCCCGAGAGACTGCCTGATTACATTTAGATCCAAGGAGGAAAGAGACAAAATATTAGGACTACATTTTGAAAAGGCCTTGCAAATTGGCAACTCAACTGTACAGATCTTTAAAGACATCCCAAAATATATCTTGGACTTAAGAAACTTCTACAAGGACCTGGCTCTTTTGTTAAAGAAAAATAACATCCGCTTTAGGTGGGAATTTCCACAAGGACTGTCATTTGACTACAAGGCAAAAAAGGTGAAAATAAAGACAATTCAAGATAAAGACAAATTTTTGGCAAGAAATCAGGAGGACTTACAGAAGGGGACTGTGGATGTACTGGCAGAACAGAGGAGAGCACTTGATATCCTGAATCTCTCGATTGGACAAAAACCACCACCATCAGAAGAAGAGCAACAACTTGGAGCTGTTGGAGGAGCCTTAAGAAAATAACAAGATGGCTTTGCAATTCCTTAGTTGGAATTGTAATGGGCTCAATGGGCCTTTGAAGAGAAGACAAGTATTCCATATATTGAATAGAGAACAGTTGGACTTGATATGTCTACAAGAAACTCATATAACTAGAGCCCACAGGAGACTACTTACAAATAAAAGGCTAGGACAAGAATTTGTTTCATCAGACAAAGTTAAGAAAAGAGGAGTTGTAATATATGTGAAAGAAAAATGGGCTCCAAAAATGATATTTAAAGATGAACAAGGGAGATATCTGGCAGTGGAGATACAAGTACAAGGAGAAAAACTTTTAGTTGTTGGAATTTATGCACCAAATGAAGGCAAATCTGACTTCTTTAAGAGACTCCATGAAACCTTGACGGACTACCTAGACTACAATATGATAATTATGGGAGACATGAATGGCGTGGTCTCCACTAATATGGATAAGGCACAAAGACTAACAATCAGTAAGGAAGGGAGACTTCCTAAGACTTTCTTTGAAATGACTGAAAACATGGACTTGATAGATATATGGAGAACAAGGAACCCTCTGGAAAGAGAGGGAACCTTTTTCTCCCAAGCAATGTTGACCTGGACCAGAATTGATCAAATCTGGATTACTAGTGGTATGGCCCCAAAGATTAAGAAGGTGGAAATCTGCCCAAAAACTTGCTCCGACCATAACGCCGTGAAGATGGAAATGAAACTTACAACAACTGGTCAATTTAGATGGAGAATGAATGACGCCCTCTTTCGAGACAAGGAGATCCTTATGAAGGCCCAAAAAACCTTAAAAGACTATTTTGAAATAAATTTGAGGGCTGACGTTGAGAAAAGAGTGATCTGGGACGCAAGCAAAGCGGTGATGCGAGGCTTCTTGATTCAACAAAACTCAATAAAGAGGAAAAAACAAAATGAGAAAAAGGAAAAGATTTTGGAAAAGATAAAGGAAGGAGAGAAAAAATTAAGAGCAAAACCAAAGTCCCAGGAGATTTTAAGAGAGATCAAGCTATATCAATCACAATACATGGAATTGATGAACCTGGAGATTGAATGGAAGATAAAGCAGATGAAGCAAAAGACATTTGAATCAGCAAATAAATGTGGTAAACTTCTGGCCTGGCAACTGAAAAAAAGGCAGAAACTAAATACAGTTACAAGTTTAGAGGTGGATGGAAAGAATATCTCTAAACCTAATGAAATTAGAAATTGCTTCCTGAGTTATTTTAAAAAGCTTTATACTCAAGGCCCGCAAAATGAAGAAGATATAGATAAATTCCTTGACAAATATGGACTACAAAAAATCTCTCATCAAAACAAGATGGATTTGAACCAGAGAATAACAGAACAAGAGATAGAGGCTGCCATTCAGAATATGCAACTGGGCAAATCTCCAGGACCTGATGGATTAACTTCAAGATACTACAAATCGCTGAAGGAATGGCTGACTCAACCATTAAAAGAAGTCTGTAATGAGATCCTTGAAGGAAAAAAGACACCTGAATCGTGGAAAGAAGCATATATTTCACTCATACCAAAGACAGAGACTGAAAAGACTCAACTGAAGAACTACCGCCCAATATCACTACTTAATGTGGATTACAAAATCTTTGCAGACATTTTGGCAAAAAGATTTAAAAGAGTGTTGATGGAGAAGATTCATAGGGACCAAGCAGGCTTTCTCCCTAAAAGACACCTAGCAGACAATGTAAGGAATGTGATAGATATTTTGGAAAAGCTAGAGGTGAACATAAACACTAAAGCAGTATTGATCTTTGTGGACGCAGAGAAAGCCTTTGACAATATTTCTTGGAGCTTTATGATAAAGAATCTCCATGGGATGGGGGTAGGTCAAGGTTTTGAGAATGGTATAGCTGCAATATACTCTGAACAAAAAGCTAAATTGATTGTAAATAATGTAGTGACGGAGGAACTTAAGATAGAAAAAGGAACACGACAGGGGTGTCCAATTTCCCCATTACTTTTTATCTCAGTTCTGGAGGTGTTGCTGAATATGATAAGGGAAGACCAGCAGGTTAAGGGAGTGCAGGTCGGAGCTAAACATTACAAGCTAAGAGCGTTTGCAGATGATCTAGTATTGACTTTGCAAGAGCCAAACACTAGTACGAAAAGGGTTTTAGAAATAATACAACAGTTTGGCCAGGTAGCTGGATTCAAGCTGAATAAACAAAAAACCAAAGTCTTAGGAAAAAATTTAACAGAGATAGAAAAGGAGACGTTTCAAGAGGAGACAGGGTTGACACTGGTCAAGAAGGTGAAATACCTAGGGGTATATCTGACATCTAAAAATGTGAATTTGTATAAAGATAACTATGAAAAATGTTGGTCGGAAATCAAAAAAGATCTAGAAATATGGTCAAATTTGAAATTGTCAATGTTAGGCCGAATTGCTGTGATCAAAATGAATGTATTGCCTAGAATGTTATTTTTGTTCCAGACCTTGCAGATTCTGGACAAGATGGAATGTTTTAAGAGGTGGCAGAAAGATATTTCGAAATTTGTCTGGCAGGGCAAAAAGCCCAGAATCAAATTTAAAATATTGACAGATGCTAAAGAAAGAGGGGGTTTTGCCCTGCCGGACTTGAAATTGTATTATGAGGCAGCAGCATTTTGCTGGCTGAAAGAATGGATGCTCCTCGAAAACACAGACATCTTAGATCTGGAAGGTTTTAACAATGCTTTTGGTTGGCATGCATATCTATGGTATGACAAAGTTAATAGTGCCTTTAAGAACCACATTGTTAGAAAAGCACTGTTTAATGTTTGGATAAGATATAAAGATCTGTTGGAAAACAAAACCCCTAGATGGGTCTCACCAGTGGAGGCCAAGGCAGTGAAGAAACTCAATATGGAGGTCGGATGGCCGAAGTATTGGGAAATTCTGGAACATGATGGAGATAAGTTGAAATTGCAAAGTTATGAGAAACTGAAGCATAAGGTACAAAATTGGTTTCAATATCATCAAATAGTGGAATTTTTCAAACAGGACAGGAAAACCGGTTTCCAGATGGAAAAATCAAAATTAGAAACTGAATTGCTAGAACCTAGTACTAAGAATTTATCTAGAATGTATAACTTGTTGCTGAAATGGAATACACAGGAGGAAACAGTTAAATCAGCTATGATCAAGTGGGCACAGGATGTTGGTCATAACATCATGTCAGATGACTGGGAATGGTTATGGAACACCGGTATCAAATTTACGGCATGTAATGCCTTAAAGGAAAACATTATGAAAATGGTATACAGGTGGTACATGACCCCAGTCAAGCTGGCAAAAATTTATCATCTGCCCGATAACAAATGTTGGAAATGCAAAGAGACTGAAGGTACCTTCTACCACCTTTGGTGGACATGCCCGAAGATTAAGGCCTTCTGGGAAATGATCTATAATGAAATGAAAAAGGTACTTAAATGTACTTTTTCTAAAAAACCAGAGGCCTTTCTCTTGGGCATTGTCGGCCAATTGGTGTCAAAGAAGGATAGAGCCTTTTTCATGTACGCCACAACAGCAGCAAGAATACTCATCGCAAAGCACTGGAAGACACAAGATCTACCCACTCTGGAAGAATGGCAGATGAAAGTGATGGACTATATGACATTGGCCGAGATGACAGGCAGAATTCGTGACCAGGGAAAAGAGACAGTGGAAGAAGAATGGAGAAAATTCAAAAGTTACCTTAAGGACTATTATAAACTCAATGAATGTTAGAGTGTTTTGGTTCTTAGGAACAAAGGGATACAGTGACATAAGGTTAGAATATAGAGATGACTAAGATGACTGAGGTTGGAAAGTATCAATTGGGAGTTTTGAGTCTATTCTGAGTCTAATTTAGTCCAATATTAGCAATGGATAGTCCTCTTCCTTTAGTCTTGATTTTTAACCAGCTGGTGTCTTTCAATAAAGCAAGTACATAATTGTAATTCCATTAAGTTGAACGTCTTCAACAGTCAAATAGATCCTGAAACTTTCACAGAAGTGAGATAGTTTCCAGAGAGTCAGTCCAGTCTTTTTCCCCAGAAGGGAAATTTAAAGTACTCGTAACGTTATAATCTTCTTAGATTTAACCTCCATTTTAAGTCAAGTTCAATCTCACCGTGTGCTATGCCCAAGTTCAACTACAGTTCAGGTCAAGATCATTATCTTAGGAAAACTTGAGATTGGCATAAACGGAAGCTGGGTGCAGTCTTTTAATCCTAATTGTTCATTAGTTAACGTCTCTTCCAAAGTAAATTTCATCCACACATATATTTTGTGCCTATAGCACCAGTAATGGGAGCGGACTTCCTTTTTTTCACTCCCATTTTCTTGCCGAAATTAGCCAAATTAATTAATTCCTTAATATTTCCAATTGGCACAGTATGCTGGAAAGGCAACCACTCGTGACTGGATCAGAGGCTTTGCTTCTGTGGAGCTGCGCTGGTGCCTAGCTCACCAGCGCCTATGGCTCCCCCCCCTCCATTCCTTTCGCTGCAGTGCCATTAGTGAGCCGCAGGATCCCAGGACACCCCAATGCTCCTCATGGGTTTTGGGGGGGAGGCGCATCACTCTCGCACTCTTCCCCTTCACTCCACAAAGCCGAATCTGACATAGCTGTCAGATTCACGATCCGCCTGCCATGTTGCTGAGACCCGGAAGTAGGAAGTTTTTTAATGTTTAATGTTTTATTATTATATGTTGGAAACCACCCAGAGCAGGGTATAAATAGAATAGTAATAATAATAATAGTAATAGTAATAGTAATAGTAATAGTAATAGTAATAGTAATAAATAAATAATAATAAATAATAATAAATGAACAGGGCATCCCTATTTGGAGAAATAATGGAGGGTATGTGTAGTAACCTGGCGCCCAGCCAGTTGCCCCTCCCTCACCTGTCTTTGCTTCTCCAGCCAGAACAGGTTTTTGGAGCAAGGCTGGCAAGCCCGTCTACTTTTCCAGAAACAGGATAAAATAGAACCGGTAGGGCTGCCACCACTCCCTCAACCCAGGGTTACCAGAAGCCACAGCTCAAGGGAGCCAGCTGTGCTCCTTTGTTACCGGCTAACCCCCAAACTACAAGCTGTTTTCACAAGCTTGCAGGCAGAAAGCCTTTGATACAGCGCAACCAAGAAGTCTAGACGCTGGAATTAGCCATTCCCCCAGACAGGCACACACAACACAAGAATATGTCTTTCTTAAGATTTATTTTTTTAAAAAAAAAAACATGCTAATAAGCAGGCACTTCATTTGATACATTACAAGTACAGAAAAATAAAAACGTTGTAAATTATAGCTAGCTATATACTCACTTCTATACTCTAAGGCAAAGCTAGGATAGTTAGAGTCTTTCAGAAGTCCGCATCCAAAGGTCTCAGAAAATCTTCAAGGCAAAAGCACAAAAAGACGAAAAGACGGCTGCTTGGTGGACATCAGCAACCGGGTGATTCCTTGCAAAAATGCAGAGCGCGCGCTTACAAGCCCCTTTGCAAGATCTTTTATCCATAACTCACACGTGGACTTAGGAACCCCAAAACCCAATCAGAACCCTTTGATTACCTTTGAATTCTCCAATGAACGGCTTGAGGGCTAATAATTCTAACTTATTGCAGCTGAGCCAATTAAACCTTCAAAACCCAATTAAGCCTTCAGAACCCAGATCAAGGGGTTTCCTCCCTTCCCATGGAGACTGGTAGAACTTACGCAGATGTACATTCTTAAGCAATCAAGGATAGATAGCATTTCAAAGGGTATGGTCACAGCTTCGAACACAGGTGTTTAACCTTCAAATTAGCTCAACAATCCCTTTCCCATAGAAGTCCTTTCACACCCTTGGAGCCAGCGGGCCCACAAATGAAAGCAACAGGACAGCTCTCATACTCCTTACTGGTTTCCCACAAAGCCTCACTCTCCACTTGACCAAAGAATAGCTACCAGGGGAGTACTAACTTTACTACAGTATGCATTATATTAACACCCATTGGCACATGTATATAATTTATATAAAATAATCATTTATATAAAATACATTTATATAAAATAAATGTATCCCTTTCATCTTGTTCTTGTGTTTGGCTTTGGGTTCTGAGGGGCATGTTCTTCTTTTTTGGTGTGTGTGTGAGATTCAGCATGGGATTGGCATGCAGGTGGTGAGTCCTTCCAGGTGCCTCAGTGGTCCTGGAAAAAAGACTCTCCTGGAAGCAGAGTCCCTGCTCCCTCCCTTCTGTGTTAGCTGGATGACGTAGGCGTTGTCTCTTCCCCTTGTGCCACACCCTCCCTGGGGAAAGGTAAATTGCAGCTGACATGCAGCTGGAGTATTCTGTCAAAGGCAGCTGGTAACTTTGAGTGAACAGCACCTCAGGCAGGTAAGTGCTCACCTGAGAGAAGAGAATGGGAGAGGGGTAGAAAGGCCCTCAAGGAGGGAGAGAACAAATACCTGGAGCACTGAATGAGATTTCCTTGAAATTGATGATGGCAAAGGTGTTTCATAGAGCAGGCTTGTATTAATTTAACCATTTGCTTGGTCACCAAAGGTGACCAGGAGATGTATGCAGGTGAGTGAGCTGGGGGCTATGGTGGCTGAACACTCTTGTCTCTCATGTGGAAGCCCCTTGTGTTTTTATACTGTCTCTGGAGGAGACCTAGTCTAAGGTTGCTGAAATATACTCAGAGTCTAGAGTGGATTTCATGCTCTTTATTCAGCTCATAGTGGTGAGGAGGAATGAAAGTTTCCCCAAAGTATCTGCTTTATATACATTATGTACATAATGGGCTGCATGTGATTAGCTAAGGTTTCTTCCTTTTTATTCCAAGTTTTACCAAATGTGATTGCTCCTGAGTGACAGGGTCCAATTCAAAAGTACCCTCAAGCTGTAGACCTGCTCCTTCCAGCAGTTTATGAACATTTTGCATAGCATAGAGAAAGCAGATTTAGAAAGCCTTTTCTCCCTCTCTAATAACACTTGAACTTGTGGACGTTCAGTGAAGCTAAAGATAAAAGAAAGTACTTCATTACTTCAAACTATGGAACTCTCACCCCATTATGAGGCAGGAGTCGTAATTGCTTCCTTTTCGTTAAAGGTATTCTGTGGCCAAATATAGCCTATGTAGCCTGCCAATTAGGGCAAGTACAGGAGGTTGTTGACACTTCTTCCAGGAATCTTAATCCCAGTTTGGGATTCATCCAGTCCAGCCTTTCGCATGATGAATTCTGCATATAAGTTAAATAAGCAGGGAGACATTACACAGTACAGGCTTGTTGTACTCCTTTCCCAGTTTTGAACCAAGCAGTTGTTCCAGATCCAGTTCTAAGCTATTCCTGTTTCAGATGAATAACGTAGCGCTCTAAAGATGTTGAGATTTAGGCTACCTGTATTGCTTAATTTGCCTCCTGCACCTGCTGAATTTTTGTTTATGCTGCTGCTCTTTCAGTGCATTCTAAATTTTATGGCCTAATTTGGAAATACAGGGAGGAATTCCATGTAGCACAATGGCAATTGTTCCATCAGTGCAAGCTTTTCAGCTTACCAGACACCCTGGCACACACCCAGCTGGGCACTTTACCCAGAGTTTGTATTTCGTTTTGGAAGTGAGGCACAGTGGAGACGGTGTGGTCTTTATTTGGTTAATTGACACATACATATATACAACCTGAGCCTATGATGGAGAGGGCCGGAGCATAATCACCTCAATAAGTTATTGTTTCTCCCATAGCAACAGCTGTGGATCCCAGCAGAAATCAAACATCACGCTCTGCCTCTGTGCCTTTCCAGCCTGCAGCTTTCCCTCTAGTTCACACCACAGTCCCCCAAACTTTGACTTTGCCTTTCTAGCTGGGGGAGGGGCCCCACCCATTTGCTATCTCAGATAGAGCCCCTTCCCTTTCTTTTCCTTTAATGGCTCATCACCCAGGTGATTACCTCATCAGGAAGCTGGTCTGGCTTATATTTTAACACTTACTGGATCCAGGAGTTCAGGAGTGCGGGACCCACAAACTCATATAACACTTTATTCGGATTCCAATGGATCTGTAAATAGATGGGTTGAGTGAATAATGCCAATCCCTGAGAGTGTATATTTTCCTTCCAGAAACAGATTGCAAGGGCAAGAAGGCAGGTGTTATGAGTAGGGTTTGAGTGTGTCGGCAGTTGGCAGACTGATTATCTGTGCACCCAGCCTGATCCCCAAAGCTCCCCTTGTGTGCACGCACAAACACAAACACACACACACACATAGAGAGAGAACAGAATTCACCTCCCTTTCACTGGGCTTCTCTTTTTCAGGTTGCCATTGGAAACAGGACAGAGCTGGCCAGGATCTGTCCCCTGCCAACATACAGTCTGCAAGTGCCCTCCTCCTGCCCACTAAACGTATGGAAGGTGCCAGGAAGATGTTCATGACTCAGCTGCAGAATTTGCCCACTGTGGTGCTCTTCATTTCCTGCTCTGCTTTTCTTTTCCTACTTGTTGCGAAGAACGAATGGGAGTCTCTCGACACGCTTTCCTCACCACACAACATCAAGGTCAAGGGCAGCCCAGATTCTGCAGACAATCGTAAAAGTGCCACAATATTTGAATGGGAATCTGCAGTGGAGAGGACAAAGGAGACCAAGCCCTCTGGTCTGATTTCACCACCACAACCAGTGGGCACGCAGCATCCCTTGGAGGTTGTCTATTCCACTGATTATAAGTTCCTTCTCAACGAGCCAAAGAAATGCCAGGAGAGGAGCCCTTTCTTGATCCTGCTGGTGATAACTGAGTCCCAGGATTTTGCCACGAGGCAGGCCATCCGGCAGACGTGGGGCAACGAGAGCTCAGTGCCTGGGGTTTCCATTCTTCGTCTCTTTCTGACGGGTGTCCACCCAAAATATGCATATCTGCTCCAGGCCCTTTTGGAAGCGGAGAGTTCCATCCACGAAGACATTATTCAGCAGGACTTCCTGGATACCTACAACAACCTTACCCTGAAGACTCTGATGGGCATGGAGTGGATAAGCAAGTTCTGCCCCAATGCCACCTACGTGGTGAAGGCAGACAGTGACATCTTTCTCAATGTGAACTACATGGTGTCCCACCTGCTGCAGCCTCACCTGCCACCCAAGAAGAACTACATGACAGGGTACATCTACTGGAAAACAAAGCCAGTACGTAACAAGGCCTATAAGTGGTATGTGCCATGGGAGGTGTACCCCAATGAAACCTACCCGCCCTACTGCGCAGGCCCAGGGTATGTGTTCTCTGGGGATCTGGCCAAGAAGATCTATCAGGTAGCAAAGACCATCAGGGTCATTAACATGGAAGATGCCTTCATGGGAATCTGCCTGTATGAGCTGGGCATCAGTGTGACAAACAGCCCCTGGCGTCTCTTCAACGTGTTCAAAGTCAAGTATGAGAAGTGCAAGTTCTCCAAGGTGGTGGTGGTGCATCACTACGGGCCAGAGGAGCTGCTGCAGATTTGGCCTGACTTTCGGGACCAGAACCAGACTTGCAAGGACCTGCCTCTTTGGGTTGTTGCCAGTTGTGCAAAAGACGTATTTGTCATCTTCTGTTGCTTTTTCATATATATAAATATATATGCACACTCTGTTTTCAAAGAGCTTCTCCCAACACACAATGCAGCATTATTTATACATGAATCACCATAAAGACGTTAACCCAGCCATTCCCTGTTCTCTTTGAAGGATGAGATAAGGTTGAAAAGGTGAATCCTCAACCAGGGAGGAGCATTCAGAGAAAGCACCGTCTTTTTCACTCTATAAGATGCACCGGACCATAAGACGCACCTAGTTTTTGGAGGAGGAAGAACTGGGAATGCCCAGAACCCCCCCAACCCTAAAACACCTGCACCCCGCAAAACAAATAAAAAACATTAGAAAGCAGGCAGCACATATCAGCCAACCCCCCCCCCCAAATCAAAAGAGCCTAGTTCATCATTAAAAATTGATAGGGGCAGGGGAGTCTTGATGGGCCTTGTAGTGCCCTTGGAGCTACGCTGGGGATCCCAAAAACAGACTTGATTTTTTTACTGAACGCCTTTTTCACTTGTCTTATAATTTTGGCCGGAGACTTAAATGTCTGTGTAAGAAAAACCCCGTTGTTCCCTATTTAATTCATATAATCTATGTCTTTTGTTTTATTATGATTTTATTAAACTGATTTCTTTATATAGCTGTATCTCTTTTTTTTAGTATTGTTTGTGTTTCTTTAGTGTAAGTTGCTTTGCGGGCCGCTAAGTGGGAGAAAAGTAGTGTCTAAAATAATGCTGTGGTTACGATGATACAATCTGAGAAGTGTTTTATTAGCTCTTAATATATAAGAAAGCCACTTGCCAGGTTTCTCGTATACCCTGAGGCCACCCCAGAATAGACTCCGTCTATATAAGTGCAGGCACACCTTGATTCTGGGTCCTCCTCTTTTCCTGCGTGTGAGGGGACCACCCTGTTGCAACAGTTCAATAAAGATCAGGCTTACTAGCTGCTTTGCTTCTCTGGTGGCCTCTGTTATTTTCTCCTACCGATGGAGAACCTACAAAGCAGATTTTGTTTACAAAAATTCCTGGGAGGTAAGCTGTTAAATCCCATGATCAACTCATCAAGAGCGCCAAGACTGTATGAAACAGGCAGGGGTGAGGCTCCTCCTCAATATATGTGCCTTAGTTGGCAGGAAAAGAAAATGTTTAGGGTTTCAGCTTGGGTGACATAGACTGAAGGAAAACTGTTTTGGTTTTTAATTACAAGTGCACAGAGTAAGACAAGACACACAAAAAAGAAGAAACAAGAAATAATATCCATGTTGAAAGCAAAAGAGATCAACAACAAGAAGATATTGTGTAAATTAGAAAAAAGGGGGAAATTGTTGTAGTTAACCAGACATTAATCTAATATGGTATTTGTTAAGTTGTGGGCGAACATAGCAGATGACACTGTGATTTCTCCAGAGCAGCTCTTTCTTTGTAAGCTGGACAGAACTGAACAACAAACAGCTCAGCCGGCCTGCTTTTATAGGCAGCCGGCTATCAACATTGTAGCAACAACAACCCAGGGTTTTCCGCCTAAAATAACTGACGTGGACCTGAGTGAAAACTATCTACAGTAACCCCTGCTGGCCCAGGGTGAGAACTTCAGTACATAACACCCCTCCCCACCGAGATAAGGCGTTAGTTATAATCGTAATGGTTTCCTTATATACAGCACTACACGTAATGGTTCAATAAAGCACAAAAGCATATCGGTTACATTTCCCATACTTAGACCAACAGTGATACATGTCCAACAACATAGTCCTTTAAATAAGTTGGGCGCTTGGAAACTCTGCCAGACCGCTGGGGACTGGTAGCCAAGTCCGGGGGCCACACAATTCTTGCTGAGGCTGTGGTGCAACCCTAGGTGGCGTTGAGACCAAATCCCCTGGATTCGCTGCTGTGGGTGGAGCCTCTGCAAGTGGAGTGGTCTGAGTCTGTGGTAAGAGTCTGGCAGACCCTCTGAAGAAGCTTGGTTCGGCTCCACGCTGGCAGTTTGCGAGGGAGGTGTAGGTGGAGCCTCGCCATCTGTAAGTGTCTCTTCTGGAGCCACAAGCGCAGTTGGGGGCACCACGATAGTGTCCAAGTCCCCAACCCTGCGCCTAAGCTGGTCTATGTGCCGGTGCCACAAGCGTCCGTCTTCGAGTGCCACCTGGTACGAGCGAGGTCCCGTGACTCCCACTACTGTGGCTGGCACCCAAGGAATGTCCCCCACATAGTTCCGGGCAAAGACCTGGTTTCCTGGAACAAATGACCGTGGCGCGTTGGCACAGCCTGGGGGTTCGGCCACGGCAAAGTCCGGGTGCAGCCGGTCGAGCGGTGACCTGAGGCGGTGGCCCATAAGCAGTTCAGCAGGACTCCGCCCTGTGGCCGCATGAGGGGTGATGTGTTCCACGAACAAGTATTCAGCGACTCGCTCGTGTCAGTATCCCCGGTCCAGGCGTGCCAGTGCCTCTTTTGCTAAGTGCACCATTCTCTCCGCTTGCCCGTTGCTGGATGGATAAAAGGGTGCCGTTAGGGCATGGCGGATGCCCAGTCCCAAAAGATACCGCTCAAAAGTGCCTGACGTGAACTGCGGTCCGTTGTCGGAGACAAGGACATCAGGACACCCATGCGTCGCAAACAGGCCTCGCAGCACCCGGATGACGGCCTCGGTAGTGGTGGAGGGCATCAGGGCCACCTCCAGCCATTTGGAATAGGCGTCCACCACTACCATAAAGGTCCGGCCGTGAAAGGGGCCAGCCAGATCGATGTGCACCCTCGACCAGGGTGTCTTTGGCGTCTCCCAGGTGTGTCCCTTAGCTGCCGGTGGCGCAGGCCTCGATTCTTGGCACGCTTGACAGGCGGACACCCAGGCAGTGATGGCATCGTCCATGTTAGGCCACCAGACGTAACACCGAGCCAACGCCTTCATTTTGACAATTCCCGGGTGGCCAATGTGCAGAGTCTCCAGGACGCGTTGACGGAGTCTTCGGGGAATCACGACGCGGTCTCCCCACAGCAGACAGCCGCGATGAGCCGAGAGTTCATGTTGTCTGGTTGCGAAGGGCTGGAACTCCGATGCGAAAGGCCCTTGTCGCCACCGCCTCCACACCCAGTTGAGCACACGGCTGATGGTGCGATCCTGGGCAGATGCGGAGGCCACAGTGGCAGCCGATACAGGCGCTGCCGGAAGATCCTCAATCAGGAGGAGTGATGAAGCTGGAGCCGGGTCTTCCACAAACGCTGGAAGAGGGCAATGGCTGAGGGCATCGGCATGGCCCATCGATTTTCCCGGGCGATGGACAAGCCGGTAGTGGTAGGCAGCCAGGAAAACAGTCCATCGCAGCATGCGAGGTGAGAGGACCGGTGGAGTTGGACGATCACTAGCGAGGAGGCCCAGGAGCGGCTTGTGGTCAGTGATGAGGTCAAAAGTCCTGCCATAGAGGTATTCATGGAACCTCTTCACTCCAGCCACAAGTGCCAGTGCCTCCTTGTCAAGCTGGCTGTAATTCCGTTCCGTTGGAGATAACGTCCTGGAAATGTAGGCGAGCGGTGCTTCTCTTCCGTCTGGAAAACGGTGACTAAGGACAGCGCCGATGCCAAAAGGTGAGGCGTCACAGGCAAGGACCAGCGGCCTGGCTTCACTGTACTGTACCAGGACACTGTCCGATGAAAGGAGAGCCTTGACCGCGTTGAAGGCCGCCGTTTCCCGATGACCCCAGGACCAAGGCATCTTTGTGCTGAGGAGTCGGTGAAGAGGCTCAGCCACCGTGGCTTTGTGGGGCAGGAACATGTTATAAAAGTTCAGTAGCCCCAGGAACGCCTGCAACTCCGTCTTCTTCTTTGGGATGGGGGCCTGCTGGATAGCGCGGATCTTGGATGTGGTCGGGTGAAGGCCGAAGGCATCGATAAGATAGCCCAGGAACTCTACCTGTGGAACGGCGATCTGGCACTTCTCCCTCTTTACCTTGAGCCCGGCCTCTTGGAACCTGGTCAGCACGGCACGGAGGCGCTCGAACAGCTGCTGGTGTGAGTCTGCGGACACCAAGATGTCATAAAAAAATGGTACCACGCCCAGAAGCCCTTGCAGGAGACGCTCCATAAGGCTTTGGAAGATGCCAGGAGCCACACTCACCCCAAACTGCAACCGATGGCAACGGAATGCCCCTCGGTGGGTGACGATCGTCTGGGCTTCAGCAGTGGCATCATCGACGGGCAGTTGTTGATAGGCTTGGGCAAGGTCCAGCTTAGCGAAGACCTTACCCTCACCCAGGGAATGCAGCAGGTGTTGGACAACAGGAACCGGATAAGCATGCTGCTGAAGTGCCTTGTTGATCGTGCACTTGTAGTCAGCGCAGGTTCTCACCAACCCGTCTGGCTTGACAGGCGTGACGATGCGGGTTTCCCACTTGGCGTGGTCAACCGGCTCCAAAACTCCTTGGGCGATCAGCTTGTCCAGTTGTTCATCCACCTTAGCCTTGAGAGCAAAGGGAACCCGGCGTGGCTTTAGCTTGATGGGGGCGACTTGTGGATCAAGGCTAAAGGAGATGGGTGTACCTGTATATTGCCCCAAAGTGCCATCAAAAACCTCGGCAAAGTCTTTGACCAGACCCTCAGTCTCTGCGTTAGAGATGCAGTTGATGCCGGTGACTTCCAGGCCGAGGGCATCAAACCAGTCTAGCCCTAGGAGGCTTGGCCGCTGACCTTCTACCACCACCAGTCGGAGCAGGCCCAAAAAATCCTTGAAGGCGATCCGGAACCGGCCAACGCCTACCACGGGAATGTCGTTTCCCTGGTAGTCTCTCAGGTGTACGCGGTGAGAGTCGAGTTGACTTTTGGACACTCTGGGTACCAGTCTTTTGATGGTGCTCCAAGACACGATGGACAGGGCAAACCCGGTGTCGATCTCCATGTCACATGGAGCTCCTTCAATGAGCACCGTGACGTTCAGCTTGCATCGCGTAGGCGAGTCGGTTTGGCCAATCGTGGTTCCAGACGGGCAGCGGCAGTTGGTGAGAGTGAAACAGCTTTCCTTGGCAGACTGGAGTGAAGACTTGGACTTGCGAGTCGGTGAAGGGGGTGTGTCAGACGGAGCCGATCGGCAGACCTTAGCGATGTGGCCCCTTCTGGAACACTTCCTACAGGTGGCGTCTCTGAATCGACACTTGGCACGGGAATGGTTGCCTCCGCAGCCGGCACATTCTGGTTGGCTCTTGGACTTCTGTTGGAACTTCCTGCGCTCCCGCTTTGTCTGGTGCACGTCATCGCCTTCACTGGAGGATGCCTCATCACTGCTGGCCTCTTCATGATGCACTGGAACTGGCTTCCTAGCAAGAAGCGGGCTGCTGGACTTGTGGATCTCCTGGGCAGAGCGTTCAGCAGCTTCTGAGGCCACACCCTCCTCAATGGCTTTCTGTAGCGTGAGGTCTGGCTTGGCAAGGAGACGCCGTTGCAGATGGATGTCCCGGACCCCGCAGACGATTCGATCCATCAGGGCATCGTCTAAGTCTCGGAACTCGCAGTGCATTGCAGCCTGTCGCAGGGCGGTGGTGTAGTTGTTGATTGACTCCCCCTCCGCCTGGTTCCGGTGGTAGAACGCATGGCGGGCAGCAATCTTGGACGGCTTTGGTGCGTAGTGGTTGCGGAGCTTCTCTTGGATCGTGTCCCACGATGTTGTCTGGACTGCTTCAGGCACAACCAATGCTCGGGCCGTCTCAAACACCTCAGGCCTACAGAGGCTGAGGAATAGGCCCCGCTTACGCTCCTGTGATACTTGCGTACATAACAGTACAGTGGTACCCCGCAAGACGAATGCCTCGCAAGACGGAAAACCCGCAAGACGAAAGGGTTTTCTGTTTTGGAGGCGCTTCGCAAGACGAATTTCCCTATGGGCTTGCATCGCAAGACGAAAGCCCATAGGGAAATGCTGGCGGTCGGGAGCAAAGACTTTCGCCCACAGCCGGCCTTCAGAAGAGGACCTCTTCTAAAGGCCGGTGGGGGGCAAAAGTCTTTGCTCCCCCCGCCTGCCTTCCCCCCCCCCCCGCCTGCTCCGGGCGATCTTAAAATGCTGGCGGGCGGGAGCGAAGCGTTCGCTGCCGACCCCCAGCATTTTAAAATCTCCAAGGGACAGCAGAGAAGTCTCTGTCCCGGGGAGATTTTAAAATGCTGGGGGTCGGGAGCGAAGCGCTGCCGACCCCCAGCATTTTAAAATCTCCCCGTGTCCCGGGGAGGTTTTAAAATGCTGGGGGTCGGGAGCGAAGCGCTGCCGACCCCCAGCATTTTAAAATCTCCCCGTGTCCCGGGAAGGTTTTAAAATGCTGGGGGTCGGGAGCGAAGCGCTGCCGACCCCCAGCATTTTAAAATCTCCCCGTGTCCCGGGAAGGTTTTAAAATGCTGGGGGTCGGCAGCGCTTCGCTCCCGACCCCCAGCATTTTAAAACGCTGTTCCGAAGGGGGGGCGGGGACACCTGCCCCAGCCGCCCCACTTCGGAAAGCTGTTCCGAAGTGGGGAGGGGGGGCAGGGACACCTGCCCCAACCGCCCCACTTCGGAAAGCTGTTCCGAAGTGGGGCGGGGGGGCGGGGACACCTGCCCCAACCGCCCCACTTCGGAAAGCTGTTCCGAAGTGGGGAGGGGGGGCGGGGACACCTGTCCCAGCCGCCCCACTTCGGAAAGCTGTTCCGAAGTGGGGGGGGGGACACCTGCCCCAGCCGCCCCACTTCGGAAAGCTGTTCCGAAGTGGGGAGGGGGGGCGGGGACACCTGCCCCAGCCGCCCCACTTCGGAAAGCTGTTCCGAAGTGGGGCGGGGGGGCGGGGACACCTGCGCCAGCCGCCCCACTTCGGAAAGCTGTTCCGAAGTGGGGAGGGGGGCGGGGACACCTGCCCCAGCCGCCCCACTTCGGAAAGCTGTTCCGAAGTGGGGAGGGGGGCGGGGACACCAGCCCCAGCCGCCCCACTTCGGAAAGCTGTTCCGAAGTGGGGAGGGGGGGCGGGGACACCAGCCCCAGCCGCCCCACTTCGGAAAGCTGTTCCGAAGTGGGGAGGGGGGCGGGGACACCCGCCCCACCCGCCCCACTTCGGAAAGCTGTTCCGAAGTGGGGAGGGGGGCGGGGACACCCGCCCCACCCGCCCCACTTCGGAAAGCTGTTCCGAAGTGGGGAGGGGGGCGGGGACACCCGCCCCACCCGCCCCACTTCGGAAAGCTGTTCCAAAGTGGGGCGGGGGGGCGGGGACACCCGCCCCAGCCGCCCCACTTCGGAAAGCTGTTCCGAAGTGGGGCGGGGGGGCGGGGACACCTGCGCCAGCCGCCCCACTTCGGAAAGCTGTTCCGAAGTGGGGAGGGGGGCGGGGACACCTGCCCCAGCCGCCCCACTTCGGAAAGCTGTTCCGAAGTGGGGAGGGGGGGCGGGGACACCAGCCCCAGCCGCCCCACTTCGGAAAGCTGTTCCGAAGTGGGGAGGGGGGGCGGGGACACCAGCCCCAGCCGCCCCACTTCGGAAAGCTGTTCCGAAGTGGGGAGGGGGGCGGGGACACCCGCCCCAGCCGCCCCACTTCGGAAAGCTGTTCCGAAGTGGGGAGGGGGGCGGGGACACCCGCCCCACCCGCCCCACTTCGGAAAGCTGTTCCGAAGTGGGGAGGGGGGGTGGGGACACCCGCCCCAGCCGCCCCAGCCGCCCCACTTCGGAAAGCTGTTCCGAAGTGGGGCGGGGGGGCGGGGACACCTGCCCCAGCCGCCCCACTTCGGAAAGCTGTTCCGAAGTGGGGCGGGGGGCGGGAACACCTTCTGAAGGCGGGCAGGGGGCGAAAGTCTTTGTCCCCCCTGCCTGCCTTCCCAGGGGCTTTTAAATCGCCCCGGACAGCGGAGAAGTCCTCCGCTGTCCGGGGCAATTTTAAAATGCCGCCCGCCAGCATTTTAAGATCGCCCCGGACAGCGGAGAAGTCCTCCGCTGTCCCAGGGTTTTTTAAAATGCTGGGGGTGGGAAGAAAAGCCCTTGTCCCCCCCCCAGCCTTCAGAAGAGGTCCGGGGACAGACTGTCCCCGGACCTGGTCTGAAGGCGGTTTCCCTAGGAACGCATTAATTGATTTTCAATGCATTCCTATGGGAAACCGTGCATCGCAAGACGAAAAAACCGCAAGACGAAGAGACTTGCGGAACGAATTAATTTCGTCTTGCGAGGCACCACTGTATTTATAAAAAATGAACTTCAAATGTCCTTGAATTGGTCCGTGGGAGGGTTACCTGCCTTGGTTGGGTCCCATGAAGCGCTTCAGATAAGTTGGGATTAAGCAGAGAGAGAGGGGGGGGTCTGGGCCAATGGACTTGGAAGAAGGTGCCCCCTGACAGGGACTGGGGGCAGGACTTTGATCTGTTTGTTGGGGCTGTGGATGGACTGGGCCAGGATGTAGAAAGATGGAGAGGACCCCCAGCAGCCCCTCCAAGTGTCCTTATTTTCCAGGGACAGTCCCAGATTTACAGAAGCCGTCTCGGTTTTTTATTTGATCCAGCAATGTCGTGCTTTTCCTTAGGACGTCCCTATCTTCATCGAAGAAATATTGGAGGGTGTGGAGTTATGTGACCCCCGAGCCAAGGAGATAAATAACTACAGTAGTACCTCGGGTTACATACGCTTCAGGTTACAGACTCTGCTTACCCAGAAATAGTACCTCGGGTTAAGAACTTTGCTTCAGGATGAGAACAGAAATCACGCAGCAGCAGTGCAAGGCCCCATTAGCTAAAGTGGTGCTTCAGGTTAAGAACAGTTTCAGGTTAAGTACGGACCTCGGGAACCAATGAAGTACTTAACCTGAGGTACCGCTGTATACAGTACAACCTTTAGAAGACATTGGAAGGCAGCCCAGTATGGGGAAGTTTTTAAATGTTTGTTTTATTATGTTTTTATATATGCTGGAAGCTGTAAAATGATTACAGTCATACCTCGGGTTAAATATGCTTCGAGTTGAGCGCGTTCGAGTTGCGCTCCTCGGCAACCCGGAAGTAATGGAGCGCGTTACTTCCGGGCTTCGTCGCTTGCGCATGCGCAGACGCTCAAAATGACGTCACGTGCATGCGCAGAAGCAGCGAAAAGCTACGCGCGCGTGCACAGACGTGCTGTCGCTAGTTACATTTACCTCTAGATGCGAACGGGGCTCCGGAACGGATCCCGTTCGTATCTAGAGGTACCACTGTATTATAGAATAGGATGTCACGTCTCTATTTTCAACGGAGAAATCTTGGAGGGTGTGCTAGTGAGAAAGCAGATTTGATCCTGGTATTGTTTCTTGATGTGACTGCAGAGATTGTTTCGGGACTGGGGTGCAAGTTTAGAACTTCTGACCCACAACCAGAGGGGAGGCCACAGCAAAACAGATGATGTCCAGGAAGATTACCGTATTTTTCGCTCTATAAGACGCACCAGACCACAAGATGCACCTAGTTTTTGGAGGAGGAAAACAAGAAAAAAAAATATTCTGAATCTCAGAAGCCAGAACAGCAAGAGAGATCGCTGTACAGTGAAAGCAGCAATCCCTCTGGCTGTTCTGGCTTCTGGGATAGCTGCACAGCCTGCATTCGCTCCATAAGACGCACACACATTTCCCCTTACTTTTTAGGAGGGAAAAAGTGAGTCTTATAGAGCAAAAAATACGGTAATTTACTAGGACCCAAAACAAGCCTCTAAACCAGCATGCCTCTACAACACCCACCATCCCTAGCTAGCAGGACCAGTGGCCAGGGATTCATGGGAGTTGTAGTCCAAAAACAGCTGGAGACCCACGCTTTCTCTATGCTATGCTTAATTTTTATAAACTGGTGGAAGCAGCAGGTCTACAGCTTGAGGGTACCTCTGAATTGGACCCTGTCATTCAGGAGCAATCACAATTGGTAAAACTTGGAATAAAAAGGAAGAAACCTTGCAAGAATTGACATCTTCACTGTGGTGATGCATCCAAGGCCTGAGAGATTTAGATTCCCCCTACTTTTCATTTTCTGTTTGCCCTGCCAGAGCAAGGGAACAAAATTTATTTTCCTTACAGTTACATGTTCTCAAATACTTCAGTTATCAAAGGGAAACATTGAAGCTAGCTAAGTTGCAAATCAGATTTTGCTTCATTAGTCTAATTCTCCCCAAACTTCAGGCATCATTTCCTCTGGGTTAGACAATAAAAGCACAATTTCATGTGAGAACAAAGTGATCATCTGGACTTTAACCTTTTATATCAACACTCCAAAAGTTTACATTGTGTTTTATTGGTGCTGTTAAGGGTTCAATGGAAAGAATAACCTTATTGATTTATTTAATTTTTATACCGCTTTATATTTTTAATAAAAATCTCAAAGTGGTTTACAGCATATTAAATCAATAAAACAACAGCTGGGCGATGTTCCTCCGGCCTCATGAGGAGCCTCTTCAGTGGGGCTGGTGAGTGTGGGCCTCACCCCCTAGGCCAAGTAGAAAGGGCCTTGCAGGGAGTGACCTTCACGCCTCACGGCTGGGCAATTTTCCTCCGGCCACATGAAGGCAGCCCTCTTTAGGGAACTCTTTAATGATGGATGTTTTAATATACAGTGGGACCTCAGGTTAAGTACTTAATTCGTTCTGGAGGTTTGTACTTAACCTGAAACTGTTCTTAACCTGAAGCACCACTTTAGCCAATGGGGCCTCCTGCTGCTGCCGCGCCGCCCAAGCACGATTTCTGTTCTCATCCTGAAGCAAAGTTCTTAACCCGAGGTAATATTTCTGGGTTAGCGTAGTCTGTAACCTGAAGCGTATGTAACCCAAGGTACCACTGTATTTTTAACCTTCTGTTGGAAGCCACTCAGAGTGGCTGGGGAAACCCAACCAGATGGGCGGGGTAGATAGATAGATAGATAGATAGATAGATAGATAGATAGATAGATAGATAGATAATTCACCTCTTCAGTAGGACTGGTGAGTGTGGGCCTCACCCCCTAGGCCAGGTGGAAAGGACCTTGTAGGGAGTGGCCTTCATGCTTCACAGCCGGGCGATGTTCCTCCGTCCTCATCAAGGCAGCCCTCTTTAGGGAACTTTTTAATGACGGATGGTTTAATGTATTTTTAACCTTCTGTTGGAAGCCACTCAGAGTGGCTGGGGAAACCCAACCAGATGGGTGGGGTAGATATCAATCAATCAATCAATCAATCACCTCTTCAGTAGGACTGATGAGTGTGGGCCTCACCCCCTAGGCCAGGTGGAAAGGGCCTTGTGGGGAGCAGCCTTCATGCCTCACAGCCAGGCGATGTTCCTCTGGCCTCACGAGGAGCCTCTTCAGTAGAACAGAGCAACAGCAGCTCACCCCTTCATGTGCATTCAAACTACCAACCTTCTGACTGGCAAGTCCAAGAGACTCAGTGGTTTAGACCACAGCGCAACACACGTTCCTTTTCTAGACCTGATAGGAACCATCAGCCAGGAAAATGCCTTCACTTGTCTCTATCCCAGAGAAGGTGCCTGCCTCACTTGTTCCTGCAACGTCCCAAAGATGGCTGTGGCATAGCTTCTCCCTGAAATACCCATGTGGACATCCATGAGCATATCTGTCACTGCACTTTCATTTGAAGTGCTGCAACTCAGCAACCTAAACAGAGGAAGATGGAAACATTTTCTGGATTCCCTGTTTAGCATCATTATTTGCTGCTGAAGATGTTGCACGAAGCTTCTCACACATTGTGACAGACTCGAAACCTCCTTGAGGAAAAGAAACATTGGCAGTCATGGAAGAGAAGTAAACGTGCTCCCACCTATTTTCCACCCTAGCCGTTACCACCACAGACCACCCTATTTGTGAATTTTGTTGATCCTAAGAAGAGGTTTCTCTGATGTAAGCCATTGCTTTAGATTTGGGGGAGGAGGTTACCGAATCAACGGTCACACATACAATTATTCAACACCTGGAGGGCCACAGGTTCTCCACTCCCAGTACGTTTCCGAGCACAATTCAAAGTGTTGGTGCTGACCTTTAAAGCCCTAAACGGCCTCAGTCCTGTATACCTGAAGGAGCGTCTCCACCCCCATCGTTCAGCCCGGACACTGAGATCCAGCGCCGACGGCCTTCTGGCGGTTCCCTCATTGCGAGAAGTAAGGTTACAGGGAACCAGGTAGAGGGCCTTCTCGGTAGTGGCGCCTGCCCTGTGGAACGCCCTCCCAGCAGATGTCAAAGCAATAAACAACTATTTATAGTTTTAAAAGACAACTGAAGGCAGCCCTCTTTAGGGAAGTTTTTAATGTCTGATGCTGTACTGTCTTTAATATTCAGTTGGAAGTTGCCCAGAGTGGCTGGGGAAACCCGGCCGGATGGGCGGGGTTGTTATGTACTGAGTTGAATAGGATCCAAACTGCAGCAGTCTGATTTGTCCTAGAACAATAGGATCCAAAATGCAGCAGTCTGATTGGTCCTAGAACAATGCAGCAGTATGATTGGTTGGCAGGAACCACCCAATCCTGCTCCAGATAGAAGTGAATCCACAACCTGATTGGCTTACAGTAGAATTCCAGAATTAGCCAATCATGTGCAGCCCATTGTGTAAATAATGTATATAAAGCAGATACTGTGAGGGGACTTCCATTCATTCCTCCTCACCACTATGAGCTGAATAAAGAGCATGAAATCACTTTGCGACTCTGAGTATATTTCAGGGGTATAAATAATAAATTATTATTATTAAATTATTATTACTGAAGTTTTAGATTTTCTGTTACACCTGTTTCTTTATAAACACAATGGAATATTGCTGTTGAGATGTGTGCAATGTATTTTTTAAAATCGAAACTATATTTACTATATTTTCAGCCATTTTGAAGGGCATACTGCCAAAAAGCAGCTTTTTTTGGTTTAACTTTAACTAAATCTCTTAGCTTGCATTTGCACCAGCTCTAGTCAGCATTGCCCCTTTCCTTTTTCCAGTAAAAGAACAGGCAAAAGTGTCAAGGTACTCAAAATGCCTGATTTTGCCACTAGGTGTTGCTATGGCACCAGAAGATGGACTGCTCTTCTCCCCTCTTCCCCCCTTTAGGAAAATGGCCTCCATCAACTCACTTCAGTTTGTCTTGGATGCCTACATTTTTTTAGCCATTGCCATCGAACGTGGCCACGTATGGCCAAATAGAACAAGGCACTGTTCTAAAATCAAAGTCCTACATTCCTTTATTGCAAGATAGAAAATGTGGGAAGGTGAGGTTGCATTGCATGTATTTAAAGCAGAGATGGGGAACTTGTGATCCTACAGGTGCTGGACTGTTTCATCATCCCTGACCATTGGCCATGCTGGCTGGAGATTATGGAAGCTTGAGCCCAGCTAGCATGGACATGTTTTCCATCTCTGACTTACAGCTTTGCTACTGTTGCAATGCAGATAAGAGAGTCCACAAAGAAATCATAATGTTGAGCAGGGATTTGAAGGAAGAGAGCTGAGAAAAGTAGTTCCAAGTGTAGGAGGCGGAAGATTAGCTGCATATTCATTTATAGGAGCAGCAAGTCTTTGGGCCAGAAGGTGGAGCCCAAAAGCCACTATATGGTGGCAATTGTCTTGGCAGGCATGGAGGAAAACATCTGTGGAGACAACCATGGAAAAAGATGTGAAACCCAGCAATCCAGACTCAGGAAACCTGATTGTTGCAGTTAGTCAGCACACTGGGATGGTAAACCATGGCTTGTTCCTAGGTGTTTGTTTGTTTTTAATTAACGAGTCAGAATGACCACAATTTCTGAAGTTTCGATGTACAGTGGTACCTCAGTTTTTGAACAACTTAGTTCATGAACAACTTGGAAGTCAAATGCTGCAAAATCGGAAGTAGGTGTTCCAGTTTTTGAACGTCTTTTTCGGAGCTGAACTTCCTCCGTTTTGAGTCCGTGTTTATTGTTGCGCTGCTAATTTGCGTCCTCCCATTGTAATTCAAGACTTCCGTTTCTGACTGCAGTGTTCTGAGGTGATATTTGGAGTTATATTTGGTGCTTTTGTTTTTGCTATTTATTTTGCATTTTTTGTTTTGAGGCTCTTTCAGTTAATTTTTTTTGGTAACTGTGTGGATCCCAGTTCAGCTACTGATTGATTGATTGATTGATTGTGTGATTGCGGAAATGGATAAAAGCCACCCATTCATACAGTGACTATCATCAGTGCAGGTAAGAATATTTTTTAAAAAAGTTTATCATCTACAATACTGTTTTATTTATTTTATAGTACAGTACATTGTTTATTGCTTTCATTTGATGTATTCATGGTCTTGTTAGACAGTAAAATTCATGTTAAATTGCTGTTTTAGGGGTTGTTTTTAAAAGTCTGGAACGGATTAATCCATTTTGCATTACTTTCTATGGGAAAGCATGCCTTGGTTTTGGAACACTTTGATTTTGGAACAGACTTCCGGAACGGATTAAGTTTGAGAACCAAGGTACCACTGTAATGTGAAGCTTGATTTATTCATAAAGAAAAGCAGCAGCTTTCAGTGGCCTCCCCTCACTCTCAGGAGGAAGAAGAGGCAAAAGGCACATGCAAGTCCAAGCTTTGTGCTCATAAGTTAAACTAAGGATCCAATCAATGCCAGTGCATACCAGGTCAATCACTGGCCAATACAGTAATGCTAACTGCAGTGTCAGATTTAGGGCATCATGAGCAGTATCCCTGTAAAGGGCACTGAGCTGAGGCGGTGCAAAATTTTCAAAGATGATGCTATTAATGTGCTACACTCAATATGCCAGCAAATTTGGAAAACTCAGCAGTGACCAAAGGATTGGAGAAGATCACTCTACATCCCAATTCCAAAGAAGGGCAGTGCCAAAGAATGCTCCATCTACCGTACAATTGTACTCATTTCACACGCTAGCAAGGTTATGCTTAAAATTCTACAAGGCACGCTTAAGCAGTATGTGGGCCGAGAACTCCCAGAAGTGCAAGCTGGATTTCGAAGGGGCAGAGGAACCAGAGACCAAATTGCAAACATGCGCTGGATTATGGAGAAAGCTAGAGAGTTCCAGAAAGACATCTACTTCTGCTTCATTGACTATGCAAAAGCCTTTGACTGTGTCACCTACAGCAAACTATGGCAAGTTCTTAAATGGGAATGCCTGATCACCTCATCTGTCTCCTGAGAAATTTCTATGTGGGACAAGAAGCTACAGTTAGAACTGGATATGGAACAACTGATTGGTTCAAATTTGGCAAAGGAGTATGACAAGGTTGTATATTGTCTCCCTGCTTATTTAACTTATATGCAGAATTCATCATGCGAAAGGCTGGGCTGGATGAATCCCAAGCCGGAATTAAGATTGCTGGAAGAAATATCAACAACCTCAGATATGCAGATGACACAACCTTGATGGCAGAAAGTGAGGAGGAATTAAAGAACCTTTTAATGAGGGTGAAAGAGGAGAATGCAAAATATGGTCTGAAGCTCAGCATCAAAAAAACGAATATCATGGCCACTGGGCCCATCACCTCCTGGCAAATAGAAGGGGAAGAAATGGATGCAGTGAGAGATTTTACTTTCTAGGGCTCCACGATCACTGCAGATGGTGACAGCAGTCATGAAATTAAAAACGCCTGCTTCTTGGGAGAAAAGCAATGACAAACCTAGACAGCATCTTAAAAAGCAGAGACATCACCTTGCCAACAAAGGTCCATATAGTTAAAGCTATGGTTTTCCCAGTAGTGATGTATGGAAGTGAGAGCTGGACCATAAAGAAGGCTGATCGTCGAAGAATTGATGCTTTTGAATTATGGTGTTGGAGTAGACTCTTGAGAATCCCATGGACTGCAAGAAGATCAAACCTCTCCATTCTTAAGGAAATCAGCCCTGAGTGCTCACTGGAAGGACAGATCCTGAAGCTGAGGCTCCAATACTTTGGCCACCTCATGAGAAGAGAAGACTCCCTGGAAAAGACCCTGATGTTGGGAAAGATGGAGGGCACAAGGAGAAGGGGACGACGGAGGACGAGATGGTTGGACAGTGTTCTCGAAGCTACCAGCATGAGTTTGACCAAACTGCGGGAGGCAGTGGAAGACAGGAGTGCCTGGGGTGCTCTGGTCCATGGGGTCACAAAGAGTCAGACACGACTAAATGACTAAACAAACAACACCATCAAACAAACCTATATTTATAGGTATTATTTATTTATCTTGACTGTGTTGCTATCTCCCAATACAATATTGAACGGAGATGGTATTGTCGCTCACAGATTTAGACTTGGAGACTCTGCAACAAATAAATTGGAACAGCCCAATGATTGTCTGTTCTGTCTCATGAGCTCCATTATCCATTGTATATGAAAGGGATAGGCTTACCTCACTCCCCACCGCCAATATTTTATTCAAGTTGGCATCCCCACCCCCTTGGTCACCCTAATATGAGATCCAGATGTCGCCTCCATTCTCCTTCCTGCCCTCACACATTAGACTGGTCCTGTTTGTCGTAGCCCAGTGTTGCCAAGGTGAGAGAACTTTTGTTTGTCCTGTGGAAAACTCTATGGCATCAAGGTGGAATAATAGAGGATAAGTTACTTAGCAAGCAAGGAAGCATTAGCACAATCTGATTTAACTAAGGTTAGATCACCCCACATGCTTGACAAAATTGTAATGTTTTAGACCAGTGTTTCCCAAACTTGGGTCTCCAGCTGTTTTTGGACTACAACTCCCATCAATCCCTGGCCACTGGCCCTGCTAGCTAGGGATGATGGGTGTTGTAGAGGCTTGCTGGTTTAGAGGCTTGTTGTGGGCAATACATAGCCCCATGCCTAGTATCCTCCACAAATTTTTGGCGTCTGATTATCACGCTTGGGGTGGATGTGATTGCAGAATGAAGCGCTGGAAGGGATCTGGACAAACATTTGTTCCAGGAAAGATGCCACCAAGGGGTTCTGCAACCTCCCATCTACACAGAAGTAAAAAGCCCCCAGTGTTGTGACCTTTTCTCATAGGGAATTCGCTCCAATTCCTTGCTCATTTGGGTTGTCCGTTTCTGATTCCCTCCCCGCCCCCCAGGTCTGCAGTATGCTTTATACTGAGAACCCTGCATTGCAGGGGGCTGGACTAGATGACTCTTGGGGTCCCTTCCAACTCTACGATTCTATGAGGTGAGGCAACCAGTACTGTATGCAGTATTCCAAATGGTTGTTGCAACAGAAATTCGTATAACAATATTATGATATTCGCATTTTAGTTTTCATCCCCTTTCCTAATGATCCACAACATGGAATTCTCCTGTTTCACAGTTGCATCTAAGTATTCCAGTTTGTCTTTATTTTTTAAAAAACACAAAAATCCCTTCCTGCAAACCGTAAGATTCTATTGTTCAGAGAAAAATAACAGGCCACCCCAATCTCTGAGTCCATGGATCTTGGCATGCTTCACACAGGGTCTGTGCTTCCTTTTGGACAATTATTTATTAACGTATATTATGCAACTTGAGTCTACATTGGAGGGATTCCCAGCATTCACATCTCAGTAGAGGCTTGCTTGCTTGCTACAGAAGCGCAGCACTGGATTCAGCAGCAGCCAAACAGTCCTCTCTGTGTCTCTTCGAAAACAGCTTGAAGAAAACAATTCTGCATCAGCCTACATCATCCAAGCTGGAACCCTCAACCTTTTCTTTCCCTGCCCACTAACACGCATAAGCTGGAGAAACCACTCCTCTCTGTCAATTGATGACTTCCCTGATGAGTTGATGACTGGGCTTAAGGGCTTATCTCCCCAGGATGCCCAGGTCCAGAAAAACCAGGTTGGCCCACATTTTTACACGGCTGAATAAAATGTCTGTCGGCTCATCTTAATTCTCAAAAGTACTGATCAAACACTGAAATATACTCCGAGTCGAGAGTGGATTTCATGCTCTTTATTCAGCTCATAGTGGTGAGGAGGAATGAAAGTTTCCCCAAAGCTTTATATACATTATTTACACAATGGGCTGCACGTGATTGGCTAATTCCGGAATTCTCCTGTAGGCCAATCAGGTTGTGGATTCACTTCCATCTGGAGCTGGATTGGGTGGCTCCTGCAGACCAATCATACTGCTGCATCGTTCTAGGACCAATCAGACTGCTTCATTTTGTATCCTATTGTTCTAGGACCAATCAGACTGCTGCATTTTGGATCCTATTCAACTCAGTACATAACAAACACCATCACTAAAGAATCTAGAGGGGATCAGGGCACCACAACCCCATAACATCAACCTCTTCCCGAAGCACACATCTGACCCAGATGTGCCGACGGAAAGGAAATGTACTGTTGTAAACAAAAAATGCCCTTTTTCCTTTATGGGGTATCCAAGAGCCCATAGAGAGTCCTTACATAGGTTCCCTATTGGTAGGAGAAAATAACAGAGGCCAACAAGAGAATATTGAGAAGCAAAGCAGCTAGTAAGCCTGATCTTTATTGAACTGTTGCAACAGGGTCCTCACTCACTACACACAGGAGGGATTAGGAACCGACAACAATGGCGCGCAAGGCCTTATATAGACATTTTGAAATTGCCACCCTGTAGATCAAGACCACCCCCAGAAACATCATACATACATCACAGAAGGGGTGTAACCTAAGACCACCCCTCAGATACATCATACCTACATCACAGAAAAGGCGGTCTAAAACAGAAATTTGAATGTTGTTTTTCTCCTGTCCTTGTTTATCTCCTGTCTGGCAGGTTACTTGGTTGGATTTCCTGGGGAGCCTGGCCAATCTTTTGTAATGATAAATACTTAGTAATGATAAATTGAGTCAGGTCACAGGCTCACCCTATTCAAACAAGAGACATACCCTTAAGACAGGATTTGTGAAGGAAAAGACAATAGGGAGGCTTTTCCATTTTCCTTTGACCTTGCAGAGAAAACATTTGGTCAGTTTGGGACAGTTTGGGAATCAAAAATAGTTCCAGGTCGGTCTTCCTGTGCTGATCTATGTACAGTGGTGCCTCGCAAGACGAAATTAATTCGTTCCGCAAGTTTTTTCTTCTTGCGAGTTTTTCGTCTTGCGAAGCACGGTTTCCCATAGGAATGCATTGAAAATCAATCAATGCGTTCCTATGGAAACCACCTTCAGACCAGGTCCGGGGACAGTCTGTCCCCCGACCTCTTCTGATGGCTGGGGGGGGGACAAGGGCTTTTCTTCCCACCGCCAGCCTTCAGAAGGCTGTTCTGAAGGCTGGCGGTGGGAAGAAAAGCCCTTCTCTCCACCTCCCGCCCCGCAAGCTCCGGGGACAGGAGGGCTTTGCTGCCGACCGCCAGCATTTTAAAAGCCCCCACTGTCCCGGGGCGATTTTAAAATGCTGGCGGGCGGCAGCAAAGCCTCCGCTGTCCCGAGGCGATTTTAAAATGCTGGCGGGTGGCAGCGAAGCCTCCGCTGTCCCGGAGCGATTTTAAAACGCTGGCGGGATTCGCTGCCGCCCGCCAGCATTTTAAGATCGCCCGGGACAGCGGAGAAGTCTCCGCTGCCCCGGGGGCTTTTAAAATGCTGGGGGTCGGCAGCGAAGGCTTCGCTGCCGCCCGCCAGCATTTTAAGATCACCCAGGACAGCGGAGAAGTCTCCGCTGTCCCGGGAAGGCAGGCGGGGGGGGAGCAAAGACTTTTGCCCCCCGCTGGCCTTCAGAAGAGGTCCAGGACCTCTTCTGAAGGCTGGCGGGGGGCAAAAGTCTTTGCTCCTGACCGTCAGCATTTTAAAAGAGGTCCCCGGAGATTTCCCTATGGGCTTTCTTCTTGCGAAGCAAGCCCATAGGGAAATTCGTCTTGCGGAACGACTCAAAAACGGAAAACTCTTTCGTCTTGCGAGTTTTTCGTTTTGCGAGGCGTTCGTCTTGCGAGGCACCACTGTACTTGCTTGGTTGGTACACTCATGAACATTTAACATATATCTAAGACCTCGAAATTCCTGTCACAGTACACAGCTTTCCTGTAAAAAGAAAATGTAAGTAGAGGCATTTAGAACAAATCAAAGCAGATCATAATACGATACTTTTAGCCCAACGCAGCAATTTCCAGTCCCTCGTTAATTCCCCAGGCTTCCTCCTTCCTCCTCCTTTGTGCATAGTTCAGTCAGAGCTGCATCTCAAAGGTGGATTTCAAACACACTAACAGTTACCAGAGCAATTCTTTTTTAAAAATCGCAATAGTGTTTTAAAAAATAGTAAATAGTAGTAAAAAAATATAAACATGCAAAAAAGCACTGTGCTACAAAATCCATTGCTAAGACCAGCAGGAAAAGTAAGAGAGTCTCCGACTAACAGACTCAAACCTCTGCCCTGCTCCCCCAGTGGGCAGCTGCTTGCATGGTCTTTTGTCCTGGGGCCCTCACAGAGTTCCTTGTCTTGGTATCATCACAAATTTCTCGGTCCAAGTAAATTAATCGTCTTGGACCTCATCTGTTTTGCTTTGTTATTGTTTTGTTTATGTTATTATTATTTTATAATTCCTTCTTTTAGAATTTTGTTGGCATGGATGGCCCTTGCAAGGGCCTAAAACATGATGCTTCAATTAAGAGGATCAACAACGATTTAATTCTATCAGTGTTGGATTGTCTTTTAAACATTGTGGTTCTCTCCCCCCCCCCCATGTTTTCAGCTGTTCTTATTTTTATCTGTAAGCTTTTGTCGGCGTCTCTCGGTGCTGCACAGGCTGGGGCAACCTTTCCCAGGCCAATTTGGACAGTGTGGCATCTTCCAAGGATGGGGAATTGCTTATAACTCAAGCATCTGTCAGAAGAGAAAGAGTGCACTTTTCTGGAGCCTCAAGGTGCAATGATTCCCAGCCCAGACTGCAAACCCATTACCATGAGGAGGGAAAGTGATGCTAAATTGTAGCTCATAGATGTATGTAGGTGCCTCCTGTCCAGCTCTTGTGAGATGTGCTGTTCTGCAGAACAGAGAGAGATTGTGCGGTTAAATGAGGACCTGAAGCTTGAGATAAAGAGAGATTTGTGCTTGCCTATGAGACTTGCTTTCTCAAGAACAACCAACCCCCGAGTTCCTTGTGCATAATAGGCTGCGTGGAGGAACCATCAGTGAAAGGCTGGTGAAATTGATCCCAGGGGCACAGTAGAAGACAGGGCTGCCGCTTTACAGGCCCAAAATATAGAGGTCTACTTGACACCCACGCTGCCATGGTGTAGCACCCTGCTTGTGGTTAACGCTTAGCTGGAATGAAATATTCAACGCAGCAATAGAGAAATTAAAATAATAATTTATTTGTCAGACAAATAAATGAGAGACACAGTGGTATATGGTTACCAAAGCTCTGCCCACTCCAGCCCTGATGGCCAGCACTTATATTTCCTCAGCCCAGCCCCTTTGCTCCTCCTTTGGCTGCCTCTGTCCAATCAGCCTGGTTGAAATTCCTATTGGCTGTTTGCTAGAACCAATCATAAAAGATACACCTATTACTTTTTATGGGAGACAAAGAGCTATATTTCCTTCTATCCATAAATGGCAGACAAGTAGCCATATATCTTATATTTGCCTCGACCAGGCACCTTAATTACCAGATAACCTTTTTGCCCTATTCACTCCAAAACAGATGGCTAAAACAGATGGCTCATAAAAAAAGAGATATAGATATATAAATAAATCAGTTTAATAAAATCATAATAAAACAAAAGACATAGTTTATATGAATTAAATAGGGAACAACGGAGTTTTTCCTACACAGGCATTTAAATCTCTGGCCAAAATTATAAGACAAGTGAAAAAGGCATTCAGTCAAAAAAAACAAGTCTGTTCTTGGGATCCCCAGCGTAGCTCCAAGGGCACTACAAGGCCGATTAAGTCCCCCCTGCCCCTACCAATTTTTAACAACGAACTAGGGTCTTTTGGCTTAGGGGAGGGTTGGCTGATACATGCTGCCTGCTTTTTAATGTTTTTTATTTGTTTTGCCGGATGTAGGTGTTTTAGGGTTGGGGGAGGTTCTGGGCATTCCCAGTTTTACTTCTGTGAAGTGGGTTCAGTGGAGCATGAAATTTTTTTGGACTTGTATAATGATACTTCAGTTACTTTTTCTGAATCCTATTCCCTGGTTTAGGATTCACCTTTTCCTTCCTTTTCATCCTTATCTCCCTCTTCCCTCCTTGTTCATTCCCCTTGAATGAGTGCAATCCAAACTCCTCAGAGCCCTTCTACAAGTTCCTAGATGCGTTTCAAATGCATGGGTCAGACTAGAAACAGGGATGATGAAAGTCGAAGCTCATATTAGTCTAACATTGATATATAAGTGGCTAACTCTGAAACTGCTCCCCCAAGGAATAGCCCCATTGATTCTGAGCGACCAGTTTCAGTCTGGCTGAAGTTTAAGCAGTCTTAAACACTCTTCAGAAACTGGGCTCCTCAAACCCTCATAACTATTGGCCTGGGCCAAGCTAGATCCGTGGTTAGGCAAAGAATCATGGACATAGAGAGACAACAGGACTGTACAAGGGTCCCCAATTATAAAATCATAGAAAACGGGAGATACGTAACCACTCCAGCAACATATCTCCATTGCATAACATCCAGAAACGCAAGAAGGGCTTTCACTCTTGCTAGAAGCTCGGCCATGCCCTCACCTGTTCCGGAAGGCTCCTATAGAAGAGTCCCATATGCACAGAGACTTTGCGCCTGCCCATTAGGGGAAATAGGAAGCCCCGAACATATATTTTTTAGATATCCTTTTTATGCTGAGATTCGTAGAGACACCATTGACCTTTTGCTGAAGAGGCTCGCCGATCTTTCAGACAAGTCTAAACTTAATGCTCCCCTCTTAGGCAAAGATCACAAGATGACCTGGCCGGTAGCCAGATTCTGCGCTCAGATCTGTAGGCACAGATCATCCCCTAGAATAATATAGCTTACAAGGGAAAAGCTAGAGCCGCCCTTTGGGGTGCCTCAGGGTCAATTTTTATGGTAGCCCAAATCTCCGTTGTACATATGTATGTATATATCTCAATTTTAACTCATGAGCTATTGCTGCAATCTGCTCTGATTGTATATTTTATCTTTATGAATGCTGTTTTTATTGTTTTTATTTATTATAAATTATCTATCTATCTATCTATCAACATCTCATCCTTCAAAGAGAACAGGGGATGGTTGTGTTAACGTCTTTATGGTGATTCATGTATAAATAATGCTGCGTTGTGTGTTGGGAGAAGCTTTCTGAAAACACAGTGTGTGTGTGTGTGTGTGTGTGTGTGTGTGTGTGTGTGTGTGTATTTATATATATGAAAAAGCAACAGAAGATGGCAAATAAGTCTTTTGCACAACTGGCAACAACCTAAAGAGGTAGATGCTATGTGGAGTATAGCTTCCTACTGTGAAGGAAACTTCTACTGATCTGCTTTAAATTATTCTGAAGATGACCGGCCTGCATTTCAATATGTTGGAGCAGGTGAACTCGGCATTGGGTTTTGCAGACACAAAAATTGTTGAGCTTTTTTTGGGTTGCCATTTTTCAAGAGGTAAACATGCAGGACATGTATATATATTTTAAAACCCACCAAAATCCCGAACAATTGCTTTTAAATGTAAAATTCCCCCTGGATGGGCATGTAGGACCCCCAAAAGAGGATATTTCCGAGAATTCCTGGATGTATGGCAATCCTACGTAGTGCCAATCCTAAGCATGGCCTGAGGGTTGCTCTCTTCCAGTAGGTGAGGTGGTGGCTGTGAAGATCTCAAAACTCTGAGGTTGTCAATTTGGCACATTAGTAGCGCAGTGGTCAGTTCAGAGCAGACCAAACAAGCTGCTATGGGCAGCTGCAGAGATTCTACGGGGAGGAGAGCAGTGTGAATGGCAACGAACCACACGGCACGATGAGCATGTTATGTGGGACCAGCTCGCTTCTGAGGGCATAAATACCAATTTCGACAAGCACAGAATCTCCCTTCTTCTCTGAGCCATCCTTCCCTTTCCTCATTGCAATTTGTTGGCATGGATTTGTCCATTGTACAGGAACATGCCCGCATGTTGCCAGCCCTCGACGCCAACTTCTCCACAAGAGGCTGTGTGTCTGTTCACCTCCCTCCATTTTAACGCTTGCAAGTCTGGTTCTGGTCCCGAAAGCCAGGCCAAATCTGCAGCAGCTCCTCTGGCCCGTAGTGATGCACCACCACCACCTTGGAGAACTTACACTTCTCATACTTGACTCTGTACACGTTGAAGAGACCCCCGGGGCTGTTTGTCACGCTGATGCCCAGCTCATATAGGCAGATTCCCATGAAGACATCTTCATTGTTAATGACCCTGATGGTCTTTGCTACCTGGTAGATCTTCTTGGCCAGATCCCCAGAGAACACATACCCTGGGCCTGCGCAGAAGGGCGGGTAGGTCTCATTGGGGTACACCTCCTGTGGCACATACCACTTGTAGGCCTTTTCATGCACTGGCTTTGAATTCCTGTAGATGTGACCTGTCATATAGTTCTTCTTGGGTGGCAGGTGAGGCTGCAGCAGATGGGACACCATGTAGTTCACATTGAGAAAGATGTCACTGTCTGCCTTCACCACGTAGGTGGCATTGGGGCAGAACTTGCTTATCCACTCCATGCCCATCAAAGTCTTCAGGGTAAGGTTGTTGTAGGTATCCAGGAAGTCCTGCTGAAGAATGTCTTTGTGGATGGAACTCTCCTCTTCCAAAAGGGCCTGGAGCGGGTATCCAAATTTTGGGTGGACACCTGTCAGAAAGAGACGAAGAATGGAAACCCCAGGCACTGAGCTCTCGTTGCCCCACGTCTGCCGGATGGCCTGCCTCGTGGCAAAATCCTGGGGCTCAGTTATCACCAGCAGGATCAAGAAAGGGCTCCTCTCCCAGCATTTCTTTGGCTCATTGAGAAGGAACTTATAATCAGTGGAATAGTCAACCTCCAAGGGATGCCGCCTGGCCACTGGTGGTGGTGGGGAAATCAGACCAGAGGGCTTGGTCTCCTTTGTCCTCTCCAGTGCAGATTCCCATTCAAATCTTATGGCACTTTTACGATTGTATGCCGAATCTGGGCTGCCCTTGACCTTGATGTCGTGTGGTGAGAAAAGCTTCTCAAGAGACTCCCATCTGTTCTTTGCAACAAGTAGGAAAAGGAAAATAGAGCAGAAGAGGACCACAGTGGGCAAATTCTGCAGCTTGGTCATGAGCATCTTCCTGGTACCTTCACCTGCAGACTATGTGGGTGGGGGAGAGATCCTGGCCAGTTCTGTCCCGTTTCCAAAGACAACCTGAAAAGGAGAAGCCCAGTGAAAGGAAGATGAATTCTGTTCTCTCTCTCTCTCTCTCTCTCTCTCTCTCTCTCTCTCTCTCTCTGTGTGTGTGTGTGTGTGTGTGTCTGTGTGTGTTTGCACGCACACAAGGGGAGCTTTGGGGATCAGGGTGGGCGCCTGGAGAATCAGTCTGCCAACTGCCAACACACTCAAACCCTGCTCATAACACCTGCCTTCTTGCCCTTGCAATCTGTTTCTGGAAGGAAAATATGCACTCTCATGGATTGGCATTATTCACTCAACCCATCTATTTACAGTAACTGGATACAGTAAGTGTTAAACTATAAGCCAGACCAGCTTCCTGATGAGGTAATCACCTGGGTGATGAGCCATTAAAGGAAAAGAAAGGGAAGGGGCTCTGTCTGAGACAGCAAATGGGTGGGGCCCCTCAATTAGCCTCCCCCAGCTAGAAAGTCAAAGTCAAAGTTTGGGGGACTGTGGTGTGAACTAGAGGAAAAGCTGCAGGCTGGAAAGGCACAGAGGCAGAGCATGATGTTTGATTTCTGCTTGGATCCACAAGCTGTGGCTACGGGAGAAACAATAACTTATTGAGGTGATTATGCTCCGGCCCTCTCAATCATAGGCTCAGGTTGTATATATGTATGTGTCAATTAACCATATAAAGACCACACCGTCTCCACTGTGCCTCACTTCCAAAAGGAAACACAAACTCTGGGTAAAGTGCCCAGCTGGGTGTGTGCCAGGGTGTCTGGTAAGCTGAAGACCTTGCACTGATGGAACAATTGGCATTGTGCTACATGGAATTCCTCCCTGTATTTCCAAATTAGGCCAAATAATAATAATAATAATAATAATAATAATAATAATAATAATAATAATTATTATTATTATTATTATTATTATTATTATTATTATTATTATTATTATTATTATTATTATTATTCCTCTACAATCGTTATCTTGACATACATATTCTGGGTGGGAACAGGACACTCTTAATTCTACTTGCACTGGTGTAGTGATTAGGTGGGATTGCTATGAGGAATTATAACAAATATAGAGTAAGCCATCTGTGTCAGCAATGAAAGCATTGCATTGACTGGGTTTAAACTATTTTGATATGATTCTTGATCAATCTACACCTCTGCATCCCTGTTCCATTTCTCTCTCTTCACAAGTCACGTACACACTTAGGCAGGCAGGCGTCCTGGGTCCTCAAAGATAATGGGCAGTTTCGTTGATGTAGCTTTCTTATATATTAATCTTAGGATGTTAATCTTAGGGCCAGGAAACAGGTTTCACATTAAGGTGATAATGGTCACTGTCCTCCTGGCCATCCTTCTTATCATGTGTACTGATTGTTATGACCTCCGGGGTTGCTGAATACGCTCCTTTGTTGTTTTCATTCCTTTACTCCAAAGTATGCATGCCTAACTAGTGTTTATAGTTTAACTTTGTCCCCACTTGGAGTTTGTTTAAATGCTCAGAGGAAATCTGATTGGTTCTTATGAGCACTGTGTAAAGGATTCTTTTGCTAATAAAATGGCCTGGTGAGGGGTGTGGGGTACGCACTTCCTCCGAGAGCCTTGCTGGTCAAAGCCCTGTGTCTTATTTTAATCAGGGTCCAGTCCTTTCCTTTGGCCTCAGAACACAACACACTGGCAAAGCCTGAAAGTGTATTAGCATAGTGGTTCTACCAGCCAGTCCCTGTGTTGGTGGCTCAAAGGGGTGGAGGTGGAGACATGGTGGAGTTGGCGCAGAGCTCAGTCATGAAGTTACGCTTGCTCAGAGCTTTCTCCCTCCCCCTGCCTTGCTGGCATAAAGCTAGAAAAGGTCGGGTACCTGTTAGAACATTCTCTTTAAAATCAATGGGCTGCTCTCCTCTCCATCTCAGGACAGGAGTCCAAATAGTAATAGTGCAATCAATCCCCACCACTTTCCCTTTTCTTTTTGGTTAATATCCACCCTGAAGAGAAGAATTCTGATGAATTTAGAAGCTTGCTCATTACTTTCAATCCATATTAATAAAGGAGCTTTGCTGCTGTCGCTCTTTGGGTTTTATCTTGTGGGCCGCCATGGACCAATAGGTGTGTCTGTATTGCTTTCAGATTCACAGTGATTAATATGTTCCCTTCTCTAGTTCTGTTATTCATGTTATTTGTTTAAAAGGTTGGTTTATTTGCAGCTCAGTAAACTGGAGACTCTCCTCTTGCTTCAAGAACTTGTTAACCCTATTGTTAAATATAGTTTTTGATAAACTAGTTATAGGTCTTAATTACTTGCGAGCATTTTGCTGAGATCCTTTGCTGCCCTTGCCCTTCTCCAGACTTCAGTCTTGGCTCCAGTACCGATTGAGCTGACTTGCCTTTTCTGCTTCTGCACCAGAAGAAGCAACAGCTTTCTGCTGAACATGGAGAAATGCTCCAGGCACACCTCTGCTTTCTTTCGGGTGGTTGCATGTCTTTTTTCTTTCTTTTTTGCAATTTTGCCAAAAGGCTCAACAAACAACTTCCCCTCAACAAAAACTCAACAACGTTTCCCTCCCCCAAAAATTCAACAACTGCCCCCCCCCAAGCCACTTCAGCAACTTTTGTGTCCTGATTTTCACTGTTTGAAATATGGCAACCTTAGACTAGGTCTCCTCCAGAGACAGTATAAAAACACAAGGGGCTGCCATATGAGAGACAGAGGGCTCAGCCCCCAGCCCACTCACCCGCATATATCTCCTTGTCACCTTTGGTGACCAAGCAAATGGTTAAATAAATACAAGCCTGCTCTATGAAACACCTTTGCCACCATCAATTTCAAAGGAAATCTCATTCAGTGCTCCAGGTATTTGTTCTCTCCCTCCTTGAGGGCCTTTCTACCCCTCTCCCATTCTCTTCTCTCAGGTGCTTTTTGCGGCATCTCAGGTGAGCACTTACCTGCCCGAGGTGCTGTTCACTCAAGGTTGCCACCTGCCTTTGTCAGCTGCAATTTACCTTTCCCCAGGGAGGGTGTGGCACAAAAGGAAGGGACAACGCCTACGTCATGCAGCTAACACAGAGGGGAGGGAGGAGGGACTCTGCTTCCAGGAGAGTCTTTTTTCCAGGACCATTGAAGCACCTGGAAGGACTCACCACCTGCATGCCAATCCCATGCTGAATCTCACACACACACCAGAAAAGAAGAACATGCCCCTCAGAACCCAAAGCCAAACACAAGAACAAGATGAAAGGGATAAATTTATTTTATACAAATGTATTTTATATAAATGATTATTTTATATAAATTATATACATGTGCCAATGGGTGTTATCATAATGCATATCCTCCATCATTTCTCCAAATAGGGATGCCCTGTTCATTTATTTATTTATTTATTTACCATCATCATTATTATTACTATTACTATTACTATTCTATTTATACCCTGATCTGGGTGGTTTCCAACTAATAATAATAATAATAATAATAATAATAATAATAATAATAATAATAATGATAATGATAATAAACATTAAACACAAAATATATGTGTGGATGAAATTTACTTTGGAAGAGAAGTTAACTAATGAACAATTAGGATTAAAAGACTGCACCCAGCTTCCGTTTATGCCAATCTCAAGTTTTTTTAAAATAATGATCTTGACCTGAACTCTAGTTGAACTTGGACATAGCACACAGTGAGATTGAACTAGACTTAAAATGGAGGTTAAACCTGAGAAGATTATAAGGTTAAGAGTAGTTTAACTTTTCCTTCTGGGGAAAAAGACTGGACTGACTCTCTGGAAACTATCTCACTTCTGTGAAAGAGTTTCAGGATCTATTTGACTGTTGAAGACGTTCAACTTAATGTGTGGCAACTATGGAATAGTGGGTAGACATGGCAGACTACACAGCGATTTCTCCAAAGCAGCTCTTTATTTTGTAAGATGGACAGAACTGAACAGCAAACAGCTCAGCCGGCCTGCTTTTATAGGCAGCCAGCTGTCAACATTGTAGCTACAGCAACCCAGGGTTTCCCGCCTAAAATAACTGACGTGGACCTGAGTGAAAAATATCTACAGTATCCCCCTGCTGGCCCAGGGTGAGAACTTCAGTACATAACACCCCTCCCCACCGAGATAGGGCGTTAGTTATAATCGTAATGGTTTCCTTATATACAGCACTACACGTAATGGTTCAATTAGGCACAAAAGCATATCGGTTACATTTCCTATACTTAGACCAACAGTGATACATGTCCAACAACATAGTCCTTTAAATAAGTTGGGCGCTTGGAAACTCTGCCAGACCGCCGGGGACTGGTAGCCAAGTCCGGGGGGCCACACAATTCTTGCTGAGGCTGTGGTGCAACCCTAGGTGGCGTTGAGACCAAATCCCCTGGATTCGCTGCTGTGGGTGGAGCCTCTGCAAGTGGAGTGGTCTGAGTCTGTGGTAAGAGTCTGGCAGACCCTTCTTTAGTGACTGTTAGTCTTTGTGCCTTGTCCATATTAGTGGAGACCACGCCATTCATGTCTCCCATGATTATCATATTATAATCCAGATAGTCCGTCAAAGTTTCATGAAGTCCCTTAAAGAAGTCAGATTTGCCTTCATTTGGTGCATAAATTCCAACAACTAAAAGTTTTTCTCCTTGTACTTGTATCTCCACAGCCAGATATCTCCCTTGTTCATCTTTAAATATCATTTTTGGAGCCCATTTCTCCTTCACATATATTACCACTCCCCTCTTCTTAACTTTGTCTGATGAGACAAATTCTTGTCCTAACCTTTTATTTGTGAGTAATCTCCTGTGGGCTCTAGTTATGTGAGTTTCTTGTAAACATATCAAATCCAATTGTTCTCTGTTCAAAATATGAAATACTTGTCTTCTCTTCAAAGGCCCATTCAGTCCATTACAATTCCAACTAAGGAATTGCAGAGCCATCTTGTTATTTTCTTAAGGCTCCTCCAACAGCTCCAAGTTGTTGCTCTTCTTCTGACGGTGGTGGTTTTTGTCCAAACGAGAGATTCAGGATATCCAGTGCTCTCCTCTGTTCTGCAAGTACGTCCACAGTCCCCTTCTGTAGGTCCTCCTGATATCTTGCCAGAAATTTGTCTTTATCTTGAATTGTCTTTATTTTCACTTTCTTTGCCTTGTAGTCGAATGACAGTCCTTGTGGGAATTCCCACCTGAAGCGGATCTGATTTTTCTTTAACAAAAGCACCAAATCCTTGTAGAAGTTTCTTAAGTCCAAGATATATTTTGGTATATCTTTAAAGATCTGTACTGCTGAATTTCCAATTTGGAGGGCTTTTCCAAAGTGTAGTCCTAAAATTTTATCTCTTTCCTCCTTAGATCTGAGTGTGGTCAAACAATCTCTTGGTGTCTTTCTATCTTGCTTTTTGCCGAGTCTAAAGGCAGTTGTGATTTTGAAATCGTCTTCCTCCAGGTCCCAGCAATCCGCAAACTCCCGTGTCAAATATTCCACAAGGTTGTCACTTTCATTCTCCGGAATCAGTCTTAATTTTAAGTTTCTCTCTTTCCTCTGTAACTCCCACAAGGCCAAGGTTGCATCATGCTCATAGACCTTCTTGGCAAGTGGCTCTAATTTCTCCTGCGTCTCTCCAGCTGTGGCTTTGGCCTCTTCGGCAATTTGACGCGTGGTAGCATTTTCCTCGACCAATTTATTTATAGATTCTGTATTCTGGTTTAATCTTGTTGATATTTCTGTTAATTTTTGTGTGTTCTCTGAAGTCTGTTTTGTCAAAGACTCCAGAGTCTGGTTTATCTTAAGCAAAGCTTCTGTCACAGCTTCCATAGAAACGGCTGCTCCTTTGTCCTGTCCTGTTGTTCCAGCTAGTCCGGCTGTTACGCCTAAGATCGAACCTCTTCTCTTTGCTTGTTGCAGCTGCAGCTGTTGCTGTTGTTGTTGCTTGGTCTTGGCTCTTGTAGTTATCTCTTCTTGTGGCCCACTCATGTCAAGGTCAATTCCCACGGGATTTATTCTCCCTTGGAAAATTCCACTGTCTTAGGCCGTGCTGGACTTCACTTTATCCTCTAGAGGGAGCAAATCAAAATGGCCATAGAAGGAAATTTCAAAATACATGAACAAAGGAGACCATCCAAGATGTAGAAAGAAAGGAGATTAACCCAGTCAAAATCAATGTTACTAAAGTCTTATAGCTTCCAATTGCCACAGTTGCCCAGTATACTGTTTATACTGTTTCTTCTTAAAATGTACAAAAGTCAGGCACTGTGGAAACTTTGTATCAAGGTGTCACTTCACAGGGAAAAGTCAGCTCAATGTACTAAGAAGGCAGACCGTTTCAGACTTTCAAGTAGATGAGATAGCAGAGGTTTTTTCCTTCAAATAAGTCATGCAGTTAATGGTCAAATTCGCCTCCCCTCTGCCCTGCTTGCTAGAGGGGAGATCAAAGGTTTAAATGTCCGGTTTAGCTGATCAAAGGACGAATTTAAACGGATGCAGGTTTAGAGCTCCGTTGCTTTCACTTTCATGCGGTCGGGGGGAGGCAGACTTCCTTTGTTTAAATCTCCCCCGTTTTTAGCCCAATTTTTAAAATTAAGAAAAGTCCCGGTTATTTTTCAGTTCTTACTCACGGGGAATCAGTCCGAATTTCTTTTCAGGAAGGAATCGGCGCTCTCCGCTTATGGCGACGCGGCTTCACTTCGCAGGCTGGGTAGCGACTCTCAGCACCGCGCTCACTCCCGATGTCGATCCGTAGCCTTTAAAAAGGCTCTTTCACGGTACCGGGGGGCGCGAAGGTGCCCACCGAGTCTCCTTGTTCTCAGGCTTCAGCGCCTGGGATTTTAGGGGTCCCCCGCTTGCCGTAGCGGGTAAGACCCGAACTTGCGAAGCAGTCCTTCTCCGGAGCTCGGAGGTAGGACCGCCATTAAGCGCTGGCACCGACCGGAAGAAGGGAGACTCCCCAAGACTTTTTTCGAAATGACAGAAAACATGGACTTGATAGACATTTGGAGAACAAGGAACCCTCTGGAGAGAGAGGGAACCTTCTTCTCCCAAGCAATGATGACCTGGACCAGAATTGACCAAATCTGGGTTACTAGTGGATTGGCTCCAAAGATTAAGAAAGTGGAAATCTGCCCAAAAACTTGCTCCGACCATAACGCCGTGAAGATGGAGATGAAACTCACAATAACCGGTCAATTTAGATGGAGAATGAATGACACCCTCTTTCGAGATAAGGAGATTCTCACGAAGGCCCAAAAGACTTTAAAAGACTATTTTGAAATAAATTTGAGGACTGACGTGGAGAAAAGAGTGATCTGGGACGCAAGTAAAGCTGTTATGAGAGGATTTTTGATTCAACAAAATTCAATAAAGAGGAAAAAACAAAATGAGAAAAAAGAGAAGATCTTGGAAATGATAAAGGAAGGAGAGAGGAAACTAAGAACAAAACCAAAGTCTCAGGACATTTTAAGAGAGATTAAGTTATATCAAACTCAATATATGGAATTGATGAACCAAGAGATTGAATGGAAGATAAAGCAAATGAAACAAAAGACTTTTGAATCAGCAAATAAATGCGGTAAACTTTTGGCATGGCAATTGAAGAAAAGGCAGAAACTAAATACAGTTACAAGCCTAGAGGTTGATGGAAAGAGTATATCTAAACCTAATGAAATTAGAAATTGCTTTCTAAGTTACTTCAAAAAACTTTACACCCAAGGCCCGCAAAATGAAGAAGATATAGACAAATTCCTTGGAAGATATGGATTACAAAATATCTCTCAGCAAAGTAAGATGGACTTGAACCAGAGAATCTCAGAACAAGAGATAGAGGCTGCCATTCAGAATATGCAATTGGGCAAATCTCCGGGACCAGATGGACTGACTTCTAGATACTACAAATCGTTGAAGGAATGGTTGATTCAACCATTAAGAGAAGTTTGTAATGAGATCCTTGAAGGAAAAAGGGCACCTGAATCGTGGAAAGAGGCATATATCTCACTCATACCAAAGTCAGAGACTGAAAAGACCCAACTCAAGAACTACCGCCCGATATCACTCCTTAATGTGGATTACAAAATTTTTGCAGACATTTTGGCAAAAAGATTTAAAAGAGTTTTGATGGAGAAGATTCATAAAGACCAAGCAGGCTTTCTCCCTAAAAGACACCTAGCGGACAATGTAAGGAATGTAATAGACATTTTGGAAAAGCTGGAGGTGAATATAAACACTAAAGCAGTATTGATCTTTGTGGACGCGGAGAAAGCCTTTGATAATATCTCTTGGAGTTTTATGAGGAAGAATCTTCATGGGATGGGGGTAGGCCAGGGTTTTGAGAATGGTATGGCTGCAATATATTCCGAACAAAAAGCTAAGCTGATTGTAAATAATGTTGTGACTGAGGAACTTAAGATAGAAAAAGGAACTCGGCAGGGGTGCCCAATTTCCCCATTACTTTTCATTTCGGTTCTGGAGGTGTTGCTGAATATGATAAGAAATGACCAGCAGGTCAAAGGTGTGCAGGTCGGAGCTAAACACTACAAGTTAAGAGCGTATGCAGATGACCTAGTATTGACTTTGCAAGAGCCAAACACTAGTACGAAAAGGGTTTTAGAAATAATTCAACAATTTGGCCAGGTGGCTGGATTTAAGTTGAATAAGCAAAAAACTAAAGTCTTAGGGAAAAACCTAACAGACATGGAAAAGGAGAAATTTCAGGAGGAAACAGGTTTGACAGTGGTTAAGAAAGTCAAATACCTAGGGGTTTATTTAACACCTAAGAATGTTAATTTGTATAAGGACAATTATGAAAAATGTTGGTCAGAGATTAAAAAAGATCTAGAAATATGGTCAAATCTGAAACTGTCAATGTTAGGCCGAATTGCAGTAATTAAAATGAATGTATTGCCTAGAATGTTATTTTTGTTTCAGACCTTGCAGATTCTTGATAAGATGGAATGTTTTAAGAGGTGGCACAAAGACATTTCGAAATTTGTCTGGCAGGGCAAAAAGCCCCGAATTAAATTCAAAATACTGACTGACGCTAAAGAAAGAGGGGGTTTTGCCCTGCCGGACCTAAAATTGTACTATGAGGCAGCAGCGTTTTGCTGGCTGAAAGAATGGATGCTCCTCGAGAATACAGACATCTTGGATCTGGAAGGCTTCAATAATGCTTTTGGTTGGCATGCATATCTTTGGTATGACAAGGTTAACAGTACCTTTAAAAATCACATTGTTAGAAAAGCATTATTTAATGTCTGGATAAGATACAAAGACTTATTGGAAAATAAAACCCCTAGATGGGTGTCACCAGTGGAGGCTAAAGCAGTGAAGAAACTCAATATGGAGGTCGGATGGCCGAAGTATTGGGAAATTTTAGAACAGGATGGAGACAAGGTTAAACTACAAAGTCAGGAGAAATTGAAGCACAAAGTAGAAAATTGGTTTCAATATCGCCAAATAATGGAAATTTTTAAACAGGACAGGAAAATCGGTTTCCAAGTGGAGAAATCAAAACTAGAGACCGAATTGCTAGAACCCAATACTAAGAATTTATCTAGAATGTATAACTTGCTGTTGAAATGGAACACACAGGATGAAACAGTTAAATCTGCTATGATTAAGTGGGCGCAGGATGTTGGACACAACATTATGTCAGATGACTGGGAATGGTTATGGAACACCGGTATCAAATTTACGGCATGTAATGCCTTAAAGGAAAACATTATGAAAATGGTATACAGGTGGTACATGACCCCAGTCAAGCTGGCAAAAATCTATCATTTGCCCGATAATAAATGTTGGAAATGTAAAGAGACTGAAGGTACTTTTTACCACCTTTGGTGGACATGCCCGAAGATAAAGGCCTTCTGGGAAATGATCTATAATGAAATGAAAAAGGTACTTAAATGTACATTTTCTAAAAAACCAGAGGCCTTTCTCTTGGGCATTGTCGGCCAATTGGTGACAAAGAAAGATAGAAATTTCTTTATGTATGCCACAACAGCAGCAAGAATACTCATCGCAAAGTATTGGAAGACACAAGATTTACCTACTCTGGAAGAATGGCAGATGAAAGTGATGGACTATATGACACTGGCTGAGATGACAGGCAGAATCCGTGACCAACGTAAAGAGATGGTGGAAGAAGAATGGAAAAAATTTAAGAGCTATCTTAAGGACTACTATAAACTCAACGAATGTTAAAATGTTGTGGTTGCTAGAAGTAACAGGGTACAGGGATACAAGGTTAGATAATAAAGGAGGACTAAGATGACAGAGATTAGAAAGTAACAACTGGGAGTTGCTAGTTCAAATATGGACACTGGGATGCAGAGAGGGGGGGTATGGGGAAGTCCAAGAAAAGAGGTTTATGAAAATATCTTTGAAAGCATTTTGTATGTTTGTTTTGTTTTGTGTTTGTTTGTTTTTTTAAAAAAATGCTGTAAAACCAATAAAAATTTATTAAAAAAAAAAAGAGTCTGGCAGACCCTCTGAAGAAGCTTGGTTCGGCTCCACGCTGGCAGTTTGCGAGGGAGGTGTAGGTGGAGCCTCGCCATCTGTAAGTGTCTCTTCTGGAGCCACAAACGCAGTTGGGGGCACCACGGTAGTGTCCAAGTCCCCAACCCTGCACCTAAGCTGGTCTATATGCCGGCGCCACAAGCGTCCGTCTTCGAGTGCCACCTGGTACGAGCGAGGTCCAGTGACTCCCACTACTGTGGCTGGCACCCAAGGAATGTCCCCCACATAGTTCTGGGAAAAGACCTGGTTTCCTGGAACAAATGACCATGGCGCGTTGGCACAGCCTGGGGGTTCGGCCACGGCAAAGTCCGGGTGCAGCCGGTCAAGCGGTGACATGAGGCGGCGGCCCATAAGCAGTTCAGCAGGACTCCGCCCTGTGGCCGCATGAGGGGTGATGTGTTGCACGAACAAGTATTCGGCGACCCGCTCGTGCCAGTCTCCCTGGTCCAGGCGCGCCAGTGCCTTTTTTGCTGAGCGCACCCCGCTTATCTCCGCTTGCCCGTTGCTGGATGGATGAAATGGTGCTGTTAGGGCATCGCGAATACCCAGTCCCAAAAGATACCCCTCAAAAGTGCCTGACGTGAACTGCGGTCGCTGGGGGAAAAGATGGCGCCGGGTCAAGTTTCATCTGAGTCTCTGCCGCGTGAGTTGGAGCACTTAAGATCAAATTACCCTGATAAAAAGGCTCACCCTTTGAAAATATCTACCAGCTCTTATCAGTAAAGGACTCCGGGAGCTGTCGGGTGGACTTTTAAATCATTAAATCATTTTAAATCATTAGCCGGCCTGTGAGGGTGAAGGTGAAGACGCGGACTTTCATATGAACAGGCACGGTAGAAACTCAGAATCGTTTTAACCCTCTGATTTTGAAGAGAGGAAGGGGACGAGGAGTTTGTCCTTAAATAACAAACGTACTGACAAATTTAAATACAACCTTAACCCTCAATTAGGTAATCAATCCTTGACTTTAACACCAAGGAAAGTGAGCCTAACCATACAAAATGGAGACCCAAGATGGAGAACTCTGGGCGGTGTTAAGGAACTCCTAAAGGTGCTTCTAAATATGGAGGCAACACAAATTGAGCTTTGTGCAGTCCTCCCCCTTGTCCATCACTATAAATCCCAGAGAGTCCTGCTTGCGTTCCAATCTACAAAAATTCCCACCATCATATTACGAAGGAAAGCATTTTTGTTTCGCTGTGGGATAACTCCAACGCGAGCCTTTATAGACCCTACGCCTAAACCCTTACTGTTGGAGGCAATAACCAAAGAGGGCTCAAAATCTGCTAAACCCGATCCACCAGTGGACACCGGAGTGGGTGTTCTACCCCAGGAGAAAAGTTAAGTGGCCTCCACTCCTCTAGCAAAGAATTATAACCATCCGGAAAGTGGCCTGACACCACCAGAAGAGATCGAACTGATTGCCTCCTTTGCAGATTTACCAGTGGTGGAACAAAAAGAAATTATTAATAGGCTGGAATCGCTTAAAACCCAACTTATTAGGAAGCTCAGCACCGGAATACCCACGTACAGCGAACATGACATCCTAGAAGAACCTGATCATATGGATCTCGAAATATCTAATGCTAAACGTATGTCGGTAAGGGTGGATAAGATACAATCCCAAGAAGTAATTACCAGTCCTTCCCTGCAACCAGAACAACCCTCAGTGCTCTTAATAGATTTACATGACCGTCCCGTGATAAATATACCTGAAGAAAGCAGCACACAACAGGAAAAATCCCCTTCTACACATTCATCGATGCCAGACCTGGAACCATCTTATAGCACTGACCAATCAAGAGAAGAGGTGCCTTTGCCAACCTTCCCAAATAGACCACTCGCCCAGCCTTATCCCTCATTGCGGAGTATTATGGATTCAACAGCAAGACCAGTGATGGAACTGATTGAAGATCCAACAGGCCACATAAATCAAGTAGCCCAAAAGACCAGTAGCAGGCTACAGAGAGACCAAACCTCAGACGAGAAAGCTGGTCCAAACCGGGTGGCCCACCAAACTCTTTTGGAAAAGGGGTCCTCCCCTGCTCAGGGGCCTACTCCTAGTAGATCGAGTGGCCAAGTTCAACAGTCAGATAACCTTGTAAATCCTCCCACTCAGTTTTTACGAGAGATTTTTCATCAGAGGAAGATAACTGATTTCTTTACTGGCTCCCCTCTTCCCGTATTAAAGTTGAGCCATCCTTCCGAATGACAGCCAATTGGAGGAACGAGGAAACCCCAGCTTTCAATATTAAGTTGGAACATTGCTGGATGGAAAAGTAAAAAATTAGATCCAGAATTTCAAAAATATATTAATTCCTTTCTTATTATACTATTACAAGAAACTTGGGTGGAGGAGGAAATTGAGTTAAATGGCTTTGAGTTTATATGTCTGCCTGCTAGTCCGTCAACGAATGGTGGCCGCCCCAAAGGTGGCCTTGCAATTGGTATCTCCCTTAAACTTCGGGCCAAACTTTCACTAGTGCATGTATTACTGCCTTATGCTATTACCGGACTGATCTCTGGTGGAAACTTCTCTTTACTGGTTACAAATGTCTATTTCCCACCGGGAGGGTTAGCAGCTGATCTTACTTCTAAATGGGATTCCCTAGAGGATTTTTTACTTTCCTGTTATCTTAAATATCCTAACGTCCCCTCCATTACTGAGGGCGATTTTAACGCTCGGATAGCCTCAAATCGGGAGGCTCTTATAAAGTCTAAATGGTGGGTCGACCCCGGCGCTCAAACCTATGATCTAGTATATATCCCCACTAGAATATCAAAGGATGTAAAAGTTAATAAGGCGGGAGTGATGCTTTATCAGATGACTTTACGCCTTAATTTAATTATATTAAATGGCAGGTGTCCTCCAGATATACCAGGAGAGTTCACCCACCTGGGGTTAAAATCAAACAGTGTTCTCGATTATGTATTGGTTTCCCGGGATCTTTTTTTGAATGTCATCTCTTTTAAAATTGATAATGCCCAGTTTAGTGATCATCTTCCCCTGACAACCAAGTTATGTGTTGACTGGCAGTTGCTCGAGCGCTCCCACCCAATCCCGGTGATTGTAGAGTCGTCCACTAAAATAAAGGGGACTAGATGGTCCCCTGCCCTCGCCCATAGATATATGGATTTTATCCGAGAAAAGTTTTCTGGCGAGCTGCCGGACGTAGGAATAGTCCCGCGTGATCCTATTACTTGTATGAATTTTTTTTCTTGCCTGATAGAAGTTTTAACCTGCTTTTTTACTTCTCCAACCTATGGAGTTAAAAACGATTATTTTAAATTTGGCGCCCCTTGGTTTAACTCTGCTTGTAAACTAGCCAGACTTCATCTACATACAATATATAATGATTACAAACTTTCCGGCGCTCCGACCTTACCTCCATCTTATTCCCTGGCTAAAAAAGCATACAAACAGGCCCAGAAATCGGCCAAACGGGAATGGCATTTAAATCGCTGGCAGACTATAATTTCTGCCTCAAAATCTCATAACTCCCGGAAATTTTAGTCCTTAATAAAGGGAAGAAACACGAAATATCCCTTAACGGTGATCCCGGCTCCTACATGGGAGCAGTTCCTGAGAAAATATTTCTCAGTGGCAGAAGCTCCGGACACTCACTGGAGACCTTCAAATCCCCTTCCCATCTGGCCCAATACTGACCCTGCTGAAATCCTAGAATTGATAGCTGAGCTGAAAACTGGTAAGGCCCCTGGGCCAGATTTGGTCCCTGTTGAGGCTATAAAGCCACATTCTGCATGGTGGGCAGGGATTTTAGCTAAAACGTTTGATGCAATAAATGCCACGGGCTTAATACCAGGACGTGGAAGGAGGCCATTATAATTCCTATCTACAAAAAAAGGCCCTCCTGGTGACCCAGGGAATTACCGGAATATCAGTCTGCTATCGTCCATTGGGAAAATATATGCCCGTTTTTTGCTGGCAAGGTTGATGAAGTGGTCAGTTGAGGCTGACCTGATTGGGCATGAGCAAGGTGGATTTAGATTAAACCGATCCACAACAGACCAGGCAATTATTCTTTTTCACTTAGCCCGGAAATACTCGACACCTCGACGGGGCCAACTTTGCGCAGCTTTCATAGATTTGAAAGCTGCGTTTGATAGTATTCTGAGGAAATTACTATGGGATAAACTTGCCTGCTGGGGAATAGATAGAAGGCTCCTGTGGCTTATCTCCCAACTTCATGCCGGGTCCGTGGCCAGGGTGAGATTATCCCCTGCTGGAGACCTAACTAACCCAGTGCCAGTAAATAAGGGTGTTCGCCAGGGTTGTATTTTAGCGCCACTTCTTTTTAACCTATTTATTAGTGATATGAGGAACCCATTAGTCGACTCACAAAAATTTATCCACACCCCTCGTATAGCAGATTATCGTTGTCCTTTACTTCTCTACACAGATGATGCGGTACTACTCTCTTACTCCAGAGTGGGTTTAAGGAGGGCACTAAAGATTTTTGCGACATATTGCCATTCTAATCATCTGTCTATCAACCACACCAAGTCTAAAGTATTGATATTCTCAAGGAGTCGAAAACTTTATTCATGGAAATTGGAGGGCACGAAAATCGAACAAGTACATACATTTAAATATTTAGGTATTTACTTTCAATATAATTTAGGGTGGAAAGCGCACGTTGAATACCTTCAAAACAAGGCAAAAGCCCTAACACACTCTCTCCTCCATTTTTTCTACTCTGAGGGGGCCTTATTCATCCCTGCGGCCTTGAAGGTGTATAGCATCAAAGTGATGGCCACAATGGCCTATGCTGCACCTTTATGGGCTGCCTTTGCAAACCTCTCACCTTTAGAGTCGCTTCAAAGCCAATTCTTACGCCGAATTCTAAAATTACCAACATGCATAAGTAATGCGGCTATTCGTTTAGAAATGAAGATCACTTCAGTGGAGTTAGTTCTATGGAGGAGAGTTTTGATTTATTGGATATCCCTATGGCACAAACTCCCGAACCACTATCTCATTCAATGCATGTGGCAGGATGATTTCACAAATTTGTGGTCAGGAAAAATCCATGCCAAATTGCTGTCCTATGAGATCTCGCCCACTGAATTGCTCAAACTGGATCTAAATGTGGCAAAAAGGTGTATAAATCAAAGGCTGGATGATGCGGAGCTATACCAAAATTTCCTAGCTGCTGGTGGAGTCTGCTCGCCGTTAAATTTCGGCATAATCCCTATCTACCGTGCTCCGTCCTACTTAACATCGCTTATGACCGCGTCTCACCGATATGCCTTCATTAGAGCTAGGTTCAATGTTTTTCCAACAAATGTCCTGAGACATAGATTCACTAAGGGCCAAGTCCCTTCAATGTGTGCTTGTGATATGAAAACATCTGAATCTCTACAGCATGTCATGTTTATCTGCCCTATGTACAGTTCAGTTAGTGCTAGTATACTAAACTCCATAATTCAGCCTATGGCTGACAACCCAGTAGACCTACAGCTTGCCTGGGTTCTTCAAGATGTGGATCCTTATATTACCCTACAGGTTGCTAAATTCCTAACAGCCGTCCTCTCGTATAAGAGACGGAATGGAATGTTAGCCGATTATTGATAGTTATAAGAATTTTCTATAATGACATCAGATATTGATTTTAGCGTAGTGCCGAAATCTTAATCTTAAATTTTTCTTTTGATTTGCTAATATCTGTCCTTGTGAGCTGTGAATTGTGTTATATTATTGGTGGCTTGTACGAGTCCACTGTTTTATTTGTTTTATTTGTTTTGTTGTGTTGTGTTGTGCTTCATGATGGGCGTAAAGCCGAATAAACATTTTCGTTCGAACTGCGGTCCGTTGTCGGAGACAAGGACATCAGGACACCCATGCGTCGCAAACAGGCCTCGCAGCACCTGGATGACGGCCTCGGGAGTGGTGGAGGGCATCAGGGCCACCTCCAGCCATTTGGAATAGGCATCCACCAATACCATAAAGGTCCGGCCATGAAAGGGGCCAGCCAGATCGATGCGCACCCTCGACCAGGGTGTCTTTGGCGTCTCCCAGGTGTGTCCCTTAGCTGCCGGTGGTGCAGGCCTCGATTCTTGGCACGCTTGACAGGCGGACACCCAGGCAGTGATGGCATCGTCCATGTTAGGCCACCAGACGTAACACCGAGCCAACGCCTTCATTTTGACGATTCCCAGGTGGCCAACGTGCAGAGCCTCCAGGACGCGTTGATGGAGTCTTTGGGGAATCACGACGCGGTCTCCCCACAGCAGACAGCCGCGATGAGCCGAGAGTTCATGTTGTCTGGTTGCGAACGGTTGGAACTCCGATGCAAAAGGCCCTTGTGGCCACACCCTCCACACCCAGTTGAGCACACGGCTGGTGGTGTGATCCTGGGCAGATGCGGAGGCCACAGTGGCAGCCGATACAGGTGCTGCTGGAAGATCCTCAATCAGGAGGAGCGATGAAGCTGGAGCCGGGTCTTCCACAAACGCTGGAAGAGGGCAACGGCTGAGGGCGTCGGCATGGCCCATCGATTTCCCCGGGCGATGGACAAGCCGGTAGTGGTAGGCAGCCAGGAAAACAGTCCATCGCAGCATGCGCGGTGAGAGGACCGGTGGAGTTGGACGATCACCAGCGAGGAGGCCCAGGAGCGGCTTGTGGTCAGTGATGAGGTCAAAAGTCCTGCCATAGAGGTATTCATGGAACCTCTTCACTCCAGCCACAAGTGCCAGTGCCTCCTTGTCGAGCTGGCTGTAATTCTGTTCTGTCGGAGATAGCGTCCTGGAAAAGTAGGCGAGTGGTGCTTCTCTTCCGTCTGGAAAAGGGTGACTAAGGACAGCGCCGATGCCAAAAGGTGAGGCGTCACAGGCAAGGACCAGCGGCCTGGCTTCACTGTACTGTACCAGCACACTGTCCGATGAAAGGAGAGCCTTGACCGCGTTGAAGGCCGCCGTCTCCCGATGACCCCAGGACCAAGGCATCTTTGTGCTGAGGAGTCGGTGAAGAGGCTCAGCCACCGTGGCTTTGTGGGGCAGGAACATGTTATAAAAGTTCAGTAGCCCCAGGAACGCCTGCAACTCCGTCTTGTTCTTTGGGATGGGGGCCTGCTGGATAGCGCGGATCTTGGATGTGGTCGGGTGAAGGCCGAAGGCATCGATAAGATAGCCCAGGAACTCTACCTGTGGAACGGCGATCTGGCACTTCTCCCTCTTTACCTTGAGCCCGGCCTCTTGGAACCTGGTCAGTACGGCACGGAGGCGCTCAAACAGCTGCTGGTGTGAGTCTGCGGACACCAAGACGTCATCAAAAAATGGTACCACGCCCGGAAGCCCTTGCAGGAGACGCTCCATAAGGCTTTGGAAGATGCCAGGAGCCACACTCACCCCAAACTGCAACCGATGGCAACGGAATGCCCCTCGGTGGGTGACGATCGTCTGGGCTTCAGCAGTGGCATCATCGACGGGCAGTTGTTGATAGGCTTGGGCGAAGACCTTACCCTCACCCAGGGAATGCAGCAGGTGTTGGACAACAGGAACCGGATAAGCGTGCTGCTGAAGTGCCTTGTTGATCGTGCACTTGTAGTCAGCGCAGGTTCTCACCAACCCGTCTGGCTTGACAGGCGTGACGATGGGGGTTTCCCACTTGGCGTGGTCAACCGGCTCCAAAACTCCTTGGGCGATCAGCTTGTCCAGTTGTTCATCCACCTTAGCCTTGAGAGCAAAGGGAACCCGGCGTGGCTTTAGCTTGATGGGGGCAACTTGTGGATCAAGGCTAAAGGAGATGGGTGTACCTGTATATTGCCCCAAAGTGCCATCAAAAACCTTGGCAATGTTTTTGACCAGACCCTCAGTCTCTGCGTTAGAGATGCAGTTGATGCCGGTGACTTCCAGGCCGAGGGCATCAAACCAGTCTAGCCCTAGGAGGCTTGGCCGCTGACCTTCTACCACCACCAGTCGGAGCAGGCCCAAAAAATCCTTGAAGGCGATCCGGAACCGGCCAACGCCTACCACGGGAATGTCGTTTCCCTGGTAGTCTCTCAGGTGTACGCGGTGAGAGTCAAGTTGCCTTTTGGACACTCTGGGTACCAGTCTTTTGATGGTGCTCCAAGACACGATGGACAGGACAGACCCGGTGTCGATCTCCATGTCACATGGAGCTCCTTCAATGAGCACCGTGACGTTCAGCTTGCATCGCGTAGGCGAGTCGGTTTGGCCAATCGTGGTTCCAGACGGGCAGCGGCAGTTGGTGAGAGCGAAACAGCTTTCCTTGGCAGACTGGAGTGAAGACTTGGACTTGCGAGTCGGTGAAGGGGGGGTGTCAGACGGAGCCGATCGGCAGACCTTAGCGATGTGGCCCCTTCTGGAACACTTCCTACAGGTGGCGTCTCTGAATCGACACTTGGCACGGGAATGGTTGCCTCCGCAGCCGGCACATTCTGGTTGGCTCTTGGACTTCTGTTGGAACTTCCTGCGCTCCCGCTTTGTCTGGTGCACGTCATCGCCTTCACTGGAGGATGCCTCATCACTGCTGGCCTCTTCATGATGCACTGGAACTGGCTTCCTAGCAAGACGCGGGCTGCTGGACTTGCGGATCTCCTGGGCGGAGCGTTCAGCAGCTTCTGAGGCCACAGCCTCCTCAATGGCTTTCTGTAGCGTGAGGTCTGGCTTGGCAAGGAGACGCCGTTGCAGATGGATGTCCCGGACCCCGCAGACGATTCGATCCATCAGGGCATCGTCTAAGTCTCGGAACTCGCAATGCATTGCAGCCTGTCGCAGGGCGGTGGTGTAGTTGTTGATTGACTCCCCCTCTGCCTGGTTCCGGTGGTAGAACGCATGGCGGGCAGGAATCTTGGACGGCTTTGGTGCGTAGTGGTTGCGGAGCTTCTCTTGGATCGTGTCCCACGATGTTGCCTGGACTGCTTCAGGCACAACCAATGCTCGGGCCGTCTCAAACACCTCAGGCCTACAGAGGCTGAGGAATAGGCCCCGCTTATGCTCCTGTGATACTTGCGTACATAACAGTATTTATAAAAAATGAACTTCAAATGTCCTTGAATTGGTCCGTGGGAGGGTTACCTGCCTTGGTTGGGTCCCATGAAGCGCTTCAGATAAGTTGGGATTAAACAGAGAGAGGGGGGGGGTCTGGGACAATGGACTTGGAAGAAGGTGCCCCCTGACAGGGACTGGGGGCAGGACTTTGATCTGTTTGCTGGGGCTGTGGATGGACTGGGCCAGGATGTAGAAAGATGGAGAGGACCCCCAGCAGCCCCTCCAAGTGTCCTTATTTTCCAGGGACAGTCCCAGATTTACAGAAGCCGTCTCAGTTTTTTATTTGATCCAGCAATGTCGTGCTTTTCCTTAGGACGTCCCTATCTTCATCGAAGAAATATTGGAGGGTATGGAGTTATGCGACCCCCGAGCCAAGGAGATAAATAACTACAGTAGTACCTCGGGTTACATACGCTTCAGGTTACAGACTCTGCTTACCCAGAAATAGTACCTCGTGTTAAGAACTTTGCTTCAGGATGAGAACAGAAATCACGCAGCAGCAGTGCAAGGCCCCATTAGCTAAAGTGGTGCTTCAGGTTAAGAACAGTTTCAGGTTAAGTACGGACCTCGGGAACCAATGAAGTACTTAACCTGAGGTACCGCTGTATACAGTACAACCTTTAGAAGACATTGGAAGGCAGCCCAGTATGGGGAAGTTTTTAAATGTTTGTTTTACAGTGGTGCCTCGCAAGACGAAATTAATTCGTTCCGCAAGTCTCTTCATCTTGCGAGTTTTTCGTCTTGCGATGCACGGTTTCCCATAGGAATGCATTGAAAATCAATTAATGCGTTCCTAGGGAAACCGCCTTCAGACCAGGTCCGGGGACAGTCTGTCCCCGGACCTCTTCTGAAGGCTGGGGGGGGGACAAGGGCTTTTCTTCCCACCCCCAGCATTTTAAAAAACCCCGGGACAGCGGAGGACTTCTCCGCTGTCCGGGCGATCTTAAAATGCTGGCGGGCAGCATTTTAAAATCGCCCCGGGACAGCGGAGGACTTCTCCGCTGTCCGGGGCGATTTAAAAGCCCCTGGGAAGGCAGGCAGGGGGGACAAAGACTTTCGCCCCCCGCCCGCCTTCAGAAGGTGTTCCCGCCCCCCCGCCCCGCTTCGGAGCAGCGTTCCGAAGCGGGGCGGCTGGGGCAGGTGTTCCCGCCCCCCCGTCCCGCTTCGGAGCAGCGTTCCGAAGCGGGGCGGCTGGGGCAGGTGTTCCCGCCCCCCCGCCCCGCTTCGGAGCAGCGTTCCGAAGCCGGGCGGTGGGGGCAGGTGTTCCCTCCCCCCCGCCCCGCTTCGGAGCAGCGTTCCGAAGCGGGGCGGCTGGGGCAGGTGTCCCCCCCCCGCCCCGCTTCGGAGCAGCGTTCCGAAGCCGGGCGGTGGGGGCAGGTGTTCCCTCCCCCCCGCCCCGCTTCGGAGCAGCGTTCCGAAGCGGGGCGGCTGGGGCAGGTGTTCCCGCCCCCCCGCCCCGCTTCGGAGCAGCGTTCCGAAGCTGGGCGGTGGGGGCAGGTGGGGAGAAGCGATCTCCCCGCAGCCCCTTGCTTCAAAAGAGGTCCGGGGGCAGCGGGAAGCGCTTCCCGCTGTCCCCGGACCTGGGGCTGCGGGGAGAAGATCGCTTCTCCCCTCCGCCCCTTGCTTCAAAAGAGAAGACCCGCTGTCCCCGGGGCAAGCTTCGTTTTGCGAAGCAAGCCCATAGGGAAATTCGTCTTGCAAGGCAACTCGAAAACGAAAAAACCTTTCGTTTTGCGAGTTTTTCGTCTCGCGAGGCGTTCGTCTTGCGGGGTACCACTGTATTATGTTTTTATATATGCTGGAAGCTGCCCAGAGTGGCTGGGACAACCCAGTCAGATGGGCAGAGTATAAATAATAAAATGATTACAGTCATACCTCGGGTTAAATATGCTTCGAGTTGAGCGCGTTCGAGTTGTGCTCCTCGGCAACCCGGAAGTAATGGAGCGCGTTACTTCCGGGCTTCGTCGCTTGCGCATGCGCAGACGCTCAAAATGATGTCACGTGCATGCGCAGAAGCAGCGAAAAGCAACGCGCGCGTGCACAGACATGCTGTCGCTAGTTACATTTACCTCTAGATGCGAACGGGGCTCCGGAACGGATCCCCTTCGTATCTAGAGGTACCACTTTATTATGGAATAGGATGTCACGTCTCTATTTTCAACGGAGAAATCTTGGAGGGTGTGCTAGTGAGAAAGCAGATTTGATCCTGGTATTGTTTCTTGATGTGACTGCAGAGATTGTTTCGGGACTGGGGTGCAAGTTTAGAGCTTCTGACCCACAACCAGAGGGGAGGCCACAGCAAAACAGATGATGTCCAGGAAGATTACCGTATTTTTCGCTCTATAAGACACACCAGACCACAAGACGCACCTAGTTTTTGGAGGAGGAAAACAAGAAAAAAAATATTCTGAATCTCAGAAGCCAGAACAGCAAGAGAGATCGCTGCGCAGTGAAAGCATCAATCCCTCTTGCTGTTCTGGCTTCTGGGATAGCTGAACAGCCTGCATTCGCTCCATAAGACGCACACACATTTCCCCTTACTTTTTAGGAGGGAAAAAGTGAGTCTTATAGAGCAAAAAATACGGTAATTTACTAGGACCCAAAACAAGCCTCTAAATCAGCATGCCTCTACAACACCCACCATCCCTAGCTAGCAGGACCAGTGGCCAGGGATTCATGGGAGTTGTAGTCCAAAAACAGCTGGAGACCCACGCTTTCTCTATGCTATGCATAATTTTTATAAACTGGTGGAAGCAGCAGGTCTACAGCTTGAGGGTACTTCTGAATTGGACCCTTTCATTCAGGAGCAATCACAATTGGTATAACATGGAATAAAAAGGAAGAAACCTTGCAAGAATTGACATCTTCACTGTGGTGATGCATCCAAGGCCTGAGAGATTTAGATTCCCCCTACTTTTCATTTTCTGTTTGCCCTGCCAGAGCAAGAGAACAAAATTTATTTTCCTTACAGTTACATGTTCTCAAATACTTCAGTTATCAAAGGGAAACATTGAAGCTAGCTAAGGTGCAAATCAGATTTTGCTTCATTAGTCTAATTCTCCCCAAACTTCAGGCATCATTTCCTCTGGGTTAGACAATAAAAGCACAATTTCATGTGAAAACAAAGTGATCATCTGGACTTTAACCTTTTATATCAACACTCCAAAAGTTTACATTGTGTTTTATTGGTGCTGTTAAGGGTTCAATGGAAAGAATAACCGCCCGACTCGCCCGCCTCCCTCCCACGGCACACCAGGCAACGTCTGGGAAACACCGGTTGGGAAACACTGATTTAATTTTTATACCGCTTTATATTTTTAATAAAAATCTCAAAGTGGTTTACAGCATATTAAATCAATAAAACAACAGCTGGGCGATGTTCCTCCGGCCTCATGAAGAGCCTCTTCAGTGGGGCTGGTGAGTGTGGGCCTCACCCCCTAGGCCAAGTAGAAAGGGCCTTGCAGGGAGTGACCTTCACGCCTCACAGCTGGGAAATTTTCCTCCGGCCACATGAAGGCAGCCCTCTTTAGAAAACTCTTTAATGACGGATGTTTTAATATACAGTGGGACCTCAGGTTAAGTACTTAATTCGTTCTGGAGGTTTGTACTTAACCTGAAACTGTTCTTAACCTGAAGCACCACTTTAGCCAATGGGGCCTCCTGCTGCTGCCGCGCCGCTGGAGCACGATTTCTGTTCTCATCCTGAAGCAAAGTTCTTAACCCGAGGTAATATTTCTGGGTTAGCGTAGTCTGTAACCTGAAGCGTATGTAACCCAAGGTACCACTGTATTTTTAACCTTCTGTTGGAAGCCGCTTAGAGTGGCTGGGGAAACCCAGCCAGATGGGCGGTGTAGAAATAATAATAATAATAATTACTATTACTATTACTATTACTATTACTAGCCTCTTTAGTATGGCTGGTGAGTATGGGCCCTGCCCCCTAGGCCAGGTGGAAAGGACCTTGTAGGGAGTGGCCTTCATGCCTCACAGCCGGGCGATATTCCTCCAGCATCATGAAGGCAGCCCTCTTTAACGAACTTTTTAATGACAGATGTTTTAATGTATTTTTAACCTTCTGTTGGAAGCCACTCAGAGTGGCTGGGGAAACCCAACCAGATGGGCGGGGTAGATAGATAGATAGATAGATAGATAGATAGATAGATAGATAGATAGATAATTCACCTCTTCAGTAGGACTGATGAGTGTGGGCCTCACCCCCTAGGCCAGGTGGAAAGGGCCTTGTGGAGAGCAGCCTTCATGCCTCACAGCCGGGCGATGTTCCTCCGGCCTCACGAGGAGCCTCTTCAGTAGAACAGAGCAACAGCAGCTCACCCCTTCATGTGCATTCAAACTACCAACCTTCTGACTGGCAAGTCCAAGAGGCTCAGTGGTTTAGACAACAGCGCAATGCACGTTCCTTTTCTAGACCTGATAGGAACCATCAGCCAGGATTGCCAGGCAAATGCCTTCTGTTGTCTCTATCCCAGAGAAGGTGCCTGCCTCACTTGTTCCTGCAACGTCCCAAAGATGGCTGTGGCATAGCTTCTCCCTGAAATACCCATGTGGACATCCATGAGCATGTCTGTCACTGCACTTTTGTTTGAAGTGCTGCAACTCAGCAACCTAAACAGAGGAAGATGGAAACATTTTCTGGATTCCCTGTTTAGCATCATTATTTGCTGCTGAAGATGTTGCACGAAGCTTCTCACACATTGTGACAGACTCGAAAGCTCCTTGAGGAAAAGAAACATTGGCAGTAATGGAAGAAAAGTAAACATGCTCTCACCTATTTTCCACCCTAGCCGTTACCGCCACAGACCACCCTATTTGTGAATTTTGTTGATCCTAAGAAGAGGTTTCTCTGATGTAAGCCATTGCTTTAGATTTGTGGGAGGAGGTTACCGAATCAACGGTCACACATACAATTATTCAACACCTGGAGGGCCACAGGTTCTCCACTCCCAGTACGTTTCCGAGCACAATTCAAAGTGTTGGTGCTGACCTTTAAAGCCCTAAACGGCCTCAGTCCTGTATACCTGAAGGAGCGTCTCCACCCCCATCGTTCAGCCCGGACACTGAGATCCAGCGCCGAGGGCCTTCTGGCGGTTCCCTCATTGCGAGAAGTAAGGTTACAGGGAACCAGGTAGAGGGCCTTCTCGGTAGTGGCGCTTGCCCTGTGGAATGCCCTCCCAGCAGATGTCAAAGCAATAAACAACTATTTATAATTTTAAAAGACAACTGAAGGCAGCCCTCTTTAGGGAAGTTTTTAATGTCTGATGCTGTACTGTCTTTAATATTCAGTTGGAAGCTGCCCAGAGTGGCTGGGGAAACCTGGCTGGATGGGCGGGGTTGTTATGTACTGAGTTGAATAGGATTCAAACTGCAGCAGTCTGATTTGTCCTAGAACAATAGGATCCAAAATGCAGCAGTCTGATTGGTCCTAGAACAATAGGATTCAGAATGCAGCAGTCTGATTGGTCCTAGAACAATGCAGCAGTATGATTCGTTGGCAGGAACCACCCAATCCTGCTCCAGATAGAAGTGAATCCACAACCTGATTGGCTTACAGTAGAATTCCGGAATTAGCCAATCATGTGCAGCCCATTGTGTAAATAATGTATATAAAGCAGATACTGTGAGGGGACTTCCATTCATTCCTCCTCACCACTATGAGCTGAATAAAGAGCATGAAATCACTTTGCGACTCTGAGTATATTTCAGGGGTATAAATAATAAATTATTATTATTAAATTATTATTACTGAAGTTTTAGATTTTCTGTTACACCTGTTTCTTTATAAACACAATGGAATATTGCTGTTCAGATGTGTGCAATGTATTTTTTAAAATCAAAACTATATTTACTATATTTTCAGCCATTTTGAAGGGCATACTGCCAAAAAGCAGCTTTTTTTGGTTTAACTTTAACTAAATCTCTTAGCTTGCATTTGCACCAGCTCTAGTCAGCATTGCCCCTTTCCTTTTTCCAGTAAAAGAACAGGCAAAAGTGTCAAGGTACTCAAAATGCCTGATTTTGCCACTAGGTGTTGTTATGGCATCAGAAGCTGGACTGCTCTTCTCACCTTTCCCCCCCTTTAGGAAAATGGCCTCCATCAACTCACTTCTGTTTGTCTTGGATGCCTACATTTTTTAGCCTTTGCCCCCTCTGCACCAATGAACGTGGCCAAGTATGGCCAAATAAAACAAGGCACTGTTCTAAAGTCAAAGTCCTACATTCCTTTATTGCAAGAGAGAAAATGTGGGAAGGTGAGGTTGCATTGCATGTATTTAAAGCACAGATGGGGAACTTGTGATCCTACAGGTGCTGGACTGTTTCATCATCCCTGACCATTGGCCATGCTGGCTGGAGATTATGGAAGCTTGAGCCCAGCTAGCATGGACATGTTTTCCATCTCTGTCTTACAGCTTTGCTACTGTTGCAATGCAGATAAGAGAGTCCACAAAGAAATCATAATGTTGAGCAGGGATTTGAAGGAAGAGAGCTGAGAAAAGTAGTTCCAAGTATAAGAGGCGGAAGATTAGCTGCATATTCATTTATAGGAGCAGCAAGTCTTTGGGCCAGAAGGTGGAGCCCAAAAGCCACTATATGGTGGCAATTGTCTTGGCAGGCATGGAGGAAAACATCTGTGGAGACAACCATGGAAAAAGATGTGAAACCCAGCAATCCAGACTCAGGAAACCTGATTGTTGCAGTTAGTCAGCACACTGGGATGGTAAACCATGGCTTGTTCCTAGGTCTTTGTTTGTTTTTAATTAACGAGTCAGAATGACCACAATTTCTGAAGTTTCGATGTACAGTGGTACCTTAGTTTTTGAACAACTTAGTTCATGAACAACTTGGAAGTCAAATGCTGCAAAATCGGAAGTAGGTGTTCCAGTTTTTGAACGTTTTTTTGGGAGCTGAACTTCCTCCGTTTTGAGTCCGTGTTTCTTGTTGCGCTGCTAATTTGCGCCCTCCCATTGTAATTCAAGCCTTCCGTTTCTGACTGCAGTGTTCTGATGTGATATTTGGAGTTATATTTGGTGCTTTTGTTTTTGCTATTTATTTTGCATTTTTTGTTTTGAGGCTCTTTCAGTTAATTTTTTTTTGTGACTGTGTGGATCCCAGTTCAGCTACTGATTGATTGATTGATTGATTGATTGATTGATTGTGTGATTGCGGAAATTGATAAAAGCCACCCATTCATACAGTGACTATCATCAGTGCAGGTAAGAATATTTTTTAAAAAAGTTTATCATCTACAATACTGTTTTATTTATTTTATAGTACAGTAATTGTTTATTGCTTTCATTTTATGTATTCATGGTCTTGTTAGTAAAATTCATGTTAAATTGCTGTTTTAGGGGTTGTTTTTAAAAGTCTGGAACGGATTAATCCATTTTGCATTACTTTCTATGGGAAAGCATGCCTTGGTATTGGAACACTTTGATTTTGGAACAGACTTCCGGAACGGATTAAGTTTGAGAACCAAGGTACCACTGTAATGCGAAGCTTGATTTATTCATAAAGAAAAGCAGCAGCTTTCAGTGGCCTCCCCTCACTCTCAGGAGGAAGAAGAGGCAAAAGGCACATGCAAGTCCAAGCTTTGTGCTCATAAGTTAAACTAAGGATCCAATCAATGCCAGTGCATACCAGGTCAATCACTGGCCAATACAGTAATGCTAACTGCAGTGTCAGATTTAGGGCAGCATGAGCAGTATCCCTGTAAAGGGCACTGAGCTGAGGCGGTGCAAAATTTTCAAAGATGATGCTATTAATGTGCTACACTCAATATGCCAGCAAATTTGGAAAACTCAGCAGTGACCAAAGGATTGGAGAAGATCAGTCTACATCCCAATCCCAAAGAAGGGCAGTGCCAAAGAATGCTCCAACTACCATACAATTGTACTCATTTCACACGCTAGCAAGGTTATGCTTAAAATTCTACAAGGCACGCGTAAGCAGTATGTGGACCGAGAACTCCCAGAAGTGCAAGCTGGATTTCGAAGGGGCAGAGGAACCAGAGACCAAATTGCAAACATGCACTGGATTATGGAGAAAGCTAGAGAGTTCCAGAAAGACATCTACTTCTGCTTCATTGACTATGCAAAAGCCTTTGACTGTGTCACCTACAGCAAACTATGGCAAGTTCTTAAATGGGAGTGCCTGATCACCTCATCTGTCTCCTGAGAAATTTCTATGTGGGACAAGAAGCTACAGTTAGAACTGGATATGGAACAACTGATTGGTTCAAATTTGGGAAAGGAGTATGACAAAGTTGTATATTGTCTCCCTGCTTATTTAACTTATATGTAGAATTCATCATGCGAAAGGCTGGGCTGGATGAATCCCAAGCTGGAATTAAGATTGCTGGAAGAAATGTCAACAACCTCAGATATGCAGATGACACAACCTTGATGGCAGAAAGTGAGGAGGAATTAAAGAACCTTTTAATGAGGGTGAAAGAGGAGAATGCAAAATATGGTCTGAAGCTCAGCATCAAAAAAACAAATATCATGGCCACTGGGCCCATCACCTCCCGGCAAATAGAAGGGGAAGAAATGGATGCAGTGAGAGATTTTACTTTCTAGGGCTCCATGATCACTGCAGATGATGACAGCAGTCATGAAATTAAAAACGCCAGCTTCTTGGGAGAAAAGCAATGACAAACCTAGACAGCATCTTAAAAAGCAGAGACATCACCTTGCCAACAAAGGTCTGTATAGTTAAAGCTATGGTTTTCCCAGTAGTGATGTATGGAAGTGAGAGCTGGACCATAAAGAAGGCTGATCGTCGAAGAATTGATGCTTTTGAATTATGGTGTTGGAGGAGACTCTTGAGAATCCCATGGACTGCAAGAAGATCAAACCTCTCCATTCTTAAGGAAATCAGCCCTGAGTGCTCACTGGAAGGACAGATCCTGAAGCTGAGGCTCCAATACTTTGGCCACCTCATGAGAAGAGAAGACTCCCTGGAAAAGACCCTGATGTTGGGAAAGATGGAGGGCACAAGGAGAAGAGGACGACAGAGGACGAGATGGTTGGACAGTGTTCTCGAAGCTACCAGCATGAGTTTGACCAAACTGCGGGAGGCAGTGGAAGACAGAAGTGCCTGGGGTGCTCTGGTCCATGGGGTCACAAAGAGTCAGACACGACTAAATGACTAAACAAACAACACCATCAAACAAACCTATATTTATAGGTATTATTTATTTATCTTGACTGTGTTGCTATCTCCCAATACAATATTGAACGGAGATGGTATTGTCGCTCACAGATTTAGACATGGAGACTCTGCAACAAATAAATTGGAACAGCCCAATGATTGTCTGTTCTGTCTCATGAGCTCCATTATCCATTGTATATGAAAGGGATAGGCTTACCTCGCTCCCCACCGCCAATATTTTATTCAAGTTGGCATCCCCACCCCCTTGGTCACCCTAATATGAGATCCAATGTCGCCTCCCCTCTCCTTCCTGCCCTCACACATTAGACTGGTCCTGTTTGTCGTAGCCCAGTGTTGCCAAGGTGAGAGAACTTTTGTTTGTCCTGTGGAAAACTCTATGGCATCAAGGTGGAATAATAGAGGATAAGTTACTTAGCAAGCAAGGAAGCATTAGGACAATCTTATTTAACTACGGTTAGATCACCCCACATGCTTGACATGAGTGCTCCTCACCAAAATTGTAATGTTTTAGACCAGGGTTTCCCAAACTTGGGTCTCCAGCTGTTTTTGGACTACAACTCCCATCAATCCCTGGCCACTGGTCCTGCTAGCTAGGGATGATGGGTGTTGTAGAGGCTTGCTGGTTTAGAGGCTTGTTGTGGGCAATACATAGCCCCATGCCTAGTATCCTCCACAAATTTTTGGCGTCTGATTATCACGCTTGGGGTGGATGTGACTGCAGAATGAAGCGCTGGAAGGGATCTGGACAAACATTTGTTCCAGGAAAGATGCCACCAAGGGGTTCTGCAACCTCCCATCTACACTGAAGTAAAAAGCCCCCAGTGTTGTACCCTTTTCTCATAGAGAAGTCACTCCAATTCCTTGCTCATTTGGGTTGTCCGTTTCTGATTCCCTCCCCGCCCCCCAGGTCTGCAGTATGCTTTATACTGAGATTCCAGCGTTGCAGGGGGTCAGACTAGATGACTCTTGGGGTCCCTTCCAACTCTACAATTCTATGAGGTGAGGCAACCAGTACTGTATGCAGTATTCCAAGTGGTTGTTGCAACAGAATTTTGTATAACAATATTATGATATTCACATTTTAGTTTTCACCCCCTTTCCTAATAATGATCCACAACATTGAATTCTCCTGTTTCACAGTTGTATCTAAGTATTCCAGTTTGTCTTTATTTTTTAAAAAACACAAAAATCCCTTCCTGCAAACCGTAAGATTCTATTGTTCAGAGAAAAATAACAGGCCACCCCAATCTCCGAGTCCAGGGATCTTGGCATGCTTCACACAGGGCCTGTGTTTCCTTTTGGACAATTATTTATTAACGTATATATGCAACTTGAGTCTACATTGGAGGGATGCCCAGCATTCACATCTCAGGGCTTATCTCCCCAAGATGCCCAGGTCCAGAAAAACCAGGTTGGCCCACATTTTTACACGGCTGAATAAAATGTCTGTCAGCTCATCTTAGTTCTCAAAAGTACTGATCAAACACTGAAATATACTCCGAGTCGAGAGTGGATTTCATGCTCTTTATTCAGCTCATAGTGGTGAGGAGGAATGAAAGTTTCCCCAAAGTATCTGCTTTATATACATTATTTACACAATGGGCTGCACGTGATTGGCTAATTCTGGAATTCTCCTGTAGACCAATCAGGTTGTGGATTCACTTCCATCTGGAGCTGGATTGGGTGGCTCCTGGAGCTGGATTGGGTGGCTCAACTCAGTACATAACAAACACCATCACTAAAGAATCTAGAGGGGATCAGGGCACCACAACCCCATAACATCAACCTCTTCCCGAAGCACACATCTGACCCAGATGTGCCGACGGAAAGGAAATTGTCAGGGAACTGCCATCAGAGGCACGGGAGAAGGAGAGGGTCTCTGATTCTGCAGGGGAAGGTCCAAGCGCTAGAGGGAGACTCAGCCGGGAAGAAGGGGAAGAGAATGAGTGTAACACCAGGGATCCAGGAGAGCAACGGGACAGGGAGGTGCAGGGGCTCCTGGACTCTTCGTTGGAAGTTAGCGAGGAGAGCCCAAGCACCCCGCTGCCCACGCCCACCCTGCGCAGGAGACTCCCGCGCAGTGAGAGGCGGAGACGCTTGGGCGTCAAACAGCTCTTATGTTAGCAGCGCTTTAAGAAACGCCCACAGACAGATTCTACAAGTGACTAAGGGCAGCCACGGTAATATGGGCTGCATAGTCTGGAGGGTTTAACCAGGCAATCCGATGCTCAAACGGAGCAGGATTACGCACGAGTAACTCCCAACCACTACAGAAACAAAAATTGCCCTTTTTCCTTTATGGGGTATCCAAAAGCCCATAGAGAGTCCTTACATAGGTTCCCTATTGGTAGGAGAAAATAACAGAGGCCAACAAGAGAATATTGAGAAGCAAAGCAGCTAGTAAGCCTGATCTTTATCAAACTGTTGCAACAAGGTCCTCACTCACTACACACAGGAGAGAGGAGGAACTGACAACAATGGCGCGCAAGGCCTTATATAGACATTTTGAAATTGCCACCCTGTAGATCAAGACCACCCCCAGAAACATCATACAAACATCACAGAAGGGGTGTAACCTAAGACCACCCCTCAGATACATCATACCTACATCACAGAAAAGGCGGTCTAAAACAGAAATTTGGAAGTTGTTTTTCTCCTGTCCTTGTTTATCTCCTGTCTGGCAGGTTACTTGGTTGGATACCCTGGGGAGCCTGGCCAGTCTTTTGTAATGATAAATACTTAGTAATGATAAATACTTAATTCCTGAGTCAGGTCACAGGCTCACCCTATTCAAACAAGAGACATACCCTTAAGACAGGATTTGTGAAGGAAAAGACAATGGGGAGGCTTTTCCATTTTCCTTTGACCTTGCAGAGAAAACATTTGGTCAGTTTGGGACAGTTTGGGAATCAAAAATAGTTCCAGGTCAGTCTTCCTGTGCTGATCTATGTACTTGCTTGGTTGGTACACTCATGAACATTTAACATATATCTAAGACCTCAAAATTCCTGTCACAGTACACAACTTTCCTGTAAAAAGATACTTTTAGCCCAACGCAGCAATTTCCAGTCCCTCGTGAATTCCCCAGGCTTCCTCCTTCCTCCTCCTTTGTGTTGATACGACTGATACGGACCGGGGGGGTGCCTCCTTCTCCCCCCTTCTCCTTGAACGTCCGAGGCAATGACCTCGAGGGTGCCACCGCACACTCACCCTCAAACCCCTTCACCGTTGCACAAGCACCACACTTTTCCCAGATCCCCCCCTTTTCTGCGAGCGAAATAAGCTCGAATATATTCCCTATCTTTTCCTATGCCTATCTGCGCTCCATACTTAGAACGAGTAGACCGAGTGTTTCTGTTTCTCCGCTGATTCCTATGGCCGCGCTTTAGCCAATCACAGCCATGCATTCGTCCTGCAGGAGCTAGCTCAGGGAGCTACTGCACGCCTCATTTCACCCCTGACAAGCTGCTGACGGCCCCCCACTGCGAGAACAATGGATCCGAAACCAGGGACCTCGTAAAACTGTCAAAATCCGGTTACAATGTATCTATTCTGTTTCCACTTGTCAAAACCTTGTTACAATGTATCTATCCTGCTTCTGCTTTCCCTCTACAGTACGGAATGGGTTAGAGATCATTGAAATCTTTAGAAATTAATATAAAATCAACCGTAGCTCCGATTTCCTTGCTCTCGGTGTCATTCAACTCAGTTCCCCCTGGACTCCATGATGCTGTCCCTACTTCCATAATCCCCAAAGCGGCAGGTCACGTACGCAGGAACTTCCTAATCCTGTCAGATCGTTTTGCCAAACCTTTCCTCTAGGCAATATTAGGTGGTAGACGATGCATATCTCTGACCCATTGTCTTGCCACCACCGGTACTCAATAAATGTTTATCTATGTATATTTCTTGCTCTGCATATTCCCCCTCCCTCATCCGAAATGTTAATGAATGTAATCCCACCCCTTCCTTAATCTATTCATGACGTGTGAAATATATTCATGATGTAATTCACGAAACATGACCTTCCCATAATGTATTCATGACGTTTCCTGCACTGTATTCTGGGTTATGGAGGGAACCTTTAAAAGTCTATGTCACCCCATACTCGGGGTTCAATGCCATTTTGAACCTGTTGCGCAATAAACTCGGATCTTCGTATTTTGCTCCTGTGTTCGGCTGAGCTCCTTTCTTCTCCGCTAGGACCCGCGGACTCTGTCCGACGAGCTGGGTGGCTGTGCACTCACGCACCCAGATTTTACCGTAACAGTGTATAGTTCAGTCAGAGCTGCATCTCAAAGGTGGATTTCAAACACACTAACAGTTACCAGAGCAATTCTTTTTTAAAAATCGCAATAGTGTTTCAAAAAATAGTAAAAAAAATAAACATGCAAAAAAAAGCACTGTGCTACAAAATCCATTGCTAAGACCAGTGGGAAAAGTAAGAGAGTCTCAGATAACAGACTCAAACCTCTGCCCTGCTCCCCCAGTGGGCAGCTGCTTGCATGGTCTTGGGGCCTCCACAGAGTTCCTTGTCTTGGTATCATCACAAATTTCTCGGTCCAAGTAAATTAATCTTCCTGGACCTCATCTGTTTTGCTTTGGCCTCCCCTCTGGTTGTGGGTCAGAAGCTCTAAACTCGCACCCCAGTCCCAAAACAATCTCTGCAGCCACATCAAGAAACAATTCCAGGATCAAATCTGCTTTCTCACTAGTACACCCTCCAACATTTCTCTACTGAAAACAGAGACGTGCTGTCCTATTCCATAATAATCATTTTATTATTTATACCCTGCCCATCTGACTGGGTTGACCCAGCCACTCTGGGCAGCTTCCAGCATATATAAAAACATAATAAAACAAACATTCATAAACTTCCGCATACTGGGCTGCCTTCAAATGTCTCCTAAAGGTTGTACGGTATAGTTACTTATCTCCTTAGCTCGGGGGTCACATAACTCCACACCCTCCAATATTTCTTCGATGAAGATAGGGACGTCCTAAGGAAAAGCATGATATTCCGGGATCAAATAAAAAACCGAGACGGCTTCTGTAAATCTGGGACTGTCCCTGGAAAATAAGGACACTTGGAGGGGCTGCTGGGGGTCCTCTCCATCTTTCTACATCCTGGCCCAGTCCATCCACAGCCCCAAACCACAGATCAGATTCCTGCCCCCAGTCCCTGGCAGGAGGCACCTTCTTCCAAGTCCATTGGCCCAGACCCCCTCCCCCCCCCTCTCTCTCTCTCTGCTTAATCCCAACTTATCTGAAGTGCTTCATGGGACCCAACCAAGGCAGGTAACCCTCCCACGGACCAATTCAAGGACATTTGAAGTTCATTTTTTATAAATACCATATTAGATTAATGTCTGGTTAAGTAAAACAACAATTTCCGCCTTTTTAAAATATACACAGTATGTTCTTGTTGTTGATCTCTTTTGCTTTCGACATGGGTATTATTTCTTGTTTCTTCTTTTTTGTGTGTCTTCTCTTACTCTGTGCACTTGTAATTAAAAACAAATACAGTTTTCCATCAGGCTATGTCACCCAAGCTGAAACCCCTAAACCTTTTCTTTCCCTGCCAAATAACGCACATATATTGAGGAGGAGCCTCACCCCTCCCTGTTTCACACAGTCTTAGCGCTATTGATGACTTCTCTGATGAGTTGATCACTGGATTTAACAGCTTGCCTCCCAGGAATGCGCTGACAATACATGGGGAACAAGGAAGAACAAGAGCCAAAATGTTTGAGAAAGGAAATCTTACTGACCGTATGATTAGCCAGAAATGCTTTCCAAATTTACTCCAGTATGCTACTGGTGCAGGCATTCAGATATTATCATAAAAGTATCTCTAAGCTTCTTTTTCCTAATAGCAAGGATTTGCTTAACTCAGAATCCCTTCCCCTTGTCATCATCCACATCATGGGTAGGCAAACTAAGGCTCAGGGGCCGGATCCGGCCCTATTGTCTTCTAAATCTGGCCCGCGGACGGTCCGGGAATCAGCGTGTTTTTACTTGAGTAGAACGTGTCCTTTTATTTCAAATGCATCTCTGGGTTATTTGTGGGGCATAGGAAGTTGTTCTTTTTCTCTTTTTTTCAAAATATTGTCCGGCCCTCCACACAGTCTGAGGGACGTGGACTGGCCCCCTGCTGAAAAAGTTTGCTGACCCCTGATCCACATCCTCCTAGCTATGGGGGCCAAGATGCTGCTCCATCTCTCCCTCCACAGTAAAAGTGGGACTGGAGGAGTCCCAAACACCTGGCTTACATTTTGCTTGCACCAGGCTACCAATCCAGTCAACAATACCAAAAACCTTGCATTTTCACCTGCCAACAGCAAAAGGATATTCAAAAAGGTGGCTCTGTTTGTTCTGTAGCAGCAAAATTGCATTGGCCTATTTAGAAATTCTTGTAGCTGGTTGCTGTAATTTTTGTATTTATTATTTTCCTTCTTCTCCACCCCCCACCCCAAATACCTTATTTGAAATCTTGCCTGGAGAACTTAAACACTTGCCACTTGGGTGCTATTTGGGTTTGTCCCGAATAAAAGTTTTGATGAACTGAGAATTCTGACATTTTTACTGTGTATTTCCCTGTTTAGGGAAGTTTTTAATGTCTGATGTTTTATTGTGTTTTTAATATTCTGTTGAGAGCCGCCCAGAGTGGCTGGGGAAACCCAGTCAGATGGGTGGGGTATAAATAATAAATTATTATGTTATTATTATTTTATAATTCCTTCTTTTAGAATTTTGTTGGCATGGATGGCCCTTGCAAGGGCCTAAAACATGATGCTTCAATTAAGAGGATCAACAACGATTTAATTCTATCAGTGTTGGATTGTCTTTTAATCATTGTGGTTCTCCCCCCCCCCCCATGTTTTCAGCTGTTCTTATTTTTATCTGTAAGCTTTTGTCGGCGTCTCCCGGTGCTGCACAGGCTGGGGCAACCTTTCCCAGGCCAATTTGGACAGTGTGGCATCTTCCAAGGATGGGGAATTGCTTATAACTCAAGCATCTGTCAGAAGAGAAAGAGTGCACTTTTCTGGAGCCTCAAGGTGCAATGATTCCCAGCCCAGACTGCAAACCCATTACCATGAGGAGGGAAATGATGCTAAATTGTAGCTCATAGATGTATGTAGGTGCCTCCTGTCCAGCTCTTGTGAGATGTGCTGTTCTGCAGAACAGAGAGAGATTGTGCAGTTAAATGAGGACCTGAAGCTTGAGATAAAGAGAGATTTGTGCTTGCCTATGAGGCTTGCTTTCTCAAGAACAACCAACCCCCGAGTTCCTTGTGCATAATAGGCTGCGTGGAGGAACCATCAGTGAAAGGCTGGTGAAATTGATCCCAGGGGCACAGTAGAAGACAGGGCTGCCGCTTTACAGGCCCAAAATATAGAGGTCTACTTGACACCCACGCTGCCATGGTGTAGCACCCTGCTTGTGGTTAACGCTTAGCTGGAATGAAATATTCAACGCAGCAATAGAGAAATTAAAATAATAATTTATTTGTCAGACAAATAAATGAGAGACACAGTGGTATATGGTTACCAAAGCTCTGCCCACTCCAGCCCTGATGGCCAGCACTTATATTTCCTCAGCCCAGCCCCTTTGCTCCTCCTTTGGCTGCCTCTGTCCAATCAGCCTGGTTGAAATTCCTATTGGCTGTTTGCTAGAACCAATCATAAAAGATACACCCATTTCCTACTACCTTTTATGGGGGACAAAGAGCTATATTTCCTTCTATCCATAAATGGCAGACAAGTAGCCATATATCTTACATTTGCCTCGACCAGGCACCTTAATTACCAGATAACCTTTTTGCCCTATTCACTCCAAAACAGATGGCTAAAACAGATGGCTCATGGTTTTAAATTTTATCTTAAACAGAGATCTTGGGTTCACCTCACACACCATCAATGAAATAAGAATCTAACATAAGAATCTAACTTTTCTTACTTTCTAAATCCTTTGCATAATTACATTTAAGCCAATATATTTCATACATTAACATAGATAGCTTTTTAGAAGAAAATGCCTTTTCAAAGTAGAAAGGAAACAGCTTCGAAAGCAGCCTCTTTAATTTACAGCCCCCCTTTCCCAGCCAGCTGCTGTTCCTATCAGCTCTTGCCCTTTAACCTTAGGAAAATATGACTCGAGTCTTCTGTTAAACAATAAAACTTACTATTTACCAACTCTTAATTAGTGTTTTTGCAGCTTGATTGTATTCTGTAATATGTAGGGTCACTGTAACCTTTGTCCCCAGCCTGTAATTTCCTTTTACACCTTTGAGGTACTGCTATAAATCAGAGGGGCCCTGTTTAGGAAGATAAACATCTGCCAAAGTACTTAGCCAGCTGGTTTCTGCCTGGCATGAAAGATACAAACATTTACAAATATATTTTTTTAAGCTCATTTTAAAATACAGGTCTTGATCAGATGCCTCAATGGCATGCTGTAAATGCAGTTCACAGCTGTTTCTGATGAGCTTTCTCAGAATTTTCCTCCCAAAAGGTTCATGTGTGTTCTTAATAACAAAAATCAGCAACGTGTGTTATGGTTTTTTTGGGCAACGCCAATAACTGGCAGAAGCCGAAAGAAGTTTCCGTAAGTGAAAATATTGTTGGAGACTCACGATTTCATTATATCGGTGACCTGGAACATATTCCCACCCGGAGTCTATTCTGGGGTGGCCTCAGGGTATACGAGAAACCTGGCAAGTGGCTTTCTTATATATTACGAGCTAATAAAACACTTCTCAGATTGTATCATCGTAATCACAGCATTATTTTAGACTACTCTTCTCCCACTTAGCGGCCCGCAAAGCAACTTACACTAAAGAAACACAAACAATACTAAAAAAAGAGATATAGATATATAAATAAATCAGTTTAATAAAATCATAATAAAACAAAAGACATAGTTTATATGAATTAAATAGGGAACAACGGAGTTTTTCCTACACAGGCATTTAAATCTCTGGCCAAAATTATAAGACAAGTGAAAAAGGCATTCAGTCAAAAAAAACAAGTCTGTTCTTGGGATCCCCAGCGTAGCTCCAAGGGCAGTACAAGGCCGATTAAGTCCCCCCTGCCCCTACCAATTTTTAACAACGAACTAGGGTCTTTTGGCTTAGGGGAGGGTTGGCTATACATGCTGCCTGCTTTTTAATGTTTTTTATTTGTTTTGCCGGATGTAGGTGTTTTAGGGTTGGGGGAGGTTCTGGGCATTCCCAGTTTTACTTCTGTGAAGTGGGTTCAGTGGAGCATGAAATTTTTTTGGACTTGTATAATGATACTTCAGTTACTTTTTCTGAATCCTATTCCCTGGTTTAGGATTCACCTTTTCCTTCCTTTTCATCCTTATCTCCCTCTTCCCTCCTTGTTCATTCCCCTTGAATGAGTGCAATCCAAACTCCTCAGAGCCCTTCTACAAGTTCCTAGATGCGTTTCAAATGCATGGGTCAGACTAGAAACAGGGATGATGAAAGTCGAAGCTCATATTATTCTAACATTGATATATACGTGGCTAACTCTGAAACTGCTCCCCCAAGGAATAGCCCCATTGATTCTGAGCGACCAGTTTCAGTCTGGCTGAAGTTTAAGCAGTCTTAAACACTCTTCAGAAACTGGGCTCCTCAAACCCTCATAACTATTGGCCTGGGCCAAGCTAGATCTGTGGTTGGGCAAAGAATCATGGACATAGAGAGACAACAGGACTGTACAAGGGTCCCCAATTATAAAATCATAGAAAACGGGAGATACGTAACCACTCCAGCAACATATCTCTATTGCATAACATCCAGAAACGCAAGAAGGGCTTTCACTCTTGCTAGAAGCTCGGCCATGCCCTCACCTGTTCCGGAAGGCTCCTATAGAAGAGTCCCATATGCACAGAGACTTTGCCCCTGCCCATTAGGGGAAATAGGAAGCCCCGAACATATATTTTTTAGATATCCTTTTTATGCTGAGATTCGTAGAGACACCATTGACCTTTTGCTGAAGAGGCTCGCCGATCTTTCAGACAAGTCTAAACTTAATTCTCCCCTCTTAGGCAAAGATCACAAGATGACCTGGCCGGTAGCCAGATTCTGTGCTCAGATCTGTAGGCACAGATCATCCTCTAGAATAATATAGTTTACAAGGGAAAAGCTAAAGCCGCCCTTTGGGGTGCTTCAGGGTCAATTTTTATGGTAGCCCAAATCTCCGTTGTACATATGTATGTATATATCTCAATTTTAACTCATGAGCTATTGCTGCAATCTGCTCTGATTGTATATTTTATCTTTATGAATGCTGTTTTTATTGTTTTTATTTATTATAAATTATCTATCTATCTATCTATCTATCTATCTATCAACATCTCATGCTTCAAAGAGAACAGGGGATGGTTGTGTTAACGTCTTTATGGTGATTCATGTATAAATAATGCTGCGTTGTGTGTTGGGAGAAGCTTTCTGAAAACACAGTGTGTGTGTGTGTGTGTGTGTGTGTGTGTGTGTGTGTGTGTGTGTTTATATATATGAAAAAGCAACAGAAGATGGCAAATAAGTCTTTTGCACAACTGGCAACAACCTAAAGAGGCAGATGCTATGTGGAGTATAGCTTCCTACTGTGAAGGAAACTTCTACTGATCTGCTTTAAATTATTCTGAAGATGACCGGCCTGCATTTCAATATGTTGGAGCAGGTGAACTCGGCATTGGGTTTTGCAGACACAAAAATTGTTGAGCTTTTTTTGGGTTGCCATTTTTCAAGAGGTAAACATGCAGGACATGTATATATATTTTAAAACCCACCAAAATCCCGAACAATTGCTTTTAAATGTAAAATTCCCCCTGGATGGGCATGTAGGACCCCCAAAAGAGGATATTTCCGAGAATTCCTGGATGTATGGCAATCCTACGTAGTGCCAATCCTAAGCATGGCCTGAGGGTTGCTCTCTTCCAGTAGGTGAGGTGGTGGCTGTGAAGATCTCAAAACTCTGAGGTTGTCAATTTGGCACATTAGTAGCGCAGTGGTCAGTTCAGAGCAGACCAAACAAGCTGCTATGGGCAGCTGCAGAGATTCTACGGGGAGGAGAGCAGTGTGAATGGCAACGAACCACACGGCACGATGAGCATGTTATGTGGGACCAGCTCGCTTCTGAGGGCATAAATACCAATTTCGACAAGCACAGAATCTCCCTTCTTCTCTGAGCCATCCTTCCCTTTCCTCATTGCAATTTGTTGGCATGGATTTGTCCATTGTACAGGAACATGCCCGCATGTTGCCAGCCCTCGACGCCAACTTCTCCACAAGAGGCTGTGTGTCTGTTCACCTCCCTCCATTTTAACGCTTGCAAGTCTGGTTCTGGTCCCGAAAGCCAGGCCAAATCTGCAGCAGCTCCTCTGGCCCGTAGTGATGCACCACCACCACCTTGGAGAACTTGCACTTCTCATACTTGACTCTGTACACGTTGAAGAGACCCCCGGGGCTGTTTGTCACGCTGATGCCCAGCTCATACAGGCAGATTCCCATGAAGACATCTTCCATGTTAATGACCTTGATGGTCTTTGCTACCTGGTAGATCTTCTTGGCCAGATCCCCAGAGAACACATACCCTGGGCCTGCGCAGAAGGGCGGGTAGGTCTCATTGGGGTACACCTCCTGTGGCACATACCACTTGTAGGCCTTTTCACGCACTGGCTTTGAATTCCTGTAGATGTGACCTGTCATGTAGTTCTTCTTGGGTGGCAGGTGAGGCTGCAGCAGGTGGGACACCATGAAGTTCACATTGAGAAAGATGTCACTGTCTGCCTTCACCACGTAGGTGGCATTGGGGCAGAACTTGCTTATCCACTCCATGCCCATCAGAGTCTTCAGGGTAAGGTTGTTGTAGGTATCCAGGAAGTCCTGCTGAAGAATGTCTTTGTGGATGGAACTCTCCTCTTCCAAAAGGGCCTGGAGCGGGTATCCAAATTTTGGGTGGACACCCGTCAGAAAGAGACGAAGAATGGAAACCCCAGGCACTGAGCTCTCGTTGCCCCACGTCTGCCGGATGGCCTGCCTTGTGGCAAAATCCTGGGGCTCAGTTATCACCAGCAGGATCAAGAAAGGGCTCCTCTCCCAGCATTTCTTTGGCTCATTGAGAAGGAACTTATAATCAGTGGAATAGTCAACCTCCAAGGGATGCCGCCTGGCCACTGGTGGTGGTGGGGAAATCAGACCAGAGGGCTTGGTCTCCTTTGTCCTCTCCAGTGCAGATTCCCATTCAAATCTTATGGCACTTTTACGATTGTATGCGGAATCTGGGCTGCCCTTGACCTTGATGTCGTGCGGTGAGAAAAGCTTCTCAAGAGACTCCCATCTGTTCTTTGCAACAAGTAGGAAAAGGAAAATAGAGCAGAAGAGGACCACAGTGGGCAAATTCTGCAGCTTGGTCATGAGCATCTTCCTGGTACCTTCACCTGCAGACTATGTGGGTGGGGGAGAGATCCTGGCCAGTTCTGTCCCGTTTCCAAAGACAACCTGAAAAAGAGAAGCCCAATGAAAGGAAGATGAATTCTGTTCTCTCTCTCTCTCTCTCTCTCTCTCTCTCTCTCTCTCTCTCTGTGTGTGTGTGTGTCTGTGTGTGTTTGCACACACACAAGGGGAGCTTTGGGGATCAGGCTGGGCGCACAGATAATCAGTCTGCCAACTGCCAACACACTCAAACCCTGCTCATAACACCTGCTTTCTTGCCCTTTCAATCTGTTTCTGGAAGGAAAATATGCACTCTCAGGGATTGGCATTATTCACTCAACCCATCTATTTACAGTAACTGGATACAGTAAGTGTTAAACTATAAGCCAGACCAGCTTCCTGATGAGGTAATCACCTGGGTGATGAGCCATTAAAGGAAAATAAAGGGAAGGGGCTCTGTCTGAGACAGCAAATGGGTGGGGCCCCTCAATCAGCCTCCCCCAGCTAGAAAGTCAAAGTCAAAGTTTGGGGGACTGTGGTGTGAACTAGAGGAAAAGCTGCAGGCTGGAAAGGCACAGAGGCAGAGCATGATGTTTGATTTGCGCTGGGATCCACAGCTGTGGCTACTGGAGAAAAAATAACTGCATCTTAGGCTCAGGTTGTTTATATGTATGTGTCAATTATCCAAATAAAGACCACACAGTCTCCACTATGCCTCACTTTCAAAAGGAAACACAAACTCTGGGTAAAGTGCCCAGCTGGGTGTGTTCCAGGGTGTCTGGTAAGCTGAAGACCTTGCACTGATGGAACAATTGCCATTGTGCTACATGGAATTCCTCCCTGTATTTCCAAATTAGGCCAAATTATTATTATTATTATTATTATTATTATTATTATTATTATTATTATTATTCCTCTACAATCGTTATCTTGACATACATATTCTGGGTGGGAACAGGACACTCTTAATTCTACTTGCACTGGTGTAGTGATCAGGTGGGATTGCTATGAGGAATTATAACAAATATAGAGTAAGCCATCTGTGTCAGCAATGAAAGCATTGCATTGACTGGGTTTAAACTATTTTGATATGATTCTTGATCAATCTACACCTCTGCAATCTGTTCCATTTCTCTCTCTTCACAAGTCACGTACACACTTAGGCAGGCAGGCGTCCTGGGTCCTCAAAGATAATGGGCAGTTTCGTCGATGTAGCTTTCTTATATATTAATCTTAGGATGTTAATCTTAGGGCCAGGAAACAGGTTTCACATTAAGGTGATAATGGTCACTGTCCTCCTGGCCATCCTTCTTATCATGTGTACTGATTGTTATGACCTCCGGGGTTGCTGAATACGCTCCTTTGTTGTTTTCATTCCTTTACTCCAAAGTATGCATGCCTAACTAGTGTTTATAGTTTAACTTTGTCCCCACTTGGAGTTTGTTTAAATGCTCAGAGGAAATCTGATTGGTTCTTACGAGCACTGTGTAAAGGATTCTTTTGCTAATAAAATGGCCTGGTGAGGGGTGTGGGGTACGCACTTCCTCCGAGAGCCTTGCTGGTCAAAGCCTTGTGTCTTATTTTAATCAGGGTCCAGTCCTTTCCTTTGGCCTCAGAACGCAACACACTGGCAAAGCCTGAAAGTATATTAGCATAGTGGTTCTACCAGCCTTGTGCTGGTGGAGCCCCTATGTTGGTGGCTCAAAGGGGTGGAGGTGGAGACATGGTGGAGTTGGTGCAGAGCTCAGTCATGAAGTTACGCTTGCTCAGAGCTTTCTCCCTCCCCCTGCCTTGCTGGCATAAAGCTAGAAAAGGTCGGGTACCTGTTAGAACATTCTCTTTAAAATCAATGGGCTGCTCTCCTCTCCATCTCAGGACAGGAGTCCAAATAGTAATAGTGCAATCAATCCCCACCACTTTCCCTTTTCTTTTTGGTTAATATCCACCCTGAAGAGAAGAATTCTGATGAATTTAGAAGCTTGCTCATTACTTTCAATCCATATTAATAAAGGAGCTTTGCTGCTGTCGCTCTTTGGGTTTTATCTTGTGGGCCGCCATGGACCAATAGGTGTGTCTGTATTGCTTTCAGATTCACAGTGATTAATATGTTCCCTTCTCTAGTTCTGTTATTCATGTTATTTGTTTAAAAGGTTGGTTTATTTGCAGCTCAGTAAACTGGAGACTCTCCTCTTGCTTCAAGAACTTGTTAACCCTATTGTTAAATATAGTTTTTGATAAACTACTTACAGGTCTTAATTACTCGCGAGCATTTTGCTGAGATCCTTTGCTGCCCTTGCCCTTCTCCAGACTTCAGTCTTGGCTCCAGTACAGATTGAGCTGACTTGCCTGTTCTGCTTCTCCACCAGAAGAAGCAACAGCTTTCTGCTGAACATGGAGAAATGCTCCAGGCACACCTGTGCTTTCTTTCGGGTGGTTGCATGTCTTTTTTCTTTCTTTTTTGCAATTTTGCCAAAAGGCTCAACAAACAACTTCCCTTCAACAAAAACTCAACAACGTTTCCCTCCCCCAAAAATTCAACAACTGCCCCCCCCCAAGCCACTTCAGCAACTTTTGTGTCCTGATTTTCACTGTTTGAAATATGGCAACCTTAGACTAGGTCTCCTCCAGAGACAGTATAAAAACACAAGGGGCTGCCATATGAGAGACAGAGGGCTCAGCCCCCAGCCCACTCACCCGCATATATCTCCTTGTCACCTTTGGTGACCAAGCAAATGGTTAAATAAATACAAGCCTGCTCTATGAAACACCTTTGCCATCATCAATTTCAAGGAAATCTCATTCAGTGCTCCTGGTATTTGTTCTCTCCCTCCTTGAGGGCCTTTCTACCCCTCTCCCATTCTCTTCTCTCAGGTGCTTTTTGCGGCATCTCAGGTGAGCACTTACCTGCCCGAGGTGCTGTTCACTCAAGGTTGCCACCTGCCTTTGTCAGCTGCAATTTACCTTTCCCGGGGAGGGTGTGGCACAAAAGGAAGGGACAACGCCTACGTCATGCAGCTAACACAGAGGGGAGGGAGAAGGGACTCTGCTTCCAGGAGAGTCTTTTTTCCAGGACCATTGAAGCACCTGGAAGGACTCACCACCTGCATGCCAATCCCATGCTGAATCTCACACACACACCAGAAAAGAAGAACATGCCCCTCAGAACCCAAAGCCAAACACAAGAACAAGATGAAAGGGATAAATTTATTTTATACAAATGTATTTTATATAAATGATTATTTTATATAAATTATATACATGTGCCAATGGGTGTTATCATAATGCATATCCTCCATCATTTCTCCAAATAGGGATGCCCTGTTCATTTATTTATTTACCATCATCATCATCATCATCATTATTATTATTATTACTATTACTATTCTATTTATACCCTGATCTGGGTGGTTTCCAAATAATAATAATAATAATAATAATCATTAAACACAAAATATATGTGTGGATGAAATTTACTTTGGAGGAGAAGTTAACTAATGAACAATTAGGATTAAAAGACTGCACCCAGCTTCTGCTTATGCCAATCTCAAGTTTTTTTAAAATAATGATCTTGACCTGAACTCTAGTTGAACTTGGACATAGCACACGGTGAGATTGAACTAGACTTAAAATGGAGGTTAAACCTGAGAAGATTATAACATTACGAGTACTTTAAATTTCCCTTCTGGGGAAAAAGACTGGACTGACTCTCTGGAAACTATCTCACTTCTGTGAAAGAGTTTCAGGATCTATTTGACTGTTGAAGACGTTCAACTTAATGTGTGGCAACCATACCCAGGGAAAATATATATTTCTTTGCCTTATTGTCTTATTACTGTGCTACATGTGTCCTGTTGCTAAGAAAGCATGTTGCTATGTGCCTTTTCGCTATGCGTCTTAAGAACATACAATTACTGCTGTGTTTGCATTCTGAGGTTGGAAATGGCAGAAGAAAAAATCTCATTGTTTAAGCAAACCAGCCAGGCCACAATGCAAGAGAATATAAGATATGAATTGTATGATTTGTTGTTAGATTTTAAAAGAGAACTGTTTGATCAGTTGAAGGAAGATGTTAACGAAGCAGCTGTTAAAATTCGGGAAAATACTAATTTAATGTCAGAAGCTGTGGGACAATTAATAGAAGCGAATGCACAAAATACCAAGGCAGGAAGGGTAGAGTGACAAAGCTTGAGGAAAATACAAGGGAAGGTAAGAGTGGCCCAAAATAAAAATGGTACCTCATGTGAAATGATCTGCGAGGCTCTGACTGTGATAAAGAAGAAACAGGAAGGGAGGGCAAAAAGGATAAAAGGTTTATGTAGCTGCAATGTAAAATAATTAAGTAGGCCTGGGAAAAGATATATAAAGATTGGAAAGGAATGTGGAAAATGATTGTTGTTTAAAAAAACCCTGAAGTTATGATATTGAGATGTACAGGTTTTGATGGACTTATTCAATGAAAGTCTTTGTTCCTATACTTAAGAGTGGACGCCAGGCCAAGACCAGCCAGTTCCTACAGAAGGAAGAAGCCTCTGCCTTAGTGAGGCATCAGATCAAGACCTGTATTTTAAAATGAGCTTAAAAAATATATTTGCAAATGTTTGTATGTCTCATGCCAGGCATAAAGCAGCTGGCTGGGGGCTTTGGCAGATGTTTATCTTCCTAAACAGGGCCCCTCTGATCTATAGCAGTGCCTCAGGGTTGTAAAAGGAAATTACAGGCTGGGAGCAAAAGGTCACACTGACCATACAAATTACAGAATACAATCAAGCTGCAAAAAAAACAAACAAAACACTAATTAAGAGTTGGTAAATAGTGAGATTTATTGTTTAACAGAAGACTCGAGCCATATTTTCATAAGGTTAAAGGGCAAGAGCTAATAGGAACAGCAGCTGGCTAGGAAAAGGAGTTGTAAACTAAAGAGGCTGCTTTCGAAGCTGTTTTATTAAGTTCCTTTTTTACTTTGAAAAGGCCTTTTCTTCTAAAAATCTATATATGTTAATGTATGAAATATATTGGCTTAAATGTAATTATGCAAAGGACTTAGAAAGTAAGAAATGTTAGATTCTTATGTTAGATTCTTATTTCATTTCTTCTGGAGGCGGCGCGAAACAGCAATGGCGGTCCTCTTCGCGCTGTGAAGAGGAGCTCCGCAGGAAAGGGTCGTCCGCTGCGGCAAAGTGGAGACCCATCAAGAAAAACCACAGGCAGAGTGAGCCTGTGGCCGTGGGACTCGGCGGGCACCAGAAGCCCCCCCAGAACCGAAGAAGGAACCCCGTAAGGGGCTCCGGAACGTGGAAGGGGGAGCGGTGCTGTGAGTTCATCGCTCTTTCTGCGGAAGTGAAGCCGCGCGGCTGCTGCTGATGAGCGCCGACCTTTCTTCCCGAAACATCAGACTACAAACTACATACCCGTGAGTAGGGATCATAAAATTTTCGGGACTAAAGTTAATAAATTTGGCTGAAAACGGGAGACGCAAACAGGAAGTCCGTCTTCCGATTGTGCTTAGAGATCAAAGCAAAGACTCTGACAAGCGGGAAGCGCTTTGAAAGGGATTACAAAAAGTTTGGATTATCGTGTAATAACTGAACTTGCTTCTAAGAAATTATAAGAAATAATTTTGTTTTAAATTTATTGGATTTGGATTGGAACTTTCCTCTCCTTTGTGGATTATAAAGGACTAAGAAACCAAAGCCTCGGACTGTCAGGATATAAGAGAACTGTCAAATTGCGGAAACTGTATTTAATACTGAAAGTGTTACATGCGAGCGTTACTGTCTGGATACAAACAGGGAAACTGTTTCTTGCACCTTTTCTGAGACTTTGTTTTAACTTGGGAAAAGCTCTACATGCCAAAAAGGAAATTGAAGGTTCCTTTGTAATTTGCTTTGGACTGCAGGGACTTTAATGGCTGGAAAAGCTCTTTCTTTCTTCTGAATTACAGTGGTACTCCCCCTAGAGGATTTTGGATTTATAAGTGTCTGGGAACTGCATTTTATTTTGACTCTTTGCTGTCTTGTTGTTTATACTCTGGAACTGCCTTTCCCATGGGATTGCACATAGTTTGACCTTGAACATAGACAGGTGTGGAATGAGTGGCACAGGGAAAACAAGATCGGCCAAAACGAAAGCAAAACAATCCGTACAATTGGTACAAACAACTTTGACTTCTCAATCGCGAAGATCATCTGTCCCGACACTTTTAAGATTACAAGAAGGGGAAACTGAGCAGACAGTACCAGAGGATATGGCCTCAGGAGGATCTGAAACAGTCTTAAAACAAATTTTGGAACAACTGGCAATTCTAAACAAAAAGGCTGACGAGCATTCGACTAAAATTGATCAAGCCACAGCCTCTATTAGCAAACTGACTGATCAAGTTGCTCAACATACACAAGCAATTGGGAATCTTCAGGAAACAACTGCAGAAAACCGTAAATTGGCTGAGGAAGCCAATCAAAAAGCAGAACAAGCCAATCAGAAGGCTGAGGCAATAAAAGTGGAGGTAAGGCCATTGCACAAACAGATTAGTGAACAGCAGGCCTACCTGTCTATGGTGGAGTTGAGAAATCAGGAAAACAACCTCAGATTGAGAGCTATCCCAGAACTTGAACAAGGAGACTTGATTGGTTATTTGACATCAGAACTTTCAAAGTTCTGGGGTATAGAAGAAGATAAGGACTTTAAAATTGTAACCGCTTTTAGACTGGGAAGAGTGGTGAGGAAGGACAGATCTAGAGACTGTTTGATCATTTTGAGATCCAAGCAGGAAAGAGATAAAATATTAGGCCTTCATTTTGGAAAATCACTTGTTATTCAAGGCAACAGAGCAGAAATTTATAGAGACATACCGAAACAACTTTTGGATCTCAGAGCTACATACACAGAACTAGCAAGATTATTGAGAGGTAATTCAATTCCTTATAGGTGGGAGTTTCCTCAAGGACTATCTTTTAACTTCAAAGGAAAGAAAGTCAAAATCAGAACAGCAGAAGACCAACAAATAATAGAAAAAATTGGAGATAATTGGAGGTTGCAGAGCTTGGAGAAATTACAGAATAAGGTGTGAGACTGGTTACATTACGCTCAAATTCAAGAGGTTTTCAAACTGGATAAAAAAATAGGATTCCAGGTGGAGAAATCGAAATTAGAGACAGAATTGCTTGAGCCAAAGACTAAAGTACTTTCGAGAATGTATAACTTGCTGCTTAAATGGAACACTCAGGATGAGACAGTCAAATCAGCCATGATAAAATGGGCTCAGGATATTGGGTATAACATCATGTTTGAGGACTGGGAAAGGTTATGGAACACCGGAATGAAATTCACGGCATGTAATGCTCTGAAGGAAAATATTATGAAAATGATATATAGGTGGTACATGACCCCAGTCAAGCTTGCAAAAATATATCACCTGTCTGATAACAAATGTTGGAAATGTAAGGAGGCTGAAGGGACATTCTTTCACCTCTGGTGGACCTGTCCAAGAGTGAAGGCCTTCTGGGAAATGATTTACAATGAGTTAAAAAAGGTATTTAAGTATACCTTTCCCAAGAAACCAGAGGCCTTCCTCTTGGGCATTGTCGGCCAGAAAGTGTTAAAGAAGGATAGAACTTTTTTTATGTATGCAACTACAGCAGCAAGAATACTCATCGCAAAATATTGGAAGACAAAAGATTTACCCACACTGGAAGAGTGGCAGACGCAATTGATGGACTACATGGAACTGGCTGAAATGACTGGCAGAATCCGAGATTTGGGAGAAGAAACAATGGAAGAGGACTGGAAAAAATTTAAGGACTATTTACAAAAATATTATAAGTTGTATGAATGTTAAGAATTTGCACGATTTGGAAATTTTAGCTTCAGCAATTAGATTTGGTGAAACAGGAAACTAAGTTATAAGTAAGAAAAGGTTGAAATTTAAAGTAATATTATGTTTAATTTAAGGTACAAGTAATTGATAAAAAGTATTTTAAATCTAAAAATATAATATCTGAAAGGTACAAAATAAGGCATGAAACAAGGTAATAATTTGCTGATATTTTTATTGTAAAGAATGCAGGGTGATGGAGATGTGGGGAAGTCTAGCTGGTTGTATAAAAAAGCTTTGGAAAGTTGGATTTTTTCTTTTTTCTTTCTTTTTCTTTCTTGTTTTTTTCTTATATCTCTGATTTTGTATCTGAAAAATGTAATAAAAATATTTTTTTTAAAAAAAAAAGATTCTTATTTCATTGATGGTGTGTGAGAAGGTGAACCCAAGATCTCTGTTTAAGATAAAATTAGAACCATTAGCCATCTGTTTTGGAGTGAATAGGGCAATAGGGCAAAGATGATCTGATAATTAAGGTGCCTGGTCGAGGCAAATGTAAGATACATGGCTACTTGTCTGCCATTTATGGATAGAAGGAAATATAGCTCTTTGTCCCCCATAAAAGGTAGTAGGAAATGGGTGTATCTTTTATTATTGGTTCTAGCAAACAGCCAATAGGAATTTCAACCAGGCTGATTGGACAGAGGCAGCCAAAGGAGGAGCAAAGGGGCTGGGCTGAGGAAATATAAGTGCTGGCCATCAGGGCTGGAGTGGGCAGAGCTTTGGTAACCATATACCACTGTGTCTCTCATTTATTTGTCTGACAAATAAATTATTATTTTAATTTCTCTATTGCTGCATTGAATATTTCATTCCAGCTAAGCATTAACCACAAGCAGGGTGCTACATTTGAAGATAAAGAAGATTGGCAAAATAAACTGAACTACGCTGGACAAATCAGTTAGCTTGAAACCCTAGAAAGCAAAGAAGACTTTGAAGTAAAAGTGGGGGGGGGGGTCAAATGTTTAATGCATATTTTTTAAGCTTGGTGTATAGATTTTTGGAGGGACACGGGTGGCGCTGTGGGTTAAACTACAGAGCCTAGGACTTGCTGATCAGAAGGTCGGCGGTTCGAATCCCTGCGACTGGGTGAGCTCCCATTGCTCGGTCCCTGCTCCTGCCAACCTAGCAGTTCAAAAACATGTCAAAGTGCAAGTAGATAAATAGGTAACGCTCCGGCGGGAAGGTAAGCGGCATTTCCGTGCGCTGCTCTGGTTCGCCAAAAGCGGCTTAGTGATGCTGTACACCAGCTCCCTTGGCCAATAAAGCAAGATGAGTGCCGCAACCCCAGAGTCGGCCACGACTGGACCTAATGGTCAGGGGTCCCTTTACCTTTACCTATAGATTTTTACGTTAGCATAACTTCTAAAAGTTCTAAACTTCTAAAAGTCACTTGTAACAAGATGAAGAAGGTTTAAAATTGGATTATTAAGAATATAAGGTTTTTAAGGACATGCGTGAACGAGTACTAAACAATGGAAGCGAGAGGGGGAGTGGAGGGAAGTCAGGCAAAATCATGGTTTAAAAATCTGTTTATTGTTGTTATTTTTATTTTTGTTGTTATTTTTGGAAAATTAATAAAATGTTACCCCCCCCAAAAAAAACTTCCTTATACTGGGCTGCCTTCAGATGTCTTCTAAAGGTTGTCAGTTACAGTGGTACCTTGGTTTTTGAGTGTCTTGGAAGCAGAACGTTTCAGTTTTCAAACGCCGAAAACTCAGAAGTAAATGCTTCCGTTTTCGAATGTGCCTCGGATGTTAAACGGCTTCCACTGTGTTTTTTAAATTTTCTCCATTGACTTTGCAGACTGCAAAGTCTGCAACCTTTGCGCCTCAGTTGTCAAACGTTTCGGAAGTTGAACGGTCTTCCGAAATGGATTGCGTTCAACAACTGAACTACCACTGTACTTATCTCCTTGGCTCAAGGGTCTCATAACTCCATACCGTCCAACATTTCTCTGATGAAAATAGGGATGTCTTAAGGAAAAGTGGGACATTCAAAGATCAAATCAGATGGCTTCTGTAAATCCGGGACTGTCCCTGGAAAATATAGACTTGGCTGAGGGTCTGCATAATGCTGTATCCCAAAGCAATATACATTCCAAACAAGTTCTGCTTGAAAAGACCAGATAGGTAACAGAACTGGAGGTGCCCATTATGCAGCAGCAAAACAAATATGACGTTATCCAAGCAATGAAAATTTCCGATGAAAATCAAGGGGCTTTTCTGCCTGAAGCAAAGGGCAAGAAGATGCCATCTTGCACTTCATGTATAAAAGCTCAGCAAACCACTGAATCTGATTTAAACATCCTCCATTGCACCTTGAGGTCAGTGGCCTAGTTTAGTGGGTGCAGGACAGGCTGCCCAGCGTAGAAACACAGAGAACTTTCTCCACTGACAGACCCTTCATATTTCCCGCCTGAGGCAGCTGCCTCACTCTTTCCTCATGGCAGGGCCGGCCTTATTCTTGAGTCAGATGTGCAAAATACAACAAAGGGATAAATAAGCCCACCCATTTATTTTTCCCCACAGTAGATTTTATTAAAGCTTAAATGAACATATACAAATGTTAATATCAACTACAAAATAACTTTTTACAATGCAAAAAAGCATGAAAAACCCTAATCTAAACAAAAACAAAAATAAAGGAAGAAGAAAGAAAGAAAAAAGAGAGAGTGTGTGAAGGGGAGGGATTCTGTTTCTTCATCTGTCAGGTATATATATATAAAAAAAATATTCAAAACATGCGCTCCAAGGTAACCCCCAACTATTCCACTTATAAAACAATATTTTATTTGGTCCACAAACCCAGATATCACAAATTCAAGCCTACCAACTTCCGGCTAGAATAATGTGGAACTTTACTTCATAAGCTATCCATTCTGAAGGAAATCAGCCCTGAGTGCTCCCTGGAAGGACAGATCCTGAAGCTGAGGCTCCAATATTTTGGCCACCTCATGAGAAGAGAAGACTCCCTGGAAAAGACCCTGATGTTGGGAAAGATGGAGGGCACAAGGAGAAGGGGACGACAGAGGACAAGATGGTTGGACAGTGTTCTCGAAGCTACCAGCGTGAGTTTGACCAAAGTGCAGGAGGTAGTGGAAGACAGGAGTGCCTGGCATGCTCTGGTCCAGGGGGTCACGAAGAGTCAGACACGACTAAACAACGAATTACTTCATAAGAAGTTTGTTGTGAACCAAATCCCTCCCCCCTCATTTAGGGCTTATTCTGGCTTGAAATCCACTGGGGCTCATCCATCACACATCCCAGGCCTATTCTGCATACCTTTCTCAATTATTTTTTGAATCCGTACTTGTCTGCAAAACACTGCAGCATTCTTAGAGTCCTTTGGAGGGTGTTCCTCTAAGTGCTCTGGCACTTCAGAGGTCACTTGGTAAAAATGGGTTGGATGAGGATTCAGCTGGAACCAACCCTACCTTGAAGCACACTAAAAATCAATTAAGCACAACTTTCTGGAACAAAGAGCTGCCCAGCTTTTAAATATTGAGGATGAGAGTCTGTATCAAGTGGAGAAACTGGAGCATCACCTGAGTTTCTCAAACTCTCCAAGAGGCCCTATGTTCCAGGGACATCCCTGATTTAGAGAAGCCATCCTGGTTTCTGATTTCATCCCAGAATGTCCTGCTTTTCCTTAGGATGTCCCTATTTTCATTGTAGAAATGTTGAAGGGGATGGAGTTATCTGACCACGGAGCCATCTGAAGGCATTTCTGTATAGGGAAGCTTTTTTGTGGGGTGTAAATAGTAAAATAATTGTTATGGAATGGGACGTCCCTATTTTCATCAGAGAAATGGTGGAGGGTATGGTTTCTGCCAGTTTTCAACCTCTAGTCACCCCCACAAGTGTTAGGGTACACTTTCTCTGTGGCTTGGCTGAAAAAATAAAGAGACTAATGTGAGATGAAGTAAGATGAGATTCATTTAAACATATACTGTATTTTCCGCTCTATAAGACGCACCACACCACAAGACACACCTAGTTTTTGGAGGAGGAAAACAAGAAAAAAAATATTCCGAATCTCAGAAGCCAGAACAGCAAGAGGGATCGCTGCACAGTGAAAGCAGCAATCCCTCTTGCTGTTCTGGCTTCTGGGATAGCTGCGCAGCCTGCATTCACTCCATAAGAGGCATACACATTTCCCCTTACTTTTTAGGAGGGAAAAAGTGAGTCTTATAGAGCAAAAAATACGGTAATTCTCCTGGACCTGAACACATTCGTTTACCAATGTGAGGTTTATTATGCAGACACCACATTCAAGGCAATACAAATATAATAAAACAATTGTTGCTTCCTGTACTTGCCCTAATTGGCAGGCTATATTTGTCCACAGAATACCTTTAATGCAAAAGGAAGCAATTACAAGTCCTGCCTCATAATGGGGTGGGAGTTCCATAGTTTGAAGTGAAGAAGTACTTTCTTTTATCTGTCCTAAATCTTCCAACATTCAGCTTCACTGAACGTCCACAAGTTCAAGTGTTATTAGAGAGGGAGAAAAGGCTTTGTCAATCTGCTTTCTCTATGCTATGCATAATTTTTATAAACTGCTGGAAAGAGCAGGTCTACAGCTTGAGGGTTCTTCTGAATTGGACCCTGTCACTCAGGAGCAATCACAATTGGTAAAACTTGGAATAATAAGGAAGAAACCTTGCAAGAATTGACATCTTCACTGTGATGATGCATCCAAGGCATGAGAGATTTAGATTCCCCCTAGTTTAGTGGTGGACATGTGAAAAGATGAAAAAAAAAATGGGATATGATTTATAACAAATTGAAAAAATTATTTAAATCTACCTTCCCCCAAAAAACGAGAAGCTTTTCTGCTGGGGATGACAGGTGATGAATTAAGAAAGGCCGATCATAGACTATTTATGTACGCTATGACTGCTGCCAGAATCTTAGTAGCCCAAAAATGGAAATACCAACACTAATGGAGTGGCACACAAAAATGGTTGAATATGTAGAATTAGCAAAACTGACCCACAGGATCTGTAACCAGAGGAAAGAAAGTTCAAAAAGGAATGGAGTAAATCTGTTGAATATATAGGTAATAACTGTAGAAGTTTAAAGATTGTAGCAGGATTAAAATAAGTCTTGTAGAATGTAATTAAAAATCTGTGAAAGAGAAAATTAAATACGAAAGCCGGATGAAGGGAGGGAGGGAAGTCCGCGTGGGATAGAGCGTGTAGTAAATAAGTAGAAATATGATTGTTTGAACTTTAGAGTATTTATTTTGTTTGTATATGTTATAGAAAATTCAATAAAAAGGATTTTTTTAAAAAAAAGATTCCCCCTAGTTTTCATTTTCTGTTTGCTCTGTCAGAGCAAGAGAGCAAAATTTATTTCCTTTACAGATACATGATACTTCAGTTATCAAAGGGAAACGTTGAAGCCAGCTAAGTTGGAAATCAGATTTTGCTTCATTCGTCTAATTCTCCCCAAACTTCAGGCATCATTTCCTCTGGGTTAGACAAGAAAAGCACAATTTCATGTGGGAACAAAGTGATCGTGTGGACTTTAACCTTGTATATCAACACTCCAAAACTTTATGTTGTGTTTTATTGATGCTGTTTAGGGTTCGATGGGAAGAGCAAATAATAGTGGATAAACAATAAAACAGTAGCCAGGCAATGTTGCTCCGGCCTCATGAGGAGCCTCTTCAGTGGGGCTGGTGAGTGTGGGCCTCACCCCCTAGGCCACATGGATAGGGCCTTGCAGGGAGCGGCCTTCATGCCTCACACCCGGGCGATGTTCCTCCGGCCTCATGAAGGCAGCCTTGTTTAGGGAAGTTTTTCATGCCTGTTGTTTTAATATATTTTTAATCTTCTGTTGGAAGCTGCTCAGAGTGACTTGGGCAACCCAGCCAGATGGGCGGGGTAGAAATAATAAATTATTATTATTATTATTATTATTATTATTATTATTATTATTAGCCTCTTCAATAGGGCTGGTGAGTGTGGGCCCTGCCCCTAGGCCAGGTGGAGAGGACCTTGCAGGGAGCGGCCTTCACGCCCCACAGCCAGGCGATGTTCCTCCGGCCTCATGAGGGGCCTCTTCAGTAGGGCTGGTGAGCTTGGGCCTCGCCCCCTAGGCCAAGTGGAAAGGGCCTTGCAGGGAGCGGCCTTCATGTCTCACAGCCAGGTGATAGTTAAACGTCAGAAGCCCAAGACAGTATAAGTTCCTTAACAACGTTTATAAGTTCCTTAACAACGTTTATTCAACATGGTCAGTGACAATGGCTCACTCATAGGAAAACAAAACCCAAACGCACAGGACTACACAATAAAAGGCCCCACATGAACTGACCGTTGACAGTTGAAAGTGCATGCGCTTACTTGCCATTAGAACGTTCGTCTACCAACGCTTATACGATTGGTTAGAACGCGCCTTGTAACATAAAAAGTGTTAAACCCAATACATAACACTCCTCCTCCCAACTTCCTAACAAAAGGAACAAACATAGTCATCAAGGTGTGCCGGCCTTTTCCGCTCCCGCTGGGACCGTCGCGGTTCCTGTGCCTGAGTGGTGACCCGGAAGGTTCCTCCAGTACCCGTGGTCTGAGTGGGGCGGTCAGCTCCGAAGGGGTCACTGCCAATGGAGCCACTGAGGATTCCGGCCAGAAGTCACCCTGCTGGGGTAACTCAGTCACCGGCAACCCATCTGGTTCCCACCCTGGCTTGGGCACAGAATCTCCTGAAGTACATATTTCTCTGACCTCTGGTTCTGCTTGAAGTTCCGTGTTCGGAGATGCCCTGGCTCTGATCTGGTCGAGGTGTCTCTTCCAAACCAGTCCCCCCTCCAAACCTACCTTGTAGGAAACCAGACCTGTACAGCGGGCAATGATACCTGGGACCCAACCCTCTCCAGGCCCATAGTTTCAGACGTAGTGTCCCCCAGGGAGAACCCTCTTGGAGCCCCCCACACCACAGTGGATGGCCGTTGCTCAAGAGCCCGGTCGGGGTGCATACGATCACATGGAGTAGTGAGCCTCCTCCCCATAAGTAACTCCGCCAGGCTCCCGCCGGTCACTGCGCTTGGAGTGATGTGTTGGGCCAATAAGAACTCTGCTAGCAGGAGAGTCCAATCTCCATGCACTATTCGCCTAAGCGCATCTTTGGTAGTACGGACCATGCGTTCAGCTTGGCCGTTAGTGGCCGGATGAAAAGGAGCGGAACGAATGTGGAGGATTCCATTCTTGGTTACAAATTCTTTGAATTCCACCGAAGTAAAAGCGGTCCCATTATCACTCACCAGTGTGTCTGGCAAGCCATTCGTCGCAAATAGCTTCCTGAGTGTGTTTATAGTCGCTCTAGTGGACACAGTTGAGGTCGGCACCACCTCGAGCCACTTGGACTGAGAGTCGACCACTATTAGGAAGTGTTGTCCCTGAAAAGGCCCTGCAAAATCCACGTGCACCTGGGACCATGGGGACTGTGTGGACTCCCAGGACTGTACTGGTGCCTTGGGTGAATCCAGCCGGGAGACCTGGCAGGGCTCGCAATATTTCACCCAGCCCTCTATCTCTGCATCTATGCCCGGCCACCACACATAGCTAGGGGCCAATGCCTTCATCCGGACGATCCCCGGGTGAAACATGTGCAGCCCTTCTAAGACTTTTTTTTCTTAATGGGGGGGGGGACGGCTATAACACAGCTACCCCATAACACACATCGTGGGTGAGTAGACAGCTCGTCCTTGCGGGCTGTGTAGCATGAAAATTCTGGACCCGGCTTCCTGGGCCACCCCCTCCCCGCCCAGTCCGAGACGCAGGACAACAGCCTATCCTTCACAGTTGCAGCAGCAATGTCCTTCACATGCAAGGGCTGGTCTGGTAAGTCTTTCATACACAGGATCTGGTGGGCAGGAGTAGGGTCAGGGCCGCTCTCCTACAGTGGCAAGCGGCTGAGTGCATCTGCATGACCCATGGCTTTCCCGGGTCGGTACTGTAGTGAGTATTGGTAACCAGCCAGAAAAATGGACCAGCGCAATACTCGTGGTGAAAGCATCTGGGGTGATCACCGATGGAAGCGAAAGCTTTGAAAAAGCTTAATATGGAGGCCAAGTGGCCGAAATATTGGGAAATTCTGGAACAAGAAGGAGACAAATTGAAATTGCAGAGTTTTGAAAAATTGAAAGACAAAGTGAGAGATTGGCTCCATTATTATCAGATAATGGAGGTTTATAAACTGGACAGGAAAATTGGCTTCCAGGTGGAAAAGTCGAAATTAGAAACAGAGTTGTTGGAATCCAAAACTAAGAATTTGTCAAAGATGTATAACTTGCTGTTGAAATGGAATACGCAGGATGAAACAGTCAAATCAGCTATGATTAAGTGGGCACAAGATATTGGTCATAACATTCTGTTTGCTGACTGGGAACAGTTGTGGACCACCGGTATGAAATTTACGGCATGCCAATTGGTGTCAAAGAAGGATAGAACTTTTTTTATGTATGCTACAACAGCAGCAAGAATACTGATCGCAAAGTACTGGAAGACACAAGATCTACCCACCTTGGAAGAATGGCAGATGAAGGTGATAGACTATATGGGACTGGCAGAAATGACCAGCAGAATCCGAGACCAGGGAAAAGAGACAGCGGAAGAAGATTGGAAGAAATTTAAGAACTACCTTAAGAAACATTGTAAAATTAATGAATGTTAGAATGATGCTGGTTTAGAAAATAACTGGATTACAGTTGTAAGGATTAAGTTAAAAGGAAAGAAAGGTTAAAAATTAGATAAATTTAAGGGTGAGGATTTGCTGAATTAAAATTTGAAATTGGAATGCAGAAAGGGGAGGTATGAGGAGGTTGGAGAAGTAAGTTATAAGAAAATAAGGGTTTGAAATTATACTTGTTCTTTTTGTGTGTGTTTGTTTGTATTGTTGTGTTTGTCTGTATAATTTGTGAAACTTTAATAAATATTTTATTTTTTAAAAAAAGAAAGCATCTGGGGTGTCTGGCAGTCGGGCGCAAAGAGTCCCAGGAGTGGCTTGTGATCGGTAACAATAGTGAAAGACCGACCATAAAGGAAGTCCTGAAACTTTTTGACTCCCTTAACTATTGCCAGACCCTCCTTGTCAATCTGGGAGTAGTTGTGCTCCGCCGACATGAGAGTTTGGGAGAAGTAAGCCACTGGAACTTCCCTCCTGTCCAGAAGCTGGTGGCCCAGTACTGCGTCCACTCCATAAAGGGAAGCGTCGTAAGCCAGCACCACCGGGAGCTTTTCATCAAAGTGTGCCAACACTGAGTTGGACACAAGCAAGTCTTTGACCCCTCGGAACGCCTTGGCCTGTCGAGGGCCCCAGACCCACGGCACTTTTTTGTCCAGGAGCCTGTGCAAAGGCTCAGCTATGGCTGCCTTGTGTGGCAGGAACATGTGGTAAAAATTAAGAAGTCCCAAGAAGGCTTGTAACCCTGCCTTGCTCTTTGGGTCTGGGACGTCGCAAATGGTGTGCACTTTGTCCTCTGCTGGATGGAGGCCATCCGCGTCAACCCGGAACCCCAGGAAATCCACACTGCTCACTCCCAACAGGCACTTTTTCTCTTTTAACTTAAGTCCTGCTGCCTGGAAGCGTTGGAGTACTATCCGTAATCTGGCGGCAAAGTCCTCTCTCAACGATGTGGTGATCAGCACATCATTGAAAAACGGTGTGACTCCGGGGATGCCTTTAAGGAGACGGTCCATTAGACTCTGAAATAACCCTGGGGCCACGCTAACTGTAGGCGTTTGACCCTGGAAGCACCCCTATGAGTCACGATTGTTTGGGCATCTGCGGTGACCTCTTCAATGGTTAGCTGCTGATAAGCTTGCGCTAAATTCAGCTTCCTGAAGATCTTGGCTCCAGCCAGGGTTGCTAACACGTGGCTCACCACCGGAACTGGGTACACATGGTCCTGTAAGGCCCGGTTCAGGGTGCATTTGTATTCGCCACAGATACGGACTGAGCCGTCCGGCTTAACCGGTGTGACAATTGGGGTTTCCCAGGTCCCCAAAACTACCGGCTCTAAGACTCCTTGGGCGACTAAGCGATCAAGCTCCTCATCAATCCTGGGTTTAAGCGCAAACGGGACTCTATGGGCTTTAACCCGAATGGGTTGCACCGTGGGGTTGAGCCGTAGGGAAATCGGGGGTCCGTTGTACAGGCCCAGGGTTCCAATGAAGACTGATGGAAATTCCTGGCAGATCGATTCGAAATCTGCCCCTGGGGAAATCTGATTAAGCCCTGAAACACCTAAGCCTAACAGCCTGAACCATGCTAGGCCTAGAAGGCTAGTGAATGGGCCTTCAGTTATGACGAGGTTCAAATTCTTGGTGTACTTCTTAAACTGGACCTTGAAGGTACCCATCCCCTTTAGCTAGATTCTTTTTCTCTGGAAGTCCCGTAGCACTACGGGAGCCAGGCGGAGAGGAGAACCGCTGTTAGGGCAAAGCTCTTTCAGAATCTTAGCAGATATTATGGAGTAGGATGAGCCGGTATCCAACTCCATAGCGCACGGCGTTCCCTTTATCTTGAGTTGTACCCTAAGCTTATTGGACCCCGGAGACGGAAGTTGAAGTACCCTGGCTGGAGAGGTGGACTGAAACTCCTGCTCTATGTAGGCCTCGTGGACACGTTGCTGGGGTTCTGCTCCGGAGGTCTTGGAGCGGCAGACTCGACCAATGTGCCCAGTCTTCCCACAGCAGCGACATGTGGCGTCCCGAAACCTGCATGTCTGACGCTCATGGTTTTCTCCGCAGCTGGCACAGGTCCCTCAAGGTGCGTCAGATGATCACTGGTTCGACGATGCGCTCGTAGCTTGGGAACGGTAGTGTTGGTCAGATCGGTCCAAAGCTCGGTGGACATCCTCATTGTGGGAATCTATGGAAGACGACCGGTCTTGCTGGATGTGGTAAGTTCTTCTTTCGGTACGTGGGCTGTGGCCCACCTCATGAGCATTATCCTTCTCTAAGGCCGTGGCCATATTCATTGCTTCCATCATCGTGATGTCATCTTTTGCCTGCAGCTTGCGGCGGAGACGGCTGTCTCGCATGCCACTGATGAACCTTTCAAGAAATCCTTCCTCGATGTCAGCGAATTGGCAATACATCGCAATCGCCCAGAGTGCTGTGATGTATTCACTCGCTGACTCTTGCACTTGTTGTTCTCTGTGCAAAAGTCATAGCAGTGGTGGTTCTTAGTTGGCTGAGGCACGAGGTGTCTTGTCATAGCCTGTGTCAGCTCATCAAAAGTGCATGCCTCTATGTCCCTGGATGCCATCAGACCTTCTGGTAGAGTGAAAGCGGAACTTCCCAGCACTGTCAGTAGCACATCCACCTTGTCTGCCTCCCTAGTGAAGCCTTGTAGTCGGACGTAGCTCCTTATTCGTCGGAGCCACTGCGGCCATTCTGCAGGATGGCTCATATTGAAGTCCGGTGCTGGCCGAATATGTCTGATGGCCATCCTCGGACCTGGAGCAGTTGCTTGTGCAATTGTGGGTGGTTGCAAAGACGCGGCAGGAGCAGTCTCATTTCTGGGACTATTTGCTGAGTCCAGTGTGGCGGTGAGGTCACGCTTACTGCGAGGCGGCAGGGGGCGGTGCTGCAGTGCGGTCTTCGGCCTCTGGTAGCCGGTGGAAGCTCATGTATCCCACCTTCGTCGCCAATGTTAAATGTTCGGAAAAAGTCAGAAGCCCAAGGCAGTATAAGTTCCTCAACTAAGTTTATTCAACATTGTCAGTGACAATGGCTGACTCATAGGAAAACAAAACCCAAATTCACAGGACTACACAATAAAAGCTCCAACATGAACTGACCATTGACAGTTGAAAGTGCATGCGCTTACTTGCCATTAGAACGTTCGTCTACCAATGCTTATACGATTGGTTAGAATGCGCCTTGTAACATCAAAAGCGTTAAACCCAGTACATAACAGCGATGTTCCTCTGGCCCCATGAGGAGCCTCTTTTATAGGGCTGGGTGAGTTTGGGCCTCACCCCCTAGGCCAGGTGGAAAGGGCCTTGTGGGGAGCAGCCTTCATGCCTCACAGCCGGGCGATGTTCCTCTGGCCTCATGAGGAGCCTCTTCAGTAGAACAGAACAACAGCAGCTCACCCCTTCATGTGCATTCAAACTGCCAACTTTCTGACTGGCAAGCCCAAGAGGCCCAGTGGTTTAGACCACAGCGCAACGCACGTTCCTTTTCTAGACCTGATAGGAACCATCAGCCAGGCAAATGCCTTCTGTTGTCTGTATCCCAGAGAAGGTGCCTGCCTCAACTGTTCCTGCAACGTCCCAAAGATGGCTGTAGCATAGCTTCTCCTTGAAATACCCATGTGGACATCCATGAGCATATCTGTCACTGCTCTTTTGTTTGAAGTGCTGCAACTCAGCAACCTAAACAGAGGAAGATGGAAACATTTTCTGGATTCCCTGTTTAGCATCATTATTTGCCGCTGAAGATGTTGCACGAAGCTTCTCGCACATTGTGACAGACTCGAAAGCTCCTTGAGGAAAAGAAACATTGGCAATCATGGAAGAGAAGTACACGTGCTCTCACCTGTTTTTCAGCTATTCCACCCTAGCCGTTACCACCACAGGCCACCCTATTCGTGAATTTTGTTGATCCTTAGAAGAGGTTTCTCTGACCCAAGCCATTTCTTTAGATTTGGGGGAGGAGGTTACAGAGTCAAGAGTCACACATGCAATTATTCAACACCTGGAGGGCCACAGGTTCTCCACTGAAATGTTAGATTTTCTGTTCCACCTGTTTCTTTATAAACACGATGGAATACTGCTGTTGAGCTGTGTGCAATGTATTTTTTAAAATCGAAATTATATTTACTATATTTTCGGCCATTGTGAAGGGAATACTGCCAAAAAGCTGCTTTTTTTTGGTTTGACTTCAACTAAACCCCTTAGCTTGCATTTGCACCAGCTCTAGTCAGCATTAAAAGGTAAAGGTGACCCCTGACCATTAGGTCCAGTCGTGACCGACTCTGGGGTTGGGGTTGCGGCGCTCATCTCGCTTTATTGGTCGAGGGAGCCGGCGTACAGCTTCTGGGTCATGTGGCCAGCATGACTAAGCTACTTCTGGCAAACCAGAGCAGCACACGGAAACGCCATTTACCTTCCTGCACATTTACAGTGGTACCCCGCAAGACGAACGCCTCGCAAGACGGAAAACCCGCTAGACGAAAGGGTTTTCCGTTTTGGAGGCGCTTCGCAAAACGAATTTCCCTATGGGCTTGCTTCGCAAGACGAAAGCCCATAGGGAAATCTCCGGGGACCTCTTTTAAATGCTAGCGGTGGGGAGCAAAGCCTTTCCCCCCCCTCCGGCCTTCAGAAGAGGTCCAAGAAGGCTGGCGGGGGCCGAAAGGCTTTGCTCCCCAGCGCCAGCATTTTAAAAGCAGTCCGGGATAGCAGGGAAGCGCTTCCCGCTATCCCGGACGGCTTTTGAAGGCAGGAGAGATCCGTGAAGCCTGGGCGCGCTGATGTCAGCGCGCGTAGGCTTCGGCATGCCGGCAACTGTCCGCCAGCAGCGGCAGCGCTGCCGCTGCTGGCGGAGAGGTCCGCGAAGCCTGGGCGCGCTGATGTCAGCGCGCGCAGGCTTCGGCATGCCGGCAACTCTCCGCCAGCAGCGGCAGCGCTGCCGCTGCTTGCGGAGAGGTCCGCGAAGCCTTGGCCGGACAGCTTTTGAAGGCAGGCGGGGGGGAGAAAGACTTTCGCCCCCGCCAGCCTTCAGAAGAGGTCCAGGACCTCTTCTGAAGGCTGGCGGGGGGCAAAAGTCTTTCTCCCCCCTGCCTGCCTACCCAGGGGCTTTTAAATCGCCCCGGACAGCGGAGAAGTCCTCCGCTGTCCCGGGGCGATTTTAAAATGCCGCCCGCCAGCATTTTAAGATCGCCCCGGACAGCGGAGAAGCCCTCCGCTGTCCCGGGGTTTTTTAAAATGCTGGGGGTGGGAAGAAAAGCCCTTGCCCCCCCCCCCAGCCTTCAGAAGAGGTCGGGGGACAGACTGTCCCTGGACCTGGTCTGAAGTCGGTTTCCCTAGGAACGCATTAATTGATTTTCAATGCATTCCTATGGGAAACCGTGCATCGCAAGACGAAAAACTCGCAAGAAGAAAAAACTTGCGGAACGAATTAATTTCGTCTTGCGAGGCACCACTGTACCTTCCTGCACTTTTACCTACTTGCACTTTGACGTGCTTTCAAACTGTTAGGTTGGCAGGAGCAGGGACTGAGCAACGGGAGCTCACCCCGTTGCGGGGATTCGAACTGCCGACCTTCTGATCGGCAAGTCCTATGCTCTGTGGTTTAACCCACAGCGCCACTCACGTCCCTCTAGTCAGCATTACCCCTTCCCTTTTTCCAGTAAAAGAAAAGGCAAAAGTGTCAAGGTACTCAAAATGCCTGATTTTGCCACTAGGTGTTGCTATGGCACCAGAAGCTGGACTGCTCTTCTCGCCTCTTTCCCCCTTAAGGAAAATGCCCTCCATCAACTCACTTCAGTTTGTCTTGAATGCCTACATTTTTTGGGAAAGTGGTGGCAAATTGATTTTTAGTCTGCTTCAAGGTTGGATTGGTTCCAGCTGAATCCTCATCCAACCCATTTATACCAAGTGACCTCTGAAGTGCCAGAGCACTTAGAGGAATACCCTCCAAAGGTCTCTAAGAATGCTGCAGTGTTTTGCAGACAAATACGGATTCAAAAAATAATTGAGAAAGGTATGCAGAGTAGGCCTGGGGTGTGTGATGGATGAGCCCCAGTGGATTTCAAGCCAGAATAAGCCCTAAATGAGGGGGGAGGGATTTGGTTCACAACAAACTTCTTATGAAGTAATTTGTTGTTTAGTCGTGTCCGACTCTTCGTGACCCCATGGACCAGAGCACGCCAGGCACTCCTGTCTTCCACTGCCTCCCGCAGTTTGGTCAAACTCATGCTGGTAGCTTCGAGAACACTGTCTAACCATTTCATCTTCTGTCGTCCCCTTCTCCTTGTGCCATCAATCTTTCCCAACATCAGGGTCTTTTCCAGGGAGTCTTCTCTTCTCCTGAGGTGGCCAAAGTATTGGAGTCTCAGCTTCAGGATCTGTCCTTCCAGTGAGCACTCAGGGCTGATTTCCTTAAGATTGGATAGCTTATGAAGTAAAGTTCCCCATTATAAGGAACTTATTCTAGCCGGAAGTTGGTTCGCTTGACTTTTTGATATCTGGGTTTGTGGACTGAATAAAATATTGTTTTATAAGTGGAATAGTTGGGGGTTACCTTGGAGCGCATGTTTTGAATATTTTTTTTATATAGCTGACAGACGAATAATAATAATAATAATAATAATAATAATAATAATAATAATAATAATAATAACAACAACAACAACAACAACAACAACAACAACAACAACAACAATTTATTATTTATACCCGCCCATCTGGCTGGGTTTCTCCAGCCACTCTGGGCGGCTTCCAACAAAACACTAAAATACAATAACCTATTAAACATTAAAAGCTTCCCTAAACAGGGCTGCCTTCAGATGTCTTCTGAAAGTTTGGCAGTTATTTTTCTCTTTGACACCTGGTGGGAGGGCGTTCCATAGGGCGGGTGCCACTACCGAGAAGGCCCTCTGCCTGGTTCCCTGTAACTTGGCTTCTCGCAGCAAGGGAACCGCCAGTAGAATCAGAATCTCCCCCCTTCACTCTCTCTCTCTTTTTCTTTCTTCTTCCTTTGTTTTTTGTTTTAATTTAGATTAGAGTTTTTCATGCTTTTTTGCATTGTGGAAAGTTATTTTCTAGTTGATATTAACATTTGTACATGTTCTTTTAAGCTTTAATAAAATCTACTGGGGATGGGGAATAAATGGGTGGGCTTATTTACCCCTTTGTCGTATTTTGCACACACATCTAACTCAACCCTGCCATGAGGAAAGAGTGAGGATTTATTGTCTTTATTGGACAGTAAAGTTGACTCAGAGGAATCGGTTCCAAATTCTGAGAAGTGCTTTCCTGGTACCTTAAGGACAGAATTTTTCCTGATACAATGGGGCAACTCTTTATTGCAAAGCAAATTAGCTAGAGGTCTTTGCTTCAATTGTAACTTTTATTTTGAGTCTATTCTGGGTCTAATTTAGTCCAATATTAGCAATGGCTAGTCCTCTTCTTTTAGTCTTGATTTTTAACCAGCTGGTGTCTTTCAATAAAGCAAGTACATAATTGTAATTCCATTAAGTTGAACGTCTTCAACAGTCAAATAAATTCTGAAACTCTTTCACAGAAGTGAGATAGTTTCCAGAGAGTCAGTCCAGTCTTTTTCCCCAGAAGGGAAAATTTAAAGTACTCTTGTAGCAAGGATTTTTAAAGTACCTGTGACCCACTCAAATTGTGTCCAAGAAATGACAGACGCAGCAGTGGAGAAAAAGAAAGTGGTATTTTATTGCTGAGCAATAATGACCCAGTGGAATGGTTTCCAAAGGCGTCATAGCTCTAGCGCCCTGAGGCTTTATACCTGAGTACATACATCATAAAACATGACATAATCGTATACAATCGCATATGGCAGCAAAAATAAAACCAATGAGCGGATGCATAAACCTTGCCCTTGACCATGTAAAGAATTCCTCCCAACTTCTGCTTTCCCCAGACGGTACATCAGCCTGACCTTTCCCCTGATTTATAGTAAGAAAGGAGAAAAGAAACTTATTCGCCCTTTACTGTGTTGATAACCCTCCTACACAACATCTGTTATAAACGGGGACATTGTGGTTAGCGTTTTCCTGTTTTTAGCTGCTGAGGAGCTTGCCTGGATGGAGGAAATGGCCAGCACATCAGATTTATTGCTTCCTACTATGTTTGGGTGCATTAGAAGAACAAGGGGAGAGAAATGGGGCAGAGGTCATTTTGGAGTTCTAAATTCTAAGCATTTCGCTCTTAACTCTGCAGAAGCCTTCATGATTCAAACACCCTTCGTATACATGAATATATAGAAATCATCGGAGGGCCGCTAGGGGCGCATTGGAAGATGGCCGACAATACCATCTCTCCCGCTCACACGAGGTAATTAAGCGGCTGATATGGGAGTATGCAGCCTCCCTTGTTACCCCAAGGGAATGGGGAACACTGCCTCGCCTGCGGTTGCCATAAATCACCCCCAAGTTCGAAAGAAGGCGGTGAGGGCACATGGCGCACAGCACCCGTGTGGGTCGGCTCTCCCGGACGCTGTCTCTGATCACGCGGCCTGGTTGCAGCAGCTCAGAATAAACAATTAGAGAGAAGCAAATGCACATATTTCGAGTGAAGAACGGGAGTTAAGACTGCTAATTAAAGTGACCTCTGTGAAGTGGAGCAACGGGTTGGATTCAACAGGAATAAATCAAGAAGAAGACACATCAAAGGGTCGGTATGTCGGAACGGGACGGAATGGGGGGGCTTTTCTTTTTTTACCTTATGTGATTACCTAACAATCCCCCCCCCCAGGAAGAATCGTTGCAATTACTGATTATAAGCGGGAGGATTAAGAACTGTGTGGAAATGAATTACTAATCAAAGACATGGCTTGTGAAATATTTGGAAAGGAATGAAAGGCCTTTGGAATGATGCAGTTATAAAAGGAGACTCGTTAGGAGGCAGGCCTGGTGGCAAGATTTACGATCGAGGGGGAGGAGACCATGGTTTTGTTATTATATCGGACTGTGAGTTTGACCTGGCAGAACCCCCTAAGAGAGGAGAGAGTGCAGGCCTGCAAGGATTAAAGGGCAGACTTTAAGAATGTTTTGTACGGAAGTGCTGAAATGGTGTCTGTCTGTTTGAATATGGCTCTTGGAGGAACGGAAAATTCACACAGGATATAACAACATTTGTTTTCAACCCGCTTGGGAGACTATCAGAGGTCACAAAGAAAGGAATATATGATAACAACAAGAAGATGAGAAAAACAATAAAGAGAAGATTGGACAGAACTGTGAATACTATTTGGTTTTTTTTAAAAAAAAAGATATTTATTAAAGTTTCAACATATTACAAAAATAAGAAAAAAGAGTAAAAAAAGAGAAAATGAAAATACAAAGTAAAAACAGTTAAAAACAAATCAGTCTTTCCATATCTTATCTTTCATTTGCTTGTTTCCCTGACCTCCTCACACCTCCCTTTTTTGTATTCCAGTTCAATTAGTTAATTCAGCAAATCCTTTCCCTCTTTGATTTTATCTTAATCTTTTATCTTAATATATTATAACTTTAGATTATCACCTGTTAACAATCCATTTTTACATATTCCTTTATAACATTGCTGCTAAAAACCACTTAACTTCAATCCAATATCATTCTAACATTCATTAATTTTGCAGTATTTCTGTAGATAGTTTTTAAATTTCTTCCAATCTTCTTCCACCGACTCTTCTCCCTGGTCTCGGATTCTGCCAGTCATTTCCGCCAGTTCCATATAGTCCATCACCTTCATCTGCCATTCTTCCAGAGTGGGTAAATCTTGTGTCTTCCAATACTTTGCAATAAGTATTCTTGCTGCTGTTGTAGCATACATAAAGAAAGTTCTATCCTTCTTTGGCACCAATTGGCCGACCATGCCCAGGAGAAAGGCCTCTGGTTTCTTCAGAAAGGTATATTTAAATACCTTTTTCATTTCATTATAAATCATCTCCCAGAAAGCCTTAATCTTTGGGCATGTCCACCAAAGGTGAAAGAATGTACCTTCAGTTTCTTTACATTTCCAACATTTATTATCGGGCAAATGATAGATTTTTGCAAGCTTGACTGGTGTCATGTACCACCTGTAAATCATTTTCATAATATTCTCTCTTAAGGCATTACATGCCGTAAACTTCATACCTGTGGTCCATAACTGTTCCCAGTCAGCCATCATTATGTTATGTCCAACATCTTGTGCCCATTTAATCATAGCAGATTTCACCGTTTCATCCTGAGTATTCCATTTCAACAGCAAGTTATACATCTTTGACAAAATCTTGGTTTTGGGGTCTAACAGTTCTGTTTCCAATTTTGATTTTTCCACCTGGAAGCCAATTTTCTTATCCAAATTATATGCCTCCATTATCTGATAATAATGAAGCCAATCTCGCACTTTATTTTTTAGTTTTTCAAAACTCTGCAGTTTCAATTTGTCTCCCTCTTGTTAGAACTGTGAATACTATTTGGACAGAACTGTGAATATTAAAGCAGCAGCAAGAGAGATGTTTGGATCCCGCTCTGAGCTCGAAGCATGGGTACCCCCAACATAAATTTGGCTTTGTAATTTGGAATTAATGTGATTCAATTGGTTTGTTAATAAAAATTATATTTTAGAAAAAGAATATATAGAAATCATCATAAAGGTATATGGTTATACGGTATGTAGTTATATATGGATAGCTGATTTTATAGAAACCGTAAGGGTAAAATTATACAGGTGATCCTGCTTCACTCTTAACCTTATAATCTTCTCAGGTTTAACCTCCATTTTAAGTCAAGTTCAATCTCACCGTGTGCTATGTCTAAGTTCAATTAGAGTTCAGGTCAAGATCATTATTTTAGAAAATCTTGGCATAAACGGAAGCTGGGGGCAGTCTTTTAATCCTAATTGTTCATTAGTTAACTTCTCTTCCAAAGTAAATTTCATCCACACATATATTTTGTGCCTATAGCACCAGTAATGGGAGCGGACTTCCTTTTATCACTCCCATTTTCTTGCCGAAATTAGGCAAATTAATTAATTCCTTAATATTTTGTCACCTTCCAATTGGCACAGTATGCTGGAAAGGTAACCACTCGTGACTGGATCAGAGGCTTTGCTTCTGTGGAGCTGTGCTGGTGCCTAGCTCACCAGCGCCTTTGGCTCCCCCCCCCCTTGTTCCTTTCACTGCAGCGCCATCAGTGAGCCGCAGGATCCCAGGACACCCCAATGCTCCTCTTGGGGTTTTGCGGGGAGGCGTATCACCTCTTCCCCTTTACTCCACAAAGCTGAATCTGACATAGCTGTCAGATTCGTAGTCCGCCTGCCATGTTGTGGAGACCCGGAAGTGGGAAGTTTTTTTAATGTTTAAAGGTAAAGGGACCCCTGACCATAAGGTCCAGTAGTGGCCGACTCTGGGGTTGCGGCACTCATCTTGCTTTATTGGCCAAGGGAGCCGGCGTATAGCTTCCGGGTCATGTGCCCAGCATGACTAAGCCGCTTCTGGCGCACCAGAACAGCGCATGGAAACGCCGTTTACCTTCCCGCCGGAGCAGTACCTATTTATCTACTTGCACTTTGACGTGCTTTCGAACTGTTAGGATGGCAGGAGCTGGGACCGAGCAACGGGAGCTCACCCCATCGCAGGGATTCGAACTGCCGACCTTCTGATAGGCACGTCCTAGGCTCTGTGGTTTAACCCACAGTGCCACCCGCATCCCATTTAATGTTTAATGTTTATTATTGTTGTTGTTGTTGCTGCTGTTGATGTTGTTGTTGTTATATGTTGGAAACCACCCAGAGCAGGGTATTATTATTATTATTATTATTATTATTATTATTATTATTATTATGTGAATGAACAGGGCATCCCTATTTGGAGAAATGATGGAGGGTATGCATTATGATAACACCCATTGGCACATGTATATAATTTATATAAAATAATCATTTATATAAAATACATTTATATAAAATAAATGTATCCCTTTCATCTTGTTCTTGTGTTTGGCTTTGGGTTCTGAGGGGCATGTTCTTCTTATCTGGTGTGTGTGTGTGAGATTCAGCATGGGATTGGCATGCAGGTGGTGAGTCCTTCCAGGTGCCTCAGTGGTCCTGGAAAAAAGACTCTCCTGGAAGCAGAGTCCCTGCTCCCTCCCCTCTGATTTAGCTGGATAACATAGGCGTTGTCCCTTCCTTTTGTGCCACACCCTCCCAGGGAAAGGTAAATTGCAGCTGACATGCAGCTGGAGTATTCTGTCAAAGGCAGCTGGTGACTTTGAGTGAACAGCACCTCAGGCAGGTAAGTGCTCACCTGAGAGAAGAGAATGGGAGAGAGGTAGAAAGGCCCTCAAGGAGGGAGAGAACAAATACCTGGAGCACTGAATGAGATTTCCTTGAAATTGATGATGGCAAAGGTGTTTCATAGAGCAGGCTTGTATTTATTTAACCATTTGCTTGGTCACCAAAGGTGACCAGGAGATGTATGCAGGTGAGTGAGCTGGGGGCTATGGGGGCTGAACACTCTTGTCTCTCATATGGCAGCCCCTTGTGTTTTTATACTGTCTCTGGAGGAGACCTAGTCTAAGGTTGCCATATTTCAAACAGTGAAAATCAGGACACAAAAGTTGCTGAAGTGGCTGGGGGGGGCAGTTGTTGAATTTTTTTGGGGGGGGGCAGCTGCTGAATTTTTTGTTGAGGGGAAGTTGTTTGTTGAGCTTTTTGGCAAAATTGCAAGAAAAAAGACATGGAAAGACCCGAAACAAGCCCAGGTGTGCCTGGACCATTTCTCCATATTCAGCAGAAAGCTGTTGCTTCTTCTGGTGGAGAAGCAGAACAGGCAAGTCAGCTCAATCGGTACTGGAGCCTAGACTGAAGTCTGGAGAAGGGCAATAATAATAATAATAATAATTTATTATTTATACCCCGCCCATCTGGCTGGGCTCCCCCAGCCACTCTGGGCGGCTTCCAAAAGAATATTAAAATACTATAATACAAGGCAAGGGCAGCAAAGGATCTCAGCAAAATGCTCGCGAGTAATTAAGACCTGTAAGTAGTTTATCAAAAACTATATTTAACAAAAGGGTTAACAAGTTCTTGAAGCAAGAGGAGAGTCTCCAGTTTATTGAGCTGCAAATAAACCAACCTTTTAAACAAATAACATGAATAACAGAACTAGAGAAGGGAACATATGAATCACTGTGAATCTGAAAGCAATACAGTGGTACCTCAGGTTAAGTACATAAGACAACCATATGTCAGGAGTGCTCTGATGGTGTTTCCTGCTTGGCAGGGGGTTGGACTCGATGGCCCTTGTGGTCTCTACCAACTCTATGATTCTATGAAGTACTTAATTTGTTCCGGAGGTCCGTTCTTAACCTGAAACTGATCTTAACCTGAAGCACCACTTTAGCTAATGTGGCCTCCTGCTGCCACTGCACCGCCACTGCACGATTTCTGTTCTTATCCTGAAGCAAAGTTTTTAACCTGAGGTACTATTTCTGGGTTAGCGGAGTCTGTCACCTGAAGCGTATGTAACCCGAGGTTACCAGAGAAGGGAACATATTAATCACTATGAATCTGAAAGCAATACAGGCACACCTATTGGTCCATGGCAGCCCACAAGATAAAACCCAAAGAATGACAGCAGCAAAGCTCCTTTATTAAGATGGATTGAAAGTAATCAGCAAGCTTCTAAGTTCATCAGAATTCTTCTCTTCAGGAGGGATATTAACCAAAAAGAAAAGGGAAAGGGTGGTGTTGATTGATCTATTACTATTTGGACTCCTGTCCTGAGATGGAGAGGAGAGCGGGGCCCACATTCACCAGCCCTACTGAAAAGGCTGATGATAATAATAATAATAATAATAATAATAATAATAATAATAATAATAATAATAATAATAATAATAATTTATTTCTACCCCACCCATCTGGCTGGGTTTCCCCAGCCACTCTGAGCGGCTTCCAACAGAAGGTTAAAAATTTATTAAAATATCCATCCTTAAAAACTTCCCTAAACAGGGCTGCCTTCATGAGGCCGGATAACATCGCTATGAGGAGTGAAGGTGGCTCCCTGCAATGCCCTGTCCACCTGGCCTAGGGGGTGAGGCCCACACTCACCCAGCCCCACTGAAGAGGCTCCTCATGAGGCTGGAGGAACATTGCCTGGTTGTGAGGCGTGAGGGCCTCTCCCTGCAAGGCCCTCACTAGCCCTACTGAAGAGGTGAATTATTATTATTATTATTATTATTATTATTATTATTATTATTTATATCTACGCTGCCCATCTGGGTGGGTTTCCCCAGCCACTCTGAGTGGCTTCCAACAGAGGGTTAAAAATACATTAAAACATCAGTCATAAAAAACTTTCCTAAAGAGGGCTGCCTTGATGACGTCAGAGGAATATTGCCCGGCCATAAGTATGAAGGCCACTCCCTGCAAGGCCCCGTCCACCTGGCCTAAGGGGTGAGGCCCACACTCACCAGCCCCACTGAAGAGGCTCCTCATGAGGCCGGAGGAACATCGCCCGGCTATTGTTTTATTGTTTGCTCTTTCCATCGAACCCTTAACAGCATCAATAAAACACAATGTAAAGTTTTGGAGTGTTGATATACAAGGTTAAAGTCCACACGATCACTTTCTTCCCACATGAAATTGTGCTTTTATTGTCTAACCCAGAGGAAATGATGCCTGAAGTTTGGGGAGAATTAGACGAATGAAGCAAAATCTGATTTGCACCTTAGCTGGCTTCAACGTTTCCCTTTGATAACTAAAGTTTTTGGGAACATGTATCTATAAAGAAAATAAATTTTGTTCTCTTGCTCTGGCAGGGCAAACAGAAAATGAAAACTAGGGGGAATCGAAATCTCTCAGGCCTTGGGTGCATCACCACAGTGAGGATGTCAATTCTTGCAAGGTTTCTTCCTTATTATTCCAAGTTTTACCAATTGTGATTGTTCCTGAGTGACAGGGTCCAATTCAGAAGTACCCTCAAGCTGTAGACCTGCTCCTTCCAGCAGTTTATGAACATTTTGCATAGCATAGAGAAAGCAGATTCAGAAAGCCTTTTCTCCCTCTAATAACTCTTGAACTTGTGGACATTCAATGAAGCTGAATGTTGGAAGATTTAGGACAGATGAAAGAAAGTACTTCTTCACTTCAAACTATGGAACTCTCACCCCATTATTAGGCAGGACTCATAGTTGCTTCGTTTTTCTTTAAGGGTATTCCGAGGCCAAATATAGCCTACGTAGCCTGCCAATTAGGGCAAGTACAGGAGGTTGTTGACATTTCTTCAGCAATCTTAATTCCAGTTTGGGATTCATCCAGTCCAGCCTTTCACATGATGAAATCTGCATATAAATTAAATAAGCAGGGAGACAATATGCAGCCTTGTTGTACCCCTTTCCCAGTTTTGAACCCATCAGTTGTTCCATATCCAGTTCTACCTGTGCTTCTTCTCCCACATAGAGATTTCTCAGGAGACAGATAATTTATCAGTAATTAAATAATTCCACCCAATGTGTATAAAGTTTGCCATTTTAGCATCACATGTACAACGTGTAAGCTATTCCTGTTTCAGATGTAGTGCTCTGAACATGTTGAGATTTAGACTACCTGTGTTGCTTAATTTGCCTCCTGCACCTGCTGAATTTTTGTTTATGCTGCTGCTCTTTCAGTGCATTCCAAATTTTATGGCCTAATTGGGAAATACAGGGAGGAATTCCATGTAGCACAATGGCAATTGTTCCATCAGTGCAAGCTTTTCAGCTTACCAGACACCCTGGCACACACCCAGCTGGGCCCTTTACCCAGAGTTTGTGTTTCCTTTTCGAAGTGAGGCATAGTGGAGACTGTGTGGTCTTTATTTGGTTAATTGACACATACATATATACAACCTGAGCCTATGATGGAGTTATTGTTTCTCCCATAGCCACAGCTGTGGATCCCAGCAGAAATCAAACATCATGCTCTGCCTCTGTGCCTTTCCAGCCTGCAGCTTTTCCTCTAGTTCACACCACAGTCCCCCAAACTTTGACTTTGTCTTTCTAGCTGGGAGAGGGGCCCCACCCATTTGCTGTCTCAGATAGAGCCCCTTCCCTTTCTTTTCCTTTAATGGCTCATCACCCAGGTGATTACCTTATCAGGAAGCTGGTCTGGCTTATAGTTTAACACTCAGGTATTATTAGCAGGTCTTGAGTGTGTCAACAGCTGGCAGACTGATTCTCTGTGTGCCCAGCCTGATCCCCAAAGCTCCCCTTGTGTGTACGCGCACACACACACAGAGAGAGAGAGAGAGAGAGAGAGAGAGAGAGAGAGAGAGAGCGAGCGCACAGAATTCACCTCCCTTTCACTGGGCTTCTCTTTTGCAGGTTGCCTTTGGAAACAGGATAGAGCTGGCCAGGATCTCTCCCCCACCCATGTACAGTCGGCAAGTGAACGTGCCAGGAAGATGCTCATGACCAAGCTGCAGAATTTGCCCACTGTGGTGCTCTTCATTTCCTGCTCTGCTTTCCTTTTTCTACTTGTTGCGAAGAATGAATGGGAGTCTCTCGAGATGCTTTCCCCACCACCACCAGTGGCCAAGCGGCATCCCTTGGAGGTTGTCTATTCCACTGATTATAAGTTCCTTCTCAACGAGCCAAAGAAATGCCGGGAGGGGAGCCCTTTCTTGATCCTGCTGGTGATAACTAAGCCCCAGGATTTTGCCACGAGGCAGGCCATCCGGCAGACGTGGGGCAACGAGAGCTCAGTGCCTGGGGTTTCCATTCTTCGTCTCTTTCTGACGGGTGTCCACCCAAAATTTGGATATCCTCTCCAGGCCCTTTTGGAAGAGGAGAGTTCCATCCACAGAGACATTATTCAGCAGGACTTCCTGGATACCTACAACAACCTTACCCTGAAGACTTTGATGGGCATGGAGTGGATAAGCAAGTTCTGCCCCAATGCCACCTACGTGGTGAAGGCCGACAGTGACATCTTTCTCAATGTGAACTACATGGTGTCCCAGCTGCTGCAGCCTCACCTGCCACCCAAGAAGAACTACATGACAGGGTACATCTGTAGGAATTCAAAGCCAGTACGTAACAAGGCCTATAAGTGGTATGTGCCACGGGAGGTGTACCCAAATGAGACCTACCCGCCCTACTGCGCAGGCCCTGGGTATGTGTTCTCTGGGGATCTGGCCAAGAAGATCTACCAGGTAGCAAAGACCATCAAGGTCATTAACATGGAAGATGCCTTCATGGGAATCTGCCTGTATGAGCTGGGCATCAGTGTGACAAACAGCCCCTCGGGTCTCTTCAAGACGTTCCATGCCATGTATGAGAAGTGCAAGCTCTCCAAGGTGGTGGTGGTGCATCCTCTGGTGGTGCCAGAGAAGCTACTACAGATTTGGCCCGGCTTTCGGGACCAGAATCAGACTTGCAAGAGTTAAAAGTGAGGGAGGTGAACAGACACACAGCTTCTTGTGGAGAAATTGACATAGAGGACTGGCAATATGCGGGCATGTTCCTGTACAATGGACAAATCCATGCCAACAAAGGGAAGAGAAGGATGGCTCAGAGAAGGAGGAAGATTCTGTGCTCTCCTCCCCGTAGAATCTCTGCAGCTGCCCCTAGCAACTTGTTTGGTCTGCTCTGAACTGACCACTGTGCTACTAATGTGCCAAATTGACAACCTCAGGGTTTTGAGATCAGCACAGCCACCACCTCACCTACTGGAAGAGAGCAACCCTCAGGCCATGCAGATGTGGCACTACGTAGGATTGCCATACGTCCAGGAATTCCCGGAAATATCTTCTTTTTGGGGGTCCTGCATGCCCATCCAGGGGGAATTTTACATTTTAAAGCAATTGTTCGGGATTTTGGGTTTTTAAATATACCGTATTTTTCGCTCTATAACACGCACCTGACCATAACACGCACGTAGTTTTTAGAGGAGGAAAACAAGAAAAAAATATTCTAAACGAAACAGTGGATGTATGATTTTTGTGGTTCATGCTGTGGCCACAGACGTGATCTGACGGTGAGTTTGGGGTAGCCCAATGCAAAAATCCTGAGGATCCATGTGGATCCATGTTTTGTAACCATGTTTTTGTGCCATTGCAGCCCCATGAAACAGTGTGTGTGTGTGTTTTGGTGCAGGCTGTAGCCATGCATATGCTATATGATCTGATGGTGAACTTGGGGTGACCCAGTGCAAAAATCCTGAGGATCCATGTGGATCCGTGCTTTGTAACCACATTTTAAGTGGGGAGGGAAGGAAAAGTATTAAAGGGAGAAGGAACACGCGTGGGGTGGGTGGAGAAGGATGTGGCTAATAATGCAGGAGAGGGGTCTAAGGGGACAAGGAACACGTGTGGGGTGTGTTCAGAAGGATGTGGCTAATAATGCAGGAGAGGGGTCTAAGGGGACAAGGAACACGCGTGGGGTGGGTGGAGAAGGAGGTGGCTAATGATGCAGGAGAGGGGTCTAAGGGGACAAGGAACACGCGTGGGGTGGGTGGAGAAGGATGTGGCTAATGATGCAGGAGAGGGGTCTAAGGGGACAAGGAACACGCGTGGGGTGGGTGGAGAAGGATGTGGCTAATAATGCAGGAGAGGGGACAAGGAACACGCGTGGGGTGGGTGGAGAAGGATGTGGCTAATAATGCAGGAGAGGGGTCTAAGGGGACAAGGAACACGCGTGGGGTGGGTGGAGAAGGAATTGGCTAATAATGCAGGAGAGGGGTCTAAGGGGACAAGGAACACGCGTGGGGTGGGTGGAGAAGGATGCGGCTAATGATGAAGGAGAGGGGTCTAAGGGGAAAAGGAGCTCGCGTGGGGTGGGTGGAGAAGGAGCTTTTCGGAGAGCTGAGCGGGGAGGGGGGAGGGAAAGAGCACTGTTGCTTTAAAGGAGCCAACCGGACAGCAGCCACTTACAGCAGTGTAAGCAGCTCCTTTCCTCTCCCGCTTTCCTCCTTCTCTCCCTCTTTGCTGCTTTACGCAGCTAATGGCAAATCCCCTGCAACCCAAGTCCTGCTCAGCGGATCAGCTGAGACGCTGGGAGAATTGTAATTTCCCCCTCTCCCTCATCCCGTGCCCTCCTGTCCCCAGCAGCCTTTTAAAAAACTTTTTTACTGATTTTCACTGCGCTCGTGGCTCAGAGCCCTCCTGTGCCTGCTGTCCCTCTGCAGCCTCATTGCTCCGTTTAGAGAGCGCACGGACCTTTGCTAGCTGAGGCTGCAGCAGCTGTTGCTGGCTACGCGGCGCTTTTTCCGGCTCGCTATGGCTCCCGTCTGTCCCTCCTCGCGTGTAAGCGGCTGCTGCCCGCTTTGCTGGCATGGCTCTCCTTCCCTCCCTCCTCCTCAGCTCCTCCCCCTCCTCCTGGCTGTAAAGCAAGCAAAGCTAGAGCCGTGCAAAGCCCTGCAAGCGGCTCCTGCTTTGCTTGACTGACGGCAGCCATGGCTCCTATCCGTGCATTCGCTCCGTAACACGCACAGGCATTTTCCCTTACTTTCTAGGAGCAAAAAAGTGCGTGTTATGGAGCGAAAATTACGGTATATACATTTTGTGTGTGCAATAGCTAAGCGATGTCCCTCTGGCTTCATGAGGAGCCTCTTCAGTAGGGCTGGTGAGTGTGGGCCTTGCTCCCTAGGTCAGGTGGACAGGGCCTTGCAGGGAGTTGGCCATCACACTCACAGCCGGGCAATGTATGAAAAAGCAACAGAAGATGACAAATAAGTCTTGCACAACTGGCAACAACCCAAAGAGGCATGTGCTATGTGGAGTATGGCTTTCTTCTGTGAAGGAAACTTCTACTGATCTGCTTTAAATTACTCCCCAAATCAACACAGACTGTGGAAACTTCACACTGGACTTCAAGCATTGTGTGCCTCCTCATTATTCCTCCAGACTCTGGGTCCTGGGTTTCCAAATGAGATACAAAAGCTGCTCTCATCAGAAAAGAGATTTGGGGAGCCATGTCATCAGCTGGTGTTGGTCCACTGTGCTTCATTAAGTCCAGGGTCCACACAGCCGTCTACCAGGAGATTTTGGAGCACTTCATGCTTCCTTCCGCAGATGAGCTTTATGGGGATGCTGACTTCATTTTCCAGCAGGACTTTGGCACCTGCCCACACTGCCAAAAGTACCAAAACCTGGTTCAATGTCTATGGGATTACTGTGCTTGATTGGCCAGCAAACATGCCTGACCTGAACACCATAGAGAATCTATGGGGCATTGCCAAGAGACAGATGAGAGACATAAGACTGAGCAATGCAGAAGAGCTGAAGGCTGCTATTGAAGCATCTTGGTCTTCCATAACACCTCAGCAGTGCCACAGGCTGATGGCATCCATGCCATGCCACATTGACGCAGTAATTGATGCAAAAGGGGCCCAAACCAAGCACTGAGTACATGTGCATGCTTCTACTTCTCAGAGGTCCAATATTGGTCTATTTGCAATCCTTGTTTTTCTGATTTCATTTAATATTCTAATTTTCTGAGACTGTTAATTTGGGGTTTTCATCAGCTGTATGCCATGATCATCACAATTATAACAAATAAAGGCTTGACATATCTCGCTATGCATGTCATGAGTCCATCTCATATATTCATTTCACCTTTTAAGTTGAATTACTGAAATAAATGAACTTTTCTACAATATTCTAATTTTCCAAGTTTCACCTGTAGTATAGGGATGTTTTTAAATGTTTTATTATGTTTTTATATATGCTGGAAGCTGCCCAGAGTGGCTGGGTCAACCACTCAGATGGGCAGGGTATAAATAATAAAATGATTATTATGGAATAGGATGTCACATCCCTATTTTCAACAGAGAAATGTTGGAGGGTGTGCTAGTGAGAAAGCAGATTTGATCCTGGAATTGTGTCTTGATGTGGCTGCAGAGATTGTTTCGGGACTGGGGTGCGAGTTTAGAGCTTCTGACCTACAACCAGAGGGGAGGCCAAAGCAAAACAGATGAGGTCCAAGACGATTAATTTACTTGGACCGAGAAATTTGTGACGATACCAAGACAAGGAACTCTGTGGAGGCCCCAAGACCATGCAAGCAGCTGCCCACTGGGGGAGCAGGGCAGAGGTTTGAGTCTGTTAATCGGAGACTCTTTACTTTTCCTGGTGGCCTTAGCAATGGATTTTGTAGCACAGTGCTTTTTTGTGTGTTTTTTTACTATTAAATGTGATTTTTTAAAAAAGTATTTCTCTGGTAACTGTTGGTGTGTTTGAAAGCTACCTTTGAGATGTAGCTCTGACTAAACTATGCACAAAGAAGAAGGGAGGAGGAAGCCTGGAGAATTCATGGGGAACTGGAAATTGCTGGGTTGGTCTAAAAGTATTATATTATCTGCTTTGATTTGTTCTAAATGCCTCTACTTACATTTTCTGCTATTTCATTTTACAGGAAAGTTGTGTACTTTTCCTTTCCGTCGGCACCTCTGGGTCAAATGTGTGCTTTGGGAAGAGGTTGATGGTATGGGGTTGTGGGTGCCCTGATCCCCTCTAGATTACTGAGTGATGGGGTTTGATCAGTACTTTTGAGAATTAAGATGAGCTGACAGACATTTGATTCAGCTGTGTAAAAATGTGGGCCGACCTGGTTTTCCTGGACCTGGGCATCCTGTGGAGATAAGCTCCAGCTCATGCCTGCCAAGACAATTGCCACCATATAGTGGCTTTTGGGCTCCACCTTCTGCCCCAAAGACTTGCTGCTCCTATAAATGAACATGCAGCTAATCTTCCGCTTCCTACACTTGGAACTACTTTTCTCAGCTCTCTTCCTTCAAATCCCTGCTCAACATTATGATTTCTTTGTGGACTCTCTTATCTGCATTGCAACAGTAGCAAAGCTGTAAGTCAGAGATGGAAAACATGTCCATGCTAGCTGGGCTCAAGCTTCCATAATCTCCAGCCAGCATGGCCAATGGTCAGGGATGATGGAACAGTCCAGCACCTGTAGGATCACAAGTTCCCCATCTGTGCTTTAAATACATGCAATGCAACCTCACCTTCCCACATTTTCTCTCTCGCAATAAAGGAATGTAGGACTTTGACTTTAGAACAGTGCCTTGTTTTATTTGGCCATACTTGGCCACGTTCATTGGTGCAGAGGGGGCAAAGGCTAAAAAATGTAGGCATCCAAGACAAACAGAAGTGAGTTGATGGAGGGCATTTTCCTAAAGGGGGGGAAAGGTGAGAAGAGCAGTCCAGCTTCTGATGCCATAGCAACACCTAGTGGCAAAATCAGGCATTTTGAGTACCTTGACACTTTTGCTTTTTCTTTTACTGGAAAAGGGGAAGGGGGTAGTGCTGGCTAGAGCTGGTGAAAATGTTTCCATCTTCCTCTGTTTAAGTTGCTGAGTTGCAGCACTTCAAACAAGTGCAGTGACAGATATAGTGATACCTTGGTTCTCAAACTTAAATCAGTTCCGGATGTCTTCCAAAACCATAGCAGCTTTCCCATTGAAAGTAATGCAAAATGGATTAATCTGTCCCAAATAAAAATAACCCCTAAAACAGCAATTTAACATGAATTTTAGTATCTAACGAGACCATGGATCAACAGAATGAAAGCAATAGACCAGGCTGCAATCTACCACCCAGTTTAAAAAACTGGAGTTATATACCCATTACCATTGGAGGGATGAGTGTGCGGGGTGCATGAAGGGGGAGGAAAGGGAGGCAAAAGTTCTCCGAGGAGCCAGTTGGCTTTTCTCTATCCGCCCCAGGCCAGCTTTTCTGGATCCCCCCCCCAGCACCCATTCCTCACCTTCTTCAGGGCTAGCAGAAGCAGAAGCAGCCCCTGCCACTTGGATGCGTTCTCCTCACTGAATAATTTACTGCAGTGGCAGTGACAGCATCCTGCCCACGCTGTTCCGTGTCCCGTGAGGGAACGCAGCGGCAGTCACTTCTGGGACAGCAGAGGGACCAAGCGGTGCAGAGCAGCAGCAAAATCCGGAAGCCGAGAAGGGGGTCTTTGATGCTCAGCATGCCCTTCCCCAACTCTGTGCCGGCCGTGGGAACAAAATCCAGAAGTAGAGACGGGGGTCTTTGATATGGCGGTGCGCAACTCCCCCCCCCCCCATGCAGCTACGAGAGGTGTACACTGTAGGGAATGTTTCCCGCAATGGCCGGCGCCGAGTTAGGGAAGGTAATGCCGAGCAGGCAAATGTCGCTGCCGCCCGTGGCGCCAGGTCCCTCTGCCGCCGCTACAGCATCAATGACCCTCTTCTTGGCTTCCGGATTTCGCTGCCGCGGCCGGTGCTGAGTGAGGGGAGGCCATGTTGAGCAGGCAAGTGACGTCGCTGCCGCTCTGAGCCGCTTGTTCCCTCTGCCACCGCCGTTGCTGCAGCGTCAGCCACCCCCTCCTCCAGTACTGGGTGTCGCCAGTGGCTGGCGCTGAGTAAGGGGAGCCCAGGTCCGGAGGTGAGTGTGGCACTCAAAACTGAAGTGTACCCCTTCCCCCGGGTACGTTTGGGTTCCAGAAAAAGTTTGAAAACCGGAACACTCCTTTCCAGTTTTGAAGCGTTCAGGTTCCAAATAGTTTGTGAACTAAGCTGTTCGAAAACCAAAGTACCACTGTAGTGTTGAAATTACCCAGCTTCCAACTGGGATTTAACCTTGAAGGAAATGTAAATGAAATCTAGTAACTGCACAGGTTCCCTTTCCAATGACAATTCTATTCTTCTATGAATCTGTACCTCAGTATCATCGTAAGAAATCTGATAGGGAGGGTGTGTGTTAGGAAATGGTACAAGCACTATTTTTGGCTTGTATTTACAGCTATTTGTTAGTAAGCTTATTTCCAATTTACCAGAATAGCTAGAGTACACTTCATCAGTATCACATGCAAATTGTATCTTGTTGCTTCAGCCTTGATGTGCCTTTTATTTTTAGTCTTGCTACTAGGCAGTTTTTAACATATTTCAACTTGGCTTTGAGGCCTGCTTCTAAGTATCAACATACACAAGTTTTTCTGTGACCCTTAACTTTGATTCATTAGTCTGTCCCAGCAGTTAGTTGCGATTTTAAAACAGCCATATATGCTGCACAAGGTGGAATCTGGTTACTATAGCTTTTAGGGGCGGACAAAACAGATATGAAATAAACAATTAATGACTGAAGACTCAAAATAAGAGTTGGACAAAATCACCAGTGTTTCTTGTTCCTTACCCCATTACTGTTTCATTGTTACCAAAGCTGCCTCTCATTCTTCCACCATCACTTCATCAGAATTTGTAATTCACATAACTGTTTTCTTGTGAAAGACTAAAAAAAGGCCGTTAGAGAAGTTAATACAACTTGAGTGTTACTGGCCATGCAAAGTTTGGGCCTTTATAAGGGATTTTTTGAAAGTTACCATAAATTATTAGGATACAACAACCTAACGGCTTGCTTTGAAAGCTGAGAGGCAGTTGGTAGCAATCAGGTTATGGGATTTAGGCAGAATAAGAATCTAGACAGACACATGAAGAGTTTGTGTTTATTTGTCTACATTCAGCATAATCCAGATGTGCTGTCTGAATGACCCAGACATACAAAACCCACTCTTTCCCACAAGTTTTAAAATAAAATCCTCACTTATAAAACTGAAAAACACTAAAGCATTAAAATACAGAAAGCTTGTTTAAACTCACTTCACAAAAGCATTAGCAGAAGATATCCCTTATCTATTTAAAGCCATACTGTGTTAACACATGAATGTCATTTAAACAGAAAAAGGATACTGAACTCAAATTCTATTTAGACAGAAAATTGAAATGGCAAACAAACCATTAAATACACCATTAAATGTCCAAAATACAGCTAAGTATGGAATTACAAAGTACTCAACCATTAGTGACTGATATCACAAAGAGCACTGCAACATGGAAACAGGGTTTACATGTTTACTGTGATGCAATAAAACTCAATATTCAAAGGGTATGCAAGTTTAGAAGGTAACAAAGCTTCACACCCGAGAACAGACTGGTTTATCTATACTGATAGTTCATGCTGTGGTCATTTCTGCCATAACCAGCTTGGGAGACTTGGTAGGAATTGGGAGGTCCACTGTAATTCTGATTTGAACCTGGGGAGTTGTAGTTTGGCTGAGAATATCCTCCTAGGGTGAAAAGGGAGAGGGGTCACTTTAATGTATTATAAATCTCTACTTTGCTTATACAGTCTAAACTATCACATACACAAATAGCAGGCAACACACCACGACAGAATGAACATCACCTCCCCAAAGTTTGGTAACTGAAGAGCACTTGGGGTACAATAATCTTTCCCTGCTGCACTTCTGTCTGCTCTGGTCTATCACCTTTTTAATGTGATCTAAAATTATGCTTTAGTAACAAAGGCTTTTGGAAAAGAAAAGCAGCAACAGGAGTCCCCTCCCTGCACTGCTAATCTTTCTCGAAACTAAAGCCTAGTCAAGTGAGAGTGACACTCTTCCACCTTTGTTCATTGCATGTTCCGGAGGACTGACTGAAGGAAGGAAGGAAGGGAACAATAGCAGTGATCACATATACAGTGGTGCCCCGCAAGACGAATGCCTTGCAAGACGGAAAACCCGCTAGGCGAAAGGGTTTTCCGTTTTTGAGCTGCTTCGCAAGATGATTTTCCCTATGGGCTTGCTTTTCAAGACGAAAATGTCTTGCGAGTGTTCCGATTCCCCCCCCCGATTCCCCCCCTTTTCTAAGCCGCTAATAGCCTTTTAGCCGCTAATCCGCTAAGCCTTTAATAGCCACTACGCCTTTAATAGCCGCTAATCTGCTAATAGCGCTAATCCGCTAATAGGGTTGCTTCGCAAGACGAAAAAACCGCTAGACGAAGAGGCTGGCAGAACGGATTAATTTCGTCTTGCGAGGCACCACTGTAATGGATGGCTGATTAGCAAAGTCAATATTTGTGGACTACCAAACAAAAGAACTTATTCCACTCAACATGCAAACACTTCAGGGTTGCTGTTATTCTATACGGACATTGCTTACCTTGGTAAGATGACCCTCCTCCAGCTCCGCCCCCATAGCCACCATGGGAACCAGCATTGTAGGCGGCTCCTGAGCCATAACTGTTCGCGCCACTACCGCCACGTCCTCCTCCACCACCACCACCATAACCTGGAATTAAGAATGTATACTGAGGAAGGTCTCACATCAGGCTACTTTGGAAACATTCAAAATCAGATGTAAATATATGAAAGCTGACTTCATATAATACCACCATATAACACACAGGGAGATTATCAGCTCTTATCATAGATGTCTCCCCTAGTTTCTTGCAACACAGCAGCAGTGGAGAGGCTATACCGAAACTAGCTGCATGATGAACGTTTCCCAACACATCTGCTCAAAATTATTAGATGTCTTCATTTATCTCTGCAGCTCAACTCCACTGCCTTTTAAAAGATTCTCCTCTGATCTGCATCTCAACCCAGTTACTGGAATATCTGCTGTCCACAAGGGTGTTTAAAATACATCTACTTTACTTAAGCATACAAAGTAACACAGAATCACATCAGTTCTTAAACTATCATGTTTCCTTTACAATTCCAATCTGTCCTTGCACTCTGGGACTTAAGGTAAAGGTACCCCTGCCTGTACGGGCCAGTCGTGACCGACTCTGGGGTTGCGTGCTCATCTCGCTTAAGAGGCCGGGAGCCAACGCTGTCCGGAGACACTTCCGGGTCACGTGGCCAGCGTGACGAAGCTGCTCTGGCGAGCCAGCACCAGCACAGCGCACGGAAATGCCGTTACCTTCCCGCTATAAAGCGGTACCTATTTATCTACTTGCACTTAAGGGTGCTTTCGAACTGCTAGGTGGGCAGGAGATGGGACCGCAGACGGGAGCTCACCCCGCCGTGGGGATTCGAACCGCCAACCATATGATCGGCAAGCCCTAGGTGCTGAGGTTTTACCCACAGTGCCACCCGCGTCCCACTCTGGGACTTACATAATGATAATAGCCCTGATGTGCAGTGTACGAGACAAATGCTTATGCTAAAAGTGTATTAAGGGCTTTCACAACTCCCACCCCCCACGAGGAACACACTGAATTTACTTTCGTAATTGTAGTCTGATCCTCCTCCACCGCCGCCAGGAGAGTTGTAGGAATTTGAGTAGGAAGCGTAGTTGCCTTGGTTATATCCCTTCTGCTTGCCTTGCGGTGGCCCATAGTTGCTATACTGGTTCTGGTTATACGACTGCTGTTGTTGGCCTTGATGGGCTTGATACCCTGAACCATAGGCGGGCTTTTGCTGTCCTCCGTGCTGCGGCTTCTTCCCAGCATGTTTAGGAGGGGCAGGAGAGCTGTAGTCGCCACCTTGGTAGTAGGAACCATACCCTGCGGATCCACCACCGCCTCCTGCATTGCCGGAATGGCCACCATTGCTGTAGAACTGACCTAAGGACAGGGCAGAAAGCAGTCACTGCACTTGTTCAAGTTATTTGAAACTGCTACATGCTCAGGAAGAAACGGGCCTAAAATGTGACTGTGTAGCGTGACTTATGTCGAGCTTCCCCTGCATCCTAGTAGAAATCTGGAGCAAACTGACACATTACCCCAGATGTCCTCCCTTCCCTAAAGGGATACTTAGGTTTGACTGGAGCCTTATATCTCTCTCTGGAAGGGCTACTTACTCTCCCACAATATTTGAGATGAGAGTAACCCATTTTCTGTAGCAGTGACAATTCAAAATTTGGAATTCTATAGACTTGAAGTCAGACTTATTACATCAGCCATCTCAGGCAGATGCTTTTAGCTGGGAGTGAACATCCAACAAAGTAGTCTGGTATGATTTCAGTTCCCCATGTACCAGACTGCAAAATATCCCCTTGTGTGTCAAAGGAAGTGATGATCACAGCTGGAAACAATAGCAGAAGACACAGAGTTACTTGGGTACATCTAAAGTCTGTAAAGATCCTGTTTTGAAATACAATTTGAGCACATAAGATTTGAACCCCCTTTTTAACATGATCTAAAGTTATGCTTTAGTAACGAAGGCGCCAGCTTTCAGACCCACAACAGGTGTTATAAGCCTATGGTTAAAACTGCACAAGAATGGCTATTGTCTAGTAAGGTGACACATGCAGCCAATCTGCACAGCATGGTATACTGGAAGGAACACCACTAGTTTTAAATAAAAATTTAGATAATGATTTCTGGAAATAAGTCTTGGCTCCCCAAACCATCTTCACACTAACACCCACAGAACACCCACAACACAGTGGGTGTTAAAGTGAGTTTTCACTCAGTTCAGAACTATAAAAAACACAGTTTCTCTTTAAAAAATGACATCTAACAACAAAATTCATTGGGGAAAACAATTCCCTCACCACAACCACTTGTAGTTACCATGTTAACTATTTTGTAAACTGCTTATTTAGTAATGATTTCATTTAGAATTCATTAACAAATAAATAACAATGTGTGTGCATGGGGGGGTACTGCTTTTGTTTGTTACTATGTTATGCAATTGTGTTTTTATATTGTAAACCACCCCTGTGATCCTTGGATAAAAGGTGGTATAGAAATTTTAATCCCTAGACAGGGATCAAGATACACACATTTAAATCAACTACTGAAGCAAAGAAGACCAAACAGTATGTTTATTAAAAACCTCAACAACTAGTTTATTCCCTGTGCCTTTTCAGTGTTTAGTAGCTTTCATTTCCTGGACATTACATACACCTGCTTTTGGGACATGCACTGCAAAAAAGATAAGTAGCCATACCCTACAAGAATTTGAACCAACTTGCAAAGTGCTTTAGGCCTTTTATCTTTAGTTGCAAAAAATGCCCACTGCAACTAATGAAACCATTCAATTTTAGAGGAATCGCAACCCAACCATTGTAGCTGAGGCTGTAGGTCCTGGATGTTATACCAATACAAGAAGCACAAAGGATGCAGATATTAAAATTAGCACATACTATTTCACATACAAGTCAATATCATGCATGCTTAAAACACTAAGTTGTCATAGATTCTGAATTGTTCAAATGTCTTTCCCTTATTATTAGAGGCATCTATCCACTTCAGGGAACCAAAAAGGTTAAGTTTTGTACAAAATCTGTTGTAAATTAAATCAAGTAGTTCACACATTATCATGTTCCTTAAAAATAAAGCGATGCTTTCCATAAAAAGCAAACAGGGGCCTTTTGCTTGTAAGCAGAACAGAGTTGGCTCTTTTTGTGCACAACGCACAAACACATTCCTTGAAATTTAGCTCCCCCATAGTGTACATCAATATGACCAAAGGCAAGTCACAATAAAAACTGCCACTGTTTGTAGGCTAACAGTTTCAGACAAGCTGCGGTGAAAAGCCACTGTTGAGAAACCCAGTGAAGCACAGGGACACAGCACGAACACTTTGGGTTTTGGAGTTCGAGAAAATTGGAGTAAAAAGCTGTTTTATGTGCAATACTTTTAGATGATCTAGGAAGACCCAAAATCATGATAGCCGTAGCAGTCTGTGAAAAAGTCACCTACAAAAGGGGGAGACAGAGCAGAGGAAAAAAAATTAGAATTTTTGGAAAATGGCAAAATGTGCCACATTTTTAAAATTTATTTTTATTTCTCTGCTCCCGTCTTCCCCCCCTCCCGAAACAAACCAAGCTGTGTATTTTAAAATTGTATTTGTATTTTTTTTAGGGAAAATGCTTTTCAGAATGGTGATTTGCTTCACTGGCATAAAGCAGAGAAATGTTTAGTTCATTTTAAAAGCAAGTGAGATTTGCTTTCAACATCAGATTTTCCTCATTTCACTACGTAAAATAGAACTGAGCTTCACTACCCCCAGGGTGTTGTGTTTATTTTTTCCATGAACACTTACTATAGCCTGCTGTTGCAGAATTGCCACCGTAGCCATAGCTTCCATATCCAGCTCCTGGAACAAAATGAAGTATTTATTAGTCACCTGACAATATTGCAAAAAAGGAGCGAATTAAGTAGACCATTTGGTAGGTTTACACCATGGATTTACACTGATGCTCAGATTCAGGCACATATATAAAAAGTGGACTCCACAGAACCACTGAGTTCAGCAACCATTAAGGCCTTCACCTGTATTTATCTTCCAGCTCCTCCTTAATCTCAAATTTGCAAATCCTGCGCTCTCTCTCTCTCACACACCCACACACTATATGCAATGTTATGATGCCGAGGTGGTGAGCAAGTGCCCCTCTAGATGTTGTTGATCTCTCAATGGGCATCAGCTCCAGCCAACATGACCAATGATGGGAACCAGAATTTAACCAAACCTGTTGGGGTACAGGCCTCCCACCCTTGCTATGAAGCAGAAAAAAAGCATGTGCAGGATGATTAATGCTAGCGTTCACACTTTAAAGGAGGGAACAGAAAGGAAGTAACTCACCAGCATTCATATATCCTCCATGATTAGCACCACCAAATCCACCTCTTCCTCGACCGCGGCCTCGGATATTTCCTCCTCTACCACGACCCCGCATGTTTGGAGAGGGTGGCACTTCAGTATGCATAGGGCCTCCCATACCGTAGCCTGGATTATGCTGTTGAAATTAGTAAAAATCCAATCAACAGAAAGTCAACTAACTTGTTCCTGATTCTTGCTATGTTAAGTCTTTTGTATAATTCATTGCTAAGCAGCTCCTAGAACTGTAGCCAGAAGCTATGCTTTTCAAATCAACCGCCAAATAGTCTGTTAAGAGTACAGTCTCTCTAGGGGATTGAGTAAGTATTATTAATCTACCTGAAAGCACAAGTTATAGGGTTAAAATTTACCTTTACGGGAAATTTGGGTCCACCTCGCGCTGGCATAGGGGCCCTTTTCTTCTTTTGCTCCATTGGAAGGGGGGCATCTGGAAAAAGCTTTTCTAACGCAGCCAGTGCAGCGTAAGCTTTTGCCACTTTTTTGTTTGAACCAGCTCCTTGGAATTTCTGACCATCAACCTCAACCTTTGAAGTAAGGAAAAGTGTCAGGGAGAGAACTGCACGTTCCCATGTTGTAACGGCATTAACTATTAGTAATTCTAAATGCAGCTTTGTATACCAGATCATCTCACCTCCATCACAAACCGCTTATCATGACTGCCGCCAGTTTCTGAGATCAGCTCATATTTTAAGCCACGTCGTTTCTCATTTAGCTCCATAACTGGGTTTTTCCCATGCTTTGTCAGTATTGGTCCCTGCTGCTTCACATTCTATGAAATTAAAATACCACTGCATTGGTGCCATTTCCACTTTTTAAAAATGTAGATCAATAAATGGGGGGATGGGGGTGTGTGCTAAACCACTACAGAAAAGCCGAAAGCCAAAAAATTATCTAGGTTAGCATCCCACCTTCCTAGTTAGCACAGTAGGGCAAGCAAGATGATGAGCACAGAGAAGCAAGCCATGTGGTATTTGCCCACTAGAACAAGGAACTGGCTTTGTGAATGTGTAGTAGTAGAGGAAAAAAGTAGGCTTTCAAAAGAGACACCTGAGTGCTGGTGAGAAGTGTACCAGAAACTATAATGTACTGACTTTGTCTTCATTGACTACGTACAATTGATTAGTAGAGTACACTTAGAACTATAATGTCAGATTTAGTTAAGCTATATATATGAAAGATAACTGTATCATTTGAATCACCTCCATAATCATTTGGTGGTTATTGATTGTACAAGAGTTTCTAAAACGAAGTAGGAAATTGGCATTGATCTGGAGTGACAGGGATTCTAGCCTGAAGAGCAATGACCAGAGCCTAAAAGAGGCACAAGAAATGTACACCTACCTCTGTTTGCTCTGAAGGAGAAGCAGCACTGGGTGTACAAATAGTCTCCACTACAGGCGGAGCAGTAATAGCTACTGGTTTCTGATCCGTTTCCTCTGCTGATTCATCACCCCTCTCTCTTCCTTCTACACCCGTAGGCAATCCCATATCTTGTAACACCTAAGGAAAAAAATTTATCCTGATCAATTTAGAAGCTTCTGTACAACTTCAGACTACTGTTATATACTCAGTAATATCCATTAAGCCATTCAGCAACCACACCTAACTAGAGTTTCACAAACTACAGCTTGAGCTTCCAAACACAGGTTGTAACATGATTTAGAGCTTGCTTATCCAGGCCCGTGCAGAGCTTGCCTGATGCCCGGGTTGGAAGTTGTGTTAAAATAAAGCTATAAATTAAAAAAAGAAAAAAAGAGAAAAGAAGGAGCTGGTTTCTAGAGGCCCCCCAGACACCTTAGCCCTCCAAGGCATAGGGCAAGTATACCTGACTGCCGGCTCTCTTTGCATGGGCCTGTGCTTATCCCTCCCAACTTCTAGGTAAAGCACCCTCATAAGTCAACTGATACTATGGTAAATCATAAAGCACATACTACATCGATTACATGTCTGTGTCAAATCATGGTTCTCCAATTTTGTCTTGTTGGTCAATTGCAAACTATGTGTATGTCAATACAAACACAAGACTAAATCATAGTTTAAGCTTCCTTAACCATGGTTTGTAATGAATGACACTCATGTATTCTGGGAAAGGCACAAGATCCCCTTCTAGACGAAAGGAATTCAAGTTACGTTCAAAGTGAAATTGTATGTACTGACTTACAAATAATAGTTATGCACATATTCATAACCACTTCCTACCTTTACAGCTACATGCAGCTTGGCTGTTTTTTTGGAAGGTCCTGAAGCTTCATATGTGATGCCATCTACTTCCACAGACATGGTAAATATAGGAGCATGAACTGGACCTGTCTGAGACACTAGTTTATACTGAAGTCCTGGTTTCAGTTGGTTCAGTTTCATCAGTGCATTCATAGCTTGCGGCGGTTCCGATTTCTCCTCTGAACAAAAGAAGATATTAACATATTGACTGAAGGCCCCACATTAACGTCTTTTGTGCTCTACGAAGTGCACAGTGTTACGTTTATAGCTATCAAGCAAATCAGCCAAAGCAGAAGAACAACTCGACATTTTTTCTACTTCCTACCATTCACTGACATTTACACATCAACATGAATCCGAAACATCTGGATTAGCAAGCACTTGGAAAACTATGTATACCTACCTCTTGCCAACTCAATACCTTTTTTCTGAATCTTCTTTTTCTTTTTGCTTGGAGACTTCTCCTCTCCGTCTTCTTCCATAGGACGTTTCAACGGAGCAATGGCATATGTGGTGCTAGGGGGAATCTGGACTGTAGACAGATTTTAGATTGTCAATAAAAACACCAACATATTTTCTGTCAGAAATAAAATTCCAGACTACTGAAACCTACCAATGTAATCAACTGGGTTTTCATTTTTTGGTTTCTTGGGCATCTTTGATGGCAATGGATCCATCCCCAAAACTTTATGAAGTTGGCCAAAAGCAGCAAGCCTTAACGCATGCTAGAGAGATAGAATGTGTATTACTGAGGTGTCCAAACTGCTCCTAGCTTTTCCCACATTCATAACAAAACCCATTCCCAGTATTTCAAGCCAGAAATTTCTGAAGACCAAAGTCAGCAAGCACTCTGGAAGTTACTGTTATGTTTTAAAAACCTGACATCTTATTTTTGGCAAATCAGCAAAAACCTCCTGCATTACTTAATGGGACCCTTTTTCTGTTTCCGATTAAAGCCAGCCTCATTGGGAAAACTAGCTATCATTAAGAACTCGTTGCGGTTTTGTAACATCTGTAATCAAAACTATACCTGAGCACTCTGTGTGATATCTTCCCTTTGTTGTCTGTCTAGATGCCCAATAGCATCAGTGGCTTCTTTTTCACAAGGATCATAAATACCAGAACCATCTGAAGGCAGGAAACAAGGAAGATATGCAGAGAATTATCCTAGGGTCTCTACGTAGACTCAAATATTCCCTCAGCATCACCTAAGACTCAGAAATGTAAGTAGCTCAATTGAAGTTCTTGATCCAATGGGCAATAATTTGATCTAGTCTGCAATACAGATCATTAAGCCCAACACTGAGTGGCAAGATTGCCAAAGTCTTCAAGCACTCCAAAAGCAACCTGCACATTCTGTCACATCCCCATTAAGGGAGTTGGAATACTGGGTCCATAATTTTAAGAGCATTTGTTCAAGGTAATGTCAAGCCTTAAGTAAAAGAAACAGATAAAATATGGTCATGCCTAACATGGTGGAAACACAAAACCTTGACTAGAGCCAATTTCAGTCACTTCTATTGAAATTTCTCAAGAGTCGAGAACTATCTAACCTGGCATGACTATTCCTGATGCAAGGCATTCAAGAACTCTTCTCAGGGCCTCACCGGCTCCCATTGGTCGATTGGCTGTTCCAATTGATTTCTCACACAGCAGTTCTAGAGGCTGAAAAGACATTTCAGAAATTTGTAAGGAAAATAGTAAACAGTTATCAGTGCCCATAGTACAGATGCTGGCCTACCTTAACCACTAATCTATTAAATAACTCAGTTAAAGAGACATATGTATAACTAGAAAATTGGGTGTTGGATCTAGGAGACCTTGGTACAAGCTTGCCTATCACTGACTCAATGGGAAAGTTAACATGCGGATGTTAGTGCCCTTTCTGTAAAATGGGAATCAGTGAATGAATAAAGTTTTTAAACTTAATAAGTGCAACATAAACAGTAGAAATAACAAGCTCTCTATAGCTTTAACATATAGAATGTTCATAGCTCACATATTAATTGCTTCTGCTTCGAAGTGGCTTCTCTGTTGCAGCTTCCGGGGGGGGGGGGGCAGGGAGAGAGAGACTGTAGTTTCCTAACCTCACCAGCAACTTGAATTGAAGCATGCACCTCTTAATATTTTAACTGTTTGAAGTCAACGGTAATTGTTAAAAAAGGGGGTTTGCACTGTTCATCTTGGTGAAAGCAAGAATGATCTGCACGTTAAATGATACAGACACTTGCAATTTACTCGCCCTGCATTTATATTCCGCTCAAGCGGAATCCAATGAAGCCTAGCCAAGTTTGGTTGTAGGGGGTTGCTGTAAGGCACGCACAGGCAAACACCGGTCCTCCAGATGTTTGGGACTACAATTCCCATCATCCCTAGCTAACAGGACCAGTGGTCAGGGATGGTCGGAATTGTAGTCCCAAACATCTGGAGGGCCAGAGTTTGCCTATGCCTGCTGTAAGGTGTGTGGTCGTCTAACCTGGACTAGAGTCACTTTTAGCTGTTGCCTGGGCATAAGCTTAACTGAAGGTCTGAAATATGTGTGAGGGGCTGTCTAATAATGCCTGTGAAGTATTAGAATGGTAATCTGCATTGAAGACTGAATAACCTCACCACATTCTCAAATATTCACTGGCTGCATAGACACGTAAGCCAGACTTTCTGTGTGCTGGTACATGTGGTCTGATCACTCCTCCTCTGATACAAGTGGGATAAACACCCCCAGGAGGCCCTTGGCTTTCTTTTGCATTCTAACAAGCCACAATAAGCAAGCCAACAAAGCATAGTTTAAGATGGGCAGTGACTATGCTTTGTTGTCACAATCAAACTAACAACTTCCTGGTATACATATCCTGCTCACACCAGGAGAGGGTTGAAGTGGAAGTAAGCAGGCAGCATGCACTAGCTCACTGCTTGTTTACAGCTTACCATAATAAACTAGAAACTGGCTTATGACAATGTTTGTGCAAACACAACCATTATATCTATGAAAACAATGGAAACTTCCTACAATGGCATATATTCATTGCACATTCAAATTATTTATATGCCACTAAATGGGTATTATTCCCAAGCAGTGATTTCAAAACTATTCCCTCCCCCAGGCCACCTGAAATTTGCTAAGACTCTTGGTGGACTACTTAATGATTTTTCTGCCTCTTGCAGCAACGGTGTTAAATACTGTAAGATAAAAATACTGTAAGATTTCTAATTGTATTTTCATTATTTAATTCCTTAAATATTTTATTGTATTATAATTTGAATTCCATAGAACTCAATTGCATTACAAAATACAACATAATAAGTAATAAAATACAAACACAATTGAAATCAATATAACTGCTTAATAGGATGGATATGCTGGCTCTTGTTTTCAACCACAATCCAGAGATCTGCCCTGAACCATCCGAATGTAGCTTGCAGACCACTCCTGTTCTCAAAGCACAGAACAAGTCAATTTTGAGCCTCAGCAACCTGATGAACCTATGCCATGAGGATACTCTAGCTATAAACCAAAGCAGACTTTTGGCAAGCATTTTCAAACTGTCAGGCTTCCACAATCCCTAAAAGCCCACCTTACACTAGAACCTTTGGTCACATACAATCAGTCTTATTTAACAACCTAGGCAGTCTAACAAAGATTACGCTTTTCTTAAATATCCAAATTATTCACATTTTCATAGTAAAATGAGAAATGCCTTCCTCTCCATAGGACATAAAAAGCACCTGCTTTTTCTCACACACATTTGCATATTAAAAAAGAAATAACTTGAAAGATTACCCATCCTCTAAGTGGAGCCCAAGTAGGCACACGGGTACACAGATCTCTCAGCACTCTGATGACTATGACACATGATTTCAAGCCATTTGCCCTGGCCTAGAATAAAGTAATAAGCAACACAGGTTCAGTAATATACTGCATACCAGGTCCAAATTGAGACAAAATATAAATTTCTTGTAGTGCTACTTTGTCAAGGGTAAACTATGTATACATCTCCATAGCTTTATTTCTTTAGTTTAATTACTGTGTATGAAAACTTACTCTTAACACAAAGCAGCAGCAATGAAATCTACTCCATTCCTTCTCTGAAAAACTAAATTCATTCAAGTGCTTCTTTAGCAACTGTGCATTTAACAGATGCTAAGTTCTGCACATCTACAGCCCAGATTTAAAACATTTTAATGAAGTTAGACAATTACAACTTACAAGTTTTTCTACTTAAAGACAAATATAAGAACAAAATGCAAACCTGGAACCACTTGGCGTGTCGGAGTGACGCCAAGGCAGCAAGGCATTTCTGCCTGTCCAGAACGTCCGGTGAGTCGTTGACTGATAGCGTTTCTATTCGTGGGTGGAATAAGAAGACAAGGTACAGTTTGACCAAGGGGGTTCTGTCGGGTGGAGAGGGGATGAGGCAGTTTCCTAAAGGGCAGCTGAGGCTCCCAGAACTCTGATCTACAGCCCTGTACCTGAAAGTATAGCCTCAATACACTTTACTTTGTCACCCTTATGAACTAACAACTACATAAGGAGAACAATGTGAGGCACTAACTCACTCTTACAAAAGGAAAGGAAACCCTACAGGGAAGGACAGAAATCCTAAACTATTTTAACCAGGTTACAAAAAGGTATAGGACTATGCTAACCAACAGAATGGAAGGTTAAAATTATATCCCCACTCTATATCCGTAGAGGTACATAACTAAATGCTTTTCTAGATGGGAACCCCCTCCGCCCACAAGGCTCGACTGCCCTGGCCCCAGCCCATGACAGAGTGCGTCCTGTTGGTCAAAGGTCCAGCGTCCCTAAAATCGACAAACTAGAAGGCTTGGTAGATGTGGTCAGATATCAGAACCATAAAACAATCAGTAGCGAACAAAATTACTATCCAGTCTGTGCTGCAGCAAAACTGAAGATAGGAAGAAGCCAGGGTTTTAGATAAGGCTAGTTCAGTCATTTGAAATGTGAGACCCTTTAAGCATTGTATTCACCTGGCTACTGAAAAAACCATTCTAGATTTATTCAAATGTGAAGATTGCTTTTAATATTAAGGGTGAATTCACACATCCAAGCTCATCTCTGTACGATCAAGTGATGTGCATGTATGAAGACAGCTATCACACAAACACCGGATAGGTATTTTGTAGTATTTGATATCATCTCAAATACTTTGTGTGGTCTGCCTCCTTTAAACTCAGCTGCAAATAATCAGGCTGAGTTATTATATACATGCTTGTCACTCAGACCCATAGATGTATAAGTAAGATGAAGGATGGAGTAACTTTATCCAAAACTCTGCATTACATTCTTGAATTCAGCTGAACAGGCTGAAACCCCAAAATGATCAAAAATACAAAAAGCAACTATCATTTTTGCTGCAACACAAACTGCTTTTATGTAACATATCCAATTTCATGAACATGCAGAAGTCATTTAAACTAAGACTTCATCTTAAGAGGTTTTAGTTTACATTTATAATGTCTGTATCCATCATTAAGGTCTGATGAAAAAAGTTATACCAGTGAGTTAATGTACTTGTACAAGGCCATACAAAAAGGCCCAAACATTTTAAAAAGTGATTTAATTTGGAAGGTGGTACTCAAGATTCTAGAAGCCTATAATCCAGTTGTTCATAACCATGACACTGTGTAGCATTGTGACACAAAGTTGATTTGCATGAAATTGCTCTGCCTAATCAAAAACAGAACACCACAGCGAACAGTGAAGTCAGTCTGGAAACTTATTCTGCGGCTGCTAGCAGTTTTCAGTCCTCCATACCTCCAGCTAACATTTTTTCCATTTCTTCTCTGACAACAGGGGATGTCAAGTGGATGGTAAGTGTCAGTGGAGGCTCTTTTGTATTCTTAATGATAATTGCAGCATCACTGATAGATTGGATAATTTCATATTTATCTTCAGTAATAGCCTGAAACACAAAGAAATGCCTTAGAGTTTTATCAGTCTCTCCCTTTCTGCAGTTAGAGCTTTGGGGCAACTATGTTTGATTTTGGCGTAGTTGATATAGCCAAGAGGAACATAAGGAAATTCACTTCATACTATGGTATCGAACTAGTTTCTCAAATAAGCCAGTGGTAGCAAATGAAGATGAGCTACCAAGTGCTGAGAAATGTTCACCAGCTTAATTTGTAAAGTTCTGAAGGGACAGACCCACAGGGCTAGTTACAAGAAGAGGTGACAGCAACTGGATACAGAAAAGTGGCAAGTGGTAGGCAAAGTACTTGGTAGATCTAATTACAGTGGGCCCACCACTTATGTGAAGGTTCAGTTCCGGAGCACCGTGCACAAAATGCAAAGTATGGAACACCTGGAACAGCTACCTGCAAGGTGGATGGCTGCTTACTTACCGGACTCTGGGAAGGCCACAGGACCACTTGGGAGCATCCCAGCCCCCTCCTGCAACCTTCCAGAGTCCAGTAAGCATGGCACTGGGCTTTGGGAAGGAGGCACAAGGGAGAGCCATGGCAGCTCCTTGCCAAACCTTGCTCAACTTTGGGAAGGAGAAGCATGGGCTCGGGCAGCTCCTTCCCAAAGCAGAGTTACAAGAGAAACCCACTAGGTGCATGGGTTGGGCAGAAATAAATGTATAAAAGGAGAGTTGGGAACGGTGGGTTTTCCCTGCTCTCCATTTATTTATTTATTCTCCCCACCCCGCATAAGTTGGTGTTTGCAAGTGAATGCAGGCTCAATGTGCTACATAAAATGCTCGCTCCGGAATTATCCCACTTCAGCAATGCTTAAGGGAACTTAAAATGCTACAGTATATGATAGCAAAATGCATGATTTTAGATGTTATATTTATTTATTAAATTTCTATACTGCCCTTCATGAAAGGAGCACAGGGCAGTTTACAATATAAAACCACAAAAATACATTACATAGTAACAAACAAAAACTATAACATCCCTCCAACAGTTTTAAAAGCCACACATTGTTGAATTAGCCAAAGGCCTTGGAGAAAAGGAATGTTTTTGCCTGGCGCCTAAAAATATGTAAATAGGTGCTTTTTACTCAGATTGAGTAACTTTATCCAAAACTGCATTACATTAGAGTACCCAAGTTGGCAGAACAGCAAAAATTCTGTGCACTCTTTGGCATGAAACCCCATAACCCAATAAAGTAGGATAACATTGTATTTGTTCCACGAACAAGTAAAAAATAAAAAAGATAAGCGGTGGCAATTATAAACTTTTTAAAATCGCATATTTTTCATACTCACAGCAAGTTGGGTTCCAAGATTATCTGCCACTTTTTCCAAAAGACCAATAGTAGGCTTCTCCTTGCACAACAGAACCAACTCAAGATCCAAGTCTCCCTTAAGCAAGAGCCCCTTCGCTACAAGACCAACACGCATCACTCCACGAAGTGTCCGAGTTAAGTGCTCTGTGGTCTTCGGCTCACTAAGAAACGATGAAAAGAAGCTTTACAGAAAATGATGAAATGACAAACTGCTCTTTTATTGTGCTAAGTATTTGTTCAAATCAAACTTTCAGCACACAATGGAAACACTGGGCTGTTTCAAAATAGCCACCAAACTGTTTTGCACTACATGGAGGGACCCAAATATCTTTAAATGCTGATTCAAGTAGAACAAACACCATGACTTGGTATTACATCTCTACCAGCTCATTATTTCTAACAGTTTATCATCATGTAAAGGTCTTTTAATCCCCAAAGTATTCAATCTACCTGCCAGGGGTAAAATACAGTATTAGTACAATTTTAATTTCAAGCAAAAAATACAAATAGAATATGGCCTCTTCTTCAGCAAAAAAATTGGAAAGGGTACTTCCTTGCCATGGAATACAGAGTCTTAGAAAAGTCAGGAAGCAGTGAGGCATAACAGCCAGTGTGGTGTTGAAGTAAGTGTCAGACTCGGATCTGGGAGACCAGAGTTCAAATCTCCACTCAGCCATAAAGCTACTGGGTGACCTTGGGCCAGTCACTGCCTTTCAGCCTAACCTACCTTGCAGTGTTGCTATGGAGATTAAATGAGCTCCTTGGGGGAAAGGGTGGGATGTAAATGCAATAAATAACCGCTTCCAGAGCCTCTGAGGCTCAGCATGAAGCCTAGGAGATTCCCCACCATCCCAAATAGGGCAGAGGTGTGGGCGGAGAAGAGAGGTGAATTGCTGCTGTCTGAGCCTTTTAAAAATTCATCAGAGTGAAGCATCCTACACCCTCCAGCTTGGTGTGTGGGCAAGTGAAAAGTTGCACTGGGCTCTAGAAACACTCCTAAGTGTTTCTGAAGTTCAGCAAGATGCCATTCCTTTCCTCTCAGGGTTGCAACAGGGCTGGTAGCAATCATAAATTTTAGGTGACTATGAAGGCTTCATGTGCTTATGGGCCCCTGAAAATGGATGATCTGGACTACAGGTAACAGAAGATGATGGGAACTCAAGTATAGCTAGTGGCAGAAAGCCTGGTCAAGAAAGGCACTGGGAGATACCTCCTAATCCAGCCCTGAGCAAAGACCTTCTTCTAAAGTGTTTCCCTCCTAGACGATAGCATGGAGAGCGCACCAGTGTCCTGGAGTCTAGACCACTGGGTACCAATGAACTGTGTATTCTTAGTTTAGTGAACAGACAGAAGTGCAGCCTGTGTAACGGTTATAGTGCAGAACTATTAAACAGAGAACATTTAACTGAATATTTTAGTTTGCAGTTAATCTAATCTTGTGATGTGTTCCTCAAATGTTTCTTCCACCTTTGCATTAAAATGCAGAGGTCTACATACTGTTACCAAGCAACAATGATAATCTTCCTTCTATTTTCTTCAATGCTCTTAAGTTGAAACTTTTTTCCCCAACTGGAAAAAACAACAATTAGACACCTTTGGATGCTGTTCCATTCCAGATACATGGAATATCTGTTAAGCACTGTTTGGCTAAAGAGTATTTGAAGAGGCTGAGAGAGAATGTCTTCCCAAAGCTACTTAGTGAGTTCATGGCAAAGGCAAGATTTGACCCAGCAATGTCCTGATCTGTAATTCAGTCTCTTATCCACTATGGTGCAGCAACTTCAAGAATGCCTTCTCCCAGCCCTACCCACCAAGAAATCAGCCCTGAGGTTGTGGTGTAGGGAGGAAAATTCTATAAACATTCTACAGCTTTATTTTTTCATGGTATTTTCAGTTTAAAAATATAATGCCATTTTAAACTAAACTACTCTGCACATGGAATGACTTCTGTGGAAATTGTACTCCTCCTGCATTCACCTATCTTCCCCAGAGAAACCCCCACATCAAGGCGGAAGTGGGTGGCTGCACAGCACGAGAAGCTCCATTGTGCCTGCACAAGTCATCCCACACTCAATGATTTAGTTGGATGCAACACATTGTTTCAATAGGTTGCCTCTAAATAAATACACTAAATATTTAAATTACTAAATACACTAAATAGATATTATTATTCTTCTGCTTGGTTCAACTAGTATATATTACCCATTTAGTACTTTACTAATTGAAGCAACTAAAACACTGCACATGCGGAATGATGTTTTCTGGGGAAACTTACCTGAACCTTTTTTTTGGGTGACTAACCCTAGTATGTCTGTGTGCATATATTATATAAGTACATAGCTCTTTGGTGTGCAAAAATTAGCATATGAAGTTTTCAGCACCTTTATTACCTTTTAGAATTTAAACACTATAAGGAGGCATATGTGGTTGTGTTGCCACATCCCTAAATATATTTACGTGTTTTTTTTCAATTTCCTTTCCTTGTCAAAGTATTTAATTTCAAATATTTTTGGCTATTTGAAAATTCTTTGATAGTTATGCAACAGATGAAATTAGCATAGCAGATTTCTAGATTTGCTTACTAAAAATAAAAGTCAAAGATGCAAAATCATATCCAGACCATGTTTTCTCCTTGACAACACATACCCAACCTATACTGTATTTATAGGGAAATCTAGTGAAAAAAGTGACACTTTCTAGTTCCAGGAAGACTTCAACACAATTACCCAAGATTCAAGAAAACACTACTCACACATATGTATGTGGTAATGTAGTTGGGCTGCAATCTTATACTCTTAGCTGAGAATAAGCCCAACTGACCTAAATGACACATTTCTGAGTAGATGTGTATAGCACTGCACAGTAAGAGATTCTGTGGTAGTGGCAAATCCTCCAGCAGCAATTACGGTAACTGAGTTGATGAAATGTTCTAAAATGTTTGTGACTGTTCTATCAGCTTGATCAGGGATGGAGAACCTGCAGTCCTCCAGATGGTGTTGGACCTGGATTTGCAACAGTCTCAGGAAGCATGGCCAGTAGTTAGGAGTGATAGGAGCTGGAATCCAACAACATATGGATGACCACAAGTTCTCCTCTCTCTGTGGTAAATGAAACAACCAAAACTATGGACAACAGGAACAAAATCATGCTTACTGTTTCACCTACTGTGGCAATTGGAGATTTGCCTTTAAACGTAGAGATGGCTGCTTGCAATTGTGCCCCCTGATTTCTACTTAAGTATTTAGCAGCTGACTGATGAGCAGAAATGTTACTTACCTTCCTTCTTTGTTCTCTTCTTCAGCTACAGTCTCCATGGTCTCAGGTTCTGGCTGATCTCCGCTACCTTTCTCTTGTTCATTAATCCAGTCAGATACAGCCTTGAGAGCACGTTCAGTGTGAGAGACCATGTTCTGTACTGCTGTCAGCTCCTCTTGCGTTGGATAAACTGCAGAGTGTTTTGCCATAACATGGCGGTCGTCATTCACAAAAATACGCATTGGCCGCTGAAAATAAAAACACAAATAGTAAACCACCAGTGTATGCTATTGGCTTTCACCTCTGAATGGCAGTCTCTTACCATTTTTGCTTTTGAACTTTGGCTGAATTTTTCAAGAAATATTTGCGTCTTCCAATTTGTACTCGCTCAGCGTATTCAGTACTCTGGGAAAATGAAAAGGATAAACAATATCAGAAATCAATCAATCAATCTTTATTGCTGTCATAGACCAGACAGAAAATTTAACAACAGAAACACACACTTCATCTTCATCCAATAATATCAGAAAACAAACTGGTGGACTTGTCACAACATGGTACAATTATGAATTTATATTATAACAGAATATACCCTGCTACATTTTATGTTAATCAATGATTTATCATGTTTACAGAGGTCTCACTCTGATCTCCCCATCAACAAACCATGTTGCAAACCATGTGGGCAACAAGCTTATGCCCCCTGGTTTGGCATTATGTCTGAGCTAGTGATCACCCTTTGCTTCATTCCAATCAAACCACAATGCAAAACCAAGATTTACTCTTGGCTTTCTGATCACAATTTGAGTGAAAGGCTAAGCCAGAAATTGTGGTTTGTTGTTCTTTATAGGGGAGGGGCAAAGCCAGAGCCATCTCTGCATTCATGATAAACCAGCGACTATGGTGTACAGTGGTACCTCGAGTTACAAACACCTCAGGTTACAAACACTTTGGGTTACAGACTCCGCTAACCCGGAAGTTGTACCTCGGGTTAAGAACTTTACCTCAGGATGAGAACAGAAATCATGTGCCAACAGTGCGGGAGGACCCATTAGCTAAAGTGGTACCTCAGGTTAAGAACGTTTTCAGGTTAAGAACGGACCCCGGAACGAATTAAGTTCGTAACCAGAGGTACCACTGTACTACAGGGACAGGAGACCTGTGGTCCTCCAGAGCCTGGATTCCAAGCTCCCTTAGAAAGCATGGCCAATGGTTGAAGAGAAGAACTGTGATCCAGTAGGATCTGGAGTGTCACCCATGGCTTGTTGTGTTGTGAGAATGGGGCAATGTGTTATGTGTTGCTATGAGAACAAATTGCTGTATTGTAGCAAGAACTTTGAGAAGTGCAGGACAGACACATTTTGAAATGCATAAAAAGAACTAAAAATAGAGCTTGCTGGTCACAGGAAAGATTTACGTTCGTAATTTGTGGGGTTAAGCATACTGGGACCTGGCAGAAGACATTCACCTTATGCTATGCGGTCCTTTGAGAACAGCAGGATAAATATCTTTGGGAACAATGATAAAAATTTCTTTCAGTTTTTAACAGTAACAAACCATTTAGCACAACCTCCAGACTGTTCTGTTAAAAAATGTTAAACCAAAGTGACCCTACCTGCTAGAGATGGGGGGAAGGCAATAACAACACCAAAAAAAAAATCCACGCAGGGGCCCGGCCATTTAAACCTCACATCTGCCAGGAGATTAAAAACCAGCTTCACACCTGCGGCCGTCCAGACACGCGCGCGAGAAACCCGAAGAAGGGCACCCCTTTTTCCCGTAACCCGAAGAAGGGGACCCGGCCCTTGCCGCATTTTTAACCACGTGGAGGGAGCGCGTGCCGATCTGGGCAAGGTTAGCCAGCAGGCGAAAGCCATTACGGTATGTACCGGGGGTCGGGGAGAAAATAGGGCGGCGCTTCATTTGGGGAAGGGGGTCGGCACAAAAAGCGAGTCCGGTGGAGGAGGAGGCAAAGTGCGCCAAGCGAAGGGGGCCGGCGGGGGCCGCCGCGAAGGTGCCACCCGGGGCTGAGTCGAAGGTCCCCTTCCCCTTTGCCTTCAAGGGGAACTCGAGGGCGGGATCGGCACTTATAGGAGGGAGGCGGCGGCGGCAGCAGCACACGTGAGAGGAGGCACCGGGGAAGAGATGGATGCCGGGGACCGGGGAAAAGCGCACCCACGTCCCCGGGGCTTCTGGCTCCCCTTCCGTCGAGCCGCCCCGCGCGCCATGGCGCTTCTCTCCCTCCGATTCCCCCCTCCCTCCCGGCCCAGACAACGCTGCCGCCGCCGCCATTTTGTTCGCTCGACACAATGGAGCGCGCGCGCGCAAAGACACAAGCGGGAGAGAGGATCCTCTTCGGAACACAGGGAAACGTTATTTCTCCCCCACCCCCACCCCCCGCCGCACGTTCCCTCAGAAACGAGCCAAGCTCCCGCTGCCGCTTCAGGAGAACCCCGTGTTGTGGGAGGCGGGCCTGAGGCTTCTCCCTCATTCCCTCCCCTCGAAGCCCCTTCACTCACCGAGCGGGCTGGGCCCGTCGACAGCGGCGGCCTCTACCAACGGCCGCCCCGCTCCCCTCTCCGCCACAGAAAGCGGGCGGTTGCCGGTATCGGGCTCGCGGCTTTCCCGCGCAGAAGGCGGCGGCGGCGGCTACGGCGGCGACGTTGACGGCGGCTTCTCCTCCTCCTCCTCCGTCAGCCTCTAACTGCAGCGCGGTGGCGGCGGCGGCGGCGCGCGGGAGGGGGGAGGGGAGGGGCGGGGCGGGGCTGCGCGGAGGAGAAAGGCAGGTCGCCGGACCACGTGGTTCGCGCCCCTCTCCTCCAATCGCGGCCGGGCGAGGAGGCGCGCGCCTTGCCTGCGGGGTGGAGGAGCGCGGCGTTCTAGCCCTTCCGCCCCGCCTCCTTCCCCGCCGCCATCTTGTCTCCTCACACGCGAGCCGTGCGTAGCCGGCCTGAGATGAGCGGGGCGCTCGACCCCGCGTGTCCCCACACGCGAAACGGGACGGTTGCTTCCAAGTATTCGAGGAAAAGGGAGCTGTGGAAGCGGATGGAGGGCGCAACTACCTTTAGATATACAGTATATCTTTTTTTTTATTTATTGAACTGGTCGGTCTCTATCTTGCACAGGCAGGGCAACCCGAAGCGTCGTAACAGCCACCGGCCAGCCCACCTTCTTCCACGGAAGCAAGTGTGCGCAATAAAGCTGCGATCCTAAACACCCATAGCTTCGGCGTCAGGAAACTGCTCATCAGGTCCATCTACCTCAGTATTGTCTGCACTGAGTGGCAGCAGCTTCCTAGGATTTCTGGCAGGAGCCTCTCCCAACTCTAATCTGGGGGTGTCGGGGATCGAACCCGGGACGCTTTGCCACTGAGCTATGTTTGCTCGGAGTTTTTCAGTTCCTACGGTGCCCATCAAATAAGAGTAAAATACTCACGTTTAGGCACGCCCTTAATCCTTTTGTAGTCTGACGGCTTGTTAATAATCCGCCTGTAGCATTTATAAATTGCACCCGTTAGACGAAGCAGCCGAGCCGATAGCAAACTTCCGCTCAAGCAGTCCTTCCTGCTTTACTTGGAAGCAAGTCCTATTGAGATTAGTGGGATTTGCAGTGCGATTCTAGCCATATCTACACCCAAGCAAGTCATGTTGAATTTAGTGGCATTTGCTACCAGGTAGATGGGGATGGGATTGATGCCTTTGTCTTGTTATGTCTTGTTTAGCCGCTGGTGGCTCTCTCAGGTGTGATACAACAAGGGAAACACTTAAGGTGGTCGCCACATGGCAATTTAAAAGGGATCTAGGGGAATGTCCAGACCGAACCTGTGATACTAGATATTGTTCTACTGCTTGTATTTTCACATAAAATACTGATTTTTAGCGGGATGTAAATTGAAAACTGAAGTAAGCATGGAAAGGATAGCATAAAACAAGCTGCACACTACAGATCTTATAAAATCCAGTAAAAATCTAGGAAACAAGCCCCACTGAACTCAGTAAGACTTATTTCTGTGTAAATAAATATGCTTAAGATTGGGCTGAAGAATGAAATATTAGAATAAGAATTGTGGGGTTGGAAGGGACCACTAGGGTCATCTAGTCCAACCCCCTGCAGTGCAGAAATCACAGCTAATGCATGACATGACCAACCTCTCCTTCAAAACCTCCAAGAAAGCACAATCCACAACCTCCCAAGGGAGTCTATTCAATTGTCGAACAGCTCTCACTGTCAGAAAGTACTTCCTTGTCATAATCTCTTTCATTGTAAATTGAATCCATTGGATTGAGTCCTACCCTCTGGAGGAGAAAACAAGTCTACTCCATCTTCCATGTGACAGTCCTTTCAATATTTGAATATGACTATCATATATTCTCTCACTCTCTTTTCCAGGCTAAAAATAACCACTCCCTCAATCATTCCTCATAAGTCTTGATTTCCATTCCCTTGATCATCTTGTTTGCCCTACTCGGCACATGTTCCAGCTTGGCACTATCCTCCTTAAATTGTGGCACCCAGAACAACATTATTCCAGGTGGGCTTTGACCAAGGCAGCATAAAATGGTACTATTGCATCCCTTGATCTGGATACTATACTGGTTGATAGCATTACCTTTTTTTACTGCTGCATTCCCACTGTTGACTCGTTAGCTACCCCTCTCCCCAAGTTTGGTGTCATCTGCAAATTTGGTGAGCATCCCTTCAATTCCTTCATTCAAGTCGTTTATAAAGACATTGGACAACAATGGGGCCAAGACAAAACCCTGAGGCACCCCCTTGCTACTCTCTTCCAGGATGATAAGGAACCATTAATGAGCACTCTTTGGGTTTGGTCAGTCAACCAGCTACAAATCCACCCAACAGTTACCTAATCCATCCCATGTGTTACTAGTTGCTATGCAAAAATATCATGTGGAACTTTTGTCAGAAGCCTTACTGAAATCAAGATACACTATGTCCACAGCATTCCCCTGATCCACCAAGCTTGTTACTTTATATACAGTATATATAAAAAAGGAATGAGATTCATCTGGCATGACTTGTTTTTTTAGAAATCCATGCTGGGTCTTAGTAATCACATCATCCTTTTTCTAACTGCTCACAGACTGACTGTTTAATTAGTTAATAGGAACTCCCATAGAACTCAGTCTGCCTTACCCTTTGAGTCATTCAGCCTTTGAGCATTATGTTCCAAGCAGTGTTATAAAGTTGTTCAAGTTTCTGCACATCCTGGCTTTGCAGAATGACTGCTCTGAAAATTGGATTTAAGGAGCCAGTCCTTCCAAACTACAGATCACTGATGCCAACTTAAAGGGACCCCTGACCATTAGGTCCAGTCGTGACCGACTCGGGTTGCGGCGCTCATCTTGCTTTATTGGCCGAGGCAGCCGGTGTACAGCTTCCGGGTCATGTGGCCAGCATGACTAAGCCGCTTCTGGCGAACCAGAGCAGCGCACGGAAATGCCATTTACCTTACCGCCGGAGCGGTACCTATTTATCTACTTGCACTTTGACATGCTTTTGAACTGCTAGGTTGGCAGGAGCAGGGACCGAGCAATGGGAGCTCACTCTGTCGCGGGGATTCGAACTGCCAACCTTCTGATCGGCAAGTCCTAGGCTCTGTGGTTTAGGCCACAGCGCCACCCGCGTCCCATGTCAGCTTACATGGGAGCAAAGACCAGAATTATTTGTATGGTCCACATCTCTGTAGCTTTCTGTGGTGGGGTGAAGAGAACCCCTTTTGTAATCTTGCTGCAGTATCCCACACTAATATGGGGATCCATTATTATTTTAGAGTTATGTAATTCCTCCCAAAGGATCCAAAAGCAGCCATATAACATCATACTCAAAACATCATTAAAACAATTACAAAAAATAGAATTATTTATATTTTTTGGATTGATTCCTCACCCAAGCAAGCAGAAATGTTGGGATTTTAGTTAATTTAATCTGGTTGTGTTGACCTGTTAATTGTTTTAAGAGAGGGATTTATTGAAGCTCATATCATATTTTAAAAAACAAATCTAGTGAAGAAATTATGGAAGTTAAGCTTTTATTTCCAAATTTGTTCTGGTTTCACAAATCATTTTTGAGGGAGAATAATGCAGTGCAAAATAAGAGCTCCCATTTAATACACTGAGCCAACATTTCAAATGCAATATTCAGGGGGCACTTACATTAATTGCATTTTGGTCACTACTTGGGAATGCCAAGTACTGCAGTGCTGATTCCTTTCCAACCAACATTCCCTCACACAGATATGTAGCACTTAAAAGATTAATCTTTTGTTATCCGATTTTTGCTCAAACAGATCTTGAAAGAAATAATAAATTGGGGGAAAGGGATGCTCACAGAAGATTGAAAAGGCACCCTAACACTTTATTAGCATTTTTATTTTTTTCTTCTTGAGAGGTTTCTAAATTACTTTTTATTTGCACCTTTCATTTCTTCTCTCTGAAAATTCCTCTCCAGTCTCTGGTGCTTCTTTTGTAACCATGCTCATCACCTCCAATTTGTTCATCACCTCCAAAATTATAGGGACCAAATACTCGGCCTGGTCTGTATCGACCATGAGGCAATGAGAGGCAGAGGCAGGCTTGGCTAGGCGCCTAATTCCAAGTTAGGCATATATTAGAACCCTGGCAGGGCGCTTGAGAGCAGAGAAACAGCAAAGGGTACAGGGCTCTTTTCTCACTTGTATACAAATTCCAAAGCCCCTTTAACTGGTTTCATATTTCAAGGTTTTGTTCTTGGCTGCAGCTCAGGGTTAGAGATGAAAGAGCTTTCGGAGAACTGCTCTCTAAACCCTGCACAGTCGCATGATCCTGTTAAGTCATAGTTTTGCTTGCCTTGTGTGAAGAGTGGCAGCACTAGAACAAAATGTCAGTGGGGAACATAGACGGGGAAACATGTATTTCTAGGTGGGTGAGTTGTGTTCCACATATTAAGCTTTCCAAAAGAAAATAACTACAGTTGTACCTCGGGATGAATACGCTTCGGATTCAGCATTTTCGGGTTGCGCTCCGCACTGACCTGGAAGTAACGGAGCGTGTTACTTCTGGGTTTCGCCGCACGCGCATGCGCAGACCGTCAAAATGACGTCATGCGCAGAAGCCCCAAAACGTAACCCGCGCAGATGCGCAGACACGGGTTACGTTCGCATCCCGAGGTACCACTGTATATGTTAATGTAGGAATCCAGTCGTGGTGGCAAGCTCCTTGTGTGTGAACCAGGCCACACAATGGCCTTGTTGATTTATGGACCAAGAGGCTGACTTTAACCACTGGTTGGGCCCCAAGTTTGCATGTGCACCCCAGGAAGGTCACTTTGGTGCCATTTGATTTCACACCCAGAGGTGCACTCCATTGTCTCTCAAGATAGGTGGATGCCACCAACTATGAGACCATTGAGTTGACTCCTATCACTTCACCCTGTAGATGGTGCTGCCTTAATTCTTCTCACACACAAAGTATCGCCAGCAAATAAAAGCCTATTACATCAGAGAGGAGGATTCTAGCTCGCCCATTTACTGCTCTGACAGTTTGCTACTGGCAGGAATTATCAGTAAAACATTAATAGCAGTTAGTAGCTTTATTATTAGTACATAGGGGATATTCAGAAACGTGATCCCTGCCCCCAATCTGCAGATTAATGAGGTACAAAGCCATTCTACCACCTCATTCCTATTTTGTACTGTTGCATGCATAGGCAGTCTTGGTTAGGTTTATTGGGTTGTGCCAGCAGAGGTGTGGGAACAGTTGTTAGGATCCCCAGCTCAATTAGCCTTAACAAGACAAGCATATTAGCCTTGATGCCAGATAGTTCCTTTCTTAAGCAGCCCAAGCTCTGATCCCCCCCCCCCGCCCCCGTTAGTTTGGGCATTAAGGAGACAATGGTCTCAGAGGTAGCCATACAAATCTGCAAATCTTTCTCGCTCTGCCCTACCAGTTCCTTTGGCTGTGGACTGAGCCTGTTGATTAGGGGTAGAGCTTGTGTTGAACTGCATGTTGTTATGATCCATGTGTGTGATATAAGAATTTTCACATACTAGTGCTGGGTCAGGAGATTTACCCAACTGTTCATGGTCGGAGGAGTTTTGACATGCATAGGCGATATTAGTTTCTCCCAGGTGTTTTCCAATACCTTTCCTCTTGCCTCCCATTCTATTCGCCGCTATGTCTAGATTCCCTTTTTCTGATGGAGGGATCCTGTAGTCTTTTTAGAACATTCTGCCTTTTCCTACTTCTACTGCCTTCTGGGACTTTTGGTCTATATTGGGTCCCTTTGAAGTTCCTTTAAGGGGAAATGTTGCAGCAACACAAGTCTCCTATTCAATTGGAGAAGCATTATTCCAACTCCTGGATGCGTGTGCAAGCCTTATAGAGGCATGGGATCACTAGCAAAGCCAAGCTGCTCTGGGACACATCCCTACATAGCTTCTGTGCAGAGAAGAGTCTGGGAAACAGTTGTGTTGAATCAAAGGTGAAGTGTTCCAGAAGCTTCACTAAAGCCATCTTAGTAATCAAGATAACCCCACAATTAATTGGTAGTTCTTGCAGCAATGAGCTCATATATATTCACTTGCTTTGATATAAGCTAATTAGAGGCTCTAATGCTATCCTTAGGGACGTGGGTGGTGCTGTGGGTTAAGCCACAGAGCCTAGGACTTGCCGATCAGAAGGTCGGCGGTTCGAATCCCCGCGACGGGGTGAGCTCCCGTTGTTCGGTCCCTGCTCCTGTCAACCTAGCAGTTTGAAAGCGCGTCAAAGTGCAAGTAGATAAATAGGTACTGCTCTGGTGGGAAGGTAAACTGAATTTCCGTGCGCTGCTCTGGTTCGCCAGAAGCGGTTTAGTCATGCTAGCCACATGACCCAGAAGCTGTCTGCGGACAAATGCTGGCTCCCTCGGCCAATAAAGTGAGATGAGCGCCGCAACCCCAGAGTTGGTCACGACTGGACCTAATGGTCAGGGGTTCCTTTACCTTTAATGTTATCCTTATCTGTTGGCTTGGGGTGCTGGTCTCTGAGCCCAGAAAGGGGAACTATCTGTAAGATTTGGGTGTTTGCCACCTATGCTCTCATCTGGTCAGGTAAAGCGATGGGAAGTTGTGGCCAAAGTGACGTATGCTGCTTTGTGTATAAAGAATGTATGCATGCACTGGCGGAGGAAGAGGAGTGCGAGGGGAGCGCACTGTCCCCGGCAGCACAATCCCGGTGGGGTGCCTGCGTTGGGCGTCCCACCCCCAGGACGAGTGCCAGCGCCAGCTCCGCCCCCGCCTGCTCTCCGCCTTCCCGGTGTCACAGCATGAAGCTCCACCACTATATGCATGTTTGCTTGGGTGCGGACAAGCCATCTTGCTGCGGTATCCATCCTAAGTCTGTAAAGGCTGGGAGACCTAGCAGGCTGATCTGCTGTAAGTCTACACTTTTATTGAATAAAGCATTAGAACTGATCCCTCTGGCGTTTTTGACACCCTTCTTTGGTATCCCTTCACCCAACCACTCCCATGAGCCCTCCTTTGGGGCAGTGGATCACCCTTTTTCTGTTTCTTTTTTGCAGACACTGGCTGCAAGGGGTGATTTCTCCTATGTGCACCTGATACCTGCTAAATGCAGGCTTCTATTCTCATTTTCCTGTCAGCTGATGGGGAAGCATTTTGCCAGCACTTGAGCTTGGGGCTTCCCAGGCACTTGGGAACCCCACATAAGGGATTTTGACAGGTGGGGTGAGACAACCCCCTTCTCAACTGTGATGCCCTATTGAAAACATATGCTCAACAGGTGGGTTGTTCCCAATGCCTGAGATCACAGAATTAACCGTTTTGGGTGGTATCTTCTTTGAAATGAATGTCTCCTTAAGATATGCCAAGATACATTTATTTACATCTGGGATTATCTCCAGTTAAAGTGTTGATTTCCAACCTGATTATGGAATCTGCTTACTCAGGTTCCTAAAAGAAAGAGGGCTGTGCCAAACACATAATTTCCCCTTTCTATTAAACTGTTTTTTTGGACTAGAGTTCAGTTAAATAAAGATATAATAGGTTTTCCTTTAATATATATTTGAAGTCCCCAACAGTTTAAATGTAGAACATCTTCCATGCAGTGGATGAATTTTGGGGTGGGGGGAAAAGACGCCACTAATTACAGTATTTTTTGCTCTATAAGACTCACTTTTTCCCTCCTAAAAAGGGGAAAATATGTGTGCATCTTATGGAGCAAATGCAGGCTGCGCAGCCATCACAGAAGCCAGAACAGCAAGAGGGATTGCTGCTTTCACTGTGCAGTGATCCCTCTTGCTGTTCTGGCTTCTGGGACTCAGAATATTTTTTTTTCTTGTTTTCCTCCTCCAAAAACTAGGTGCTTCTTGTGGTCTGGTGCGTCTTATAGAGTGAAAAATACGGTACTTTGAGTTCTAAAAATACAAATTGCATTAGACTTCATAAGTTTTGTTGGAATTACAGATTGAGTAAAAAAGAAAACCACACTAAACAGATGTACAAAACAAAATGTTTAATGTTTCAGTTATAAAATAATTTTTGAAAGATACAGGGATGTATAGGAGAGTAGAAAAGGACTATAAAAAGCAAACACAAAATTAACTGCCCAGATTTAAAAATTGATTGATGGTATTATCATTACCTTTGTGGAAAGTTACCAATTCCTGTAGTCATAATTTGGAACTCTTTCCAACTAATCCTCCTACATCCTTGCATTTTAGTGATACATTTTTGCATATATTTAGGTTCTGCCTCATATTTAGTTATTCCATAGTTTATACTTACTTTACTCCCCCCCCCAACAAACACACAGCTTTTTTCTTGCAAATAATATTTTGAAGACCTTTCCCTATTTAGCAAGTCAAAGCTGCTACAACCATTTTGCCCCATCCTCATTCAAGAAACAACAGCGCTATTACCCAAGCTTTCTTTCACCGGCAACCCCAACAACAGTTGCCTATAAGCTTTTCTTCACAGCATTTGTATGAAAGGCTGCTAGTCATTTGGAAGAGGTTATAAATTATCCACGAAGTCAGCGTGCCATGCTCAAAGGCAGCTTGCTCCTTTAAAGGTGTCCATCCCAAGTGGCAAGGGGTGTATATAATGAAGTAAACGCCACGACAAGGAGAAAAGACACTTGGTAAATACAAACGGTTAAAAAATGTGTTATTGGAATGATCCAACTTCTCCAAGATTATTTGTTTTGAGATTAAGCCAGAATACTTGGATTGAGGCCAGTTTGGAGTCTACTGAAACAAGTTAATGGAATGAAATCAGCTCAGCTGGCTAGCAGGTTACAGCCTCCCTGGACTGCTGGCAAATGAAATCTACCGCTTCTGCAAACTGCTTCTGCACTGGCAAGCAAGAAGGCCAGCCGCTCCAGGCCAATCATGAGCAGGGAGGCTTTGATTGACTTAGTAGCAGATATCTCTACACTCAAGACTTAAGATGGAGCTATTGTGACACAAGTTCCTCATTTTTCAAGGGGGGGGGGAGAGTGTTTCCAAATCAAGGGAAGGTACTGTTCTGGCACAGCAGGTGGAAGCAGGACCCCACAGATTGCTGCTCTTCAAAGAAAAGGCTCGGCAAATCTCAGACTGGCCAGCTATGCATCTGCTTGCTGTTTGTTGGTCTTCTTCAAGAGCTTTCTCAGATTAGATGACATGAAGTAAGGCTTTTCGGTAGAGCCATCATTACGTTCCAGATCTTCCACTGCAAAGAGACACAAATTCCCCCAGCAAAAGGGATGTGAAAAAGTCTGTCTCCCAAGTACCAAATGGCAGGTATCTGGGATCAAGTAAGGCCATTCCAAAGGGTAAGTGTTAGCAATCTGAACCTGTGAAAACACAGGGAAACCTGACACCACTAACTGGAGGCTGGGACTCACCCCAAGCAAGCTAGTGTTCCCTAGTCTAGATGTACAGTGGTGCCTCGCAAGACGAAAAGAATCCGTTCTGTGATTCTCTTCGTCTAGCGGTTTTTTCGTCTTGCGAAGCAAGCCCATTGAAGGATTAGCAGATTAGCGCTTTTAGTGGCTTTTCTGCTGATTGGATCAGCTGATAAGCGGCTTAGCGGCTTAGAAAAAGGGGGGGAGGGGAAAAAACCAGCAGGAACTCGCAATACATTGTCGTCTTGCGAAGCAAGCCCATAGGAAATTCGTTTTGCGAAGCACCTCCAAAACGGAAAACTCTTTCGTCTAGCGAGTTCTCCGTCTTGCGAGGCATTCGTCTTGCGGGGCACCACTGTATGTCCCAAACTGAGAAGGATTTTGAACTGACAAGTCAATCCTTCCACTTTTCCTCAAGGAAGATTGAACAATTCCTCATGGTGGAGGACATGGTCAGGACGGGTTTCCTCAACCATGTCTCGGTGCGAGGAGATGGATCACCCCATTCTCAAGGCTATGGCGGTGTCCTAATGATTCCACAGATGTCAAGATCTAGATGAAATCTCACATTTGAGGCAACATTTGCATTAAGAAAATTAAGTGGGAAGCTCACAACTTCCCTCCTCTCTGCATGTAACTTGAGTGCTTAGAACAAAGCTGTCAGTTGAACCTTTCAATGCACAACAAGCAGGTACATATAAACTCTGAACCACACAGCTTCTTCTGAGGATAGAATTTAATCCAACAGCCTTTTAAATTTAGCAAGATTCCAGGCAAGCAGAATTGGAGGAGAAGATCGAGTTCAATTTGCATATTTAAAATGCAGAATCAAGTTTTTACACCTGTGTTCTTTTTCCAAGGGGTGGCAATGAAGAGGATCTTTTTTCCTCCATGGGGAAGCAGGAAGAGAAGCTGAAGAATACTGCCTCTGGCCGTGGCAGCAACAGTGGTGGTGATAAGTTATATGAAGTTTTGCTCTGCTTGTCTTTTTATTTGGAAATTCTTTATCTTTTTTATTAGCATCAAACTGATCAATTAAGCTTTGTAAGGAGCACCATTCCCCTACTCACATACTGAGAAATACTATGCCTCTTTTGTGATATACGATACAATGTATGTGAACATACTGGCCCATTTGCCAGACATATATCAAACCTGCATCTGGCCTTCTCTTCACAAAGTTCTGTCTTTGCAGCCTTTTGTCAACTTCCCTGCATATATATATATATTTAAAAACTGGTGCAGCACAAGAAAGAGGCATATTCCTGATACAGGTGTGAGTGTTCTGCTCAAAACCAAAATTGGCTGCTCCAAAAAAAAGTCCACCAGAAACAGTGAAGTCTTCAAAAAGTGCTCTGCCTGCTCAGGTCATCAACAGGCAGCAGTAGGACCATAGTTTTTTGGATTTCATACCAGTATTGCCTCTGGAAAATGATTTTCAACTTTTATTTTGCTTCCAGAACCTGTTTAGCCAGAGACAACCCTGGGGCAGAAGAAATGTGTACACATCATGGGAAGCAAAACCTTTCTCAAAGCACTTCCAACTACATTTAGCTCCTTTAGAAAACAACTGCCTGCCACTAGCCACAGGAGTTTCCAGGCTGGCCATTGTCTCATGAAACACTACAGGTGCGAGAATTTATAATGCTTTTGCTCTCCAATTTCATCTTTAAAAAAACAAGTTTCCATCTCATTGTGATGAAGATCACTCACTAGTGAGTCTTTGTCAACATTCATTTAATTTCATTTTGAATTGACCCTATGCTATCTTTTGCATGTTTATAGAATATCTGTGCCAAAAGCAACTCTCAGGGATAACCAAGAAGCCAGGGACAAAAAAAAAAATCAAAAACATCTTATCATAATTATATTGAATCAAAGGTAATTCCAGACCATAAACTTGAAGTGGATAATGTTCCACATGACACCTGGAGAGCTAACATAAAGGAAGTATCTCTTTAATAAGGCACTGAGTTTTCCGAGATGGAATCTGGAAGTTTGATGCCATGTGGAACAAGATGCAGAATGTATTAAGTGTTTTCAAGAAAACCTCCCAATACAGCGTTCTGTCTGCCCCACTTTCCTTTCTGACTGCCTAGCCTCTGCCAAACCCACATAATTCCTTTTCATCCTTTCCTAAGCAAATTCACAATTGTTTGCTAACTCACCTCCCCTCCCCATCCCCATAAAAAACAAAAAACCCTTCAGTTTTACAATGATTGGAGCCAGATTTGTTTTTCTGGCACAAGGAATAAATATCCTGACATATACTATGTTTGGCTAATAAAACTTTTGTAAAGCAGACAAAAACAAACTCCAGCTTTATACAATACTGAAAAACCAAGAGGGGGGTTGTATTTTGAGGAAGGAAATCTAATACTTTATCTGCCATAGGAAGGAGATATCAGTCAAATATTTTTCAAGATCCTTATTAGCTTAATTAAGGACTTTGCAATGATGTACATTGGGAATTTCAAGGCTACACTGGGAATTTCAACACTACATTTTGACTATAGTTCAGTATGGTATGCTAAAACTTAAGTATTTCAATGGGCTTAAGCATACATAGCTGTGTGGGATTGGGAGCATAGCCTAGGAAGAGAGCCATTAGGGAAATTAGTAGCCATTACTTTCTGCATCAAGACAAGCTGTAGAGAAGTTACAAACAAGCAAATGTTGTATATTGATAAAGATTACTCTGCAAGCTACTGTAATCTCAATGGCATGCTAGAGTGTCAGAACAGTTCAGTAAAAGGGATCATCCAGCAGGACAGCAAGCTTGCAGGTTGTACAGAATACTGCTTTTCAACAAAATAAGTAAAGGAACTGAAAATGAAGGAAACTCAAAGCTACTGGGAGAAATGGCCATACAGATTTAAGTCTATATGGAAAGAGCCTCACAAAGTTGCAGCAGGAACTTCAAAACAAAGAAACAAATCTTCGGCAAGACATTACACTAAATGCATGGATGTATTTGCATACCTGCTTTGCTGCTCTGCTAGAATCCCTTTCCTCCTCCACTTACTTCTGCCTGGAAGCAAGTCCTAAGCAATTCGAAGCCTCCCGTCTAAGTAGACTCAACTCAAAACCAGCCCAACCAGCCAAAGATATCCCTAGCACCTCAACAATTTTGGTTCTTTTGCCCCTTTGGACAAAAGCATATGCTCTCGAAATTCACCGATAACCAAATAAATGCCTCTGTTCTACATCTGCCTAGTCAAGGAAAGGGCAAGTCCAAGAAATGATCCAATACTTAATGTAAATATCTGCAGCACCCACTCTGTACTGTATGCATTCTGCTTATTTAATGCAACCGGTTAAATAGCCAGACTTGCTATAGCGATGGAATTTTGGGGAGAGCAGAAAACAGCACCACATGGTGCAAACGGAGATGCGGCGAGTTTTCCTGACATTAAACACATTCGGCCTTGAACTCCCGCTTCCGCTCCTCTGGCGGCAGAATGTTTGCCTCCCACTTGCCAGAGGAAGCACTGTTTCCCAGAACAGCAAAACTAGGAGGTTTGCACCAGTTCTCAGGGCAGCCATGAAGGAACAGCACCTGCACACGGACCAGGCAGGTGTGCACAAGGCTCACAGTGGGGAACTGCGTGTGCCTCTCCCACTCCGTGCACCAGTCCCTATTCCTGGCTCTCAGCACTTTTGGAAGATTCTAGGCTTCCCTTCAGCAGGATTTCACTCAGTGCGGGGGACATGTAATAAGGCCGCTCAGGAGATCCATCATTCCTTTCCAGGTCTTCACCTTTTGGGATCCCACGGAAGACAAGAGAAAGCAGCCGCAGGAGGATGGACAAGAGAGAAGCAAAGCAAAACAAATAAAAACCAAAGCAAAGGAACGTAAAACAAAAAGGGGGGAGAGAGAGAGAGAAAGAGAAGATTTGGAGTTAGTTGCAAATAGATTCCTCCACCCAGAAAAAGAGTAAGGCAGCTTAGGCAGTCAACTGCTTTTATGCTATGGAATATGCTTGCTACTATAGCGGAAGCGGAGGAGTTGCTAACTGAGCTGATGACGGAGAAATCAGAAGTTAATAGTTTCACAATCGCAAGAGGAGTCAGCTTGTACTGCCCTGCTACCACGGGGTTAAAACCTACATCACTGTACAGTGGAAATGAGTCATTTCCAGAACCAGAGAGCTGGTATGGTGTAGTGCTTACGAGTGTTGTCCTAAGATCTAGGAGACCCGGGTTCAAATCCTCACGCAGCCATGAAGCTCACTGCATGACCTTGGGCCTGTCAATTATTCCCACACTGCATCCCCTCCCAAACCAGCTGGATGCCTATGGGAAAGCCACAAACCAAGCATAAACTCAACAGCTGTCCCAAGTTCTCTCTCTCCTGCATCAGGTAGACAAGAGGTATCCTAGCTGTGAATCTGGGGAGGTTCTGCATCACTGTTCTGACAAATAGTGAATGACAGACTTCTCCTGATGCTTTTTAAAGTCTGCTGAATCGATGGCCATGACCATATCTTAAAACAGTGAGTTCCGTAAGCCAACGGTGTGAGAAAAGTCCTTCCTTTGATCAGTCCTAAACTCTAGTTCTCCCCCCTTTTTTGTGTGTGCCTCACAGTGTGGGAGGCAGAGGCAAGTAAAGGCTTGAGATAAGAAGGCACATTCTGTCTGTCCTTGACTGCTACCTAATAGGGAAGACTGGGATGGCTACAGGGAGCCTCTCAGCTAAATAAAACTGCAACAATTCAGCCAAGTAGACAGCCTTTTCTGCCTCTGCTGAAGATCTCTCTCACATGCACCTACAATTTGAGAAGCACTGAGGTGGTAAATGCAGTACCTAATGGGGGAAAGTCACAGCCGGATAGAGGGTTTCTAATTCAGAGAAAGAAAAGGAGTCGGGAAAGAGGCAGGAGACAACAGGAGCTGAATATGACCAAAGGAATGGGAAGGAAATTCTCCCTTGGGAACGGAATCGATTGGCTGCCTCAAACACATTTTAAGTCAATATGCAATTCTGCTGCAATGCAAATGCAACAAAAAGACAGGCACATATAGGGGCACTCTAGGATTTAAATGATCAAAAAGGGCAACGACTTAAATCAAAATAAATGTGCAAGTTACCTAAACCTCAGAGGTGCCCTTTTCAGATATTATAGGAAGGAAGCATAACGTAGCACGGCAATGGGAGCAAACCCTAATACAGTAAGTGGGCATCTTTCTGAATAAGCATGAATAGGAGCGGGCTGTACATTTTAAATTGCCACTCTTCATTTTTTAGCACTCCCCATGACAAGGAGATACTAAAATGCAAAGTAGCCTCAAAATCAAAACTCTCAGCCTTCCCGGTTAGAAACTGCCCTCTTCAGTTAATCAGCTTCAGCTGATTAAATCTACCAATTAAACTTCGTAATCCAATTGATTAGCAAACGGGTGCTGGAAAATGCAGAGGCAAAATAAGGGCAGAAGGGCTGAGGGTTCTTTTGTAGCCTACAGCTTCTATGACTGGTATTCAAAAGTCAGTTTATCCGAATGTGTCCCCCAGAAGAGAAGTCAGTGATAGATGATATGACATAGATCACAATGAATCTGTTAGCCTTCTATGCACAACAGCAGTCTGTGCTGTAACAGACTGACATGGCTGTTATCTGGGCTGGAATATTCACTAGAGCCCAACCTTTTGGCAAAAGCAAGGCCCATGCAGGACCATTTTTTCTGGCCTGCATCATGCCTTCTGAGGGTCCTCTTGCACTATGGCCCAAGGAACCAGGAATTTGTGGTTCTTTTGTGGGTAGGGGAGGCATAGGAGAAACTGCCTGCAGGACATTATCAGCAGCTGCTGGTTTAATACCACAGTGACTGGAGCATTTCCTTTACAGTTTATAGTGCTTGGGCAAACGTGCTTGTTTCACTAGAATGGCACCAGAGCTGGATACTTACAAAAACACAGGAAGAGTGTGTCCACACACATGGCATACACACTGAAGAATCCGTGTGCAATTAGATAGGAGCCTACAACCACCGTCTGCAAGAAAAAGCAGAGAATCATCTCTGTTAGAGCTGCATCTCAGCTAGCCAGCGACTGCAAACTAGGAATGGCAGTGAAGCTGGACCTTTTGCAAGAAGTCAAGAGTTGAAACCTGGGTTCATAAAAGTCAAGATGATGACCTTGGGCCAGCCAGTTACTTTCTGCCAAATCTCACAGGGTTGTTGTGAGAATTCACCGCCTTGAACTCATTGCAGGTGAAATAAATGTAAGAGAGAGAGAGTCCAATATAGATATTACTGCAAATTAATAGTGGTTTTCTCCTCCCTCCCCCTGCGTCCTCAACAAGCAACACAACTAACAAGGACTAACTCAAACTATCATAGCTGAAAGACAGAGAATATGCAAAAGAAACTTTAGCTGCCAAGATATGTAGCAGGGGGGTTAAGAACTGAAAAAGTCCTTAGCTTAAGATACCAACCAGAATGGGGACCCAGTAGTAGTTGAGGGGTGGTGCTGTGTCTTGAATAACTTTTATCCTGTGGGTGAAAAAGAAGAAGGCAAGTATACCTAAAAGAGGAAAGAAAAACAAAATCATTTCATCTCAGAATTTTCTGGCTGATCTTCAAGTCAAACTTTTGAATCCATTCCTCCCCTCCTCCACCTCAGAAGCTATTCCCTCTGTCCCCCATGCATCTTTCGACAAGGTCTCTGCACAAATAAACACCCCCCTTCTCTGCAAAATTAGCTCTTGGACCTTGCGTTTTCTATCTGTGTGTAGTGGGAACAAGCTGAGCAGAAAGGAAGAAGCAAAACAATGCTGGGAATGAGGGGGCGGAGGGCCTCTGCAAATGGAAGGCATTTCATTCCCAAGGAGAAGCGGAATAAATCAGTTCAGAGGATGAAGGATATTTGAGAGGAGGCCTGAAATATCCCCAAGAACCTACCAACACTTCCCACAATCAGGAGTTTGCCAAGGAAAAGCAGGAAGTCTGTGACTTTATCCAGAACAGCAACCCTGAAAGCAGATAGAAGAAGAAACAAAAATTTTCTAAGCCTCCTCACCGTTGTGGAATTATGTTAGAGAAATATCTAGCAATGCCTAGAAGAGATTCCCGAGTAGAGTTTCTGTAGGCAGCCTTTCCCAACCTGGTGCCCTCTAGATGTTGTTGGACCACAACTCCCAGAACATCAGGCAGTCCAATAGCATGTGTAGGGCACCAGGTTAGACAAGGCCAATTTAGATTATAGGTAAACGAACCGCCACACATTTCCCCTTGCTGGACTGGGCACAACCTACAGATCATGGGTTGCAGACCCCTGCAGTACACATGCCATTTTTGTGGCTCAGGATTTATATTGCTTCCCCATTCACACCACTGATACTGGACTTCACCATGCCTCTCCTCTCTCCACATTTCTCCTTTGTGCAGGGAAATTCTCAAGTCTGCATTCTCTCAAATAGCTAGTTCAAACAGAGCACATGAATCAAGCTCGTTCGCATCAAAATCACCAAGTTTGCAAGAAAATGATTCATTCCCAATTTTGAATTTAGAACTGCACAGGAAATATAGAACCCTGACCACATCCCCAAACCTTGCCTATAAGCCAGTGCAATGTTAATAACATTAATTTTATTATTAATATGCCACTCATCTGACTGGGTTGGCCCAGCCACACTGGGCAGCTTCCAGCAAAATATAAAAACACAATAAAATATTAAAAGTTTCCTGCTTTCAGTTTGTATAGTTATTAATCTCCTTGACATCTGGTGGTGATGGGGGGATTCCACAGGGCAGGTGCCACTACCAAGAAGGCCCTCGGCACCAGCCAACTGACATCTATTCCCTATTGCCTATATGCCCATTTGGGACGTGGGTGGCGCTGTGGGTTAAAACACAGAGCCTAGGACTTGCCGATCAGAAGGTCGGCGGTTCGAATCCCCGCAATGGGGTGAGCTCCCGCTGCTCGGTCCCTGCTCCTGCCAACCTAGCAGTTCGAAAGCATGTCAAAGTGCAAGTAGATAAATAGGTACCGCTCTGGCGGGAAGGTAATCAGCGTTTCCGTGCGCTGCTCTAGTTCGCCAGAAGCGGCTTAGTCATGCTGGCCACATGACCCGGAAGCTGTATGTTGGCTCCCTCAGCCAATAAAGCGAGATGAGTGCCGCAACCCCAGAGTCGGTCACGACTGGACCTAATGGTCAGGGGTCCCTTTACCCTTTACCTTTGGCACTCGGGATCCTTCCCAGTTCTAAAGATACGGGATACGACACCATGTCATTTTACATTGTGCGCCAGTTGGCAGAAGCGGCGCACCCTCTCTTGTAGCTTTGAGAGGATTCTTCAGCATGGGGTCGGGGCGGGTGGGAAGGCTGTCTCCGAACAAAGTGCTTAAAAGGGGGGGGAATGAGAGGGAACCTTAAAGCTGGAAGAATTTCATCCCGAAGTAGCTTGGCCAAGGAAGATGCTCCCCCACCAGCCCAAAGAAGCTGGCTATCCCTGTTTAAAGCCCTGAAGCAGTAATAACCAGGCAACTCATTGGCAGGCCCTCACCTGACGATATTCCTCATGAGCAGGAAAAAGGCATTTCTTGCAGAAGTGCAGAAGTTAGTGCCATAGATGGCAATCTGTGGGGGGGAAATCACCAAAGAGAATATGAACATTATGTCAAGTTGTCCAGGGTACTTTAATCAGGAGCTTTTGACCTCAAGCCCTGGACCAGATGGATGATTTACATTGATCGTGACTATGTGACATTTGCTCAACATCAGTGCTGCTCTGTTTCCAGAATGCCAAGAGGACTTGCAGGCAGAGAGAGCATGTTGGGAGTTTCTGTGCTTTCCTTTATGGTGTCTCTCTGTGCTGGTTCTTGTCAACTGTGGCCAAAGGTGGGATGACACCAAATGCAAGAATATAGATTGAATACCTCAACAGTTAATAAAGGATGGCTTATTGGCTTGGCCTAAAATGTTTCAAGTCTGTGGAACAGCCAACACAGCTTCTTTTCTAAAAAAAGTTAGTCATATCTTCCACACCATATCTGAGTATCTTTCGATAGAGCTCAAACCATAATGTCAACAGATTCAAAACACATTTGAGTCAATAGAACACCCTCTCTGCATCTTTAAGGTCTCCTCTTTATTTCCTTGTCATCAGAAGAACCAGCACAGGTTGAAAGAACAGGGATGTCTTGAGTACAAGGTTTGGTAGCAGTACCAAACATGTCATGTTACAGCATTCCCCAAATCACAGGGATCACCAGAGCTTTCCAAACTGTGTCGCGACATGTTAGTGTGTCGGCTGCAGTGTGTAGGTGTGTTACACAAATGCAAATTGCTCCCCGTACTCCTCCCAGGGCTGGAGAGGGGTTAGTTTAACTTCCGGCTTGCTAGTAAAACTGAATTACTGCGTCACAAAATGTTGCATGTCTAAAAGGTGTGTCACCAGCATAAAAAGTTTGGAAAGATTTGACCTAGACACATTCCAAGCCTCAATACACCTGAAAACAGAGGGCGGATCAACACTTGTGGTTTTCAGTGCTAAAAAAGAGTTATGGGATGATTCTGATAACCATATAGCCATATGACGTTCTTTTTTAACGTTCATAATGTGTTATTAAAATGTGACACCAGAGGGTGCTGCAGAGCAACCAACTACAATACGATCTTTATTGTCATTGTCCCATACAGAACAACAAAATTGAAAAAATCTACATCAGACATTCAAAACCAACAAGCCTGCTACTGGAAACCTGGAAGATGGTGTGGAAAGGAAGCAAAGGAGAAACCGAAAGCGGACCTTCCCTGTCTTGACGTTTTAGAACGATATTTCGAATATCATTCTAATAACGTTTAAAAGGTGAGTGTAGATCTAGCCAGAGGCTTCTTCGAGGTCTAAAGCAGGGACATATATACTATGAAACTAATGAACGTTAAGCTTTAAGGCCTCTAATCCTGGAGGAGCCCCAGAAGCAATTTAAGTCCACATTGCTTTTTAAAAAAATGGGTCTAGCAGGCGCAATTTGAGTCGCACGACTTAAATTGGTTACTTTTTTGTTGTACAGTCAAATCTCGGTTCCTGAATGCCTCCGTTTTGGAAAATTTTGGCTCCTGAATGCCAAAACCCCGGATGTAACAACTCTGGTTTTTGAACAATTTTCGGAAACAATTTCCGGCTTCTGAGCCGCATTTTTCATTTTTCCCCATTGACTTTGCAGCCAGCCCACTGATCCTCAGTTTTCAAACTTTTCGGAAGCCAAACCAGTCTTCCAGAATGGATTAAGTTTAAAAACTGAGGTTCCACTGTATACATTTCAACAATCCCAAAGTTTGAGATTCGGTAGCACAAATGTTGTAAAGGTTGTTGTAAACGACCCCACTGAAGAAGTCAACAGTGGTTACCCAGACCTCATTGCTGGTGGCAAAGGGGGCCCCCATAACAGTTCAGGCTTCAGGGTCCCCAAAATGTAGGTCCACCCCAGTCTAAAGTATGACTAAGGCATCTAATAGCCTCTCCTGCTAATAGCTTGGCTAACTGGTTTGGTAGTCATCCTCATGATCATCTGAGCATCTACAACTCTGCATGAATTCCCTGAGAACGGTCAGATTCCTCACCATAATGTAGGCATTCCTGTTCAAGAACTTGATGAACTTCTCGAGGCACCAGAAGCAGCATTTGAGACAGGTCAAGAAGAACTTGGCACACTTGTTGTCGGCAGCTAATGCAAGGATAGCAACAAAGAAGAGGAGGAGAAAAAATTATCTATTTGTCAGACTGGGCAGGAACCCATGCGCACAGTTGCTCAGCAGCACAGAATCTGGAATTGTCCTCAACACTTGAAGGATCCTAGCCTTTGTTATTAAAAAGAACAGCTTTTTAAAAGGGATAACTTCAAAAGTTATGCCCTTGGTCCAGAGTGCTGTGGAAAGCATCATTCAAGACAATGGGGAAATCTCAGCAAGCCAGTGATCTGTGTGTGCAGCAGATCTGCAGGATCAAACCATCTGTCTCTGTGAGTGGGGTGGGGTGGGAAGCTGCAGTGCTCAGGGGCCAGGGCTGTCTTGGCTTGTGGAGCTATTTGTAGTTCCCTCTTCCCCACCCTGTAATATACAGTCGTGCCTCGGAAGTCGAACAGAATCTGTTCCGGAAGTCCATTCGACTTCCAAAACATTCGGAAACCAAAGCACAGCTTCTGATTGGCTGCAGGAAGCTTCCAAAAATAGTTCACAAACCAGAATACTCACTTCTGGGTTTGCGGCGTTTGGGAGCCTAAACGTTTGAGAACTAAGCTGTTCAAAATCCAAGGTATGACTGTACTGCGATATTCTGCTGCTGCTACTCAACTGCCTGGCAAAAATTCCCCAAATCTGCAAAAAATTCAAGCCCTAACTGCATAACAAAGATGTGAGAAAACTGCAGAAAGAGACTTCTGCAGAAATTTCACACTATTAGCTTGTATTCTTGGCACAATTTTCACTTTGCTTATCGGGAGTTATAACTCATAGGCTTAACTGTATTCTCGGGCCAGGCACATCCTTCAACAGCACCCCAGAGCATAAAAATATCCCCTCTAAGAATACAAAAGGAGAGACTCAAGAATCCAAAGGCAGCCCCAAGATGTCTAGCTAGGTGGCAGAGAGAGGGAAAGGGAGAAGATCTCCCAATCTAAACATGGAAAAATGATTTCATGCCAACTGAGCCTACTGATGCATGGCCAAAGGAAAGAGGCGGACTCTCATTCCTAGCACACTTCCTGTACTAAATCCTTCCCCCTGCTCAGTACCTTTTAGCCTGTGATCCAAATATTCCAGCATGACTCGAATGACCTGGACAATAGCAAGAATGAGGGAGCCGAAGGCTAGTGAGCCAGTGTGATACCTGTTGGGGGGAGCAGAAAAATTGCATTTGCTGTGGCTTCAGAGCATTTGTGAACTCTGACTAAGGACATTGTATCAGCCTGCACAGTGGGATAGGAGACCCTGCTTGTCTAGCCACTAGGTACACTGGCCTGAGTTTCTCAAGTTCCATTTTGAACCCGAATTTCCATATTGGGCTTTGCAGCATATCCCTATGGGCTGTTAGCCTACTTCTAAGGCTCATTTACGCCAACTGGCTTTAAGCTCCCTCTGCCCGGAACCTGACCTCCTCCTGGGAAGAAATGACCAAAGCCCCCTTCGGTCATGGAACCATGCTAAGCACATTCCTGGAGCTTGCTTTGATATTAAATGCTTCTCATTCTGCCCTGGGACACCCCCACAGATCATGCAAATCAACCATCTCGAAATTATCCCGATTCAGATAAAGATGTCAACCAGAGATAAGGTTGTTGTTGGACTCCAAATCCCATCAGCCCCAAGCCAGCATGGCCAATATCCAGAAATGATGGTGGTTGTAGCCTGGCAACATCTGAAGGGCCACAGGTTGCCCAGCCCTGATGTTAAGTGGTAAACAAGGCTCTGTTCTCTGTATGCAATTAGAAATAACAAGCCTCTGCTGTGTGCCAGCTCCTAGGATATCAAAGCTCTTTTCTGTACCACAATGACTTGAACACTCTACCATTTTCCAGTCTGGATGCCCTATCTAGCCCAGAGTGCAGATAGTCCAGTACAGTGGTGCCCCGCAAGACGAATGCCTCGCAAGACGGAAAACTCGCTAGACGAAAGAGTTTTCAGTTTTGGAGGTGCTTCGCAAAACGAATCTCCTATGGGCTTGCTTCGCAAGACGACAATGTCTTGCCAGTTCCTGCTGGTTTTTTTTCCTTCCCCCCCCCTTTTTCTGAGCCGCTAAGCCGCTTATCAGCTGATCCGATCAGCAGATAAGCCGCTAAAAGCCTCTAATAGCGCCAATAGCGCTAATCTGCTAATCCTTCAATGGGCTTGCTTCGCAAGACGAAAAAAACCGCTAGACGAAGAGAATCACAGAACGGATTCTTTTCGTCTTGCGAGGCACCACTGTACTGAGCTGAAATCACTGTGCAGAGACCTGCCTTGTCTATCTAGGATCCCGTTCAGCCAACAAACCCTGCATCCTCCCCTGGTCCTCCAGAGCGCAGGGCAGCGTTTCTCAAATTTGGGTCTCCAGCTGCTGTTGGACTACAATTCCTATCATCCCTAGCCAGCAGGACCAGTGGCCAGAGAATTATGGGAGTTGTAGTCCAACAACAGGCGGAGACCCAAAGCATGAGAAACACTGATGCAGGGACTTCTGACGGTCAAGAATTGCGTGCTGCAACTCTCCTGCCCACCCCAGTCTTTGTACCTGAGTGCTCTGCCAAAGGAGGAGAAGAGAGGGAAGGCTGGCATGTCATCCGGTTTCTTAAAGGCCCAATAGTACGAGGCAAAAGCTCCGGCTAGTGTGACTTGGCCCAAGGCAATGACAAAGTTTGCCAGCCAGAAGAACATAAAGACATTGTAGATCTGGAAGATGATGAGGTACTTGTGGTAGGTGCTCTCGCCACCATAGAAGGCAAAGAGGCAGCGAGAGCTTGGGCACACTTTGGTGACATTGGAAGTATTGAAGGTCTAAAAAAAGAAGGAAGAAAATGATATTACTCTCATCGCTATGGGAGCCAGACAGGCAGCTTCAGAATTCCACTTGAATATATTTTCATTAAGGATTTCTTACGTTTACAAAAAATACATGCGTTTTTTCAAGTTGTGTTTTCTACAGTTTCATTTCTTGTGAGACATTAGTGTTATATACAGTGTTAGGTTGGGAAGAAAAAGGCGGAAAGAGGGGGAGGAGGGAATGGTGAGTGGGGTTGGGTGACAATGCTATTCTTCTACTTAGTGTGTAGGGGGGGTTTTGTGTCAACATCACTTGTGTGGGTTCTCTTACTCTGCTTGTTGTATTTCCTTGGTGGGGAGAGAGCTTGGGGGTGGCCTAGGGTATGGTTGGCTGTAGTGAGATTTGTTTTTGTGTGTGAGTGGGGTGTGTGTGTGTGTGTTTGGATCAGGTCAGCCAGATTGATTTGTATGCTGTCAGCAGATTCTTGTTGTTGTTTTGTTGGGCTGTGTATGTGCTACCGGGGTGAAGGCACCCACTTGAGAATGAGGGCGTGTGGCAGTTCTGTTTGCATCATGTTCTGTTTTAGAAATGGATACGAGTACTTAGATCTGGGCAGGTTGATGGGAGGAAGCTGCAGCTTGCGACATTAACATTTTGAAATCTCTCCCCAAATTGTGGGTCAGTATTTTAGAGTTGGGACCCTGCCAGAAAAAATGAAGTCAGGTCATTCTTGCAAACGTGTCATGTGGGGCTTCCCTTTTCAGTTCTCCACAGGGTGGGCAGGCAGGGGGAACTGAGATATTGGGTCAAGCCATATTTCCCACCTCCTCAAAGGGGTGGGCAAATCCCCAGCAGAGAGGCGACTCTTACTGCATAGCTTTCATGATGTTTGGCTGGGATGAGGTGGGGACACAGGGAAGCAAAACCACAATGTGAAAGGGGGTAATATGTAGCATGTACAACTGATCAGGAAGTTGGGGGCAGGCAGCAGCTGATTTCATATACAAACACAATCAATGAACTTACGCCTCTCCCAGGTGCTGGCATTACCCCTGCCTCTTCCTTTTGAGAACTAGTTCCCTAATCTGGTATCGTCCAGATTTGGGCAGACACCATGTGAGAGGTTTGCAGTTATCACAAGATAACTTGACTCTGTGAAACTTCAATCAAAGTGGGATTTCAGCCTCCACGCAGCAGGTGACCATCATACCACACAGGTTGTCTGAATCCACCCAGAATCAGGATGCAAGGGAGATCCCACAGCCTCCATGGGCCACTCAGAATTTAAGCTTTCTACAACAGAAGTTCCCGACCTGTGGTCTGCAAGCTTTATTCAGGTGACCCGCAGTGAGTGAACGTTCGTATCAATTTTTAATGGCGTTTTTACTGCTTCTTTTATTTCCTATACTTTATGTTACTGTATTACAATCTGAATTCATTATCAAGTTTATGAGAGTTCTTAATTTGTAAGAAATAAAAGCAGCAATGCAAATACAGTTAAAGATCATGCGGCACATGGCACACCACATTACAATTGCTACAATAGGCAGAAAAATAATTAAGACCCTCGGCAGATTTTTGAGCAGTCTGGCAGGGGAGGAGGAAGCATTTGGGAATGAATGCCTGTTCCACAGTATTTGGGCCAAGTCTGCAACGTGACTCCTGGAGCACTGCCTCAATTCCAGAAGGAAGAATAATGCTGTATTCTGTACCCAGCTGAACCTTCAAGAGAAGCCCCGTGGAGAAAGCAAGACAATAATTCTAGACACATCCTTTTTTGCCCATTATGCAATGAAGACAACTCCATTAGTGACTATTTCAGATTTCTTACCTCTGGGTTGCAGGTCGTTCTGGCATAAATGCACTCTGTCTCGTTGAACACCTTGTAGACAGCTTCATTGGAGGTAGACAAGAAACTGGGAGCAGTCAAGGAGCTTTGCAGAAATTTACGACCCATTCTTGCTGGCTTGAAAGCAGACTTGGAACACCGGGCAGTTTTCTGGAATCCCTCCCACCCAACCATACCCCCTTAATCTTTATTTACCTGGATTGACTCAACGGGTCTACTTCCAGATGGCTGGACAGAGGTAATAGTTATTCCAATCTATAAAAAAGGACCTATGCCAGACCCGGCGAGCTATAGACCAATCAGCCTTCTGCCCATACCCAGCAAACTATATGCCAAACATCTTTATATTAAGCTAACCAGCTGGCTGGAAACTGAAGCTGAACTGAAACTGAAGCTATTCTAGCGGAAGAGCAGGCGGGTTTCAGGCAAGGCAGATCCACCATAGACCATTGCTTCACCCTAGCCTATTTAATTGACAAATATGCCAAAAAATCCCGTGGGGTGCTATACGCAGCCTTTATCGATCTAAAGGCTGCCTTCGATTCAATTCCACGTGCAAGACTCTGGGACAAATTGAGTGCATCAAGTATAGACAAAAGACTATTATTTCTGATCAGCTGTTTATATAAAGACACGGTGTTGTATGTAAGAACTTCGTTAAATGGCCATCTCATAGGACCAGTTCCTGTCAGCAAGGGGGTCAAGCAAGGTTGCATCCTGGCCCCAGTTCTATTCAACTATTACATCAATGATATGGTTAACTGTTTGTCATCTCCGGACTTCCATGCCCCCAAACTGGCTGACAAATCAATATCCGTGCTTTTGTATGCTGATGATGCGATACTCCTATCTCGAACAAGAATAGGCTTAAATAGGCTCATAGGTGAATTTTCAGCATACTGTAGGAGAGAGCAACTGGTAATAAATTATCAGAAAACAAAAATCATGGTTTTTGGAAGGAAATGCAGACAGTACAGCTGGAGGATGGATAACCAGACAATCGAACAGGTTAAAGCCTTTAAATATCTGGGTATCGTCTTCCAGTCGACCGGGTCCTGGGACGTCCATCAAAAATATGCCAAAGAAAAAGCAGCTCAAAGTATTAAGATGCTGTTGCGCTTCTTTTACACGAAGGGGGGCAGATATATTCCAGCAGCCTTTGAAGTCTTTCAGGCAAAACCTCTGGCGCAGTTACTGTATGGGGCACAAATCTGGACGGGGAACCACTGCTCAAGTCTTGAAACTGCTCAGTCTAAATTCCTAAGGCAGATATTCGGTGTCCCCTCCTGTGTCCCAAACGCAGCTTTACGACTCGAGGCCTGCCTCCCATCTGTAGAAACTCAGACCTGGCAAAGAACACTCAACTATTGGCTTCGTCTTAATCTAAATCCACCCGGTCTACTGCCTCTAGTAATGCAAGACCCTCATAAAAGCATGTGGTTCAAAACCGTGCATCAAAAACTCCTTACATGCGGTCTGCATTCGCAATCCCTACTATCAATGGGCCTCATTAAAGCAAAGAGTCTAATAGGCCAGCGCCTGAAAGACATTGAACGGCAAAACAACCTGACTATTTTAAAGAAAATGTGCCCATGGTATACTTATTTTCCCCCTTCCCACTTTGACTTCCCAGCTTCATATCTGTTTAAACTAACCATCCCAAAATACAGACGCGCCTTTACATTGGCTAGATGGGATGTTCTTCCCTCAGCTGTACTCGAAGGTCGTTACCAAAAGACTCCATATGAAAAACGACTCTGCCCATGTAGAGATGGTAACACGGAAACAGTGTCCCACGTCCTCCTATCCTGCCCCCTTTATAAAGACCTAAGGAATGAGATTATTACTCCACTCATTCTCCCCAACCCCGGCCGTCCACAAGATATTATGCTGTTCTTTCTCTTATCTGATACGGATAGTCAGACAACAGAGAAGGTCGCAAGGTACATCGAGAGAGCTGTGAAACTGAGGGCCACCATCTGAGTGACAGACCTGTTCATCTGACGGACCTCCTTTTGTTTGTTTCTATCCCCTTTTCATGTTTATCCTACTTTATTTTTAATTCTTGTATAGCTGTTGCCTGTTGGCTTTGCTAATAAAGTTTTGATTGATACCCCCTTAATCCATTGTCCCATGAGAGCAGGGGAGGGGGGACTGAGTAAGGATACACAGCTGTGCTGGCCCAATAAGCAATACAGAGACACACCAGGAAGAAAGTGCAGAGAGGGAACAGCAAGGATGTCATGATGTGACCAATCGCTCTGTCAGAGGGGACAGGAGAAAGAAAAGGTACACAAGTCAGTTTCGAGGCCCCAACTCTGTCTAGGCAGGGCAAGGACCCTCTGTCACATTTCCCTTTAGCTTCACTGTGGACTGGCTTCCTGTCTCACCAAGAAGAGTTGCCAGATCCCACTCTAGGAGTGACGATTCACTGCAGCTACTCTCCTCTCACACTTCTACTAGAAACAATTATCCAACGATCCCCTGGGAGTGGCGGGTCAGACTGTGTCTGAGATGGACATTCTCACTTACTACAGTCGTACCTTGGAAGTCAAACAGAATCCATTCCGAAAGTCCATTCGACTTCCAAAACGTCTGAAAACCAAATTGCGGCTCCTGAAGCCAATCAGAAGCCACGGAAGCCCCGTCGGACATTTGGGTTCAAAAGAACGTTCGCAAACCAGAACAATCACTTCTGGGTTTGCAGCGTTCAGGAGCCAAAACGGACGGGTTCCAGGGCGTTCAGGATCCAAGGTATGACTGTACTGTATTTCTAGTTAGAAGGTAGTTGCCCTGAACCCTGGAGCTGTCTGTTTTTGACTCTTTGATGTTGGCTAGTCCCACTAGATTTCCCAGCAGCAGAATCAGACAGAACAGCAAACTGTTGTGGATATCTGCAAACACTAGGGATGGGGGGGTGGGGGTGGAGAGATAAAAGCACCCTTGCAAGGCGATCTATTGGGCACATGCCACATCAGGCTCACCTGCTGGCTTCCTTGATCAATGCAATGGCAATGAGAATCCTCTTGCGCAAGAAGATGAGCAGTAAAATGATGACAACCTCCACAATGCATAGGATGATCACTGGGCAAGGAAATAGAGAGAGGTGAAGTGGAAGAGAGAGAAAGACAAGAGAGAGGAACGTGAGCCCTCCTGCGCTCTGATTCCACAAAGCAGGGTAAAACACCAAACAAGTGACACTGGATGGTTCTTGGAGCAAGTCACTTTTGGGGACCATCTGGCTCTTCTGATGTTGTTGGACTGCAACTTGCATCAGCCTCAACCAGCATGGCCAATAGTCAGGGATGATGCAAGATTGAGCTCAACAATTCCTCAAGGGCTACAGACTTCCCAGCCCTGGGTCTGCGCAGAGGCCTGAAGAAGACCTTCTCCTCCTCCTGGTCTTTCATCTACACATAGGAGGGCATGGCTAACAAAGAGACACACTCATTGCGAAGCGCTCAGCTGAGCAGAAGACTTACTGAAGGCCAGCCAGGTTTGCTTCAGATGTAGGTAGACACGGAGATCTGTCTGGAACCCAAGTTCTTTTAGGGAAACATCAGAACCAGCCTGTCCTTTCAGCTGGGCATATTCCATGTAGCAATGAAAGATTCCTGCAAGATGAAAGCAGCAGTGAACATACCGCCAACATACCAAATGGTTGAAAGCTGTCCCGCTGTTAAACACCAGAGCGCAAAGCATACCAATGGGGAAGCAAGTTCAGAAGTGCCTGTCATATCAAAGGTTTAGGGAAGGAGCAGTCCAGGCTTGTCCTCAAGGCTTTATCTGATTTCCTATGTTCAATTCTGTTGCAATAGTTCATGAGAATTATTCACAGTTTGAAAAGGATTTAGATCAGTTCAGTTCAAGTTGCCAGGTTGTGGATAGAGGAGGAGTTGAATGAAAAGGTGGAAGGGGATCTTATTAATAATCATCATTTATGAACTGCTTAATGACATCATGTCCACACACGTTCTGTGAAAACCAGATGCTACTTATGCAGAGAGGGGAAAGATGTCAACAGTCTGAATATAACGTAAAGAGCACGGTCTTCCGAAGTGATATTCTAACACAGAATTAGAAGGACCAATTAACTTGCAACAGGGAAAGGTTTATCATCTATTCAGAAATTACAGACTGTTGAAATCTTTTCCAACTACAACTAAGTTGTTCACCAGGGCAACTTTCCCTTCCTCTTCCTCAAGACATGAGTTACTTCCAAGTGCAACATATAAAAAAAAACTATTTAAGGGGGACAGGAAGGATACCTGAAGAGGCTACTGTAGAAGTGACCGGTGCTACATCAAACTTCCTAACTTCTACTTGATCCTCAAGCTCACCTTCCCTGGATTCACAGAGGAAACAATTTTATAATTTGCACAGCAAGATCTATAAAGGTCATTCAGAGCATCCCCTAAACTGAGGCAAAGATCCAAAACAATGCCATTACTCTAGGCCCAGTTCCAGCATCAACGAGCAAAGTCACAAGTAAGGGGATTCTCAAAGAGAGGTCTAGCAAGGCTCACCTGAGTGACAGTAAGCAAGCTGTGCCACCTGCCACAAGTGGAAAGGGAGAGGTTTCACCACCAAGAGTGGGTGGAAGGAAGCATATGGTGCTGAGATAGACCATTAGTGGGAATGTATACCTGAAGGAGTGTCTCCACTCCCATTGTTCAGCCCAGACACTGAGGTCCAGCTCTGAGGATCTCGTGACAGTTCCTTCACTGTGAGAAGTGAAGTTACTGGGAAACTGGCAGAGGGCCTTCTCAGTAGTGGCACCCATCCTGTGGAATGCCCTCCCATCAGATGTCAAGAAAATAAACAATTATATAAAGGCAATCCTATATAGGGAAGCTTTTTTATGTTTGATGTTTTACTGTGTTTGATGTTTTAATTTCTTGGAAGCCACCCAGACTGGGCAACCCAGTCAGAGAAGTGAGGTATAAGGAATAAATTATTATTATTATTTATTCCAGTAGGCATCCAGCCCACCTGCCCAGATCCCTGGGCTTAACCAAACTCACCATATCCAAGCACCAGGATCACCAGCACAATCATCACCCAGACCATGATCCCTGCTAGGAACCGGAGCAGGACAATAAAGATGAGACTGACCACCATGGAAATCACCAGACCTCTGCAGATAGAAGACAACAAGGGATTTCTCAAGACGTTCTTGAACTACCAAGCAAGTCACAACCTACTGGGCGAAGATGCTGCGTTGCACAAACATTTTAACTACTTGGGGTAAACGAATCAGTAGCAGAATGAAGGTGAACAGTGCAAATTATATCAAGGAAATTTAACTTAATTATGGGTCATAAAAAGCTGACAAAAGGGGCTATGAACCATTAGCAAGAAGGTAGTTGACAGGCAAAGAACTGCAGAGACCAGGGAACCAAAGAGATAAGCATGGGCAAAAAAGGGGTAGGAATCGCAGAGAATGGTCTGAGGGCCTTTGATACGCCATATAAGCAGCTCTGAGACTGATCCCCTTAATCCTTTGGAACAGTGATGTGATATATTAAATAAATAAATACATAGAGAGAAGGGTGTGGGGCTGAATCTGATACAGTGATTTGAACCTATCATGAAAAAACCCTCTGGTTGCAAGTCTCAGTTCAGTATTTCAATCTTTAATAATAATAATGGAGAAAAGTGCCAAGTGGCCCATAAGGACTCTTGTGGTGTTCCTTTTCACTACTTTCAAGGGGAAAATACAGAAGACACGGGTCTTCACAATGGTGAAATGCTCAGCTGGACATCCAGAACTTGAAAAACTCCTAAGATGGCCTGTAAGCCTGAAAGGTCCTTTGCCTTTGGAACAGAACCAGAGCTTCCTTTTTGCTACTCCCATTAGACTTCTCATTCCACCCTTAGCTGGACTATTCCGTTCTCTGCTCACATTATTATCCAGTACCAGGAAACAGTGTAATCTTCAAAGATCTTCATAGCCACTTGTCTCGCCTCTAGAACCACATTTGCTTTTCTGGAATTCAAAGTAAGAAGAAGTGAGAAGAACAGGAAAGGTGAAGAAATGTACATCCAAGGCTTTTTCCTTTAATTTTTTTGGGGGGCCCCAACAGAGTGTGGCCCTAAGCTATACAGTCATACCTCGGGTTGCGAACGTGATCCGTGCGGGAGGCACGTTCGCAACCCCACAGCGTTCGCAGCCTGAAGCGCTGCGTCTGCGCACACGCATGACGCGATTCAGCGCTTCTGCACATGACATCATTTTGCACTTCTGCGTATGCGCGAGTGCCAAAACCTGGAAGTCTGGTACTTCCGGGTTCAGTGCAGTCCGCAACCCGAAAACGCGCAACCCACAGCGTTCGTAACCCAAGGTATGACGGTAGCTTGTTTAGCTTATACGTAAAGCCGGCACTGGTGGAGACGCTCCTTCAGGTATACTGGGCCAAGGCCATTTAAGGCTTTAAAGTTCAGCACCAACACTTTGAATTTTATTCAGATACATACTGGGAGCTTTATTTGAGATAAGAAAGCTACAGAGTCTGGTGTTAGGTAGAGCACTAACTGCTCACTGACACTGCAGGAACTTCACTTCTGCTGGGTTAGGGCTACTGAGAGTCTCAACAATTGTGAGCACAGGATTTCCTTTTGCATGGGGAGAAGGATGGTTAACAAGCAGAGGGCAGTTCCATATATGCAGCACATTTAAGGTTCTATATCTCAAGGCCTGCGAAGCATTTTCATCATGCTGTCCAGAAGGACTTTGGCAGTATCCCAGAAAAGGAATTGGAAAATCCTTGTAGCTGCAAGAGAACACGGAATATAGCAAGTCTCCTGGAAGAAGTGGAACCTTTTTTTGGCCAGGGTAAGATGGGACACAGGAGGCGCTGTGGTCTAAACCACTGAGCCTCTTGGGCTTGCCAATCAGAAGGTCAGCGGTTCAAATCCCTGCAACGGGGTGAGCTCCCATTGCTCGGTCCCAGCTCCTGCCAAGCTAGCAGTTCAAAAGCACGTCAAAGTCCGGCAGGACGGTAAATGGCGTTTCCGTTCGTTGCTCTGGTTTCATCAGAAGCAGCTTAGCCATGCTGGCCACATGACCCAGAAAAACTGTCTGTGGACCAACGCCAGCTCCCTCGGCCTGTAAAGCGAGATGAGTGCCGCAACCCCAGAGTCGTCTGCGACAGGACTTAACTGTCAGGGGTCCTTTAAAAAGGTAAAGGTAAAGGGACCCCTGTTCCCCTGTTCAGGGAAGTTTTTAATATGTAACGCTGTACTGTTTTTAACACTGACTGGGGGCCGCCCAGAGTGGCTGGGGAAACTCAGCCAGATGGGCGGGGTATAAATAATAAATTATTATTATTATTATCATTAGGTCCAGTTGTGACCGACTCTGGGGTTGCGGCGCTCATCTTGCTTTATTGGCCAAGGGAACCGGCGTACAGCTTCTGGGTCATGTGGCCAGCATGACTAAGCCACTTCTGGTGAACCAGAGCAGTGCACAGAAACACCATTTACCTTCCCACCAGAGTGGTACCTATTGATCTACTTGCACTTTGACGTGCTTTCAAACTGCTAGGTTGGCAGGAGCAGAGACTGAGCAACAGGAGCTCACCCCGTCGTGGGGATTCGAACCACCAACCTTCTGATCGGCAAGTCCTAGGCTCTGTGGTTTAACCCACAGCGCCACCCGCGTCCCTCAGGGGTCCTTTACCTTTACCATTTTAAGGTGGAAGATGGCATGTGATTTCCCTAATGGATTAGAAGAGATGGGGGTCTTCTCAGCACATACCCCACCTTTTCCTCTACAATCCCCACCAGCCCCATCTGTTGTCTCAACACAACCCTTGTTTTTCTAATGTCCCAGTTTCTGCCACCTGTGATGAAAAGAACTAGAGCAAGAAAACTACAAATTACTGGGGACCAAATCCCCAGGCCGAAAAACTAGAATAACACAAGTAAATTAAGCAAAGTCGGCAAAAAGTATTCTTTGGCCAATTTTGGAATAACTAGGTCTACAAAGCCCCATTCTGCTCATCGCCACCCAACACACACACTTAAGACTCACTTGGCCCCTTCCAGAAGTTCCGTCACATTCCTCTCATGTCCTTTTCCATCATTAAAGGTGGTCTTGTTCCCAACCATGATGACCCCTTTCTTCGAGCTGACTGCAGGTAGACATCTGCGAGCCACTGAGGATCACAACATGTAAGAGATCTAAGCAGCAGGAAGACTAGTACGCATCCGCTCCCCTTGTTCTCTGCTTAAAAGACCCTCTATAATCAGCGGGCCGAGAGGAAAACTACAACACCCACCCACACCCCAAGCTGGTTTCAAGCAGGTAAGAGTGAGATTTGGCAACTGAAGAGGCAAAGTGGGGGTTGCGAATGGGCTAAATCCTTATGCATACTTGGCAATTTCATCTGATGCTTGGAGTGACCTCCCGCAACCTACTACAGGAACATAGGCGCCGACTCCATGGGGCCTGAGGGGGCCCGAGCCCCCTCAAAAATTCGTTTGGGGGGGCTCTGCCCCCCCCAATAATCTCGGGCGCCCCTCCAGCAGAGCGCCACCGCCGCCCCTCCCCCAGCCCAAAATGCACAGGGTCGGGCTACATGCCTCCTGCCCTCCCTCCCGAGCAAAAGCTCCACCCAATTTCCTTCGGAGCTGATTAATAGGCGCAGCACGCTCTCCCCTATTCGCTCACGAGGAGGCGGCGCCACTTTATCTGCATATTCATGAGCTTATTTATTATTCATGAGCTTTCCCGGGGCCCCCCAATATTTTTTATAAGTCCGCGTCCCTGTACAGGAACCAGGGCTCCACTCAGCGTATACTGAATTGGTGTCAGGATACTTAGTGTAGAACAAGACCTCTTTATAGATTATTGCATCTCCATCCCTTGCCCCAACACCCAAGAGTTAACTGATAACTCACTGAGTAATCAGCACCCCAAGGCCTCGCCCATTCACGTGTTTGTAATGATCATGACTAGCCTGAAGACTTGTTTCAAACTTCGTTGTGATTTAATAGATGCTTTATTTGCCAGAGACATTCAAAATGAGTCAGAGGGACAGGTGTAATCAGATTACTTCCTTTTCTCCTTGTGCAGCTGTAGCTGTCCTTCATATTCAAATCCTCTTGCCTGGCTCACAGCTCTCCCTCATCTCCACAAAGGGTGCAGCTCACAAGCAAAGTCAAGCCCTGGGGGTGGGGTGGGGGGAGCCAGCAAGGAGTTCCCGACCTAGTATTCCCAGACGTCACTGGGGAAAATACATAACCTTTCTACCCAACCCAAATATCTATTTCTGCTTTCTTATGTTCCTTCAGAATTAATTCGATTTTCTTAGAGAGGGGGTTGATATTTAAAATTCACACCGAGCCAACCTGCTCGGGTGTGGGTTCAGGGATCACGTATGGTAGCCAACTTTTAATTTCAAAAATTCGGGTGGTAGGTCAGGAGGCGGGGCCACACAAGGAAATTGACGCAAGTGTAATTCCCACAACTGTGGGTGCCACATCGCCAGGTTGCTCTGCCTTTCCTCACCTTGGCTAAATAAAGCCTGGTGGGGGAGGCAGCAGCAAAGGAACAACACAGAAGAACCCCACAGTCTTTATTGCAGCCATGTCTGAAATGGTGTGCAAGGTCTGAAGTCAACTATCTTGTGCTCTAGTGCATATGTAGAGCGTTCTAAAGGTGAAAATGATGGTTACTTCCATTCAAATAGTTATAGAAACTGAATAGCTTTGTTAGAAAAAAGCTGACAGCCATCCCAAATTTTTGGCTTTCTATCCCAAAAAACCTCTGGCAACTGGCTCAGAGGTTAAAATGAAACTAAAAACAGCCAGGCCATTTTCCCCCCTGGGGAGTTAGCAAGGTCCATGAAGATTATGGCCTTCATGCCAACAATAGTGTTTGGATTTGATATCCTGCTTTATCACTACCCGAAGGAGTCTCAAAGCGGCTAACATTCTCCTTTCCCTTCCTCCCCCACAACAAACACTCTGTGAGGTGAGTGGGGCTGAGAGACTTCAAAGAAGTGTGACTAGCCCAAGGGCACCCAGCAGCTGCATGTGGAGGAGCGGAGACGCGAACCCGGTTCACCAGATTACGAGTCCACCACTTTTAACCACTACACCATGCTAGAGATAACAACTGTTTAGTGCATGAAGTGGGGGATAATATATGCTGGGTCTGAGGCTCTGCTCTAGCCCAGAACAAGTGGGCTGGTTGCTCAGAAGCTTCTTGTTTTCAAATTTCAGATTCCCATACTCCCAGATAAGAAGTCTCAACGGAGTCACCATTGTGGTAGTCTTTGTGTGGAAAGGCTAAGCTGAGGCTCTTTCTGACAATGGAAGTGGCTGGGAGTCACAGCCACTGAAAGCTTGAGCTGCATTAAGACTGACTACTGAGCTGTTCAAGAAACTATTAATAAAATCCCTAGGCTTTCCCCCACTGGTTTGCTTCCTCGGACAGACTTACAGGGTTTGCTTGGAGTGAGCATGGCTGGGCACAGATCATCTTTCAAAACTTCAGGTGCACTCAGGGCCTGAGAGAGGGGGAAAAGGAATGGGTCATTCCTGCCCAAAGGAGGAGAACCTCCTAGGAAAACAAAGGCAAAAGCAGAACGGAAGATCACCCTTAAGTCTGAACTAGTTCCTAGCCATTATGCATCCGTAATGCTCGCTCACCTTCTTCCGGTTTTTAAATTCTGGGACACAAAACTGCTCATAGTATTTGAGTTCCTCGCTGGCTGCGCCGACTGTTGAGGCCTGCAGGTAGGTGAGGTACCGATCTGGGCACTTTTCAACACAGATCTGAAAGAGTCACAAGAAGCACAGCAATTTAGTGTCACAATTCAGACACCATTTATCTAGCAGGGTTCCGATTCCCAGCAACAGTGACAAATCTCTACATTACAGTGGTACCTTGGTTCTCAAACTTAATCGGTTCCAGAAGTCTGTTCCAAAACCAAGGTGTGCTTTCCCATAGAAAGTAATGCAAAATAGGTGGTGTAGGGGCTCCTTTAAGCTTCTCCCTTGAGGGGACTGCAGCCGCGAACCCCTTAATGGAAAGTGTGATGGAGCCTGCACCTCCCCAGCTGAGCAGCCCCAATCCAGCTCTTGTTCCCGTGCAAGCAGCAACGCTGCCTAGCGGAGCAGCCCGATCCCACTCCTACTTGCAAGCAGGAGCAGGCGGAGGGGTGGCGGCGACATCCCTTGCCTGCTCACTTGCCGCTCCAGTCCAGCCTTCCCTCACTCAGTGCCGGGCCACTGGGGCTGGAGGAGGGGGTGGTTGCTGTGGTAGTGGAGGGACCCAGCGCTGGAGGGTGGCAGGTGCCTGCTCGCTTGCCGCCCGGCCTGCCTTCCCTCACTTGGAAAACGGAAGTGTGGCACTCAAAGCGGAAGTTATACTCAGAACAGAGCACGTTCAGCTTCTGAAAAAAGTTCAAAAACCAGAACACTCATTTCCGGGTTTGAGGTTTTCGGGCTCCAAGTAGTTTGAGAACTATGCTGTTCGAAAACCAAGGTACCAGTGCATTTGGCAGTTTTGTTCATGTAGGGCATTTTGTTTTTGTTTTTTCACCCATTATCATTATTATTGTTGTTTATTTATACCCCGCCCATCTGGCTGGGCTTCCCCAGCCACTCTGGGTGGCTTCCAACAAAATATTAAAATACAGTAATGCTTCCTAATGCTTTCATTTTGACTCCATCCCAATGTTACCTTTCCATTTTCCACTGTTTTGCCTCTAATGTGCAGTTGTCCTGGACCACCCCACATTCCTTTGTTTTTCTTTCATCTAGCATCATAACCTTGGCCCCGCTACTGGGGAAAATTATTCGTGTCTTCTCTTGAGAACCCTTATATGATGGATTCCTTAAGGGACAACTACAAACGATATAATTTATTCAAACCTGCAGTGCTAAATTAATGAATTGGTTAGATCAACTTTTAACTGACTAAAAAGGTATCTCAGCAGTTATAACTGGGGTGTGTTTTTTTATCTAGAATTGTATAATAAATTGTGTACCATACATAAAATAACAGAATCGTCAATAGTCCCAAGTCTGGGTAAAAGGCAGGATATAAATAATAATATAACATGTATCAAGACTGTAAACATTTTAGATTTTCTGAAAATGAGTACTGAACAAATGAATTCCAATTTAACACAAAACTTCTTAGGTCAGCCAGCCTTTCTTGTCGTCTTGAAATGAGCTGTTGCAAGACTTTTACCATATATATGCTGCAGATCTTATTCAATCCATCTTTCGATTGTGGACCTTGTGGTATAGATCTATTCTGGCCATAATAGTTACGTTTGAAACCAGTTCTTCTTTCCTTTTAGTTATCAAATGTTCAATGTAACCAAATGATAATATCCATGGTGTTAATTACTACGTGAGTAATTCAACTGATAGTTTCAAACACCTCTTTCCAAATCATTGACCACTTCCAGATGTCTACCACAGGTAAAAGGCATTGGCTCCTAGTCTAATATATTTCCAGCAACAGAGAAGATTACTAACACATGCTAATGCAAACTTACAGTGGTGCTTGGCATCTGTAAATAAAGTTTCTCACTGCCTCCTCACTCATTATCCAGAAACTAACATCTAAATTATACACCAGGTGGTATTTACTGCCAAAAAAATACATCACACGTCCTCACCACACTCTAAACGTGTCAAGAAAACTGTGACAGAGTGAGGTCTTATTTCCATATGCAGATTTGCCGTAAAATATAAAGAATTACTGGGTACAAACATCAGATCACATAAATAAAACTGCAGGATATTCTATCGATCCAGAACCCATAACAGCATTGCTAAACCACCTCGGTAAAGACAACATCCCCCCAGTATAAATAATTTTGATTATATCACCTATAACAGTTGCCACATTTTAAAGTAACCTTATACTGGAAAAAACCAAAACAACCTAAAAAAGAGAGAATCATTACAGTGCGGTAGACCTCACTCAATTGAAAACCATGTCAAACCCTGACTATCCTGACCATTTCATAAATACTGTAAATACCTCCCATTCCTAACAGGCATGCTGTCTTTTGAAGACTTTTTATAAACAGCGTCTTGAAACATAACGGCACGCTTCTGTAACAATGTATTATTCACCAAACAAGCCTTCACTATCTCTCTTTTAATACAGGGCTTTTAAAGCAGTTTTCCACATTCAAATTAAAGTCTGGAACACCTAGCCCAGGGTGTATCTGACTTGATAGTCTGTTAGCAAGGGAGAACTAAAGAAGATTACGGCTATGGTAAAATCAAGCGAATAATAGATTACTGCAACACATACATGGGGCTGCCCCTGAAACTTCATCTGGTGCAGAATTCAGTGGCCAGGTAGCTCACCGGGGCAAGACAGTTCGAGCATATTAAACTGATCCTGGCCCAACTCCACTGGCTGCCAATCAGTTTCTGGGCCCAATTCAAAGTGCAGGTTTTGACCTATAAAGCCTTAAATGGCTCAAGGGCCTGCAATACCTAAAGGACTGCCTTTCTCCATAGGAACCTACCTGGACCCTGAGATCATCTTCCCAGGCCCTTCTTCGCGTGCCTCCTCCGCAAAAGTCCAGGGGGCAGCAACATGAGAACGGGCCTTTTCTGCAGTGGCTCCGCACTTTTGGAACATTCTCCCCAGGAAGGCTCACATAGCACCTTCATTACATATCTTTAGGCACAAGGCTAAAACATTTCTCTATAACCAGGCCTTTAGCTAATGAACAATTCTGTGACCTTTTAAATGTGTTTGTGGGAGGCTGGGTCATTGGTTTGTTTCTGTTTTTGTCTTATTAGGTATTTTGAGTTCTCATTTTGCATTTTAATCTTGTGAACCGCTCTGTGATCTTCAGATGAAGGGTGATATACAGATATTATTATTATTATTATTATTATTATTATTATTATTATTATTATTATTATTACAGTGGTACCTCAGGTTAAGTGCTTAATTTGTTCCAGAGGTCCGTACTTAAGCCGAAACTGTTCTTAACCTGAAGCACCACTTTAGCTAATGTGGCCTCCTGCTGCCACCACACCACCAGAGCACGATTTCTGTTCTCATCCTGAAGCAAATTTTTTAACCTGAAGCACTATTTCTGGGTTAGCGGAGTCTGTAACCTGAAGCGTATGTAACCCGAGGTACCACTGTATTATTATTATTATTATTATTATTATTATTATTATTATTATTATTCTGACCTAGACACACACACATTCATACATCCCTGCACAACATTAAAGTGAGGCAGTTTCAACATGGAGAGCACAACCTCTGTGACAGGGTCACAGATTTACATCCTTTTAATTCTACTAATTCCATATCCACTTATGGTAGGGTTCTAGTGAGAAGCTGAAGTCTCTCAGAGGCAAGCAGCAAACAGCTTCAGAGACTTCAAAGAAAAGGCAAACATCACCCATTCAACCAGGATAGATTGTTCAAAACTGCTTTCTTTCTTTCTTTGGGCAGCTGCTCTTTGAAGTCCTTGCCCTCCCTTCCCATTTCCCCAATGTGACCAAGAGAGGATATAAGCCATCCTTGCTCTGACTCTCTCCCCATGCACTTTATTGGGCAACATTACACAACAGTGTGTCTATGTCCAGATATCATTGAGCACAAACAACTCACTTTCCTTTTTGTCCATGAAGTTTTGTCCTATGCAGACGAGCGCAAAGCTCTTGAAATTCTGACCTCTCTGGGACAAAGGTATTGACAAGGAGAGAAACCTTACCTGTGTGGTGGGACACTGAAACTCCAACAGCACCAAAGGGCTGGCACATTTCACAATGTTGAAGTAGAACAAGAAAGGTTTATTCCTGGAAGCAGAGAAAGGACCATAAGAACATCCAAACCAGCGTATGTTTCTATCAGTAGATAGGTCCCAAAAGTTCAGCAAGTCTTAAAGCGTTAAAATTGAGATGTGGAAAATATGGAAACAACGAGGAGAGGCAGGATTGAGATTTGGAGTTATGCTTCAAGGTCCAGACTATGGGAAGCCCTGAAAAATTAATAATTATAATTTGGATGATAATTTGGTCTTTTTTATTTTAGTTTTTTATTTTAATTGGATTATGATTTGATATGTTAATTGGATGTTTTTTATTGAAAAACTAATAAAAATGATTTAACCAAAAGTTCAGCAAGTCTGACATACTGTGGAGATCTAGAAGATGAAGGAGATCGCTCATGCCAGCAGACTCTCCTGAACCACTTCTGAACAGGTTAGAATTCTCTACGCAGACCAGCCAGCACTGCTTGGGGATCACAGACAAAGCGATGTGCCAAGGGCGATGTGCCTTAGCCATCACCAGTTCTTAAAATGAAAGTTGCCACAGCTCAGGCCTATCTGGAAGTGACACCACCTAACCCATGCTGCATGAAGACTCAAAGTGGTTGCCTACCGGGAGGAGAATGCAGTCTGCAAATGCTGAAATGCACCCTTGTCTTATGTAATTGCCCCTGAAATTTCATACGCAACTGGGGGGTAGGAACCACTTCTCCTTATTCTATCCTCTCATGCTGCTCTGGCTTCCTCTCCCTCACTGAATTCAATGCCACCTCATCGGAGAGGGTGACAAGGACAGTCAGAGGAAAGGCCCACCAGATTTCCTGTACAGCAGGGGTGAGGAACACCTCTGGGCCAGAAGGCTGGAATCAAACATGGCCAATCCTCCATGGGTTACTTTGATGGGCAAGTGGGGTTGCCCACCTGCTAATCACCTCAGGAGCGTTATATGACATCAGGTGTTTCAAGCCATGACTGCAAAGGAAGAATCAGGAGCTTGCTCTTGAAAGGGCCCATATCTGATGTCAGATGTGGCTAATCCAAAACACTCTTGTGAACCAAAGCAAGTGAACGGTTGGGCCTAATTAGGCCCGTGGGTCAGAATGATCCCACCACTGCTGTGGAGGCACAGATTTTCATTCCTGGTTTCACTTGGCCTAGAATACAGTGGTACCTCGGGTTAAGTACTTAATTCGTTCTGGAGCTCTGTTCTTAACCTGAAACTGTTCTTAACCTGAAGCACCACTTTAGCTAATGGGGCCTCCTGCTGTTGCTGCACCGCCAGAGCACGATTTCTGTTCTCATCCTGAAGCAAAGTTCTTAACCTGAAGTACTATTTCTGGGTTAGCGGAGTCTGTAACCTGAAGCCTATGTAACCTGAAGCCTATGTAACCCGAGGTACCACTGTACCACTATTTGGGGTTTCCTGACCTTCATCTGGCATGTGACACGATTGGCCCCAACTGACTGTGGCAACTCAGGAGATCATTCCAAGGGGGACTTTAGATGCCTCATAAAATTCCAGAATTCCACATTAAGGGGAAAATCGAGTTGCATCATGAATAAGACAAGCAGGCCTTGCAAGAAACGAAGCTGTCCCTTTTCTACCCAGAAGAGACGACATGGAAAGGCAATCCGGAAAGGGAAGATGCATGTGCAAAATTCTCTCGAAATACAAAGTGCCTCATTGGCTATACTCGGACAGATAACAAAGGATTTTTCTAAGACACCTACTCATTTGGGGTTCCGGCCTGGCCACAGAACTGCCCACGGCTATCTGTGGGGTAGATCACCTTCCGGGGGTCTCCTTGTGTCCATGCTGAAAAGACAGAAATCCAGAGCTTGGCAATGTGCTCCCCTCCACATTGTGCAACATCACCCAGTTTCCCCAGCAACTGCTTTGGACTATGATTATATCTCTGTTATTCACATGTACATTTCATCCTTCAACTTATGAACTATGTTAACCTACGAAAGAAGGTATTTTGCTCGACTGTGCAGTGACTTGGTATTTGAATCCAAGTCCAAGTCTCTACCCACTGTGTTGCACTGCCTCTCTGTCAAGAGTCTCCCAAATCTGCATGCAGCCACTCACAATATTAAACCCCTCCAAAAAGACAGAGGGAGGAGGCAATAAGATATTATCAGGGCAAGTTCATGGCCTACCGTGAATTCAGTCCCACAGCTCATGTGGATTCCTAAGAACCATGGTTTGCTGTTGTCATTTTCTTTGTTTACAAAAAGAGAATGTTTCACCAATAGCTCAGTTGATAGAGCACGAGACTCTTAATCTCAGGGACGTGGGTTCGAGCCCCACACTGGGCAAAATATTCCTGCATTAAAGGAGGTTGGACTAGATCAGCGGTTCTCAACTTGTGGGTCCCCAGATGTTGTGGGACTACAACTCCCATCATCCCTGAGCTCTGGCCTTGCTTGCTAGGGATGATGGTAGTTGTAGTCCAACAACATCTGGGGACCCACAGGTTGAGAACCGCTGGACTAGATGATCCTCATGTTCCCTCCAGCTCTACAATTCTATGATTCATGGCCATGAAGATGTGCATTCCACACACTTAAAAAAGAGTTTGCTTAAACCCCTTGTTTTCATAATGGTGCACATTCTTGCCATATGTCCTCTTTTTCCAGGACATTTTTACTTTTTCATGGGTATGTAAAATGAGAGTCATCATAGTAATCCATAGTTAAATGAAAAAGTCAGAAAATGTGTCCTCCTTTTTTGCTCTTCAAAATATGGCAACCCAACATCTACTTGCCCAGTCACCAGCAACACTCAGCTGTTGCCTAGAGCCAGAGAAAGGGAGATGGAGAGTTCTACAACACATACCCACGACTCCCACAGCGATGTAGCCCACAATGGCAACCAGTAGCAAGATGCAGCAGATGATATCGGTGCAACCCCTGAAGGAGAAAGCAAAAGGATTGAGAGTAATACAACCGTCATGCTCTGCTTTCTGTTCTGTACCCCACAGTCTGGTGGCTTTGATGCCTTGATCCCCTCTCCCCACAGCAGATTTGCAACTTCAGTATTTTATTTCTATTTTTATAAGCCCTGAATCGAACCAATCTCGCCAAAAGAGGCGAAGGCAGTTAAGAGAAAAAATACTCAGGGACCCTGGCCATCATATAAAGTACTCCTAAAGGAGGATAATAACCAATTGAAATTAAAAAGCTTCAGGGAAATAAGAGAGTGTATTGTTGATTGGTTTCACTATCACCAATTATTTGAGACATTCAAAATTGATAAACAAAAGGGTTTTTTCCACTGAGACTTCCAGATTTGAATCGGATTTGGTGAATTTGGTTAATTCCAGAATTAAAACACTTTCTAAAGTATACCAACTCCTCCTTGACTGGGAAGTCAAGGAGGAGGAGGTTACAGCGGCTATGATTAAGTGGTCACAAAATTTTGGGTACTCAATAACAATGAAGCAGTGGGAAAACCTGTGGAAAATAAATTGGAATTTTACAGCCTGTTACTCTCAGAGAGAGAATTTTCTTAAAATGCAGTATTGGTGGTATTTAACCCCCTGGAAATTGTCCATGATGTTCAAAAATGTCCCTAATAATTGCTGGAGGTGTAAAGAAAAGCCAGGTACTTTATTCCATATGTGGTGGCAGTGTAAAGAAATCAAGGGGTTTAGGGAGGATATCCACATAGAATTGGAAAAAATGTTTAAAATATCTTTTAATAGGAAACCAGAAGCTTTCCTTTTGGGAATCACAGACTCGGATATTCCTAAAAAAGCTAAAGAGATCGTATTATATGCTACGGTTGCAGCAAGAGTTCTCATTGCGGCAAACTGGAAAAGCAATAAAGTCCCGTCAAGATTAGAATGGGTTCAAAAATTGGCTGAATATGCGGAATTAGATAGCATGTCAGAAAAGATAAAAAAAACCAAAACAGTTATTTATCTCAAAATGGCAAGTTTTTAAAATATATTTGAAAAATAATAATAGTACAGTTCTTTAAGGTCATACGCAGCGTTTGAATAATTTCAGCAGCAGTGTTAAAAATGCGGAAAAACCAATGAATGGATCAGGGGATATTGAAATTGAACAAAACTCGTTATGCAGCAGCAGTGAACAATTAATACAGAGTCTGTAATAAGGAATAGATGGGAAGTCTGGTAGGTAGAAAAATACTTTTATTTTATGTTTTGAAGGTTACTAGTTGATGTACTCATTCTCTTTTTTTCTTTGGTGGCGATGGAAATTTATGCTCTTTTTCTGTATGGTGTGTTAATGTGAACGGTAACAATAAAATTTAATAAAAGGATAGAGCACGAGACTCTTAATCTCAGGGACGTGGGTTCGAGCTCCACACTTCAGTATTTTGCAACTTCAGTATTTTCTTTCTATTTTTATAAGCCCTGAATCGAACCAAACAAAAGCACAGTATAAACCAGAACTGGCTCCAAGTTTTGGAGGCCTCTCAGACAATATGGGCCCTTCCCTATGTGAATGGGCCCCATCTTCTCCTTGCCCCTGTCCCTGCTGCCCATTCCCTTGCCCTCTTCCTCTGGGCCCAACCGCTGCAAACAAGCCACCAAGAAGGAAAATGTAAGGCAATAAAAGGAGGAGGCTTCCTGTCATCAACTCTGGTCCTTCTTTGCAAGTCTGGAGACTGGGGGAAGTGAAAAAAGTATTTATTATAAGATTTGGGGCATGAGCAAGTACCCAGCGATAGTGACCTTCAACGCTAGCCTTGGTATATACTTTCAAATCGTAAAAAGACACAAACAGCATTTGAATAGTTTTAGAAAGCACACCTGAATAATAATAATAATAATAATAATAATAATAATAATAATAATTTATTATTTGTACCCCGCCCATCTGGCTGGGTTTCCCCAGTCACTCTGGGCGGCTTCCACAGAAACCAAAAAACACTAAAATATCATACATTAAAAGCTTCCCTGAATAGGGCCGCCTTGAGATGTCTTCTGAATGTCAGGTAGTTGTCCATCACCTTGACATCCGATGGGAGGGCATTCCACAGGGCGGGCGCCACCACCGAAAAGGCCCTCTGCCTGGTTCCCTGTAGCTTCGCTTCTCGCAATGAGGGAACCGCCAGAAGGCCCTCGGCGCTAGACCTCAGTGTCCGGGCAGAACGATGGGGGTGGAGACGCTCCTTCAGGTATACTGGGCCGAAGCAGTTTAGGGCTTTAAAGGTCAACACCAGCACTTTGAATTGTGCTCGGAAACGTACTGGGAGCCAATGTAGGTCTTTCAAGACCGGTGTTATGTGGTCTCGGCGGCCGCCCCCAGTCACCAGTCTAGCTGCCGCATTCTGGATTAGCTGTAGTTTCCGAGTCACCTTCAAAGGTAGCCCCACGTAGAGCGCATTGCAGTAGTCCAAGCGGGAGATAACTAGAGCATGCACCACTCTGGCCAGACAGTCAGCGGGCAGGTAGGGTCTCAGCCTGCGTACCAGATGGAGCTGGTAGACAGCTGCCCTGGACACAGAATTGACCTGCGCCTCCATGGACAGCTGTGAGTCCAAAATGACTCCCAGGCTACGCACCTGGTCCTTCAGGGGCACAGTTACCCTATTCAGGACCAGGGAGTCCTCCACACCAGCCCGCCCCCTGTCCCCCAAAAACAGTACTTCTGTCTTGTCAGGATTCAACTTCAATCCATTAGCCGCCATCCATCCTCCAACCGCCTCCAGGCACTCACACAGGACCTTCACCGCCTTCACTGGTTCTGATTTGAAAGAGAGGTAGAGCTGGGTATCATCTGCATATTGATGGACACCCAGTCCAAACCCCCTGATGATCTCTCCCAGCGGCTTCATATAGATGTTAAAAAGCATGGGGGAGAGGACGGAACCCTGAGGCACCCCACAAGTGAGGGCCCAAGGGTCTGAACACTCATCCCCCACCACCACTTTCTGAACACGGCCCAGGAGGAAGGAGCGAAACCACTGTATAACAGTGCCCCCAGCTCCCAACCCCTCTAGACGGTCCAGAAGGATGTTATGGTCGATTGTATCAAAGGCCGCTGAGAGATCCAGCAGAACTAGGAAACTTGAAGCATGGGGGATGGGGAAAATGAAGTAACTCCATATCTGAAGTGGAAACAAGTAGTGCCTTTCAACTGCAGTACAAAGGCAGGAAGACAAGCTCACCTTGTGGGGGAGAGAAAGGTGCATGCTCCTGTTTTTAGCGATATCTGTATACGCTTTTTGCTGCTACTTTCTGCTACTGGTTCTTAAAACAAGGTGTGTGTGTGTGTGTGTGTGTGTGTGTGTGTGTGTGCGTGTGTAAAAACTCAGTCCCCCTAGTCCTTTAAGTCAAAAGAAACCAGCACAGAAAAAGCAAACAAAGTAAATCTAGATAGGCGAACAAACAGCTTCACTGGGTTTAGGTCAGATATCTTAAAATCCTTTAGTTTCCATCTGGGCAGTTCTGCCACAAGAGAGAAGGGCCACTATATTATGACAGAAAGCTGTGTTTCCGTTCCACCACTTGGGCATTTCTTTGGATGAAAATGTGTGTTTGAAGCCTTTGCTCAAGTCACCTGTGACTCTCTCCTGACAAGGCTGCTGGGGCCTGGACTGTGCTTGTGTGGCTTGATCTGAGGGCAGATGGTCCTGCCTCTTGGGCAAAGGGACTGGACCTCTTGACCTTGGATCATTCTAGCACTTCGATTCCATAACTGGTGAAAGGCTCCTCCATCATATTCCCAGGCAGAACAGAAATCTCTCATTTTTAAAACAACATCCATCAACATGAGGCAATAAAGCTGAATAATGATTATAAACTGAGCAACTTAAGGTGGCGTATCACATGCAGGTCCATGAAAGTAAAGTTAAAAGGTAAATATTTGATTAATTTATAAACACCATTTGACATTAATTCGACGGGTGTTTTACTCAAGATAGACCTATTGAAATTAATGGACCTAACTTAGTCACATTCCTTAATTTCAGTGGGTTTACTATGAGTAAAACTTAGTTCAATACCACCCCAAAATGTTTGAATCTCTTACAGTGTGTGCCATGTGGCAGCCTATGTCAACACGGCAATTATATATGCTATAAATATTGTATTCTACATCAGGCAATAAAAAAGAAAAGAAAATATATTTGTGCAACAATGAATAAGCTTTGACAGAAGGCAGAGGAGCATAGAGAAGAAGACCCCCAGCTTAGAGACTCCATGGAAGCTGAGTGGTCCAGGCAAGAAAACAACCCAGTCTCACTGCGAACATCCTGACTCCCATGAAGCAAGCTCCAAGAAAGTACACAGGGAGAATAGCCTCCCTTTGCCACCTCCACACACCAAGACACAAAAGCTTGCCAGATCCCATGCAGCAGCTATGCACAGAATCATTTCATTTTGGCATTTTGAGTCTTAGGATTGCAGGAATTGCATATACAGCAGCATGCCCCTCTTACTTTCCAAAATGCGGGTGGGGGTGGCGGCAATTCAGAACAAGAGACAGTGCCTCCTGGCAGTGTTCCCTTCCACACACGCTTTGCAAAACACCATCACACACCTTCACCAACAGGTTGCTCTTACCTGTCATATATGGGGCCTTTGAAAGTTGGGTCATATTTTTGGGGTGTCCCTAGGGGGGGAAAAAAGAGAAAGAATATATGTATTAAGTTAAGCAATTACAGAAAGCAGGAATAGGATAATTGTGAAATATATTTATTTTAAGTACATCCATCTTCTGGGATGTTCTGAGGCGGAAGCCCCACTAAAATGAACAGGACTCTGCCTTCTAAGCAGTGTGTGAGAGGAAGAGGGGTATTACATCATTATTTCAGGAACCTGGACAGCACTGATGTTTTGCAAATGTGATAACCATCTTTTCAGTGAGCTGGACCACCACTTCCTCTCCTGGCACCTCAACCTTTTAACAGCTGTGCAACTTTAAAGGAACAAAAGACCTGGATAAGAGAAGTCAAGTCTTCTGCATTATTCTAGGACAGATACCAGACAGTAAGGAAGACAGGGCTTCTGAACCTGGAATATTTCTGTAATAAGACATGTAAATTGTGGCAGGTGGAGATCATAGTACCTTAGTACATCAGAGGTGAAAAAAGCTGCTGCCAACATTCCTCCTTCTGTAGAATAAATATTTGTACACAGTCCACCAACCACAAATTTCCACAGACTCACTGATGGGCTAAACTTCTCCCATCTGCTGTCCCTTGCCTCCAGGAACAACTTAGCCCCAGTCTCTCATCTGTGAAGTTTGCTCATCCACCACCTTCAGAGCTCACACTTTGTCCAAAAACACCGTTGTAGATTTCTCCCCTTGATTTCATTGTTTTATCTTTTTGTAAATCGCTTTGAGGTTTTTCACAATCAGGTGGCGTAATGCATTTTATGAAATAAATCAATAATAAATAAGAGCCTTTCCATACAAACCCCAGACCATGTCCATGCAATTCGATTTGTCAGTCTAAGCCATAATTAGGCAAACTAAGGCCCAGGGGCCGGATCCGGCCCAATCACCTTCTAAATCCGGCCCGTGGACAGTCTGGGAATCAGTGTGCTTTTACGTGAGTAGAATGTGTCCTTTTATTTAAAATGCATCTCTAGGTTATTTGTGGGGCATGGGAATTTGTTCACCCCCCCCCAATGTAGTCTGGCCCCCCACAAGGTCTGAGGGAGAGTGGACCGGCCCCCTACTGAAAAAGTTTGCTGACCCCTGGTCTGAGCTCTCTCATTTCTCTCCCCTCCGTTGCCTCGGGACCCTCAGCAGTTGTTATAGTCCAGTCCCAAACAGCCTGAAAGTCTAAGGCATACACCCTGCGCCCAGCTAGTCTATTGCACTGAGTCACCCTATAAGCTCCTCTCCTTCCCTCTTGGTTAACCGACAGGGAGGGTAAAAAGAGGGAGGGGAATCATCCCAGCCAAAAGCAAAGCAATAGCTATGGGGATGCCCTGTCACTGCGAACTAGAAGCAGGGAGGGAAGTGGGGGAATCGCCTCCTACACAGAAGAAGCAAAATTCTTTGCAAATTTGAATGGAGAAGAGTAAGCCACTTAGGATACGCTCCTACACAGATAGACAAAGGAGTAGGTGAAGCAGGGAGTCTGTGTTTCAAAGCTAAGCAAGTGAATAATCCCAGGAATAGCTGCAGAACAGGTTCTCTGCTGGTGGTTCCAGGCTGTTACTGGAAATTTTCAGAGAGAGAAACACACACAAATATCTCTCAACGAGGGATTCTCATCAGAACTACACCTTAATCTGTGTTTAGCCAGGAAATGGTCTTCGATAGCTATCCTCCAGAACACATTTTTATTCATTTATTTAAATGTATAACCTACCCTATCGTATGGGTTTGGGGGCAAGTGATAAATGAAGTAATGGTAAGGAAGAGAAGGCCTCTCCTCATGTGCAGAGTTCCTCTTCCACACTGGAAAGCCAAAACCACAAGCCTTCACACATCATGGGTTAATGGCAAGCTCATCTTCTAGGTATGCCTTCTGGTGCAGACTGGAGCACCTCTCAATTTAGAAACTGGAGTGATCCCCACCTCCTTCACCCCAACTGAACTTTCCCAGCCCAGCAAACAGTCACTCCTTTCATCCACAGGCTGCAATGCCTCCCATTCACCAAATAAGATTTCTCTGGTTAGACACCAGCCAATGAAGCAAAATACTTTTCTCTATACCAGCATAGACTCCCCGGCTGAAAAGCCCTGGAATCGTTGCAAAACTCAGATATTATTATCTGCTATAAAGTGCATCTGCACAACAGCCCTGAGGTTCCAGGAGAAACAGACAGGCTGGTGGTAAAAGCAACATCTTTTTTTTACTTTGCCCCACCTCCCAGTTGCATTTTCAGTAGGCCTCCTCTGTCATCACTAACTACTATTGCCTCCCCTTTGCAAAGGCCCTGCTGCAAATAGAGATGGGAGTCTTGCCAGCCTAATTTTACACCCTCTAAAATGGCATCATGTCCCCCATCCACCCTGATTCAAAAGGGGGAAATTCTGAGTAAGCTGAAGTTCATTGTTCAAGATTCTTAAATCAGGTATTATTTTAGAATGCAAATAAAATGCAGTATGGTTTTTCACAACACACATCCTTACGATTCTTTTCAAGTGGGGATTGGGTTTGGATATTCCTCAAATTTCAATTAAAAGCAACCCCTATAGACATTTCCTGAAGCAGCCTTAACTCGCCACTTTAGCTGGGCAACTGTGAACGCTGCCCTTTGCTTAGAATGGCTTCCTTATTTGTAATATTGGGCAAAATACAATACTAGCACCCCAGGAAAATGACTGGAGACACCAGGGCTAGAGGTAAGGTCAGATATTCAACTGTTCTATTGATTTATTTCAACAACTCTCTTGTTTCATTCTGCCAGAGTATTCACTGCCAATGCAGTTCCAGCAAATGCATCCTCTCCATGCTGGAGGAAATTCTTGGTTCGGTTCCCATTATATGTGGGTTTGCATATACACCTCCTCCTGTCCTGGGTGGAAAACTCCATTTCCACAGGTCTCCAAGAAAACACAGGTTTCAGGGAGAGGCAGAAAGGGACACACAGTTTCCCACTTCAGCTTTGCATTTCAAAACGGCCGTTCTATTTCAGGGGAGTTTTGGGGACTTTGCAGAAAGGAAGTTGGGCACATCCCTGAGAACTACAGCCACTAGTCATTCCTTCCACCCCCATTCAAGGTTTCGTACAGAATACAAGTGTGGCACAAAATTAGCCTGGGGCTGATCTTAGCATGAGCCACAAAGGAATTATGGACTGGCACCACTCTCAGCCAGTGAAGGGAAGACTGGAAGATATCCAATTTTCCCTGTTAGGAAAGGCGGGTTGGGGACTGATGAGTGATCTACTCATTTAACTTCTGGTGGGATGATTGCCAAGGGTAATCAAATAGACTTGAGTTCCGAAGTATGTCCAGAAGAAAAAGTCGCTTCCACTTCAGCATCTTTGCCCCCACATAGTAGCCATAATGTGGTAAAAGAAGTCCTGGAAGACTTACCGGTACTTGAAGTCTCCCCAGGTAGCCAATATTTATTTTGTTTTATTATTTTATTTATTTAACAAAATTACTTTCCGCCTACTCACAAGCAGAAAAACGGTTGACAAAAATTAAGGCAAAGTTAAAAATGGTTGTTGTTTTTTAAGAAATCAAAATATAATTAAAACCAACAGCTAAAATGAATTAAATTCACTTGCAACAATGTAGTCTGGATGAACAAATGAATTCAGCACAAGGGCTAGTATGGAAGTAATCCCATGGAAAATAACTTTATACTAAGGGTTTGGTGGTAAGATAAGGCTAAGATAAAGCACAACATCCTCGGCTATGTTGTGGAGAAGAGAGTACAAAATATTCTATTAGACATTTGGGGTGGGCAGGAGATTATTCTGATGGACATCTAACACCATCAGCCAGGCTTAAAGACTGTGCTTTATCTTGGGGGACAAATGCTCAAGAAAATGGTTCAGTGCTGGGGAGGAAACACCCTTCAATATTTCTGATGCAGAACACTTTGTTTTCAGATGAGGCATGCATTTGCCACAGAGGTATCAGAAAAGAGATTTCTCCTGTGTGTGAGAAAAGGCAGAATCTGCCTCTTTCAAGATACGCAAAAGTCACCTGCCAATTTTATAAGCATGGACATATATTTAAACCTGCTGCTCAGTTCATCTGGGGCAGTTTTTAAAGTTGTTTTAAATGTTCCAATTATTAATCCAGCCAATGAATTGATTGCTGCAGTCCCAATTACCTCCTTGGGAGAAAAGGTGTTATATCTAAAAGTAAACAACAAACAAACAAACAACAGTGACAGCACCACTGTCACTGTTTCTCCAAGTTTCTCCATGGGCAATTCCCAGAGAACATGTGAAGGGGGAGACTTTATTGCTACTATCAGGATACTTTGTTCCAGGTGCCTATGGAAAAATGGTTGCCGTTTAAGTGCTGAATTCCCTTCCCCACTCCAGTATTATTATTACATTATTATTATTATTAGCCAGGAGTACACCAGCCAGAAGAGGGAGTTGGGATAAGCAAAGGGGCTGGTGACTGTGTGGGTTTGTGTATATATACATATTGTGTCTCGCCAGAGTGGTGCATGCTCTAGTTATCTCCCGCTTGGACTACTGCAACGCGCTCTACGTGGGGCTACCTTTGAAGGTGACCCGGAAACTGCAATTAATCCAGAATGTGGCAGCTAGACTGGTGACTGGGAGTGGCCGCTGGGACCACATAACACTGGTTCTGAAAGATCTGCATTGGCTTCCAGTACGTTTCCGAGCACAATTCAAAGTGTTGGTGCTGACCTTTAAAGCCCTAAACGGCCTCAATCCTGTATACCTGAAGGAGCATCTCCACCCCCATCGTTTAGCCTAGACATTGAGATCCAGCACCGAGGGCCTTCTGGCGGTTCCCTCATTGCGAGAAGTGAGGTTACAGGGAACCAGACAGAGGGCCTTCTCGGTAGTGGCGCCTGCCCTGTGGAATGCCCTCCCTTCAGATATGAAGGAAATAAGCAGCTATCTTCTCTTTAAAAGACATCTGAAGGCAGCCCTGTTTAGGGAAGTTTTTAATATTTAATGTTGTATTGTTTTTAACACTTGATTGGAAGCCGCCCAGAGTGGCTGGGGAAACTCAGCCAAATGAGCGGGGTATAAATAAATTATTATTATTATTATATTATATTATATTATTATTATTATATAAAATAAAAAAATCCTTCCAGTAGTACCTTAGAGACCAACTAAGTTTGTTATTGGTATGAGCTTTTGTGTGCATGCACACTTCTTAAGATACAAAAGCTCATACCAGTAACAAATTTAGTTGGTCTCTAAGGTGCTACTGGAAGGAATTTTTTTTATTTTGTTTCGACTAAGGCAGACCAACACGGCTACCTAACTCTCTCTGTGTGTGTATACACACACACATATATAAATTATATATACACACACACACACACACACACACACACACACGTATACATACACACATATGTATACATACAGTACAGGCCAACAGTTTGTAGTTCTTTAGCCTTGCAGAGACATCCTGGTTCCCTTCCCCATAGCTAACCCCTGGCTGCCCCCTACACATCCCTTCTGCTGGGAGTGCGCAAAGAAGAGAGAACAGCCGCGCGTAGTTTTGGAAGCATTCTTTCCGGAACTCGCAAGTTTCTCTGCTTAGACCGGGCGCGCGTTTTCGGCAGGGGAGGCGGCGGCTCGCCGACATTCCTCCCCGGCTACTGCGCTCCCCCGGACTCCCAGAAGGCGCCTGCGTTCCAGAGCAGCTTCGCAGCCCCGCTGGGGATAGCAATCCGGTTTAAGGTTACGCGGAACTGAGCGCCCGGTGGTGCGCCCCGCCGTAAGAGACGCGCACCCACGCCCGGGAGGACCCGTGGATCAGCGGGAGTAGTATTTTTAGTAAGCCCGTTTCCTAACCTCCACTCCAGAGGCGCAGAAAGAAACTGCACCAGCAAGGACTTAAAACTGCCCGGAGGCGCATTGGGGGCGTCCCTAGCCCAGGAGGAGAGGAAGGGGCTCTTGCCTTCTTCGCGCCCTCCCCACACCCACTGGAATTATTATTATTTATTCGGTAGCTGAACTAGTTCTCCCTCCCCCTGCCCCATTGACTGAACCGACGCGTTTGGCGCCAGCTGCCTCTTTCTGCCCAGAATTTGGACTTGCTGGGTGGCCGGTCTTTGACGGGAGGGACGGCGGTGCGCGCTACAACCCGGCTTGCACAAACAGCATCTGGCGCAGCTCGCGCTTTGGGGCACCTCGGGGAGACGCCGCCAAGGCCGAGCTGCCTTGCGCCCCAAGGCCCAGCCCCGCCTCGAGGGTTTGCAGCTTCCCGATGGTGGACGCCGAAGCCCCCATAGCGGGGCTGCGCGTGGCCACCTGCTGCCCCCACTCCCTCCCTCCTCGCAGGGCTCGGGGGTGGCAGCCTGGTGGCCTTACCATGCTTGCCATAGTAACTCTCCTCTTCCCTCGCCATCCCAGCCGAGTTCCCCTCCTGCTCGCTGGCTTGCTTTCCTTCTTTCTCTCCTTCTCACTCTCTCTCTCTCTCTCCTCTCTCTCTCTCTCTCTCTCTCTCTCCTCCCTCCTTCCCCAGTCAGCTGCTGATCAACCGCCCAATGAGGCGCCTCGGGGGCCGAACTGGCCAAACCTGTAAAATACATTTGGAGGAAAGAAAAAAAGAAAAAAAAGAGGAGGCACGCCCTTGCCTTGCAAAGAGCCGGCTCGGCCGAGGCTTCTTTATTTGCAAATAAAGTATTCGGAGGCGCCTTTCCACCCACCCCAATCCAGGAACTGTTACAAAAAAGCAGCAGAAGCAGCGGACCGGAGGGAAGCTGCCTCCGGGAGACCCTCTCCGGATCAAAGACGCCCCGCCCCAAGCCTTTTTGCACAAGGGAGGCGTTGCACGTGCGACTCGCTTCTCCATAACCAACAGGGTTGCTCCCTGTTCACTGAGCTGCTCAGAAAGAACGCCTTAAGTTCAAGACAAGAAAAAGAAAGCCAATCCCGACAAGGTGGGTTGTGGGGGCGGCGGCACTGGGCTTAAATATTTTTCCAGCAACCAAGCTCACTGTGTGACCTTCGAGTAGGTAAACTTTCTCAACCAAGTAATTGCCTTGAGCAATCTGGAACAAATAATTATGTCAGGCTAGCAGTCTAAAGAATGCAAGGCTCCCTCTGTTGGGCACCTGATCTTCCCTTCTGCCTCTCTCTTTCCACTTCCAAGCTACACTCACTCACTCACATACTTTGCCCCAGGCCTGGTTCCCACAGCCACCACTCACACACCCACTTCTACCTAACCAGGGGGCCAGGATGCACTAGTATGGCACTAAGCAGGCGCCTTGAGTTCATCACAGTTGCAATGTGTGTAAGGGTTTGTGTAAAAAGGTAAAGGACCCCTGACAGTTAAGACGAGTCGCTCATCTCGCTTTACAGGCCGAGGGAGCGGCGTTTTTCTGGGTCATGTGGCCAGCATGACTAAGACGCTTCTGGAAACCAGAGCAGCGCACGGAAATGGCGTTTACCTTCCCGCCGGAGAGGTACCTATTTATCTACTTGCACTGTTTGGCGTGCTTTCAAACTTCTAAGTTGGCAGGAGCTGGCACTGAGCAACGGGCACTCACCCTGTCGCAGAGATTCGAACTGCCAACCTTCTGATCCTCAAGCCCAAGAGGCTCAGTGGTTTAGACCACAGCGCCACCCGTGTCCCCTAAGGGTGTGTGTACATCAGTGTATTATTTCTCAAACTTGTGCCTCCAGCTGTTGCTGGACTACAACTCCCATCATCCCTAGCTAGCAGGACCAGTAGGGATGATGGGAGTTGTAGTCTGACAACAGCTGGAGGGCCAAGTTTGAGAAACGCTGCTGTACATTTATGTGTGGGCTGCAGCCCATGGGTTGGAGACATGCAGCAAGATGAAGGAACAAGCCCAACGTGGGCTGCCAGCAATGGGCAGGTCTGTGTTTCCAGCCACTCTCTTTTTCATCCACACTGTGTATACCACTTGCTAGAAACCACTGTAGTGCTTGGATACCGCTTGTGGGCTTCTCCTGGAATGGCCACTGTGATTGCTGGAGGAGATGGGCCGCTGGCTTGATCCAGCAAAGCTCTTCTTATGTTCTTAGGGCAGTTTCCAGGATTTGCTGCTCCTTAAATTGTCAAGCACTACGGGGTGAGCTCCCATTGCTCGGTCACTGCTCCTGTCAACCTTGCAGTTCGAAAGCACATCAAAGTGCAAGTAGATAAATAGGTACCACTCTGGCGGGAAGGTAAACGGCATTTCCATGTGCTGCTCTGGTTTGCCAGAAGTGGCTTGGTCATGCTGGCCACATGACCCGGAAGCTGTACACTGGCTCCCTCGGCCAATAAAGCGAGATGAGCGCCACAACCCCAGAGTCGGTCACGACTGGACCTAATGGTCAGGGGTCCCTATACCTTTACCTTACTGGAGTTGGAGATGTCATTGGCTTAAGTTGTAAAGCTACCATAAACATACCAGATGAACAGTGCTAGGGTGCCTTTTCATGAAATTAACCCAAACCAACAATTAGGACTGGGGAAATCCCATGGACTCAGCATGCTGAGACACTTAGAAATTTGCACTGACACCTAAGAACATCACCCAGGAATCTGAAACACATTCCAGCCCTGCACCTAATAATACTCTTCCACATTTGTTATGTATGCAACTTCTGAGCATGGTAAACGCTTCTCACATGTTTTGTGTAACCCTTACAACCACACTGTGTGTAAAGGCCAGCATTGCTATCCTTGTTTTGCAGATAGTGGGGACTGGCAGCTGGGAGATAACAGCTTGCTTCAAGCCATCCACTGAGTTTCTGGTAGAAGTGAAAGTTGCCCCAGGCACTTCCAGAACTGTAGCCGTGTGTGTGTGTGTGTGTGTGTGTGTGTGTGTGTGTGTGTGTGTTCCTCATTAACTAAAGCACATCATTGTCTCTTTCTTCAGGTTGCATGTTCTACAAATCAGTTACACTCAAGGTCTCTAAAAAAAGGTAAAGGTAAAGGACCCCTGGATGGTTAAGTTCAGTCAAAAGTGACTGTGGGGTGCGGGGCTCCTCTCGCTTTCAGGCCAAGGGAGCCAGTGTTTGTTGGCAGGAGCTGGGATAGAGCAAACCACCAATCATTGACAAGCCCAAGAGGCTCGGTGGTTTAGACCACAGCACCACCCACGTCCCATAAGGTCTCAAGGTCTCCACACCACTGTGAATAGGTGTTATCCTCAAACTGTATGTCAAGGCAATAGCCATGCACTACACGAGAGGTTGATGTGGGCTTTGGGGATAAAAACAAAGTGGCCACACATCCCATGCCTCTTGGGATAGTTTGAGCCCACCCCTCTCTTTTATTGCATGGGCAATGGCAGCAGCAAGGTGGTGGGGGTGTTAAGAATGCCTTGGAAGTTCCTGATGCAACCTACACTACAGCTGACAGGCACACGGGGTGTGGGCTAGAAGTTTCTCCTCTAGTGGAGGAAGGGAATCTGAATCCCCTTCCTCTCTACATTTTGTTGTTGTTGTTTAGTTGTGTCTGACTTTACATGACCCCATGGACCAGAGCACGCCAGGCACTCCTGTCTTCCACTGCCTCCCACAGTACTTATCACAGTTTGCATCACCACTGCTTAGAAAGCACAGTCTTATATCTGAAACCTGTTTGGCTGGGCAAAGGGGAGGTGGGATGTCAGCCCTGGGCTGTCTCACAGTTGCAAGGGGACTGCCAGCCCATTATTCTAGAAACAGACTGAGAAAGTATATCTGCATATTTCTGAAGGCGAGGGTGAAGCGTGTTATCTAATTTTAGATAACCTGTGTCTCAGGTATGAAAACAGCAAGGAAACAGCCATCTTAGGAGGCCTTGGTGCCTGGGGCAGCAATCAAAGCAGCCCACAGTTGGCTGCAATGATGGGATGGCATATGCTACCATGCTGGGAATGTGTTAGCTGATCATTTATTTATGAAACGTATGTATCTCTCTGGGGGTAGAACTGTATGGCAGGAAATGCCCAGCCCTCCTGGCCCAAATTCTGTCAACAGCTCTGCTTCTGATTCCTGATTTTGGGGCTGGGGGAGTGCTTTGAGGAGGGGCTGCTCTTGATCAAGGGCTAGGCAACCTGAACCTTGTCTGTAACTTTAAGAACTGTCCCTTGGGCTTGCTTCCTCCCTCCTATTCCTTTCTCCTCACCTGTCATGTCTTTCTGGGTTGTGAGCCTGAGGGCAGGGATTGTCTTATTTGACTGTTTTTCCCCCTAATCCACACCTTTCTGGCTAAAGGGCAGGGTATAAATGCCGCAAGTAGGTAAGTAAATAAATAAATAAATAAAAGTCACTTTTATGTAAAACGAAGCACAGAAAGAGACTAACATGAACAGTAACACAATTAAAACAGCTAAAACTACCAGTGTTGAAGGATTCTATTAATACAAAAGAGCAGCGGGAACTTCTTAGATTCTGAGTTTCCAATAAAAAGGAAAAGCTATAGTAAACCAAAGACTTTCCCATGACATTAAACACAAGCAAGGAAGTGACTTTGCAGATCCACTTGTGGGGAGAGGATTCTAAGGCACAGAAATCTTTCGCTGCAGAAAGAGCTTCTACTTTGTGTCCAGAACACGAGTAAAGCCCTGCTCTCTAACCAAAGGGGGCAAGGAGGAATCTTAAGAGAGTACAGCCAGGTAGAACCTTGCGGTACCCACCAAAACTAGGCAACTTCCCCCAGTCCTTAAAAAGAAGGGTTTCCCCATTTAGTTTGAACAACCAACTGCAGCGGCAATGTGCCTCCTTCTTCTTAATGCAAATACCAAGTGCAGGAAAGAAGAGTCAGGACAGGTCAATCTGCAGCACAATTTTCAGCCACTGAAAAAGGAAGTTATTCTGCTATGAAAAAGTTCTATTGTCAGAGGGCTCAGCTTCATAGGAAGCACCCATCAGCCCAAAGTAAACATTGCTGGGAACTGCTCCCAGTTTCCATTCATCTTGTTTCATAGCCACTTACAGATGAGCCTTTGGATACATTTTCCCAGTCTTTTTCTGACCGTTCTTAATCTGGTGGTGCTGTGGGTTAAACCACAGAGCCTAGGACTTGCCGATCAGAAGGTCGGCGGTTCGAATCCCCGCGATGGGGTGAGCTCCCGTTGCTCAGTCCCTGCTCCTGCCAACCTAGCAGTTCGAAAGCACATCAAAGTGCAAGTAGATAAATAGGTACCACTCCAGCAGGAAGGTAAGCGGCGTTTCCGTGCGCTGCTCTGGTTCGCCAGAAGCGGCTTAGTCATGCTGGCCAAATGACCTGGAAGCTGTACGCCGGCTCCCTCAGCCAATAAAGCGAGATGAGCACCGCAACCCCAGAGTCGGTCACAACTGGACCTAATGGTCAGGGGTCCCTTTACTTTTACCTTTCCCTGACATTTGGTCCTACTGGCTGCAAGCCAATAGGAACTGTAGCCCAAAACATCTGGAGGACACTAGATTGCTCCTTATTATCAATACAGACTGACAGAGGCTCTCCAGGGTTTCAGGCAAAAAATTTTCGTGTCCCAACCCAGGACACCAAGGACTGAGCTCTGACATGCAGAGAATAAGCTCTACCACTGAGCCACAGCCTTTCTCCTCAGAGAGCCATCAGGACAAGCACTAAGCTATGATGCTTCCCCATATGAATTTTGTGGGCTACAGTTCACTTCTTCTGAATATTTTAAAGGGTTTACAGATTCAAATCTGCCTTTTTGGCCCCACAAAGCAACTCAAAACATGTATAAAATACAATTCAAGATACAGTGGTACCTCGGGTTACATACGCTTCAGGTTACATATGCTTCAGGTTACAGACTCCGCTAACCGAGAAATAGTACCTCGGGTTAAGAACTTTGCTTCAGGATGAGAATAGAAATCGTGTGGCGGCGGCGCAGCAGCAGCGGGAGGCCCCATTAGCTAAAGTGGTGCTTCAGGTTAAGAACAGTTTCAGGTTAAGAACGGACCTCCAGAACGAATTAAGTACTTAACCAGAGGTACCACTGTACAAGATAAAAACCATTTGCAATATCCATCTCCCAGTATAAAATATCATGCTATCTACTTTGCAAGCTTGTGGGTTCATCTGCACTTCCATTTGCCCTGTGCTTTCTAGTCATAGGTCCAAGAGGGTTTTCTCTTGTCCCATCAGTCTTGACCCATCAACCGTCAATCTGCAGAAAACCCAATTGACATTTCCAGCAATCAGCAGTGGGTTTTCCCAGGGAAAGTGATGGAACAAGAAGTCACAGACCAAACAGAAGTGTGGATGAGCCCTGTGAAACCAGCACAAAAATAAAACAATAAAACTCAGCCAAACCTGGAATAACAGCTCCACTTTATATCAAACTATGTGTATTAACAACAGCTTGAACTGCAGACATTATCTCCTGCTAATACTTATATTCACGCTGTGAATAGCTTCTTCTGTTGATTTCTGCTGTTAAAGGCCCAAGAGCAAGCCAGGACTTTAGTTGATATCCTCTGCCTATCTTTTGATGCCTATCTTTTGGGAATGAGAACATACATGTTTGGGTCTCTACACTCCTGCTGACATCTCCTTTACTGGAGCAGGTGTGGCAGAAGCACTTCCTCAGAGAGCCACAACAACAAGAGTCCCAACCCCACTATCTATTTTTAGGAAGGACAGTTGGTTGCCCATCTCCCCCACCCTAGACTACCCAGGAAGTCAACTGACTTGTGTTGGGGCTGATAGCAACATCCATGAAGTCAACAGATTCATGCATCTTTTATTGTCTGTAAAACGCTACTTGTTAGGTGTCATTTGTGTAGATTGCTTGAACATCAGCAATGCAGAACATGCGCTGAAACTCCCAAGATGGCCAATGGCATCTACTATCCCAACAAAGAATATGGGGTCTTCCTCCAGCTGCAGCTCTGGATCAGATCGTGAAACTACTTGATCGGGACTTCACACAAGTAACGCTGACACCAAACTCTGCATACATTAAGCATAATAGAAACATCGCCACCCAACCCCACCCTCACCCATCTTCCCTCCCTCCACTCCCCCTTTCTTTTTCCTTTCTTTCTTTCTTTCTTTCTTTCTTTCTTTCTTTCTTTCTTTCTTTTTTCTTCTCCCCCTAATGCCTCAACAAATGAAATGGATTTGTAAAAATGTTACATGGAAAAAAAATACACGAGGCATTACACTTCTGTAAAACAAGAAAATCCTTAATAAATAATTTTTAAAAAGATCAAAAGAAGAAATCTTGTTCTATGCTTTCCCCCTCTTTTTCCCACCCTCCGCCTGAGAAAAAGTCTTCCCAAGAGTCCCAAGGTATATAAAAGCAAATAACTTTAATTGTTATTATTATTGGTCATTTCTGTAGTGCTTTTTGCCATACAAAGTGCTTCACAGACTTCTCTCATTTACCCAGTTAGGCAAGTCACTATCAGTCCCACGATTGATTGATTGATTGATTGATTGATTGATTGATTATTTATTTATTTATTTTACCTTTACCTATCAGTCCCACTGTACAAATTGGAGAACTGTGGCCAAGAGGCAGTGGATTACCCAGGGACACTCACCTACAGTTAAGCCATATCTGTAACTGATCTAGATGCAGGACTAAACTGGCTCTTAGTGGCTCTCCTTCTTGGCCAACTCTTTTGTTTAGTTCCATGCACAGCATCAAGTAAGCACAATCATTTGCTGTTAACTAAGCTCATGCAGAAGGTGGCAGTGTATCCTTAAATAGCAGTTTCTGGAAATGAGGAGGGTGTGCTCAGGTCCTACTCGCATTTCTGTAAGAACAGGATGCTGCAGCACTTGTCTTATGCCTTTGACCTGATACAACAGGGATCTTTTTATGTGCCTAGATGAGGCCTGACTTAATTACCTACAGGGCATAATTTGTTTTTAGAACTGCTGTTCCTTGCTGGCTTTACACACTTAAGATACAAGAGTCTTATCAAGAGTCCCCATTGAGATAGCGATGGATACCATTGCAAATTCAGACCCCCCGCTGAAACCCCCAATAATCCACTCTCGTCCCAATGTTGTTATTCTTTAAAAATGAGGTTTTGGCACTTGTGGGGGTTGTTGTTGTTGTTGTTGTGGGGGAGTGGGTGGCGCTGTGGTCTAAACCACTGAGCCTCTTGGGCTTGCTAAGTGGAAGGTTGCTGGTTCAAATCCGTACAACAGAGTGAGCTCCCATTGCTCTGTCCCAACTCCTGCCAGCCTAGCAGTTCAAAAGCACACTAGTGCAAGTAGATAAATAGGTACCGTTGCGGCAGGAAGGTAAACACTGCTTCTGTGTGCTCTGGCACTTGTCACGGTGTCCCACCGCACCAGAAGTGGTTTAGTCATGCTGGCCACATGACCCGGAAAGCTGTCTGTGGACAAACGCCGGCTCCCTCAGCCTGAAAGCGAGATGAGCGCCACAACCCCCTAGTCACCTTTGACTGGACTTAACCATCCAGGGGTCCTTTACCTTTTTACCTGTTGTTCAGTTGGGGGGGGGCTGTTGGAGTCTTCTTTCAGTCTGTGTTTATTTGTTTTGTCTGAGCATCGCCCACTTTTCTTCTGCAACATAGGTATTTCTGATGCCCACAAGTTTATTAGAGTTCTTCATGCAGCACCAGATTTATTTATTTTTTTAAAAAGAAGGTTGGGAATCCCTGTCTTAAACTGTCAGAGACATATCATGTTCTTATCTTAAGGCGCGATTTGCAGGACTGGGCAGCAGATAGGATAAGCAAGGCCAAAAAGCGGCCAGGGCACAGATGTGGCCCTCCATAAGTCACTGGACTCCAACTCCCATCAAACCCAGGGAATGGCCAATGGCTCCTGGAAACCAAGTGTGTCCACAGCCATCAATGGTAGAATAGTGTGAGGAAAGACAGAAAGCTGTCACAGAAGAACCCCCTGCATCTGACCATGTAGCTATGAGCCAGCCCATGACTCACACACACCACTGGCATCCACTAGTGAGGAAAAAAATACCGGAAGTAAAGCAACAATGCCAGGAATCAGCAAACTCAGGGGAGGAACCTATGAAGAGAGCATCTGAGGAAACCAGAGGTTGGTACCATGGAAGACTAGGCGCTACTTCCTTCCTCATTGCCCTGAGCCAGGATATCTGATGGGCCACATCTGCCTCTCTGGGTTTGGACATCCTGTTGCTGCTGCATGGTAACTCCTTTTAAACCAGCTGCACCAGGTTAACCTTAGCTGTCCTTCACCAAAATTCAACACACACACCCTGCCTTTCAGCTTCTGTTCTACATCATTGTTGCGGCGCCCCCTGCAGCACCCTTTTGGCTTTGCGCCCTGTCTGGGCGAACCAGCTGCGCTCGCCTAAATCTGCCTCTGTTCCCCAAAATCTCTGCTTAGGCCAGGCTTCCTCAACCTTGGCCCTCCAGATGTTTTTGGCCTACAACTCCCATGATCCCTAGCTAGCAGGACCAGTGGTCAGGGATGATGGGAATTGTAGTCTCAAAACGTCTGGGGGGCCAAGGTTGAGGAAGCCTGGCTTAGGCCCTTCCACCGGAGTCCACTTGGATAGTTCCGTCTCCCTTGGTCCTCTCTACCCTGCTGCAATGGGAACTTCAACAAGGCTAGAGAATCCAGTGTTTGACTCTAGGGTCTTGTATGCCAAGATTATTTTATCTGTCTGAGTTACAATCCTTCTGGAAATCCACAAAATGGGCATCCAGACTCGGCCCAGAATCCTGCCTTGCCACTCCTCTTGGCATTGCATGTTCTCACCATATGGGTCAAGTTGCCCAACAAAGGGAAGGAGAAGGCAACAGGTGAGTAGAGGAGAAAATCAAGGACCACTCCAAGAGGCATTAGCAGCCATGGGAACTGGAGGCAGGGAAGGATGGAGGGGCAAGCTAAATGTGACAGTAGAACCCAGAACCCAGGGTGCATCCCTACAAAGCAGAGAGGGACAAACAAGAAGGCCCATGGCGGGGGAAGCCATGTCCCCCCTCCACTCCACAAATGCTTTTAAGCCTAGCAGGGGATACATCCAGGAATGGTGTCTCACCAAAGAAACACAGCTTGGGGGCAAGTATCAGTTTCCATGGGGAAAGTATGAGTCAGGGGAAATATTGAGCTCCCCCATTCTTACTTGCCAATGCTCTGCCTCAAAGCTCTACCCGCTTTTCCAGCCCTGCTTTGTTGGGAATCAGCAGCCGCCCAACACTGACACACAGGGTGTCCTTTTGGCCCCAAACTGCATGCAGATTCTGTGGCTACAGACAATGCAGCTTGTTGTCTATATGGCACAAGTGAGTGTTGCTCTGTGACATGAAAGCTCTCTCTTTTTTTAAAGTCCTTGTACTTATGAGAAGCATGCACCACGAGAGCAACTTCAACCAGTCACAAATGATACAAGTGTAAAATCAAACACTTTCAGGAAAACCCGGTAGGTATCAGGTGCACACGAACACACTGCAAATTTCTGTTTTGCTGCTTGCAAACAGAATGCAAATTTCACATGTGCAAATGTCGAAGTTTCAGCTGCTTTCAACATTCCCAAACTCTCCAACCCATCTGGAGGCGGCAGCTTCCTCCTCCTGGGAGGGCAGGAGAAGAGCCGTCCCACACACTTGTCATGAGGCTGACAAAACAGATGAGGAACTAAATGGAAAATGGCTTAGCTAATTAAAAGGAGCAAATGTGCTTCTAGACAGCTTTTAAGGCTTTTATCGGCTGCTCAGCCAGGATCAAAAGACCCACCAATTGCTTGATGGAGGCATTTGCTGGTTCTAACAAGTACTCCAGGTCTTCTTGGCACACTCCTTGTGCCAAATCACAGGGAGAAAGCTCTGTAGTCTCACTGATGGTGTAAGGAAAGAGAAGCAGAAGGTGCAATTCTTGCAGCTGTATATCAGAGACCTGCAACTAGACCACCTAGATTCTTTTTTCAAAGTTGAAAAGCAATCAGTGGGGTGCAGAGCGGGGAGCAGACTAAATTGGACCCATTTCCCTCATCAAAATCTTTCCCTCCTAACCACTCAGAACTTGCTGTTAGCTTATCTTGAGAGATAACTCTGGGAGGGTGGTTTTGATTGGGAAAACAGCAAGGGGAGGAGTTTAAATGCATCTCTGCTATCCCTATTAATATTTGAAAAGGATTCCAGTGATGGATTCCACTGTCACATCAAGCCCTGTTTTTGCTTTTTATTATTATTTATTGAATTTATATACCACCCTATATAAATTCAGGGTGGTTCAGGAAGAGCATTGTTCCACCAGACTACCGGTGATGTTAAGAAGCAACAGTTGCTGAAATTCTCCTTTTGAGACAGGGCGGATAAAAATCAATGATTTTTTAATAAACAAATTAAAAACCGGATTTTCTTTATTTAAATCAGATTTTTAAAATAAAATGCTTTTGGAGGAAAAATCTTTCTAAAGATAGTTTTCTATTTAAGTTACATTATAGTCCAAAGGCGCTATCCCCACAACGCCTACTCGCTATGGGCCCTACAAAAGCAAACAGTCTAATTGGTCAATGTCTAAAAGATATCAAGCATCAGAACAACCGGGCCACTATAAGGAAATTCTGTCCTTGGTATGTTCATTTTCCACCTTTCCATTTTGATTCTCTGGCCCCTTACCTGCACAAACTTATTATCCCAAAATACAGACGTGCTTTTACACTTGCAAGACTGGATGTTTTGCCATCTGCAGTACTTGAGGGTCGATTCCAAAAGATCCCGCCTGAGAAACGTCTTTGCCCCTGTGGAGACGGTAGCACCGAAACAGCAGCACACGTCCTCCTGTCCTGCACTCTCTAGAAAGACCTGAGGAACGAGATCATCACCCCACTCGTACTAACCATCCCAGGGCGCTCAGCCACTGCCACAATGTCCTTTCTTCTATCAGATCAAAATGAGCAGCTAACAGCAAAGGTTGCTAGGTTCATAGCAGGGGCAATGAGAATGAGGGCCACTAACTGACTGCTGATTCAGGACTATACATTGTGCTCTTATATCAAATTCCCCTTTCTGCATATACTGTAATGTTTTATTGTTGCTATGGCTATTGGCTAATACGAATAAAGTTTTGGTTTTTTTAATAATAATATTTATTAAAGTTTCACAAATAATAAAAAATTCCAACATTTAAACATAAAAAACTACAAAAATATAAAAATACAAAAAACAAAACACATAAAAAATACACAATAGGAAACAATTAACAAAAGAAGGACAAAAAAGAAAAAAGGACAAAAAGAAAAACCAAAAGAGCAAAACAGGAAATAGATTAGTAATTTCAAATCTTATACTTCCTTCACTAGTTTCTTGACCTCCTCACACCTCTCATTTTGTATTCCAGTTCAGATATTAAATTCAGCAAATCCTTACCCTCTGGCATTTATCCTCACTCAAGATGTTAACCTGTTATAAATATCAATTTTCCAATTATCAATCCCTATTTACATTTTCTTAGAAATCTTTTTACCAATACCACTTATTTTCCATCAGACGTCATTTTAACCTTCCTTAATTTTACGGTACTTCTGCAAGTAGTCCTTAAATTTTTCCCAGTCTTCCTCCACCGACTCTTCTTCCTGGTCGCGGATTCTGACAGTCATTTCTGCCAATTCCATATAGTCCTAATACGAATAAAGTTTTTATCTATCTATCTTGTTGCTGTTGCTATAGTCCAAAAGCTATTTTTTTTTAAGTTTTCCATGTGTGCTAAAACTCAGTCTTAAGTGGTTTTTTTAAAAAAAAACAAAAACAAAAACCCGTTGAACCACATCAGTTAACAAACATGGATACATATACTATAATGTTATTGTTTTAGTTAAATAAATTGTTTAAATTGTTACTAATGATTATTTTTCCTTCCAATGAAATACAGCAGAAAAGTTGTCCAAATATAAACAGTTAACTTATTAAACCTCACAATAATTTCATAATTATCTGTCTTATGTATTTCTAATAGTATAACCAAATCAATAATTTTTGATACAACTGTAAAAACTAAATCAAGTCTTACTGACTAGTGTTTTGAATCGTGATTTAAATCGATTCGATTTAAATCAAACCCACCCTGTTTTGTGATCATGAATAAAGGCCCAGTTTAGGGTCCTCTATGGAGCCTGCCAACCCAGTCTCAGAAGAGACAGCACAAGACAAGAGTTTCTGGATGTCTCAGTCTTGTTTCTTTGTTTGCTTGAGGTCAAGAGGCCACTGGGGGACAGGTGCAATGGGCAAAGAGAGGCATTAAGCATCCTGCTGTACACAGGCCAGCTGGCAGACCTGACCAGGGGGCACTTTTGTTTCTCCTTCAGTGCCAGGACTCAGCAATGAGTGAGTGCCTCTCAGCACTGCACCTCCCCCTGCCAGAGAGCAATGGCAACCAGCTCCCTTGCATGCGAGAACTGGAAGCCCAGTATCTTATTCCCTGAGTCAGGCTTGAGGCGGGGCACCTCGCTCTTTTAAGAAACTCTCCTTCCTATCTTTTCTTGTCCTGTTTTTACTTGAGAAACTGCTTCTAGGTGGCACACTATAGGGCAAGCTACATACGATGCCAAGGTATAGCAGTTTTTCCTTGAGGTGTTTTGTTGTGGGTAGAAAACGCAGCCTCTAACGCTGCAATCTGGAATGGACACATCCATTGATATGCCCCAGGGTTGCTTTGCAATCCTTTCCCTTCCAGCAATTTCTCTGCTGAAAATCAACCTCCCCAAGCTGCTTTTTCTCCTTTGTGGGAGAAGCAGCTGAGGCTGGATTTCAGCTTAAAAGTGCCAGTGATGAAAGGGTTAAAGGCAGTCTCTGTCTCTCTCTGTGTGTGTCTCTTTTTCTCTTTCCTTTCTCTCTCCCTTTCTCTCTCCCTCTCCTCTCCTCCCCTACCTCAATGCTCCTTTTCTATTTTTTAAAATGCTTTTAAATGAGAGTCAGTGTGGTGTAGTACTTAGCACATGGGTAGGCAAACTAAGGTCCGGGGCCTGGATACCAGCCCAATCGCCTTCTCAATCCAGCCCGTGGACGGTCCAGGAATCAGCGTGTTTTTACATGAGCAGAATGTGTCCTTTTATTTAAAATGCATCTCTGGGTTATTTGTGGGGCATAGGGATTCGTTCATTTCCCCCCCCCCAAAAAAAATAGTCTAGCTCCCCACAAGGTCTGACGGACAGTGGACCGGCCCCCAGCTGAAAAAGTTTGCTGACCCCTGGCATGTTGGACTAGGACCCAGGAGACCAAGTTTTGAATCCCCACTCAGCCATGATCACCTGCGACCAAGTGAAGATGCCTAGGTGCCAGGATGGTGCCTGACATCTCCACCATCTGTGGTTCATTGGATCTGGGCTGTTTTCACACACTAATACTAGCTCCTGTAGAATTTTATCTGCACGATCAGATTGAATTTCAGGAACCAATTTGATTTTTCTGTGCAGCCTGAGCAGGAGCAGTCAGCATTAAGGGGGGGGGGGGTAGGAATAGGCCAAAATCTATGTGGACTGTCCCTGGATCAAGTGACATTCTTCATTCAGTTCTCAAAGCTCTTAACCTAGCTTCAGGTTGTCATCTGAACTAGCCAGATGTTTGACTGAGAACTAATCACAGTCAGTCCATCCTTTGAAAAATAAGACTTTAGAGCTGTCTTACTAGAGCTGTCTTTAGAGCTGGCAACTAGATATTATAATAATAATTTATATAATAATATTTATTTATTTATTCATTCATACATACATACATACAGTGGTACCTCGGGATAAGAACTTAATTCGTTCTGGAGGTCTGTTCTTAACCTGAAACTGTTCTTAACCTGAAGCACCACTTTAGCTAATGGGGCCTCCTGCTGCTGCGCCGCCGGAGCACGATTTATGTTCTTATCCTGAAGCAAAGTTCTTAACCTGAGGTACTATTTTATGGGTTAGCGGAGTCTGTAACCTGAAGTATATGTAACCTGAGGTACCACTGTACATACATACATACCCCGCCCATCTGACTGGGTTTCCCCAGCCACTCTGGACGGCTTCCAACAAAATATTAAAATACAATAATTCACCAAATATTAAAAGCTTCCCTAAACGTTCTATTTTGGCGACTGTAACCTTGGTTTTAAGGAGCCATTTTGTTCCTAGCGTACATATATATCTGAGTTTCTAACACTGCATGGCTGTTGCAGCTTGTGCTCCTCAGCTGGTGAGGCATGATCCAGTCACTGCCCAAGCTATTGTCTTAAGAAAGAGAAAGTGAAGTCATGCGTGAGGACGGAGTGATTAGAAGCAAGAATGGTTTTAGGGTGGATGTGGGTGGAAGAAAGTCAGCACAGCCTTGTGTGTGTGTGAGAGAGAGAAACCCAGAGCGAAGCACAATTCAGAGGGAAAGCAACTCACTAAAATAGAGGTGGAAGCAGGGACGTGGACTTATAAAAAATATTGGGGGGGGGGGCCCGGGAAAGCTCATGAATAATAAATAAGCTCATGAATATGCAAATAAAGTGGCTCCGGCCCTAAATAGGGCAAGCCACGCCCCCCAGCCAGCCGATTGGCTGGCTGGGAGGTGTGGCCAGTCGGGATTCCCCTGTTCTCGCGGGATTTCCGGCAGTGCCTTGGCAGTGGCGGTGGTGCTGCGAAGCAGCGAGGCAGGAGCCCCCGCCCCCGGGGATTCCCTAATCTTGCGGGGGACGGCCGGGGCTCTCCGATTAGGGCGCGCGGCTGGCTGGCTGGCTGGCGAAGGAGCAGGTGGGGAGGAGGCGGGGGACGGCGGCGGCGCTCTGCTGGAAGGGCGCCCGAGATTATTGGGGGGGCTGAGCCCCCCCAAAAAATTTTTTGAGGGGGCTCGAGCCCCCTCAGGCCCCATGGAGTCGGCGCCTATGGGTGGAAGGCCTTAAAGGAGTCCGCCTGGCACCCCACTGGTCACGTCTATATCTTCAGCACATGATGTAAGCACAACCGCACTTCCTTCAAGGAAAGAGGAACTCCCACTGCCCACGTTGCTCTGAGAGCAGCAACTAGAGTCAGGGCATCACTTGCTGGCAAGTGGCAATACTGGGGGCCTTCAGTGGAGAATTTGAAAAGTTGAGCAAGGGGAATTGGGCAAGCCTTCCAAAGTGCCGTTCTGCGGCCACAACAAACCCCTTTCCTTTCTGGTTGGCACTGGTGGAAGGGGCAGGCTGCCCCTTCATGCACAATATTTGGGCACAGGACCTCCTGGTACAGACCCCTAATGTAGTAGCTTAAAGGTAAAGGGTCCCCTGACCGTTAAGTCCAGTCGCGGACGACTCTGGGGTTGCGGCGCTCATCTCGCTTTATTGGCTGAGGGAGCTGGCATACAGCTTCCGGGTCATGTGGCCAGCATGACTAAGCCACTTCTGGCAAACCAGAGCAGCGCATGGAAATGCTGTTTACCTTCCCACTAGAGCGGTACCTATTTATCTACTTGCACTGCGTGCTTTCGAACAGCGCCACCAGCGTCCCTGTAAGTAGCTTACAATCAACCAATTCAGCCTCACTCTCTGCTATCATTTCCTTAATCCGCTTCAGGCGGTGAGTTTAGAAAATGCCTTTTGATGGAGCCTAGATAAAAGAGAGCTGCCTGCTGCTCTAGTTCAGAGGTTCTCAAACTTTTTTCCCTGGGCCACATTTTCAGAATAAAAATTTGCTCGTGCCACATTGACCCTTTTCTTGATAAGAAATACATTGCACAACAAAAAGAAACAACAACTAGCAGTGCTTGATTTATAGCATCAAACACAACTGCTTTTTAATATGATCATGGGACATCTGAGGAGTATAAAACAATGCAGCTACATAATAACATGAATCATTCCCAAAATGTAATGATTAAACGAACCTCTTACATATGCACCTTAAGTATGTATACAAACTCAATGAGAGGTGCGAGCTTGCTTTAGGCTATTGTATTTTAATATTCTGTTGGAAGCCGCCCAGAGTGGCTGGGGAAACCCAGCCAGATGGGCGGGGTATAAATTATTATTATTATTATTATTATTATTATTATTATTATTATTTTGCCAGGTAATCTCATTTCTATGAGGTCCAATTTGAGACAAACGCTCATGTCCTCATCACCACAAAAAGCCTTTTTCTTTTCTGATCTTTCATATTTATCAGAGTTGAAAATCCCTGTTCACAATATGCCATTAAGAACTGTAGAAGAATAGCCAATTCTTTTGAAGAGAGGAGTGGATACTGTTTCTGGTTGTACATCCACACTACTCAGAAATGTTTAAATGTTTCTTTGATCTCTCTAGAATCTTCCCCGTCACACTTGCCATCCTCTCCTGCCACACCCTTGGAGAACCACTGTTTTGCAGTAGTTTAAATCAGAAGAGAACTCCTTCAAGCCAGTGGGCAGAGATAAATGCCCTCCTCCCCCAGCGTTTCAAAAAAAACCTTGCCTGCTAAGACGCTTCGTCACCCACAAGCACTGCTGTTTTCACAGCTTCTGTCTGCTTCCTGTTTATATAGAGGTTCTCATACATCTCTGGCCAGAGGGCAGCCCCCTTAGTCTGTTGCAGGAAAGGCAACAAGGACTTTTGAGGCACCTGGATGCTGATTGTGGCGTAAGTTGCAGTCCATAAAGTCGGTGGTCCTCAAGAAATTCATGCCATAATCAATTTGCTCATCTAACGGTTCCAGTGGCGTAGCGTGGGGGGTGCAGGGGGGGCGGCCACACCGGGCGCAACATCTGGGGGGCGCGCTCGCACTCGCAGCTCTCTGAGTGCTAAAATCCACGGGTTAGGGGGCGCAAATTACTTGCCTTTCCCCGGGTGCTGACAACCCACGCTACGCCACTGAACGGTTCACAAGACTAGCCAGGGAGACCAGGAGACATTCCTGGGCCAATGGAGAATCAGAAATTGACTGAGACAAGAGGACAGTGATGAACACCCAAACAACAGTCAGCCCACCTCGCATTGGGAGGGAGCTGGTGGTCACAGGGAGATGAGAAAGTCCCCCCCCCCCGCCATAGGAGTCAACTCCTAGGGGCTGAGGTCCCTTTGCCACCCCCAATAAAACATTTGAGGGGACCGCTCCGCCCAAAAGTTCATGGGCATTGCCATTCAAATGGTGTGCATGTGCCACATCTTTGATTATGCGGGGCGGGGCTTACCTGGTCATCCCCCCCCCCATAGTTTATTCAAGGAAGTCAAGTTTTGAAATGTCAAAATGATTGTAAAATTAGTGAAATGTATAAACCTGAAAAGCATAAATAAAATTTCAAGTTAGCATCCCCACTTCCTATCCTGCCCCAGGTACATGGTACCTCAAGTCCAAAACAGGGTGCTACCTATAGACCCCTGGTTCCCAATGTGGGGCACAATTTGATTTTTAAGGGGGGATATTCCAGAATGAGTTATTAACCGTGAATGGCCGTTTAGGCTTCCTCCACGTGAATAGGACTTTGCTTTTTGAATAATAAGAATTGTATGTCTCAGGGGTGGCGGTGGGGATGGGATCAGGATTTTAGAGACGCTTAGGTGGGGCATGGCCAAAAAAGGTTAGGAAGCACTGCTATAGAGGGAAGCTACAAACAAAGCAATATATCTTCTCTCTCACCCCCCGCCGCCGCCCCCGGCAAAAAAAGAAGAAACCAGCACCCCCTTCTCCTTCCTCGTCGGGCCACACCTGTTACCTGGGAGAGGGGCTACGACCCATCCACCTGCCCTGGATTTCAGGTAGCGGGCGCCTGCCTATTTGCTGGAAGCAACGCCGAGGGGATAAGCCGGAGGCCGCTCGATCCCGTGGTCTGAGGTGCCACCCCGCCTTGGGCCGACGCCCTAGCCGGGCAGAGCCCGGCAAAGCCCCTCACAAGGGGCGGGCGCCATTGTCGCTGCGGCTGGCGGGACGGGAGGGAGGAAGGAAGGTCGCCGGTGCGAGCCCCGGCCCGAGGGATCCCTCCGCGCGCAATCTTCCCGCGCATCCTCCTTTACCGTAAGCTTGGTCGGCGTCGTCGGGCTCCTTGCCGCTCGGCTCGCCGTCCATCGCTGCCGGTACAGAGAGCGCTGCTGCTGCTGCTGCAGGCGCCGCCGGGGGACTGCGAGGAGGCCGAGAGAGGCAGCGTTGCCTGGGCTGTGTGGTGAAGTCAGGCCCACCCGACGGCCCTCCGCCCCTTTCCTGCTTCGGCGCGGCCGCCTTCCTGCGCTTAGCGGTCCCGGCGGGGCGGTCCCGGCGTCAGAAGAAGCGGGTCCGTTTGTCTTGCGCGCCCGCAGCGAGGAGGCGGCCGCGCCGCGCTGCGCGGTGCATTTAAAAACCCGCTTCGTCCCGGGGAAATGGCTCCGCGAGAGGAAGTGTGGGAGGAAGAGGGCCTTTGTGGGTTGCTGAGCCAGCGAGGTTGAAGCTCCCCTTCTCCACGCCACGACTTAGACAATCAATATCTTCTTCTTTGGAGATCACTCGTAGATCTTCTTTTGGAGATCACTCGTAGCCGGGTGATCTCCGAGGGAATTATGGTGCTGGAGGAGACTCTCGAGAGTCCCATGGACTGCAAGAAGATCAAACCTCTCCATTCTGAAGGAAATCAGCCCTGAGTGCTCACTGGAAGGACAGATCCTGAAGCTGAGGCTCCAAGACTTTGGCCACCTCATGAGAAGAGAAGACTCCCTGGAAAAGACCCTGATGTTGGGAAAGATGGAGGGCACAAGGAGAAGGGGACGACAGAGGACGAGATGGTTGGACAGTGTTCTTGAAGCTACCAGCATGAGTTTGTCCAAGCTGCGGGAGGCAGTGGAAGACAGGAGTGCCTGGCGTGCTCTGGTCCATGGGGTCACGAAGAATCGGACACGACTAAATGACTAAACAACAACAACGTAGCCAAGTCAGATTGTCTTCCATTAACACTTTTTTTACAGTGAGAACAAGAAATATACGCAATACTCAAGGCTGTATATACCGTATTTTTTGCTCTATAAGACTCACTTTTTCCCTCCTAAAAAGTAAGGGGAAATATGTGTGCGTCTTATGGAGCGAATGCAGGCTGCGCAGCTATCCCAGAAGCCAGAACAGCAAGAGGGATTGCTGCTTTCATTGCACAGCGATCCCGCTTGCTGTTCTGGCCTTCTGAGATTCAGAATATTTTTTTTCTTGTTTTCCTCCTCCAAAAACTAGGTGCGTCTTGTGGTCTGGTGCGTCTTATAGAGCAAAAAATACGGTAGGTCACTGAAGGATCGGCTTCTGTGTCAGAGAAAGCCCCAGCATGGCCTCAGGGAAACTGCCTTTCAGAAAGCAACCCCCTTTTTTCAATCACGCTGTAAGCATAAGAGGCAACTCCTAGGGGATGAGGCGTCTTCAGCCCCCCCCCAATAAAATATTTGAGGGGGCTGCCCTCCAAAGTTTTGATGGCCATTGCCATTCAAATGGTGTGTACATTATGCGATCGATTAGGTGGGGCAGTACTTACCTGCCCCCCCCATTTTTTAAATTCAAGTTGGCACCCCTGACTTTAAGAGTTGGTTACTTAGCAGGCATCCTTCCTCAAAGTCTGCTTGCCTAGGGGCAACTCTCCTCAGTTGATGCCATTGTGTGTTTGGTCTAGGTGACTAATATAGCCCTTTTTGCTCCAGTACAAATATTATTTAACTATTTAGAATATGTGAGGCTCCACCAGGGTTGGCCATACCATTAGTTACAGTGAGGCTATGTCCTCGAGCCACAAATGCTAAGGTGAGCCCACACTTCCAGGAAGAGGGAGGCAATTTTATTACCAGAAAGGAACAGAGGCACTTGGGCATCTTCTGCCTCAAGTGCCAAAATACCTTAACCAGCCTTGGGTACGACATAATTTGACCTGGGGCAGGTGGGGAGAGGGGGAGAGAGAGAGAGAGAGAGAATTTAAAGCCCTGTCTCAGGCAGTAACATATTTTGGGCTAGGTCTGCTGGCAGCCAGCGCAGCTGTGGCAAGATTGGCCAAATGTACTTCCTCCTCACAATATCTGTATGGCAGGTTCCCTTGCCCTGAACAAAAGCTCTTCTTGATATCAATGACTGGGGATCATGTAGCCCATTGGCCTTCCCTGGAAATTTGAGGAAAGAGAGTGATATTTTTAAAAGTATCTAATTTTCAGAACACAAGATGTAACAGCTCCACAACATAGAAACAGAGAGCTGATTTAAAATCTCTTGGATGTTTGTCTTGCACTCCGAGGCTGTTAAGGACAAGGAAACTCAACCACAGCACCATATTACTACAGACAAGCAACCTATAATTTCCTCCTCCAGATCCAGGAATGACTCTCAGAGGCTGGCAACAGGCCCTTTCCTCCCTGACAATTTAAATGGGCGTTGACTCTTCTGTGGTGTGAGCTTTTGCCTTTCATAGAATGTGCTGAGACCATTTAGGAATATTCTCTTCCAAGGATCAAAATCCATTGCTAGAACATAATTGTTTAACAGACAGAATCCCCCCTCTTTCCTTTGTTTCTTCTGAGCTTAACATTCTGAAAACAGCTGTATAGGAGAGCGAAGTATTCACAGCCCTCAACTCATTTGCAGAACACAGGTTTCTTAATGTGAAAAAGTTCGTACTTTCTAGAATAGCTAGGGAAATACACACTTTGAAGTTAAGGCTGCCATAAATGTTTAACTTGAACATGCCAGCCCCCACAGCCCACAAAAGCAGCTTGTTCATGCTGCTCACCTACCCCTCTAATTTATGTCTGATCTATGATACAGGACGCGGGTGGCGCTGTAGGTTAAACCACAGAGCCTAGGGCTTGCTCAGAAGGTTGGCGGTTTGAATTCCTGCAACGGCCAATAAAACAAGATGAGCACCACAACCCCAGAGTTGTCTGCGACTGGACCTAATGGTCAGGGGTTCCTTTACCTTTACCTTTATGATACAGGAAGCCAGGTACTCATGTATGCTGAGACTCTTTTAAGTAATCCAAGGACAAGCATGTAGTGGTGAATACACACAAGTTCTTTTTCCATAGTAATGCAAGCAAACAGAGATGTATTTTACAGTTTAAACCTCAGTTGCTGAAACAAATTAAAGCAAAAGCTGAGATCATTCTGGCCTATACCCTCTCCGGATTATTGCAGGAACTAATGTGCTCTGCCATCCAAAGGAAATCACACCCAGCAGCAATGAACTTGTAATTGCTCAGGGAAATACAGCCCAAGGCCACTCGAGTCCCGAAGGAAAGAATTTTCAGTTCAGCAACTTGGCCATCCCTTTTTGGTTGCCTATACAGACTGAGGCAAAGAAAGAAAAGAAAAGAAAGTTTGTGAGTTAGTTGATTGTTTTTGGTTTGTTCTTTGCTTTCAGGCTAGCTTCCAGAAAAGCAAGGCTCCTCCACGCCCATTCCCCAGCAAACTGTAAAAGATGTGTCCTCTGAGTATACATCTTTTGCTGCTTGGCTCTGCCTCCAGAAACTGCAAGAATGAGGACCTGCCTCCCTCAAAAGGCCAATTGGGTTCCACCTCCCAACTCAAAGTCGGCTCTGCCAAAGGACCTAGGGGCATTGCCCCAGAACCCACCCAGCAGTGGCGTAGCATGGGGGGTGCAGGGGGGGCCGGCCGCACCGGGCGCAACATCTGGGGGGGGCGCTCGCACTTGCAGCTCTCTGCCCCCTGCTAAAATCCACAGGTTAGGGAGCACAAATTACTTGCCTTGCCCCGGGTGATGACAACCCACACTACGCCACTGCCACCCAGGCATATTTCAAGAATTGGTGACCCTACTCCAGCCCACCAACTGAATAACAACTTTGCAATCAAATTAGAGCTTCTGGCTGGGAAACCTCTGAGTGCATAGCTTCTTTGTGGTGAACAGCAGACTGTACAACATTACCAGGCAAAGGAAGGCAGGAGGATAGAAGACTTACTTGGGCCCCTGCACTGAAAAGGAGGAGGGCAATACCAATGTACTTTCTGACAATCATATTTTCTACACACTTTGCTTTCTACTCTTGCTTAGATGAAAGTGTCATAGGCAGTGGCAGTTGTGTGTCTGGGAAACCCAAAGCAGCAGGAGATTTAGTCAGTGTGGTGAAAATGAGGAGGTTTGACCTTGCCTCTGCTATGTGCATTTCTCCTCAAGCCCCTCCAAATTTTCCCCAGCAGGAATCCTTTGTACTGTTGCTTAACAGAAAACGTTGCAACAGCCCTGCTCCTTCTCCCTCAGCTTCTTCTGTGCAGACTGCACCCACCTGGCTTTTAAAAAACAGAAAGCACAACAAATATGTAGTTCTATCCTTATGTTGCTTCTACATTAGATCCCTTTAACACTGTGGTAGAACTGATTTTCTGCAAAGCAGAATTATCACTGAGGTGACGCACCAGCAACATCCTTCTCCACAGCTAAGATTCACTTACAATGTGAATTCACAAATCAATCCCATCCAGGAAAGGCCATTTCCAATGCTAATTAAAAGTTTCCCCCTTGTAGGTTCACACAGCCTGTTTTATTGCTTTCCAATAAGCATGGGACGCGGGTGGCGCTGTGGTCTAAACCTAGAAGTTCAAAAGTACAGTGGTACCTCGGGTTAAGTACTTAATTCGTTCCGGAGGTCCGCTCTTAACCTGAAACTTTTCTTAACTTGAAGCACCACTTTAGCTAATGGGGCCTCCTGCTGCTGCCGGGCCACCAGAGCACAATTTCTGTTCTCATCCTGAAGCAAAGTTCTTAACCTGAAGCACTATTTCTGGGTTAGCGGAGTCTGTAACCTGAAGCCTATGTAACCTGAGGTACCACTGTACGTTAAAGTGCAAGTAGATAAATAGGCACTGCTCCAGCGGGAAGGTAAATGGCGTTTCCGTCACCAATAAAGTAAGATGAGTGTGGGCTGCAACCCCAGAGTCGTCCGCGACTGGACCTAACGGTCAGGGGTCCCTTTACCTTTACCTTTAATAAGCATGGAGGTGGGGGAATGAGTGATCAGTGGTTTTATTAACTGCATCTATTAATTGTCCCTGTCTAGTTTGTGATCTAGTTTGGGAGACTTTTTTGTTTTCTTTAGAAAAATAGCACTATTTTGCTAGGGAAAATGGAAAGAAAACGTAATGATGAGCAGAAATGAACATGTCTGCCTGCACACACGTAGCAACCAAAACTAACTTTCAGTAATGGGAGGCTGTGATGTCCCTGGGTTAAGAATCTGGATGGCTCTTAACTGGATTGTTGTTGACACCATGTCTGCTTCCACCCACATTGATCTTCTTCCTGAACTATTTAATATTATTTACAGTCCGGGAATAATAATAATAATTTATTCTTTATACCCCACCCATCTGGCTGGGTTTCCCCAGCCACTCTGGGCGGCTCCCAACAGAATATTAAAAACACAATAAAACATCAAATGTAAAAAACTTCCCTAAACGGGGCTGCCTTCAGGTGTCTTCTAAAAGTCAGATAGTTGTTTATTTCCTTGACATCTGATGGGAGGGCGTTCCACAGAGTGGGCGCCACTACCGAGAAGGCTCTCTGCCTGGTTCCCTGCAACCTCACTTCTCTAAGTGAGGGAACTGCCAGAAGGCCCTTGGAGCTGAATCTCAGTGTCCAGGCTGAACAAAGGAAGGATCTCAGCATTCCATGATTCATTATCCAGATGCTGGATAATTTAAAGTTATTAAACTTATTTAAAGTTGTTGAGAGCAAATTAATTCATCCCTCTGCACTTTCTCAGAGGCACTGTTGTTACTACTTCCCAAGACCCCTGGCAGAGCACTGCCATTGAAAGAAGATTCTGGTCCTGGGTCAAACTGATTTTTATTTTTATTTTTGCTTATGATAATATATAGAATGTTGCACCCCACTGTTATTCCTTATGTAATCTGTTATCACAATGTGAAGACAGCTCTTCCTACCAAAACAATGCCCGCCAATCCTTTTGTTAAAAAGAAACCTATGCAATAGCTTCTAAACCTACGCTATAATAAATAAACAATATACAATATGCATCAGTGTTTAATGAGAAGCAAACCATTTCTAATTTGAATGTACAGTACTTTCTAGCCATTGCAAATCCATTAAAGATGCAGGAAATCCAAAACATCATGTTAATATAATATGGAGAAATGTCCAGTCAGTTGAACAGATGTTCAAAGCATTGTGCAACCCTCTGCTGGTTAATGCAGCATATGACATGTGCCTGAAATGTTAATAATATTTGTGTCTTGGGACACATGGAACACACAGAGCAAGCGCAATTTGATCTTCTTTTAATCCATATAATAATGCAATTAAAATGAGAAAAGCGAGCTTTTAAATCTCACATGCTTAATCATGTTCAGAGCAATATATATATACTGTACTTAAGCTGCAGTCTTATAAACACTTACTGGGAGCAAAGCAGTGGAACTTATTTGCAAGCAGGCATGGAAAAGATTGAACTTCAAAATAGGCTTGATGTTCCTTTTATGCTCCTTTGATGATTTCTGAAGATCAGAAAGTTCAACCAGGTAACCAAGAGCCAGTAGCTACAGCAGACTGAGTGATCACATGTTTTGTTTTTGCTCACCGGACGACTCAGGACATGGTAATCCACCAGAGACAAAGGATTACTGGTGTGTGTGTGTGGAAATTAAAACTATAAGAGTAAAGTATGTCTTTCTAGTCTGCCTTCAGAAGGAGTCCTGTGCAATCTAATATTTTAAACAGACACATGCTGGTTGTTATAAGACGCTCCTTTATTCTATTTTGCTGCTCTTCTTTTCAACGATCAGCGTGGCAACAATTGTTTGAACCACCCAGACAACTAATTCCTTTCTTTAATCTATTTGTACTTCTGTTCTGACAATTCACTTCTGGAACTTGGTGGTTGTAAGCTAGAGCAATTCCAAACAGAAGTGTGTTTGGAGCAAAGGTGAATAATAACTACACTGCCTTTCCTCCCCAGGGACACAGGCCTGGTATGTACAGTATTATACATCCTGGCAGAAGTTGGGGTGGGAAGCAAGATTGAGTATGGTGTCCCACTCTTGAACATTTAAAGTTAAACTGGAAGAAAACAACAGAGGATTTGCTGCAAGTATATTCTTCAATATCACTAAGGTAGTATGGTACGGATTGGAAAATAAGCGTTTTTTTACAAAAGGATCTGTGCTTTTGACATGTATACATAATGTACAGTGGTACCTCGGGTTACAGATGCTTCAGGTTACAGATGCTTCAGGTTACAGATTCCGCTAACCCAGAAATAGTACCTCGGGTTAAGAACATAACCTCAGGATGAGAACAGAAATTGCACGCCGACAGCGCGGGAGGCCCCATTAGCTAAAGTGGTACCTCAGGTTAAGAACAGTTTCAGGTTAAGAACAGACCTCCAGAACAAATTAAGTTCTTAACCCGAGGTACCACTGTATAGGAATAGGAGGAATCCCTAATCATTCTTCAGGGCCTAGGGGTACATTAGGACATCTAAGAAACAGTTCTGGACACCATAAAATACCCATTTCACAGAAGACAGACCAATGATGCCCACATACGCACAATAACAAGCAAAACACTTGCATGCACACTCCAGAACAATATCTAGCTCGATTTTCATTCTGGGAGACTGGAGCATGGTTTACCCACAAGCTGTAACAAGACGATGGCAAGTGCTTTTGGAGAAACCATTAGAAGGCCAAAAGCAGGTAGTTCCGTCATTCCATTTGGCAACACTGTTAAGGAGAACTAGATGTTCCCTTCTTATATTGACCCGTCTCTGCTCTGCAACGTATTGCTAGAAAACTGCGCGCTATCTTTGAAATATGATTCTGTAAGCTTACGAAACTGAATTAGGATAATTGTATTTAAAAAGAGAATACATTTTGTGTTCTGCTTATCAAGGGGAAGGAATTGAGAACAGCTTCTTCTGGCCCCCAGCCCCCATTTGCTAGCTTAGCTCCCAAATATGGAGAAATCATTAGAGCAAATCATAGCTTGATACTGAGTCACAGTGGAGACTTGTGCTTCGTTCTTCATGCAGCCATAGTTAAACTATGGAACTCTCTCCCACAAGAGGCAGTCATGGCCACCAGCTAGGGTGGCTTTTAAAAAAAGGACTAGACAGCTTCATGGATGAGAGGGCTATTGGTGGCTCTGCTCCGCTTCCACAGCTGAAGGCAGCAAAGCTTCTGAATACCAGTTGCTGAAAATCACAGGTGGGGCATGCATAGGCGCTGACTCCATGGGGCCTGAGGGGGCCCGAGCCCCCTCAAAAATTCGTTTGGGGGGCTCTGCCCCCCCAATAATCTCGGGCGCCCCTCCAGCAGAGGGCCGCCGCCGCCCCTCCCCCAGCCCAAAATGCACAGGGTTGGGCTGCATGCCTCCTGCCCTCCCTCCCGAGCAAAAGCTCCACCCAATTTCCTTCAGAGCTGATTAATAGGCACAGCACGCTCTCCCCTATTCGCTCACGAGGAGGCGGCGCCACTTTATCTGCATATTCATGAGCTTATTTATTATTCATGAGCTTTCCCGGCCCCCCCCCCCAATATTTTTTGTAAGTCCGCGCCCCTGGGGGCGTGCATTGTTCTTGTGCTCAAATCCTGCTCCCTGGTTTCTGTAATAAACGAAAACCTACCCTTATTCCCTTATGAGGAACACAAGAGCCCTTATAGAGTCCTTTGCAGGCTCTCCATCGCTCAGAGAAAAGAACAGAGGCCAACCAGAGAAGATTGAGAAGCAAATCAGCTAGTAAGGCTGATCTTTATTGAACTGTTGCAACAGGGTGCTCCCCTCACACGCCGGAGAAGGAGGAGGACCCAGAACAAAAGTGTGTCCACCCATATATAGACATTTTAAATTGCCTGCCCTGGAGTCCAAGACCACCCCCAGACATATCATACACACATCACAGAAGGGGTGTAGCTCAAGACCACCCCCAAGACACATCATACCTAAATAACAGAAAGGGCGGTCTACAACAGAAATCTGAGTGCGTTGTTTACCTCCTGTTTGGGAGGTTACCTGTTAATGCTTACCTGATTGGATTACCTGGGGAGCCTGGCCAGTCTTTTGTAATGATAAATACTTAGTTCCTGAGCCAGATCACAGGCTCATCCTATTCAAACGCAGACATACCATTAAGACAGGATTTGTGAAGGAAAAGACAATGGGGAGTCTTTTCCATTTTCCTTGACCTTGCAGAGAAATCATTTGGTCAGTTTGGGAGTCAAAATGGTTTTTGGGGCTATTTTCCTGTGCTGCTTCAGACATGTGGTTTATATATTTATGTACATGTTTGTTTGGTACATTATGAACATTTATTATATATATAAGACCTTAATTTTTTTATTTCATTTACCACAGATGGACCACTGGCATGATCCAGCAGGCTCTTATGTTCTTATATACTTAATTGAGACTCTGGCTGTTAGGGCTACATAGAAAAGAGCCCTGCTGGAGCAAACCTAGGTCTGCTTCCAACTGCAGCCTACCAGATGCTTCGAAGAAGCAGCTCCTGAGCAGGGCATGAAGGCAAAAAAACCCCCAAACCCTCCTTCACTGTCTGCATGCTAGCAGCTGGTATTCAAAGGCCCATTGCATTTGGACCGGGAGATTCCATTTAGCTCTCTCTTTCTGGAAAATGAAAATATTTATAATTGGCTTTTCAAACATCCAAAGCAGCATTCATTTTTTCAGTGCAACAAGGCAAAATTATAAAACAAAGCTGAGAGACAGCTCAGTAGGTAGAGCTGCAGACTCTTGATCTCAGGGTTGTGGGTTTGAGCCCCACGCTGGGCGAAAGATGCCTGCATTGTAGGGGGTTGGACTACAAGAACCTCACGGTCCCTTCCAGCTCTACAAGTCTGTGATTCTGAAAGCAGCAGACAATAACCCCAACCCCAAACTCTTAAATCAACCAAACAACAGCTATTAAACAGACCATTGTATTTTAATATTTTGTTGGAAGCCGCCCAGAGTGGCTGGGAAAATCCAGCCAGATGGGCGGGGTATAAATACAGTAAATTATTATTATTATTATTATTATTATTATTATTATTATTATTATTATTATTATTATTTTAAGAAGACTTTAACTGTCAACGTTTTAATAAGCCCCTGCTGTGCAAAGTTTGATCTATAGATTTCTGCATGTCAAGCTGGCAATCCTACACGAGAGGCTCAAAGCAATTTCTGGGTCTTCCTGTTGATATTTTACCCTAAACCTGGCAGGGCCATTTGTAGCAGCTTTGGCCTGTGTTAACTTGCTACCATGGACTTGCTCCCAGTATGTGTGGTTTTCATGATTTTACCAGTCAGTCCAAATCTTGATTTTGGTTATACCCAGAGTCTGGGCTGTAGCAACAAAAACAGATTTCTTCTCTTCTGCGACTGTGCCTGCAAACTGCTAGCCAGCCACTGGATCTTACTCATACTGTGTAATCTAAGGTGATTAGGTGCAGTGTGAGGACAGGGCTCTTTCTGAATCTTTAGCAGGTGTACAGAAGATGGTACCTGGGGCATATAGTTGGTGCTTGTCAACCAATGGGGATGGGGGGGGAGAGAGAAATGTGCTGGACAGCAGCTTTTCTGCAGAAGTTAACACACGAAGCTTTTTCACAGCATGGAGAAGGAGCATTCGCCAACATCTGGCAATCAAGCTGTTGTTAGGGTTTTTTGTTTTGTGTCCCCCCCCCCTTAAATTTTGTGCTATTCACAATAAAGGAGTGAAATGAAAGATATCAGAAAAAAGAAAAAAAGAACAAAGAAAAAATAAAGAAGTAAAAAAAAAGGATCATAGGTGAACATTTTTTTAAAGTAGATAAGTTTTCACTATACATAGTCGTTTCCCATCTATATTTATATTCAATTGTATTATTTCATCTTGTCCTTATCTACCTTAAAAAGTGTTGTTGTTTTTAAAAGACTTCCACCGTTTGCCTTACGTGTTTTTAATAATCCGTTCGTCAGATCCTCTGTTCTTCATATTTTCCCTTTGGATTTCCTTAATGTCTCACTTTGTATTTTTTATATTATATTTTTTATATTATGCACAATATTTTTTTATATTATTATATTATATTATATTTATATTTTTTATATTATGCACAATATTATTCTAAACACAAGCAGATTTTTATAGTTGAGCCCTGGTTTTGTAAATAATCATTTAAGAACTCCCATTGCTTCATAACCATGGTTTTGGATTTTCTCCTTATTATATCCGTCAGTTTTGCTAGTTCCAGGTACTTGCAAAGTTTCCCCAGTCATTCTCTTTTTGTTGGGATGCTGTCTTCTTTCCAATAGCTAGCAATCAAAATTCTTGCCATTGTTGTCACGTATAGAAATAAGTTAGTTTTATCTTTTGGGATATCTTTATCTAAAATTCCTAATAGATATGCCTCTGCCTTTTTTGTGTGATGTCCTTATCAATTTTTTTATTTCGTCGTGGATCATGTCCCAAAAGGTTTTAATCTTTGGGCAAGTCCACCACATGTGGTATAATGTACCTTTTGTTCTTTTACATTTCCAACATTTGACGTTGTTCCTTTTATTTATTTTTTCAAGCTGTTGTTAAAAGGCACAGGAGCCAGCTGGTGGGGACTGGTTTTAAAGGTTGGCAAGCTTATTTGGCAGGTGCAATTTGCCATGTAAGGGTTAAAAACACAAACACACACAACCTGATCTTCCATAATAGGCTTATCAGGTGCAAACAGGAAAACTGCCCTGCCACTTTAGCAGTGTGTGTTAGAGAACAAAGGAAGGAAGGACTCAGGACTGCAATACCTCAAGGACCGCCTCTTTCCATGTGAACCTACCCGGACCCTGAGATCATCTTCTGAGGCCCTTCTTCATGTGCCGCCTCCTTGAGAGGCGCGGAGGGTGGCAACATGAGAAAGGGCCTTCTCTGCAGTGGCTCCCTGTCTGTGGAATACTCTCCCCAGGGAAGTTCACCTGGCGCCTTCATTATACTCCTTTAAGTCCCCAGGCAAAAACGTTCCTTTTTAACCAGGCCTTTGGTTGATCTGATTTACATCCTATGCCCTTTTAAAATGTGTTTTTTTTGGGGGGGCTATTGGGTTGTTGTTTTTATTATTGTATTTTGTGATTTTAGATCTTGATTTTATTCTGTGAACTGCCCTGAGACCCCCGGGTATAGGGCGGTATATAAATCCAATAAATAAATGAATAAAACAATAAATAAAGTGGTGTTTCAGCTGGATCTGCTCTTCACCTGATCCCCTTGCCTACCCCCCAGCCAGTCTCCAGAGAAGTACAAGAATCCTGTCTGCTCCAGGAGGTGGGAGGAATTGAAAAGGGCTGGGGGAAGGAGAAAGCACAGGTTAAGAACATAAGAAGAGGCTGCTGGATCAGACCAAGCGCCCATCTGGTCTTGCATCCTGTTCTCCCAGTGGCTGTCCTGTGGGAAACCAGTGAGGAGAACATGAACACAATAATAATAATAATTTATTATTTATACCCTGCCCATCTGGCTGGGTTTCCCCAGCCACTCTGGGCGGCTTCCAACAAAGTATTAAAATACAGTGATCTGTTAACCATTAAAAGTTCCCTAAACAGGGCTGCCTTCAGATGTCTTCTAAAAGTCTGGTCATTGTTTTTCTCTTTGTCATCTGGTGGGAGAGCGTTCCACAGGGCGGGCGCCACTACCAAGAAGGCCCTCTGTCTGGTTCCCTGTAACTTGGCTTCTCACAGTGAGGGAACCGCCAGAAGGCCCTCGGCGCTGGACCTCAGCGTCTGGGCAGAACGATGGGGGTGGAGACGCTCCTTCAGGTATACAGGACCAGAAGGCCCTCGGCGCTGGACCTCAGCGTCTGGGCAGAACGATGGGGGTGGAGACGCTCCTTCAGGTATACAGGACCAAGGCCGTTTAGGGATTTAAAGGTCAGCACCAACACTTTGAATTGTGATGGGAAACATACAAGAGCCCTCTCCCCTCCTGTGGTTTCCAGCAACTTGTGTTTGACAGCATTGCTGTTTTGAGCTGTGCAGGTAGAGCATAACCATCGTAGTCCGAGGATGGCACATAAAGTACCAGGACCCACAAAGAGAACACAGCATCTTTGGCTGTGTGACAGTTATTCATATCCAACCTGAAAGCATGCAAGGAGCTTTTTTAAACAGTAATCCTCCATCCAGGCTTCAGAGGTCCTTTGTCCAGATTTTCTGGCCTTCTGCACGGTCTTCTTGTTGCTCAGACATAGCATTACTTGCATTGCCTGCAGTGGAGGAGTTGTGCACATTCCAGCTGGGATTAATCCTAAGTCTAGCGCGCACACATACACACAGAGTTCTCCCGGCCTCATAAAGCCTGGCATTGTGTGAAGGGCATCACTGCCTCCACTGAAATATCACTCCCATGCAGTCATCGCTGTCGCCAAAGCACAATGGAAGGCCTGCCATGTCCTGCCTCGTCAGCTGTAGAATTCCAGGCGGCCGGCTGCTTCTCCCACATTCACCCACCCCAGTCACAGCGGCTTCTCTGGGCATTGCCACCAGCAACACACAGAATCCAGCTTACAGCTAAGGGGTGGGGAGAACATCAGCACTATGATTAGCGTTTATTAAATTATTATCTTTTTAAATACCTAAAGGTATCCCAAGCAATTTGTTCAGTCATAAAATCATTTATTTATTTAAAAAATGTTTTTCCTCGACTGAAGCGCTCCTGGGTACAAATACATTGAGAAGTGAAAAGGAAGAGGAGTCAGAGATACTTCCCGATGGATTTGTATTGTTGGGGGACACTGTTTTTATGTGGATCACTCTTCTTCCTCTTCCTCTTCCTCTTCTTCTTCTTCTTCTTTATTCAATTTGTATACTACCCTTCATCCCCCTTCATCCGGATAGCACAGGGTGATTCACAACAGAAAAAAACAAAATGAGAATACTAAGTGCATAATAAAACAAAAACCAATAACTCCCCACAAGCACATTTAAAAATGCTACTACAGTCATACCTTGGTTTTCGAACAGCTTAGTTCTCAAACGTTTTGGCTCCTGAACGCCACAAACCCAGAAGTGACTGTTCCGGTTTGCGAACTACTTTTGGAAGCTAAACGTCCGATGGAGCTTCCAACTGGCTGCAGGGGCTTCCAGCAGCCAATCAGAAGCTGCACTTTGGTTTCCGAACATTTTGGAAGTCGAATGGAGTTCCAGAATGGATTCCGTTCGACTTCCAAGGTACGACTGTACTGCGGCCCATGTTTCGTTAGCCCAAAATTTGAAAACGAGCGAGGTCCCAACCAAAGAACAACAACAACTTAAATTGACAGAATATGCACAACTCACAGACTTAACATATAGATTAAGAGAACAAGAAGAACATACGTTTAGAGAAGATTGGAAAACCTTTATTGAATATATGGGAAATAAGGGTGTACAGCTGAAAAAGCTGGCAGCAGCAGTAAGATAAATTCAACAGTGTAAATAAGTTTTGATGGATGTAATAATGGAATACTGAATGGTATAATTTCTGTAAAATATGCAGGAATTTATGATATGTAAAATGAACCATGGAAAGAGAAGAAGGGAAGTCATGGATATCTTAAAGATGTAAAAATGAGTATTTTAAATTGTAAAACAGAAATGTTAATAAAAATTATATAAAAAATAAAATAAAAAGCCATTGAATGTTAATCAGCCTGGTTGAAGAGAAACGTTTTCGCCTGGTGCCTAAAGATATATACGGAAGGCACCAAGTGAGCCTTTCATCAACATCATCCATGGGCGTATTCAGGATTTCTGTTGGGAGGGCAGAACCTCAGTTAATTAAGTATTTTTATTGATTTACTTGATTTAGGAGGGGCGCCCCTCTTTGGCTACGCCTAAGCCGTCGTCATCATTATGGTTACTGTTTAGTATTTATTAAATTTGTTGTTCCCTTTATCTTGCCCAAAGAGAACTTACAACCCAACCAAACTAAACCCAACTCATCATCCGGATTCCATGGGGAAACCGAGAGGAGAATTAAGAACGGGGCGTTCCTCTGCTTCCCAGCCTCTCTTCACACGGGATCGGGATCTCGGCTGGGATCCTATGGGGATACTCGCTTGCGCGCGTGCACACGTCTGTCCGGCCCCTCGCTCGAGAGAAACTGCGACGTCTGTCCTCCCACTTCCTTTCTGTCGGAGGACTTGTATCCCACACCCTGCTGCTGCTGCTGCCTCCGCCTCCTCTCCTTTAAGGCAGCCCAGCTCACCTGTAGGCGCAGCGCCCTCACCTAGCCCAGGTAGCTGCCGAGAGCGAGCGAAGCAGGAGAGGAGGAGGAAGTGGGCGCAGCAGGAGCAGCATGTCCGCCTCGGCAGTTTTTATCCTTGACCTGAAAGGCAAGGTGAGTGTGACCCCCAGATCTTCCTCTCAGGTGGGACAGAGCAGCCTCCACCCTCCAGGCGAAGTTTCCCAAATAACTCCCCCTTCTCTCTACGCCCTCCAGTATTTCCGCTCGCCAGATCCAAGCTTCTGGGTGTTACCTGGTGCAGACTTCCATTCATACTGTGTACCCTTATGCCCCTCTTCACTTTTCAGCCTGGAGAAGAGGAAGTTAAAGCCTCTTGAGACCAGGTGGGGAGCTGAGTAGCACCCAGGTGGCCTGGCTGTGTCTTCTAACTGCTAGGCCACCTTTGCCTCTGGGCACAAGAAGAGAGATGGGTGCTCCTGGCCCTGGTGGCAAGGTTTCTTCCTGCAGCTCCCACCTTCCGGGAGATGGGGCCCATCGTCTGGCTGGCATCCCCTATCCCAGAGCTGGGGCTTGTTGGTGCTCCATCGCAGGCTATTTCGTGTTGCAGCGGGTGTGAAGGAGATTTTTTTTGGCCCTCCTTTTCTAGGCTGAGGAGCGGTCTGAAAATTGTGACCGCTTAGTGAATGGAGGCAGCCTGGGAATGTTGCTTCCGGAGCGTGTGGACCTGCTTGTTGCCATCCTGCTGGCTCTGGTTGCATCAGGGAGCCTGTTAGACCAGCTAGGTTGCTTCAAATGGGTGAAAGAGCAGGGCCAGAGCTGTAGCAGCAAAGCAGAATGAGCCCTGAGCCCATCACTTTAAGGAACAGAAACTGGGAAAAACATTTGCTTTCTGGGTGATAAGCTGTGCACACTGGAACTGCCTGCTGCTACCCGTTCAAAACAACAACAAGAAGAACAGTTGATGGCAGGGTTCAGAACAGTAGCAGGCCAATTTGTGGAAGAGAGGAACAGCATCAGAGCTAGCGCAAGGTAGCAGTTAAGAACCTGAGCGGAAAAGTCAACATCTGAACACAAGATCGAGGAGATTGGTGACAAACAGATTTATTTGCCAGACTGCTCGGTTTGTTCAATACTGGAATGAGAAGCATGCTAATACTGTTCAGACATTTACTCCCTGCCCCCCGCTCTTATAGAACCCCCCCCAAAGCAATTTTATTAACAATTACAATTACAGTGGTACCTCGGGTTGAGAACTTAATTCGTTCAGGAGGTCTGTTCTTAACCTGAAACTGTTCTTAACCTGAGGCACAACTTTAGCTAAAGGGGCCTCCTGTTGCCGCCGCGCTGCCGCCACACGATTTCTGTTCTCATCCTGAAGCAAAGTTCTTAACCCGAGGTACTATTTCTGGGTTAGCGGAGTCTGTAACCTGAAGCACCTGTAACCCGAGGTACCACTGTACTGTGTAATAATGCAAGTCTCAGCGCAGCTATAGCTTTACTACATGTTGTTAGGCAAACAACAGTCTACATCAGGCATAGGCAAACTTGACCCTCCAGATGTTTTGGGACTACAACTCCCATCATCCCTGACCACTGGTCCTGTTAGCTAGGGATACTAGTTTGTCTGCATCACTGCCCCCCTCCCCTTCTGTAATAGGATGGTAATAAATATACATAAGGGGCTGTTATACTCTGATTAAGCATTTTTAAACAATCCAAAAATTCATCTACATGCATATTATTAATAATAATAACAACAGCAACTATTAAGGCTGCATTGCTTCATGGAAGTAAGCCCAACTGAACGCAATGGGACTTACTTTTGGAGTAGTTGGCTTATAGGAGTTTGCTGTAAGTGAAGTATTTGGGGAATCTTCTGATGATGGGTGCCCCCTATCTTACACAAAGCTGAGTTTATGCACTGCATTTTGAATAGGATCTTGTGCGGGCAAGATCATGGAGGTACAGTATCGCATTTTTGAAAATAGTGTGGCATGAAAGGGAAACCTGGTGCGTGACATAGATAGCTCTGGGGGTGGCGAATATTATGGTATAGCTGCATTTTCCTTTTCCTCCCACCACATCTCTAAAATAACAACTTCGTTGAAGGATGAAAAAGACCAGGGGTGGAACAAGACAATTTGCTGCCTGAAGCAAAGGACGATATTGCCTCCCTCCCTGTTCCATGTAGAGAAGCTGGCCAGATTGACAGTTGAATCTTACTTCAGCTATGCCAGGGGGACGGTTTCCTCCATCGCACCTGACAGCAGCTGGCAAGTTTAGAGGGTACATGAGAGGCTTGTGGTGCACATTTCTGTTCTCCCCCAGAGGCGAATGCTGTGTGGGACTGTGACTGCTGTCACCTGAAGCGATTGCTTCTTCTACCTAATGACAGAGCCGGCTCTGAAAAGCACAAAGGAGAGAACTAAAGGCCCGTTAGACAGAGAAGAGCTATTGTTTATTTGACTGGGATGTGCTATGACTCACATATGTGGCCCGGAAATACAGGGTGAGAATGCAACCTTGAAGACTTGCATCTAACAGCAGAATTCAAGAGTGTCTGTTCAGATGTCTGTCCTATTAAGTTCTATGGGGCTTACTCCCTGGTAGGTGGGTAAAGGGTCCCAGTCTAAACCTCCTCCCTGGAAAACGGTGTGTGGGTGAATGACATACATGATGCTACTTAGAGGAAGCATCAGTGATAACGTGAGCAACGCACTATGGCTGTCTCAATGTCAGCCATGCAAGGCTAGCGTGACTTAAGCTTCTTTCCCATCCTCCAGCCGCTCATCAGCCGCAACTACAAAGGAGATGTGAGCATGTCAGAGATTGACTACTTCATGCCGCTCTTGATGCAGAAGGAGGAAGAAAGTGCCCTGACGCCACTCCTGTCCCGCGGGAAAGTGCATTTCCTTTGGATCAAGCACAGCAACATTTACTGTATCCTTTTAATTCCGGGGAGGGGGGTGGGATGCTGCAGGCCCTGTGAGGGGCAAAACCCAAGTCCAACTGGATTCAGAAACACTACTGCCTCCAACTGTGGCGCATAGCCAGCAAGGCTGGTAATCTTCGATAGCTTTTTCCTCCATGAATTTGTCTTCTAAAGCCATCCAAGTTAGGGGACCATTACTGCCTTCTCTGAGAGGGAGCACCACAGTCTATGTGCTGCGTGAACGGCACACAATATTCTAAATGCAGTTGCACCATAGATTTGTATAACAGCAATATAATGTTGGCAGTTTATTTTCAGTTAGCCTTGCCCTGTGCTCCTAAGTTTCAACGAAGTGGAGATTGCAGGCCCTGCGTTTCTGAACTTCTATGGAATGATGGAGAAAGGGCAATAATGGGGTAGGCAACCTAAGGCCCGGGGGCCGGATGCAGCCCAATCGCCTTCTAAATCCAGCCCGCAAATAGTCTAGGAATCAGCGTGTTTTTACATGAGTAGAATGCGTCCTTTTATTTAAAATGCATCTCTGGGTTATTTGTGGGTTCTGCTTGGTGTTTTTACCTGAGTAGAATGTGTGCTTTTATTTATAATGCATCTCTGGGTTATTTGTGGGACATAGTAATTCATTCATATATTTTTTTCAAAATATAGTCCCGCCCACCACATGGTCTGAGGGATGGTGGACCGGCCCACGGCTGAAAAAGTTTGCTGACCCCTGGGCAAGAATGAAGCATGTGCAGAATCCTTTTGGCTAGACAGAAGCCTCATGTTAGGAGCTGAGTTGTCAGATGAGAGCTGAAAGGCTGGTCCCAAAAAGGGAAAACTGCAAATTGGTGCAAGATCCAGTCCAAGGAAACAACCACTGAAGAATCCACATGTGGTTTCTGTGCATCCCAGTGTTAATCTACTGCCTGGCACTGGTGGCTATGTCCTTTATTTAGGCTAAAGTCCCCCAAAGCCAATACTTCTTTCCGACCATTCCCAAGTCTCTAGACCAGCAGTTCAGAAATCTCTCTCTTTACCCTTAACCTTTTGTGCAGTGGTGGCCTTAACCATGAAGAATGCCAATGCCGCACTAGTGTATTCTTTTCTCTATAAAGTGGTAGAGGTAAGTCAAGGAGCCATTTTTAGATGTACAAAGAAGAACAGGGGACCAAGATAGGAAAGGCTGATGCTATCTTTGAGTTCCCCATTGTGTTATTCTGTTGGCTTGGAGTAGCATGCAGACAACACACACCCTCCCCCATAGGAGCCAACTCCTAGGTGCTGAGATCCCTTCGTGCCCCCCCAATAAAATATTTGATGGGGCCTGCCTGCCCCAAAGCTGATGGGCATTGCCATTCAAATGCTGTGTGTCCACTGCATCATGTGATCGATTGTGCGGGGCAGGGCATACCTGGGGTCCCCCAATATTTTTGTCAGGTTGGCACCCCTGCCCTCTCCGTAAATGATCTTGAGGCTTTTGGTTTCATCTTGGCACTACAAACCCTGATAGTATCTTTTTTGGGCCAGGGATGAAAGGCCAGTTTGCCCTTCGTAGCATAAAATCTGGCTTCTTCTACCCCATTGATTCCAGCCTTTGAAAACTGAACTTGTATGCTGTCTTTTAGTGTATTCACTCTCAAGTTTTGTTAAAAGGTAATAATAACTTCAAGGCACAGTTTTATAAAATTTACAGCAGGGGTGAAGAATTTGTGCCCTCCAGAAGCTCCCACCAACCTGAGCCAGCATGGCAAATAGACAAGGATGATGGAAATTGTAGCTTGCAACATCTGGAGAGTCATAGGTTCCCCATCTCTGATTTACAACAATTAAAATAACAGAGCATTTAAAAAACCCCAACATTTTAGCACCAATGGAAACCAGTTTAAAACAACACTCTTACACTTAAGAACTTTAAATGTAAATCCAATTTACTTTGGATTTGCTTCCCATTTTAATTCAGAATAAAAGTGTGCCGCTTATCAGATGTTTGGGAAAAACTGAAGTAGAAGACGCCATCTGGCAAGGCTGCAATGGGGGTATATCAACCCATATGAAACCAACTCTCTGCCCCTTATGCATACCAGAAGGGCCCATCTGTCTTCCTTTCCCAATGACTAATGCATCCCACACTGGGAATTCTGCAAGAAAGATACACTTGAGCCAAATGTAGATGGATCAAAGTTCTGGAATTTGGGTATTGGGGCTGCGGAATTCTAGGCTCTTCACCCCTGGACTGGGGGGGGGGGTCACCTCTTCTGTATAAAATCCAGTAGGGTGAAACCTTTCATTCTCTCATTTTCAGGTCTTTTCTGAATATTTCAAAGAGCTGGAAGAAGAGAGCATCCGCGACAATTTTGTCATTGTGTATGAACTGCTGGATGAGCTTATGGATTTTGGGTTTCCCCAGACAACAGATAGTAAAATTTTGCAGGAGTGAGTCACTTGGTCTGCTCCCCCTCTCCTAACCTTCCCCCCCCCCTGCTTTCCTGCTACCTCTTTCTGACATTGTGCAAATAAATGACCTAACAGGATTTGAAAACTATATGTGCTGAGGATGGGTATATAGGAGTTCAAGTGGAACAAAATGTTTCCCATGTGTAAAATCTCAAGTGTTGAATTCAGATGTTAATCATTCTGCTTGGGCCAAACTTTATTTCTGAGGGGGCCTCAGTTTGGGGGAAATGAGATCTGAAGAGATACTTAAATTTCAGTGTTGGGGGGCTCGGAAGCAAATGTCAAAATCAGAACTATCAATGCTTCAAACATTCCTTTTATTTTGAATTGGCATTTCAGATCAGGCAATGTGAAGTTTTGCTGAGATTCTGCTTCTGCTTTAGATAGCAGAAGGTGCTCTTTACAGTCTTCCGCAATCCTTTGAAAAGGTGTGCTTGCTGGGAGGTGGAATGACTGCATCTTATGAGGGCAGTTCTGGATCTTGATCTCGCCCCCTCTTCACCCTGATGTAGGTACATCACTCAGCAGGGCAACAAGCTCGACACGGGCAAATCCCGCGTTCCACCCACCGTCACCAATGCAGTCTCCTGGAGGTCGGAGGGCATCAAATATAAGAAGAATGAAGTCTTCATTGATGTCATTGAATCTGTCAATCTGCTGGTGAGTTATTGCAGGAGTGTGGGTCCATCTGGCTCACCTAGGTATGTAGGTATCCAGGCAACATTGCGAGGAGTCGAAAAAGTTGGCATGGCCTTTTGTCTTGCGGCACCTGCCCCATTAAATATTACATGGCATCAACTCTGGTGACATGAAGTTGCTCGGGCGCTTGGCTTTTCTCAGCGGAGTGCAGGAGGAAAGCTGTGTCGCTTGCAGCTGCTCAGAGGAGGCTGTGTGTGTCTCCCTTGAGATAAATTCTGGTTTCCATTGGTGACGGTGGTGCTCCCACAGGGATGGCGGTGATCTGCCCTGAACCAGTATTTTCTCCTCTTAGAGCATCAGCTTTGACAGCAAACGAGCTCGGAAGAGATGATGATAAGATAAGAAAAGGAAAGTGGGCAAAAGGTAGCTCGGGATCTACTGGAGATCCCTGGGCGATTTCTGGGTTTCTCAACAGCAACAGAAGCTGCTCCACGCCCCTCTCTGCTGAAATGAAGGGCAGGAATAGATTTCTCTCTCTTTATGATTAGAGTGTGTGAGCTCCCGTTGCTCAGTCCCAGCTCCTGCCAACCTAGCAGTTCGAAAGCATATCAAAGTGCAAGTAGATAAATAGGTACCACTCTGGCGGGAAAGTAAACGGCGTTTCCATGCGCTGCTCTGGTTCGCCAGAAGCGGCTTAGTCATGCTGGCCACATGACCCGGAAGCTGTACGCCGCCTCCCTCAGCCAATAAAGCAAGATGAGTGCCGCAACCCCAGAGTCATCCGCGACTGGACCTAATGGTCAGGGGTCCCTTTACCTTTACCTTTAAGCTACTTACAGGAACGCGGGTGGTGCTGTGGGTTAAACCACAGAGCCTAGGGCTTGCTGATCTGAAGGTCGTGGTTCAAATCCCCTCGAGGGGGTGAGTTCCCGTTGCTTGGTCCCTGCTCCTGCCAACCCAGCAGTTCGAAAGCACGTCAGAGTGCAAGTAGATAAATAGGTACCACTCTGGCGGGAAGGTAAACAGCGTTTCCGTGCACTGCTCTGATTCGCCGGAAGCAGCTTAGTCATGCTGGCCACATGACCCGGAAGCTGTACGCCGGCTTCCTTGGTCAATAAAGCGAGATGAGCGCTGCAACCCCAGAGTTGTCCGCGACTGGACCTAATGGTCAGGGGTCCCTTTGCCTTTACCTTATTTATTTAGTGCATTTCATAGAACTGTAGAGTTGGAAGGGAACCCAAATGTCATCTAGTCCAACCCCCGGCAATGCAAATATCCCACCTCCCTCCCCCCCCCCCAGCACAAAGTGACTTTTCTGGTTCTTCCCCTCAGTTCTTGTACTGAGATCCACTTCTGGGCTGAACATGTTCCTTGATTTTGTGTGCTGTTTCTCTCTCCACCCCCATTTTGCACCTAGATCCAGTTGGAGGATCTCTGGTTTCTAGTGCAAAAACAAAGCAGATCCGATATGCCTGAGTCTGCCAACTCATATATGATTTTAGTTTGCACACAGCACATCTAAGTACTGAGTAATGTTGTTTCCATGATGTTTTGTGTACTGGTGGGGGACTTCCCTGGGCTTTGAAAGTCCATTTTAAAAGGGACTAGTTTGAATTCAAATTCAAGGTGTCCAAAAAGGAACTAATTCCAGTTTATATTCATCCCTTTAGTTCTGTTCGTGTTCAGTTCAAATACATCCAATTAGTTTACCCTCAGCATTCAGAATGTTACAAGCTGCTGGGCTGAAGTATAAAATATGCTTAAGAAAACACAGTGGAATGTGAATTGTTTGGTTTATTATTCCCAACAATTATGATCCTTAAACTTCAAAGCCCAAAGAATGTAATCAGTAGAAAATGCATGTAGGAGATTGAACCTGAAGCTAAGAAAACATTTAAAAGCTCTCCCTCAAAATGAACAATTTACATTCAGTTCACTCGGCAGTTGTGGGAACTACACTAGTGGCCAAAGTTGTGGAAACCTTTTGGAAAAAGTGCATTTCCGAGGTTTGACGGCTCATAACATATGATTGTCTCTCTAAACACTCATGCTCATTGGCTGCATTCAGATGATGGGAAGCTACTATAACCTAAGCAGATTGTGCATCCTTTTTCTGGTTATTTGGCTATAACTTTTGATAGAATACAGATAATTGAACAAACTTTGTTGCATTACATTCTTCATTAAATTATCTTTCTATTGATATGTAATTTTATGGTATTACTCCAAAAAAGTGGGGCTATGAGCCATCAAACCTCAGAAATACACTATTTCCAAATGGTTTCCACAATTTTAATTGTATTAATTAATTATATTAATTAATTAATTGTATTAATTAATATAATATTTTTATTATTATTTATACCCTGCCCATCTGGCTGGGTTTCCCCAGCCACTCTGGGTGGCTTCCAACAGAACACTAAAAACACTAGTGTACTATAATTTTTTTGAACTAATTAAGCAAACTGCGTTAAACTGAACTAGCTCATTCCAAGACTGCTGCTGCAGTTTTAGCCTGGTTGTCATCAGGGACAGGAGGGAGAAGTCACCCTTCTTCCAGGCAAAGAATGGAGAGGGGAGGAGTTGTGACCCCGAGACTCAGACCCTGCTCTGTCTTCCAGGTTAATGCTAATGGGAGTGTCCTGCTGAGTGAGATTGTGGGCTCCATCAAGCTGAAGGTCTTCCTCTCCGGCATGCCAGAGCTGCGTTTGGGCCTCAATGACAGGGTGCTCTTTGAGATCACAGGACGTAAGTCACCCAGGGCCCTGAAAGCAGGAGCACCAGCAGTTGGGTGGGCTGGGCTGGGCAGATGTTGGTCTGGAGCAGCAGGAGATGTTGGGCTGAATGACACTAGATTTGGCAGGGGAACACAGTAGAGATTTTGCTTATTGTTGGGGTTTTTCATTTTATGTAGATAAGGTGTAATTTCAGGCCAGGAGCTTATTTTTAAAGGTAGCATTCATACAGGTGCATTTTTGGGGGGCCCTCTCTCTCTTTGTACTGAAACACCAGAGCAGCACCCGCACATCTGGATGTGTCTATGAAAAATGCAGTTTCTTTCGTTCGTCATTAACTTCCTGGTAACTTTTAATGTTTTGGGAATGGACAGCCTCTGTTTTTTTCTGCCAAATACTCACATATTTCTGCTGCTTCCAGTCTTTGGGTGTTTGTGTTTTAAAGTTGAGGGCTTTAATAATGACTTTTTTAAAAAAACAACAACCTCCTTTTCAAAGTCTTAGTGCTGACCTTTAAAGTCCTAAACGGCCTCGGTCCAGTATACCTGAAGGAGCGTCTCCACCCGCATCATCCAGCGCCGAGGGCCTTCTGGCGGTTCCCTTACTGCAAGAAGCCAAGTTACAGGGAACCAGGCAGAGGGCCTTCTTGGTAGTTGCACCCACCCTGTGGAATGCCCTCCCACCAGATGTCAAAGAGAAGAACAACTACCAGACTTTTAGAGTTGCAGCCCTGTTTAGGGAAGCTTTTAATGTTTAACAGACCACTGTATTTTAATACTTTGTTTGAAACTGCCCAGCGTGGCTGGGGAAACCCAGCCAGATGGGTACGGAATAAATAATAAATTATTGTTCTATTTTATTTTTATTATTTGCAAGCACCTTCCCCACAGAACGCTTGGAGTTCTGAGTGTTGGCTATTTGCAGATTAGTTGCGCTTCAGAAGGCGTGCTGGGGAGACCACACATTACAAGGAATGCAAAAGTAACTTTTGCTAGGTTTTAATAACAAAAACAAAAACTCCTTTTACACTAAATCAATAAGCATGACCCATCCACCAGGGTACTGAGAGAGCTACATACTGTTTTTTATATACCATACCCAACAGCTTAATTACCACAACTTAACAGCACCTGCTATACTGCTTCACAGCTGTAAAACTAGGTCATGTTATTTGCTCTGGCCTTTAAAGAAATACACATCTTGTGGAACAATAATGAACCTTCAGATTTAAAGAGGGCAAGAATCACAAGGACAGGCAGCTGTTTTTCTCTGGCTAGAGCATAGTCTCTCCCCTGCTATCCCCTGGGCAATTGTGACAGCCACACTTCTGACTTCTCAGGTGGAAAAAATAAGTCTGTGGAGCTGGAAGATGTCAAGTTCCATCAATGTGTGCGGCTGTCACGTTTTGACAACGACCGGACCATCTCCTTTATCCCACCTGATGGAGATTTTGAGCTCATGTCCTATCGGCTGAACACACAGGTTAGTTTGGGATTCAGACCCTAGGAAAAAGTGATGCCATGGTGATCTCATCTTCATTGGGTACAGAGGCAACTCCTTTGTGCATGGTGGCACTGAGGCAGTAGCTGCCTAATTTTCCCAGATTAGCTTTTTTTTCTTAATGATTCATGCCCAGCTAGGTCATTTGCCTACTTATCTATAGGTGGATGCTGTGAGGGAAGAGAGAGTTCCTTGCAGAAGGATAGCAGGAATTACACCCAGTTGACGAACTGGTTCCTTGTTGAGGAAGCCATGTGCGTTATCTTCAGATCTTGAGCCAGTCACGGTTGCAGCTGGCTGACCTTGTAGTGGTGCAGATTCTCTATATATTGAGACATCTATTCTCTGCCACTATAAAACATGTGGAACAGCAACCCTATATATGTACTATTGCACTGTTTGGATAAACCACACTAGAAATAACCCCATCATTTTGTACATTCCCACAGTACTTCAAAAGGCATGGCTTTCTTTCTCAGATCTCTTTCCCCCCAACATGACAGTTAATAGAACTCATTGCTGTTAAATGTTAAAGCTCAGAGGAAGGCCAGGGATGGTTGCTCCAAAAACTCTCCATAGCTGTCAACATTTCCCTTTTTTTAAGGGAAATTCCCTTATTCTGAATAGGATTCCTTGCAAAAAAAGGGGAAAGTTGACAGCTATGAAACTCTCTCCTCCACCATGTGGTCCTATTGCCCTGGCACTTGTTCAAGCAATAGGAAAATAACTGCTTGTAGTATTTATCTTGCAATCACCAAACAATGATGATAAGAGTTATTTGGTGAATGCAAGATAAATACGACCTGGTTCTTAGGGTTTTTCGCCTGGCTGCTCCAAGGTGGCACAAGTATACAGGACTGATGAAGCCGAGATGACAGGATTTGTAGGTGTTCTGAGCTTTCATCATGCCTGACACACCTCCCATTAACCTTTTGCTCTTTGGCTCTAACCTGCTGGAGTCTCTGAACCCCATGAATGAGATTCTCTCTCTCTCTTTGCTTGAAGGTGAAGCCCCTCATCTGGATAGAGTCTGTCATTGAGAAGTTCTCTCACAGCCGAGTGGAGATTATGGTGAAGGTGAGTTTCTTTGAGGGATACTGCTACCCTTAGGTGATCGGAGGAAAACACATAATAAAGAGGACAAAATATATTTGGGTATTTATTGCTATAGATTTTGTTCACTCTTAACAGCTGCTCCAAATCATCCAAAAAGCGGGATTTGTATAGGCTTTGGAGAAATGAGATCACTTCCCAGTCTTCCATGGAGCACTACAGCAGTGATGAGCTCTGCCCCTCCTGGCTCAAATCTTGCTTTGGCTCACCTTCTCTCTCTTTAAAAAATAAAATAAAATTATTTTTGTTTTTTAGACAAAATTCATATACATTTAAATCATTTTCAATTTGTTCACACATGAGATTACTTAAATCCCTGGACATCCCCCCCCCACTCTCCCCTGGTTTCCATTTTTTTCTATTTATTCTATTGCATCTAATTACATTTTTCAAATTCATTTTGTATCCCCAGTTTTAAAACTTAAGTCATATTACATTATAAGTGTTATAACAATCCTGCTAATGTTTTTAGATATCTGCAGTGGTCTTTGAGATACGCTATAATTTTTTCCCACTCTTGACTAAATTTTTTATCGTCTTGGTGTCTGATCTTCACGGTCATCTTTGCCATTTCAGCATAGTCCATCATCTTGCTTATCTACTCTTCTTTGGTTGGGACTTTTTCTTCCTTCTGCTTCTGGGCAAAAAGCATTCTTGTGGCTGTTTTTGCACACATAATCAGTCTTTTTAAGTCCTTAGGTCTTTCATCTCCTATTAATCCCAATAAAAAGGCTTCTGGGTTTTGGATAAAAGTTACCTTAAACATTTTTTTTCAATTCATTATATATCATTTCCCAGAATTCTTTTACTATTTTACATGTCCACCACATGTGGTAGAATGTACCTTGGCTCGTCTCCTCTTCTGGCAGAGACGTCGTCGGGAGGGGTGAAACACAGACTGTTGTGAGCATCTCTCTGTCTTTCTCCCTTTTGGAAAGGCAAAGGGCCAATTCAAGAAGCAATCGGTGGCCAATGGAGTAGAGATATGTGTCCCGGTCCCGAGTGATGCTGACTCGCCCAAGTTCAAAACCAGCATCGGCAGTGCAAAATACCAGCCTGAGAAGAATGTTGTCGTCTGGAGCATCAAGTCGTTCCCGGTGAGAGAGATGCCCCCTTTCCCACAAATCTCCTCCCCCATTCATTCCTTTGAATTTTGCAGATGATTTCAAAGATGCAGGTTCAACTCCAGGACATTTCCATTGCATTTGGGAAGGGGGCAATTCTGTTACATGGTCCAGTGCTCCTGCAAGTTTGTTGGGTGGCAATGGAAGAGGTGAGCAGTTAGTACTGGTCAAGAGCTTATACTATTAAGTGTGCTATAGCTGCTCACGAATCCCTGTCCATTAGGTGCCAGCAAACCTTGAGAAAACATGAATGCAACTGATCCAAAAATCCACCCACCCACCCTCCACTCAAACAAAAAACCAAATCTCACTACAGCCAACCAAAGACAACCAACCACACCCTTGGCCACCCCAACCTCTCTCACCACTAGGGAAGTACAACAAGCAAATAGCAAGAGAACCCATACAAGTGACGCTGATGCAAAACCCCACACATGCACTAAGTAAAAGAATAGACGTATACCCGAAGGAGTTTCTCCACCCCCATCGTTCAGCCCTGACACTGAGGTCCAGCTCCGAGGGCCTTCTGGTGGTTCCCTCCCTGCGAGAAGCCAAGTTACAGGGAACCAGGCAGAGGGCCTTCTCAGTAGTGGTGCCTGCCCTGTGGAACGCCCTCCCATCAGATGTCAAGGAAGTAAACAACTCTCTGACTTTTTTCCAGTAGCACCTTAGAGACCAACTAAGTTAGTTATTGGTATGAGCTTTCATGTGCATGCACACTTCTTCAGATAAATGTGTGCATGCACACGAAAGCGCATACCAATAACTAACTTAGTTGGTCTCTAAGGTGCTACTGGAAGGAATTTTTAATTTTTTAAAATTTAATTTAATTTAATTTGTTTTGCTTTGACTACGGCAGACCAACACGGCTACCTACCTGTAACTACCGGTATCTGACTTTTAGAAGACATCTGAAGGCAGCCCTGTTTAGGGAACTTTTTAATGTTTTATATTTTGTCGTGTTTTTAGTATTCTGTTGGGAGCTGCGCAGAGTGGCTGGGGAAACCCAGCCAGATGGGCAGGGTAATAATAATAATAATAATAATAATAATAATAATAATAATAATAATAATAATATATTGTTGTTGTTGTTGTTGTTATTGCTATTATTGCTATTAATATTATTTATTGGCATTACCACCCCACTCCACTCACCATTCTCCCCTCCCCCCTTTTCTTCCCAACCTAATACTGCATGTGATACTAATGTCTCACAACAAATGAAGCTGATCCGTAGGAAACGCAGCTTGAAAAAAGAGACAATGCACGTACTTTTGTAAACTAAGAAATCTTTAATAAAAATACATTTTAAAAACACACACATGGATGTGATCTGTAAGGACTTGTAATGCCAAGTGGATGTGATCTGTAAGGAAAATGTGGATGTAAATTGTTCAAATGGATGTGATCTGTAAGGAAAATGCCAAGGTGGATTTTCTTACCCCTTTCCTGTGGCCATTGATGAACTTCATTTACACTTCTTGGTTATTAGGGTCAGGTTGTTGCATTGGCTGGCCTGCATAACCATTGACTTAAAGAAGAAGACCTTACCTTCTCTTGCATTTGGCTCTGCAGGGTGGCAAGGAGTACCTGATGAGAGCCCACTTTGGGCTGCCCAGTGTTGAGAATGAGGAGCTGGAGGGACGTCCGCCCATCTCAGTCCGTTTTGAAATCCCCTACTTCACAGTCTCTGGGATACAGGTGAGCTGGAGTTGACTGGAAGATGGAGAAGTGGGGCTCTGTACCAGGAGTCAGCAAACTTTTTCAGCAGGGGGCGGGTCCATTCTCCCTCAGACCTTGTGGGGGGCTGGACTATATATTGGGAGGGGGCATGAACAAATTCTTATGCCCCACAAATAACTCAGAGATGCATTTTAAATAAAAGGACACATTCCACTCATGTAAAAACACGCTGATTCCCAGACTGTCCGTGGGCTGGATTTAGAAGGTGATTGGGCCGGATCCAGCCCCCGGGCCTTAGTTTGCCTACCCATACTCTGTACACTTGTGAGAGCTAACTTTGGGGGGGGGGGTTGACTGAGAGGCAAACTGGGTTGACTGCAGACTCCAAGCTGTGATTTAGTGCAAACGGCATGTGGTTGGTTAAAACGTTAAGAGCAAGTAGCTACCATCTGCTGATATAGAGTGGTACCTCGGTTTAAGAACAGTCCTGTTTACGAACGATTCGGTTTACGAACTCCGTAAAATCGGAAGTAGTGTCCCGGTTTGTGTGCAAACTTTACCTCAGTCTAAGAACGGAATCCAAACGGTGGAAGGGCACTGGCGGCAGGAGGCCTCATTAGGGAAAGCGTGCCTCAGTTTAAGAACGGTTTTGGTTTAAGAATGGACTTCCGGAACGGATTAAGTTCGTAAACCGAGGTACCACTGTAAAATGGTTCTTGGAATTATTTAAACTCTCTTCCCAAAGCTGCATACGAAAGGGGCATCTCGATTACACTGTAGCTGAGGATTTAAACTCCCTGGAAGTCCAATATTTGAACTTGTTTCAATGGCTCCTGCTGGTGATGGGAGGGAATACACTGCAAATGGACGAGGAGTGAGTGGAAGTATTTAGGGGAATATTTACAAAAAAATTGACCTCAAATATAAATTCCAGGTAGGGGATACCTTGTGACCAACAGTTGACAACATATAAAGGCTATGAGAATGTGGAAAAGAAGGTGAAGGAATTAATGTATATGCAGCCAAGTAAGATTTATAAAGAACTGTCATGGAACGCTGGGTGGGACGTCTAAAAGAACTACTGTAAAAGAATGGAAAATGCTGTAATTTTAAAATTGAAATAATAATAATAATAGAGAATACACTGCATCCTAGCTCTCTGCCTAGCTCTCCTAGGTAGGATAGGGACTATGTAACCCAGAATCCCAGCCTTACCTGCAACCCTCTTTTTAAAAAATTAAACAACGGGTGTGTGTGTCTGCTGCAGTCTTTCTGTTCAACCCTCAACACGGAAAGTTCTCATCTAGCAATGATAGCAGGATCACCTGCGGGTTTGACACACAATAAATCTCTATTGGGAATGTTGACTATAGGAGATGTGTGTCAAGAGACTTCCTGGATGTTCCCATCCAGTTTCTGCTGCTGCTGTAAACAGGGACCCAGTCCTTTCAAGCTCATTGTTGTGGGGAAAGGTGTTGTTTCCTTCTGTTCCTTAGTTTATAGAAATGGGAATGTCTGGAGTACAGGTGGAATGGCTTGTTTTCCTTCTCTGCTCTCCTACCTGTCCCCAAGTAAGCACCCTTCCCAAGCCTGAACAAAGCAAATACGCAGATACAAAAGGTGACCATTTCTCTCTCTTCCCCTTCCCCTCATGTAAACCATACTTGGCTCACTAATCAGGTTATTGTTCCTTTAGGAACATAGGAAGGTGTGTTTGGCTCCGCCAGACCATCTCAATGGTCCGTAGAGCAGCTTGGCATTGTCTATGCTGACAGTTCTGGGTTTCACATATGAGTTTTTCCCAGCCCTACCAGGGATTGAATCAGGGACCTTCTGCATGCAAAGTATCTGTTCTACCACGGAGCTACAGCCCTTTTGTTGCTTTGAGGCCAATTTAAAATGTTCATCGAAAAATAACGATCCAAGCATTCCTTTCTCACGAACTTGAGATGGGCACAAACAAATGCCCTGGCGCCTTCATTGTTGTTGTTGTTTGGTCGTTTAGTCGTGTCCGACTCTTCGTGACCGCATGGACCAGAGCACTCCAGGCACTCCTGTCTTCCACTGCCTCCCACAGTTTGGTCAAACTCATGCTGGTAGCTTCGAGAACACTGTCCCACCATCTCATCCTCTGTCGTCCCCTTCTCCTTGTGCCCTCCATCTTTCCCAACATCAGGGTCTTTTCCAGGGAGTCTTCTCTTCTCATGAGGTGGCCAAAGTATTGGAGCCTCAGCTTCAGGATCTGTCCTTCCAGTGAGCACTCAGGGCTGCTTTCCTTAAGAATGGATAGGTTTGATCTTCTTGCAGCCCATGGGACTCTCAAGAGTCTCCTCCAGCACCATAATTCAAAAGCATCAATTCTTCGGCGATCAGTCTTCTTTATGGTCCAGCTCTCACTTCCATACATCACTACTGGGAAAACCATAGCTTTTACTATACGGACCTTTGTTGGCAAGGTGATGTCTCTGCTTTTTAAGATGCTGTCTAGGTTTGTCTTCATTACATACATATGTTTAGGCGCCAGGCGGATATGTTTCTCCTCAGCCAGGCGTTTGGCTGATTAACATCCTATGGTCTTTTAAATGTGTCTGTGGGAGGGGGATTATTGGTGTGCTTTGCTTTTGTTATGTATTTTGTGTTTCCGTTTTGTATTTTTATGTTGTGAACTGCCCTGTATCTTTGAATGAAGGGCGGTAATAATGGTAATTAATAATAATAATAATAATAATAATAATAATAATAATAATAATAATAATAATTAATAATAATAAATGTAGCCAATATTTCTTTGGGAGAAGGTGGGGCAGGGGCAATTTGCCAAGATGCTGCGTAGATTTGAAGTGCCTTTCATTGTGACCTGCTGGCGATGGGTGGTTTAGAGGAGGTTGACAGATGCCCTCCCTTGTTATTGTCCTCTCCTCTGCTACCCCTCTCTAACCCAGGTGCGGTACATGAAGATAATTGAGAAGAGTGGGTACCAGGCTCTGCCTTGGGTCCGCTACATCACCCAGAGTGGGGGTAAGTTGTCAAAGAAGCTGAGCTGCATACAGGTTGTACAGACACTGGCTTTACCTGGCTGAGCACTTTCAGTGTATAGTCATACCTTGGGTTACAGACGCTTCAGGTTGCGTTTTTTTCTGGTTACAGACCCGCCGAAACCTGGAAGTACCGGAACGGATTACTTCTGGGTTTCGGGGATCGCACATGCGCAGAAGCACCAAATCGCTCTTTGCGCATGCGCAGCAGTGCTGAATTGGAACACACTCGTGCGCAGATGCGCCGCTGTGGGTTGCGAACACTGCAGGTTGTGAACGTGCATCCCGCACCGGTCACATTCGCAACCCGAGCTTCCACTGTGCTAAAAGCTGTATGACGAGTCTTTTCTGCTGGAGCCAGTGTGGTGTAGTGCTTAGAGTGTCAGACCATGACCATGTCTAACAAGTCCCCCTAAAAGACCCAAGATTCCCTGTGCAGAAGCTATGCTGATTCCCTTTCAGCAAGGCTCGTTCTTTGCCTATATGTTTCGCAATTCTAGCTGTGAATCTACCCAAGAGAGAAGCAATACAGGTTTGTAATTATTTGGATTTCTCAATCTCTGGAAATGCCCCCCTTTTTTTAATTGACGCAGTATTGGCCACTTTCCACCATCCTATTAGCCCTGCGGGGGAGCTTGTCAGTGTTCCCATTTCACAGACGAGAACCTTTTGAGAGCTGGAGAGAGCACGTTCCCAAAGCTTCCTCCCTACTTGCAGGTTCATTCCTGCCTGTCCTGATCGCTCAACATCTCCTGCAGGCATAAACAGCTACTCTGGGAAAAGGCAGAACTTTTAAGAACCTTTCTGGCCCGACCCAAGCCTAACGTAGTCTCTACCTTTTTTGTTCCAGATTACCAGCTCCGGACACATTAGTCGTGATCTTGCAGAGCTAGACACCATCAAAAATGAAGAAGCCTGAATGGCCCAAGAATCCTTTGTTGGCACTCTCTGAAGCAAATTGTCTCTCTCTCTGTGTGTGTGTGTCTCCTCCTTCTCTCAAAATGCCACCCTGCTCCTCTGCCCAACCACAGCTCGATTTGGCAACAGTTCTTGGGCTGGTTTGCCCGATGTCTGCAGGGGGAAATGGTGCACTGAGATGGCACCTGCATTGCTTCCCTACCTGAGTGGCAGTAGACTTACCTGTGGTGAAACACCAACCAGCTGTGCCTTGCCAGGACTCCTGGATGGAGAGACTCTTCCAGGAGCCTTCCCTTCTTTCAGAACCTCCCTCCTTTAGAAGGTTCCACAGAACCAGTGGTGATGCTTTGCTCCGAAGGTTTAGCTTGGCGTTCTCATCAGGGGGAGATGCGTTTGGCTTCACCTGCGGGTAGCATTCACCTGAGTGTAGCATTCGGCTCAGCCTGGAAGGTAAGCTGAGCTCCCCACAAGCACCTTGTTGCTCTGCGCCTTAGACTGGTGAAGAGAGAGGCAGGGAAAGCGTGCCCTGCCATGGTGTGTAGAAGCTAGATCTAGGAGCTTCTGGGCACAAACTCACTGGGTGGCTGCAAGCAAGCCCCCCCCCCCCTCAATCTGTTCCCTAATTGTATGATGAGAATAGTGGCTACCTCATTTTTAAGATTTGTGACTCAAAACTACTTCCCATTGTCCTTTAGACCACAATGAGCTGTAAATAGAAGTTGAAATGAAATTGGGCCATTTCGACAGGGTGACCATGACGCTGTTGTGTGTCATTAGTCCTCATTTCCTTTGGTTTTCTGTTCCACCTTCTTCCTACATTCTAAGCATCCTCACTACAGCCAACAAGTGGAGCTGCTTACAATCATACTGGCCAGTTCTTACAATAGTGGGAGTTATCATTCTGGACACCTGACAGCGAAAATACCAAATATTATTTGGAGAGGAATGCTGAAGCTCATAATAATTAATAATAATAATAATAATAATAATTTATTATTTATACCCCGCCCATCTGGCTGGGTTTCCCCAGCCACGCTGGGCGGCTTCCAAAAGAATATTAAAATACTTGTGCTTTCAGAGCTCCTTTTGCCTCTTAGTTGGTTTATTTGAAAAGCCAGATACTCCACATGCAATTTTCCCTTATTAAATCTTTCTCCGGTTTCATCTCTAAGGTGAGGAAAAGAGAATGTCCAGCTGATTAGCAATTAATCCACTTGATATTTATTGATACTAGTCTATGCACATTTATATTGGAGTGAGCCCCATTTAATGCAGTGACGTCATGTTTGAGTAAGAACACACACAGAATTAGGATGCAAGAGTCTGATAACCTGTCTACCCCTAAACATTTTGTGAATCTAAGTTTGGCCTCATTGAGGGGCAGTATTTCAATATGAGTAGGAAAATGAGAGTACCCCTAAACATTTTTTTAAGAAAAAAAGCACTGTCTCAGCATGTAAGTGGATCCACGTACAGATCTATTTCAGTAGTAGTGAAGCTGCCTCAAGGTGAATGCTGTCTATTTAAGTACGGTACCGTGAGAAAAATCCCAGAAAAGGATTTGTTGGTCTGCAGCAACAAGATGGCAGAAAGTAATTGCATTATAAAAGCCTCCAATTTAGGCCTTTCCCAGAATCTTCCACCTGTTAGGATTTTGGCACACCCCAATATAATGTAGTTAGAGAGCCAGTGTGGTGTAGTGGTTAAGAGCAGTAGACTCGTAATCTGGGGAACCGGGTTCGCGTCTCGGCTCCTCCACATGCAGCTGCTGGGTGACCTTGGGCCAGTCACACTTCTCTGAAGTCTCTCAGCCTCATTCACCTCACAGAGTGTTTGTTGTGGGGGAGGAAGGGAAAGGAGATTGTTAGCCGCTTTGAGACTCCTTTGGGTAGTGATAAAGCGGGATATCAAATCCAAACTCTTCTTCTTCTTCTTCATGCCTGATTAAGTTCCCCTGCAGATCCAGCAATACCAACTGCAGCTCAGAGACAAACTTGCAAGCCTCCCAAACCAGTTCCTGCAAAGTGGTCGGTGGCAGAGCAAATGCAAAGAATATCCTGGAACCTGGGTTCAAGCCTTTAAAATATCTCTGTGTGTCCCCCTCCCCTCAAACAAACAAAATAGCAAAACCCCACCTTAGATCTTGCAGAAAGGAATGTGTGCAAATCAGAGAAGTTAGTTCTGGGGCTGCTGGGTGATTTGTTCCATGTCTGTAGTCATACCTCGGAAGTTGAATGGAATCCGTTCTGCAAGTCCATTCGACTTCCAAAACGTTCGTAAACCAAGGCATGGCTTCCGATTGGCTGCAGGAAGCTCCTGCAGCCACTCGGAAGCCCTGTCGGACGTTCAGGTTCCAAAGAACGTTCCCAAACCAGAACACTCACTTCTGGGTTTGCGGCGTTTGGGAGCCAAAACGTTCAAGTCGCAAGGTGTTCAACTTCCGAGGTACGGCTGTATAAGCTTCCTATCTATGTTCAAAGAGAAACCTGCTAAACACAGCAGGCAGGGGAGCCAAAGCCCTCACCAGCAGATTTTGGCAGGTGCCCACTTCACGCAGGTATATAGGATTGCGTGCTGCTCCAAGCCCTGTGCATTCCTCCCTGAGAACAGTGGTTCCCCAAAGGGTGTGGCAGGGGAGGATGGAAAGCATGGCCGGAAGATTCCAGGAAAATCAATACTCTATTTTGGGAAAGATTCACGTTCTTCTGTAGCTGCATTGTTTTATACTTTCTGGATTTCCTACGATCATAATATAAAATAGTTGTGTTCTGTGTTATAAATCAAGCACTGCTAAGAGTTGTTTGTTTTTGTTTCCCAATGTATTTCTTATCAATAAAAGAATTCTGTGTGGCAGACGCAAATTTTTATTCTGAAAGTGTGGGGGAAAAGTTTGAGAACCACTGCTGGGTGGAACATGAGACTCTTAATTTCTGGGTTTGAGCCCAACGTTGAGCAAAAGATTCCTGCATTGCAAGGGGGTTAGACTAGATGACCCTCGGGGTCCCTTCCAACTCTACAGTTCTATGATTCTAATGACTCCCAAGTAAACATAACTTGGATGAAGGAATTGTAGGGATGCTCATCAAATTTGCAGATGACACCAAACTGGGAGGGGTAGCTAATGCTGCAGAAGACAGAATTGGGATTCAAGATGACCTTAGCAAATTGGAGAACTGGGTCCAAACTAACAAAATGAATTTCAGTAGGGACAAATGAAAGGTTCTGCACTTAGGTAGGAAGAACCAGTTGCACAAATATAAAACAGAGGACACTTACCTTGACGGTAGTGCATGTGAAAGGAGCTAGGAGTCTTAGCAGACCACAAGCTTAACGTGAGTCAACGGTGTAATGCAGCAGCAAAAAAGGCTCATGCTATTCCAGACTGCATCTACATTAGTGTCCAGTACAAGAGAAGTAATAGTACCACTCCAGGTTAAAGGTAACGTAAATGACCCCTGGAAGGTTGAGTCCAGTCAAAGGAAACTATGGGGTGCGGTGCTCATCTTGCTTTCAGGCTGAGGGAGCCGGCGTTTGTCTACAGACAGCTTTCCGGATCATGTGGCCAGTATGACTAAACCACTTCTGGCGCAACAGAACACTGGGATGGAAACCAGAGCGCACAGAAATTCCATTTACCATCCTGCCACAGTGGTACCTATTTATCTACTTGCACTAGTGTGCTTTCGAGCTACTAGGTTGGCAGGAGCTGGGACAGAACAACGGGAGCTCACCCATTGCGAGGATTCGAACTGCCAACCTTCCGATCAGCAAGCCCTGGTCAGACTCCACCTGGAGTCCTGTCTCTAGTTCTGGGCACCACAATTTAAGGATGTTGACAAGCTGGAACATGTGCAAACAGGGGTGCCCAGGTAAGCCCCACCCCACTTAATCACAAGATGAGATGCACAAAGACCATTTGAATGGCAATGCCCATCTACCTGGGGGGGGGGTGGCCCCCTCAAATATTTAATGGGGGGCTGAAGGGACCTCGGCCTTTAGAAGTTGGCTCCTATGTGTGCTGATGATGAAGACTGATGAGATGAACCAGGGTCTGGAAAGAAAGCCTTATGAGATACTGTTGAGAGAGTTGGGTATGTTTAGTCTGGAAAATTGAGCTTGAGAGGAGACATAATAGCCATCTTCAAATATCTTAAGGGCTGTCACACAGAAGATGGAGCGAGCTTGTTTTCTCCTGCTCCAGAGGGTAGGACCCGAACCTATGGCTTAAGTTGCAAGAGAGGAAATTCTAACTCAGGCATCCCCAACTTTGGCCCTCCAGATGTTTTGGGACTACAACTCCCATCATCCCTAGCTAACAGCACCAGTGGTCAGGGATGATGGGAGTTGTAGTCCCAAAACATCTGGAGGGCTGAGGTTGGGGGTGCCTGTTCTAACTAAATGACAGGAAGGGCTTCCTTACAGTAAGAACTGTTCGATGGACTCCAATGAGAGGTGGTGGACCCTCCTTCCCTTTTGGTTTAAGCAAAGGTCGAGTGCCAGGGATTTATCTAGTTAAGATTTCTGCATCGCAGGGGTCCCGTCTGTAGAATTGTAGAGTTCTACAATTCTACGATCTAAGCGAGCATGTGCAGAGTGCAGGGCCTGGCGCGCAGCCCTGGGAGCCTCCGCCTCCCCGGCCTCCCTCCTCCCGCCCCGCTTCCCGGGGGTCGCGACCTCTGTTGCTCGCCGGGACCCGGCGAGGGCGCGATCGGAGCCTCGGAGCCTCTTCCCGCCCGAACCGCGCGTTTGAATCGCGGAGGCCCGCCCAGCGTCCCGCCCCAGGGCGGCCAATCAGGAGGCGGCAGACGCCTTCCCCTGCCCGGAGCCGGCTTCCGATTGGCCGGCGGCAGAAAAGGGAAAGCTCGGCAAAGGTTACAATTGTATCCGAAGCCGAGAGCGCAGAATGAAATCGGGGCGGGGCGAAAGAAACAACAAGGCACGTGGGGGCGGAGCCGGGGGAGGAGAAGGAGGGGCGGCGGCGGATTGCGGCTCCTGTCCGGGCCAGGCTAGGCTCCAGCTCGGTAGGTGGGGCGGGGTGGGGTTAGCAGCCTCTGCCGGCTTCACCCTTTGCACCGACGGGGCGGCCTCCCCTCCCGGCTTCCCGCAGCAGCAGCAGCCGCGGCCCCGACTAGCCAGCCGAGCCCCCGGACGGCGCCGCCCCGGGCTCGGCATTCCAGCGCCGCCTCGCCCTCGACGGCTGCCCTGCCGGCCTCGAGTTGCGCGAGCGAGAGGGCGATCCTGCGCCTGGAGGAGGAGCGGACCGCGGCGGAGACTGCGAGCGGCAGGGTCGGCCGACCGGCCGGCTGCTGTCCGCCGGGACTGGGGACCGTGCGGTGGGAGCAAAGGTAGGCTGCTGCGGCAGTGGCGGGGGTGGGGTGGGGTGGGGTGGGGAAAGCCGCCGGGCGGCTGGTTGACAAGCCCCGAAGGGCGCGGGGGTCCATCTGAGCTTATGCAGAGTGCTTCTCCCCCTCTTTCGCGCGGAGATGCATCTGTGCAAATTGGATTCGCTGCGGATCTCCTCGTCTCTGGGTGCAGGGCGGCCGGGCAGGCGACCTGCTGGCCCTTCTCACGCCCGGGGCCCTCCCGGCTCTCTTCCCCCGTCCAGGCGTCGTCGCGGGCATGCAGCCGGGGAGCGCCGGGGACCGGCTCAGCGGGGCTGCCGCCCGGGGAGACACCGGCGAGGTGCGGCGCCTCCTCTTCGAAGAGCTGGTGCAGCCGGACGCGCTCAACCGCTTTGGCAAGACCGCGCTACAGGTAGGCGAGGCAGACTCTGGTTTTGGTCCTGGAGATTATTTGGGAGCCCGTCTTCCTTCTCGCTTCCCTTTAGAAATTAGCCCCAATCCTTGTCTGGAACTCACCCTTCCTTTGTCTCCCGGTGGCATCTTTCCCTTTGATTTTGGACCACAGTACCCATCTCTCTTCCCTTTTATAGCCTCCTCCAACTCATCTTTCTGCTAGTCTTGGGAAGTTCCTCCAAAGCATAGATACCAACAACTGTTCTTCTGTCAACAAGAGGCAGGCATAGATTCCACAGGCTGCCCTCTTTCCTGCTGCTGGGGCTCAGCTCAGCAGGGTCACTCGAGGGGCACAGAGCAACTGCTTGCAACCAACATGTGGGGGGAAAGATCCTGCCTTGGCTGAGTAATGGATGCCAGGTGGTGTCTGAGCTGAAGTCTTTAAAGTCGCCCCATCCGGTCCCTTCTTGGTTGCGTGACAATTGTCTCCATAGCAATTTCCACAATAGATTACATCAAAATTCCAAAATCAAAGAAGCATGGCATTTGTGTTGCTCTGGCCGCAATCCATAAATATTATTTCCGTCAGAACGTGGCTTGTCTGCCCATCAGAAAACAGCCTAGCCAATTTGACAGCCATTTGATTCCTTATTCCCCCCCCCCCCCCAGGTAATGATGTTCGGGAACGTTTTTGTGGCGCAGGAGCTGCTGAAGCAAGGGGCCAACCCTAACGTCCGCGACGAGTCGGGCACGGCGCCCGCTCACGACGCTGCCCGCACGGGCTTCCTCGACACCCTGAAAATCCTGGTGGAATACGGCGCGGATGTCAACGTCGCGGATGCTTCCGGCTCGCTGCCCCTCCACTTGGCTGTTCGGGAAGGCCATGCGGACGTGGTCCTCTTCCTGGCGCCGCAGTCCAAGCTGCAGCACCGAGACTCTGACGGGCGGACGCCGCTGGAACTCGCGCAGCACCTGGGGCTTTCACACATCCAGGGCATCCTGGAGCAGCTCCTCTCTGCCCCAGCTTAACCCGAGGAAGGGCCACCTTGCAAAGAGAGCAGGATCAGCACTGAGCCACCTCCTCTCTCTTGTGTTTTGAGGCCCCCTTCCCCAAAGACTCTCCCTTTCTTCCCAGGGCCCTGGAACAAAGGCAGCTTCACCTGCCCTACCTCAGAGTGTGTGTTTGATTCTATTTGCTGTTGTTGCTATTTATGTGTATTTTATGAGCTCTCTTATCCGCTTCTGAATTTCTCCCCGGCAGCCAGATGGCCCTTGTACCATCCTGCACTCAGCTTTGGCCAGCGTGCCTTAACTCTAACTACCATTTCCCGCTTCTTGTCTTGGGGAGGCCCTAGCCGCTGGTCTACACATCTCCTTGCAGTATTCAGGTGGGATGGGGAGGTTCTGATGCAAAGAGCATCCCTGAAGGCAATGCTAGGCTGGGGACCTTTGCTTCTCTCCCTTTCCCCACCCCTCAGTCTTCATGAGGAATACCAGCTTATTGGGAGAGCTCTGGGTGTGCTTTCTGCACACCCTTAATGTTCGGCTCTTCCCCTGCAGAGTCCAGAACTCCACAGCATCTAACTGCACAGGATTCTGTTCCCAAAGAGATCTTTATCCACCCTGCAATTTCTCCCTAATTTCTGTATGATCTTCTCTGGGGGGGCCTTGCGGTCCCTTAGCCATTAACAACTGTTTCCATCTCAGCCTTGTAGTAGTTCTCTTCTGTTATCTTTGACTAAAAAAAATGTTTAAGCCTTGTTTTTGGCAGCTTGTTCCCTGTAATGAATTTGTGGATCTGAGCTGTGTATATAGTAGATTTTAAAAGGAGGGCAGATTTATTCTATTTATTGTGATTTGCAAGAGTTTGTTTTATGGGATGATTAATTTAATGATTAAAAAAATATTAAATCCATTTGCGACTTAATGACTTGTGATCCTGGGAAAACCTCTCCGGAGAGGGAGGCGTCAAGAAAGGCCTTCCCCTTGCTCTGTTTCCCTCAGAAAATGTGGATGTGAGTACGAGACTCTTGCTGAGCACCTGAACCCCAGAAAGCACATAGGGTAACATCGCTGGAACATTAGAACTCACCCTATGTAAGATTGATGGGAACACTTGCTAAGCTGCTTCCAGGATTATAATTCCTTGTAATGGGTTGCATTCCTGTGTTCATAGGAAGGTTGCTTTGCTCCTGAAAAGTGCTTAGTGACTATGGGTCCTGGCAGCAGGCAACAGAGGACCCTTAGTTTTTCCCTCTTCACATTCATATTCCCCCAAGAAGCCCAAGACAGCATTTATGGCATTATATCCTCTTTTCCCTCTTAACAACCCTGTTAGGAAGTTAGGCTGAAAGTGAGCCCACCAAGGAAGCTTTTCAGCTAAGCAGAGATTTAGAGGGTGTGAACTGTCATGTAGCAATTGATCTTGCCGTGCCTTTTTTCAACAGCGTAGTTAGCATAAAAAAATTGGGTCGAAACAAGCCAACGGAATGGGCCTAGCCTTGCCTTCTGCCCACTGCAGGCTGACTGGGCCCTGAAGGCTGTAAAAAATATAGGTGAACTGCAACTTCTTGTTTTCCTTCTAGGAATGCTGGAAACACTTAACAGAAGGAGATGGAAGTGTGAGCTGGGATGGGAAGTCATTTGCAGCCGCACTGAATTTGGAGCAATGGTTCTTAACCTTTTTGGGCTCATAGACCCTTTGGGTATCTGATGAAAGCTGTGAACAACCCATTAACACCTATACAAAATATTTTGCATGCACCTTTATGGCATTGGGGAAAGCTTTTTTTGTTTTTGCACCTGGTTCACGGACCCTTTAAGACTCATTACCTCTGGAGCAGAACCTCAGTGAACAAGCAATTTATGGGTTCGTCATCACTTCTGAAATTTGGCTTATAATTTAAACAGCCCCTCTCTGCAGAAGTGACAAATTCCATCATCTAGAGAAGCACGCTGACCATTGCAACCCTTTGAATGATCCCCTCCTGTTCACACATTGAGCCTTCCTGGTGCTGAAGAGGTTAGTTGAGACTAGTTTCTGATCTTGCTTTTTGGCTGATTCTCCCTTTGAATATGGAGACCGAGGCCGAAGACATTTATGTTGGGAAACAACTTTAAATCAGCCTCTAAGCACAGCGGCGTCTCCTACAGGAGAAAACTACAGAAGCCAAGTTGTTAGTGTTCAGTTTACGGTGTGGTGGAGAAATAAACGACAAGGGGGGCTTTGAGTAAATCAGGCTGAGAGTTGCACTAAAGCATCTTGATTCCTATGCTCTTCAGATAGAGTATACCTGGCCTAGAAGCTCCATTCTCTCTAGGTTAGCCTCTTGAGCAAACCTGGAAGGGGTGAGCTATGCCTCAATTACAACCCACCTCACGGCTTACTTCTCTGATACGTATATCGGTTGCTGTGGTTCATGGAAGCCCTTGAAGCAATTTCCTGCTTCTCTCTGATGTTTGGGTGGGAGGCAGAGGTTTCGCCCTTTCAATCTGCGGTGGAATTCTACGGAGATCATGTGTCCCAATTCTGCAGCAGTGCTGCGACACCAGAAATAGTACAGCGAGGGGCGGCTTTTGTGCCGGGGAAGGCAGACAGGCAGCAGCAAAAACAACCTGCTGGGTTGAACTTTATCGCCCAGAATAATGTCCCAGCTGCTGGGTGTGGCACCCAGTGATATAGGGAAGGAAGGAAGCCAAGTGTTTTGTAACGCCAGTTGTCTGCCTTCTTGCCAAGCGGGGTGTGTGTGTGCGCGTGAGTCTACGTGCAACCCCAGACGGAGATAGCAGACGCTTTAAAAATGAAAGCACAAACAGCTGAGCCTGTTTTGCAACTTCACCAGGTTCGATTCTCTGCCAAGTACCCAGCATTTGCCAGGAAACCACTAACAGCTGAGAGTGGGGATTACCGGCAATGCATGAAAAACTACTGCTCCTTGTCTGTGAGCTGGGTGATGTTCTACCCTTGGGAGGGCTTTGAAATTCCTGGGTTTTAGGTGTTTCTCCTCTCTGCGCTCCTCCCAGCAGTCATTCCTCTTCTGGTCACTGCTATGGATGCATGACCTGATTTGTGCGTCTCCAAGAACTGTGGTCATCTGCAACGGATTCCCAAGCCAGTGTGGTGTAGTGGTTAAGAGCGGTGGACTTGTAATCTGGTGAACCGAGTTCGCTTCCCCGCTCCTCCACATGCAGCTGCTGGGTGACCTTGGGCCAGTCACACTTCTCTGAAGTCTCTCAGCTTCACTCACCTCACAGAGTGTTTGTTGTGGGGGAGGAAGGGAAAGGAGAATGTTAGCCGCTTTGAGACTCCTTCGGGTAGTGATAAAGCGGGATATCAAATCCAAACGTTGCCAGCCTTCGCGTCACGTTTGCAGACATCTTTGTAACACAGAGTTGGTTTGCCAACGGGCCTGGTGCCGGAAGCTAGCAACAACATCTGCCCCAGCTGCAACAACACATGTCTCTCCTGTAACTCTCCAACGGTTTGACTTCAACCCTGAAGGTGAACTCCATTGCCTCCCGGATGCCAGCCAACCATTGAGGTGGGAGGGGCAGGGCCTGCTGATGCCAGGAGGAAAAGGTAGACTTGACCACTGCTCAGCCCAGAGGCTCTCAAGATAGGTGTGCTCACATAATACAGATTAGTTAACCTTTCTAAATATAATATTTTGCATTGTACTTGGCCCCACTGAGCACACAGTAGCTTCCCACTAAATAAATAAATAAATGGGAGGCAGTGGAAGACAGGAGTGCCTGGTGCGCTCTGGTCCATGGGGTCACGAAGAGTCGGACACGACTAAACGACTAAACAACAAAAGCAGCCTTGTTTGTCCATATAAACCAGGGGTCAGCAACCTTTTTGAGCCGTGGGTCGGTCCACTGTCCCTCAGACCATGTGGTGTGCATGACTATATTTTGTGGGGGGAAATGAACAAATTCCTATGCCCCACAAATAACCCAGAGATGCATTTTAAATAAATGGACACATTCTACTCATGTAAAAACACGCTGATTCCCAGACCGTCCGCAGGCTGGATTGAGAAGGGGAATGGGCTGCATCCGGCCCCCTTAGGTTGCCTACCCCTGATATAAACGAAGAATTAATAGTACGATTGTTTATATATTTTACCAGAATTAAAACTGCAGCTCCATGCAGACTTAAATGGAAGCAATGTCCACCAAGCTTCCTCAGATTTACTTCTTAGTAAACAGACTTGAAAATGACCTACAAGAACGGCAAAGCAGTGAACTAGCAAAAAAAGAAAGGGAATAAAAGTATTTCAGTCTGGAAAAAAGTAGTAATCCATCATGTTTTTTCATGAGTGAGTTTTTTAGAGCATCAGACCTGCAGGTGAAGAAGGCAGAGACTGAAAAGTTTTAAGACTTTAATAGTAGCTCTGCTTCGTTTGTCACTGCAAAACTATATAATCACATGACAGTGTGACACACACGCACACACATACATAGTGGGATAAAATCATTATGATTTTATTTATTTACTCCACAACATTTATACTTAAAACGAGAAAGCAAAGAAAAAATCCGAAACCATACTTTTAAAACATACGAAGGTTAAAAATATTTCTGAATCGGCCGGTGTTTGCATGCGGTTTCCTCCACGCCCCAGATCCTCGGCGACGAACCGAATATTGTTTTCCTGACTCCAGTCCACGATTCGAGACTTTTAAATCGGAATTAGCCGCCCGATCTGCAGAGAGTTCTTCTCCTTCTGCCTTTCCCTTTAACGGGGTGGGCGGAGCAGAACGCGCGTTCCGCAGCCGCGCGCCCTCACGTGCCGCCTTGACCCGGAAGCGCCCCGTGCCCACGTGCGGGAAGACACGGGGCGGAGGGAGCATGTCGGCGCAGCAGGAACTGAAGATCAACGCGGCGTTCGCGGCGCGCTACGGGCGCTACCGGCGGCGAGAGGAGCTGCAGCGGCGTGAGTGGCGGGCGGGGAGGGAGGGAGGGAAGCGGACCGAGCCGGAGCAGCTAGTGTTGCCTGCACTGGCTGGCAGCGGCTCCGCGGGATTTCAAGGCAGGGGAGTCTCTCCCAGCGCTGCCTGGGCTCGAACCAGTGCCGGATTTACGTATAAGCTAAACAAGCTATAGCTTAGGGTCCCACTCACTTGGGGGCCCCCAAAATATTTAAAGGGGGGGACTGGATGTACATTTCCAAAATATAAAATAAATAACAAATAAAATAAAACCTACCTACAGCAACAGTGTTTTGTGTTGTGTAGGCTCCTATTTGTTATGTGCAAATGGCTTTAGATACCTATTAGGTCCATAAATTACCATATAGCATATATTCAACACAACATCTTTCCACAGGGCCTGCAAGACAGAGCTGTTCTGCCTGGCCTTTGGTTTGGACTCAGTCTGACCCTTATGTTTCCCTCCCCTTATGGTTTCGATCTATGGTCTACTATTAAAATGAGGCTGCATTTTAAGTTATATTTTTAACCTGTATTTTAAATTGGTTTCCCCCCTCCCTATTATGTTTTTATTGTAATTTTACTGGTGTTAGTTACCCTGAGCCCGGCTCTGGCCGGGGAGGGCGGGGTATAAATAAAATATTATTATTATTATTATTATTATTATTATTATTATTATTATTAAAAAACAGCAACAATTTGTTGTTGACAAAAGACAGCTGGACATATAAAGGGCCCCATTACCTTCAGTAGATTAGGACCTCATCAAACCTAAATCCGGCCCTGCGTCTGCCTGGGCTTGAACCCAGAACCTTCAGGGGCTGGAGGGAGGGTCGCCCTTTGCTGCTCCTCTAACATCCTGCCCGGCTCCTTCCCTCCTTCTCTCCCTTCCACCCCTGCAGTGCAGGACCGCTATGGGGATGCAGGCGAAGGCGACGGGTCGAGTTCTGAGTCTGAGACCAGTTCCGAAGACGAGGTGAGTCCTGCTTCTGTTTTCAGCCGCGGAGAAGTTTCTGTTTTCTGTTTTCAGAAGTTCTGTTTTCTCTGCTGGGAAAACTTTTGGGTTTTTTGTTTTTTTAAAAAATTGGTTTTTCATATTAAAAATTTAAAGAGTTTTTTTCCAAACATAAATCATAAAAACAAGACTCCAAGGCAAGGAATCTCCTGGACTTACATCCTCCCCTTTGTGGGTCCTATTAATCAAGAGGTCCGGAGGGTGGCAACACGAGAACAGGGCCTTCTCTGCAGTGGCTCCCCGTCTGTGGAATGCTCTCCCCAGTGAAGTTCACCTGGCACCTTCATATCTTTAGGCACCAGGCAAATACATTCCTTTTTAACCAGGCCTTTGGCTGACCAGATTGACATCCAACACCCTTTTAGAATGTGGCTTTTGGGGGGGGGGTTTTGGGTTATTGCTTTGGGTTTGATTTTATATGTTGTGGTCTTGTTGTGAACTGCCCTGAGACCTCTGGGTTAATAAATAATAATAATAATTCCATCCTGCATCTTATTATGATAACCCAAATCTTTTACATCTCCATTGTGTCCAGAATTCAACCTTAAACTACAAGTGATATTCCAATCCCACTGTTTACAATGTTTATAATTTCCCCCCCGTTCCTTATTAAAATTTTGATCTTCCTGATGTCTGACTCTTTCGGTCATTTTAGCCATTTCAGCATAGTAATGGACTAAGTTGCAACTTGGGGTCTTCTGGTTTATTAATCAACTGTTTCTCAATAACCTTTATATTTTTTAATATCTCCTCTTTGTTTCTTTTTACCTCTTTAATATGCTATTCTGCTGCAGAAAGAAACCCCTCATCACTGCCTTGCTGGCGTCCCAAACTATGCCAATATCAGTACCTTTATTTGTATTCAAATCAAAATATTCTGTAAGATATTTTTGAGCCCTTTCAAAAGTCATTATCTAACAAATTTTCATTTAATCTCCACCTAAAGGGTGTTTTATCCTTACCTTCAAAGGCAATTAGTACCAAATTATGGTCAGATTATGGTTAAGGGGACGCGGGTGGCGCTGTGGGTAAAACCACAGTGCCTAGGACTTGCCGATCGTATGGTCGGCAGTTCGAATCCCCGCGGCCGGGTGAGCTCCCGTCTTTCGGTCCCAGCGTCTGCCAACCTAGCAGTTCGAAAGCACCCCCGGGTGCAAGTAGATAAATAGGGACCGCTTACCAGCGGGAAGGTAAACGGCGTTCTGTGTGCTGCGCTGGCTCGCCAGATGCAGCTTGTCACGCTGGCCACGTGACCCGGAAGTGTCTGCGGACAGCGCTGGCTCCCGGCCTCTAGAGTGAGATGAGCGCACAACCCTAGAGTCTGTCAAGACTGGCCCGTACGGGCGGTGGTACCTTTACCTTTACCTTTTATGGTCAGATAGGGTTTTTGGCAAAATCTCAGCTTTTGTAATTCTTGGACTAAGTTGATGGAAATATTTGGGTTTTGTTCTTATTGGAGAAAGCTAGGAAGGCAGATCCTCCTGAATATATTTTTCAGAATATATCCAATCTTAATTGTGCTCTTCTCCTGCGGCAGGAGCTGGACCCCAGATTGGATCGTGCTTTTTACAGCACGCTGGCATTGCTGAAAACAAAAGACCCCCGGATTTATCAGAAGGATGTTACGTTCTACCGTGAAGAAGGTAATCGCTGATCCAGGTTATGATATCTTGCCTTGGGGAAAACTGTGAGATGTTCTGGCTTGGCCCAGGGAGACTTTTCGGAGGATTTTCTGATCTGGTTTGGGTTCCGAGCGCAGCTTTTTTTCTGGAATTGTCTGTTGGATCATCTATGATTGCTTTTGCCAGCAGATTCTTCTTCGGATAGCGAAGGCGAGAAGCCGCCCCCCAGGAAGAAAGAAAAGCCCATGTTTCTGAAGGACTATGAGAGGAAGGTCATTCTGGACAAGGCAGGGTAAGGCATGAAAATCAGGGTGCCTGCCGTGTTAAACCCCTAACCTGGGGGTCTTGAATCTTGAACTGTTATTACAGTGGTACCGTGATTATCAAACGCCTTGGTACTCAAACAACTTGGAACCCAAACACTGCCAACCCGGAAGTAAGTGTTCTGGTTTGCAAACTTTTTTCAGAAGTTGAACGTGCTCTGTTTTGAGTGCCACACTTCCGTTTTGAGTGTTATGCTGAGGTCTGTCTGTTTTTGCTATTTATTTTGCGTTTTTGTTTTTGCAGCTCTTTTTGTTTTGTTTTTGGGACTGTGTGGAACCCAGTTCAGCTACTGATTGATTGATTGTGTGACTGCAGTACATTGTTTATTGCTTTCATTTTCGTTAGATAGTAAAATTCATGTTAAATTGCTGGTTTAGGGGTTGTTTTTAAAAGTCTGGAACAGATTAATCCACTTTGCATTACTTTCTATGGGAAAGCGCACCTTGGTTTTGGAATGCTTTGGTTTTGGAACGGACTTCCGGAACGGATTAAGTTTGAGAACCAAGGTACCACTGTACTCGGTCACGTTACTTGGGGTGGGGAACAAATGTTAGGATGAAGCTGCCCATGTTGTTGGCCTTTAACAATGGCAATGCTTATCTCGTGGAACACATGAATAAGTTGTTCTGTCTTATTCAATCACTGGGTCACTACATATGTGCGGTCAAAAGTGGGAATGGGTGGTTCAGATCAATGGGTAGTTCAGATCTTTTGGCCACCCTGCTCCAACTCAGCCAGATGGGCTGGGTAGAATAATAGTAGTAGTAGTAGTAGTAGTAGTAGTAGTAGTAGTAGTAGTAGTAACAACAACAACAACAACAACAACAATAATAATAATAATAATAATAATATTTAGCCACAGTCCATACACAATACTAGTGTAAAGGTACTGCTCAAGCTTGCAAATTCGTAAGAAATGGTACGAAACGATTTAAAAAGAGAGAGGGCAAAGATGTGAGCATTAGACCTGCAGCCTTTCTTCCCAAAAAGTTGCTACGTCAAGGAAACTGGGGAGTTATCTTCCAAGATGCTTCATCAGCTGGAAGGCCAACAGCACTCTGAAAAGGGTAGCTCCATGCCAAAGTCCTTTTGGTAGTTCAAAATTTCCTTTATAAAAGGTGAAATTTGTATCGTTTCCCACCTAATTTGGAAAACGTTGTTTCCGTGGGCTGAGATGCGCAGATAATATTTGATATTACGGAACATCTGTTTCGTTGGCAGGCTGTGCTTATGGAAAGCTGAACTTTCCATAAAAAGGGGAAGGCAGTGTTCCAAGATACCTTCCCCTGTTGTGCAGTTTGGGGGGGGCAGCTGATACTTCCTAGAATTGCTACTATCGCCCTTGCCATTTGCTTGTTGTGGCAGTGGTCCTGGTTCCCTGGACTCCATGTTGTTGTTGTTTAGTTGTTTAGTCGTGTCCGACTCTTCTTGACCCCATGGACCAGGCCCTCTTGTCTTCCACTGCCTCCCGCAGTTTGGTCAAACTCAAGTCGGTAGCTTCGAGAACACTGTCCAACCATCTCGTCCTCTGTCGTCCCCTTCTCCTTGTGCCCTCCATCTTTCCCAACATCAGGGTCTTTTCCAGGGAGTCTTCTCTTCTCATGAGGTGGCCAAAGTCTTGGAGCCTCAGCTTCAGGATCTGTCCTTCCAGTGAGCACTCAGGGCTGATTTCCTTAAGAATGGATGTGTTTGATCTTCTTGCAGTCCATGGGACTCTCAAGAGTCTACTCCAGCACCAGAATTCAAAAGCATCAATCCATCAAATTCCAGATAGAGATAATAGTTAGGGTTGCCGTATTTCAATAAGTAAAAACCAGGACACCCTCAAAGTAGGTGTTGTTGTTGTTTAGATGTTTAGTCGTGTCCGACTCTTCGTGACCCCATGGACCAGAGCACGCCAGGCACTCCTGTCTTCCACTACCTCCCGCAGTTTGGTCAGACTCATGTTTGTAGCTTCAAGAACACTGTCCAACCATCTCGTCCTCTGTCGCCCCCTTCTCCTTGTGCACTCCATCTTTCCCAACATCAGGGTCTTTTCTAGGGAGTCTTCTCTTCTCATGAGGTGGCCAAAGTATTGGAGCCTCAGCTTCAGGATCTGTCCTTCCAGTGAGCACTCAGGGCTGATTTCCTTAAGAATGGATAGGTTTGATCTTCTTGCAGTCCATGGGACTCTCAAGAGTCTCCTCCAGCACCGTAATTCAGAAGCATCAATTCTTCGGCGATCAGCCTTCTTTATGGTCTAGCTCTCACTTCCATACATCACTACTGGGAAAACCATAGCTTTAACTATACGGGCCTTTGTTGGCAAGGTGATGTCTCTGCTTTTTAAGATGCTGTCTAGGTTTGTCATTGCTTTTCTCCCAAGACCAGACTCCATAGCAGACCTGAACTCTGCCTTGGAGGCGGACAACTTGAAAGACTTAGCAAAGTTACCTGACACAGAACCTGGTTCACAAACTGAACATGAGTCTGTGTAGACAGCTTCTTTATACCCATCTACCTCCCTTAGCGCTGCCACCCTTTCAGCAGTACCACCAATATCTCCTCCCTCTGGACCTGTAAGGAGGTGAAGACCTTCTGGGAAATGATATATAATGAAATTTAAATTTTTTTGAAATATATGTTTATAAAAAACCCCACAAGCCTTTACTATTAAGTATAGTAGGCTGAGAAATATATAAACAGGATAAAACATTGCTTTTATAGGCAACAACTGCAGCAAGAATGTTATTAGCCCAAAGATGGAAACAATAAGATTTACCAACCAAAAGAAGAGTGGCTGATGAAATTACTAGACTATGCCAAATTGGCAAAACTGACTGGAAAATCCGGAACCACCAGGATCCGACTTTTCTGAAAGTCTAGAATAAATTTGTGTTACATTTGAAAGACAACTGCAAACAACTAACATCGCTAGTAGGGTTACAAGAAGTTTGTAAGGTTAAATTTATTACTGATTACAGTTAATTTAGTATGTAAACAAGATTATGATCTAATAGCAATAAGCTATGTAAGAAAATGCAGTACATAGAGAATAGGTTTGAAAACCATCGATCAGGGAGGGGGGAAGCCGCAGGCTCATGAAGCCAAATGTTTTATTCACTTTTGTACACTATGGTGTTATGTAAGAAAATATATGTAAAAAACAATAAAAAGTATTATAAAAAACAAATATCTCCTCCCTCTGTCCGTCAGTTCATGTCCAGCAGAGATTCAAAGATAGAAGGAACAGCATCCCTCTCCTCTGTGTGAGACTTGCTTTGGAGGGGGCGCTGCCTCCCCCCTGACAGATTATTCTTTTGCCTGGCCTAGATGCGTTTCGTGACTGTCCCTTTCGCTTGATTTTTATATTGTTGGTGATGGTAGCATTTGATCTCATTTCATTCTGATGCGAGTTCCTTTCCATCGCTCCGCGTTTGTTTCTTAATATTGAAGGTGAAGAAGATGATGCAAACAATCTCTGCGCTTCACTCAGTCACGGCTACACTTAGGGTCGCCCCCCCTTTTCCTCTGATTTGTACATCTTACTGACTTTTTATAGCTGTCGTCTCAAAAATTAATTAAGATGCATTTAAAAAAACACACGCTTCCTTGCGTTGTACAGGATGGAACGATCAACTCACTATCCCTCTTTTCCTACAGGAAATATGAAGATGAAGAAAACGATGAAGGAGAACCAGTTAAAAACAGAAAGGTGAGGCTGGGAATCTGGAGATCCCCGCCTGAGAAACAGTTTTTATCCAAATGTGATTTTGGTTTTAAATGCAGTGTAAGGTAGTCTCTGTGGGAGTATATTGTATTTAATTATGGGGTATCAGAGTTTTTAGGGGGTTAACCAGGCTGGGATAGCAGGGATAGTAGGCTTGTTGGTTTTTGAATGTTTGATGTAGATTTTTTCAGTTTCGTTGTTCTGTATGGGACAATGACAATAAAGATTATCGTATCGTATCGTGAACTGGGGCTTGGTGCATCAGTTGCACCATGAGATCTTGGGAAATTGTGCTGTTTCTGGCCAAGGGAATTCCTGGCCCATTCTAGGAAAGGTGCACAGTTGTGGCATGGGGTATTAACCTTCTCCCTTCCTTCCCCCCCAATTTTTCAGAGTTACGTAGAAGAGCAGAAGCAGCTTAAGGAGAGGTGAGCTGAGAACTGTGCCGGAGGGGAGAGGCCGACTCGTCAACATAACAGGCTTGTGGACAATATCTCCCCACCCCACTTTTGACATTCCTCTTTGCGTGTGCCATCTTTTTCCAGTAATGAGGTGCACGAGGGATCAGGCCCCATTCCCAAATGCCATACATGGGGGGAGTATGCTGCCATTACATAATGTGGGGGGGGGGGAGAATCACTGCACGTGCACAGCAGCCCCTTGTTGTTGTTGTTGTTTTCAGAAAACAGATTCTGAGACTGAGAATGGGCTCCTTCCCTTCTCCTGAGCTGGGCTTTTCCCATCATCCCAACTCCCATCATCCCTAGCTAACAGGACCAGTAGTCAGGGATAATGGGAGTTGTAGTCCCAAAACATCTGGAGGGCCAAGTTTGCCTATGCCTGATCTGTGTTGACTGTCCCTGTGCACCATGCGCACGCACAGAAGCAACACCTCTAGTTACAGATTTTTTGGGGTGCGCATGGCACCCCAAAATGAATTAAATCTGTAACCAGCGGTACCACTGTATATCTGAGTTTTTAACACTCTTTCTAAACCCGGCTTTGCCCTCCCCACCCCACTATGCAGCTTCCAAAAGTTTGTGGCTGACAGTGATGAAGATGATGATGAAGGTGGAAGCTCGACATCCTTGCTGCAGAAACGGCCCAAAAGTAAAGAGGAGAAGGTGTGTGTGTGTAAAAGAGATGCCTCAAATTGAAAGGCTAAGGGTGGCGACTCCTTCACCGTCCTATAGCAGTAGAAGTTGCTTTCCTGGTGATGCTCCAAAATTCAAGCGTGAGCATCAGCAGGCATGCTGTAAGGTGACCCTGGTGATGCCTGGCTTTTGGTGGCCTTGGTGAAGACAGCTTTCTAAACAGGAAGCAGGAGGTGAGGGGCCGAACGATGGGTATACATATTTTAATAGCCACTAAACTTTGAAATAGGCACGCAGGTGGCGCTGTGGTGTAAACCACTGAGCCTAGCGCTTGTCGATCATAAGGTCGGCAGTTCGAATCCCTGTGATGGGGTGAGCTCCCGTTGCTGGGTCCCTGCTCCTGCCAACCTAGCAGTCAAAGTCCAAGTAGATAAATAGGTGGGAAGGTAAACGGCGTTTCCGTGCGCTGCTCTGGTTCGCCAGAAGTGGCTTAGTCATGCTGACCACAAGACTCAGAAGCTGTACGCCGGCTCCCTCGGCCAATAAAGCGAGATGAGCGCCGCAACCCCAGAGTCGGTCACAACTGGACCTAATGGTCAGGGGTCCCTTTACCTTTAAACTTTGAAATGTGTTTTAATGTTCAGATAAATGTAGCTTCCTTTAGTCAAGGTCAGGGTGGTGCGTTGTTGTTGTTGTTGTTGTTGTTTAGATTTATATACTGTGCTTCATCTTACGTTCTCAGGGGGTTTCACAGAATAAAATACAGGATAAAAACAAGCACATAATCTCATGTTGCCACCCTCTGGACGACATGTGGAGGAGGCACACAAAGAAGCGCCTCGGATGATAAACAGAGAATCTGGGATGGTTTATATGGGGAGAGGTGGACCTATAGGTATTGGGTTCCTGAGCTGTTTAAGGCTTTATAGGTCAGAACCAGCACTTTGAATTGGGACCAGAAGCTAGCTGGCAGCCTGTGCGTTCAGGCCATGATCGGTGTTCTATGCCCAAGCCAGTGAGCAACCTGGCCTCCAGATTCTGTACCGGCTGAATCTTCCAAACAGTTTTCAGAGGCAGCCCTGTATATAATCCATGACATTGTTGCCTCAGTTCTACCTTCTCTTCTGTTCTCTCAGGAGCATGAGGAGGCAGACTACATCAGTTGGTTAAAAGGTCAGGAGAAGCCACAAGCAGAGGAAGCACTCCAGGACCTGGTATGTATTTATTTTTTTAATATATATATTTTAATTTATATGCTGACAAACATAAAACAACACATAGATGTACAATATACTACAAACAAAATACATATAATATATAAATGTAAAAATAGAAAAAAGAGCAAAAAGCAAAAAACATATCTCAAAAATAAGATATGTATTAACCTAAATTAGACTCCCATTTTCTTTGTTGACTTCCTTCATCCTCTACATGGGTCTAATATCAACCATGTTAATCTGCTTTCTTTAATCTTCTTCTTAACTTACTTTCTATTTTGATTGTCCTTATTCTAACCGTACATCAGTTTACAGAAGTTAATTAAAACAAGTCCAAGAAGTAAGATGTGGGCATCGCTTCTTCAGATAATCACTATATTTTTTACGATCAGGGTTCTAGCTGCCACCACAGCATACAAGAATAGATTCTTATCTTCTCTGGGTACATCTGTATCAGTTATTCCCAGCAATAAGGCTTCTGTTTTCCCCCAAAAAAATAAATCTAAAGATTTTCTTCATTTCTTCAAAGACCAAGTCCCAGAAGCCCTTAACTTTTTCACATTGCCACCACATGTGTATAAGCGTTCCCTCTGATCGGTTGCACCTCCAGCATAAGTTGGGTTTAGTTTTATACATTTTACAGATTTCTGTAGGTGTCAAATAGCACCTGGTATGTAATGGGCTTGGGGACCCATCGCTTTGGATGACACTGAAAAATGGGCCACAACAATGGGCCGCTGCATCTGGCTCTGTATGGCCACTTTCTGGTTTGTGGCTTCTTCCTAATGAATTAAGGCACTGTTTCCCCCAGTCCTAGACAAGATTTTTACAACAGGCTTCCGGAATAGCTGCGACTCCCAGAAGCCCATGATTGGGGTTGCAGTGCCTCTCCCAAGACGCTCAGTGTGCTGGTCTTGGTCTTGAGAGTCTCAAGTTAGCTAGGAGAAGGGATCCGACCATTTGCTGTTTCCTTAAAAGGTAAAGGGACCCCTGACCATTAGGTCCAGTCATGACCGACTCTGGGGTTGTGGCGCTCATCTCGCTTTATTGGCTGAGGGAACCGGCGTACAGCTTCCGGGTCATGTGGCCAGCATGACTAAGGCGCTTCTGGCGAACCAGAGCAGCGCCTGGAAACACCGTTTACCTTCTTGCTGGAGCGATACCTATTTATCTACTTGTACTTGATGTGCTTTCGAACTGCTAGGTTGGCAGGAGCAGGGACCGAGCAATGGGAGCTCACCCCGTCGCAGGGATTCGAACCGCCGACCTTCTGATCGGCAAGTCCTAGGCTCTGTGGTTTAACCCACATTTCCAGCCGCCTCAATAAAGTAACGGAACGGAAACACTCATCTCGACGCAGAAAGGATTGGACTCCCATTAATTTCTGAGTCCTGCTAAATCCGCATCTTGAGCGGTTTTCTGCTGAGGCTAGCAGAACATTTTTTTGCATGAGCAGGCGCTACCCCACGTTGCTCCAGAAAAGCATGTGTCTGCCCCATTGATTGATTGATTGATTGAATTTATATACTGCCCTATACGCGGAGGTCTCAGGGTGGTTCACAGGAAAGATTGCAGTATATAAAATAAAAATAAAAGCAATAACCCCATAACAGCCCCCCAAGAAAGATCCACATTTTAAAAGGGTACGGGATGTCCATCAGGTCAACCAAAGGCCTGGTTAAAAAGGACCGTTTTTGCCTGACGCCTAAAGGTGTATAATGAAGGCTCCAGGCAAACTTCCCTGGGAGGGCATTCCACAGACAGGGAGGCCACTGCAGAGAAGGCCCCGTTCTCATGTTGCCACCCTCCTCTGCACCTCTGGAAGAGGAGGCACATGAAGGAGGGCCTCATAGGATGATCTCAGTGTCCGGGTAGGTTCATATGAAAAGAGGCGGTCCTTGAGGTATTGCGGTCCTGAGCTGTTCAAGGCTTTATAGGTCAAAACCAGCACTTTGAATTGGGCCCAGAAACTAATTGGTAGCCAGTGCAGTCGGACCAGGATCAGTGTAATATGCTCAAACCGTCTTGCTCCGGTGAGCAACTGAATTCTGCACTAGCTGAAGTTTTTGAACCGTCTTCAGAGGCAGCCCTACTCATAATGTATATCTCACCCTGTTAGGTGGTCCTTTGGGGGATTTCCTGCACTGTCCCTGTCTTGAGGCAGGTGACTTCATTTCGGGTTTCCTCTGTTTCCCCAGGCTCCCCTTAAAGAATACTGGAACGACCCACAACTCGATGAGGGGGAGCGGTTCCTGCGAGATTATATCTTGAACAAGCGCTACAAGGAGGCAGATGATGGAGGGGAGGAAGAGGAGGAGGAGGAGGATGGGTGAGTGCCGATGGATGGATTTTTGAGTTCCTTAAGGATAGGGCATAACTTTCCCTGGTGTGTCTCCCCCTGTCCCCAATCCAGGTGAAGGTAGATGGAAAGGAAATTTAATTTGTTGAGCTCCCCGCTTCCCCCATTCACTAATAGTGCACCTTCATGGGCAAGATCTAACACAATGTCACTTAATGGAGGTTGATAATCTCTAGGTATGCCTTCTATAGTGACACCAGGGATAACCTTATTCTTCCCATCTTTATTGGTAGAAATAAATTTTATTTTTTAAAAAATAATTCATCCATGCTCACATGGTCCAGAGGGAGGTGTTCATGGGTCCATGGGCTAAGTTATTTGCACAGAGTTCTTTCCTCTTAAAGTTTCACTGATTTTCACCAGCAATACCAGGAAAGATCAGGCTTACTAGCTGCTTTGTTTCTCAATATTCTTTGGTTGGCCTCTGTTATTTTCTCCTACCGATAGAGAACCTACCGTATTTTTCACCCTATAGGACGCACTTTTCCCCCTCCAAAAATGAAGGGGAAATGTGTGTGCGTCCTATGGGGCGAATGCAGGCTTTCTCTGAAGCCTGGAGAGCGAGAGGCGTCGGTGCGCACCGACCCCTCTCGCTCTCCAGGCTTCAGGAAGCTATCTGCAAGCCTCGTGCGCCCGGCGGGAGGCTTGCGGGCGGCAGCCTACAGCCCAAAGCATGGGGCGAGCTGCGGAGCCCGCCCCCTGCTTCGGGCAGATGTCGGCAAGCCTTGCGCGCCTGGCGGGAGGTCCCACCGGGCGCGCGAGGCTTGGGGCGGCAGCCTGTTCTGGGGGCTGGGGTCGGGGGAAGCTCGGGCTTCCCCCAAGCCTGGGGGGGAAATAATTTTTTTCCCTTTATTCCCCCCCCCCAAAAAAAACCCTAGGTGTGTCCTATGGGGCGAAAAATATGGTGCCTAAGGACTCTATATGGGCTCTTGGGTACCCCATAAGGGATAAAGAAGCAGTTTTTTCTTATAACACTGTCCTTGCGCTATATTCCCTCTTCCAGCTCATGTTCTGCCTTCTCCACAGGCTTCCCGCAGCGCAGCTGGCTATATCGGATTCGTCGGATGAGGGCGAGCTGTTCTTAAAGAAGCAAGAGGATTTTGAGCGCAAGTACAACTTCCGCTTTGAGGAGCCTGAGGCCCAGTTGGTGAGAGGAAACATTCTCTGCCTGCACTGGGAAGTTAGGCTTTCTTCTCGGTGTCCTGGCGCCATTATGTTATGAGTGACAAGAGGGACGTCCTCTCTCTGTGAGGAGACTGGGGTGATGAAAGGGGGTGCTGCTGGGATCTCTGCTCATCTGAAGAACGCGAGGCTGAAGAGTTCTTCTTTTCTCTTCTCCGATACCTGTACCGCCAGATGAAAACCTATCCCCGCAACATTGCAACCTCGGTGCGCCGGAAGGACGAACGCCGTAAAGAGAAACGGCAGGAGACTCAGGAGCGCAAGAAGAAAGTGAGTTCTGCACAGATACGAGCGGATAATGTTCAGCTCTATTGGGCTGCCTAGGAGGGCTGAAACTTTTGCCTATTATTATTATTAATATTATTATTAGAATTTATATACCGCCCTATACTCGGAGGTCTCAGGGCAGTTCACAGAACAAAATCAAAATATATAATCACAAAATATATAATCAAAATGAAACCAACTGCCCAATAACACGTCCCAAAACCCCCCACATTTTAAAAGGGCATAGGGCAGGGGTAGGCAACCTAAGGCCCGGGGGCTGGATGCGGCCCAATCGCCTTCTCAATCCGGCCTGTGGACAGTCCGGGAATCAGCGTGTTTTTACATGAGTAGAATGTGTCCTTTTATTTAAAATGCATCTCTGGGTTATTTGTGGGGCATAGGAATTTGTTCATTTCCCCCCTCAAAATATAGTCTGGCCCACCACATGGTCTGAGGGACAGTGGACCGACCCACGGCTGAAAAAGGTTGCTGACCCCTGGCATAGGGTGTCAAATGAAATCAACCAAAGGCCTGGTTAAAACAGAACGTTTTTGCATGGTGCCTAAAGGTGTATAATTAATCATTTCATTTCTGTACCGCATTTTTCAGAAAAAAGCTCAAAGCAGTTTACAAACCTACAATAAAACATCAAAAAAGTGATCCAGAATAAAACATTACTGAAGAAAGTCAAATATAAATTATACATTCCAAGCATCATAAATAACGGGAAACTAAAATGTTAAAGATTTCAGAATAAAATATTGCAAAGAAGGTAAACACACATTTAATGCCGCAAAGTTAACCCCAAAAAGTATCTGAAACATTTCAAAAGAAAACATTACTAAAGGAAGTCCAGTATAAAATGCACATTTAAAACAGCATAATTAGCAAGGAAATAAAATATAAACGTAGAGCATATCTGCTGCTGTTGCTGCCATTTCTGCCAATGGTGGTTCATGGTGGGCGACAGCAATGGAAGCTCAGGCTCAATGACCTGGGTCTGCACTCAGACAGCCAAGATGATCTCTGGTCTCTTCAGCAACCTCAGCATTTGTAGCTGGAGTCAGTCCAGACCCTGCCCTCCCAGGTCAGGTGGGAAAAGTCCTGCAAAGCGGGGAGCAGGTCTCTCAGGACTCCCAGGGAAGTATAGGCGGGTTCAGGCATGAAGGCGCCAAGTGAACTTCCCTGGGGAGAGCATTCTTCAGACGTAGGTCTGGGTGCCGGATGGGCCAAATAACGGCCTTCTCCCGTAATACTGTGCTTTTCTTCACCCTAAAAGGAGAAGGCTCAAAAACAGGAGGAGCTGAAGCAGCTGAAGAACCTGAAGCGCCGGGAGATCCTGGAACGGCTGGGGAAGCTGCGTGAGATCACCGGCAGTGCAACCAGCACCTTCCAGGAAATGGACCTCGAAGGGGACTTTGATCCCACCCAACATGACCAGCTGATGGAGGTGGGTGCATGTTGTATACCAGTGCCGAGGGTTCTGGCTGGCAGCCAGAAGACACTGCCCCAGCCCCTCTCCCAAATGGTAGGGCCGTGTTAAGGGTGAGTCAGCTGAACCCCGTTCTCCTGCCACAATGAGAAATTGAGGGAAGTAGATTTGGCTTGTCATTTGAAAACGGCTCAATGAATTGATTTGAAACTGGGCAGTGCTTTTGCATGCTAGGCATTAACCAACTCTTCTTCTTTTTTTAGAAATCATTTTTATTTGATTTTACAAATATAAATTTATAACATCCCAAATGCATATCCATATACAGTGGTACCTCTGGTTGCGAACGGGATCCATTCCGTAGTCCAGTTCACAACATAAGCAGAACGCAACCTGCGTCTGCGCGGGTCGTGATTTGCCTCTGCGCATGCGCGTGACATCATTTTGTGCGTCTGCACATGCGTGAGCGGTGAAACCGAAAGTAACCCTTTCCAGTACAGTGGTGCCTCGCAAGATGAAAAGAATCCGTTCTGTGATTCTCTTCGTCTAGCAGTTTTTTCGTCTTGCGAAGCAAGCCCATTGACGGATTAGCGCTGTTAGCGGCTTATCGGCTTATCGGATCAGCTGATAAGCGGCTTAGCGGCTTAGAAAAAGGGGGGGGGGAGGAAAAAACCCCCGCAGGAACTCGCAAGACATTTTCGTCTTGCGAAACAAGCCCATAGGAGATTCGTTTTGCGAAGCACCTCCAAAACGGAAAACTCTTTTGTCTAGCGAGTTTTCCGTCTTGCGAGGCATTCGTCTTGCGGGGCACCACTGTACTTCCGGGTCTCCACGGGACACGACCTGAAAAAACGTATCATGAAGCAAACTCAACACGAGGTATGACTGTATAGAGATTACTCTGAATCTCGAGACTTCCCCCTCGTCCCCTTCATGGGCCCTGTTGTCAACATTTGCAACTGCATATTATTCTATGCAGTCGTACCTTGGAAGTCGAACGGAATCCATTCCAGAAGCCCATTTGACTTCCAAAACATTTGGAAGCCAAAGTGCAGCTTCTGATTGGCTGCAGGAGCTTCCAGCTGTTTGTCCACTGGGCCTGTTAGCCAGGGATGATGGGAGCTGTAGTCCCAAAACAGCTGGAGGGCCAAGTTGGGCCATTACTGCTTTAGGCAGTAGCCAACTCTTGAATTGAATTGTAGAGTTGGATGGAACCCTGAGGACTGTCTAGTCTAACCCTTCTCCCAGTATGCCCCACGGAGGACCTTAAGGTCCATAAATAGCAACACCCTAGAGGTCCTGGGCCCTAAGGAAGTCAGATTAGCCTCAACCAGAGCCAGGGCCTTTTCAACACTGGCTCCAGCCTGGTGGAACGCTCTGTCTCATGAGACCAGGGCCCTGCAGGATCTGATTTCTTTCTGCAGGGCCTGTAAGACAGAGTTGTTCCACCTGGCCTTTGGCTTGGAATCAACTTGATCCGCTCCCCCTCTTTCCTTTTTCCTTTCTCCTTCTGTGATGGAACTCCTATTTGGGGACTTCCCTGGCTTTTTCCTGGCCCACGTAGGACCAGTCTGGATAGTTGGCCTTGGTGAAGACGTGTTGTTTTCATCCCCAAAAAAGTTTTTGATTTGAGTTTCTACTGAAATGAGGCTGCCTTTTAATGTTGTATTTTGATCTTGTTTTTAAGTTGTATTTCAATCAATTGTTTTTATACCTGGTGTTAGCTGCCCTGAGCCCGGTCTTGGCTGGGGAGAGCTGGGTATAAATATATTTTTTATTATGATTATGATTATTCTCTGTTTCCTACAGAAATTATTTGGGGACGAGTATTACGGAGTTGGTGAGGAAGAGAAACCACAGTTTGAGGCAGAGGAAGGAATTGATGGTATGTCAAGAAGATGACTTGGCACATGGGCAGTTTGCCCTCGGTCTGAAAACAAATTTGCTTGTGAGGTCAGCATTGGGACCCCCAATTCTAGAGCAGTCCCCCCCTCCCCTCGACCTGGTGCTGTTCTGGGTGAGGATGGCGGGATCTCTTTGTCCAAACCATCTGGAAGGCTGCTTTAGATGGGCACCTGCTCAGGTGGCTTTTAATGATGTGCTTGTGGGGTATTGCATGAAACTGGATCTACTTTGGCTTGATCCAGCCAGATTCTTGTTAGTCTTCATTTTGGCGCATGGAAGATCTGTTGCAGAACCGGGAGATGTTTTTGGCTGGGAGAATTTTTGCTGAAGAGAACGTGAGTTGGGGACATGAAAGGAGGAAGCCAGGCAAGCCGGGAGTATTTTGCAGAAGCTGCCCACGTAATCTGGAATCTGCCAGGAATGTTAAAATGACTGTTGCGCTTTAGATATCCTCAGGAGTCATTTTGTGTATTCTTGCGTGACGCTTGTTTCTTTTTTTTATTTATATATAATTTTAATTTAATTTTCTGATTTACATTTCAAAATATTCATTTAAACAACCTTAATGACTTCCCTTCTTCTCTTTCCATGGTTCATTTTGCATACCACCCATCCTTCATATTTTACGCAAAATAAACCATTCAGTAATCCATTGTTACATCCATCAGAACTTATTTTCACTGTTGAATTTATCTTAATGCTACCAGCATTCTTAAATGAACACAATTTTCACCCATACATTCAGTAAACATTTTCCAGTCTTTTTCCAGTCTACATTCTTTTCCTTCTCTTATTCTATATGTTAAGTCTGCAAGCTGCATGTATTCCATCAGTTTAAATTCCCATTCTTCATTGGTTGGGACCTTGCTCGTTTTCCATTTTTGGGCTGACAAAACACGAGCCGCAGTCGTAGCATACATAAATAGTCTTTTTTGGCACCTGGGAATTTCCCTCTGAAATATCCCCAACCAAAAGGATCTCTGTTTTTTGTTTGTTTTTTTTTTGGAAAAGTGCTTTTAAACATTTTTTTCAATTCATTATATATCATTTCCCAATTTTTTTTACCCTTTTACAAGTCCACCACAAAACGTACCCTCAACCTCATTACATCTCCAGCACGTGAAGCTCGTTTCATGCCTTCAGATGCCTTAACCGGGGGGGGGGGGGGGGCTCTGTTTCCTTATCCATCCCAACTTTGGTTGAGGGATTCTTGGGCATTACTGCATGCCGGCTCCAGGGTGAGGTTCAGAAAGCAATGGGACCAGAGGAATCATTAGCTTAGGAAGCAAAAATGTCTTTTTCGTCTTCATCCCGAATGCAGATGAGTGGAATTGGGACAAGTGGACAGGAGGGGATGGAACTGAAGCAGAAGGTGACCTGGGGCTGCAGGAGGACGAAGAATACCACCCCCACTGCGAGGATCCTGACTTTGTGGTATGTCTGGCTTGCATTCTTAACCAGGGGGTGGTGCGGCTCTCAATAATAATAATAATAATAATAATAATAATAATAATAAAGCAATAAAACATCAAACATTTAAAACTTCACTAAACAGGGCTGCCTTCAGATGTCTTCTAAAAGTCAGATAGTTTTTTATTTCCTTGACATCTGATGGGAGGGCGTTCCACAGGGCGGGTGCCACCACCAAGAAGACCCTCTGCCTGGTTCCCTGTAACCTCACTTCCTGCAGGGAGGGAACTGCCAGAAGGCCCTCAGAGCTGGACCTCAGTGTCTGGGCTGAACGATGGGTGTGCAGACGCTCCTTCAGGTATACTTATGGGACCGCCTCTCCTGGTATGCCCCGCAGAGGACCTTAAGGTCCATGAATAATCATAGTTTAGAGGTCCCAGGCCCTAAGGAAGTTAGATTATCCTCCACCAGAGCCAGGGCCTTCTCAGTGATGGCTCCGACCTGGTGGAATGCTCTGTCCCATGTGACCAGGATTTAACTTCCTTCCTCAGGGCCTGTAAGACAGAACTATTCCGCCTGGCTTTCAATTTGAACCTGGCCTGATCTTTTGTTCCCCTTCCTTCCCTTCCCCTCCCCTTTTTGTGAAGATTGCCCGCTCTTGGGATCCCACAGCTGGTTCTCCCCTGGTTTCCTCGCTGGCCCAAGTGGGACTAATTTAGCCAGCTACCCCTGGTGATCATCTAATGTTTATTGGATGGATTTCCCCCCTAAATTGATTTTTTATTTTATTGTTATTTACGCTTTATACCGTATTTTATGCTGTTGGGGGTTTTTTTTGTAGCATCAATTAAGTGTTTTAAATTTGTTGTTAGCCGCCCTGAGCCCGGTTTCCTGAACTGGGAAGGGCGGGATATAAATAAATAAATAATAATAATAATTATACTGGGCCGAGCCATTTAGGGCTTTAAAGGTCAGCACCAACACTTTGAATTGCACTTGGAAACACTTTGAATTGTGCTTGCGACCGTTCATGCACTGCAGCCATGGATTGGCAGAAGATGGTGCCCATGAAGGGATGGGCAAATAGATGAGGGAAAACCACAGTCCCTGTCAGTGTGACCAGAAGGCACCCTGCAGATTTGAGGACACTTAGCAAAAACGGTGACATCTAATAACTTAATGGCTAGAGGTGGGGAAAGGGGGCAGACTTTGGGCAACATCTTTCATGAGAGGATGGCAGGTTTTGATGCATTTTTGCATGCAGCTGTCGCATCCAGGCTTTCCTCCCTGAAGACTGGGAACATATTTAATGAAGAGCGGTGAAATCTGGATCTCCTAGGAGCCTTGCACAACCATAGGGGTGCAGTTGGCATTCTGTATGCTGAAGTGAGCAGCAGGAGAGATGCTCGTGCAAATATGATACGATAATGTTTATTGTCATTGTCACAAAAGAACAACGAAATTGAAAATCTACACCAGACATTCAGAAACCAACACGCCTGCTATCCTACCCTGGTTAACCCCCTAAAAACTCTGATACCCCATAATTAAATAAAATATACTCCCATAGGTAAAGGTAAGGGGACCCCTGACCATTAGGTCCAGTCGTGGCCGACTCTGGGGTTGCGGCGCTCATCTCGCTTTATCGGCCGAGGGAGCCGGCGTACAGCTTCCGGGTCATGTGGCCAGCATGACTGAGCCGCTTCTGGCAAACCAGAGCAGCGCACGGAAACGCCGTTTACCTTCCCGCTGGAGCGGTACCTATTGATCTACTTGCACTTCGTGCTTTCGAACTGCTAGGTGGGCAGGAGCAGGGACCGAACAACGGGAGCTCACCCCATCGCGGGGATTCGAACCGCCGACCTTCTGATCAGCAAGTCCTAGGCTCTGTGGTTTAACCCACAGCGCCACCCGTGTCCCAGAATATACTCCCATAGAGACTACCTTACACTGCATTTAAAACCAAAATCGCATTTGAATAGAAACTGTTTCTCAGGCGGCTAGTCCTAGTCTTTACAACCCTGTACCTTCTTCCAGAAGGCAGAAGCTGAAAGAGATCATTTCCGGGGTGCGCACTATCTCTGCAGCTTTCTTATGGCACCTGGAAGCATAGATTTGATCCAAGGTGGGAAGAGTGCACCCAATTATTTTCTCTGCAGTCTTTACAACCCTGGACAGCATTGGTTTTCCCCTGACCGTGCAGCTTCCAAGTCACACACAGAGACCATAAGTTAATACACTCTCAACAGTACAATGGTAAAATGCCATCAACAGGTCCTTTGAGAGGTTATTTTATGGGGGCGGGGGCTGGTGAGCGATAAGCAGCAGCTTCTTGCTCTATGTCTGGTTGGGTTCTGTCTTGTTTTCCCTGCGTGACTTTTGGCACTAGGGAAGCAGGGAGGTTTGCTCTGCTCTCTTCCTGGGGTTTGCGATGCCCGCGTGAAATGACGCTTGCTTTTCTCCTCTCTACTCCCCTCCACAAACCACCTCTTCAGATGGATGCCGATTACGACCCCACCCAGGAGCCAGGCCCCTCCAGAAAGCAGCGGAGGCTGGAGGTTCCCCTTCTGGGCAAGAAGAAACGCAAGTCGCATTTTGCAGAGGCTGTCAGTCGGGAGAAAAAACCCTTTGACCCCGGTAAGGATGGTAATAATAATAATAATAATAATAATAATAATAATAATAATAATAATAATAATAATAATTTACTTATACTTCCCGGTTCAGAAAACCGGGCTCAGGGCGGCTAACAACAAATTTAAAACACTTCATTGATGCAACAAAAACCAGCATAAAATACAGTATAAAATGTGAATAACAATAAATTCAGAATTCAAAAATCAGTTTAGGGAGGAAATCCAGTAAACATTAGATGATCACCAGGGTTAGCTGGCTAAGTTAGTCCTATTTGGGCCAGCGAGGAGACCCAGGGAGAATTAGCTGTGGGATCCCAGAGTGGGTAAGATGAGCCAGCCTTACTTGCATGGCGTCTTTTGCCCATAGAACCTCTCCCAGGCCAGGTGGCGTCAATTGCAGTTGAGAATTGTTGGAACTGAGAGAGAAGTGGACTTTCTCTCTCTTTTGCTCTCTTTAGGTGATGGAGGCTTCAGTGAGAGAGTGAACGCTTCTGGGCATTTTCCAGCTTTCCCGTTTAATGAAAATCTCCTTGCCCAGCCAAATTTCTTTCTCTCCCTCTCTCTCTCTCTCTCTCTCTCTCTTTCAAAAAATTATTTATGCTTCTCAGGTTTATACATTTCATTAATTTCACAATCATTTTAACATTTCAAAATTTGACTTCCTTTGGTTCCTTAAATTTATTTTTAATATCTTCTGCATATCCAAATTCACCTTAATTTGATCAATTATTTCTCTAAATACTCTTATAAAACTGCAGGTTATTACAATAATCCTGCCGATGTTCTTATCTATTTAAAATTCAACTGTAAATACTCAATAAACCATTTCCATTCTTTTATAAGAAGTTTGCTATCTTGATTTCTTATTATTCTGGTAAGTTTCACCCTTTCTGCATATTCCACAAGTTGTTGAGTCCATTCTTCCTTTTCTGGGACTTCTGCTTCTTTCCATTTTGGGGTGGGTAACATTTCTGCTGCTGTAGTAACATACATAAATAAGTTTCTTTTTATTTTATTCCTTAAAATATTTTTATCAAATTTTATTTAACAAATTTAAATTCAGACATTAAACATCCACATCATCATTTAAGTTTCTCTGAATCCTTCGACTCCCCTCCACCCTTCCATGGTTACAATTATCAATCTTTTTTTCCACTGCTTCCCTTATATTCTCTATTTTTTAAAAAGAAATAATATGTTTTTTACCATAGTTTTTTTGTACATTACAAGCATTACTGCAATCCTGCCAAAGTTTTTAACTGTTTACAGTGTTCTCTTAAATACATTGTAATTTTTTTACATTGGGGGAAAATATGCATCAATAAGTTTCTATACAATTTAGGTATTTCCATCCCTATAATTCCCCAAAGAAAAGCTTCTGGTTTTTTTGTTTTTACAAAGGTTATTAAAAAGTCTCTCTCTTTCTCTTTGCAGAGACAAAGACCTTTGAGCAGTACCTAGATGAATTCTACCGCCTGGACTATGAAGACCTGATAGGGGACTTGCCTTGCCGTTTCAAATACCGAACCGTGGTGCCCTGCAGCTATGGACTCTCAACTGAGGAGGTAGGTACCGTATTTTTCGCTCTATAACACGCACCCGACCATAACACACACGTAGTTTTTAGAGGAGGAAAATCCGTAGGCATGCCACCCGTAGGCATTCCCTCCATAACACGCACAGACATTTCCCCTTACTTTCTAGGAGGAAAAAAGTGAGTGTTATGGTGCAAAAAATACGGTAACTTTACCCTTTTGCAAAGACTGAGGCGGATTTCTTTTCTCCCGCTGGGGTGGGGAGGTCTGTTTTGGTAATATAGTGGTACCTCGGGTTACATACGCTTCAGGTTAAGAACTTTGCTTCAGGATGAGAACAGAAATCGTGCTCCAGCAGCACAGCAGCAGCAGGAGGCCCCATTAGCTAAAGTGGTGCTTCAGGTTAAGAACAGTTTCAGGTTAAGTACGGAACTCCGGAACGAATTAAGTACTTAACTCGAGGTACCACTGTATACTAGATGAGATGCAACAAACTGAAGCTCAATCCAGAGAAGATTGAGGCACTGTTTGTGGGCGGTTCCCTAGACTGGATGGAAGGAAGATGACCTGCTCTTGATGGGGTTACATTCCTTTTGAAGGAGCTGGTATGTAGCTTGGGAATACTTCTGGACCCATTTCTTGAGACTCAGGTGGCCTCAGTGGCAACGAGTGACGTCTGTCTGCTTTGGCAGGTGGCCCACACATGCCCCTGTTTGGACAGGGATAGCCTAACATCTGCCATCTAAGCTCACGTAACCTTCGGGCTAGATTTTTGCAACACGTTCTACATGGGGCTGTCCCTGAAGACGATTCAGAAACTTCAGCTGGTATAGAATGCAGCAGCCAGGTTGCTCAAGACCAGGGGTCAGCAGCCTTTTTCAGCCGTGGGCCGGTCCACCGTCCCTCAGACCATGTGGTGGGCGGGACTATATTTTGAAGGAAAAAATGAACGAATTCCTGTAGAGGACATAGCCACCAGTACCAGGCAGTAGATGAACATTGGGATGCACAGAAACCTCGTGTGGATTCTTCAAAGGTTAAGTCTCCTTGGACTGGATCTTGCACCAATTTGCAGTTTCCCCTTTTTGGGACTAGCCTTTCAGCTCTCATCTGACAACTCATCTCCTAACATGAGGCTTCTGTCTAGCCAAAGGGATTCTGCACATGCTTCATTCTTGCCCAGGGGTCAGCAAACTTTTTCAGCCATAGGCTGCTCCACCGTCCCTCAGACCTTGAGGGGGGCCGGACTATATTTTGAAGAAAAAAATGAACGAATTCCTATGCCCCACAAATAACCCAGAGATGCATTTTAAATAAAAGCACACATTCTACTCAGGTAAAAACACCAGGCAGGCCCCACAAATAACCCAGAGATGCATTTTAAATAAAAAGACACATTCTACTCAGGTAAAAACACGCTGATTCCCAGACCGTCCGCAGGCTGGATTGAGAAGGCGAATGGGCTGCATCCGGCCCCCAGGCCTTAGGTTGCTTACCTCTGCTCAAGAGTGTTTGAGCATACTACACCAAACCTGGCCTAACTCCACTGGCTGCCAATCAGTTTCTGGGCCCAATTCAAAGTGCTGCTTTTGACCTATAAAGCCTTAAACGGCTCAGGACTGCAATACCTGAAGAACCGCCTCTTTCCATATGAACCTACCCAGACCCTGAGATCATCTTCTGAGGCCCTTTTTCATGTGCCTCCTCTGGAGGGTGGCAACACGAGAACAGGGCCTTCTCTGCAGTGGCTCCCTGTTTGTGGAATGCTCATTACATATCTTTAGGCACCAGGCAAAAACATTCCCCTTCAACCATGCTGTGGCCTTTTCAATGTATTTGCTGGAGGCAGGGTTGTTACTGGTTTGGTTTTGTTCCGTTATGTATTTTGTGTTCTCATTTGGATCGTGAACTGCTCTGTGATTTCCGGATGAAGGGAGGCACACAAATTTAATAAACAAAGGCCGGGGTGCATGCTTCTGGAGGATCAGGTGCCAATTGGTGCAACATTCGGACTGCCTCACCAGAGTGGTGCATGCTCTGGTTATCTCTCACTTGGACTACTGCAATGCACTCTGTGTGGGGCTACCTTTGAAAGTGACCCGGGAACTACAACTAATCCAGAATGCGGCAGCTAGACTGGTGACTGGGAGTGGCCGGCAAGATCACATAACACCGGTCTTGAAAGACCTACATTGGCTCCCAGTAAGTTTCCGAGCACAATTCAAAGTGTTGGTGCTGACCTTTAAAGCCCTAAACGGCCTCGGTCCAGTATACCTGAAGGAGCGTCTCCACCCCCATCGTTCTGCCTGGGCACTGAGGTCCAGCTCCGAGGGCCTTCTGGCGGTTCCCTCATTGTGAGAAGTGAGGTTACAGGGAACCAGACAGAGGGCCTTCTCGGTAGTGGCACCCACCCTGTGGAACGCCCTCCCACCAGATGTCAGAGAGAGCAACTACTCCCAGACTTTTAGAAGACATCTGAAGGCAGCCCTATTTAGGGAGGCTTTTAATGTTTGATGCATTACTGTATTTTAATATTTTGTTGGAAGCCGCCCAGAGTGGCTGGGGAAGCCCAGCCAGATGGGCGGGGTATAAATAATAAATTATTATTATTATTATTATTATTATTATTATTATTATTATTATTCAAATAAGAAATGAATGATTCTTTCTCCCTAGATCCTGGCAGCTGATGACAAGGAGCTGAACCGCTGGTGTTCTTTGCGGAAGACCTGTATGTACAGGTGAGGCGCAGGAAGGATGCGGTGTCTGTCTACACTGGAAACCGAATAAAAGTGGGGACCCTGCTGTGTGCAGTGTGGCTTGGGGACCAGGACTCCTGAGATCTAGCCCAGTTCTGGTTGTGCTGGTCGCCGCGACTCATGCTTCAGTTTTTTCGAAGAATTTTCTGGCAAGCGACAATGAACAAAGGGGCCTGCAAGTTTGGGAATGGGGCGGAGGTGTCTGCTTCTGAGTCACAGAGCAGTCCACCGCAGCTCCAGTGTCTAGCAAAGAGGAATCTTTGTAGACCTCTTGGTTTTTGGGGTGTTTTGCACCTGCACAAGGCACCATCCACTACCAGCCATGTTGTTGTCTACGATGAGATGGTTTTGTTCCTTGCTCTTCCCCTCCCACCCCCATCAGGGTGGGAAGGCAGGTAAGGAGGGCATCTTACATGTGGCACCTGACAGGTGTATTCTCCATGCAGGTCTGAGAAGGAGGAGCTGCGAGACAAGACGGCCTATGAGCAGAAAGGCCAGAATACTTGGAAGAAGAAGCAGGTTCTCAAATCCCTTCAGTCAGAGTATGTGCTCTATTTTATATCTATATTGCTATTTTATTTGATTTCAAGATTCAAGATTGCATTTTAACACTCAATAATTATACTCCTTCAATGCTAATGACTTTCTGCTTGTCCATCCTCAAAGTTCATAAATATAATTTCACATAACTACATTTTAAAGTACCCTTCATCCTCTTTAGCAGGTTTCTTAATATAATCTACTATTTTTTCTCCTTAAATTTCAAACCCCACTGTGGGCTTCATGTATAAAGAATAACTTTTTAAGTCCGTTTCGGGGGCCTAATCCCGTCCGCTGGTTAGTTTAATCCAGTCCCTGTGGCAGTTTATTTCAAGGGGCAAAATCATTAAAAAAGCTCAACAACTTCAATCCTAAAAAAAGGCCAACAACTTTGGTCGGCCCTCACGGCCCTTCACATCATCAAATCTGGCCCTCATTGAAAAAAGTTTGGACACCACTGTTTTAAGTAAACTAGGAAAGGTCTCCTGTCCTCAACAACAACAACAACTACAATAATTTTATTTATATCCTGCCCTCCCCAGCTGAAGCCGGGCTCAGAGCGGCTAACAACAATAAAAGTAACACAACATTCTAAAATCAATTCATTTTAAAATCAATTCAAAATCAAATTCATGACAACCATTGGACTAGAGTTCTGTGAGGATTACCAAAGCAGGGGGTCAGACCGTGCCTTGGCCAAAGGCCTGGTGGAACAGCTCTGTCTTGCAGGCCCTGCGGAAAGATGTCGTCCCGCAGGTCCCTAGTCTCTTGTGACAGAGAGTTCCACCAGATCGGGGCCACCGCCGAAAAAGCCCTGGTTCTGGTTGAGGCCAGCCTAACCTCCCTGTGGCCCAGGACCTCCAAGATGTTTTTGTTTGAAGACCGTAAGGTCCTCCGTGGGACATACCAGGAGAGGCGGTTCCGTAGGTACGAGGGTCCTAGGCCATATAGGGCTTTAAAGGTTAAAACCAGTACCTTAAACCTGATCCTGTACTCCACCGGGAGCCAGTGCAGCTGGTATAGCACCAGGTGAATGTGATCCCGCAGCGAGGACCCCGTAAGGAGTCTCGCCGCGGCATTCTGACCCTCTGGAGTTTCTGGGTCAGTCTCAAGGGCAGCCCCATGTAGAGTGAGTTACAACAATCAAGTCTGGAGGTGACCGTTGTGTTGATCACAGTGGCTAGGTCAGGGCAAGAGAGGTAAGGAACCAACTGCTTAGCTTGGCGGAGATGAAAAAATGCTGCTTTTGTTATAGCTGCAATCTGCGCCTCCATGGAAAGGGACGTTTTGAAGATTATACCCAAACTCTTTAACAGACGGTGCTGGCACTAATTGCGCCCCCGCAAGAGACGGGAGTTGCAAGGATCTAAGCTTGAGTCTCTTATCAGTGCCATTAGTTTAGTCATCTCTGCGTATTCCTTGATTTTTATCAGCCATTCTTCTTTGGAAGGTATTCTTTCCTCCTTCCACTTATGAGCATAAAGATTTCTTGCCACTGTGATTACATTCCCTCCTGAGGCCATCTCTTTCACTCTGCGACGCAGCAGTAGCCCTCTGAGATCTACACCATGTTTTCGTCCTGTTTCATTCATCCGTTTGCTCCCCTTTCAGGGCGGAGGAGCCGGAAAGCGAAAAGAAAACACCAGGCAAGAAAGGAAAGAAGGGCAGGGACAAGGCCAAGCGCCAGGAGCTGCCTTCTAAAGAGCTGCGGCTTCCCGGCACCGAATGCGAGGAAGAACGCCTCCTGCTTCCCAAGGGAGATCCCGTACCGAAACCAGCGCCAGCCTCAAGCAGCCGGGTGGAGACTGCCACTCCACAGGACCCCTCTCCTGCTGCCCCCAGAGTCCAGAGGCCCAAGAAGAGAAGCAGGAAGGGGGTGGCGCGGGTGCGAGTGGGCCGCTTGGAGTTCAGCCGCCAGCGACTCCAGGCCTACGGCCTCAACGCAAAGCGCCTGCACTTCCGCCAGCTTCTCCGCGAGAAAAGGCGGAAGAAGCCTAAGGCAGGCACTCCAGACCAGGCCAAGAAAGCAGCTCAGGCCTGAGCTATCCTGCTACGGCTCAACTTCAGAGCAGAAGTTTCCTTTCCTTCGACAAGGGATCTGTTTGATGGCTGCAAGCGATGGCCGAGAAGGTAGCACTTGGTGCCTCTGGGCTTCAGGGCAGGATTTGTGCGGAAGAATGATTCAAATACATTGCCGGTTGATACCTTTGTCCCTTTTGGCATTTTGTATCGGCTCAATTGCATCCTTATGTTCTTCCACCCCAGTGTTTCCCAAATTTGGATCTCCAGCTGTTTTGGACTACAGTTCCCATCATTCCTGATCACTGGTCCTGCTAGCTATGGATGATGGGAGTTGTAGTCCAAAAGCGGCTAGAGACCCAAGTTTGGGAAACCTTGTTGTAGCCTTGTAAGTCCGGGCCCATCACAGTGTCTGTTCTCTCGTCAGTCCTTACACAGCATCCAGACCATTTCTTTCCAAGACCTGGTTGGGGTCGGTGGGTTTCCCATAAAATGCAGTTGCAGAACCAGCTGGGTCCCATCTGGATTGGCAAAATGCTGTCAAAACTTTCCAGAGTTCCTGTGGCGTTAATGAAGCATTACTCTTTTTTCCTCATCCTCTTCTTCTGTTTCTTCTTCCTCATCAGTATGGGTAGGAGGTTGTTGGTGAATAGCTCATTAATTTGTCTTTTAATATCTCTTGAATTCCACTATTTCTGCAGGGAGGTGGGGGCCTTTAATTCCTGGTTTCTTTTTCCATTTTATTTTTTGATAGCTGAATAGCAGTATTTTTAAAAGTGGGAGAAGAAATCGTGAATTAAAACCCACAGAAACTGATGCTGACATTGAGGCAACAGAGAGGCTGTCACCAATTATCTACCTAGCTGCTCGTTGGAAAGCAATAAAACCAGGCTGTGAACATCGCCCAGGCTTGAGAGTTAAAATTACAGAAGGCTCATGGTTGTGAGGGAAGGGCGTTGCTGGATGATCTATGTGGAGCCTTCATCTTAATTCTGCTTTCACCTAATTATAGAAAATAAAGTCCTGGGCAGTGCAAAAGTGAAGTGGATAGCATTAGCTATCTAGTTTCAAGTTGCAAGCAAGCAAGTTCTGCAAGCAGTTCTCCTTTTGTAACTTGTTCCAAAAACTATTCAAGACGAAACTATTTACGTACTGAACCACAGCTGCATGGACTCTCTTAGGCCACAAATGGAAAGATGGCACAACTCCGACCAAAGAAGAGTGGCAGACTAAATTGATGAACTATGCCGAGATGGCAAAGCTTACAGGAAAAATTAGAAACCAGGAAGAGGAGGTCTTTAATAAAGAATGGGGAAAGTTTATAATTCATTTGAAAAGCTGTTGTAAACAATTACATACGTTGGTAGGATTGACAGAAAACTTGTAGTAAAGAATTGAACTATGGTTTGACAAAGGATTTCTAAGAAATAGAGTTATGATAGAGGTACAGAGGGGGAAATTGTTATGTTAAGATCCACAATTTGGGGGGGGGGGAGGGTGAATCAGAAGAGCTTATATGTTTATGTGTTGAACTCATTTGTTTATGCAAAATAGAAAATGCAAAAATAAAATTTATTTAAAAAATCAAAAACCATTCAAGAGGCTGTGCTCAAAATAAGATGCACATATTTTCTTTGTGGGAAGGCCAGGAGAGTCCAGAATTGGCCTCCACAGTCACTTAAAGACTCCCTGTTAAGACCGTGATCACGGAAGACAATCTTCCTCGGCCACAAGTGATCACCAAAGAAAAGAAAATATAGTTAATGAGAGGCAAGCAGGTCAAGAGCTTCCCTCCTGGACACTCGAGCACTCACTCATTCACACATACAGTCTGCGAAACAGAGGTGGGATTCAGTCCAGACCCTGTTCAGCCCATCTGGTTGACTGGACTATATGAAACCACAGAAAGCGAGTGGCCTCCCCCCAATCTTCTTTTCTTAACACACCACAGAAGGCAGGCCTCTCTCGCTGGCTTCTCTAGTTTGTGACCTCGAGAGAACTTGCTAAGGCAGCTTGATGCTGGCATTAAACATGTCCTTGGGATCTGTAATCCTGAAGTGGGTGTATTGCTCCACAGGCGGAGGCCAGGGGAGAATGCAGAGAGGGAAATGCCACGTAGATGGGACCCAGAACAGGTCAGTTCGCTTCTTGAAATTCAACACGTAGCATCTTTTATCGGAGGGCTGCTGTGCGCCGCTTTTCCCTGAGCGGTTCTTATGCTGTGTTTAGGCCACTAAGTCTTTTAACTTGCCTACAGCTATGCATTTTGTGTTTTTTATATTGAGATGTGCCCTGAGGTCTGCAGGTATAGGGCGGTATACAATTTTAATAAATAAGAAGAAGAACAGCTGGAAATGTGTGTTGGGACTGAACGACTGACAAGCTTCTTTTTTTCTTTTTCATTTTATTTTGACAAAGTAATAATCATAAATGAGAATAAAAATGCGCAACCCACCCCACCCCCAAGACCATTCCATTGTAACCAACCTCCCAAAATTTCGACACCATTTTAACGGTACAAATTCTACAAACGCCCTCCATACCTCCTAAAAATAATTTCTCCTGCATATTCCCCCGTCTTACCTTAATGGCACATGTTAATTTATCATTAATAGCTATACCCCCCCCCACCTCTTTATACCATTCTTCCCTGTTGTATTCTGGTTGCCCCTTCCTAGCTATCATAATCAATGCAGCTGTTAATAAATCTGTCAGCAAGTCCTTCATAGCCTGTGAACCTTCCATCGCATCGTAAACTGATGATAATGCTATCTCTGGACTTTTGGTCAGCTTTAACCTACCAACTTCTGAAGCGTTTTGAGAATGTGCGTCGGAATCAGTTCTGCTTTCCAGGAGCCTTGCAGCTGTGGGATCCTGAAACTTGTGCTGGCATGAAGGTGGAAACTGGCTGTGGTGCTTCGGTTCGGCAGCAGGAATGGGGAACTGGTGACAAGAACCTCCCCCCCCCCAAGCTGCTGTTGGGCTCCAGGCCCTATTCTCCAAGACCATGCTAGCTAGGGCTGTTGGGAGTCTGGAGGACCACACAATTCCTGCCAAATCACTCTTTTTTATATATGTTTAGTTGTGTCCAACTCTTTGTGACCCCATGGACCAGAGCACGCCCGGCGCTCCTGTCTTCCACTGCCTCCCACAGTTTGGTCAAACTCATGCTGGTAGCTTCAAGAACACTGTCTAACCATCTCATTCTCCGTCTTCCCCTTCTCCTTGTGCCCTCCATCTTTCCCAACATCAGGGTCTTTTCCAGGGAGTCGAGTCTTCTCATGAGGTGGCCAAAGTCTTGGAGCCTCAGCTTCAGGATCTGTCCTTCCAGTGAACACTCAGGGCTGATTTCCTTAAGAATGGATAGGTTTGGTCTTCTTGCAGTCCACGGGACTCTCAAGAGTCTCCTCCAGCACCAGAATTCAAAAGCATCAATTTTTCGGCAATCAGCCTTCTTTATGTTCCAGCTCTCACTTCCATACATCACTACTGGGAAAACCATAACTTTAACTATATGGACCTTTGTCGGCAAGGTGATGTCTCTGCTTTTTAAGATGCTGTCTAGGTTTGTCATTGCTTTTCTCTCAAGAAGCAGTTTTTATATATAATTTTTATTAAATTTTCTGTTTTACAATTTAAAATACTCATTTTACATCCTTAAGTTATCAACGACTTCCCTTCTTCTCTTTCCACGGTTCATTTTACATACCATAAATCCTTGCATATTTTACAAAAACTATACAGTGGTACCTCAGGTTACATACGCTTCAGGTTACATACGCTTCAGGTTACAGACTCCGCTAACCCAGAAATAGTGCTTCAGGTTAAGAACTTTGCATCAGGTTGAGAACAGAAATCGTGCTCTGGCAGCGTGGCAGCTGCAGGAGGCCCCATTAGCTAAAGTGGTGCTTCAGGTTAAGAACAGTTTCAGGTTAAGTACGGACCTCCAGAGTGAATTAAGTACTTAACCTGAGGTACCACTGTACCATTCAGTATTCCATCATTTCATCCATCAAAACTTGCTTACGCTGATGAATTTATCCTCATGCTGCCAGCATTTTCAGCTGCACATCGTTATTTCCCATGTATACAATAAACCTTTTCCAATCTTCTCTAAACGGATGTTCTTCTTGTTTTCTTATTCTATATGTTTAAGTCTGTGAGTTGTGCGTATTCTGTCAACGTAAGTTGTCATTCTTCTTTGGTTGTGATCTCATTCGTTTTCCAATTTGGGGCTAACAAAACATGTGCCCCACTACAATCGTATCTTGGAAGCCAAACGGAATCCATTCCGAAAGTCCTTTTGACTTCCAAAACGTTTGGAAACCAAAGCGCGGCTTCTGAAGCTCCTGCAGCCAATTGGAAGCCGCGGAAGCCCCGCCGGACGTTCGGCTTCCAAAAATAGTTCACAAACCAGAACAGCCACTTCCAGGTTTGCAGCGTTCAGGAACCAAAATGTTTGAGAACTAAGCTGTTTGGAAACCAAGGTAGTTGGTTTAGCATACATAAATAACCTTTTTTGATTCCCACCAAATCTCAGCACTCTGGGTGGTTTTTTTACCAAAGTCATTTCTGTCGCTTGCAGCCTTGTAGATATTATTTTCAGGGCACCTTTTCCAGGACTTGGGGTGCCTGTTCCCTGAACTGCCCATCTCCCTTTTCTGATGCCTTCCAGATAACACAAAACCCTCCTCACCCAGGGAGGCTGTGTTACTCCTTTGCAACTCAGTCTGCATTTTATTCAAAACTTGGGGCAAGCGGCTGGGTTTAGTTAATAGGTCTTGGGTACCACCTTGCCTTGTTGGGTGAGACGTGTCCTTCCTTACCTCTTACGAAGGGGGTCAGGCTGCTGTCCTGTCCTTTGGGTCCCCCCTCCTTAAGAAGCCTCGCCCCCCTGTGCCCAACAGCTGCTCTCTTGAGGCCGGGAGACTTGGACGCGTCAGATCTTCCATCTGCTTGTTTGGCTGCTTCGTATCTCGTAATAGTCTGTGGAAGTTCTGAGCCGCTTTAGGGAGGTGAGGCGAGGTAAGACACCCATTGACTGAGAGGCTTAACTTGGCCACTGGGCGAAAAGCGTGATTTGGTGACTATTCGGAGCTGAGCTGCGCTGAGCGTGGGAGCCTCTACCCTGGGCCCTGAAATTCCAGAGTGGGTGCCGAACTGCTGCTCTGAAGATGAATTGCTTCTGTCTCTCGGTTGCCATCTGGAGACACCGCTCCTTGCTCCTGGGTGCCATTTTCCTACTTCTGCTGCTCCTCCTCAGGCAACTGACCAAGCAGTAAGTATTGGTATGTGGGGTACAAGGGAGCTTTGTAGAGAGAACTGTCTTGGTACCGGTACGATCCTGATCTCGAAAGACAGTTGCTCACCTCTCTGCTTGATTTCTGAAAAAGGGGTTCGGAGCCAACGCAGGAGAGATGTGTCTTTGAGCAGATGTTGCAGAATAACCACAGCCAGCTCCTTGAATCTGGTCCCAGAGGGAAGGGTTGCCAATCTGCAAGAAATGTCTTCCATCCTCACCTTTTTTTTGTGTGTGGTTGTTTAATAAATACATCCCTATCCTGCTCTTCCTCCCAAAGCAGCTCAGGGCACGATTAGAAATTAAGCCTTGTGTAAGAAGACCAAGAAAGAAATTAGTCCTTGGTACTGAGGTATCCTTAGCAGTTGCCCTCTGCAAAACTGCCTTTTGGGTTTGTTGGTTCTTTTGGGTAGCTCTAGAGATGTGCTCTAGAGATGGCACTCTGTAATTTTCCAGATGGTCTCTTTCTGGCCCCTGTGTGGAGCTGGTTGCTGGCCCAGCAGTTCTGTAAAAGGCTCTGTAATTTATCACTAGGTCTATTCATTACCTGCTCCATCTTTCCTTGAACAATATTGTTTCTTTTTTTTTAAGTGTCAAATAAAAATATGAACTTCCAGTTGATAGATATAGATGATAGATAGATGATAGATAGATGTAGATGATAGATAGACATCTCAAAGGGTTTCAACCTTTTTGGGTCCACGGCTCCCTTGACCAACTCCATTCTTTCTGCGGCACCCCTGTGGGGCTCAGGAGCCCAGTTATGTCACCCATTTCCCGCAGAGCTGGCAGCCTCTCACACCTTTTTGAACACCCTTGTCTAGGGTTCCCTCAGCCTCCTCTCCCCTCTCCAGCTGTCTTTGGACTGTCAGGCTTTTCAGGAATAGAAATGGGTATCTGTTGTCATGGATACGGGGAATGGGAAGTAGCCAGGTAGGATTGTCCAATGCCTGTAATGTACACAAGGGACTACCAGTTTATGAGCATTTAGCACACACCCTCCTGAAGGCATTTCCCAGTTACTAGCAGAGCACAGAACTGTAACACGTGACATTGTTCAGTCCTGACCTAGTAGCCAGAAACATTTTCTCTCTATCTTTCTTTGGCGATCATTTGTAGCAGAGTAAGATTGTCTTCCATGAACACGGGTTTAACAATGAGTCCATAAGTGACTGTGGAGCTCAATTCTGGATCCACACGTCCTTCCACAGTGGGGACATAGGTTTCTGGGTGGGAGTCGATCACGGTGAGGGTTTGCCAAGCGTGCCTTCCTCTTAGCACGTTTCTCCCTTTTGTCCTGAGTTTGAGCGTCTTCAAAGCCCATGACACCTTTGGTAAAGGCTGTTCTCCAATTGGAGCGCTTGCAGGCCGGTGTTTCCCAGTTGTTGGTGTTTATACATTTTCTTAGATTTGCCTTGAGAGAGTCTTTAAACCTCTTTTGTTGATTCACTGGTGGAGGAAGAGGAGTGCGGGGGGAGCGCACTGCCTCTGGCAGCGCGATCCTGGTGGGGTGCCATCGTGGCTCCCCTGTCCCTGCTGGGCGCCACGCCTCTGCAGGCGGCGTGCCACACCCCCGGACACGCACCACGCCCCCGGTACGCGTGCCACCCCGCCCCCGCCTGCTCTCCGCCCCCCTGGTGCCAGAGCTTGAAGCTACGCCACTGTGTTGATCACCAGCATTACGCTTTCCATTTTAAAGTTTTCTCTCTAACCCACTCAAGACAAACTTCAGATCATTTCTGGTATGTACAGCAAGGAGTTTGGCCATTCGGCCATCACCGAGGGGCAGAGTAGTGTAAAGTAATCCCAAGGCTGGTCCTATTTATACATTATCCTTAAAGCGACTAGACAGATGATTACAAAAATATCCTAATACCCCAAAGATCCCTACCCCAAGCTGTGCTGCTGTGGCCTCTTGCTGTGGCACTCTTGTGGGTGGCACTGCGATCTAAACCACTGAGCCTCTTGGGCTTGCTGATCAGAAGGTCGTCAGTTCAAATCTGTGCAATGGGGTGAGCGCCTGTTGCTCTGTCCCAGCACCTGCCAACCTAGCAGTGCAAGTAGATAAATAGGTACTGCTGCAGCGGGAAGGTAAAAGGCATTTCCGTGCGCTTTGGTTTCCTTCACAGTGCTCTGTTGCGCCTGAAGCTGTTTAGTCATGTTGGCCACATGACCAGGAAAGCTGTCTGTGGACAAACACCGCTCCCTCAGCCTGAAAGCGAGATGAGTGCGGCAATCCCATAGTCCCCTTTGACTGGACTTAACCGTCCAGGGGCCATTTACCTTTACTAGTGAACTACTGGAGAGCACTGTAGTTCACGCCAGCTCTGTTCCTGGGCTCAGATTTCTGTCTGTGGAGGACAGCAATAGCAGCTTGCTGTCAGGAGCAATTTCTTCATGTGTAACCCAGTTTACCCAGCTTCCAACTTCTAGATACTCAGTGGATCAGTGGTAGGAAGCCTGTGGCCATCCAACGATGTTTCCGTGCACTCTAGCTTCCGTCACAGTGTCCTGTTGCGCCAGAAGCGGTTTAGTCATGCTGGCCACATGACCCGGAAAGCTGTCTTTGACAAACACCGGCTCCCTTGGCCTGAAAGCGAAATGAGCACCGCAACCCCATAGTCGGCCTTGACTGGACTTAACCGTCCAGGGGTCCTTTAAAGGTAAAGGTAAAGGGACCCCTGACCATTAGGTCCAGTCGTGACCGACTCTGGGGTTGCAGCGTTCATCTCGCTTTATTGGCTGAGGGAGCCGGTGTACAGCTTCCGGGTCATGTGGCCAGCATGACTAAGCTGCTTCTGGCGAACCAGAGCAGCGCACGGAAACGCCGTTTACCTTCCTGCCGGATCGATACCTATTTATCTACTTGCACTTTGACGTGCTTTCGAACTGCTAGGTTGGCAGGAACTGGGACCGAGCAACGGGAGCTCACCCTGTCACGGGGATTTGAACCGCCGACCTTCTGATTGGCAAGTCCTAGCCTCTGTGGTTTAACACATGGGTCCTTTACCTTTTTTAAAACCTCACCTTGCAGAGAAATATTGCGGATCAGCCCTGCAGAAGAACTGCTGAGTCCGCATCGGAGAAACGCATCCACTCGCTCTCTGGCTGTTCAGCAGCCGCAGGGGAAGACGGGCTTGGAAGAGCCGGTGGGCCTTAATGTTGTCTTTCTGAAGACCCACAAAACAGGCGGCAGCACGGTGCAGAACATCCTCTTCCGGGCTGGGGAGCGGCGGAACCTGACCGTGGCCTTCCCCCTCTATTCCTACCAGTTTGCCTACCCAGAGGCCTTCTCCAGGACGTTTGTGGAGGACCTCCCCACCGGGGCCACCCATTTCAACCTTCTCTGCAGCCATATGCGGCTGGCGGTTGGCGAAGTCCAGGCGGTCATGCCGCCACACAGCATCTTCCTCACGATCCTGCGCCACCCCGTTCAAATGTTCGAGTCCGTCTTCCACTACTACCTCAACGTCGTGCCTGCCTTCCAGATGTTGGCCAACCACTCCAGGCCGCTGATGGCTTTCCTGGAGGCGTCGGCTCGCTACTACGATGCCAGGGATGCCAGCAACGGGCTGGCCAAAAACCCCATGGCCTTTGACCTAGGCCTGAATGCCAGTCAGGAAGAAGCGCCGAGCGGCCGGTGGCTGGGAGAGCTGGAAAGGCTGAATCGGACTTTTCAGCTGGTGATGATCGCGGAGCACTTTGACGAGTCGCTCCTCCTGGCGAGAGAGCTGCTTGGGCTGGACATGGAAGAGCTGGTGTACGTCAGGCTCAACGTGCGCCACAAAGAGGGCGAGCCTCTGCCCAAGGCGCTGGTGCAGAAGATCCAGGCCTGGAACTGGTTGGACATGCAGATCTACAGGTTTTTCCAGGGCGTTTTCTGGCACAAGGTGGAGCGCTATGGCTACATGCGCATGAAGAGGGAGTTGGACGCCTTCCATGCGCTGCTCAGGGAGACGGGGGCCAGGTGCCTGTCAGGGGAGCCTGTAGGACCTGAGCGCATGACGGATGAGCTGCGGCCTTGGCAGCCGGGCAGTGTCACCATTCTGGGCTACAGCCTCAAACAGAACCTCACCTATGCCCAGTACAACGGCTGCTTCCGCATCATCCTGCCTGAGCTCCAGTATCACGCTTACCTCTATTACAGGCAATATGGGAGGGACATGCGCCCTTAGTGGGTTCCTGGCTATTATTTGGGGGATATTGGGTGCAATCCTGCTCTCCTCTCTATCCCTTGACCTCAGCTGTCTTACTCATTTGTTTTCTATTGGTTCTCTTGGGTGCGATTCCTGCATTGCAGGGGTTTGGACTAAATGATCCTAGGGATCCTTTCTGACTTAAACACAACAATTATACCCCACCCATCTGACTGGGTTGCCTGAGCAACTTTGGGCAGCTTCCAGCCTATATAAAAACATAATATATCATTACAAAAAGCTTCCCTAGACAGGACTGCTTTCTAAAGGTTATATAGCTACTTGATATCTGATGGGAGGGGTGTTCCACAGGTTGGATGCCACTACCGAGAAGGCCCTCTGCCTGGTTCCCTGTAGCTTCACTTATTGCAGGTAGGGAATGGCCAGAAGGCCCTTGGAGCTGGATCTCAGTGTCCAGGCTGAATGATGGGGGTGGAGATGCTCCATCAGGTATACTGGGCCGAGGCCATTTAGGGATTTAAAGGTCAACACCAACACTTTGAATTTTGCTCGGAAATGTCCTGGGAGCCAATGTACTGTAGGTTTTTCAGGACCAGTGTTTTATGGTCCTGGCGGACACTTCCAACCACCAGTCTAGCTGCCACATTCTGGATTAGTTGTAGACTCTACAACTAAGCAAATGTCAAAGATTCTCCTGGATAAAACACTCGATCCATTTCAATCTAGTGCCCTGCTATACAGAGACAGCATCCAAGCCTCTCTCGGATGACCAAAGAGAATTGGCTATTCTTCTACAATTCTCCATGGCATACTGTCGTGAACAGGGATTTTCAGATATGAAAGATCAGAAAAGAGAAAGGCTTCTTTGTGCTGATGTTTGTCTCAATTGAGATTACCTGACAAATGATTACCTGACAAAAGCAAGCTCACGCCTCTGATTGAGTTTGTATACCTACATGAGGGACATTTGTAAGAGGCTTGTTTATCATTATATTATATTATATTCATGTTATTATGTAGCTGCATTGTTTTATACTCCCTGGATGTCCCATGATCATATTATAAAAGTAGTTGTGTTCTATGTTATAAATCAAGCACTGCTAGTAGTTGTCTATTTTTGTTTTCCAATGTATTTTTTATCAATTAAAAAATTGGAGTGCTGCAAGCAAATTTTTATTCTGAAAGTGTGGCCCAGAGGAAAAAAGTTTGAGAACCACTGATTTGAAGTCGTCTTCTGACACCTCTGGTTAAGAACCCTTTAACACTAGTCTCTTGTTCACCAGCACAGAAGCTAACTGTGAAAAATCTGAAGTTCTAATGTTTATGTCCAAACTCTTATCACCTACAATCCAGCCTGTGATGCAGTGCATTTGCTTCCTCGTTGTTTTCCCAGCCTATTCACCTAGATTCAGAAAGGAAGGGACCATCATGCCAATTCCAAAGCGATTGGCTTGCCTGCCTCGGAGAACTTTCAAGGACAAAGAAGTGCATTCAGGAAGATGGGCAAAGTCTATGAGTAGGAGGAGATCTTGAGGCTCCTCTTAATGGTATTTCTGATTACAAGGAGTCGATCCCATTAGGAACCGAACAAGGGGCAGGATTCAATTAGGCTTCTGCACTAGCATGTCCCATGCTGTTCCCAAACTGGCACCATGGGTGGGAGAGAATGTTCACCTTAGTGCTATGTTGAGTACAACTTGACGTAAACATTTCTTCATTGCAGACTTCAGCTGCGGTCTATGAACTACCCTAATATGGAGGCAAGTAGCCAAAGAGCTTTTTTCTTTCACAGGTGTCAGAGCTGCTTGAAGATCCTAGCTCACAGAGGATCACGCTAGCCAGCGATCATTAAGTAAAAGTCTTTATTGAATTACAGTTTCCATTCTCACGCTGCTGCGCGCAAACTCTACGTCTAGTAGCTAGATCGGCGAAGCTCCGTCTGAGTCTCCGCCCCGTGTGCACCAACTTAATATCCTAGCCTTGCTCCACCTTTTCCGCCTGACTGTCCTCCTCTGGGTCCCTCTACCCCCCGGGGCTTCTTCCTTCCGGGATTCTTCTGACGCTGACCCGGACCCTCCTGCCTCCTTGCGCCGGGCTTTAGGACCTGGTTCCCTTTCGGGGCTGCTTACTGCGCCGCCTTCCTCTGCATTTGAACTTGGCGCGCGCGCCCAACCTTCCACTTTCCTCTTAACCGTTTCTTCGCTCCCCGATGGAGGCGTGGCCACTCCTGACTCATGCCCTCCCTCCTGTGGTGAGCTGCCAGCGCTTCCCCCCTGGCTCCCTTTCTCTTCCCTGCTTCCTGGCGGTGACGCTGGTCCCGATTTCCAGCTGCTCCCCCCTGAGTCCCCTCTGGCTCTATCTTCCTGGGGTGCCCCCCTAGCCCTGGCCACTGGTGCTCCTTTCTGTGAATCCTCTGATTCACTGGAAAGACTGGGAGATCTCGGGTCGTCGTCATCACTCATCTTTTCTTCTGCCTCCTCCCCTTCGCTCTCTGTCTCCTCCCTTGCCCGTGCCTCTGCTCCTAAACCCCTGACATCCATCCCCCCCTCGAAGCCCCCCATTCCCCCCTCCCCTCCTTCCGGTGCTGGAGCTGGGGGCTGCTGTTGCAAAGGGACGAACGTCGGATATCGGTCGCTTCCCGTGGCGGGCCTCCATCTGAACTCTTCCGGGACTTCCTCCCTGCTCTCGTCGACGACGGTCACCTCCGTTTCCATCTCTGTGCCGCCGTGCTCGAAACCAGGGTCGTCCCCGAAAATGTCCATGTCCGTCTCTCCCTCACTTCCTCCTGGCGGCGTTGCTCGTCCTGAGCAGTCCAGCCACTTTCTGCGGAACTGCTCCTCTGGCCTATCGTCCCACCAATACGAGGGTTCTGAGACAGATCCCGAGGGTGACCCCTCCGGGGAACGGACGTCTCGCGTTGGTTCCTCGTCCGAGTCGAACCCCCGGAACGTGCTGGCCGAAAGCGTGGGTGTGAAAAGCCAGTCGTCGAAAAAGTCTGCTGGCATAGGTCTATGTGGGAAGAGGGCATGAAACTCGTCTTTGAGCAGAGGTTCGTCTAAGGCGTATCCCGGCACCCAGCTGTTCGCACTGGCCGGGGTGCCCTCCTTGGCGAGAAAGTATTCTACCCCCTCTTCCCCCCATCTGGAGTCCAAAATCTCCGTGACTTCGTTGATGCGTTCCTTCTGTGCCGCTCCCGCGTGTCCTGTTCTGTCTCTGGCCGGACTCGGCGCCGTTCCGGGGTCCTGGAACCTGTGCGGTGCCTTGTAGGGAGTGAGCACCGATCTGTGGAATACCGGATGCATTCTGGAACCCTCCGGAAGTGCCAGTCTGAAAGCTACCGGGTTGACCTGCTCTTCGACTTGGTAGGGCCCCAGTTGTTTATGCCCTAGTTTCTTCTTGGCCAACGACCTGGCCGGCACTGCGTGGGCCGCTAACCAAACCCAGTCTCCCACGTGGAGCTCTTCTCCAACCCTTCTGTGCTTGTCTGCGTGTACCTTGTATGCGTGCTTGGCCAGCTCCAGGTGGCGCCTTAGCTGATCGTGGACTTCCTGCAGCTCCGACGCGAACGCATCTGCTGTCTGCGGCTCCCCCTCCCCCATTCTTTCCAGTCCCGGGAAGGTTCTGGGGTGCCTCCCGTTGTTGGCGAAGAACGGCGTGACCCCCGTGGATACGTGCTTCGTGTTGTTGTAGGCGAACTCTGCAAGCGGCAGGTAATCCACCCACGTCGCAGGCTGTTGATTTGCATAACATCTCAGGTACTGCTGCATGATGGCATTGACCCGCTCCGCTTGCCCGTTGGTCTGCGGGTGTCGCGCCGACGCCAGGTTGATCTTGACGTTCAGGAAGCCCATCAGCTTCTGCCAGAAGTTCGAGATGAACTGCCGCCCGCGGTCGGACAGAATAGACCGTGGCAGACCGTGAACCTTGAACACGTGGTCTATGAACAGTTTGGCGGTTTGCTCCGCCGTGGCCACCTTAGCACACGGAATGAAATGCGCCATCTTGGAAAACAGGTCCACCACCACCAGCACTGCCGTCTTGCCCCTTGAGCTGGGCAGATCCGTGACAAAGTCCAGGGCCACCCTTTCCCAAGGTTCTACCGGAGTTTGCAGCGGCTCCAACAGTCCGGCCGGCGGTTTGTGCACTGGTTTGGCCCTCTGGCAGGTGTCACACCTCGCCACGTAGTCTGCGACCTCCCCTCTCATTCCAGGCCACCAGAAATCCCTGGCTACTAATTCCACCGTCTTCTCCTTGCCAAAGTGCCCGGCCGTGGGCGCGTCGTGCAGCTGCTGCAGCACCTTGGCTCGAAGTTCGTCTCCCGGCACGTAGATGGCTCCTTTACGGATGAGCAATCCATCTCTTAGCTGGAAACCGTCGGCCGCTGCCTTGCCCCTTTGCACCTCTGCCATCTTTGCTTGTGCGAAGGAGTCCCCCTGCAACGCTCGCCGTACCGCCTCTAGGTCCACGGTCGCCGCGGCGCACGCCCACACTGTCGGTGCGAAGATGTGCATGGCGGCCGCTGGTGTTGCGTCCTCCAGATACTGTGGCTTACGGGAGAGAGCGTCTGCCATGATGTTGGTGTCCCCCGGGACATACTCTATTCGGAAGTCGAAGTTCGCAAAGAACTCAGCCCAACGTATCTGCCTCTGGTTCAGGAACTGTGCCGTGCGCCAGTGCTCTAGATTCTTGTGGTCCGTGCAAACCTGCACCGTGTGCTTGGCGCCGATCAGAAAGTGCCTCCACGCCTTGAACGCTGCATGAATTGCCAGCAACTCCCTGTCCCATATGGTGTAGTTCTGCTCGGACTTGCTGAGCTTCCTGGAGTAAAACGCTCCCGGTCGCCACACCCCCTGCGGGTCTTTCTGCAGCAGAACCGCCCCCACGGCTCTGTCCGAAGCGTCTGTCTCCACCCTCATCGGCTTGCTGGGGTTGACATGAAGCAGCTGCTCTTCCGACGCGAAGAGACGCTTGAGTGCCTGAAAGGACTGCTCCGCCTGCTCTGTCCAAATGAACTTCTTTTTCTTGGAGCTAAGCGTGTCAGTGATGGCCGCCGTCTGCATCGCGAAGCCCTTGATAAACTTGCGATAGAAGTTCGCAAAGCCGACAAACCGTTGGACCTCCTTCCGGTTGCGCGGGCTCTTCCAATCCAACACCGCTCGAACCTTGGCGCTGTCCATGGCGAGCCCCTTGTCAGACAGCTTGTAGCCCAGAAAATCCACCTCCGTCACGTCAAATTGGCACTTCTCCAGCTTGGCGTAGAGCCTATGTTGCTTTAGCCTGCTCAGCACTTCCTTGACGTGCTTGTCATGCTCCTGCTGCGACTCCGAAAAGATCAGGATGTCATCTAAGAAACAGACGCACGTCTTGTAGAGCAGTCCCGCCAACACGTGATGCATAAATGCTTGAAAAACGTGGGAGCCATTTTGCAATCCAAAAGGCATAACCCTATATTCGTAGGTCCCCAGGGGCGTGAACATGGCTGTCTTCCACTCATCACCCTCCCGCATGCGAATGAGGTTGTACGCCCCCCGCAGGTCCAACTTGGTGAACACTCTGCCGTTCCGTACCTTCGCGAGGAGGTCGTCAATTCGGGGCATGGGGAAGTCCGATGGCCTAGTCACACTGTTCAAAATCCTGTAATCCACTACGAGTCTCTTTTGGGGCGTGTCCCGCTTCTTAACAAAGAATACGGGACTGCCCCCCACTGCCTTGGACTCCCGGATGAAGCCGCGCTGCAAATTATGATCAATGAACTCCTTGAGTTCTTGCAGTTCGTCCTCTGACATGGAATACAGTTTCCCTTTAGGCAGCGCCGCCCCCGGCAGCAGGTCAATCTTGCAGTCATATGGTCTGTGAGGGGGTAGCCTGTCTGCCTCCTTCTCGCAGAAAACTTCCAAAAATTCAGCGTACTTGTGGGGAATCGCTTGCAACGTGCCTAGCAGCAGCTGTGACTCCTCTTCCTCTCCTTCCTGCCTGGGCACTATGCAGTGTTCAGCACAAAAGGAAGAGCCGAAGGTCAGCTGCCTCTGGTACCAAGCCATCGTTGGGCTGTGCTTGTCCAGCCAACTCATGCCCAATACAACGGGCGTGTCAGATAGTTGAGTGACGTTGAAGCTGATGATTTCTCTGTGATTCCCAAGTCGCATCACCATTGGTGGCGTCTGCTTCACCACTTGCCCCCCGAGCAGCTCCCTGCCATCCACCGTGACAACCTGCAGGGGCAGTGTGGCCGGCAGCAACTGCACAGCGTGCCTGTCGACAAAGTCCTGTCCTATAAAGTCCGCATTGCTGCCGGAGTCGATGGTGATTGGCACGTCTATGGTGATTCCATTGGGCAGCTGGAGAGATGCTGTGAGCCTCACTACTGGTTTGGGCGGGAGGGGGTTCACGGGCTGTAAAATCTCTGGGGACTGCGTCACTAACACGTCTGGCTGGGCCCCAGGGCCTCTTCCTCCAGCCAGACTGCGTCGTTTCCCTGCTGTGGTCCTGCTTGCTGCGTTGCTGCAGTCACCATTGCCGAGGCTGCAGTGAGCTTGTGGGGCCTCTGGGGACACTCTTTTGCCATATGCCCTGGTTCCTCACAGACGTAACACTTCCTGTTCCCTCTAGGAGGCTTCGCTTTCACTGCTGCCGGTGCTAGGGCTCTGGTTGCTGACTGAGCCCTTGCACCTCCAACCTCCATAGGTTCGGCTCCTCCTCCTGGCGGAGGCGTGGATTGCGCCCGCGCTGCTTCTCTGGGAAGGAAGGAGGGGCCCCCGGCTGGTTCGCGCCCTCCACGCCCTTCTTCCCTGCTCCACGGACGTCCTTCCAGCCTCACCCCCACTGCCAGTGCCCTCTGAACGACCTCCTGGGTGGTTCGGGGTCTCTCCCCCCTCGCGATCTCATCTTTAATCGAGTTGTGCAGCCCCTCCCAAAAGAGGTCTCTTACCGGAGCCGAATCTCTGTCCCATTCCAGGGCACTGACCAAGGCGAAAAAGCGGGCATGATACTGCCTGACGCTGGCCCTCCCTTGTCGCAGCCCATGCACCTCCTTCCGTGCAAGATCCACGTCAATACTTGATAAAAAGCACCCATCCATCGCTTTAATAAAGGCATCCGCATTCTGGAGCGCCGGATCCTTATCTCTCCATAAATTGCGTAGCCATGCTTTCGCATCCCCATGCAGATGGGACATGATGAACCCCACTCTCTCTTGTTCATCTCTAAAGTCTTTATGCAGCAGTTGCAGTGCGCACAGTACGTCGGCTCTAAAGTTGGGATACTGTTGCAGGTTCCCATCGAAGTGAGAGACTAGCCCGCCTGTCCGTCTCGCCAACCCAATTCCCTCCTGCCGGGGTGTCTGCTTTGTCAGCACGTCTAACCTGACCTGGAGATCCCTGCAGGCGGCAGCTGCCTCCTCCTCTCTCTTCCTGGATGCGAGAACCTCGGCGTTCAGTTGTGCCACTGCTTTTCTGAGGTCCTCTATCTGCTGCTCAGCCGTCATGTCGTCTGCCGTTCGTGAGCTCGCTAGTAGGCACCTGTTTCTCTCCCCTCCTCGAGGCTGTAGATGCCCACAATGAGGAGACGGAGCTTACTGTCAGAGCTGCTTGAAGATCCTAGCTCACAGAGGATCACGCTAGCCAGCGATCATTAAGTAAAAGTCTTTATTGAATTACAGTTTCCATTCTCACGCTGCTGCGCGCAAACTCTACGTCTAGTAGCTAGATCGGCGAAGCTCCGTCTGAGTCTCCGCCCCGTGTGCACCAACTTAATATCCTAGCCTTGCTCCACCTTTTCCGCCTGACTGTCCTCCTCTGGGTCCCTCTACCCCCCGGGGCTTCTTCCTTCCGGGATTCTTCTGACGCTGACCCGGACCCTCCTGCCTCCTTGCGCCGGGCTTTAGGACCTGGTTCCCTTTCGGGGCTGCTTACTGCGCCGCCTTCCTCTGCATTTGAACTTGGCGCGCGCGCCCAACCTTCCACTTTCCTCTTAACCGTTTCTTCGCTCCCCGATGGAGGCGTGGCCACTCCTGACTCATGCCCTCCCTCCTGTGGTGAGCTGCCAGCGCTTCCCCCCTGGCTCCCTTTCTCTTCCCTGCTTCCTGGCGGTGACGCTGGTCCCGATTTCCAGCTGCTCCCCCCTGAGTCCCCTCTGGCTCTATCTTCCTGGGGTGCCCCCCTAGCCCTGGCCACTGGTGCTCCTTTCTGTGAATCCTCTGATTCACTGGAAAGACTGGGAGATCTCGGGTCGTCGTCATCACTCATCTTTTCTTCTGCCTCCTCCCCTTCGCTCTCTGTCTCCTCCCTTGCCCGTGCCTCTGCTCCTAAACCCCTGACAACAGGTAATATAGCCAATTATTTGCTTTGAAGGTACCTCGAGTTTGGTCATGGTCTGAACTCTACAGGCTGGGAATTTGAAGGGGCAGGGGAGTGGCTGTTGTGCTTGTACCAGAGGCGTAGGAAGGGGGGACGGTCCGCCCCAGGTGTCATCCTGGGTGTGTGTGTGACAAAATCCCCCGGGCGGATTGCTGCCGCACCGATCTGCCCCCGTGGGTGGCTCGCCCCACCCCTGGGTGCACAGCATGTGCGACGTTCCGGGTGTCCAAGCACCTAGCTCCACTGCTGGCTTGTATCCTGTTTATGGTCATCTAACTGGCCACTACAAGATCAGGGGTTTGGACCAGGTCTCTGGTTTGGAGAAGCAAGGATTTTTGCCAGTAAACTGGTTCCCGAGTCGTAGCCAGGTCAATGAAAAGCTACACCGTAAAAGTACACCTGTTGGAGCAGAGCTTTTATTCATCAAACAGATCTGGAAGGAGGAGTGTTGCCTCTGAAGGGGGGAGTCTGGGTTGCCAGCAGAGTCATCCACACAGCAAACCTAGCTGACCACAAACACACCTGAGTTAAGAAAAGCAGAAGAGCACCCAAGCCCACTTCTGAGAGTTGTCAGTCTAACCTTTGCTCTAGCAGCTGCTGAAGAAAGACTGATAAGGCAGGAGGAAGTGCAGGGAGGGGAAAGAGAAATTCAAGCAACTGTCTCCAGGGTAAAGTATACAGGTTTAATACCCTTTTGCCACAGACCACTCAACCAATATGCAAGGCTCTATCTATCCCAGGGATGCATCTCTGTAGGGAATCCTATTCTCCCCTGATACTAACCTGAACTGTCCCCTCCACTCTTCCTTAGCCTCCTTCCAAAGGGAGATCTTCCTCTCCACTTTGAAACCATGTCATAATACTAATTATTCAAGTCCACCCAATACATCATTAACCAAACAGGCCTTGTGCCTCTTTTGTTCTTCCCCAGCCACCTGTTAAGCAGTGAACAACCTCTAGCTTGTAAAGTCTTCATCCCTCAATTTAAGTGAATACAGATTTGTCTCTATACGCACACCTCAATTAAAAAATAGACAAGACAAGCTGTGCCCCTCCTTCTTCTTTTCTGGGCCTATGGAGTGCACTGAAACAAATTGATGGGGAGAAGCAACCACACAAGCAGAGTAGCAAAGAACCTCAACTTGAGCGCAATAATGCACAGGTTAATAGCCTGGCCCTGAGTTCAGGACTGAGTTCTCTGTGTAGTTGATGAAGTTGCCTTGAACTCTCAGTCGAATAGACAGAAAGCTACTTTTAGAAAATCAACCCAGAACCACCTTGCTAAAGGTTTCCCTCTCCTCACTGCGAACTGCCTTGGCTCTTGCTATTGTACAGTCATTTCAGTGCTCAATATCTCGACCCCAAGTTCTTGTAGGCTTATTCCAGTGTCTTGACTTCCTTTTAGCAGCATCCTAACGATCGAGGAGTTTGGTAACCCCCACAAGACATTTCAATTGCAGCCTCTTGCATGGAGTGCTACCTGACTGCTACAGGCTGGAGTAGCAGAAGACAAGTCACTGCAAGAGTGACACAGGGACTCTCTCTCTCTCCTGGATCAAAAAGGGAGAGGGCTGCCGTAGGCATATACATAAATAAAAATAAATATGTCAGTGGTGTTGGGGCTGCCTCGCCAGCGATCATAAGACGACAAAATCCTCTGTGGTTGCCTTTTTCGCCCTGCCCCTCTTGCTGGGCCGCTGCCCTTGCACCGTTTGCTGGGAGAATCGGGAACAGAGCTCTTCTAAACCATAGTCCTGAGCACAGCCATCTACAATGGAGAACATGGGGTATTTCTCTTTGGCAGCCGCAGAATTGAGGACCTGCAATAGACACAAAGGAGGACAATTGACACAATCTGAATACTTGAGGCAGAGACAACATGAGAAGGTCTCTATGCCGGAACAAAATATAGCTACAGTCTATTTCTTCTCTGTTTCGTGATAGTCCAAGTACAGGGAAGAATTACAGGGATCTTACACCTCGTGGTAGAACCCCTGTACAAAAGAATTTGCACATCTTCCTCTCTGTCAGTTATCATCAGAGGGGGAAAAAACATAGCTCACAATTCCCATGTACAGGGAACAGGGAAGCTCCTGCAGCCAATCAGAAGCCACGGAAGCAGCACCAGACATTCAGGTTCCAAAAAACATTCGCAAACCGGAACATTCACTTCCGGGTTTGCAGCATTCAGGAGCAAAAATGTACAAGTGCCAAGGCGTTCGGCTTCCAAGGTACAACTGTACTTCCATCATTGCCTCAAATCACCTCAACCAGATCCTCACCCTCAACATCTCCACATTTCAGAATTCTGCAAACCCCGCTCCCAGTAAACCCTAGGAGTGTTGAGTTTTTTCAGATCCACACATCAATTCAAAGCTGGCCCCACTGGCAGGGCTTGGAGTTGCCTCAAGGCAAACATAACCCTCACCTGTGTCAATTCCACGCACAGGCCCTCAAACTCTCTTCTGTGGCTGACGTAGAAGCCAATGGTGCAGCTGGGATCCACCTTGCTGAAAGCTGTTTTCCGGGGTGAGTTGCAGTGGAAGGACTGGAAAAAGAGGATACAGCAAAACAGAGCTGTCTCACATCAAGGTGACCCAGAGACTATGTATTTAGTATCGCCAATTTATACACCACTGAGCACTGTAGCTTCTAAGTAGTGTACAATGAAGTTGCAAAAGATCAGTTAAGATCACCCATGAAGTCAGAAAATCTTGTTCAAAATGCCTGCTGAAATTTCAGAGAGTATTCACCAAGTGCCTGAAGTTCAACCAGGGTGTGTGTGTGTGTGTGTCCTGTCTGATCTCAGCCAAGAAGGAAAATCAAGTGGAGAATTTATCTTGCACAAGTAAAGCCTTCAATATCACCCTGCATCTCAAAACATGTTTTAAAAATGCATCTGTAGCATATAGACCCAATGATTCTCCTGTTTCTCCTCCATGTAGAGAATTCATAAGTATCAGAACTGACCTTGAGGGAAAATTAAGATGCCTTTTTTTCCCCACTGATGAAAATATGCCTTGCTCAGTTTTGTTCCTTCTGTAAGCATCAGAAATGTAACACCAGCTCTTGCTTTGACTACTTACTTTTTACCATACTTCTCTTAAAAGGGCTATTATACTTCCTCACTTTTTAGTGACAAAACACATTTATGTTTTTGCAGTTAAGCTGTAAACTCCCCACACCGGATGCCATGTTAACTATTTTGTCACAGCTGTGCCTAAGGTGCAATGATATATACTGGCTCCCATGCCATCCTGGAGCTCTAAGAGGTGCCTACCTCCAGGGGGAAATTCTCCTTAGTGGTGTCCACAAAGAGCTGGCAATAATGCGGGTCCAGGAACAGAAGTGTGTCATCTGGAAGACAAGAGAAGTGGGAGATCAGTTATGGATCCTATCTTGTCTTATGGAAGGACAGATTGTGAAGCTGAGGCTCCAATACTTTGGCCACCGCATGAGAAGAGAAGACTCCCTGGAAAAGACCCTGATGGTGGGAAAGATGGAGGTAACAAGGAGAAGGGGACGATCGAGGACGAGATGGTTGGACAGTGTTCTCGAAGCTACCAGCATGAGTTTGACCAAGCTGCGGGAGGCAGTGGAAAACAGGAGTGCCTGGTGTGTGTTGGTCCATGGGGTCACGAAGAGTCGGATACGACTAAACAACAACATCATTTTGTCTTATGAATGAGTGTGGTGGGGGTATGAGGGTGGAAGGGACTGTGCACCACCAGGAAATGTTTACGAATGGCTATCATAAATTAAAGGAGCAAACAATGGTCATAATCTAGTAAGCCCACTTGGAGCTGCTGATAACTAGGTGAGAGAAAGGGGGGGTGGCGTTCCTTCCACTGGTTTTAAGAACTAAGACTGCAAAGGCAGCTGAGTAGCAAGATGGCCCTACACCACAACTGGCATCTTAAAACCCATCACAACGTTTTGCAGAATCTGACAGTAAGGAATGCTGAGAATCTGGCTTATCATTACAGCCGTACCTTGGTTTTCAAACAGAATACGTTCCGGAAGTCTGTTTGACTTCTGAAACGTTTGGAAACAAGGCACAGCTTCTGATTGGCTGCAGGAGTGTCCTGCAGCCAATCAGAAGCCGCACCAGACGTTTGGCTTCTGAGGCAAAGTTCGCAAACCGGAACACCTACTTCCGGGTTTGCGGTGTTCGAGTTCCAATGTTTGAAACAACGACAGTAACAAAAATGGCAACGTTCTGCATGTTAACTTACATTCAGTAACTTCTGCAATTGCATTTTGGTCCATGCTGAGCATATGAGTGACCACGTATGGATGAAAATGTATGCAAATTACAGAAATAGATGAATGTCATGCAAACAATTTTGGTGAAGCATTTTGGTGGAGAATTTGGGGTGCCTGCCCTTGTTGGGGAAAAGCAAAGCAGCACATAATAACCCAACATCTGGAGGAGGAGAGGGGAGACCAGACATTTCTGCACCTCAGCAACGAAGTCTATTACCTTGATATCCAACGAAGTACAGGGAATGCCTTGGTTTTCCTCCAATGATCCCAATACAGAAATCCAGCCTCAGAAGTTCCTGCACAACAAAGGAACTTAAATCACACCACCTTCGACCAGCTCCCTTTCCAAGGGGTCGCCCAGTGACAGAAGGAAACAAATAGCTCAGTTGGTAGAGCATGATACTCTTTGATACTCTTCATCTCAGGGTCATCGGTTTGAGCCCCAGGTTGGGCAAAAGATTCTTGCATTGCAGGGGGTTGGACTAGATGACCCTGGTGGTTCCTTCCAACTCCATGAGTCTGTGATTCTACTCTGTGGTATGCCCTGATGCAGAATGACCAGGAGAGACACCAAACACCACCACCCACTTTGAGCGTTACGCAGGGCAAGAGGAATGCAACTGGTAAGTGCACTTGGGTGGGTAGGCAAGTAGTCAAACATGTTTAATTCACTGCTCTTCTCGAATAGTTGCATTCATGAGAGGCAATTTCTCTGTTGCGGCTACACAACTTGGCCATCGTTACACAGCAAAGGAACCTCCCACCCCACCCTTCCTTCCACAGAATGGGCACAATCCTCCTTAAAGAACTGTTACATTTTCATTCTATCCCATAGAGCCAAAGAGGTAAAGGACCCCTGGATGGTTAGGTCCAGTTAAAGGCGACTATGGGGTTGCGGCCCTCATCTCGCTTTCAGGACGAGGGAGCCGGCGTTTGTCCAGACAGCTTTCCGGATCATGTGGCCAGCATGGCTAAACAACTTCTGGCACAATGGAACACCGTGACGGAAACCAGAGTGCACGGAAATGCTGTTTAGCTTCCTGCCACAGTGGTACCTATTTATTTACTTGCACTGGCGTGCTTTCGAGCTGCTAGGTTGGCAGGAGCTGGGACACAGCAAAGGGAACTCACTCCGCCATGGGGATTCGAACCGCGACCTTCTGATCAGCAAGCCCAAGGGGATCGTGGTTTAGACCACAGCGCCACCCGTGTCCCATAGAGCTAAAGAGCATTCCCCACCATGTCCGCCTCTCTTGTCGTGCTCCTGGCTTGGGAGAAGAATGAGGCATCAGCCTGCATTCCAACAAGGATGTGCCCATTTGAGTCCCAGAGTCCACCTCACACCTATTCCCAAATCACCTTAACACAGTCCACGTAGGCGGGGTTAAACGTCTCTCCCCCTAGCCGCATGGGCACCAGAATGATGACTGCTTTCCATTCGGCAGCAGGGTCCCACGCGGTCCTGTCTTTGCTTCTATTGGCCAGGTTGGCCACATCATCTTTGTACACTATGGGAAGCAGCAGAGGAAGGACTTCAGGTCCTGCAGCCAAGGGGATCTCAGCCCAGCTACCTGGGCTATGACGTCCCAGGTGCTTCATGAACCACAGGCAGGGCTGCTTACCCCCCACCCCCCTTCAGCTCCTTTTACCTGTGCAGTCCTGAGACACATACACCGCCAGGTTGCCTGCTTCCGAACAGCAATCCACTGCTTTCCTGCAGGGGGGAGAAGGTGCACTTCAGTTGGACACAGCGTTGCCTCCCGACCCCACTCTCCAGCCAGCCTCATCACTGCAAGACCACCACCAGAGGATTGAGGACAAAAGGAAGAAGCTATAGATTTCTAGCTTCCGAGGTCAGGAAAGGAAGTGGAGCAGCACTTATCTGTCAGCTTCAGGGCTCCTTTGCTTTTGATGCTTGGCAAAATTCCCTCAACCCCCCCCCCCCAATACAAACAACAACAACGCCAAAGAGCTAAAGACTCAAAGGCAGGAGGCAGGCTGGAATCTGTGCCCCTCCCACTGACTAAACACTGCTGGATCAACACAGGAAGGAAGGAAGGAAGGAAGGAAGGAAGGAAGGAAGGAAGGAAGGAAGGAAGGAAGGAAGGAGGCAGAAAAGACCGACTGTTCCTTTTGCTGAAACTTCTGGGTCAGGACCACATACACACACAGTGCAGAAATACACAATTTAACATTCTGGAGGGACACATATTCTCCTTTGATTGCAAACCTTGGCAGCAGGCCAAGACTTGTCTCTTAATTTTAACGCTGTGGTCTCACAGCCCCATTCACAAGATAAAACCTTTGCCTGTTCTCATGGCTTAAACTTTGAATCGCCTTGATGCCATATGCAGTGAGATGATCCACACCCCAGTCAAAATGGGGCAGCAGAGGCAGGCCAGTTCTGGATGTTCTGTAGATTGGAAAGCCTTTGCACTGCCAAATCTTGAAACACTAAATATTGTTGGCCGAGCATCTTGATTTGTCTGGTGCACTAAGCATAGCCATGCAATAATTGGCAAAAACACGTGGCAAATGAGCTTTTACAACAAATATAGGTCTCCTGATCAGAGCTGGCAATTCGGCCCACCCCATTGCACAAATACACCTGGTGAGAATGTGCCAAAATCTAACACCCCTACCCCCACTTATTTCCTGGGTGTCAAATCATTTCTTGTGTCTTATCACCTCTCACCTGATTATGTGGGCTACAATAGAAGGCCCATACCAGTCCCCTGCTTTCTTCCCTGAACTGTGCCCCAGATCAACCAAACGGTGAATTCCAAAGGGTGCTTGAGGCCGATCAGCAAACCATGAGATAATCTTCCGGTGGTAACGCTCCTTTTCCAGTTCATCAGGACTGCAGGTGCGCCTAGGGGCCTGCAGCTCCCAGGGTCCCCTGCTCCTGTCAGTAGGGATAGGTGGGACCTGGCGCAGGTTAGCTGTGCTGGGACAGGGCAGAGGGGTGGCTTTCATGGGCTCCATCTCCGCCAAACTGGGGGTATAGAGGGCATCTGACCAGGTCCAATCTGAAAAGTGGAACAGAAAACCAAAAAGCGGGCTAGGGACTTGGGCACCCTTCATTCCCATTAACCACCCAAACACTGAAGCATCCCAAATGCAAGGCCGTTTCACTTGCTCAAGACTGCAAATAATTATAGCCTACATTTTGATTAGGACGCAGGTGGCGCTATGGGTTAAACCACAGAGCCTAGGACTTGCCGATCAGGTCGGCGGTTCGAATCCCTGTGATGGGGTGAGCTCCCGTTGCTCGTTCCCTGCTCCTGCCAACCTAGAGGTTTGAAAGCACGTCAAAGTGCAAGTAGATCAATAGGTACCGCTCCAGCGGGAAGGTAAACAGCGTTTCCATGCGCTGCTCTGGTTCGCCAGAAGCGGCTTAGTCATGCTGGCCACATGACCCGGAAGCTGTACGCCGGCTCCCTCAGCTAAGAAAGCGAGATGAGCGCCACAACCCCAGAGTCGGTCATGACTGGACCTAATGGTCAGGGGTCCCTTTACCTTTACCTTACATTTTGATTGGGATGGCGGTTGAATCTGGTGGCCCGAGCCTTTTGGCTTTGCTAGTGAAATCAACTATGCACAACTCGTAGTGCTATTTGTTCTGCAAAAAACTTTTCCACTGCTCAACTCTCCTTCAATTATTGATCTTGGGGTGGGGTGTCAGGTGCAATGGGAGGAGGGGCTGTTCAGTCTAGACGGCTCTTTGGGATGCTCTGTGATTCTGGGGCACACTGCAGATACCTGCATGCGTGAATGCATGCTTTAAGATGGGACAGGGGAATGGGATGGGGCGGGCAAGAGGGATCCCCTCACAACATGGCGCACAGAGCGGTGCCTCTCACCTCTGCCAAGGAAATGGACGACGAGACCCTGAGCCAGCAGCATCTGACCACTGCGCAGCATGCAGCCCCAGCCACAGTCAGTGGTCCACATAGTGCCTTCTAACTGCTGAAATTCCCGTCGGTAGGTTAGCCAGATGCGTGAGGCAAAGTCCTTCTGAAAGCACTCCACATCCTCTGTTAAGGCAGAACAGAGACCGGTCAGGAAGAGGCCCAGCCAACAGCAGCACACAAGCAAGCCCAGAGGCAGAACCTTTCCTTTTTGCATCACAACGCCCCCAGCCATATTTACAGGGAGACCCTCTAGCTCACGGATGGGGGAGTTCAGGCCCGGCACAGGTCTCAGTTTGGCCTGTGAGGCTGTTTTCCCCAAACTATGCTCACTTGCCCTGCACCTGACATCTTATGGGCAGGTGGAGCTGTAGCTGCCGGTGCACAAATTTGAGTCCCAAAGTCCTGATTGTGCATTGGCTAGGCTGGCTGTGCTACTGGCAGTCAGACAGTTCCCAACACGGCTCTCACCAAGTCCCGACAATTCAGAGTACCTGTCCCCTAATGCGGTTTTTCACAAACCTGTGGTCAGGGATGATGGAAGCTGTAGTCCAATAACAGCTGGACCAATGAAACATTGCCCTAATGTCATTGCGACATCAGATGATCATCAGGTGAGTGACCATGTCCACTTGTCAAATCTGGCCCACAAAGGATCTGTTGGCAGATCCAGTTCCCCACCCCCTTTCTCTAGCTGTACTGTCAAGATAATCCTCTTCATCTAAGCCAGGCTTCCTCAACCTCGGCCCTCCAGATGTTTTGAGACTACAATTCCAATCATCCCTGACCACTGGTCCTGCTAGCTAGGGATCATGGGAGTTGTAGGCCAAAAACATCTGGAGGGCCGAGTTTGAGGAACCCTGATCTAAGTAGTTAGGATAAATGAATAAGGACCAGAACAAATTGAATTAACGCTATACATCTCAAACGTTAAGGAAATAAAGGGCAGGTATGAGCTTGTAATCCCTCCTTGGCTATCCAAGACAAAGAAGAGGCAGAGAGAGAAAAGCAACAAAGTGCCGGCATGAAAGGACTTCTTGGCCTTGATCTTCAAATTCGCCATCTCCTATCCGTACTCCTGCACTGCTAAGAGGATTGGCAGCCTCTTTCAGAAATGCATCCATTGTCATCGACTGAGGGATTTTACACCAAATCAAGAGTGTCTTGTTGGGGGTCAGAGGAAGAGGCAGGCAGAAGTTGCATGAAGGAACTGCACAATACCATCGTAAAACGAAAATGAACCCAAGTTCTGGGAATCCCCTCCACCCTGCCTCCCAAGCCACTCACCTTCACGTTCAAAGCGGTAGATGTGTCCAAAGAGGTAGACTGGGGAAAGCTTGCTGAAATTAGTTTTGGTCTTGACCGTCCAACCTCAGGAGGCAAAGGAGACAGGTAGGTTTGTTACAAGCCATGTGGCATTCAACACTGGGCCTCCACTTCCTTCCTGCGGGTTCGTATGGAAATCCAGGCTTGACCTAGCCTCCAAACCAGTGGCCTCCAGTGGCAGAACTCCCCACACCCACCCTGACTGCATAACAATCTGCAGAGGGAACACCTTTCCCTGCACACTTCTGCTTAAGACGTTGCCTTCCACCAATAAACATCCACCAATGAAATAGAAGCCACCCCTCAAATGTTATTTACTGCAGCTTGCGTTCTCCCATTCACCTCAGTCTTCACGTGCATGAATGCATGGCTGTAGTTGGGAGCATTTCTCCAAGAATAGCCTGCATGAACAGATCTTGTTCTGCACATGCAACATCTTTGTGAAATCTCAGCTGGTGTTATTTAGACAGGCCTTTGAAATGAGAATTTTCTTTTAACCAACCACAACTTATGGAAGTTTTTACTGATGCTTTATTGACATTCTTATGATTGTATCTTTTGTATGGTGAACACTGGCTTGTAATTATTATTATTATTATTATTATTATTATTATTATTATTATTACTACTACTACTACTACTACTACTACTACTACTACTACAGAAGTGTGGTTTATAAATACTTAAATGAACAGATAAAGTATTCACCAGCATGTGCCTGCAATGGGGAATTCTACAATGTGCTGAAGCTCACTGCTCAGGTGTAGAAAGAGCACTATAAATGTTTTATTTTTTCCAGCCCCTCAACTACAGATGAAAAGCAACCCCATCCAAATTGCCCCTGTTCATTCCTGACAAGCCTGACAAGAGAAGCTACCTGGAATCATACAAAGCAAGTGCTCTTAGTGCAGGAGAAAATACAGGGAGGGAAGATACGGTGGATTTCTGCTCCCACCGCCAGAATAAAGCAATCAAGTTAAACATTACACAAAAAGAAAGCAGAACTAAATCTCTCCAACCCCACCCCTGCCTCTTGGATTAGTTTTTAAATGCCATGGGGTAAGATACGAAATCCTTATCTGTAAACACAAAACACACAATCAGTGTTGTAAGTAGAATTTAATAGGACATTTTCACCAACCCAGATAGATCTGTGCTCACATTCACTCTCCACAGCCATGATTCAAGGAGCTAATGCAGAAGCAGAAGCTGGCAGGGGAGGTGTTCTCAAACCAACCAGAAAAGCATGCAAGAGGTGACAGCTTTATTAGTCCAGCAGAGGCTAATGACAAGATGACAAAAAACAGAAGTAGAACCTGCTCTCCAAATCATATTATCTTCCCCACCCCATGACCAGTAAGGCTAGCCATATTTGTTCAAGGTGTGTAAGCCTCCTACACACATTTGCTCTCTGCTCTTTTCGTAAAAACACACTTGGCAGCTGATCTCAGAAACAAATACTGACATATCAAAAGCCTGTGCTCAGCCTCCAAATCTAACAGGGATTTGGGGCAAGCTTGGCATGAAAGTGCCTTTTGTCAATGAATGAATGCTTTTGTTGCAAGACCTGGAGATTTGCCATATCCCAGAGGACATGGCAGAATTCCAGATCTCAACATATGGAGGAATTTCAGAGGAGCTCTTGCAGCACAAACAAAGGAAGTCACTCCATGGCACGACGAGTTGTGCCAAATAAAGGAAGTCACTTCATGGCACAACAAGACAAAGGGCAACATGAGAATCAGGCCTCTCAAGAGTGCAGGCGACAAATTGTCTTGAAGTTTGGGGCCATCTTGATTCTCAAAGACAACATCTACCCACAAGTCTTATGACACTGAAATCTGGGGATATCCTGGGTCTCCCAAAACCATACAAAGCCAAGTGCTAATAATTCTACTGAGTACTCCCAGAGCCATACCTTCTATGTCACTGTAGGCTAAAACTAGCACATTGCCAATTTAGTATTTAATTCCATAAAATGTATATACCACTTGATTGCAAAAAAACAACATCTTCAAAGTGGTTTAAAAACAATAAAACAAAAATAGTTCAAAATGTCTATTTAAAATATTAAAAAAAAATACTAAACATTAAGTTAAAAACCTGATTAAAACACAATTGAGATGCATACATGTTTAATTTGTGGTTTATGATTTTAGACATCGATGATTAGTAGCTAACAAAGCTTTCTCAATAAACAATTTTCAATTGTTCATTTTTTTAAGATAAGGATGCATTGTTGAAAAAGAGAATCCAACCACTACCCCCCTTTTTGTTCTGACTTAAAACCAGAAACTGCTACTATATTTTGGATATTGGGGCTAGAAGTTTATGGTTCATTTTTCTAGCTTTTAATATTTTTATAATTGTACGATTCTGTAATTTAATTGTATGCCACCTTTGGTGGGGTTTTCCCTCTTAAAGGAAGCACAAACATTATTTAAACTTGTCAAGTGGTGGACTAACAAGGAGGAGGATTATTTCCCTTAATTTCCATGCAACAACCGTAAGTCTGACTCACCATATTTCACATTGTTCCAGACAGAGAAGAGCTTGCTTTTGATCTTGTCCACTTCGTCAGGCTCACTATGTTGGCTGCGTGCGGCACCCCCTCCGGGGAAGAGCCCTGGGTAGTTCCCCCCTTGACCGCTGGACCTGGGATTAAAGAGTTGCCTTCCGTCTGAGTGGCGCAGCTCATCCTGGCTTAAGTACTGCACTGAGGTGGGTGACACGGAATTCATTTAACAACTGGGACCAGTGCAGGCTGCGTCTTCTGTGGGGGGTTGGGATGAAACTTCCATGTGCCTCGCCAGGGAAGCAGAACTGCAGAACCATCAGAAACAAGGGTGAGAATCTCACTAACAAAGCGACTAAGGAAGCCCAAAGGCCCCAAACATTTTAAAGTACAAATCAATGCATTTGCAAACAAGACTCATGTTACCCCCACCTCTGTCTGTCTGACTCAAACCTTCATGCTCAGCTGTATGAGATGAGAAGGAAAAACCTTTACGGGACGCTAAGCTGTAAAGAGCAAATGGGAGAATTCACCCAAACTGTTGTCTCTTTTTCAAACAATGGCTGTGAATCCCTGGCGACTCCAGTTTAAAGGATCTCTTGCACCAGGACTAAGAACAACTGTGCACGTGGCTCATCTTAGACTGGACTAAGCGAGTGGAAAGGAATCAGAGAAAATCCTACAGCTCCCCCCCCCCCGCCTCCTTTAAATGAAAGCTGTGTAAACCAGGGGTCAGCAACCTTTTTCAGCCGTGGGCCGGTCCACTGTCCCTCAGACCATGTGGTGGGCTGGACTATATTGGGGGGGGGGCAAGGAATGACCGAATTCCTATGCCCCAGAAATAACCCAGAGATGCATTTTAAATAAAAGGACACATTCTACTCATGTAAAAACATGCTGATTCCGGATTGTCTGTGGGCTGGATTGAGGTGATTGGGCCGCATCCGGTCCATGGGCCTTAGGTTGCCTACCCCTGGTGTAAATCATGGTTTTTATCAGTCCACAGACTGACCACCTTCATCTCCCCAGCTGAACCTTTTAGAGCAGCATACAATATTCTGAACCAGTAACAACAGGGTGGGGGGAGAAAGTGAAAGGCACCATATTTCAAGCAATATACAGTGGTACCTCGGGTTAAGTACTTAATTCGTTCTGGAGGTCCGTTCTTAACCTGAAACTGTTCTTAACCTGAAGCACTATTTCTGGGTTAGCGGAGTCTGTAACCTGAAGCGTATATACCACTGTATTGGGAAGTCTTTAATGTCTGATGTTTTATCGTGTTTTTAATATTATGTTGGGAGCCGCCCAGAGTGGCTGCGGAAACCCGGCCAGATGGGCGAGGTATAAATCTTATTATTATTTTTACTATTAATATTATTATTTCAGCAGGCGTCGCACAAAGAGTGAAGGGAAAGGCGCCTGCTTGATCTCCATAGGCAGGGAGCTCCCAGATGCAGGCGATGCCCCACTAAGCGGCCGAGGGACCCTCTCCCCCTCTCCCCCTCCCAACCCAGCAAGCGCGGCCCTAGCAACCCAACTCGCCCCCAGCAACCAGCGCCCATTCCACCGCCACGGAAACCTTCCCCTCTCCCTCCTGCAGCGACACACGGCCCAGGCGAGCCCCGCTCCCCCCCCCGCTCCCCTCACATCCAACCTGGGTGGGCATGGGACGAGGTAGCCCGTTTCCCCGGGGCGAGCCGCCGCCGTTCAGTCCGCCATGACTTAGGGAGACCCTTCCGCTGCGAGCGGCAGCGACAGCGCCACCGCCATCTTAGATCCCCGGAAGCAGCTGAGAAGCACCCAACGTCCGGGCGGAAGTGGTCCTTCGCCCTCAGACGGCTGCCGGAAGTGGCTCCTCTCCCCGTGGCGAACCTAGAGATAGAAATGTAGAGGAGGAAAAGCTCAACCTTAGAGAGCTTCACCACCACAAGACTACAACTCCCATCATCCCTAGCGGGAAGGACTAGGGGTCAAGGATGATGGGAGTTGTAGTCCAACAATATCTTGGGTGGCTCAAGCTTGAGCAAGAATTATAGAATTGGAAGGGACCCACCAGGGTCATCTAGTCCAACCCCCTGCAATTTCAGAAATCATATATATATAGAGAGAGAGGGAGAGAGAGAGACTGAAAGAGAGTTTATTTATTTATACTTTTCAAGTTTATATATTTCACTAATTTTATACATTGCACTAATTTTACAATCATTTTAACATTTCAAAGCTTGACTTCCTTCCCCTTCTTTCTGCCGTTCCTTAAATTTGTTTTTAATATCATCTGCATATCCAAATTAATTATTCATCTTCTTTAAATATATACTCTTATGAAACTGCCAGTTATTACAATAATCCTGCCAATGTTTTTATCTGTTTATCATTTATCTGTAAATATTCAATAAACCATTTCCATTCTTTTATTCAAAAATTGTTATCTTGATTTTTTATTCTTCCGGTAAGTTTCACCATTTCTGCATATCCATAAGTTTTTGTATCCATTCTTCTTTCGCTGGGACTTCTGCTTCTTTACATTTTGGGACAAGTAACATTCTTGCCGCTGTAGTAGCATACAGGAATAAGTTTCTATACATTTTAGGTAGTTCTGTTCCTATAATTCCCAAAAGAAAAGTTTCTGGGGTTTTTTTTTGCAAAGGTTATTTTAAACGTCTTTTTCATTTCATTATATATCATTTCAGAAATCTAAGCTGATGCATCCGTGAGAGAGAGACAGCTGCACTAAAGGATGAAATAGACGCACAAACCAGACTCACGGTGTAGCCTGTTCAATTTGAAACCTCTCTCTCTATATATAGTCGTATCTTGAATCTCAAACGCCTTGGCTCACAAACAAATCAGTTCCCGAACGATGGAAACCCGGTAGTGAGTGTTCCAGTTTTCGAATGATTTTCAGAAGCCAAACGTCCAACGCAGCTTCTGTGGCTTCTGATTGGCTGCAGCACACCCCTGCAGCCAATCGGAAGCCGCGTCTTGGTTTTTGAACAGTTCTGGGAGTTGAATGGACTCCCAGAACGCATTCTGTTCGAGAACCAAGGTACAACTGTATATACTTTTGCATGGGGGCTGGGGCTGGCCCAGGCTGTGGCACACCATAAGCTCATGTCTGGAACAGGAGTGAATGGCCAAAGAAGGCCTCAAGGGTAATGGCCAGGAGGCGGATCTGCCTGATGCTGCTACTTTCACCCTCCTCTGTCTGCTGCCTGAGGCAACTGCCCCGCTCTGCCTAATGGTAGAGCCAGCCTTGGACACGTCATCGCTTTCACCAGTGCACAGAAGAGTCCATGAATTGTAAATGGGAAGTCTGTGTGGAGCTCTTCAACCCTTTCTCAGTGACCGGAGTTCTTCAATTTAGTAATAGGGAAATGAAATCCTTGGCTCCACTGTCGGGGTCGGATAAGGAAGTTCTGAACACAGCCTTTGGTTCTTCCCTCTCACTTCCCGAAAAGAACAGCTGAGGACAGGCTTGCATTACAGTATTTCCAGAAGAGGGACTATCACACTGTGGTTGCAGTGCAAAGTCAGAAGGCTTTCCTCTGCTAGGAATACGGCTGCTGATTTCTTGTAGTTCAGTCAGTGTACTTGGTATTTTACACAGTAACAAAAGTGGGGGGGGGGACTAAATTAAAAGGTCCCCAGTCTCAAAGGATGTACAGTCAAAATTCTGGAACTGAGGCACAAGTCCCCAGTAAGAATACCACAGCCATCTTGTTGCTGAAATACTGTGTTCTTATCTCAGAGAGAAGATGGGAATTTGGGAGTTGATTAACAATTCAGATTTAGAAGTGGGACCTGCAACAACATATTGCAGTATGGGATGCTCCTTGTCAGGCTTCTAGTAAGCCAACTATGCCTTTTTGGTATCCAACCCACCCCATGGCTTATTTCATTCTTCCTTGTGTTTCTTTCTTCTTTGGCAATCACTCGTAGCTGAGTAAGATTGTCTTCCATAAACACGGTTTTAACAATGAGTCCATAAGTGACTATGGAGGCCAATTCTGGATCCACACGTCCTTCCACAGTGGGGACATTGGTTTCCGGGCAGGAGTTGATCACAGTGTGTTTCTCCCTTGCATCCTGAGTTCGAGTGTCTTCAAAGCCCATGACACCTTTGGTAAAGGCTGTTCTCCAACTAGAGCGCTCGCAGGCCAGTGTTTCCCAGTTGTAAGTGTCTATACTACATTTTTAAAGATTTGCCTTGAGACAGTCTTTAAACCTCTTTTGTTGACCAACAGCATTACAATTTCCATTTTTAAGTTCAGAATAGATTGGTTGCTTTGGAAGATGATGATCAGGCATCCGCACAACATGACCAGTCCAATGAAGTTGATGTTGAAGAATCATTGCTTCAACACTGGTGATCTTTGCTTCTTCCAGTACACTGATTTTAGTTTGCCTGTCTTCCCAAGTATGTGTAAAAATTTTTGGAGACACCGTTGATGGAATCTTTCAAGGAGTTGGAGATGGCGTTTATAAGTGGTCCATGTTTCACAAGCATATAGTAAGGTTGGTAGCACAATAGCTTTGTAAACAAGCATTTTTGTTTCCCTCTGAATGTCCCGGTCCTCAAACACACTGCACTTCAATCGGGAGAAAGCTGCAATGTTGGCCCTTGTGGAGAGATAACTGCCTAGGTAGGAGAAGCGATCAACATTTTCCAGCGTTACACCATTGAATGGGATTTGTGGCGCTGCAGAGGGGTTGCTTTGTACTTGTTGGTGCAGCACTTTGTTTTTTTGGATGTTGAGTTGATAGGCCAAGATTTTCGTAAGCTTCTGCAAAGATATTTAGGATAGTTTGGAGGTCATCCTCTGAGCGTGTGCACACTACGTTGTCATCAGTATACTGAAGCTCTAAGACGGAAGTTACAGTAACCTTACTCTTTGCTTTCAGCCTGCTCAGATTGAAGAGCTTTCCATCTGTTCGATATATGATTTCTACTCCGGTGGGGAGTTTCCCTTTGACAAAGTGTAGGATCATGGCAATGAAAATAATGAATAGAGCTGGGGCAATAACACATACTATGGGCTGTACAATATAGGATAATTCTTGGTGCTTTAACAGGGGTAAACGGTAGTTGTTTTAATAGTATAGTCCCACTGAGTTTGGTAGGATTTATCCTTGAGTAAATATGCATAGGATTGCTATAGCAGCCATTACTTTTTTTTGCCCTTTTAGTGGTACACTGCTTGGGTTTTGCTTGCTAAGCCTGGGAAAGCTCTGTGTCACAGAAGAGCAGTGAAGTCTCCTGAACAGGTTAGCCTGGAAGAGCTAACTATTAGTGCTGGATAAACAATTAAAACAGAGATATATATCAGCGGGGGGAAAGATCAGAGATGTGTCATTCGTGTCCTAAATAGCTGTATATGGCTTGGTCCCAATTAGATAGCTTTATAGAGATGTAATCTGCATCCTTAGCTGGTAGAGAGGAATTGAACACTACCCTGTTATCAGGATAACTTCCTGATAGCATCTGAGGGCAGCACAGACTTGTTCTCTGCTAAGCCCTTCCTTTGCTTTCTCCTCAACAGGCGGTTGTCATTACCTTTTCTAAATATCTGCTTGTTTTTCTTACTTGCACTTTCTTTGTGTCAACACGTCTTAGAGACAGAAAAAGCTCTAAGGGCTTTCTAGTTAGACATCCGCTGACTTCAACATCAGCCAATAGCAACCCAAGTCAGTCCTTCCTGGTAAGGCAATTGGGTCCTGTTTCAAGGAATTTCAGCTTATTTCATTTCTGAGCAGGTCTTACAGTGTTCTTTCCACCTGTGACCCTCTTTGTTTTTGTTAAGTTGTGGGTGAACATATCAGACAACACAGTGATTCTTCAAACAGCTCTTGTTTATTCACAGGCCAGAACAGAACTGGGCTGAAGGGTTCAGCCAACCTGCTTATATAGAGCTCAACTACAAAGCAACAGTAACAACTTTCTGTAACTATCCAATCACTGAACGTCACTTTCAATTCCTTATTTGCATACGCGGACCTGAGTGAAAACTATCTACAGTATCCCCCTGCTGGCCCAGGCTGAGAACTTCAGTACATAACAGTTTTCTCCCATCTTCATGCATGTAGTAGTCTCTGCAAAGGACTGTCCTTCAGCTAAAGTCTGAATTGAGCCACAACAGGGGCGCCAACTATAGGGGGCAGAAAGGGCTTCAGCTCCTTCAATATTTGTGGGTAGGGGGTGAGCCCCCCATTATTGAAGGGGCTGCCATCCCCCACAGCCCGCCGCCACTGGGCAGGGGTGGAACATGCAAAAGGGCGCATGACTTGTATGTGATGTCATGTGACCTCAGGCCCCCTCAGTGTGGGGGACTAGTCGTCGCCCCTGACCCAGAGACTTCCCACCCAGTATCCATTCTTTGAGGGCCCCAAAATCCTAAAATGTCTGCGGTTATCTATCAGGTCCTGAGTCATATGCAGTTGAAAGTGAGCCTCTCTGGAGGACTGAAATGATTCATTCCAGAACAAACTGGGCCAACTCATTCCAGCCATGATTCAGAAATTGTTTTTCTATTGCTTTTAGAAATTGTTTGTTCCTTGTACTCTTATAGATATTATGCAGGCTTTATTATTATGCTACATGCCTCTCTGAGTGCTTTTAGTAAAAGAGCACAGTAATATATTACTATTAGGAGGAGGAGGAGTGGTATTGTTAGTATTATTTCTTAGGGCAGTAAAACATGTTGCAACTCTAAATCAGTCCTGTTACCTAACGATCTGCTGAGGTCCTCTAATATTTTTCCTTCCCCATCCCTTGCTCTGGAAATGTTTGTCTCCCATAATCGTGTGGATCAAGTTTTGCCATAAAATTCTTTTTCTGCCCAGCATGTGGTTTGGTAGGGTAGAAGAGATGAAAAACGAGAGGGCTGAAATGCTTTCATACCATCATGGCTACAGCCAAATATTGAGCCCAGCGAAACAAACAGGGTGACATCTGCCAGAAAGTAGGAGACTATAATTAAGGCCAGAGTTCTAGAAACAGCAAAGGCCCCAGGAAACTATCTGAGAGTTTTTCAGAGCGAACGAACGAGAGAGAGACTCTGAAGCTTTGTTTCATGGAAGTCTAGGGGAATCTGCTTTTGTGAATGTATATATCATGTGTGTACAATTTCTGCCCCTTAAAAGTACAGGAGAGTCAAGAGCCATTCCTAGTTAAAGGAAATATGAAGGGATCTCAAGAAGCAGCAGGCTGGGATGCTTGACATCCACTTACACAGTTTGTACACTCTCTGATTTTGCGTCCCCAGGACTCAGCTAGACTGTCAATTATATTTTTAACAAAATAAAAAAAAATCCTTCCAGTAGCACCTTAGAGGCCAACCAAGTTAGTTATTGGTATGAGCTTTCGTGTGCATGCACACTTCTTCAGATACGGCAGACCCACATGGTTGTGGTTGTTGTTTAGTCATTTAGTCGTGTCCGACTCTTCGTGACCCCATGGACCAGAGCACGCCAGGCACTCCTGTCTTCCACGGCCTCCCGCAGTTTGATCAGACTCATGTTGGTAGCTTCAAGAACACTGTCCAACCATCTCATCCTCTGTCGTCCCCTTCTCCTTGTGCCCTCCATCTTTCCCAACATCAGGGTTTTTTCCAGGAAGTCTTCTCTTCTCATGAGGTGGCCAAAGTCTTGGAGTCTCAGCTTCAGGATCTGTCCTTCCACTAAGAACTCAGGGCTGATTTCCTTCAGAATGGAGAGGTTTGATCTTTTTGCAGTCCATGGGACTCTCAAGAGTCTCCTCCAGCACCATAATTCAAAAGCATCAATTCTTCGGCGATCAACCTTCTTTATGGTTCAGCTCTCACTTCCATACATCACTACTGGGAAAACCATAGCTTTTACTATACAGACCTTTGTTGCCAAGGTGATGTCTCTGCTTTTTAAGATGCTGTCTACGTTTGTCATTGCTTTTCTCCCAAGAAGTAGGCGTCTTTTAATTTCGTGGCTGCTGTCACCATCTGCAGTGATCATGGAGCCCAAGAAAGTAAAATCTCTCACTGCCTCCATTTCTTCCCCTTCTATTTGCCAGGAGGTGATGGGACCAGTGCCCATGATCTTCGTTTTTTTGATGTTGAGCTTCAAACCATATTTTGCGCTCTCCTCTTTCACCCTCATTAAATGGTTCTTCAATTCCTCCTCACTTTCTGCCATCAAGGTTGTGTCATCTGCACATCTGAGGTTGTTGATATTTATTCCGGCAATCTTAATTCCGAAAGAAATATCAACAACCGGCTTACCTACCTGCAATTATATTTTTATAACTGTGCTATACACATGTAGCAACAGGTGGTGCTGTAGAGCAGTCCAAATGGCCTCTGGGATTTTACATTACGAGCTTTGGAACGCGTTTTCCTCTAATTTATTTTTTAATGTGCCCAGGGCTAGATATAGGGAAGGATCTGCATGTCTTGAAATGTGGGTTCATGAAGCAAAACATTTCGGGGGTGCCTTTGGTAGGGCTGCCATACATCTGGGAATCAGGGTGCGAAATGGCTTCCGGGCGGATTTTTGCTGAATTGGCAAAATGACCAAGGAAAAGCTCAACAACTTTGCCCAGATTTCCACATTTGGCAGCTCTGTCTTTGGAGTCTTGTTCTTTGTTGTTTGAGGCCATTGCAGCAGTCCTGCATAAGTAGTGTTATCCACCTCTAGGCTTTTGGGAAGGCAGATACAAGAAAGAGGAGAGAGAGAATCCTTTCAACCATTGTAAAGGAAGGAAACTATAAGGCAATTGAAAGGCTGGCCCTTCCAGTTCCCCTTTGGCTTCCATAATCCCTTTTTTTGCTTGCTATTTTTTTGCTTTTCTAATTGGAATAGAAAGCGGTTTCTCTGTCCCTATCTTTCTGGTGGAAGCAGCTGTTGGGCTTCTGCCCTCCAAGTTGTGTCACAAGCCACCAGGTGTCTGTATAACATTGCTGCCTCCCATTCCCTTCAGACTTCCGGGCGGAGTGAAGCGGGATTGTCGGCTGAGGCTGATTCTCTTGCACCGAGGAAAAGCCTTTGTTCCCATTGCCCAGTCCAGAGCTTTTGGTTCTGTTCCATAAGCTTCATCCTGCTGGCTCACAGCCCTGTTTATTTTGGCACATCATGCAGTCTTGGAAAGGTCTTGTTGCATTGGCCTCTCTTAACTGTTCTGCCAAATAAGTAAAACTTGGGGAAAGAAATTAAGCAAAAAACAAAAACAAACCCAAACCCTGAGAAATATTTTGGCTTCCAAATCCATCATTGAAAACTGTAATTTAAGGAAGGGAGAGGGCAGTCATCTGAGATAGTTACAAAGGAAGCTGTCTTCTGCCAAAGTACACCGCTTGGTTCTTCTCCCTCAATAGACTCTACACTGACTGCCCGGTGTTTCAGACAGGGAGTCTTTTCCTTTTTTTTTTTTAAAAAAAGATATTTTATTAAAGTTTTTAAAATATAACAGGAAAAGTGAAAAATAAAAAAACATACAAAATAAAAACAGTTAAAAACACATTAATTTTCATAACATATCTTCCTTACGCTTATTTCCCCAGACCTCCTCGTACCTCCTTTTTTTGTATTCCAGTTCAATTTGTTAGTTCAGCAAATCCTTACCATCAAGCTTTTACCCATTTGTAAACCTTTTTTTCCCATATCTCTTAAAGCATTACAGCAGGAAACCACTTATTTTCTATCCAACATCCTTGTAACATTCATTAATTTTACAATATTTCTGTAAATAGTCTTTGAATTTCTTCCAGTCTTCTTTCACCGACTCTTCTCTCTGGTCTCGGATTCTGCCAGTCATCAGACAGGGAGTCTTTTCCAGTGGTATCTGGAGATACCAGGGATCAAACCAGGACCTTCTGCAGCCAAACCAGATGTTCTGCCACTGAGTTAGGTCTATTCCCCATCTGGATCAGCTATGGGAGGTTCTCCAACTGTCCCTGCCTGTTCTGTTATTTCCCTTTGCTATCAATAACATCTTCTTACCTATTCAAGCTATATGATGCGTTTGGAGAGGGAGGTGCATGACAGCATATCGACTATGTGCATCAACAGAAGGTTGAATTTCTGCAGAGAAATACCTTGGAGGAACAAGCAATCACACCAAGACTTTTAATGGGAAAATAAGAAAGATGGTTTCGTTATTGGACATAGATATTTGGATAGAGAAGATCTCTAGCCTAGGTAACTGTTACGGTAAAATCTGGGTGCGGGGCTACTCTGCCACCCAGCTCGTCGGACTAGGTCCGCGGGTCCCTGCGGAAGAAAATGAGCTCAGCCGGAGACAGGAGCAAACTGGAGAAGATCCAAGTTTATTGCGCAACAGGTTCAAGATGAGATTGAACAGCGAGAAAGGGGTGACATGAACTTTTGAAATTTCCCTCCATGTCCCAGAATACAGTGCAAAATACATCCCAGTTACATCATGAATACATTAAGAAGAGGTTGGGTTACACAGATTACATCATGAATACATTAAGAAGAGGTTGGGTCATACAGGATTAACATATGGAGGAGGGAGGGGGGAATATGCAGAGCTGGAGATATGCGCAGATAAGCACATCCTGAGTACCTGATGAGAAGACAATGGTCCATGTATGCATGGTCTGCCACCTGGCCTTGCCCGGAGGAAAGACTTGGCAGAGTGATTTGACAGGATTAGGGTCTTGACACCTTGCTTGAGGGATTATGGAGGACAGGGGAGGTGTCATGGAGTCCTAAAGAAATTGAGCAAATTGGCACGTTGATTTTCTATGAATTTTATAGATTTTAGTCCCTTTTGACATTGACAATTGGAAATAAATGGATATATTGTAGCGAAGAAGGAGGTGAAGAAGACATGCCCCCGCCTTCCGTATCAGTCCCCCATTCGGAGATAGATTTGCATTAAAGTTCTGTAAGAACTTGCAAATCTTTTCTCCGCACCCTAAATCTCGGTGAAGGTAGGGGTGCCCTGTGAGTGGGAATAGGCTCTAATGGAAAAGGAGGTGGGTTGAGCAGGGCAGCAAAGGAGGGAGCAACACGGACCAATACAATGTACGTGTGTGTTATATAGATACGCGCTAAATAATAACTTGGTATCTACCGTACCAGATGTGTGGGTTTATGCAAACCTGAAAGGGACTTGCAAGCCATGCCTCTTACGGTCATTTGCAAGTATAGCAGTGCAGATAGCTGGATATAGGGTATTATATAAAAGAACACCTGTTGTATTTTGTTACTAAATTACTTGTGGCATTCTAGCTCTTGGGAGAAACATTTTCAATAGTGGTGTATGCTTTACATTTAGCAGGAAGGTCCACTACTGGCTGAAAAAATGCAGTTTGCTTTTTTAGCCCCACCGTTTTTGTGTTCTCAGGTGCCAAGCTAGCTCTTCTGTGGTCTCACACCGGCATAGTGGTACAGTAACACATCCTGTTGAATCCCCTCAGGGCTTTCATTTAACCATGTCGCCTGGCACTCACCATAGCTGGCACAGGTTTGGACATATCATGAGAGATATGTCTTTGCCTTGGCCTTTCTATGGGGTTTTATTATTGCAGGCTCTGGTCTTGCACTCATGGAAAGTTGCTCACTTGCTCTTAAAGGACCAAAAGCTAGTTGCAGCCTGGATACACGTGCCCAATTCTAGCAGAGTCCAATTTGAATTTATCTTGCGCCATGGTTCTCAACTTTTCAAAACCAATATGTTAAAACAAAACCATTCTTAAAAAGGGCCCTTGTCCAAATGAGTCAATTTAACTCTATAAGGGACCATTCCTGCTACATCAAGACATATACACGTTTCTTGTTATCAATAATAATAATAATATGTTAGAGATGTAAGGAAAGTGAAGGAACCTTATTCCACATATGGTAGTCATGTCCTCAAATAAATAAATAAAATTTGGGACATGATCTACACCCATTTTCATTTGGCATTCTAATCAAAACATCTCAAATAATAATAGTGTTGCTTCAAAGCTACCTGATAAAATATGGTTCCAAGAATAATACTTGGTTGTGGTTAGATTAATTTCACAGCTATACGGGAAAACCAAGATTAATAAATAAATACAGAACAATTGCTACTTAAAGACAGTACTGAATCTGCAAGAGATACAGAGAAGTTATAGAAGAGATTTGAAATAGTTTTCTGGAACAGAAAGAAAGAAATAGTAGAAGGTAATTTCTTTCTGGGAACTTCGTGTATAGAAAAACATTAAATACATAAATAAATGGGTAGGGAAGGTTGGCACTCTACAGAGTGCCAGGTGGGACAAGGAAATATGATCATCAGTTGACTTAATCTAAATATAGCCTGCTCTATCGGAAAGCATGTAATATATGAGAATCCTCCAAGAAAAAACAACTTGGGGTGTAAGACATATCCTTCTGTTGTTCATAGTTATGTATCCTACATTATACAGAAACAATTACACACAGAAATTTTTGCCCACCCCCCTTTGTGGAGATAACACGCTATCAGACACATTTCAGCATTCCTACATAAGAATACATAATACACAAAACATACAAATTATTAATTCTACACCATATCTTGAGGCAATAATGTGATCTTGAGACAATTCTTGCTGCTTTTACATGTATTTCCAAACTTGGCACAAGGGCATTTCCTTCAAAATTCAATTAGTCAGTTTCTCAAGTCTTTTATGGGAAGAAATTGTTGTGGCCACTGTGATGCATTGGCAGGTTGCTTAGCTGGTGAGGAGATGGTCTTAATATTTTGGTCTCTCCGCAAAGGTTTCGTTATTGGACATAGATATTTGGATAGAGAAGATCTCTAGCCTAGCTAACTAACTTAGTTGGAGAAACACTTCCCCCTTTGTTCTCAGGAGAGCTAGATCCCAGATGACCTTGTGTTGCGGTCCAAAGAGAGGAGGGAGGGTGGAAGTGGGGGATGATGCAACCTGAGATTTCCATTCTGCACAGCACAAGATCAAATATACTGAGATAGTCTAGGAAGCTGGAAGTCTCCCACTCCAGGCTTCCTCAGCCTCGGCCCTCCATATGTTTTTGGCCTACAACTCCCATGATCCCTATCTAGCAGGACCAGTGGTCAGGGATGATGGGAATTGTAGCCTCAAAACATCTGGAGGGCTGAGGTTGAGGAAGCCTGTCCTATGCAGTCTGTTTTAACCTCTTGCAAACCCTATATCTCAACAAACTGAGTTGCACCCCACTTTCAACGGTTCATAGACAGAGAGATGTTCTTTGTGGCACCTCTTACTTGCCAAACATGACTCAGAGCCTTGTTTGGAAGTGTTGCAACAACTTCTTTTAAAGCTGAATCAGGAAAGCTAGGGATTAGTATGTTATTATTTGTGGGGGGTTTTAAAAATGTGTCTTTAATGAGATATTTTGGAGCCATAGTTTAATAACTGCCTTCAGGTTTCTCAAAAGGACAGACTACTGTAAGCAGTTGAGATTAAGTACCTCAAGAAGAGATCACAGAAAAACAAAGGAAATTATGAGAGCTTCTGGTTCTCATCACTATCACATCAGGTGAGGATACAAATATAGCAATTCAATGATTGGCAATCCATCCTTAAATGGGAGACTGGTGCGCCATCACTTGGCATCCAAAACTGAACCACCCAGCTACTGAAAATGGCACAAAGACTGAAAAAGGCACACGTTCCCAATCAGCATCAGTCAAAATTCAGTTGTCACGTTCAGAATTTGAAATAGTTTATTTCCACCTCAGGGCATTTTACTGCTTGACAGAAGCAGAATTCAAACAATAGTTCCACTGGGCATTATATTCCCCATTACAATCCCACAAAGCCTAAGGGCAAGATCCAAACACGCATTTACTCAGAAGTCATGTTCGGCAAAAGTCTTAGTTCACTTAGCTTTCAGCCCTTTGATTAGTTGCTCGGTCTTTGTTCATTTGTTTTATTGAGATAATACAATTGCGATGATGATAATGTAGCTCCGGCTACAAAGAGAAAAGTACATACAGTGGTACCTCGGGTTACATACGCTTCAGGTTACATTCACTTCAGGTTACAGACTCCGCTACCCCAGAAATAGTACCTCGGGTTAAGAACTTTGCTTCAGGATGAGAACAGAAATCGTGCTCCAGCAGTGCGGCGGCAGCAGGAGGCCCCATTAGCTAAAGTGGTGCTTCAGGTTAAGAACAGTTTCAGGTTAAGAACAGACCTCCGGAACGAATTAAGTTCTTAACCCGAGGTACCACTGTAATTAAAAAGCCCACCTGCAATGACAAGCCAAACCAGGAATCCCCAGGCCAAGACTGAATGGAAGCAACTAATCTGAGAATTAAGATGTGTACACTTTTAAACTAGCATAGCCCTTCCCTCAAAGAATTTTGGGCACTGCAGTTTACCCCTCACAGAGTTGCAATTCCCAACAACCCTTAACAAACCATAGCATGAAGCAGCTGAGAAACAGATGCTGATTTTAGAAAGGGCAAGGATGGAATGCTGCATCAAAGGGCTTAAAAGCAGAGCGAAGCCTCGGTAGTGCTTTGCCGGTTCACACCAGTGATCCTGCTGAACTCTGTAATTGCTTAATCCAAAATACAAATACGACACATTTGTAAACTGCCCCAGTGTTATGAACTGGGCCTTCGCTCTCAATGGAAGTTCTCTGGCACAGCTCACAATCTTCCAAGAATGGGGGTTGGCAAGAGTGTGTGTGTGCTTTGTGACAAGAAAGTAGGTGAAAGGCGAAGGCAGATGATGAAAAGAGGAAGGAGCAAAGGGTTAGGGAAAGAACCTTCATTCCTTCCTTCTCTCCCTTCCTGCCTGCCATTCCCATTACAGTGGTACCTCTAGTTACGAACTTAATTCGTTCCGGAGGTCCGTTCTTAACCTGAAACTGTTCTTAACTAGAGGCGGTCTTTCGCTAATGGGGCCTCTTGCTACTGCTGCGCTGCTGGCACACAATTTCTGTTCTCATCCTGAGGCAAAGTTCTCAACTTGGGGTAACTCTTCCAGGTTAGCGGAGTTTGTAACCTGAAGCTTTTGTCACCTGAGGCGGTTGTAACTTGAGGTACCACTGTACTTGCAAAGGAGGAGGAGTCAATGCCGCAAAAGCAGCCAGGCAAAGGGGATTGGTGCCTTACTTTGGGGTAGGAATTCAGAACCTGAAACACCACTGATGATGTCACCGGCAGCAAGATAGGGTCCGAATTGTGCTGTTTCCTGATTGTTCAAGGGGCGCACAGTATCTCCAATGTAGTGATGTGACAGGGCAAGAAGCAAACCTGGGCAGTCCCGAGAGAGGTCTGGAACACCAGAAAATGAGAGGAAGTGTTCTTCCCATTTTTAAGGTTCACATATGTCCGGATTTTCCCGGACATTATCAGGATTTCAAAGGCAGAATTGACGTCCGGGAGGAATTTCCGAAAGGCGGCACTTTGCCCTGGATCTTAGGCAAGTCAATTGAAAAATCGATTCTTCTTCTTTTGGGGGGCATTCTTGTAAAAAAAAGGAGGGAGCACACCTACTTTGAATTATGGTGCTGGAGGAGACTCTTGAGAGTCCCATGGACTGCAAGAAGATCAAACGTATTCATTCTTAAGGAAATCAGCCCTGAGTGCTCCCTAGAAGGACAGATAGTGAAGCTGAGGCTCCAATACTTGGGCCACCTCATGAGAAGAGAAGACTCCCTGGAAAAGACCCTGATGTTGGGAAAGATGGAGGGCACAAGGAGAAGGGGACGACAGAGGACGAGATGGTTGGACAGTGTTCTCGAAGCTACCAGCATGAGTTTGACCAAAGTGCAGGAGGTAGTGGAAGATAGGAGTGCCTGGCGTGCTCTGGTCCATGGGGTCACGAAGAGTCGGACACGACTAAACGTCTAAACAACAACAACACCTACTTTGAGGGTGTCCTGGTTTTTACTTATTGAAATACGGCAACCCTAACCATTATCTCTATCTGGAATCCCAGACAGAAACCATGGGAAGCACATCTTCTCTCCTTTTCTGTAAAGGAGCAGTGCTTTGAGAAATGGGACAGGACTCCTGGGTTCGACACCTATTTGCGTGGCGCTGTGGGTTAAACCACAGAGCCTAGGACTTGCCAATCAAAAGGTTGGGGGTTCGAATCCCTGTGATGGGGTGAGCTCCCGTTGCTCTGTCCCAGCTCCTGCCCACCTAGCAGTTCGAAAGCACGTCAAAGTGCAAGTAGATAAATAGGTACCACTCCGGCGGGAAGGTAAACAGCGTTTCCATGCACTGCTCTGGTTCGCCAGAAGCGGCTTAATCATGCTGGTCACATGACCCGGAAGCTGTATGCCGGCTCCCTTGGCCAATAAAGTGAGATGAGCGCCACAACCCCAGAGTCAGTCACGACTGGACCTAATGGTCAGGGGTTCCTTTACCTTTTACTGCTTCTGCCTGTGAAGCATTCTGGGACTGCATCTGTGAGGCAATCTGGGATTTCATCTCGCACCATTATTTAATTTCTTCCACATGGGGCCAGAGATCTTCTAAGATGCCCCTAAAAGGACAACAACTGAGTGGGCAGCCAAAAATATGGTCTGTTACATCCACAGTAGGAGACTCTCTGTTTCCTGACCCAAGACCCACATGATGGCCTTCAATGTAGCACAGATGCAGCCTGGGAAGATTTCTCTCCCCGGTCCCAATAAATCCTGTTTCTCTGGATTTGATGTGAACTGACGAGGGTTTAGCCTGTCAGTTGCTCAGGCACTCATTTTTAGCCCTGTCGGCAGCAGTGATAAAAAGGCACGCAAAGTCCTGCTGTCGTCATCCTGAGTGCTGCAAACTATGCGCTTTGGCATGCTCTCCCTTCTCCAAAACCACTCAAATAAAAAATAGAACACAAAGCAGACCCTCTCACTCCCCTCTGATACAAGTATGCAATAAATCTCTTTCTCCAACGCAAACACACATAGGAGCTGCAACCCACCACACAAACCCCTGCCCTTAATGTACACAAAGGCAGCTCCGTAATGAAAATGCAAGCTGTTTGCTGTCTGCTGCTGGACATCTCTGCTGAACCCAGCTGTGCAATGGTCCCTAGAAAATATGAGGTCCACAGCAGTTATATGGAGCTGTTGTCTCAGGTTCCAGGAAGGTAGCTGTGTCTTTTCTAGAAACCACCCCAGCAAAGAATACCGTAATTCCTCACAGGAAAGTCCTTCAGTGGTTTGGGTAGCTGGTCAAAAGAATCCCAGCCTTTTCTTGTGCCTTTTAACATTAGCCAACTACAGACTGTGAAACTTTTGAAAATAAGTGTGATCACCTACTAATACCTGCACACATTTTGGCACCTGAGGTGAACCACAAAATGGCGCCCCCTCCCCACTAGGGAAGAAGGGGTGAACGAAGATTCACACCAGGAGCAAGGATGGAATAAAGATCTCCATCGGGATCTGCTACCCCTATGGATCCTGTCACAACCTGAGGTGGTCACCTCACCTCACTGTCTAATAATAATAATAATAATAATAATAATAATAACAACAACAACAGTAGTAGTAGTATTTTTTTTAAATATTTTATTAAGTTTTAACAATAAAAGAAATTTCAAGAAAAATAAAAAACAAGAAAAATACAAAGTCACAAAATACAATACAAAAATACAAACATTAAACACAGCGAAAGAAGAAAAAAGAAGAAAAAAGACAAAAGACAAAAAACCCAAAAAATTCCCTCTTTCTTAATTTTCATCTTCAATTAACTTATTTTCCCGACTTCCTCACGTCTCCCGTTCTTGTATCCCTTTTTAGAAATTTATTCAGCAAATTCATATTCTAACAATTTGTCTATTATTATTTCAATCTTACATTTTACGTTGTTGCTAAAGCCCCTGAAATCATTTCAATGTCTTTAACATTCATAAATTTTATAGTGTTTCTGCAAATAAATTTTAAATTTTCTCCAATCTTCTTCCACTGACTCTTCCCCCTGGTCTCGGATTCTGCCAGTCAATTCCGCCACCTCCATATAGTCTATTAGTTGCATCTGCCATTCTTCCAAGGTGGGTAGGTCTTGTGTCTTAGTAGTAGTAGTATTTATACCCCATCCGTCTTGCTGTGTTTACCCAGCCACTCTGGGCGGCTTACGGCATATCTAGAAACATAATAAAAACATCAAGCATTAAAAAAACTCCTGATACAGGGCTGCCTTCAGATGTCTTCTAAAAGTTGTGTAATTCTTTACCTCCTTGGCATCTGCTGGGAGGGCGTTCTACAGGGCGGGTGCCACTACCGAGAAGGCCCTCTGCCTGGTTCCCTGTAACTTTGCTTCTCACCAGCAGAAGACCCTCGGAGGGTGGGCCGGCCCTGTCTGCACATACTGCTAAAGGTGGTTGACTGAAAAAAATTGGCAAGCCTGTCCTTCAGGAAACTCACTGCTTCTGTGAAGTTTCAGAGAGTCAGACAGTGCTGGCTTTAAACCTGATAATCCCGAGTTCAGACCTCAGAGAGCTCAAATAGGAAATACCCCAGAGCTGTTGCAAAGATGAAATGAGCTAAGAAAATATAGTTTCTCACTCTGGGACTCTAAGATGAGGTAGCGTCTAAGCAAAGAAAGTGATAAGATGTGGAGGTTACTCCTGAAGCGGCTTGCTGAGATTAACAAAACTGGACCAAGATGGTGTAACCACAAGGTGAGGCAATGCTGGAATGGGGAAATGCTGACACTCAGAATGCAGGCCACAAAATGTGTGGTGTCATTTAGGGACCTGAGAACTTTCAACTTTAAAAAAAATAAAAAATGGAGAGAGAGGAAATTAGAAACAAAAAGAGACACTGAAGTGTACCTTCTATCTGCTGTGCTGTAGCTGCCAAACTTGTCGAAATCTGGACGGACAAGAAAATCTTCATTCATAACCTGCATTCAGTTTCTGAAATTCAGCACCGAAAATTCATTACTGGCACCAAACGGCGACTCTCAATCCTTTCCCTGTTTCCTTCTTTTTTTAAAAAAAGAAAAGAAAACTTTTCCAGCCATTATGGTGCTGAAATGCACCCGTGTGTCAAAAATGGAAGGAAGAAAAAAGTCTGAAGTTTTTGTTTTGTTTTTTAAATAGGTTGGTATCACAAAATCTTGTGGCAGTGAGTTCCATAAGCTGATGTTGTGTTTGGGGGAAATTTAGCACTAGACAGTTTCACTATTCTCTCTTCCTACCATTTATGCTGCCTGGTGTTGTGTTTTTTAAATAGGTTGATATCACCAAATCTTGTGGCAGTGAGTTCCATAAGCTGATGTTGTGTTTGGGGGAAATTTAGCACTAGACAGTTTCACTATTCTCTCTTCCTACCATTTATGCTGCCTGGTGTTGTGGAGGTTTAGACCTCATGAAGGTCATTCTGAGTGATGTACTTTTTATTCCAGTGACCCCCAACAACAAGGAGTCATCCCCTTGGGGTCATTCCAAAGAATTAGGGGTCTCAGAGTTGTTAATCACTGTCCCTACTTGTTTTGTGGGGACACCTTTCTAAAAATGTCAGTGATGGATTTGAGTTGCTGTTCTTTCAGACCTAAAATGTCTCGAAACTTTTAGCTGGTTTTGCTGCATGTTTCAAACTGCTCCCGTTTTAAACAAAGAGTTGTGGTTTTGTCATTGTCCTATACAAGAAAAAGAAGAATTTGCTTAAACACTGCTAGACTACAATGCAGATGTAGGACAATCAGAACTCTTACAATAAAGAAAACAAATGAATCAGCCTGTTTGCTTTTCAATACTTTCAATAAATTTATTTCCCCCTTTCCTTATTCTTTAGTTATCTTTACCTATTTCTGCAATTTGACAGATCTTTCCCAGGCATCAGTTCAAAGATGATGGTTCAGAATTGCTACTGTACACATTCTCCTGGCGCCTAAAATGTTTTTAACATGTTTCATATCCCACAAATGAAGCTAACACTACAAATATTTTAAATTCATCACTATTGGGTATCTTTGGAATACACAACACCCTTTTAAAGAAGACTGTAATCTTGCAGAATCACCATATATGCATGAAATCGGATGGATTCTTTTTTCATCTCCAAAAATTTGCAAGGTGCAAATTGCACATTTGCTGGTTTTGAATACGCTGAAATTATATACATTCCTCTTTGGGGTTGTGAATACTTTCAGAGGGGATATTATGCCAAACTTGGTCTGTACAGCACATCTTGTGGGAAAGGGAGATTTAGGTTCTTCACTCATTTAGGCTGCAATCGTAACATAATAGGAGTAACCTGCTCCATGCCCACAAAACATTGTGGCACTTTACTTCTGAGTAAACATTGGAGGAAGTTAATGGTTGGATGTTTCCCATTTCTTCTCCCTCTGTACCCCCCTGAAAATCTTCTCCAGATGCTCTCTTCCCCCAAAGTCCCTAGCAACTCATCCCACATTGTTGAGGACACAGCAACTCTTCAGAGACACTTAGCTGGGTGCTCCAGTTCATGGCAAAGTTGTAGAAAGCATGGATCCATTTACTCAGGGTAGGACTGCATCTCTCCTCCACTCATCACCCACAGGCAGATGGGCAGATGGAGTGCATTCAACAGAATCTGGAGCAGTACATAACTATCCCTTGCCCACTTTGCATCTCGCACTTATTTTAGTCTGTGTTTCTGGTTATTACATCCCATTTTCAACCATACTCCTTTATCGATTCTTGCTGACATGCAGATGCACCAGCCGTGGACCAAATTTTAGGAGAATTGCATGCAGTGCAGACAGAGCTCAGGGAATTGCTATGCTAAGCCCAGAAACCATGCAAGGTTTCTTGGAAAGATAGCAAGAGAGTCTTGAATCATTAGCCTGACCGAGAGGCAAATGCTTGAGGAGTAGGAAAGAGAGAGAGAGAGAAAGAGAGAGAGAGAGAGAGAGAGAGAGAGAGAGAGAGAGAGAGAGAGAGAGTACTGTACATATTTTGCGAAATGCTAAGTGGCACAGCCTGTGTTTGTGCTTCTCAAAAAAACCAAAACCCCGAGCTTAGTGCAAATTCACACGTGGTTAGGAAATTGCCACCTAACATGCACTGTCACACCCAGAAGGCCCACAGCATTGATTGCTCTATCTATAACCGGATGTGGGCTAATTTGCAAGCGTCTCGAAAGCAGAATATATCAGAGATGTAACAAAGGTGGGAAATAATTTCTCACGCTGCGGCAATCTATAAATGGAGGATGGGACTTTACACGTGCTAACCTCAAACACTTTGCAATTTGCTACAACAGCATCAACCGTAGAGGGAACGGCATTGTGGCATGATTCCGTTGCAAGACTCCCAGCATTGTTCAGAAGATACACAGAAGCCAAAAAAACAAGTGAACCGCTGACCCTAGTGAGGTTCATGAATGGTCAATTTTTGAAGGCCGGGGGGGGGGGCGATGAACTATTGAAGCGTTAGTTCTCTGTATAAAGAGAAGCAAGAGAGTTTGAACCAGGTAGCTGACCCAGGAGCAGTGCGTGGGGAAGAGAAAAACAAGATTACAACTCCTACATACATACATTTGATGTATTATAATACTGGCTTACTTTACAGATTTGTTGTAGAGATTACAGAAATATTTATCTCAGTAATCTTTACAAGGAATCTGTAAAGTAGGCCAGTATTATAATCCCCGTATTGCACATGACCTGGCCAATGTGTGCATGACACAATTGTCCAAGGATCCTGACATTGCAAAGGGGCACCCAATAGGGTTGCCACCTTTGGTTGGGCAAAATATGGCGAACTAATACCAGTGTACTGGAAGAAGCAAAGATCACCAGTGTCGAAGCAATGATTCTTCAACATCAACTTTGTTGGACTGGTCATGTTCTGCGGGTGTCTGATTATCGTCTTCCAAAGCAACTATATTCCGAACTTAAAAATGGAAAGCGTAATGCTGGTGGTCAACAAAAGAGGTTTAAAGACTGTCTCAAGGCAAATTTTTAAAAATGTAGTATAAATACCAACAACTGGCCTCCACAGTCATTTACAGACTCATTGTTAAAACTGTGTTTATGGAAGACAATCTTACTCGGTTACGAGTGATCGCCAAAAAAAGACATTTAATGTATTATAATACTGGCTTACCTTACAGTTTTGTTGTAGAGCAGGCATAGGCAAACTGGGCCCTCCAGATGTTTTGGGACTAAAACTCCCATCATCCCTGATCACTGGTCCTGTTAACTAGGGATGGTGGGAATTGTAGTCCCAAAGTATCTCTGTAATCTCTACATGGAATCTGTAAAGTAGGCCGGTATGATCATCCCCGTATTGCACATAACCTGGCCAATGTGTGCATGGGACAATTGCCCAAACATTGCAAAAGGGCACCCAGTAGGGTTGCCACCTTTGGTAGGGAAAAATATGGAACAAGTGGGGGGGGGAGGACAGGTTGGGGTGGGGGGGGATTGGGGGACACACACACACTCTCATGACACCAAAACCTCCCCAGCCCTTTGTGGAGGGGGGCTCCCACATTCGGCCTTCCACCTCCCTCGCCACCCTGGCCCTGCTTTTCCCCTTGACTCACATAGGTGGGCAGGGGCCAGGGGTAGATGGCCAGCTCTCTTGGGAGACTTGAGCCATAGCGCCAGCCTCTCACCCATTTGGGACCGGAAGAGACTTGAGCGCAGAGGAGGAGGAGGAGAGGTCAGGTCAGGGTGGCAGAGGGGGCAGGCGGTGGCTGATAATAATAATAATAATAATAATAATAATAATAATAATAATAATAATAATAATAATAATAATTTATTTATACCCCGTCCATCTGGCTGGGCTTCCCCAGCCACTCTGGGTGGCTTTCAACAAAATATTAAAATACAGTAATGCATCAAACATTAAAAGCTTCCCTAAACAGGGCTGCCTACAGATGTCTTCTAAAAGTCTGGTAGTTGTTGTTCTCTTTGACATCTGGTGGGAGGGCGTTCCCCAGGGCGGGTGCCACTACCGAGAAGGCCCTCTGCCTGGTTCTCTGAGGAGGAGCACTAGCAAGAGGGAAGGAAGGAGGGGATAAGGGAGAGAGAGGAGAAGATAGTTCTTGCCTCCTTCACTCTATTGTCGCTCAGGTCGAGCCAGGCTCCATCTCAGCCGCACCAACAGTGACACAACCACCATTTGGGGCTGGTTGAGCTTGAATATGGAAAAAAGGCATCCTGTCTGAAGTCCAAATGGGATAGGGGACACTTAAGTTCAAAAACGGGGCGATCCTGTTTTCCTAGGGACAGGTGGCCAACCTAGCCCCCAATGATTTCCCACGAGAGCAAAGATTTGAATCAGGAACTTCAAGCAGTACAGTCTTAGAAAGCTTTACTCAGAAGCAATTGGCACTAAATTTAAAAAAGGCTTATTCCCCAGCAAACATGCTGAGTAATACCAGCTGATGATACAAATATCAGCCCATCGTCCTTCCGGTGCGATTTAAAATTGTGCATTCTTGTGCCTTCCAAACTTTGTGAAAGGCATAGTTATGTACCACAGAGGTGTGCTTGTGCGCTAGAACCTGCTTTTACAGTCTTCTGTGAAATCTAGGATTGCCATATTTTGAAGAGCAAATAAGAGGACTTCTACTTTTTTTTTTTATTTAATTTTTTTTACTTTATTATTTTATTAGAAAAAAGCTTCACGTTACATATCAACTTCAGATACATATGTACGTATCAATAAAAGGTGAAAAAACAATAAGCAAAAGATAAATTACAAAGAAGAAGACACTCCGAAGAAGAATAAAAAAGAAAAGAAAAACGAAGAAAACAGATAAAATAGAACAGTAAAAAGACAGACTTCCGTTCAACTTGGTCCAGGATTACACAGTCAACACATAACATTTGCAGTAGAACTTACACTAGTATTTAACATCGACGGTATTAATTAACTTCTGCTGTTGTATTACTGATACCCATATTATTCTCAACATAAATTAAAAATTTCTTCCATTCATCTTTAAGTTTCGTAGTGTTATTTTGCCTTAATTTCTGTGTTAATCTCGCTAATTCTATGTATTGATATAATTTCACTTGCCACTCTCCGATCGTAGGCATATCGGGGGATTTCCATTTTTGTGCAATTAGGATTCTCGCCGCAGCTGTCGCATATTGGAAAAAGGTTTGATCTGGTTTTTTTATTTCCTCACCAATCATACCTAAGAGAAACAACTCAGGTATCTTGGGGAAATTATATTTTAAAATTTTTTTCAGTTCATCAAAGATCTTTCCCCAGAATTCCTTCACTATCTCACAGGTCCACCAAATGTGGAAAAAGGTCCCAGTCTTCTCTTTGCATCTCCAACAACTATTATCAACAGTCTTATACATCTTTCCTAGCTTAGCTGGGGTCAGATACCAGCGGTACATCATTTTCTCTAGGTTCTCTCGGAGAGTTGCACACGCTGTAAATTTTATACCCTTCCTCCATAGTATCTGCCATTTATTATAATCGATATTATATCCAAGGTCTCTATCCCATTTCACCATCACGCCCTTCACCAAATCCTCTCTTGTATCCCATTCCAATAGTTGTTTATATAATTTAGAGAGGTGTTTCTCATTACTCTCTAAGATTTCTATCTGAAATCTTGATTTTTTATCACTCATCCCCTGTTTCTTGTGCTCACTCCACAGTGCATTGATCTGATGGAATTGAAACCATTCTTTTATCTTATCTTTCAACTCGTCATAAGGCTTCACCTTCCAACCTTCTTCTGTCTTAATTAGGAGATCCTCGTAGGTCCATCTTTCTCCCATCATATTTGGTTTTTTTATTTTGACAATATCCACTGGAGAGAGCCACCAGGGGGTCCCTTTTTCAATCAATTTTTTATATCTATTCCACACCTCCAATAGTGAACCTCTAATTATGTGACTAGAAAACCCTCTGTGAATCTCACCTTTCCCCTGCCACAGGTAGGCATGCCACCCGAACCTAATATCAAAGCCCTCCAGGTCCAATAGATCAGTGTTTCTAAGGGTGGCCCATTCCTTTAACCAGCTTAAACAAGCTGCCTCATAATATAACCTTATATTCGGTACCGCAAATCCGCCCCTCTCTCTTGCATCTGTCAGGTATTTAAGCTTTATCCTGGCTCTCTTCCCCTGCCAAATGAACTTAGTCAAAGTTCTTTGCCAATTCCTGAAACGGGTGGTGCCTTTAATTATCGGGATATTCTGGAACAGGAATAATAACCTTGGGAGGATGCACATTTTAATCGCCGCCATCCTCCCCGTCCATGAGAGCTTCAGCCTCTGCCAGATGTCCAGATCTTTTTTTATTTCCTGCCATATCTTATCATAATTTTCTTCTACCAAATTTATATTTTTTGGAGATAGCCAGATTCCCAAATATTTTACCTTATTCACAATTTTTATACCGGTCCTTTGTTCCAATTGAATTTTATCCTCAATAGCCACATTTTTTGTTAAAATTTTTGTTTTCTTCCTATTTAATCTAAATCCTGACAGTCTGCCGAATTCCTCTAATAATTCTATCACTTTACATGCACTGTCCACTGGTTCTTCCAGGGAAAGGACTAGGTCGTCAGCATATGCCTTTAACTTAAATTCTTTCTTACCAATTCTTATCCCCTTCACACCCACTGCGTCTCTTATTCTATTTGCAATCACTTCCAAGACCATTATAAAGAGCAGGGGGGATAAGGGGCAGCCCTGCCTTGTACCTTTCCCAATCTTAAATGATTTAGTTAGGCTGTTGTTTATAATCAACATAGCTTGTTGTTCCGAGTAAATTGCTCTAATTCCTCTCAGGTAGGGGCCTTCTATACCTGCCTTTTCCAAACATAGTGATAAGAATTCCCAGGAGACATTATCAAACGCCTTCTCGGCGTCTATAAAGATTAGTGCGGCTGGGATGTCTATCCTTGTATCTAAATATTCAATGATGTTTAATATATGGCGCACATTATCTTTCAGATGTCGGTTAGGGAGGAATCCCGCTTGGTCTTTATGGATGTATTTCATTAATAGCTTCTTGAGTCTACTTGCCATTATATCGGCAAAGATCTTATAGTCGTTATTAAGCAAAGAGATTGGCCTGTAATTTTTTATATCAGTTTTCTCAGTTTCTGATTTTGGAACTAAGGTTATGAATGCCTCCTTCCAGGAGCCGGGAATTTTCCCTCCCTGGAGGATGTTATTAATAACATCTCTAAGCACTGGAGCAAGGAGTTCCTCTAGTGTTTTATAGTATTTTGAGGGCAAACCATCTGGCCCAGGGGCCTTTCCATTTTTCATCCTATTGATAGCTTCCTTCACTTCATTTACAGTGATTTCCTTATTTAATCGTGTTCTGTCCTCTTCCGATATATATTTTCCTCTTTCCTGCTCCAAATATCTTTCAATTTCTAATCTATCTTCAGTTCCTCTTTCATACAACTTTTCAAAAAACTGAACGAACCTTTTTTCTATTTCATCTGGGGCTTCTATGATGTTATCTTCCATTATTATTTTACTTATCACATTTTGCTTTTTCCTCTTTCTCAGCTGCCACGCGAGTAATTTCCCCATTTTATTTGCCGATTCAAAAAACCTCTGCTTCATATATTTGATTCTCCAATCTATTTCCTGGTTTAGTATAGCTGAATATTGGGCCTGTAGCACCTTTAAGGCACGGGTGGCCTCAGCATCTGCTGGATTTATAGTCAATTTCCTCTCATAATTTCTCAATTGTGTGAGGATTTCTTCTTTCTTTTGTTCTCTTAGTTTCCTCCTAAGATTATTTTGTTGAATTAAGACCCCCCTCATGACCGACTTACTGGCGTCCCATACAATATCTATAGTGGGTTCCCCCTTCAAATTCAAATCCAAATAATCTTTTAAGGTGCCTTTGACCTTTTCTTTCACATCATCATTATCCAGTAAATTTTCCTCCATCCTCCATCTATATTGTCCCTTACGCCCGCCATTAATTTCCATTACCAACGCGCAGTGATCAGAAAGTGTCCTGGGTAAAATTTCACATCTCTTCACCCTTAAGATAAGGTTTCTCGTCGTCCAAATTTGGTCAATTCGACCCCAACTTTGATGTGGTTCTGAGTAATGAGTGAATTGTTTAGAAGTAGGGTTTTTGTGTCTCCAGACATCAACTAAATCAAAATTATCCACTAAGTCCTTAAAAGATTTCGGCAGTTTCCCTCTATTAGGATTCCCTCTCTTTACGCTCCTGTCCAGCTCCGGTACTGGCACACCATTCATATCCCCGAGCAGGATCAATCTATGCGTTTCTAATTCTGATAGGATTCCTTCAAGTTTCTCGAAAAATTCTGCTCTGTTTTTATTCGGGGCGTAGACCGTCACTACATTAATTTTTTCCCCTCTAAAATTTAGTTGGATCCCTAGAATTCTTCCTTCCTCGTCCTTACAAATTTGTACGGGGTCCCACTTCTCTTTTACATATATCACTACCCCTTTTTTTTTATTTACCTCTGAATTAATAAACTCTACTCCTAATTTTTTATTCATCAAAATATGTTTATGTTTCTTCGCAATATGGGTTTCCTGGAAGCAAATTACATCATAGTTTTTGTTTTTCAACACTCTCTCAATTTTATTCCTTTTAACTTTCTCATTCAACCCATTCACATTCCAGGATAAGAAGTTTAGTGTGTGTGTTATTGTTTCTCTTTATCTATTACGGTTTCTCTGGCCGAGGTCTCGAACTAGACTCTACTGCCTCTATTACCTAAGAGCTCCCCCTCCTCTGCCGCCTCCGCTCCCACCACGGCTTCATCATCTTCCTCATCTGTTCCTTCCATCCCCTCGTCCTCCTCCCGCCCCCCTCCCTCTCCCGCCCCCTCCCCAACCTTCTCCCTGCTCCCAGGTCTATTCTCTGGCCTTCCCAGGTCTTTCTCGTACCTTCTCAAAAACTTCTCAGCCTCCTGCGTGTCCATCAATCTAAATTTCTTGTCCTTATAGTGAAAGGTAATCCCTTCCGGGAACTCCCATCTAAATTGTATCCCCTTTCTCTTCAGAACAGCTACCACCTGTTTATATCCCTCTCTTTTACGTAATAACCTGACCGGTATTTCTTTATATATAATAATGGGTCTTCCATCGATTCTTAATCTATTGTGGTAGCTCTTCCTTAAGATTAGGTTTTTCATTTCCACTGAGTTGAAGATCACTAAACAGTCTCCCAAGAATTTGTTAGTTCTAAAATGTTTAGGTCTTGACATCCTGAAAACATTCTCTATAGAGAGAGCTAACTCTTCCTCCCTTATGTCTAGCCATTTAGACAGTTCTCTAATCATTTTTCCTCTTATATCTTCATTTCTTTCCTCAGCTACTCCCCTGAATTTCAAGTGTAGCTGCTTTTGTCGCATATCTGCCATGGCTAGATTGTCCCATATCCTGTCTTGTGAGCTGCTTAGCTCTCTTAACTCTTCTTTCACCTTCATTGTCTCCCTTTTCTGCTCCCTTATCTCTTTCTGTAATTTCTTGTTAGATTCTTCAATCAAACTGGACTTAACAGAGAGGTCCTGGATTTTGGCCGAGAGTTCCCCAACTGCCCCCTCTATCCTTTTATCAATTCTCTCTTGTACCTCTCCTAGCTTATATTCCATGCATATTGTATTTTGTTTAAATTCTTCCTTTATTCTTGCCCACAAATTGTCTAGATCCTTGATTTCTTCCTGGCGGGAGCATTTCCTCTCCCCCGGAGTCCCACCCCCCTTTTTCCCATCCTTTCCATCCTTCCCCGCCATTCCCAAATTTCCCCCACCCAATTTCTTTACCCCCCCTCTCCCACTTTCCCCTCCCTTTGAGTCCCTCCTTTAAATTTCAACAGATATCAACAATTACAAGCGAAAACAAAGAGGAAATAAAACAGAAAATTAGAACAAGGATGAGGCAATTTTCACCATCTAAAAATGTCCAGGCTCTTCGGGGTTAAATCCAAACATAAATCTCCAAGCACCCCCAGGGCAGAGGTCTATATCAGCGTCTGTGCCAAAAATCCAAATTTAAAGAGAAATGCCCGAAGGGGGCGCGGGCGGCATAGAGCAGGAGTAGTTCCACTTTAAAGTCCCGGCGTTATCTTTCAAATTCTTCTCACCAATCCACTTTCCCCCACTAGTCCTGAGTCACAAATCGGCAGGGCTTTCTGTCCACAATCAGGCCTTAAAGGTCCACAATCAATCCTTAAAGGTATATACTCCCCTTTCCAATCCAAATCCAATTGCCAATAGGTAGTCTCCAAGCAGCGAGGCGGAGGGTGGGAGAAAGAAAAGAAAAGAAAAAAGGAGAAGGAGAGGCAGCAGAGGCACCCCACCTCTCTCCTAAAATAATCCGTCCGTTCCTCTAAGTTCTCAGGGCCGGTCTAAATACCCTTCAGGGGCGGCCAAAAGCACCTCAAAACTTCCTTGTGTCCATTACAAAATATATAAAAGTAGAAAACAATTCAAGCAGTTTAAAATCCAATAGACGTACAGCGGCCAGAAACAGCGCTAACGACACAGAGGGGCTGGCTATTGCCGCCCCCCCCTTAGTCGATCTTAGTAGTCAATTAAGGCTTTTAAGCAGGTACACCACGCTTCTGGTTCCACAACTTAAAGTTCACTCACTCAGACAGTCTTTGCACGAAGCCTCCTCAAACCGCCGACTTCCACCTGCGCCATCTTAGTCCCATCGCCAAGTGAACTCCCCTATACACTTCTTGAAAGAAAAGAAAAAAGGTTCCAGGCAGCACGCAGCTCCGCTATTAGCTTTGCGCTTCCAAAAAAGCAAAAAAGCAAAAGAACGCGTTCTAAGTAAACGCTGCCACACGCTGCGTCTGCCTTCCTTCTCTTTTGGAGGTCCGTCGCCTCTCCTGGCTGGAGCTCGAGGCGTCACGTTGCGGGGCCGGAACTATCCCCAGTTGCGCTAGCGGTCTCCGTCTTCACGCCCTATCGGGGCAGAGAGGTGTCCTGACCGCTTCCACGCTGCAGGGGGCCAGTCTCCCAAGGGTTCCCCCCTTAGAATTTTTCGGGTTCGCTGCGCCCTAGCGGCTCCCCAGACCTCCGCAACGCCCAGAAAACCAGGAGCTGGTTCTCTGCGCTCCCTCCCAGGTCGCGACCGGAACCGGAAGCAGACTTCCACCCAGCCGAGGACTTCTACTTTTAACTAGGGACGCGGGTGGCACTGTGGTCTAAATCACTGAGCCTAGGGCTTGCCAATCGAAAGGTCGGCGGTTTGGGGTGAGCTCCCATTGCTCGGTCCCAGCTCCTGCCAACCTAGTAGTTTGAAAGCACGTCAAAGTGCAAGTACATAAATAGGTACCGCTCTGGCGGGAAGGTAAACGGTGTTTCTGTGCACTGCTCTGGTTTCGCCAGAAGCGGTTTAGTCATGGTGGCCACATGACCTGGAAGCTGTATGTCGGCTCCCTCGGCCAGTAAAGCGAGATGAGCACCGCAAGCCCACAGTCATTCGCGACTAGAGTTAACTGTCAGGGGTCCTTTTACTTTTAACTACTGATCGCTATGACGACTCTCATTTTAAATGCCCCTACTATATGTAGGCTAGAAAAGCTGTGTTATATTGCTAGTAGTAATGTTCTTAACTTTCAACAACAAAATAATAAGAGATATTGCTCCCTCACTTGCCACTTGAAAGTATTTGGGCTCATGTTCACATCTTTGTGAACATAATTGTGCACAGAACAATTTATTAAACTGTTTAACATGTACATAAGGACTCTCCTTAAGGGCAGGGGCATGTTAACTCTTGCCCTCCCAGACTCCTTCTCCAAGATATTGTAGCTGAGCCACCATCCTTTTAGTGCAGCTGCAAGAGAAGGGATTTATACAATATGTAGCTGGTTTAAGATGCTGCTTTGTTGTGATTCTCTGCTGCAGACTAGCTTAGTCAGGTGCCTTAGATCTGAGTCTAATGCACCAGAAAAAAATTATTGGGTTACTGTAAACAAACAGAAAAACCCTGGACATTTTGCCAAATTTTAAAAATCTACCTGGACAGAAATTTTAATCCTGAAAAAGAGGACATAGCTGGGGGGAAAGAGGACATATAGCAACCAGACCTGAAAAAGAGGATGCATCCTGGAAAAAGAGGACATATGGCAACCATACCTTAGACTAGCCTTCACCAAGCTGGTGCCCTCCAGATTTTTTTAACTATAACTTCCATCAGCCCCAGGCAGCATGGTGAGGGATTACAGTATAGGAGTTGCCCCATGGGATTATGGGAGGTCACCATGTTGGAGAAAGCTGCCTTAAGCCTTCTGAGAGTGTTTTCATACAAAGAAAAACATTTTGACTAATAAGACGGTGGAGAAACCTGTTTGCTGTATCCTGGGGCTCTGGACCTGCTCCCAAACACACCACCAAGCCTTCTCCAATGGGATGCACCGCAGGAGCCAAGGCCGCTTCAGGGTGGGAACACCCCATTCCCAGGACATAATCAGTGCCAGGCTGCATTCCCAGGAGAGAACAAAGCTCTTAGCCATTCTCCTTCTACTGTGATAAAATCATCAGCATTCAAGGTAGCTGCAAATAAGCATTAATAAAATTACCAGATGACTTCATCAGGGCACTGGGAAGTACAGATTCGTCCTTGTTCCTTAAAGTTGTCTCCCTGTGCTTTTTTGTTGTTGCCTTTTTCAGGGGTTGAATCTCTCTCCCTCCCTCCCTCCCTCTCTCTCTCTCTCTCTCTCTCTCACACACACACACACACACACACACACACAGGTTCAAAATAAGAACAGGAAAGTAAGTCATGCCTCTCTCCCAGGGGCAGCAAACTTTTCAGCAGGGGGCCGGTCCACTGTCCCTCAGACCTTGTGGGGGGGGGGTGTCGGGTTATATTTTGGAAAAAAATAATGAATGAATTCCTATGCCCCACAAATAACCCAGAGATGCATTTGAAATAAAAGCACACATTCTACTCATGTAAAAACACGCTGATTCCTGGACCATCCGCGGGCCGGATTGAGAAGGAAATTGGGCCATATCTGTCCCCCGGGCATTAGTTTGCCTACCCATGCTCTCTCCGTAGAGAGACAGTTGTAATTTTAGGAATAGAGCTTGAATTTGCAAGTGTAATTATCCCAGCTTCCAAAGCAGGTGGGGAGAAGGAAACATGTCTAGAGGAATCTGAAGCAGCCAAACACACTCACTTGGTGCACTGATAGAAAGCTCTCAGCCAAGCAACCAGCCAACTGGATTCGTCATCCTTTGAAATGATATACAGTGGTACCTCAGGTTACATACACTTCAGGTTACATACGCTTCAGGTTACAGACTACGCTGACCCAGAAATAGTACCTCGGGTTAAGAACTTTGCTTCAGGATGAGAACAGAAATGGTGCTCCGGTGGCGCGGCAGCAGCAGCAGCAGGAGGCCCCACTAGCTAAAGTGGTGCTTCAGGTTAAGAATAGTTTCATGTTAAGAATGGATCTCCGGAACGAATTAAGTACTTAACCCGAGGTACCACTGTATAGTGCTCTCTGGTTGGAAAAGTCCTCTTTGAGAGCCAAATGACCTATGGGGGTCACCCTCACCGTCTTTTTCTCTCCTTTCCTTCTTCCTTCTCTTCCTCTTCTTGCCAATGTGTCAGCAACAATGACGCTCTTCTACTTAACACTGAGGCAACTTTTATTTATACAGCCAAGCAGCTCAGCCCTTTGTTGAAGGGGTTGCCAATCTGTTGGCATCTACAACCACATGTGGTGGAGCTGCCCTCAAGTTGCAGACTTTGGTATGAAACGATTTAAGGAAATCACCTTAATAATGACACAGTCACGGCTTCTCCATATTTAGCTCTTCTACTGCTATTTTTGGAGTCACGTGGACAGTAGCGGACCTTGGGGGTCTCAAATTTCAGTGCCCTGTGTGGCGCCAAAATCAATGCCTTCCACCTCTTGGCTTCCCTTCTCTCTCATAGTTGCAGCACTCCCTGAGGCGCCCCCGAGGCTCTGTGCCCAGTGCAACTGAACCAGTTGCGCTCCCATAAATCCACCTCTGAGATAAAGAATTGCAAAAAGGAAGGAACTCACCTCGCCTTTTTTTTTTTTTTTTTTTGGACAGCGTCAAGAGCATCTGTGGCAAAATTTTTGAAAACTTTTGATCTGAATAATTTACATTATTGGTATTTGAAAGTCTGGCAGACAGCCTTGCTTGAGAAGATTTCCCATAAACTTAAGGGGGATATATTAAGGAGAATACATTTATTGCAATGTGGGGCAATTTATTTCAAATGTGAATGTGGAGGCTGATGGTAGGAAGGTTCCTTCAGCATACACTATGGTGTGGAATGTATGAAAACAAAAAAGTTTTTTTATTTTTGTTTTTAATCCTCTTTCTTGGATAAAGCGGAATCTTGTATATAAAACACAGGAGGCCTTTTTCTATTACTTTTTTTTTTGTAATTTGGGTAATCTGCCAAAAAGTATATTGTTATATTTTTGCTCAGAAGGTTCTTCATCCAGTCTTTTCTTCTCTTTTCACTACAACTCCCACGGTCCCCTGATTTATTTCACACTGACAAAAGAAGCGCACACAGAATCCTGTAACAGTTAAGAGGTAGAACTAATCACCAGAAGCTTTTCTTTTGGGAATTGTAGGGGCAGAACTGTACAGAAATTTATTCATGTATGCAACTACAGCGACAAGAATGCTATTTGCCCAAAAATGGAAAGAAGAAGGAATCCCGATGAAAGAATGGATACAAAAACTTATGGAATATGCAGAAATGGCGAAACTTACCAGGAAAAAAAAAGAAATCAAGATAACAAACTTGTTATATAAAAAAGAATGGAAATGGTTTATTGAATATTTACAAACAAACTGCAAACAGATAAGAACATGGGCAGGATTATTGTAACAACCTGCAGATTTATAAGAGTTACATTGAAAGAGTTACATTGTAAGAGTTATATTTAAAGGAGATGAATAAATGATTAAGTTAATTTGGAATATGCAGAAAATATAAAAAATTAATTTAAGGAAAGAGGGGGAAGGAAGTCGAGTTTCGAAATGTTAAAAGGATTGCAAAATTAATGAAATGTATAAAATTGAAAACCATAAATAAAAATTTAAAAAGAAGAGGTATAACTGATCTGTGCTTGGTGTTTCTGAAGGCACACTCTTCCTCAAAAACACAGCAACGTGTTTTGCCTGGTCCAAGTGTCACCTTGCCTCACATTCTTGCCATGGGTCCCAACAGCCAGCAGCTCCCCAAGGCCACCCACCGGACTCCCTTCTCCTCATCCCAGTGCTAGGCAGCAGTTTGAGCATCACCTGCTCCAGGTATTGTGTCTTCTAGCATGCAAAGGGAAGGGGGTGGGGAATTGCTACGGGCCTGGACAGCTCACCTCTGCTGTGAATAGTGTGGGAACCGTCACCATCTCCTCTTGAAGTCTTCAATTGTTTAGGGAGGGCCCAGCTAATTAACAGAGCAATTTAAGTTCATTTTGTGGCCGTTTCATTAAGAGGAAACTAGTTTGGTTGGACAGCCACATGTGATGTCCTTTTTAAATGGAGGCTGGAAACCTCCCCTCTCCAGAGAGCAGCAGCAGCAGCAGCAGCAACAGCAGCATCCAAAGATCCTTTCCCCCTCTTTCTTCTCCTCCTCTCAACAGCCCATTGGGTGGTCCCTCGGTCCTGCTCTTCCTGGCATCTCCATCTGAGGTCTGTAACATGTCTACCCAGCAAGAAATCCCCAAAGCATCCCTGCATGCCTCCAGTGGACTGCAGAAGCAGTGATGCACTGAGAGATACACCATCAGAACAGGAGAAGGTTGGAAACAAGCTCCATCACAGACAAAGGTAATGCTAACACACATCCTTTCCTTAAAGTAAAGGTAAAGGGACCCCTGACCATTAGGTCCAGTCGTGGCTGACTCTGGTGTTGCGGCACTCATCTTGCTTTATTGGCCAAGGGAGCCGGCCTACAGCTTCCAGGTCATGTGGCCAGCATGACTAAGCCACTTCTGGTGAACCACAGCAGCGCACGAAACGCCATTTACCTTCCCGCCGGAGTGGTACCTATTTATCTACTTGCACACTGATGTGCTTTCAAACTGCTAGGTGGGCAGGAGCAGGGACCGAACAACGGGAGCTCACCCCGTTGCGGGGATGCGAACTGCCGACCTTCTGATTGGCAAGTCCTATGCTCTGTGGTTTAACCCACAGCGCCACCCGCGTTCCTCATCCTTTCCTTAAGCTTGGTTAATTGTCTTGCAGGCTGCCAGCAGCCTTCTAGGTTGGCAGGCCCAGGAAGCCTATATCTGCTGAAGCTAACGTGACCTCCCATGGAGTTAGGAGGCTCCCTTGGTGTGGGTGCTGCAAAGAGGGAGAGCAGAAGTCAGCTCAGGGGCAATGCCAAGGCAAGGGTGTGGCTGGACCAAAGAGCTGGTCTGAACTTGCAGGCTAGGCTTGCATGAGAAAGCGGGTGAGGACCGAGTTGAGGAAGCTGCCCTGGGGATTGGGACGAGTAGAACCAGTTCAGCAACAGGCCAATCGCAGCGCTTGGAGACTGTGGATAAGGAGCAGGGTCCTTGGCAGCGCCTGTAGGATGCAGAAAGCGGGAGCATCGCTCCTGACAGAAAGACCATTTTGAATCAGCAGTACCGCTTAGCCTTACAGAATTCCGTCAGGGGCAAATCAAATGTCAAGGAAGGCAGCTGCAACCCGGAAGGTGAAAACGGAAGCATGTATGCAAATGTCGGGAACATTCGCTCCGGAGCAGTGAGTAGTAGACTGGTGAAGAGATGGAAATCCCATTCAGTATTATGGCTACTCTGCGCTGCAGACATTAAGCTGTGCAGCAGAAACCATCAGCTTCCACAGAGAGCACTGGGGTGGTTTGGGGGATGATGATGATGATGATGATGATGATAATTTATACCCCACCCATCTGGCTGGGTTTCCCCAGCCACTCTGGGCAGCTCCCAATAGAATAATAATAATAGTAGTAGTAAACTGATAAAACATCAGACATTAAAAACTTCCCTAAACAGAGGTGCCTTCAGATGTCTTCTAAAAGTCAGATAGTTGTTTATTTCCTTGACATCTGATGGGAGGGCATTCCACAGGGTGGGCGCCACTACCAAGAAGGCCCTCTGCCTGGTTCCCTGTAACCTCACTTCTCGCAGTGAGGGAAGCGCCAGAAGGCCCTCGGAGCTGGACCTCAGTGTCCAAGCTGAACGATGGGGGTGGAGACGCTCCTTCAGGTTTACTGAAGAGACTGCTTTTCTTCGCCACACCCCCAAATCTGTGCTTCCTCCTCTTCTAGTGTCCCAGTTGTGAGGACGACCAACAGGGTAGTCCATGAGGCAGAGTGAGGCAGCAGCCACAGGTGGCAAATTCTATGGGGCAGAAGGTGGCTGGAAATGTGTACCAGGGCAGCTCCTAAGCTGGCTTGCTGCCATAGGGTGATGTGGAGGCCTCTGCTCCATCACCAGCGCTGAAGTAAGATCCACCTACCTGTCTGGTCAGATTTTGTGTGCACAGAATGGGGAACACCCCATCCTGTGCTTTGCCTCAGGCAGCAAAATGGCTTGGGCCTCTCCTGACATACATCTTGGCTGGACCACCTCTGCTCTGGGCGTCTTGCAGTTCCCTTGTTGCTCCTATTAATCTGTCTGCAGTCAGTCAAGGGATTCATTTCTAAGAGCCATTCCAGGGAATAATTATAACTGCAACATAAATGGACAATTACTGTGCCATTATTGCTGGGATCTAGAAAACCTTTCCTTTTCCCACAAGGCAACACTGTTGATGCTGGAAGAAGAGGGGTGGGGGGTTGTTTTTCCAACACTCACGGCATTTTAAGCACACACTCAGCAAGTGCCTTCTTGCAGGATCTGACTGCATGAGCATAAAAAGACAGGTTTTGTGGAGCTCCTAGCCTTACTTCGGCTGCAGGTTTTACAGTCTATTATGCTTACTGAATATCATGCTTGCTGAATAAGGGACGCGGGTGGCGCTGTGGGTTTAACCACAAAGCCTAGGACTTGCTGATCAGAAGGTCGGTGGTTCGAATCCCCGTGACGGGGTGAGCTCCCGTTGCTTGGTCCCAGCTCCTGCCAACCTAGCAGTTCAAAAGCATGTCAAAGTGCAAGTAGATAAATAGGTACCACTGCAGTGGGAAGGTAAACTGCATTTCCATGCACTGCTCTGGTTCACCAGAAGTGGCTTAGTCATGCTGGCCACATGACCCGGAAGCTGTACGCCGGCTCCCTTGGCCGATAAAGCGAGATGAGCACCGCAACCCCAGAGACGGCCACAACTGGACCTAATGGTCAGGGGTCCCTTTACCTTTATGCTTACTGAAGCACTTGCAAGCACTGAAGTCTTGCAAATGTAAAAGGGATTGTGAAAGAGAGCCGGAATCTACAGCACCAATTATTAGCCACTGAAAGATCATCTCTGCTTTAAGGGCACTGGCTTTCTGGCTCTGAAATATTTGAAGTGTGAACTATTTGGCAGATGGTAATAGGCTGTATCTGGAATTCCAGAGGGCCCTATACACTTCGTATAGTTGGTGCCTGCAAAAGGAGTCAGAGCATCGTGGTGCTGCAGGGTTTAGTCAAACCTCCTTCATGCCTTTAGTCACATATCACCCCAAACATAGCTAGACCTCTCTTCCTAACAAGATGCCCCAAATTCTGCAAAACCTCAAAGTATGGTTCAAAATAAACCATGAATATTGAGTAAGCTTTTGCAACACATCATTGCATAACTGCATTGGTTGGCATAATTTGTGGGGTGGTTTTTGGGGGGATCCAAACTATTTGACTTATAGGGTACGGAATGAAGTCCATGAAAGTTGATGTCATAATATGTGTTGTAGACTGTGCACACACTGTAGCACATTTGAAGCACATTTGAAGTATGTTCCTTCCTTCAAAGGACTCTGGGCACTGCTGTTTACCCCTCACAGATTCACAATTCCCAACACCTTTTAACAGACTCCAGTGTCCAGAATTCTTGAAGGGAAAGAATGTTCTTCAAATGAGCTTCAAAGGCATCCTGCGCTACAAAACACTATTTTGTTTTTGCCACAACGGGCTAACATGGCTGCTTGGAATCAATGAATATGTCAATTTCGGTTTCTCATTTTACCACTCTTAAGCACACTTTGTCACATTTCTGCAGCCATCTGCAAATTTTGCTATAAACAGTCATCAAAATAGTGGTGCCCATTTCTCCTGTGACACATTTTTATATGCTGTTTCCCCAATATACACATTCTTTGCAAGCCATTCCCCCTAATACAATGCACTTTTAAGGTGTTTTCGCCAAGATATGCATTTTCACACGTTCTCCTAATGTACATACAGTGGTAACTAGGGTTAAGAACTTAATTCGTTCTGGAGGTCTGTTCTTAACCTGAAACTGTTCTTAACCTGAGGTACCACTTTAGCTAATGGGGCCTCCCGCTGCCGCCACGCAATTTCTGTTCTCATCCTGAAGCAAAGTTCTTAACCCGAGGTTCTATTCCTGGGTTAGCGGAGTCTGTAACCTGAAGCGTCTGTAATCTGAAGCGTCTGTAACCCGAGGTACCACTGTATTTTTGTGCACATGTTGTGATTGGAGAGCTGCACTGCAAAGTTTGGGCAGGTGTGAATTTCAAAGGATAACTGCTTTTTTTGTTTGCGTATTGCTTTGAGAAGTGTGAATTACCGTATTTTTCGCTCTATAAGACGCACCAGACCACAAGACGCACCTAGTTTTTGGAGGAGAAAAACAAGAAAAAAAATATTCTGAATCTCAGAAGCCAGAACAGCAAGAGGGATCGCTGTGCAGTGAAAGCAGGAATCCCTCTTGCTGTTCTGGCTTCTGTGATAGCTGTGCAGCCTGCATTCGCTCCATAAGACGCACACACATTTCCCCTTACTTTTTAGGAGGGAAAAAGTGAGTCTTATAAAGCAAAAAATACAGTAGGTCAAACTGAATTTCTCTGCCCTGCCCCCAGGATCTCCCCTCTGGCAGATGCAGAATGTGGACAGAGGCAACCAACACCGGGGAAATCTGTATATGTCTTAGGGGTGTCTCCCTTCCAGCAAGTACACAGCACATTGTTAGGCCTCTGGCTCAAGTCTTCTGCCTTCTCAAAGCTGCTAAGGAGCTGGGCCACAGGAGGATGCCAGGGTGGCTCTCAGCCACGTCCTGCCGTGTCCTCCAGCCCATGTTGCTTGTGGGTCCCAGCACTGGAGTTGGCCTTTTATTGTCTCCGCATTAGGCATGGCTGCTGGTCCCTCGGCCTGCCTCAATGGAGCATTGTTCGCCGTGCCCAAGGGAAGCCAAGGGAATGCCTGTGTGGAAGCAGCAGACCATCCCTAAGCGCTGAGCTGGGAATGAGGACTGAAAGTCACCGACAAAACTGAGGACTGGCACAACTGCAGGGAACGAACCAAAAGCCCACCCAACCCTGGCTGAAACTGGGTTTAAGCAGAAGGGGGTTGCCAGGTGGGGCAGAGCTGATATGCGCTTGGAAACATTGGGACAGCACCTGAGGTTCACCTGCCATGCAGAGCAAATACCAGATAGCCAGTCACTTTTGATACTTCCTTCCTAGAGAGGCTTGTCCAATAGCCTTTTTCAGTTTGACCCTGAAAATGATGAGGGTTATGTCGAATCATTATGAACATCCCAATGTAAATATGTTGCATGTGGCACTGTGGGCTAAACCACAGAGCCTAGGATTTGCCGATCAGAAGGTTGGCGGTTCGAATCCCCGCGACGGGGTGAGCTCCCATTGTTCGGTCCCTGCTCCTGCCAACCTAGCAGTTCAAAAGCACATCAAAGTGCAAGTAGACGGGGCGGTACCGCTCCGGCGGGAAGGTAAACGGCGTTTCCGTGCGCTGCTCTGGTTCACCAGAAGCGGCTTGGTCATGCTGGCCACCTGACCCGGAAGCTGTATGTCGGCTCCCTCGGCCAATAAAGCGAGATGAGCGCCGCAACCCCAGAGTCGGCCACGACTGGACCTGATGGTCAGGGGGCCCTTTACCTTTTAAGCTGCCTTGGGTGGGCTATACTACCAAAAGGTGGCATATATATATATATATATATATATATTATATATATATATATATATATTTGCTTTCGTAGATTTTCACGGGTACAGGAATGCAGGTTTTGGTGTCTTCGGGTGTCTTCCCGTGTAAGAGTTGGGGTGTCTAGGCGACGTTTCGACGAGGTCTCACTCGTCATCTTCAGGCTGGTGCTTTCGGCTTCTTGTTACTAGAACAGAGCAGGGTCTCAGTGTTTGAGTTCCTATAAATACTGTTGAGGGGGTGTGGTGTATAGCCTCCAACGTTCTGGGCAGAGAGGAAGTTCCCAGGTTAATGTGCCTTTTCTTCTTTTGTTCATTAATTACTTGAGGGATATCTTGAGTGATTACTTGAGTGATATTCTGAGTACCACTTAGGAGGGTCATTAGGTGTGGATTAGTTGCTAAAGCTTTCGTGTCTTGACCTCTTGAGCTTGTGAAAAGTTTTTCTGAGAAGATGGCTGTACTGCACTTAGTTGTGCTCTGGCTTGGCTTCGTGTATAGGGGCGAGCTGTGGTTTTGTGTCCTGTGCCAGCCAGATCTGTGTAGGGATTGCAGGGGGGTGCAGCATCCGGAGGTGAACACAAGAATGCCGTCAAAAAAGAAGAAAAAACTTCCTCTCTTTACCAACACATGAAAGAAACAGGACACGAAATTAATTTTGCAGATTCCAAATTGCTCTTTAACATGGAACATCACCACAAGAGAATAATCATGGAAGCCATCGAGATAGAGAAACACCCTCACAACATGAACAAGCGTGACGACACGTCCCGCCTGCCAGACATCTGGAAATTAGCCCTCCCCACAAAAACCGACACCAGAACCAGAGGCACACAGAACGCCATCTCCAATCAACCACACCAGACCCAAACCCAGACCCTCTCCACAGATAAATTACAGACACCATCCAGTAGCCAAACCATAGTGGCACCTCCGGATGCTGCACCCCCCTGCAATCCCTACACAGATCTGGCTGGCACAGGACACAAAACCACAGCTCGCCCCTATACACGAAGCCAAGCCAGAGCACAACTAAGTGCAGTACAGCCATCTTCTCAGAAAAACTTTTCACAAGCTCAAGAGGTCAAGACACGAAAGCTTTAGCAACTAATCCACACCTAATGACCCTCCTAAGTGGTACTCAGAATATCACTCAAGTAATCACTCAAGATATCCCTCAAGTAATTAATGAACAAAAGAAGAAAAGGCACATTAACCTGGGAACTTCCTCTCTGCCCAGAACGTTGGAGGCTATACACCACACCCCCTCAACAGTATTTATAGGAACTCAAACACTGAGACCCTGCTCTGTTCTAGTAACAAGAAGCCGAAAGCACCAGCCTGAAGATGACGAGTGAGACCTCGTCGAAACGTCGCCTAGACACCCCAACTCTTACACGGGAAGACACCCGAAGACACCAAAACCTGCATATATATATATATATATATATATATATAGTCCTTCCCAGTGTTCGTTCTACTCAAAGCAGACCCACTGAAATTAATGGAAATTAAGCAGATGTGCTTTGAGGAGAACTTGGTTGGATGCAACCTGAAACTAAACGAATAAACAGATCCAAGTCAGGGGTGTCCCTGCTTCCCCGTGTTCTCACGTAAGTCAAAACGGGCCCGGGAGAGAACTTACAACTTCATGGTGAGGGTGATAAATGGCAACAGGCATAATAAGCTTCTTGCACAAAGCAATTGCTTCCTCGGATGGTATATTATGTTAGTGCCTGTTAGTGTGAAGGCCATCAGCTTGGATGGCAAACCTGCTTTTGTTACCTGGATCAAAGAATTCTAAGCCCAGGTTCTCATTAAAAGATTCACATTTAACCAGAGGGAGTAAATCCCCTTGAAGGCAGCAGGGCTGACTTCTGAGTACATATGCATAGGTTTGCACCACATGTTTTTTAAAAAAAGGATTTGAGGATGAAGCCCAAAAAGTCTCCTGCCCAGATCTGTTCTGTTGCATTAACATGATATCACAAAGTCAATCTCCTGTTCCAAATGATATTGCAGATCCTGCAGCAACTCAGCTCTGCTTTTATAGCTGGTTCTTTCCTACGCTGAACAACATTTTGGAAATAGCATCGTCCATGAGGCTTTTGACTAGTAATTCAGAGAGTGCCTCTAGCCAGGCACCACACCCTGAAGCTGAAGAGATCTTTGGATATCTGCCATAAATACTCACAAGTGAAGGAATTAACATTTCATCAGCCTCCTGTGCTGCAAGGGTTTTTGCCTTTCTTCCCAACTTTCCATGTTTTTCCTTCTCTAGTGATGGCCTTTTCTTTCCTTAACCACTGAGTGGTTTCCTCCAGACGTTTCATCAGCCTCTTGGGACTGATGACCCTCCTTGCTAGCCTATTAATAATTATTCCCAGCTCTTTAGGGGGAAGGGAGGGGACTCCTGCATTCTCCCATTGCCAGTTCCGGGAAAGGAGTGGGCTTTAGTGATTCAACCACAGGCAGCTGCCCACCAGGAATTCCGAATTCATTTGCTAAGCTGCCCTGAGTTACACAAAACCACCTGGAGAAGTCATGTTTCCAACGGCCACCAGGGAAGCTACCATGTGGCTGCCCACGAAGCATTGCACCCCAAGAGATCTCTTGCAGGGCGATGCAGGAAACCACCCCCTGCAACAGTGCAAATGATCTCTTGACTCATCCTGTATCCCTGAGAAGGAGGTGCAGGGTGAAGTGTCCTGGGCCAGCACAGCTACTTCTGGGAAGGAGAGGGACTGAGCTTGGCGTCTGGCAGGGTAGAGGGGATTTGAGTGGGAAGTGGAGGCCCGGAGACCCAGAAAACGTGCGGCAGAACTCACCTTCCTGCCCTGCCTCAAACACTTAAACTTTGCAGTGCAGGGATTTAATCCCAAAACATAAGAGCTAACTCCTAGGGGCCAAGGTCCCCCCCATAAAATATTTGAGGGGGCCAGCTCCCCCCCTCAGTTGATGGCCATTGCCATTCAAATTGTGTGCATGCACCGCGTCTTGTGGTCGATTATGGGGGGGGGTTACCTGCAACTCCCCCAATATTTTATCCAAGTTGGCACCCCTGTCCCAGAACAGACGAACCCTGAAGCTGGCTCAGGCCAGAGGCTCAGCCGTCTGTCGCTCAGAAACCAGACCGCGAGCCGGGGTATAGCAAGAGCGCCCCTGAGAGCGCGCAGAATGCCTGTCCCTCGCTGCAGCCCGTGGCACCAGGGGCCGGGATTTCCGGGCGGCCTTGAACATCCCCCCTTCCCAGCCCGGTCAGACCAAGCCCTCGAACCAGATCCGTGTCCCCGGCCTGCCCATTCCTGCGCGGTATCAGACGTGTCCCGGCTGGCCCCAGCCCGCTGGGCTGGCAGAGACGTCTCTCCTCGGGCAGCTGCGAGGGAGCGCCTCTCTCGCGCGCTAAGCCCGGGACAGACGACCCGACGGAGTGGGAGCGCTCGGCGGCTCACAGCCAGCTCTCTCTTGCCCACCCCGGATCGCGGAGGGTCCCGGCCCCACCCGCAGCTTGCTGGCTGCCCCGAGCTGTCGGCGCTCGGCTCCACGCCTAGACTTCGTGGGAGCGGGAGGTGCTGCCAGCGGCCGCCGCCCCCTCGAATCTCAGCGGGGACGGGGAGCTCTTGCTGCGACCCAAGTTCTCCGCAGCTCTTCTGGGTTGGGGGAGAAAACGCAAGGGAGCCCAGCCGGGGCCGCCTCTCCGGGGCGCGGTCAGGAGCCAAGACCCAGGGGGCGCGCCGACGGACGAGAGCAAGCTGCTGCTGCTGCTCCCCGGGCTCCCCGTCCCGCCTCAAGAGCAACTCGGGTAGTAGCCGGCCATTTCTGACGGTCACAGACCAGCAAGAAGAGCAACTCAAGCAGGACTTAGACGGGGCGGACGCGTTGCGCTCCCCGTGGGCAGTATCGCCAGCTAGAACTTGCGCGGCGGTTCTAAGGGGCGCAACCCACGATTCGCATGCCTCCTTCTTGCGCTTCCCACAACCCCGCCAGGTAGGTCACGGAAAACCTTTCACCATCCAGGACTTGGGCTGGTTAGCATTCCGTGTTCTTCTAAATCCGTATGTGGGAGGGAAGGTTATTGGTTTTGTTTTACTCTTTCTTCATTAGGTACCCTGTGTTCTTCAGATTAAAGGCTGTAACCAAATTTGATAAATAGCAGCTACAGCAAGAACATCGAAAGCCTTATCTGCCTTCATGCATTTGCCTAAACCTTTTCAAGCCACCCAAGCTTGCCGCCTCTTGTGGGAGTGAGTTCCACAGTTTAAGTGAAAAGTATTTTCTTTTCTCTGTCCTGAACTTCCCTACATTCTGCTTCAGGGTGGGGGGCTTATTATTTTTTCTTTCTTACTAGGTTATGTTATGGTTACCAGATTTTTTTCAATGAATCCAGGGACACCTTTTAATTATATTTTTTTAAGCTGAGTAGCAACAGGGAGTCAGTAGTGGGGATGGTGAGGCAAAAGACCCTGGACCCAAGCATATAGTGGTACCTTGGGTTAAAAACTTAATTCATTCTGGAGGTCTGTTCTTAACCTGAAACTGTTCTTAACCTGAGGTACCACTTTAGCTAATGGGTCCTCCTGCTGCTGTCATGCCGCCGCCACACAATTTCTGTTCTCATCCTGAAGCAAAGTTCTTAACCCGAGGTACTATTTCTGGGTTAGCATTGTAACCTGAAGCGTATGTAACCCGAGGTACCACTGTACAGTACATGCATATTGTATAAGGTGCAAAGGCCTTCTTTCACACCCTGTGAAACATAAATGCACAGAGTTTTTTAAAAACTGGGCAATGGCCATCCGCCCGTGACTCCTGAGTCTCCCCTGATCAGTCAAAACAAAGGGGGAAGGGGGTAGGAGATCGCACAAGACACATCATATGGGGACTTCTGGTGAGGAAAAATGGTGGGCACCATGGCAGCAAGCAGCTCCTGAAGCCAGCCAGAGCCAACTGTGCTACCAGGCTGGCTCCGGGCTGCTGAAGCTACCGCTGCCACGTTTCCTGGGGACAGATTTGCAAATCCGGGGACTGTCCCCAGGAACGTCTGGTAACCCTAGGTTATGTATTTTTCTGCTTTTATCTTGTAAACTGCCCTGTGATCCTCAGATGAAGGGTAGTATTTAATAATAATAATAATAATAATAATAATAATAATAATAATAATAATAATAATAATAATAATATCCCCTATTTTCTGGAAAACCAACAGAGAGCAAGGGAGGCATCTTCTCCACAGGTTGGGCACTTTAAAAGGTGGTCATCAGTGTAATAATATTATCTACCTCCAAGGTAGCAATGCAGAATCTGGAATCACGAGTTCTGAACGGAAGTGCTCCATTTCTGTCCCAGGATGACTTCTTTTAGAGTAGCCTCATCTTAAACACACCATAGGAAAAGTCTTTCTTTAAACTTCCCTGGTTATCTGGGAAAGGGTCCTCTGCAATCTGGCAGTAAGGCTGCAGTCCTATAAACGCTTATCTGAAAGTTACAGCCAAAGGAACTCAATGTGGCTTTGTTTCCGTATAGATATACATAAGTCTGAGCAGCAAATCTCCTGGTTGGGAGTGTGGGGCAGTGGGGTGGGGGTCAACCTTGAGGCGCAGCTCATTTAACTGTTTGGAAAAAGTGATAGTGGGGTGTTCTCTACACACACACACACACACACACACACACCATTTCCCCCTCTTGTAGGTTTAACGTTTGCTGGTAACTGATCACAACACCCTGCAGCTATGCTTTACACAGCACAAGTGAAAGAAAAAGAAAAGAAAAGGAGAGAGAAGGGAGGGAAATATTGGTCTCTGCTGCGATGATCTTACAGGCTATAAAGTTGGACAGTGTCAGGAATCAGCGGTTAGCTGGGGAAAGAAAGAATGTGTAGCATGGGAAGAATGGAAACAGATGCCGTTGGGAAGGGGCTGGGAAATTCAGCAAATGGATTTTGTGGGAGAGGAGAGCTTTGAAGAGAGATTTGCAGGAATTGAGATCGAGAGGAATTTGCAGCCAGCAGAAGGGAAAGAAAAGAAGTCTGTCCCCTTCTGCTTTCTCTCCTCCTGGCATACCTGCTTTCCTGCAGAGGCTCTCCCCCCCCCCCCATTCTCTAAGAGAAAAGCAGCTTCAGGAGGGGGACAATGGAGAGCAGAGAGAAGAGGGTGAGGAGAAAAGGCCTTTAACCCTTCCCAATGCCTGCCTGCCTTTCCTGGAGGCTGCTAGCAGCCCTGCAAGCTCAGGAAATCCAGACTTCTCTTTGCCCTGCTTTTGCATGTCCCGTCCAGTTCAGGCTCCATTGTGGGCATGGCAAGCTAGGCAACCAATGCTCAATGTATGTAGGGACAAAACGGAGAGGTTTGCCAAGCCAGGTGAATCACTCTTTCCCCTGGATTATGTCCCTGATTGCGAGGCTGGCATCGGCTTCTCTTGAATATCTTGGCCTTCGTTGTCCATGATTGACGATCCTGTGTGTGTTTGTGCATATCACATAGTGCAGGGGTCAGCAAACTTTTTCAGCAGGGGGCCGGTCTACTGTCCATCAGACCTTGTGGGGGGCTGGACTATATTTTGAAAAAGAATAATGAACGAATTCCTATGCCCCACAAATAACCCAGAGATGCATTTGAAATAAAAGGGCACATTCTACTCATGTAAAAACATGCTGATTCCTGGACCGTCCGCAGGCTGCATTGAGAAGGCGATTGGGCCGGATCCGGCCCCCGGGCCTTAGTTTGCCTACCCATGATATAGTGTGATGCCCTGCTTTTGTCCTGCCAGGATCTGGGTCAGTTGTTCCTCACTGACCTTTGGGTGGAGAAGCTGTTGGACCTCCCTCTGATGGTGTGAAAAGGCTCAGCTAGCCTGGATCCCAGTTTTGAGCATGTTTCTTGGAAGTCAGTCCCACTTGGGATTACATTATGAGTGCAGAAGAGTAGCAGCCATAGGTTGAATTTCCATGTCCATTGTCTAAGGATGTCAGGACATAGAGATATCCCCTTCTACTAGCCCAATGCTAGCTATGACTCTCCAAGGTTTTGCACAAAAGGCATTCCTGGCTGTTTTCTGAGAGCCCAATGGGAGATGAATCTAGGATCCTACACATGCAAAAGGGGTACTATGCTGCCGAATTAAGTTGCACACACTGTACAATTGATTTTTTTTGGGGGGGAATCAATGGTAGGTCTGTGCCTCCCCATTTCAACTTTCAGTTTGTGATCACTAACGGCACTTGGTGAGAGTCTGCCATAGTTCCATGCATTTAACTGCTGGCTGGTAGTTTTGTGTACCGATTGCATTCCCTCCACCTCCCTCCCTCCCCCATTCAGCCGTTGTATATCAAATTGTGCAAAGTCAAGGGCAATTCCTCACAGCCTGGCCTTCACAGCTTTTTTCCCATAAATCACTGCAAATGTTGATGCTCTGTGGGGCATCTGTCCTGTACTTTTGAGCAGAGAGCGCCTGTTGATCTGTTTGAAGCCATCAGGCTTTGCAGGTTACAGTTCCCAGCCTGGGAATCTCTTCTCATCGCTCCTCTCTCACATCCCTCTCTGAAACTTCTTTGTCTCTCATCGCTCAGGAATGACCCCATCCTGAACCCAGTTTCTGGGCTTATGAACAGAAGGATCACCCTCAGATTGATTACATTGCTGCCTCACCCCCTCCCTTCCATGAGGCCAATGTGGGGAGAGTTATTTCACAAACTCTGCTTCCTCTGCATGGAGGAAGAAAACCCCAGACCTCACAATGCCCAATGATCACACACCCATGTCTGCTTTGCCCAGCATTGGGAAGCTGTGACTGGCAAGCCGCAGTGTGTGTGTGTGTGTGTGTGTGTGTGTGTGTGTGTGTGTGTGTGTTTGGATAACCAGATAAAATGAAAGAAAGAATGCTTCATCTCCATGACCAGCTTCCAAGATGTCTCTAATCATTCTGAAAACAAGTGGCTGCTGGTTGATAGATCAAAAAAAGCACATTGCAGATGCTGCATGGAACTTGTGGACTGCACTAGGAAAGCCTGCTGACCTAGACTCACAATGGCAGCGGGCCTTTGGGAAGGGAAGGCAGAGAGCAGAGGTGGATTTAGGGGAGAGCAACCAGTTTGGTCGTACTGGGTGCAGAGCCTTGGAGGCGCCACAGTCCTTGGGGACGTGGGTTGCACTGTGATCTTGCCATTCATTTCTGCAGTGGTACCTATTTATCTACTTGCACTGGGCTTGCCGATCAGAAGGTCGGTGGTTCAATCCCCACAACAGGTGAGCTCCCATTGCTCTGTCCCAGCTCCTGCCAACCTATCAGCTCGAAAGCACACCAGTGCAAGTAGATAAATAGGTACCACTGCAGAAATGAATGGCAAGATCTTGTATCGCTCTGGCAGAAGAGAACTGCCTTCTAGGTGAGAAGCAGCACATTCTGTGCTGCTTTTGGCTTCGCCAGCACCATTCCTTGAGCAAGTTTTGCTGGAGAAGTGGTGTTGTATGAATGAGAAACAGCCTGCAAATCATAATCTATCAAGGATCAAAGACTTTGTCCGGTTAATCCTACTCCTTTCCCTGTCCAAGCAGTATTCTCTTGATCGTTGCTTTGTAGAAGCAGCCAAGATTGAGCTATTTGGAAGCACCATATGCGTGCACAAATCCCTTCTTCTTCTTCTTCTTCTTCTTCTTCTTCTTCTTCTTCTTCTTCTTCTTCTTCTTCTTCTTCTTCTTCTTCTTTATTACAGATATTTTAGTTTAGAAAAATATGTGCATTGTCTCTTTTTTCCAAGTTGTGTTTTCTACTGATCAGTTTCGTTTGTTGTGAGACGTTAGTATTGCATGCAGTGTTAGGTTAGGAAGAAAAGTGGGGGAAGGAGGGGGGAATGGTGAGTGGGGTGGGGTGGCAATGTGTCTATTCTTATACTTAATATATCTGTGGGGTTTTGTGTCAGTGTCACTCGTGTGGATTCTCTTACTATTCACTTGTAATTTCTTGGTGGTGAAAGAGGTTGGGGGTGTGGTTGTCTGTCTTTGGTTGTCTGTAGTGAGATTTTGTTTTTGTGTCTGAGTAGGGTGTGTGTGTGTGTGTGTGTGTGTGTGTGTGTGTGTATGGGGATTACGTTAGCCAGATTGATTTGTATGCTGTCAACGGATTCTTATTAGTGTCTTGTTGGGCTGTGTATGTGATAAAGGGGAACCATACCAGGGTGAAGGTGTCTTCTTCTATTTGTCCCCGTATCAGTTTATAATAATAATAATTTATTATTTATACCCTGCCCATCTGGCTGGGCCTCCCCAGCCACTCTGGGCGGCTTCCATAGAAACCAAAAATACACTAAAATATCACACGTTAAAAACTTCCCTGAACAGGGCTGCCTTAAGATGTCTTCTGAATGTCAGGTAGTTGTTTATCGCTTTGACATCTCGTGGGAGGGTGTTCCAAAGGGCGGGCGCCACTACCGGGAAGGCCTTCTGCCTGGTTCCCTGTAGCTTTGCTTCTCACAATGAGGGAACCGCCAGAAGGCCCTCGGCGCTGGACCTCAGCGTCCGGGCAGAACGATGGGGGTGGAGATGCTCCTTCAGGTATACTGGACCGAGGCCGTTTAGGGCTTTAAAGGTCAGCACCAACACTTTGAATTGTGCTCGGAAACGTACTGGGAAACGTACTAAGTTTCAGTTTATTGGTAAGTTTTTCTAATAAGGATGTTTTCCCACACTATTCGATACCATTAGTCCATGCTCATTCCTGACAGGTCTCTCCAGTGTCTGGCTAAGATGTTTCTGGCTGCTGAGAGTAGGTGGGTTACGAGCTCTTTATGATGTGAGTGGGCATTATTATCACAAAAGATTGCACGAACACCTTCTGAGCAGATTTTGCACCTCTTCCTCACATGTTGCTTTTGAAGCAGACCACCTCCTCCCAGAGTGATGTGGGGAGCAGCTCTCGCTGGCTGAAAATCATTGTGCCTTGCTGCTTCGCACCTGACCTGCAGCGAACCTTTTTCAACAGAGAAATGTAGGAATCCAGAAGTCATTGCAATGGCCAGATCTATCACCAGTTCATGGTTTGATTGGGTGAGAAGCAGCTTGCAAGCTCCTTCAGTCTGGCGGGGTGGTGGTGGTGATGATGCCATTATCTGAGGTTCTGCCCCCATAGCAGCTTGCAGAGGAAGGAAATCCATACCCTCAGTGTTAAAACGTTGGCTGTCCCTGCACAAGACAACTGAGCCTACGGAGTAGATTCGCTGTTCAAATTTGGAAGGCAGGGAAAGGGGTTGAGTACTGTATTGCTTTTCTGAATTGCTTTGCATCAGTTGCTTACTTTTGAGAGTCATGCTGTAGAGAGCTCTGCAGAGGCAGAGTGGAAACAAAAGCTTGCATGCTGCTGGTTTTTTTTTGGGGGGGGGGAGGGTTGCTGCACACAGCCTGGGAACTTATCTGCTTTTTATGTGGCAGGGAGGGGCAAAAGAAGCCTCTGCCAGGGGACTTTTTTGCTCATTAGTGTAACAGTTGTGGAAGCTGTTGCGCCAATTAAGTTTCTTCCAGCTGAAATTCAAAGTGAGACGATTTCTGGCTGTGTGGGTGTAGGAATCCCCAGGACACTATGGGTAGATGTTCCATTGATGGCATCAGAGCGAGCACTGTGAGAAACTAGCCAAGATAGTGTGCATGTGAGGCTTGCAAGAACTTGTCAAAAGGGAGGGTGAAGTTTCCCCGATACAGAACAATGTGTGCGAGCATGAAGGGCTCTGGATTTCAGAAACTAAGTACGGAGACAACAGCAGTTCGAAACAAAAGAGCACCTTTCAACCCTGTCCTAACTGATGTTCCTAATGGCCGGGCATTTGTGTGGGATTGTTGGTTCGGACAAGGCGGACAGATTTTTATTTTTGTTATTGAGACTGTTCCATGGCTCAGTGCCTAATTTCCAAAATGAGAAACCCTGGGGCTTGTTTTTTAGCTGACATGCTCTCGCCAGAGGTATGCTAGAGCTACTTGTAAAAGGAACTCTACACATGCGCAAAGGTGCTCTAGCCATATGCTTCAGGGTCAAGTCCTGACAACTGATAAGATGTTCTGAGGCTGGATAATGGTGGGCTGTCTCTCTAATGAAGTCTTGGCTCAGGGTCAGATGATAGAGGTTCGGGTGTGACAGAGAGAGTGTGTGAATGCTTTGGAGATGATACATCTCTTCTCTACAAAGTTTCTTCCAGGACTGTTGTCCTTCATGGTCCCAGACAGCCCTGCTTTCCCTGCTTTTCTCCACCAGCTCGCTTTTAAACACCCCGGCCTTACCAGCAGGACAGAGTTTATTTTAGATACTGCCTGGTAGGCAACAAAGTCCCCTAAGTCCATGATCGGTCAGAGAAGGATGGATGGAGGCAGGATCCAGTGGAAAGCTAGGCAGTTATTTATTTTTCTGTTGCAACAGAGTTCCTTTCCCTCCTTCTAAGGAGAGACCCTGAACAAAAGCATGCAGGAACCTTTAAAGATTTTTGACATTGCCCAACCCCCTTAGCCAAAGACCACCCCAAAACCATCATAAATACATCATAGGAGGTGGTCTCCTGATAATGGTCGCTGATTACATTACTTAGGCAGCCTGGCCATTCTTTTGTGATGGTTATTCCTGAATCCAGGTCACAGGCTCACCCTATTCTTGCACAAATACACCCTTAAGAGAGGATTTATAAACAGAAAGACATGGGAAGGCTTTTGCCATTTGCCTCCCTTACCACAGAGGAATATTTGAGGCCATCGGAAGAGTCAAAATGACTTCAGGATTGCTCTTCTGTACTGTTTCAGACACATGCCTTATATATTTACATATGTGTGCATTTACGAATATTTATTCTATATCTGAGACCTTAAAATTCTTACAACACTACGTTAAAGGCAATGAAGTGTCTGTGTGCGCATGTGTGCATGCAATACATTCTCCGGAGTGTGAGAGGTCATTTGGGGGCCTGTCTGGAATGTTTTGTGTGCTCAGCAGAAGACTATTGTTGTATGTGTGAAAGAGAGGCGGGGGGTGGGGGGCAAGATATTGAACAGAGCAGAGCAGAATTCTTAGGAATGCAGGGGGAGGGGGAGGACACTGGGCAGATGGACAGGACTTTATTACAAAAAGTTTCTTGTTTGCAATTGTTTTATCTCATTGCTGTACTCTTGACTTTCGGAGGTCTTTCGGAGTTGCAAAAGCAGCAACAAAAAACCTTTCCAAACTTCATTGTGGCGTGGCTCTATATGACCCTTTCATCAGAGTGCTCTCCCAGTTCTTTTCGCTTTACGGACTGGTGATGTCTGTAGCTGTATTGGGAGGGTGGAGTGTGAATTGTGTCCACGTAACATTTTCAAGATTCTTTCCCACCTCCGTTCCGCAGGGATTAAACTGGGAACACCTTGGAACCGGATGCTCGGGTTCTGAGTATCCTGCACTGCATCGGTATAACATGGCAAGTCCCATAAATGGCAGGATATCTTGACAAAATGACTGATACTGTGCTAAGTGGTTCCCTGGTCATGTCTCACCCCTCTGCTAAATTGGTGAGACCCTCATGCAGCCTTTAAAAGGGACATCTGTAACTTGCATACAAGACGGATGCTCACGTTTGTGTCAAATTAATGTATTAATTTAAACCATTTCAACCTCGCTCTCCACTTTGAAGGCTCCAGGCTCAATTAAAAAGAAGACAATTCCTGCTCTCAGGCTTACAATATAAAGAACATAATACAAAGGCAGCTGGCCTTTCACCAGAGCTGCCTCCCTTCTCTTGCTATCTTTTTCTCTCCTACAACCTAGTTTTACAATCTTGGCTCCCAAAATGCCCCTGGTCTTGTAAACAGCCACCTGCCGATGGCCTGTGGTGAATAAGGATATCCTCTATGCAGGGAAACACTGGAATACCAGTGTTTTTAGACCATTGATGTGCTACAAATGACTAATTTATTGTGGGCAGGTGTGGGCAGGTGGGCTAGTAACTCGTGGGCCAATAACGGCAGCCTTGCTTGAGACATTTGGAGTTCTGTTGTATTTGCAAAGATGTACTGCTCTCCTTGGACTGCACATAAGAATGTGAGACTGTAATAAAAGCTTGCTGGATCAGAGAAGTGGCCCATTTAGTTTGACATCCTGTTCTCACTGTGGCCAACCAGCTGCCTATGGGGAAACCAGCAAGCAGGATTCTTGCAAAACACCAACGTTCTGATAGCCATCAGGGAAGCAGCAGCAGCAAAGACAGCCTTCGCTACCTCCAAACTGAGAGGGGAAATGTAAACTCAGGTCACCAGGACAATGGGGCAAAGCGAGATGTGCCAGTCTCCAGGGCCAGATGAACTGCATCCAAGAGTATTAAAAGAACTGGCAGATGTGATCTCAGAACCACTGGCAGTCATCTTCGAGAAATCCTGGAGAACAGGCGAAGTCCCGGCAGACTGGAGGAGGGCAAATGTTGTCCCTATTTTCAAAAAGGGGAAAAGAGAGGACCCAAATAATTACCGCCCAGTCAGTCTGACATCAATAGCAGGGAAGATTCTGGAGCAGATCATTAAGCAAACAGTCTGTGAGCACCTAGAAAGGAATGCTGTGATCACCAATAGTCAGCATGGATTTCTGAAAAATAAGTCATGTCAGACTAACCTGATCTCATTTTTTGACAGAATTACAAGCCTGGTAGATGAAGGGAACTCAGTGGATATAGCCTACCTTGATTTCAGTAAGGCATTTGACAAGGTGCCCCATGATATTCTTGTAAAGAAGCTGGTAAAATGCGGTCTTGACTCTGCTACCACTCAGTGGATTTGTAACTGGCTGACTGACCGAACCCAAAGGGTGCTCATCAATGGTTCCTCTTCATCCTGGAGAAGAGTGACTAGTGGGGTGCCACAGGGTTCTGTCTTGGGCCCGGTCTTATTTAACATCTTTATCAACGACTTGGATGATGGACTCAAGGGCATCCTGATCAAATTTGCAGATGACACCAAACTGGGAGGGGTGGCTAACACCCCAGAGGACAGGATCACACTTCAAAACGACCTTGACAGATTAGAGAACTGGGCAAAAACAAACAAAATGAATTTTAACAGGGAGAAATGTAAAGTATTGCACTTGGGCAAAAAAAATGAGAGGCACAAATACAAGATGGGTGACACCTGGCTTGAGAGCAGTACATGTGAAAAGGATCTAGGAGTCTTGGTTGACCACAAACTTGACATGAGCCAACAGTGTGACGCGGCAGCTAAAAAAGCCAATGCAATTCTGGGCCTCATCAATAGGAGTATAGCATCTAGATCAAGGGAAGTAATAGTGCCACTGTATTCTGCTCTGGTCAGACCACACCTGGAGTACTGTGTCCAGTTCTGGGCACCACAATTCAAGAAGGACACTGACAAACTGGAACGTGTCCAGAGGAGGGCAACCAAAATGGTCAAAGGCCTGGAAACGATGCCTTATGAGGAACGGCTAAGGGAGCTGGGCATGTTTAGCCTGGAGAAGAGGAGGTTAAGGGGTGATATGATAGCCATGTTCAAATATATAAAAGGATGTCACATAGAGGAGGGAGAAAGGTTGTTTTCTGCTGCTCCAGAGAAGCGAACACGGAGCAATGGATCCAAACTACAAGAAAGAAGATTCCACCTAAACATTAGGAAGAACTTCCTGACAGTAAGAGCTGTTCGACAGTGGAATTTGCTGCCAAGGAGTGTGGTGGAGTCTCCTACTTTGGAGGTCTTTAAGCAGAGGCTTGACAACCATATGTCAGGAGTGCTCTGATGGTGTTTCCTGCTTGGCAGGGGGTTGGACTCGATGGCCCTTGTGGTCTCTTCCAACTCTATGATTCTATGATTCTATGATTCTATGATTCTATGATTCGAGGCAGGAGGAGCGAGTGACTCAGCCATTCCTAAAACAAAAAGATACTGACAACCAAAGTGAATGTCAAAGGGCACATTCGTAAAAAGAGAGCTGAAAAGCCTGTGGTTAGGGAGATGCAATGGTTAGAAGAGGGCAAGTTAGAGTTTTAATAGGATTAAAGTGTGAAGAAAGGAATTGGCGGGGGCAGCGGAATAAGCCAAAGGTGTTTGGACACAGATAATAGGAGCTGGGACATTATTTGTAGCCCGCCCATCTGACTGGGTTGCCTCAGCCACTCTGGGTGCCTTCCAACAAATATAAAAGCATAATAAAATATCAAACATTGAAACCTCCTTTATACGGGGCCGGTGGTGGAGCAAGCCGTTTGGGTGCCTGGGGCAGCGCCCAGGGCCAGCCGCCCACGGGGGGTGGAACCAGCCGCCCGTGGGGTGGGGCGAACTGGGGCAGGATGCTGTGGGGGGCCTCCGAGGAGTCTGACTACTTCCTCCCATTCAGTCGCCCTACAACTGAAGGGGAGGTAGCGGGTGGAACGTTTGGGGCAGCGTGGAGCCTGTGGGCACCCAAGCCACCGCATCACTCCCAGGAGAGACACGTGGCTTGGGCACACTTCAGGCCCCACGGTGAGTGCCGCCTGCCATTTTGTCACCCCCCCCGTAGTGACACCTGAGGCGTATCGCCCCCACCGCACCCCCTTCCTCCGCCCCTGTACAGGGCTGCCTTCAGATGTCTGCTAAAGATTGTTGAGTTACTTATCTCCTTGACATCTGATGGGAGGGCGTTCCACAGGATGGGTGCCACTACCAAGAAGGCACTCCGCCTGGTTCTCTGTAACTTTGCTTCTCGCAGTGAGGGAACTGCCAGAAGGCCCTTGGCACTGGATTTCAGTGTCCGGGCTGAACGATGGAATACTGGGTGGAGGCCATATAGGGCTTTCAAAGCCAGCACCAACACTTTGAATTGTGCTCAGAAATGTACCGGGAGATAGGAAGACTGGCAAGCAGTAGCTAATGTGAGACAGAGTGAGAGCTGAGATAAGGGTTTTTAGTAGGTTTAGTAGATTTTAAAAGCTGAAGTTAAGAAAAATTGTAGAGAGAGAACCAACAAATCTTAGCTGGAGCAGTAATATAAGCCAAGAAGGAAAGAAATGGTTAGCTTGCGGAAGAGTTTCCATATGAAGGAGAAGGCAAAAATAGACTGAAATATACTTTGCTTTGCTAGCTTTTGGGGGCAGGAATTTCTTGGAGGAATTTGCTTCATCTGGGCATGAGCAGGAACCTCTTAATGCAGGAAGAGCCTCCTTGACCGGGCCATAGGCTTCTCATGGCTTGTGCTTCCTTTCTGCATCAGGCAAAGGACTACGAGAATGAGTCACGTCTTCAGTGGTCCTCAAACATTTTCCCCTACTTGAAAATTGCTGAGGATCTTGGCAAGCCACATAATAATTTTTCTGCCTGTTGTAGCAACTGTCATGTGTTGTGCTAGAATGGCTTTTTTTTAATGGTGCTTTTACAGAAATGTCATGGGCCACCTAAATGAAGTTTGCGGATCAGTGGTGGCCCATAGGCTACAGTTCTGGAACCCCCCAGGGGCGGAGGAAGGGGGTGCAGTGGATGCAGGCCGCCCCGGGTGTCACCACTAAGGGGGGGGGGTTTACAAAATGCCGTGCGGCACTCACCATGGGGCCTGCAGCGCACCCGAGCCACGCGTCTCTCCTGAGAGTGACGCGGTGGCTTGAGCGCGCGCAGGCTCCACGCTGCCCAAACGGTCCACCTGCTGCCTCCCTCCCCCCCCCAGCTGTAGGGCGGCTGAGTGGGAGGAGGCAGGCAGACTCCTCAGAGACCCTGCGGAGTGTCCTGCCCCGGCTCGCCCTGCCCCATGCGCCCGAGCGGCTTCCTCCACTGCTGGAACCCCTGATTTAGCTCATAAACCTCGTACTGTGTATACAAAAGGCAGCGGCAGAAAATCCTGGAGATCTGTGATCAGTAGGAGGGCAAGATGGACTTTGATTAAGAAAACTCCTATTGCCCAGCTTCTGTTATGATAGACCCTTTTCAATTCACTGGGCATCACCTGGAAACGGTGGCACTGCATCATGCGCTGGTGCTCAGGCTGCACATGCGCATACACACGTGCACCAGGCAGGACAAGGAGCTGGGCATGGAGGGTAAACGAAACCTGCCATGCCAGCCCAACCCTTGCCACCGCTGCCTCTGGGTAGGCGTGGGGCACAGAGGGTTCATGGGGCTACACAGAGAGGAGCCTGGCTAAATGTGGCCCATGGCAGTGCATCCCCCAACTGTGACATTCAGCAAGGGGGCCAGGGGCATGGCCGCAAGGCCCCTAGTGGCAGGTAGGATGGGGATCCCTGCCAAGGAGCGCCTGGCTTGCACCCCCTCAAAATCATGCCCCCAGGGCCTGCCTGGTCCTCCCCACACTACGCTTCTGCCTGGAAAGCTGGGTTGGTTTCATGCTTTTCAAGCATTCCACTCACAAGTCTTTCTCTTGAATTTCTAGGCTCCCTCTTGGTTGGTCAGAATGGAAAGAGTCTGCTAATGCTCTGATGGCTTCTCCAAGATGGCCACCGGTGGACGTGTTAACTACTGACGAAAATTAATCTCATTTGTGAAGTGCCAACTTCTCCAGCGTGGGGCATGCGCAAGACTGGCACAGCATGATGGAAAGGACTATGCCATGCTATGCAAACCAATGAAACTGAAGGTGGAGAAGTGTCCGTGGGATGGAATTTGCCAGCATGGAGACCCCACGCTCTCTGGGCCAGATCTACCGAGAGTACCACAACAACAATGTGATTTCTTTGCACTACAACTACACAGGCAAGCTCCATGGCAGCAAATACAAGGGCAGTCTCAAGGCAGATGCCATTGTGTTCCTGGTGGTGTGCGCCTTCATTGTGGTGGAGAACCTCGTGGTCCTGCTGGCTATCTGGAGGAACAAGAAGTTTCACTTGCCCATGTACTACCTGATTGGGAACTTGACCCTGTCGGACCTGCTTGCTGGCGTGGCCTACACTGCCAATATCGTCATGTCCGGGCCCAACACCCTTAAGCTCACCCCTGTGCAGTGGTTTCTGCGGGAAGGTGGGGTCTTTGTCACGCTGGCTGCCTCTGTCCTCAGCCTCCTTGCAATTGCCATTGAGCGCCATGTCACAATGGTCCGCATGAGACTCTACCACGGGGACAAGAAAGGGCGGATGTTCCTGCTGGTGGGGGCCAGCTGGCTGGCCTCCATCTTGCTCGGGGTGCTGCCCATCCTGGGCTGGAACTGCATCGAAAACCTCCCCGAGTGTTCCACAGTGTTGCCCCTCTATTCTAAGCATTATGTCCTCTTCTGCATCACCGTTTTCCTGGCCATCCTGGTCTCCATTGTGGTGCTCTATGCCCGCATCTACCGCATGGTCAAGTTCAACGGGCAGCGGCTGGGCAGCCTCCGCAAAGGCATGCTCAAGAAGTCCCAGAAGTATATGGCCCTGCTGAAGACGGTGACCATCGTGGTGGGCACTTTCATTGCCTGCTGGCTACCCCTCTTCCTCCTCCTGTTGTTGGATGTTGCCTGCCAGGCCCAGGCCTGCAGCGTGCTCTACAAAGCAGACTATTTCCTGGGCCTGGCGATGATTAACTCCCTCCTGAATCCCATCATTTACACCCTGACCAGTAAGGACATGAGACGGGCCATTCTCAAGTTGCTCTGCTGCCTGCTGGTGGTCACTCCCGGCACGGAGGAGAGCCGTGCCAAGCGCTTTGGTCTCCCCATACTGGAGGGCAGCACCAGCAAATCGGAGCGCTCGTCGCACCAGCATGAGGGGCCTAATGTTAGCGTGTCACTTGGGAACAGCACCCCCAAAGCCATCAAGGCAATGGTGCTGAAGGCCGTCTACTGAAGTCCTTTGGTTATCTTGCCCCAGCGGCCAGTAGTGCGGTATGAGCAGTCAAGAAGGGGGCTGAGGGGTCAAGTCCCAGCAGAGTGGGACTAGGCCCTGAAGGGAAATGCTGTGGCAGATCTTGGGAGGAAACCTAGGCAGGGCTAGCAGGTATACCAGGAGACCTGAGGAGCAGACAAGGAACCGGGGGTGTCCTAGTACTAGGCACCCAAACCGAATCTGGTTCTTGCCCAGGCAAAGACTGATTTGGAAACCTGGTGGCTAGGCCAAGCTGCCTGAGTGGCCGGATCTTCTTGAGCACCTAGAATGATAACAAAGTCCAGTTATTTCCACCCTGTAGCTTAAAGTAGTTCATCACAAGATCAGGAGGCCCACCCTTCTAGTCCTTGTTGCTCCTGTGCAAAATCAAGGCCCCCAAACCCATAGAAACAACCCTTCCCTCCACCAAGGTCTTGCTAGAACTAGAGAGTGCCCTGGAGAGATATGAAGAGCTCTTTTGGAGAATGTCAGTGGCTTCTTTTTGAAGGAAAACACCACCTTTGTACTGTTTTCTCTCTCTGCAATACTCACTCCAACCTGCCCGTTTCTATGTCCCAGCCTCCACCCCCAGGGGCTGACCCTTCTAATACCTTCATACTGACCACTTAGACCTTCATGATGCTGATAAAAAGTGGTGGAAAGACAGATCTAATTCATTATAGTGCTATTGAGGGCAGAGACTAACCTAGCCTGGAATCCAGCCCCCATGAAATGGCGGCCTACATGTACATGTATAAAGTTCAGTGTCTTTAGACAGACATACAAGTGCACTGTATATCCTTGTATGTGAGCTTATGTTGATGATGCTGTTAAATTATGTCTCTTTGGGCCAAAAACTGATTCCCCCCCTTCAAAATAAAGTTGTTTCATAAAAAAAGTTGTCCTGCTGGTTTGGGCCACATTAAGTGGCTATGGAATGGTTGTAAGTTGCCCTGTTGTTGTCTTGGCTGTTCTATCTCCTACCCCAAAGAACTAAGGAAGAAATATCCCGTTCTTCTTCCACCTCCATTTGCTTAAGGGGCACCCAGAATGCAGCAAAAAGGAAGGAAGGAAACCTCCAAGTCTGGTATCCTAACCTTGTATATAAAACTACAACACACTATTAAAGAGATAAACGTCAAAAAGCATTCGCTGGACTCTCTGAAATATGCAAAAAAAGCAGCATTTCTCTTTTGCCTAAATCCTTAGTGATGCTAAGGTACTCTGCCTGGATGGGCAAGTTTGTTTGTTTGTTTGTTTGTTTGTGACAGAAATGACCTAGCAAGCCCCACTCCCACCCCAGCACTCTGTTACTGCTTGCAAAATGGCACCTGCCATTATGCAGCTGTGTAATCTTTTGCTTTCTTTGACTTAGGGCTGTTGCACAAAATCTAGCTACCATAGATTCCGGCGTATTAGGCGACTGGGCATATTAGACGACCCCCCAAATCGGCAGCTGCAATTTGGGGGTTCATCTTATAAGCCCAGTTGCCTCATAAGCTGGGCAGCTCTGCACCGGGAGAAAGCCTCCCGACGCGGAGTGGAGCCCGCCACCCCTGCTGCTGCTTCTGAAGCAGCGCAAGGGGCAGGCTCCGCGCCAGGCGGCTTTCTCCCGGCATGGAGTGGAGCCAGCCGCCCAGCTGCTTCCGAAGCAGCAGCGGGGGGCCTCTGCGCTGGGAGAAAGCCACCTGGAGTGGAGCGGAGCCTGCCGCCGCCTCTGCTGCTTCCGAGCCACCAGGTGCTGCAGCAGGGAGCGGATACCCAGAGTATAAGACGACCCCCGACTTTTTAACCTCTTTTCCAGGGTTAAAAAGCCGTCTTATACACTGGAATTTACGGTACATTTCTAGTGACATATGAATTCTAGTCGGACAAGAGGTGATTTAAATAGTATTCCTCCGTCCTACCTGGCACTTTTTGGGTTATGGGAGAGGCTCTGGAATAAAATAAGCAAGACTCTCCTGGCTTCAGTGAAAGGAACCCGAAAGGTGGCTATCCCTGAAGCCTTTGGAGCGCAGCGGGACCTCGCGCTGCGCTCCAAAGGCTTCGGGTTCCTTTTGCTGAAGCCGGGAGAGTAAGACTCTCCTGGCTTCAGCAGAGAGGGAGAGCTGCGCAGCGCCGCTTCAGCGAAGAGGGAGGAGAAATGGAAGGGGCTCCGTTTCTCCTGCCACTTTGCTAAAGGGGTGCTGAGCAGAGAGAGGGAGATTCCCCCCCCCGTTATCCCCCTCCTATGGTCCGGTGTGTCCTATAGAGCGAAAAATACGGTATATTTGCAAACAGTATGCATAATAACATAACTCTGGAATTAGGCATCATAAAACTTCAAACGGCAGACTTGGACAACAGCCCAGACTGGAAGATAACAGTAAAAGAAAAGCTGCGCTAGCAAACAGACAAGGGAACATATATATATTTATACACACACACACACAAAGCTGTGCTCGTCAGATGAAAGGATACATGACTGAGAATTGTTTAGCCAGGGACTGGGGACTTTGAGAGTTTAAGATCGGAATGTGGAAATTATGAGATCAACAAGGAGGCAGAAATATAATTATGTGAGATGATTCTTCAGAGGTCTAGAATATGGAAAGTCCGTTTGAAATTTAATAATTAATAATTTGGATTGTAATTTGGGGTATTTTCTTGAATTATGATTTGCTTTGATATTAATTGGATGTTCTTAATGAAAAATTTAAAAAAAGATGAAGAAATATACAATAACTTGAATATAATAGTAAATGCTTGTGCAGCCAGTTAAGCAATAAAGAAGCTCATATAAATATATATAATACAAATACATCTCACTTCTTCAGAGGGAATTAAAAAAATGCGAACCCGGAAGATCTCTACCCAAACATTACTCTCTTTCCCTCCCTTTCAACATCCGTGGATTACCAGACGGCGTTTTGCTACGAGTCGCGATTTGGGACAAGCAACCTGGCGGCTTTCGCCACCCGCTGCCCTCTCGAGGAATCGTTCGCTCGCCGCGTGACGTCACGCCGTCGCGCCCCCAGTTACACGGCGCGGGTTGCTAGGTAACAGCCAGCGGGGCCTGTATGTGTATATGTGTGTGGGGGGAAGGGAGTGGGGGAATTTGGGGGGGGGGAGCGCTCGTCTGCACGCGCAGTCCCGTGTCTGTGCGGAGGAGCCAGCCCGTTTTCTGCTTCCTAGAAGCAAGGCCTCGAGCCCGTGAGGAGGGGTGGGGGGATGCGCGCGCACAGAGCCCTCTTCTTCCCCCTCCCTCTCCGGCGGCCTTCACCGGCCTGAGGGGCGCCTGAGGCGGGTTGCGTGTTACGTGTTCGTGTGAAGGCGGCCTCTGCCCCAGTGCCCCGCCCTGGCCCTGAGGCAAAATTTGCCAGAGCCACCCCGTCCCGTCGCCTGCAGAGAGAAGCGGCTGGCGCTCCCTCAGCAGCCCTTCTCTGGCGGGAGGCGGGCCCGACGGCGGAGGCGGGGCCGCTTCCAGCCAGCCAGCTTGCCTGCCTGCCTTGCCTCTCCCTCTTCCACCCTGGTCCTGCTGTCTCCTGGCTCCCCGACGGTGGCGGTGACGTTTCGCTCTGGTTTTGTAAGTTTGGGGGGGGTCCGCTTTAGCAAACTTTGGCGGCGGCCAGGGATGGGAAGCGGTGGTGCGGCGCAGTGGTTAGAGAGCTGGGCTAGGACCCGGGTTCGAATCCTCACCGCTCAGGAGCCGCAGGGAAGCTTGCTGGGCGGGTGAGCTCGTGCAACGGGGGGTGGGGGTGGGATCGAGCAGTCGTCGCCTCTCTCAGCCCCGCCTACCCACCACCTTCTTCTTTGGCGATCACTCTTAGCCGGGTAAGATTGTCTTCCGTGAGCACGGTCTCAATAGTGAGTCCGTAAATGACTGTGGAGGCCAATTCTGGAGCCACACGTCCTTCCATAGTGGGGACATAGGTATCCGGGTGGAAGTTGATCACGATGAGGGTTTGCCAAACGTGCCTTCCTCTTTGCACGTTAAGAGGAAGAGTAAAGGTGGATTGGAGACAAAGATTGTGGAGGTGGGGGGTTTGGGGTAGGGAGGGGAAGGATGATCTTCCTCTCCAGGGAAAGAAAGTGAGATAAAAGGTTAATATTTGTATATTAATAAAAATCTATAAATGGGGACTAGAAGGACAGGAAATGCCATTTCCTTAGTCATGTGTATTAGACAGGGGTTTCATTCATCCATTTAGTGAGTTGTGCTAAAATGAAGCTATGGGCTGTAGCTGATGCTGAGACAGCTCATAGGAGACTGTCTCCTATGGAGTGGAGAATTTGGGTTGCCCAAAGCTTTTTATAGGGTGCAAAGGTGTACATGGAAAACAGGGCTGTGGACGTATATTGAGACTGAAGTAAGAATCTGTTTGGAATGATACTAGTTTAAATTAGTTCCAAGGTTAAACCACATTAAGCAATGATTGAGTATTGCCACTAGGATTTGTTCCAGGTCCTATCAGGGAGAATGTTCCCTGAGTGTACTCTGGACTCACCATTATGATTACAGATAATCATAGATTACATAGAGAAAGATTACAGATACAACTGATTTGGTTATGTTGCTTCACCTTCTAGTAAGATCCTCCTAGTTCTTTTCTTTGCCTTATTCTTTAGAAACTGAATCACAAATTTTTGGCACCAACAATATTTAATATATCTGGTGCTGGGATTTCATTATTTCTGGTTTCTTCCAACACAGTTCCACAGTTGAGCAGCAGTGTGCATATGTAGTGATGGAGTGAGAATGGGATAAACCTGCTGCTGAACAGGTGGGGAGGAAGGATCAAGGAAGGGGATGGTGGAGTGGATGCTGTCTATCAGCAATGACTTACAATTTTCATTTATAGCAAAGGTGTAGGCATGCCCAGTAGGGCTGGGTGATATCTGGTTTTCAGTATCACAATATATCATCAGCTAAACATTGAGATATACTGATATATCACGATATCTGAAATAAGATGGAGCTACATAGAGGTGAACATGGTAATGTCTTGGCAACTGTTACCAAGTCGCGGGTCTGAATCACCACACACTGATGAAATCATCACTTTCATCAGCAGGCAAGCCAAAATGCATCCAAACAGGACTTTGGTTTGGGGCTTGGATACCAAATGGTGGTATTCAGGTCCAGGACAATCCAAAATACAGTAATGAGTCATAGTGAACACAAATAATCTGGGAAAATACTGGGGCGGGGGGCGGATTCTAAGCTTGATGCATATAATTACATGAAAATTAACTCAATGATAGCATGCTTCAACTAAACCATTAAATATTTATGGAGAATATATTAATATTCTATGCAGTTTGGGGGGCAAATTTACAAAAGTAGTAGATTTAGTAAAAATATTAATTAAACTTGCATATGATTAAGAATTTAATCTGTTTTCTAATAATTTACGAGTAGTTTATGTAATTTGCTAGTGTCAAGCGCATCTCCTTCCCCACTCAGAGGGCCAGCTCCAATTCTATGCATGAGTAAGCCCCACTCAGTTCAACTAAACTTACTTCTGCTCTTGCTGCCAGTGAACAAGGAAGAGGTTGCAGTCCATTTGCTCCTGCTGTGAAATGTCTGTCTCCACCAAGCTTACTCTGTCCAGATGTGAAGTGGATGTGAAGGGCAAGCTTGTGGTCATGCAGGTTGACTTCAGCGTTCCAATGAAGGACAACAAAATAACCAACAATTAAAGAATCAAGGCAGTTGTCCTAAGCATTAAGCATTGCTTGGATGATGGAGCCAAGTCTCTGGTGCTGATGAGCCACCTGGGTCGGCCTGGTGGGGTTCCTATGCCTGACAAATACTCCCTGAAACCAGTAGCAGCAGAGCTCAGAGCTTTGCTAAGCAGGGATGTCACATTCCTGAATGAGTGTGTGGGTATAGATGTGGAAGCTGCTTGTGCAACTGGCTCAGTCTTTCTTCTGGAAAACTTCCGATTCCACATGGAAGAGGAAGGCAAGGGAAAGGGAAAGGACGTTTCAAGAACAAGATCAAGGCCAATTCTGCAAAGGTGGATGCTTTCAGAGTGTTGCTTTCTAAACTTGGAGATGTTTATATCTATGATGCATTTGAAACTGCACACAGAGCTCACAGTGTCAATCTGCCTCACAAAGCTGCTGGTTTCCTGATGAAGAAAAAACTGGAGTATTTTGCAAAAGCTCTAGAGAACCCAGAGCAGCCCTTCCCAACAATCCTGGGAGGTGCTAAAGTTCAGGATAAGATTCAGCTGTTCAAAAACATGCTGGATCAAGTCAATGAGATGGTTATCTATTGTGGGATGGCTTTGACCTTCCTTAAAGTGCTCAAAAACATGAAAATTGGCAACTCTTTGTATGATGAGGAAGGATTAAAAAATAGTCAAGGACCTGATGGCAAAAGCAGAGAATAATTGTGTACGCATCACTTTGCCTGTTGACCTCATCACTGCAGGTAAATTTGATGAGAATGCTAACACTGGAGAAGCCACTGTGGACTCTGGGGTCCCTGATGGATGGATGGGTTTGGATTGTGGTTCTGAAAGCATTAAGCTGTTGGTGGAAGCTGTGGGCAGGGCCAAGCTGATTGTGTGGAACGATCCAGTCAGTGTCTTTGAGTGGGACAAGTTTTCCAAAGGAACCAAAGCTTTGATGGATAAAGCTGTGGAAGTTACATCCAAAGGTACCATCATTGGAGGTGAAGACACTGCTACATGCTGTGCCAAATGGGGCACCGAGGAGAAAGTTAGTCATGTTAATACTGGAGGTTGGTGCCGGCTTGTAATTCCTGGAAGGTAAAGTGGCTGCTCTGAGCAATGTTTAGCAGTAGATCATGGGATGAATAAGAGCGCCTCCCAGACATGTTCCTGTGCACAGCCTTTAAAGTAACCACTTCTATATTTGTACTGGCAGCAGGGTCAAATAAAGTAAGCTGCAAGATTTACAGCAATGTTAAAATGGCTCTTGTCTTGTAGAGTCTGCAGTTTACCTGATGTTGACTGGTCCCCTGTTGCCCCACCTGAGCTACTGTAGTGTTAAATGGTTTTTGTGATATTTAGAGTGGATATATTTATTTTTTTTGCCTTTTGACTGAGGCCAAGTTCCCCTACTTGTAGTCAGTACCTCAAAGCAAATTCCTTCATTCAATCTCAACAGCGTGTTTAGCTACTGCTACTTCTCACCTTTGCACAGTACCACAAGGTGGAGGGAAAATGCAGGTGTCAACTGCAATGTTAGCTTCTAAATAAATGTTTTGAGATGCAAACAGGAAAAAACCCTAAACATCTGCCTTCTTGGGAGTCAGCCCCGTTGAATTCAGCAGGGCTTATTTCTGACTTGACACGCATTTGCTTGCTACTTAACAACAAGCACCCACCCTCCCCATCATTCTCACCTTACAACAACAACCTAATCTCCCATTTAAGCATAAAGCAGCAACAGTTAAATCTTCTCCCCTTCATTTCCTCATATTGTGACATCGAAGGGCCCCCATCCCACCAATCTCTCCCTTTTTATCAAAGGGAAGGAGGAAGGGGAGACAGGAATAAACGGAGCCAACAGGGCAACTTGGTTTTTTTGTTCTTATTTTAAAAGTGGAATGGTGCTCCCCGTTCCACCCTCAAATGGGTAGTAAAGGCATCAGAGAGGTTAAAGAAAGGCTTCTCGCATGTGCACGCAAACACAGGCAGAAGAGGAGATGGGAGTAAAGAAAGAGAGTTAAAAAACAGGGCAACGTTTTTTGTTCTTACTCTGAAGAAAACAACCTGTTTCTTTTTTCATGGGGGTAAGGAAGAGGAAATAGGGCTCCCAGCAAGAAGCCCCGAGCCAGGCCAGACCAGCACCTACCAGCTTGTCCCACCAGCTACTAAACTGCTGAACCGGGGCTTGCTGCAAAATCAAAAGAAGTATAAGGGCTGATAAGCTGGCTGGCTGCTGCTTTCCCAGCTTTTTATAATCGTCACTTGTGTTTGTAGAGGCAGTTGCACAATCAAACGAAATGTAGTGACTTCGGCTATGCCTGCTCTTGTGTGTCAGTTTCTCACTGCTCCTGCAGGAGGCAGCGGAAGCCCTAAGAAGTACATACTAGCCGGCTACACAGTTTTCTCAAAATCGTGATGCTTGACAGACAACATTTTATGAAACTCTTATTGTGCTGTGGACTTCATAATCATATATTGAAAAATTGTCCAGGTCTAGTGCCCAGTAAGACATCAGTAAATAGAAGTACACATCTCGTTTCTGGGCTTTGGCTAGATAGCAAGGAAGCTCCCAGCACACTAATCATGGTGCAAAGTTACAGAACTGATGGCTGCGGTCAAAGATTGGGTTGGTTATTCAAAGCAACATGTGAACGTGTTTCTATTATCCCTGAAGCTCCTGGCTTTCTATATTTTCTCTTCCAATTTTCATTTTTATTAAAAACAACTCCACCTGGCTTTCTCTTTCTTTCCTACCTGTGGACACTAAGCCGCTGCCTCCTGGCCTAGGCCATTTCCTTCATCCCTCTCTGCTGCCTTGCCAGAGACTGAACTGCTACAAATTCTTGGTGCATAACTATGTATGTTAGATAAAACTGAATCACAGTTTGAGAGAATTTGCCCTGCATTTTTTAGATTTAAAAAATCCCTTGTCTGTCACCTCAAGAAAACTAGAAATAAACTAAATATTTGTGTTACAGAAAAGAACTACTACAACATTGCTGGCGTGCAGCTGAGGCAAACAAGTTACAGAATGGTACTTCTGTGTTTTGTCTTCCTTTTGGGACAGGAGTGCATCTGTAGCTGACACAAATGAATCCTGACGTGCCTGCTGCCACCTCGGCTCTAGAAGGCTCCTCGACATGGCTGTTGGTGCTGCTGGGAAGCCTTACAGCGACTCTTCTTGGGGTAGCTCACAAACTGGGGCTCATCTATCAGCTGTGGCATCAGGTAAAGCATAAATCAGTGACTGCCTTTAGATGCGGCTTCTTTATCCGTAGGGCAGTGATGGGAAACCCACAACCCTCTGGATGCTGCTGGATTACAAATTCCATCCTTCAATATTCACTGTGCTGGCTGGGGCTGGTGGGGGTTGGAGTCCAACAACATTTGAAGGGCTACAGGTTCTCCATCTCTGTTATAGGGGAGCCAAAGGCCTTAAGAGAGAGTAGGCAGGTTATGAACAGCTTAGGTCCAAAATGGAATTCTGTCTCCCACCCTCCCTTTGCAGGGATGTATACTGTATTGCTTTCGGGGCCCAGTATTAATCGATTTCTGTTCAGGCGATCTTGATGGTGAAACAATTGTAGCAGGGGTCTTTCACCAGACATCTGGATGTTAAACAACAGTTGGTCCTGTCGATGCCTTTTGCTTTCCTGCGCCTCAGTCCCATTGGCTCTGTATCAAAGGCACAGTAAGATGTTGTAGAGGAAGGACTGTAGTTAACCGGTAGAGTTTTGCATGAAAAAAAGTCGCAGGTTCAAACCCTGGCATTTTCAGGGAGGGTTGAGGCAAAAACCCTATCAAAAATCCTGGAGTAGCGGTCTGACTCTGAATCAAGCAGTTTCCTGTGCACAAAACTTAGGATGAGAGTGGATTTTGCATTTGAGCACCTCAGTTATCTTGAAAAGAGTATTGTTTCTGGGAGAAGAATTCATTGGTTGTGGACACTGAATGCTAAAGATTTATGCATCAGAAGCAGTTTGAGTAGGACTAGGTACCAGGAGCTGAGGGCCTAGCATCTTCCTTGTTTCTAAGCCCCTGCCTGACCTTTTATTGCATTGTTCATGGGAAGCCAGGACCAAAAGACAGACTTGTCTGTTCCAGGTGGACACGAAGAGCACTCGGCATGGCGGAGAAACTGTGGCAGAAGTGCTGAAAGCTCATGGTGTGCGCTTTGTGTTCACGCTGCCGGGTGGACATATCTCTCCCATTTTGGTGGCTTGCGAGAAGCTGGGCATTCGTGTTGTGGACACGAGGCATGAGGCAACGGCTGTATTTGCAGCAGATGCAGTGGCCAGGCTATCAGGTACCACATTTCTCCCCGTTTGTTGCTTGCTGAAGAGGGAGCGGCACAAAGTGACACTTGCCTCCGCATTTTTCTGTTGCAGGAACAGTGGGAGTTGCTGTAACGACAGCAGGACCAGGAGTGACTAACACTGTGACAGCTATGAAAAATGCCCAGATGGCAGAGTCTCCCGTGTTGTTGATTGGAGGGTCAGCAGCCAGGTTGCAGAAGGTAGGCTGCTCAGTCCGGTAGCCCTAGAATCAAAGGACAATGACAGAGTAGCTAAAACTTGATGCTGCTCCTGTTTGATTTAAGTAGGACTTTGGCCTTTATGTGTTCGCTGACACTGACTCTCTCTAGCAGCAGCTTAGCAGGCAAATTTTTCTGCATGTGTATTTTTGAGGGCAATTGAGCTGCAGCTGTGGGATTGTGAACGAGCTTTCTCCTTTCTCCATCCCCAGGGCAGAGGAGCTCTCCAAGACATTGATCAGCTGTCCCTCTTTAAACCACTCTGCAAATTCTGTGCTTCCGTGAAGTCTGTCCGAGAGATTGCCCCTGTGTTGCGAAAGGCCATTGCCATTGCCCAGTGTGACACTCCAGGTATGCTGCCGTGCCGTTGGCATGCAACAAGTATCTTCCACCCACACAGGATTGTGGCTGTTAGGTTGTTGCTGTTTTTGTACTTAAGCCAAGGAAGTAATAAAAGTTCAAGGGCTCAGTGTGGGCTATAGATATCTTTCTTTTATTGTCCAATAAGCCTTGAAAGGTTGGTTAGGTTTGAGTAAAAAATGTCAGGCTTTTCTTTCTTTTTTTACAGTATTTTTTACTGTAAATGGAAGAGCAAAAAGTTCTCTCTGAATTTTCTCAACACCCAGTAGGCCATTTGCCTACACTTTGGAACAAAATGCTTTCACCACAGTAGAATAGTATTTTGTCACGGAGGCATCTCTTCCAGCCTCACCCCCTGAAGTCATCTGCCCAGCGTCCTAATGCCCATGTGCAAGATCTCAGGGCTGGGAGTGTGGGAATAACAGCTTATTCCTCGAGTATCTTATTGGCTCTTACCTGCCCACCTGGCTCTGATGCTGGACTTGTAGAACTTGTTAACCTGTCTCCTCACATGAAGTGAATTTTGACCCATTGGAGCTCACTGGTAGGCCACTATCAGCTTCGGCAGCCTTATGTCTGAGTTTCAAAGGCTTCTGAGGCTGACTTTAGAGAAGCACTGTGGCTCTCTTCTGAGCATGGTAGGACACTTACTTTTTGATGGATGAGGAATGGTGTGTACCGGAATCCAGGGCTGACACTTCTGATATGGGAGATCCTTCTAATTGGGTGCTGCCACGTGGGAGGTAGAACTCAAGATGTTAGCGATTTTGTGCCAAAAAAGGTTGCAAGGTCCATGAGTGAGCAAGTGGGTCGGTCTCGGTGCATGCTTCTAACTAGATTTTTTTTTCTTTGGACAGTTCCTTGGCAACAGGGATTTTCTTTACAGAGTGAGGTGGTTATGGAACTTTCTGTTTGTCTTGTAGGGCCTGTGTTTGTAGAGTTCCCCTTGGATATCCTGTATCCCTATCATCTAGTAGAGAGAGAGATTTTCAAGAACTTCACTTCTAAAAGCCTTTTGGGAAAGATTGTTAACTGGTGAGTGAGCTGCCTTCCACCCTCCCATATCAGCAAAGGTATTAACTGGTGAGCGGTTCTGCGGAGGGCCTAGTGATGGAGCCCTGGAGAATTTTATAGGTCTCTCTCTTACCCTCCCCCATCTTTTTAAACTGATTCACCTGCTACTTAATTACAAGATGCCCCAATTCTTCGATCTAGTCCTCTATATCGTGGAGGAAGATTTCTCTTGCTCTTCTGCTGTATTTGACAGATTGCCACCATGAAGACCTTGAGCATCTTGGTAGCTGGTTGGTGCTCATATTTTGGGTAGCAAACTGACACCTTGCCTTCTGTGGTATAGGCTACAGCCGCCTCCTCATCACTACCATGGCAAGATCTTGGCCTTCAAGACCACATTCTTTTTGTTGTCACCCAGGTATCTGCGCAGTTACATAGGGAACCTCTTTGCCGGGGCATGGGAGATGCAGGACCTTTCACCTCTGCCAGTGAACTTGCCAAAGGCTTCAAAGGGACAGGTGAGAATCCATTTAGAGTCCCAACTCCAACTGAACGTAGCTAGCAAAGTTAATGTGTGGAGCTGGGAACATCTTACTTCTCAATTATAATTAAGTCCTACATTTCAGACAAATATTACCTTCCTTTTATGGCCAAATTCTGTGCGATTGCCATTAAACCTAGGAAACAAGCTTTGATATCGTCATGATTCAGGTTTTAAATGACAACTTCAGGTTATATTTTAGTGAGTAAGATCTAATTTATATATTTTAATTGCTGCTATATCTGTACTGTCCCTGTTATACTGAACTGCAAATTTAGATGTATCCCTATTGTGTTTCATGACTTCCTATACCTTCTGACTTCCTCTGGCCTTTACTGTCTTCTGTAAAGAGGGCAACTCACTATTCCTCTGGAAAGGGGGGCAAATTGAGACTGAATGACGTAGCTTTCATCCTCTTACCTGTAAAGTCCTAGATTTACTGCCTTTTCACAGTCACCGTCCCCCCCCACCCCAATGAGGAGCTGCTGTTTTCCTCTTTTGAAGCTATTCTCTCTCCTCGCCCCCCCCCCCAGTAATAGCTGTGTTGTTGCTTTGAAAACTTGGTCATTTTTCTCAGACTGACCCTCACCTGGGCATGCCTCTGTGCAGGTGCAACAGTGTGTGGAGCTCATCAGCCGAGCTAAGAAGCCAGTCATCATCCTTGGTAGTCAGGTGACCCTACCACCAACACCAGTAAAGATACTCAGGTGAGGGGTGGTACCTTGCAATTTTGACTCCCCTCAGATCCCATTTACATTTGTCTGTGGCACACTAATCAGTATTGGTCATTAGCGAGGCTACCCCTTAAGCTGAGGAGTGCCATCGTTTCTTAGGTGAAGTAGTCTGGGATGGGGTAGCCAAACCAGTAAGGACATGAGAACTGGGATTGGGGTTGGGCAGGAGTCTGGTGTAATGGGTAAAGCTGGGGCTCTGGAGGGGACTGAGGCTATGGGCCACAGCCGGATAAAGCTGTGCTGCTGCTGGCTGATAATGGAAGACTGTTGCTGGAGTCTCTGCAGTGAAATCCTCCTGTCCTTCCAGAGATACCTTAGAAGAACTGGGGATCCCCTGTTTTCTTGGAGGTATGGCTCGCGGCATGCTGGGTAAAAATAGCCCACTGCACATCCGTCAAAACCGGCGTGACGCACTCAAGGAGGCAGATGTGGTCATTCTAGCAGGTAGAGATGGTCATTGTAGTTGTCAGTGCTAACCTCTTGCTAAAGGGGGGCTTCCTGGAAGTAGGTGGCCTATTTGGGTGTGTGATGGGTGTCTTTAGTTATTATGTGAACAGCCCTAAGATCTTGTGATGAAGGGCGGTAAATAGATAGATAGCAAGCAAGCAAGCAGTTTGTCTCATTCCCATAATTTCTGTTCTGCTCTCTAGGCACAGTCTGTGATTTTCGCCTGTCATTCGGGGGGATCCTAAGTAAACGCAGCAAAATCATTGCTGTCAACAGGAACCGGGAGCAGCTGCTGAAGAACGCACATGTGTTGTGGAAACCCACCGTGGCCATTCAGGGTGAGGGGCCTGCCAGGGTCTGCAATATGGGGGTTGTGAGGGGGTGGTCCTATTGCTGGAGCGAGAGAGGATGTGCTTCGTGGCGTGGCTTGGTGAAGTCAGTGACCCTGAGGAAGGGGATACATTGGCTGCATGTGCATCCCTTCCTGCTCAGAACCTTGCGCTTTTCAGGCCTCCTGCAACTCCTTTCCTACAGGGGATGCTGCCTGCTTCCTGGTGGCCTTGTGCCAAGCGTTGAAGGGCTATTCATGTCCCCAGGACTGGGTAACAGGCCTGAAGGAGGTTGATCGCATAAAGGAGAAGGCAAACAGGTGAGAAGCACATATGTACCCTATTCCTTTTTCTCATCCTTGTATAACTGATATTCGGAGAGTAATGCTGGCCTTGGGCATGTCTTGAATTAGTCTTGTGAGCCATGTTCCTCCCCAGGGAGAAGGCAGAAAAACCAACAGAGCAGCACCTCAACCCACTGAAGCTGCTGCACCATTTGGATAATTTGCTTCCTGAAGACAGCCTGTTGATTGCTGACGGGGGTGACTTTGTTGCAAGTGCCGCCTACATTGTAAAGCCCAGGGGGCCACTGACCTGGTTGGATCCAGGTAATACGACATTAGCGAGATGTTGGGAAGTGTAATGTATTCTGGGGGGGTTGATTCTGCTGATTCTGGTATCTACTTGTCTTACACAGCTTCTGAACTGCTGTTCTGCTGCGATATGAAGCAGCAAAAATGTCTCCTTCCTTTGAGCAGATACCTGTCGTTTTGCTAAACACACATCCAGTTTCACAATTCCATAGAATTGTGGAATACACTCCAGCCCATCTTCATAGAGGCTGTGGGATGGAGACGTCTAAGGAAGGCTCTGCTGTTTTGCTTTCCTGTATTAACCATGGTGGAAGGCACCATCTGGAGAACGTAATTTTAAAAAGGTTTTGGAAAGAGCAATTTCCTCCAGAAATTAGAATTGAGGAAAATACCAGAAGGAGTTTCTTAACTTCAAGAATTGTTCTGCATTGACCTAAGATGCCTTTAAGAGGTCTGCTTGCCTCCTTTAGGAGGCTCCCCCCCCTTTTTTAAAAAAAAAGCTGGAACAGGTTCTTATCATTAGGACTGCTTGGATTTTGTGTTTCTTTTCTTGCCACACAACTCCTTGTCTTTGTTTTATGAAAATATTAACATTCAGCCTTTCTGTCTCATGTCTGAGATGCCCAAGGTGACTAATCCCAGCAAAGTTTAACAACAACCATACAATAAAAAACAAACCAACAAAGTCTGCTTTTGAAAAAGCTAGAGGATATCAATGCAGGAACTGATCAGACTGTGGGCTGCTGGAATAGCAAGGCCACTTACTGGCTTCCTTCAATCACTGTTCTTCTACTTCTGCTCGTTTCAGGAGCCTTTGGGACCTTAGGGGTTGGTGGAGGCTTCGCGCTGGGAGCCAAGCTCTGCCGGCCAGACTCAGAGGTTAGTGCGCAGTATTGGGAAGCCAAGGATAGAAGCTGTGGTTAAACAACTCCTGTTACCCCAAAGAAGTCATTGGACTGATTGCCTGAGTCCCCATTGGGTTATTGCATAGTGGGTTTTGTTCCTTTTATTACTGCCCCAATCGATTTAAATTGTTTCAACTGCTTTTTTATTTGTGTGTTTTTAAATTCGGGTTGTTGTTGTTTTTAAGTGAAAGGTGTGCCTGGGAAGAGAGGAACTGGGGAGAACAAGGGGAGCCCCAATCACAGTGGTTCAGGGGAGGGGGGGCAGGCCAGGTAAGGGTCACATAACACAGGCATTTAGTGACTGTGTTGTGTGCCAGCCCCTCCTCCAACTTGGGAGAATTGCGGTTGTCCTATCAGCCAGCCCTCAAGGACCGCCTCTCATATAAACCAATACGGATCCTGTGATCATCATCTGAGACCCTTCTTTGTGTGCCTCCTCCACGAGAGGTCCAGAGGGTGGCAACACAAGAATGGGCCTTTCTGCTGTGGCACCCCATTTGTGGAATGCTCTCCCCAGGGGGGCTCGCCTGGCGCCTTCATTGCATATATTTAGGCACCAGGTGAAAACGTTTCTCTGTAACCAAGCCTTTTAAATGTGGCCTTTTAAATGTGTTTGTGGAAGGGGTTTTTGGTTTGCTTTTGTTTTATTATGTATTTTGTGTTCTCATTTTGTATTTTTATGTTGTGAGCTGCCCTAAGGTCTTCAGCTGAAGGGTGGTATGCAAATGTAATAAATAACAGTAATTAATATTTTTTGCTTATATGACCCTCCTTCAGATTGATAAGCCCTCCTTCTCTTTTTTTTTAAAAAAATCATTTTTATTAAATTTTCCACTTTAGCAATCCAATCAAATCACATTAAATATTCCAAATTATACATATACATATCAAATAATCCGAATATTCTGCCAAATTATAATTTTTTTAATAGGACTTCCCATGCTTCAAGTTCGGAGGGTTCTGATTGATAAGCCCTCCTTCTCAGTGATGGTTGCTTACTTGTAGGAAAATCAATAGGGTGATAAGAACATGTGATGTCGCATTTCACCTCACTGGCTGCTGCATCTACCCTCACTCACTCTTTAATAAAAAAACCTTGGCAGGTTTGGATCATATATGGAGATGGCTCCCTTGGGTTCAGCATCATGGAATTTGACACCTTCGTGCGACACAAGGTAACCCTAGCTCTGCCCAATTTGTGTTCTCTCTGCATCTGTGGGTGGGGTTATTGAAAGCAGCTAGAGATGGTCAGGGTTGGAAAGCTGTGGCTACTGGCAGCTTTGCCAAGAGATCACTTCACTGGTCAGAATCACCTTGTTTAACTAGATTTTGTCTGGCAGCCAGTTTTGGGGCTGGGCTGCTTTGAGAGGCAATAGTAGAGTCAAAGCGGCTTCTTCCATTGCCTATTGTAGCCTGCCAGCAAATCCAGCCAGGCACATTTTCTACCCAACTTCCCCCTCCCAAGTCACAGGAGAGGTTAACCTGTGCATTTCCTAAAACCTGTCTGGGGGGGGGGGCTGCTGGAGCAAGACTGAGTGATAAGTGACAGCCTCCTTGCTTGCTGGCAGAGATATTTTTCCTCTTCTGTCCCCCCACCTCACCCCCAATATGTCTCAGGAATAGGATAGATAGACAGGGCTTCCTTTCCTCTTGCTTATGTTTCTTCATCCTTCTCAGCTCTCCTGTTTTAGGTAGTGTGGAGAGATGAGGATAACAGGCTGAATTGGGCCCGTGAGCCACATGACAGAGAATCCCCCCTTTTTACATATTTGGGCAACAGGTGGAGAGGGCTTAGTTCAGACATCCAAGATTGCAGTAGAGTCTCTCTTCCTTCTCTCTCATAGTAGGAGCTCTGGATAATGGCCTCGTCCATAATTTCTTACTGTCCTTTTGTCACTGTGCATCCTAATATATAAAAAGGTAGGGTAGAAGACTGTGAATACCCTTTCTTAATCCCTGTTTAGTTCTATAACATTTTGTTCTGCTCTGTCAGACACCTGTCATCGCCCTGGTGGGGAACGATGCTTGCTGGAGCCAGATTTCCCGGGAGCAAGTTCCCATGCTTGGCAGCAACGTAGCCTGCGGCCTGGATTATATAGGTGAGTTAACAGCCTTATTAGTGCCGCATATGGCATCCTATACACAAATTCATAAGTGGATCTTGGCAGAGTTGAAGCAAAGAAGCTTGACTTGGCTGTTCTTTTAAGCAGGGTCAGGAAGATAGTGTCTTGCCTGGCCTCTGGGACAGAGCAAATTCTGCTTGTAGGGCAATTCCCCCTCATGCTCTGTGTCAGAGAGATGCAATTGCTCTGCTCTTGTGAGCACACCCAATTGGAATTTAAACGGATCATAATCCGATTGGACTTTCACACTTGCACCTCAGATCCACAGGCTGCCCCCACTATCTCCCTTTTCAAAAGTTATTATTAAAGCACTGTGTTAAACTTCATCATGTCATTGGGTTTTTGGTTTTTTTAAGCGCCAGAAAAAGAATTGCAAAACTGCATCAGCAGGGAGGGTTGGTATTTGTGACATCATAGGGACTGTCTGCTCACTGCCGGGCACACTGGGTTTTTGCTGCAGATACAAAACTGGGTTTAAGCTCTGCCAAACAAGTGGCAAACATGGCTCATTTGAACAGAACACAGTATAATGTGGTTCATGGTACTTAAAGTGTGTGTATGTGCTTTTCTGCCGAACAGCTGCGTATTGCAAGTGTAAATTAGTTTGCAAATCATCCATGTGATACACTTTCTCATAGCCTACATTAGGGTTGTCATTAGGGTTACTTGTGAGTAAATTTGCATAGTTGCATCCTTATGGTAAAAGATCAATCATACAGGGGGAATATTAATCAAACATATCTGTTCCTAAACCTCTTTGCTGTGCAAGCTAGACAGAACCCATCATCAATAGTTTACAATGGCATATGAGATGTCTATGAAGACATCACCTTCAAATGTCAGCATAACTGGTTTCATCTGTCAACAATTCTTATGCTGCAAATTGATTATTTTTTTAATACTGTATTTTCCATTTCTGTATGTGAGCTGCCCAGAGAACATTTTATATAAAATGCCATAAATAAATAGTTAATCTCTAGATGAACTTTATTCCTATACTGTACTGAAAGTCAGAATGCATGCATTGGTCCAAATATATGCATATTTGAACCTTTGCGTATTTGGACCAGTAGATAGTATTGACACATGCATTAGTTTTAACTTGGTATATCCCTTTCCCAGAAGCTGAATTTGGGGACATCCACATCAACAGTTAGCCTTTTAATAAAAAACTCTTTAAATTTACTCAAAATCAGTAATTTTACTGATTCCTGGCTTAGCTGCTTCATCTGTGTCCAGCATGATTTTAATGATTTATTGGGATGCGGAATGGCGCTGTAGTCTAAACCACCGAGTCTCTTGGGCTTGCCGATTATAAGATCGGTGGTTCAAATGCCTGTGACGGGGTGAGCTCCCATTGCTTTCCAGCTCCTGCCAACCTAGCAGTTCAAATGCATACCAGTGCAAGTTGATAAATAGCTATGCTGCAGCGGGAAGGTAAATGGCGTTTCCATGCACACTGGCTTTCATCATGGTGTCCCATTGTGGTTTAGTCATGCTGGCCGCATGACCTGGAAAAGCTGTCTGTGGTCAAACACCGGCTCCTTTGGCCTGAAAGCAAAGATGAGCACTGCATCCCATAGTCAAATTTGACTGGACTTAACCGTCCAGGGGTCCTTTACCTTTACTTTTTTTACCCACATGATTTGCAAACTACACCTGTAATACGCATTTGCTAGCCTGCATAACACAGTTACTACAATGAAAAGGGGGATGTATGAAAAGCGAAATCCTTTAGAAAACCAGTGGAAAATATCACAGGCCTAATTTATATTTTCTGTAAGGATAAGAGATAAGAAAAGGAGACACACGTTTTGTTAGCATTCAGGAATTTTGAGTCCAACTGAAGGAGCAGGCAAGGAGGTCAGCTGCCACAAGCCCATGAAGCTCAGGGTAGGTAACTTAGCTTATTAATTTGAGTGAACCATTGCCTGACCTTGGAAGTGTTCTGTCACATGCTCTGGAATATAAAAAGTAGAAGAGAGCTTTTGTATACTCCTTGCTGAAGGGTAAATCCAGAAGGGCTTCTAGGGGCAGCAGCAGCAGCAGCCTTGAACTCCAGCCCCTTTCATTTTAGGAAGAAAGTCCATCTTCCCTTCCGTATGTTTTTCCTCCTTGCTCATGTGCTGCTTTTCTTTGCAGATTACCATGTGGTGGCAAAAGGCTTAGGAGGGAAAGGCTTCCTGCTCAACCGCGAGAATGAGGATCAAACGGAGGAACTTATCAGGACAGCACAGTCTGAATGCAGGCAAGGGCACCCTGTCCTTCTCAACGTCCTCATTGGGAAAACAGACTTCCGTGAAGGCTCCATCGCTGTGTAGGGCTTAGCTTGGAGATACAAGTATGTGGGATTTGGCTGGACAGCAAAGTGATGGAAGATATGGTTCATCTGAATTGATCTCAAGCAAAGGGATGGGGCCTTGGCAGTCCTGAGGTCTCATGCCCTCCCTCATTGGGCTTCCTTGGGGTAGTTCTTCAGATAGCTGGTTTCCTCCACTTTTCAACTCTTGTTTTGCTGCTGAAGCACTAGCTCGTGTTCCACCTCCACCCATCACACCATGGCTGTTGTCTGAAGTGGGAGCAGCAAAGCAGTTCTTCGTGAATCACTTTGACTTGTTCCTTTTGGTTATTATGTCTAACAGGTTGGCTTCACTAATTGACGCAGCTAATACATTAATAACCATAGTTGGGATGAAAGAACACACGCATCTCACGTTTGCCATTCCTTCATCTGAGGATTTAGGTGCACCCTTTTTCTTTTCTTTTTTAAATAATTTTTATTAAGTTTTGCATTTAACAATCCAATCATATCACATTAATTAATTGGTGCACCCTTTTTCAACACCGGTAGATACTTACCATTCCCAAAGGAAGTGCAAAAGTGAATCTATACTATTTGGTTTGAAACAGAAACTATACCTTTCTGTCGTCCCCCTACTTCCACCTTGGACCTCAGAAGGGGCCTTTTGCTCATGCATCTTTGGTGCATGTGACCATCTAGCCATGCTAATTCAGCTGATAATACAGGTTTCTAAGTCCCAACCTTACATTCCCTAGGGCCGTATAGGCCTGTAATCCTAGTCCCATCCTCACAACTACTTTAATGCCTCAGCAGTTGCTTGTGTTCTGTTACAGGGCAGTGTTAGTCCTGTGGTCAATTTTCTCTTAGACTGTATCCCCAAATCTATTTAAGTCTAATTTTCCCTGCCAGTTTGGCAAACATTCTCAGGGGAGGGGGCAGCAGGCAACACATGAGTGAGTGTCCAGTAATACTTTGTGGACTGCTATATTTGCCTCTGTCCCTGCAGAAGCTACAATGCAGCGTTTTGCAGTGCATACAATAAAGGGATATAATTCTTGCTACCTTTGAAGTGTTGTCTGTTCCAGCTTTGCATCAACGCTAGGGAGCTGTTCTTCCATCAGTGAATTCACAAGTGCTCACCATCTCTCTGGAACATGTGGCAGGCCTGATGCCTGCATGTCCTTGGGAAAGGACTGAAACTGCCTTGGTCACACTGGTCAATGATCTCTGGTGGGCTAGGGACAAAGGTGAGAGCTGTTTCCTAGTTCTGCTGGATCTCTCAGCGGCTTTTGACACCATCAACCATAACATCCTTCTGGACTGTCTAGAGGGGCTGGGGGCACTGTTATACAGTGGTTCCGCTCCTTCCTCCTGGGCAGTGTTCAGAAAGTGGTGTGGGGGATGAGTGTTCAGACCCCTGATCTCTCACTTGTGAGGTGCCTCAGGGTTCTGTCCTCTCCCCCATACTTTTCAACATCTACATGAAGCCACTGGGAGAGATCATCAGGGAGTTTGGGCTGGGTGTTCATCAGTATGCAGATGATACCCAGCTCTACCTCTCTTTCAAATCAGAACCAGTGAAGGCGGTGAAGGTCCTGTGTGAGTGTCTGGAGGCGGTTGGAGGATGGATGGTGGCTAACAGATTGAGGTTGAATCCTGACAAGACAAAAGTACTGTTTTGGGTTGACAGGAGGCAGGCAGGTGTGGAGGACTCCCTAGTCCTGAATGGAGTAACTGTGCCCCTGAAGGACCAGGTGCGCAGCCTGAGAGTCATTTTGGACTCACAGCTGCCCATGGAGGTGCAGGTCAATTCTGTGTCCAGGGCAGCTGTTTATCAGCTCCATCTGGAACGCAGACTGAGAACCTACCTGCCCGCAGACTGTCTTGCCAGAGTGATTCATGCTCTAGTTATCTCTCGCTTGGACTACTGCAATGCGCTCTATGTGGGGCTACCTTTGAAGGTGACCTGGAAACTACAACTAATACAGAATGCGGCAGCTAGACTGGGGACTGGGAGTGGCCGCCGAGACCACATATCACTGGTCTTGAAAGACCTACATTGGCTCCTGGTACGTTTCCAAGCACAATTCAAAGTGTTGGTGCTGACCTTTAAAGCCCTAAACGGCCTCAGTCCAGTATACCTGAAGGAGTGTCTCCACCCCCATTGTTTTGCCCGAACACTGAGGTCCAGTGCCGAGGGCCTTCTGGCGGTTCCCTCGCTGCGAGAAGCCAAGTTACAGGGAACCAGGCAGAGGGCCTTCTCAGTAGTGGCATCCGCCCTGTGGAACTCCCTCCCATCAGATGTCAAAGAGCAAAACAACTTCCAGATTTTTAGAAGACATCTGAAGGCAGCCCTGTTTTAGGGAAGCTTTTAAGGTTTAATAGGTTATTGTATTTTAGTGTTCTGTTGTAAGCTTCCCAGAGTGGGGGGGGGGGGGAAACCCAGCCAGATGGGCGGGGTATAAATAATAAATTATTATTATTATAAAGGATTTGTCTTACAGCAATGATCTTGTGTATGCTTACTCAGAAGCAAACCGTGTCAAACTCCGTAGAATTTAATTCCAAATAGGTCCTCTTACTGGGATAAGGAGAGAGCAAGAACAACCTATAACAACCCTGAGATTCTTCCCGCCAATGAATTAGTTGCAGGGGAATTGAGTCCTGTTAACTTGCTCAGTGTTCTTCCAAATCAATGGAATCAATATGAAAATATGATGCTGGGGTTTCTGATCTAGTATTTACTGAGGCAGAGTGCTGGGGCTTAGTATATTTGTCACCTCTCCCCCCCCACCCCCTGCTTCCTTCCCCCTGAACAGCTGTTTGGTACAATTGTTGAATTTTTTTACAGTGCTAATGCACATGCAGCAGCTGGGTAGAGGCCAAAACGTACTATTAAAATACCTCTCTGAGGCAGCCACAAACCAGACACACTGAAGCCAAGAGAATGTAATGGAAATGTGCCAGGAGAGTCTATAATCCTCTGAATGCTATGAGGTTGGTTTCCATGCAAATACAGTCTTTGAGGAGGATGAAGAGGCAATTCTCAGCTGCTGCTATACCAGCTAGTTCTCCGTGGAGAGCATTTGGTTGAAATGTAGAAAGCACTTCTGTTTCCTTCTGGCCTCTGACTGGTTTCTCACAATTGTGAGATTGCAGCATGCACAAACAGCTACTTACCTTTTAATGTCCAGAGAGGGAGATTCTGTTGAAATGTGAAAAGCAAATGTAAACTGTCTCAGAGGCTCGAATTCAGGGAAATGCATGAAAGATCATGCCCTACTAATGGGCAGGGAAGCTTGCCACAGGGGTGTTTATGTGATTAAAAAACACACTGAGAGTTCAGGTGCTAGTGTTTTCTGAAAAGCATCTATCCCCTATGAAAAGTAAAATGTGACAGCTGAAAGTGTATTCCCAGCAAAGAGCAAAACATTTTTTCAGCAGTAGGCAACTTAGCCCACAAGCAGCATGAGTTAAGGTTCATCTGGTGGCTAGTCTATACAGGTTCAAATATCTTTATTGTAGCACAATCCTAGCCTTGTTAGCATTTGGCTCTCTGTGTATGCATGTACAGCTGCATAGCTATGGGATGTGGGAGACATAGCTTGGCAGTCATACGTGTGAAGAGGATCTCTAGATTGTAGGTGATGAAAAGTCGAACAGAAGCCAGCAGTGTGATGCAGCTGCAAATATGCTAATGTGTATTAATAGGACATAGTTTACAAATCGCAGAAAGGAATTCTTCTGCTTAATTCTTGCAGTCTGTCAGCTTCACCTTGTGGAGTGGGTGCAGAAAGGCTGGCAAGAGGTGAGGTGGGCTTTATCCAATTCCTACCATCGGTCCCAAACAACCTGTCTAGCCCTGCATTCTGTTTCCTTTAGTTGTTAAGCCGATGCTTCCAAGAGAGCCTGTAGGAACACAACTTGTCCTGCAACTGGGAGTAGCTTGCTGCCTTTGATACTGGAGGTAATATATATAAGTATCATGACTAGTAGCCATTTATCAGATCTCTCCTACATGTGGTCCCAGGCCCTAAGGAAGTTAGATTGGCTTCAACCAGAGCCAGGGCCTTTTCAGCACTGGCCCCAACTTGGTGGAACGCTCTGTCTCATGAGACCAGGGCCCTGCAGGATCTGATCTCTTTCCGCAGGGCCTGTAAGACAGAGTTGTTCCGCCTGGCCTTTGGATTGGAGCCAATTTGATTCCCTCCGCCCCTTTTTCTTTTTTCTTTTCCTTCTCCTGCAATGAGGCTCCATTTTAATATTTTAATGTTCCATTATTTTAATGTTGTATTTTATTTTTGTTTTTAAGTTGTAATCACTCATCTTGTTTTTATTATTGCTTGTAAGCCGCTCTGAGCCCGGCCTTGGCTGGGGAGGGCGGGGTATAAATAAAAAATTATTATTATTATTATTATTATTATGTATTTATCCAGTTCCCCTTTAATTTAAACTAGTGACAGTCACCATCTCGTAGCTGTGAATTTCATTACAAGCGTACCAAAATGAAGGTCTAGCAGGCTTGCAATGTTGAACATGCTGCTTTCCTGTAGTGAGACATGGGCAACTTATCTCTCACTTGGACTACTGCAATGTGCTCTATGTGGGGCTACCTTTGAAGGTGACCCAGAAACTACAACTAATCCAGAACGTGGCAGCTAGACTGGGGACTGGGAGTGGCCGCCGAGACCACATATCACCAGTCTTGAAAGACCTACATTGGCTCCTGGTACGTTTCCAAGCACAATTCAAAGTGTTGGTGCTGACCTTTAAAAGCCCTAAACGGCCTCGGTCCAGTATACCTGAAGGAGCATCTCCACCCCCATTGTTTTGCCCGAACACTGAGGTCCAGTGTCGAGGGCGTTCTGGCGGTTCCCTCGCTGCGAGAAGCCAAGTTACAGGGAACCAGGCAGAGGGCCTTCTCAGTAGTGGCATCCGCCCTGTGGAACTCCCTCCCATCAGATGTCAAAGAGCAAAACAACTTCCAGATTTTTAGAAGACGTCTGAAGGCAGCCCTGTTTTAGGGAAGCTTTTAAGATTTAATAGGTCATTGTATTTTAGTGTTCTGTTAGAAGCTGCCCAGAGTGGCAGGGGAAACCCAGCCAGATGGGTAGGGTGTGTATGTGTGTGTGTGTGTGTATAAATAAATAACTTACATCCGCCAGGAGTGATGACACACTCACTGAGTCAGGAACATTTTGGGCATCACATGTCAAGCCAGAGTCTCAAACAAAGATGTGCTCGCCCAAGCCCACATTACCTCCTTGTTTGCACTCCTCACTCAGTGGTGTCAACGTTGGCTTGGGTCATGTCCACAGTATGGAAGATGTCAGGACCCCCAAGGATGTGCTATATGGGGACCAGACCTCTTGGCAGACCAACCCTGCGTTACAAAGATGTCTGCAGATGTGACACGAAAGCTGGCAACATTAACCCTGGCAGCTGGGGATCCCTTGCAGACGAACACAGCACCTGGTTGTGCAGCAGTGAGCAGCGGAAGAATGACCAGTGGGAGGAGTTCAGAGAGAAGGCATCTGCATTGGCACAGCCAGATACCTTCAACTGCCCCTTCTGCAACAAAACATGTCTCTCCCATATCGGTCTCTACAGCCACAGCAGGTGCTGTAACTCTGCAAAGGTCTGACTTCAGTCCTGAAGGCACACTCTTCCATTGTCTCCTGAGACAGATGCCAGCCAGAAGCCTATCATTTTGACTCTCCTGCCTGTCAGCAGTCCTTGGAGGACGCTGTGCTTGAAAATTGAGAGGGAGAACAACTTTCTACAGTATCTCCTTTCTCCACACTGTGCATATTTTTTTAAATAAACTTTCACTATGTCCCCCAAACACAGCCTCCTCAGTTGCTGCATGCCAAATCTGGGCATCATTCCTGCAAAAATTCTCATGACTGCTAAGTGGAGTGCTGATAATATGGCTGTGGTGTGTGCAATGTTTGGCCACATCCCAGAGCAGCTAAGTGGACCAGAGTGCATATCACTGGGTCTTTGTGTAGGTTAGTTTATTTGCTTTTTATTACAGAGGGAACCATGTGGCCCAGTTCACGTTTACCAGAACAGTGGTGGTGGTCGCTTTCCTATGACTGGATCCCAGTTGGTATCGATGCCATCTGAATTATGTGAAATGGGTGCACTTTTCATATCAGCCGAGCTTTTTTGGGGGAGCATCAGTGGAAAGCATGGGCTTTCCATAATGTCCATCCCAGGAAAGAAGTTTGTGTGCTGTAGGGTTTTGCCATGGAAAAGTGTTAACTCTGCCACACCAGTGGTATGAATGAAGCTTGTGCAATGGCTGAGATACGGAGTTTTCTCCATGCTGCCACAAATTGCCCATTTGTGTGCCCCTCTGGAGTCAGGAAACCTTGGGCACATAGACGGAGTCCATAACATGGATTTCCTACAACAGAATTGCGCCTCTGAACAACCGGCAGAGAAAGGCACCACATTGTGGGCTCCTTCAATGCTGGTGTGTTCATCCCTTGCACTTTGGGTAATGTTTGTGGTAGGCAAGTCTCTCCCCACACCACCCAGGTGTTCTGCGAGGGGTGTTGCTGGCATGAAAATGATCCACTAAGTATATATGAACTGAGACAAGTGTGGATTTGCCCTGCAGATTTTCTGTGGCCGAGTCGAAATTATACAGTCGCACTTGGAGATACCTGGGGTTGCTTGCAAAAGTAAAGGAAAAAGTGTTGTGCCTGTTTGAACAAGTCCTCTTATTTTTAATAATAATAATAATAATAATAATAATAATAATAATAATAATAATAATAATAATAATAATAATATCAACTAATTAATTATATGCCACCTTTTTAGGTGGCAAGACTCAGAGCCAGTTACAGATTAAAATATGAACTAAAAATATAGGGGGGGGGGACTTAAAATAAGTAAACACTGATAGTTTTCTTTCTATCTGTTGATCTGTTAAAACCATACAAATTACTTCTCCGCCCAGTTGCTTCTGTGTGTCTCCTTCAGTCTCCACGGTGGGTTTTCTCCGCTTCCCCGTCTGCCCCCCCCCCCAGCATTTCCCCCTCCCCACACTTTTCTCTGCGGATTCCCTGCCCCACCCGGATCTAGCCTGCAGATCTACCCTTGCGGGCGGCCGCATCGCACCAGCCCCTCGGGAAGAAACCCACAAGCGCTGGCCCAAGCAGCAAGCGGACGGGGAGCCCGGGGGTGAGCCCGGGGGTGGGTCGCCGGCGCGACAGCCCCTTCGAGCTGCACGGTCGGAGGTGATGCCAGCTGGGCACGCTTTGCCCTGGGCGGCCCCGTCCGTCCCGCTTGGGCTTCGGCCATGCGGTGCGACGGCGATCGCCGCCGTTCTCCGAGGGCAGCTTGGATCCGCCCACTGGGCACTGCTGCCTCTGCAACTGTGGGTGGGCTGCAGCGGGGCTGGCGGGCGGCGGAGGGATGGTCCTGAGTCCTGCGACCGCCCTCCTCTCCTCCTCCTCCTCCTCCCCGGCCCAGGACGGCGGGCCACCCTCCCGCCTCGCAGGGAGCCTGGGAAGGAACCGGGCGCCCCTCGGGACGCCAGCGGAAGTGGCTTCCCCTCGCCCGCTCCTCGGGGCGGCTAGAAGCCCGAAAAAGAGGCCTGGCCGACCCTCCAGGCTGGGCGGGCTCCGGGCTGAGTCCGACGGGGCGGGCGGGCGGCCCTCCTCTCTCCTCTCCGCCTCCCCCGAGTCGCGGCCGCCGGAGCAGCTCAGGGCTCGGCAGGCATCCGAGGAATTCGCTCCCGCCGAGCGCGGCGCGGGGTCCGGGCGAGGCGGGGCGACGGGGCCGGAGGAAGAGGGGGGAGGACGCCGCCGCCGCCGCCCCGTCGAGTGATGGCCCAGCCTCTGCTGCGGAAAACTTTCTCCCGCCTGCGGGGCAAGGAGCGCCTGGGGCGCAAAAAGGCGGCGCAGCGCAAAGAGCCAGGTAACGGGCACCCCGGGGAGACGGGGTGGGGGTGGGCTGGGTGCGCGCCCCGCCAAGGAGCCCACCCCACCCTGCGCGGGCGAGAGGCGGGGGGTCCGCTGGAGGGCTGGGGCCAGAAGGCATCTCCGGCATTTCCTCTGCCGTTGCTGCTAAAATAGGCAAAAGGAAGCGAGGGGAAGGAGCTGCCAAGGATGGATGGATGGGCGGCGGATCCCGTCTTTCCTCGGAGGGGGCTCTTTCCTCTCCAGGTGGAGGGACACTTCTGCCGGAATCTCCCCCACCTACCCAAAAAACAGGTCACAGATCCCTCCAGATCCCACCTTGACAGGCCCGGATCAGAGTTTGGCCCCCGCCAACTTCTCAGTCGCCTCAGCAGTGCCAGAGCCAGCCCAAGGCATTTTGCCGCCTGAGTCTAAGGGCAAGGTGGTCCCCAGGAGGGGGTGCCAGGAAACCAGGAATTATGTTCACATGTGGTGGGGGTGTAAAATGTCCTCTTTTTTTTTTGCAAAGGGTGTTTAAGGAGGTATCAGAAATTGCTGGGTTAAATCTGACTGAAAGTCCCGAGGTAGCATTATTATCAATTTACGAAGGTTATGAAGGACTTGCTGGCAAATTTATTGACAGCTGCAGGAGTTCTTCTAGCTAGGAAGTGGAAGGGACAAGGTGAATATAAAATGGAAGAATGGTATAAAGAGGTGTGGGATATAGCTATTAATGATAAATTAAGCTGTGCTATTAAGGTAAGACGGGGAATATGCCGGAGAAATGATTTTGAGGAAGGTGTTTGTAGAATTTGTACTGTTAAAACGGAAAGGGGCCAAACCATCGCAAGAGGTGTTGAAATTTTGGGAGGTTGGATAGTTACCATGGAATGGTCTTGGGGGTGGGGTGCACATTCATATTCTTATTTATTTATGATTATTACTTTGTCTATCAGGGATGCGGGTGGCGCTGTGGGTTAAACCACAGAGCCTAGGAGTTGCCAGTGAGAAGGTTGGTGGTTTGAATCCCCGCGACGGGGTGAGCTCCTGTTGCTCGGTCCCTGCTCCTGCCAACCTAGCAGTTCGAAAGCACGTCAAAGTGCAAGTAGATTAATAGGTACCGCTCTGGCGGGAAGGTAATCAGTGTTTCCGTGCGCTGCTCTGGTTCGCCAGAAGCAGCTTAGTCATGCTGGCCACATGACCCGGAAGCCAATAAAGTGAGATGAGCGCTGCAACCCCAGAGTCAGTCACGACTGGACCTAATGGTCAGGGGTCCCTTTACCTTTACTTTATTACTTTGTCAAAATAAAAATAAAATTATATGGGGAAAAAAGATGGTCCCCTCCTTGCTTCCATGTTCGGAAGGTGACTGGAAGGTGACTGGGCTGATTCCATCTTCAGCACAGGCAACAGGATGGTGGCAGTACCCCTAGCACACCCCTGAGGGCTGCTGGCTGGTTTAGTGGGTGCAGGACAGGCCGCCTGGCACACCCGCTTGTGTGCCCTCCGGCAGAAGAGGCAGAGCTGCCCCTCAACAACTGCTGCCTGAGGTGCTTGGCTCCCTCTACCCAGTGGTCCTGCTGGCCTTGAGTAGCACATTCCATGAGCAAAGTGGAGGGGCTGGCCCAAGGTGGCAGCTTAGAGGGCAGGGGCTGGGGAGGCAGAAAACAGGCAGGCAGGCGAGTCAGGCAAGGGCCAGGCAGCCTGGGGGATACAAGAAGTGCTTTGTCCCTGAAGTATCATGTCTTTAGCCCAAGGACAGAGTTGTGCAGCCCCAGTCCAGTGAGCATGTGGCAGACAGGGAGCGGATGGTGCATGCAACTGCTGGTCACCTGATGGACACAAGAGCACCACTTGATGCCAATCTAGCTGGGCCATGGTGTAGTTTTGTCACCAGAAATGCCTTTTTTCACACACTGTTTTTGTGGCTGCCTGGCAGAAGCATAATCCTGCACATGGCAGTCGATGCGCCCACGGCTGTGTGAAATGTACCATTCAAGCCCTGGAGATGTCAGCTGCTGTTTCCTTTAATTGGCTTTCTAGGCAAACCATACAACCTTCATTCAGTATCCCTACAACATTCAGTCCCACGGGCTCAAAATTCTGGGAGATCTGAGTTCACCTCGGTTCTTTCTGGAAAAGCCCGTGGGGGAAGCCGCACCTTCTCAGCCTCAGTTCTCCTCCTGTAAAATGAGAACAACAATCAAACTTGCAGGGCTGAGATGCAAAGGCATTTTCAGTGGTGGCACTCTGCTTGCAGAGCATGCTTGGTCCTGGGTCTGCTAGCCTTTCAGTGCCAGGCAAAGATCTTACCCAGGCACTGGGAATCTCTTTCTGAAGATCTTGTAATAGTTGCCGATTTATCCCTTCCCCTTTAAGTTAATTGCTGTTTCTAACTTTGTACTGTAGTTTTATGTTTTTATTGTTTTATTTTATGACTGTAAACCTCCCTGAAAATTCTAATGGAACGGAGGGGCTGGATAATAACTGTTGTTTTTTTAAAAACACACACACACACCCTATAATAACCATTTTTAATTTTTTTTTTAAAAAAGGTAGGTTTCCTGGAATCTTTCCCTCGGGTTGTTGATTATGTGGCATAGTATAGTGCCTCCTTCTTACTCCTGGTTGTGCATCTGAGTTTGTCTTTCAGTGGCAGGTAAAAACTCTGGGGGAAAAGAAGTATTCAGATATAAGGTTATATGAAATGAAATCAGGTTCTCTAATGCATCTCCTGGGAGCAACGCGTCCCAAAGCAGCACCTGGGTAGCTCATTTGGTCAGAGAATGATGCTAATAACACCAAGGTTGCAGGTTCGATCCCTGTATGGGACAGCTTCATATTCCTGGGTTGCAGGGGTTGGGCGAGGTGAGCCTCAGGGCGCCTTCTAATTCTATGAGTCTTGTGTTCTGTGATCGTTTGCTGCTCCTTCCACATCCCCCTTTGCTCCCCAGCTGCCTTCTCTGTGGCTTGTATGTTCGTTCTTGGGCTGCTCCCTGATCAATGGGGCTCTTCGTGTGCCGAGTTACTCGTGGACCTACAAAGGGAGCTCTGTGTCTTGGCCGGGGAGGGGACTGCGCAGTAAACAACAGGAAATCCAACTTGGCACTGGGTCTGAGCAGCTGGGAGATGGGAGGGACCTCCTGGCCTCAGCTGCATTGCAGGCCTTGGCTGCATGTCTTCAGGCCAAGCCTGAGTAGGAACGGGCTTGAACCCCTCCAGGACCCTTTCCCCCATCACCTTTCCTCTGCCCCCCCCAACTGGTCCTCACCCAAGGCTCCTGTGGGTTGCTTCTATTCAGAGCATGGATGCAGTACTCCGAAATCTGCTTGTGCCTGCTGATTTCTTCTGCTGGGGGCTCCTTTGTGGTCTGGATGGTTTCAGAAGTTTTCTCCAGAGTTTAAACAGAAGCACTCAAGGCTCAGTGAGCTCATCCCTAGGAACATTCGTGCATATTAGCCAGATTGCCTCAGCAGCCCTGAATCCCTTAATGGTATCAGTCTGTGGAGAAAGGCTGAGTGCTGGAAGGGAACACAGTACAGTGGTACCTTGGTTCTCAAACTTAATCTGTTCCGGAAGGCCGTTCCAAAACCAAAGTGTTCCAAAACCAAGGCACGCTTTCCCATAGAAAGTCATGCAAAACCGATTAATCCGTTCCAGAAACTACCCCCAAAACAGCAATTTAACATGAACTTTACTATCTAATGAGACCATTGATCCATAAAATGAAAGCAATAATCAATGTACTGTACTATAAAATAAATAAGGCAGTATTGTAGATGATTAAAATTTAAAAAAATTCTTACCTGCACTGATGATAGTCATTGTTTGGATGGGGGGCTTTTATCCATTTCCGCAGTCACACAATCTATCAATCAGCAGCTGAACTGGGTTCCACACAGTCACAAAAACAAATTAACCAAAAAAGCCTCAAAAACAAAAACGCAGAATAAATAGCAAAAGCACCAAACTTAATCCATTCTGGAAGTCTGTTTGACTTCTGAAATGTTTGAAAACCAAGGCACAGCTTCTGATTGGTGCAGGAACCCCGGAAACGATAGCCGACAGTCACATCAGACGTTCGGCTTCCGAAAAACGTTCAAAAACCAAGTTTGGGAACCAAGGCGTTTGAGTAACAAGAAGTTTGAGAACCAAGGTACCACTGTAGTGGACTTTGAAGAGAGACCCAGAGTGCAGTTGGCACAACCCTTTCTTGTTGGGTAACTCCAATGTGAGGCTGTTTTCAAGCCTAATTCCTATGTGTCTGTGTGCGCGGAGGGTTTCACAGTACATGGGGAGAGGTTGACCCTCCCCACATCTGCTTCAGAGCCCTGAAAATGCCCCCATGTGGCTTCAAAACAGTCTGCCCTATGTCTGCATGGGGGGTAGCCTGAAAAGGGGAGATGAGGAGACCCCATCTGTTGCACCTGGTCCACGGGCCAGCTGTTCTGCTCCATCCCAAACAGGATAGCTGGCACCTAAAGCTTCCCTAAGAGCTTCCTGTGCCAAGTCTCTGTTCCCTTCCAGTTGCGAACCGCCTTATTGTTCAACAAGGCCTTGCCTAATGTTTAATGCAACAACTTCAGTGTGCTCTGAACTCGAGCATTACAACCAGGCACAAACACAACATGCTGGTTTCTGTTCCCCACAGATTCTCCTTCCGAGGCTCCATCAGCTTTGGAGTCCCCCACGGAGTGTGGGCTTCTCCCGCCGGGTGATGGACATGCCAAAGGGGCCACCGTCACCGTGTCGAGGAAGCAAACCTGGGCCAAGTTTGCTTGGAGCAGCCAGGAAGACCCTCGCAGCAGGAAGCTGAGCTCCCCAAATGCTGCACAGACACCTGCTGACCTCAGCGAAACGCTGTCCCCAGAGAGCCATCCCCACATTGGCTCAGCGGCAACTGGGCCCAAGGAAGCCGCTGAACCATTGGTTGGCCCAGCAGAGACCCGCACCTCCAGCACCGGCGCCAAGTGCAGCAGCCAGGGGGCTTACCTGCAGAGCCTGGAGAGAAGCAGCCGACACTGGGTGCTCTCCTCGGGGAAGACCCAGGGGGCAGAAGAGCTGGCGGCTGGGTCCAGTACAGAGCAGGAGCCCAGCACTCTCTGCAGCAGTGAAGGGGATATCTGGTACAATCCCATTCCAGAAGATGAGGACCTGCAGCTCCCCGACCGCGACAAGAGGTGGGGCAATGGCGCTGAGAACAGGAGCAGGAAGGGGAAGCCAAGGGAGGCCAAGGCTGCAGGCGAAGTTCTCCACCTGGCTGACTCGCAGCAGGCAGGTGGCGATGGTGTGCGGACTTCGCCGAGCCATGCAAGGCCAGCAAAGCAAGCAGAGGAACCAAGCAGCAGCCACCAGTCCCGGGCCTTTGGTGAGAGATCATTTTTCTAAGACAATCCCCACGTTTTTACCATAGGGGTGGGAGAGCTGTGGCCGGATGTTGTCAGATTCCAGCCCCTCGTTGGAGCCTGCAAGCATTGGCTGATGGTCAGGGATGATGGGAGTTGTAGTCTAGCAACCTGTGGAGGACCATTGTGGTGGGAATGTAAACAGTGTTTCCATGCGCTTTGATTTCCGTCACAGTGTTCCATTGCAGCAGAAGCAGTTTAGTCATGCTGGCCACATGACCTGGAAAGCTGTCTGTGGACAAACGCCGGCTCCCTCAGCCTGAAAGCGAGATGAGCGCCGCAACCCCATAGTCGCCTTTGACTGGACTTAACCATCCAGGGGTCCTTTACCTTTTACCTTTTTCGTTAACTGATGTGGTTAAACAATTATTTAAAAAAGAAACTCAGACTGAGTTTTAGCACACATGAAAAACTTAAATCCTTATTTCCTGATGAATAGCCTTTGGACCATAATGTAATTCAAACAGAAAACTATCTTTAGAAATGTTTTTCCTCCAAAAGCATTTTATTTTAAAAATCCTATTTAAAAACAACAACAACATATATATATTTTAAAAATCATTGATTTTTATTCACCCTGGGCTTCACCCATTGCCTCCCCCACCACTCTCCTGGCCCCATGGCCTCCCAGCCCCATTGTAGTGGCATTTCTCCTTTCTCATCATCTGGGTCAAATTAACTGCCCCTCTGGCACAGCTGTCCCAGGGCAGCAAGCCAGGCCGCCTTGGGGCGTCAGGTGAGTTTCATTCCTCTGACGTTGCGCGTATCCCACATCAGGGTTTTGATGTGGAACTGCTCTTGGTTAATTATTATTATTATTATTATTATTATTATTATTAATTTATTTATACCCCGCCCATCTGGCTGGGTTTCCCCAGCCACTCTGGGCAGCTTCCAACAGAACACTAAAATACAATAACCTATTAAACATTAAAAGCTTCCCTAAACAGGGCTGCCTTCAGATGGATGAACCACTTGCCCTGATTTAACAGGAAGGCTTTGCTGCTCAGCCCTTCTGCCCTTTCCCAGCCTTCCTTTCGGCTTGATGTCTCATTGCCAGGGAGCTGCCCTTCTGTCCTCATCTTCCCCACAGTCCCAGCCTGGCAGCTGCCCGCTTGCATCTTACAGCACCCATTGCACTACAGTCCAACTCAGTCTAAAGCAGATTTTAATAGGCTGCTTTATTGACAGTTTAGATCAGTGGCACACAGAGTGGCTGGCACTGCCTCCTGCGAGGAGGGGGGGGTTAATTGGGGGGCACTAAGACACAAGGGGATTGTGGGGGGCACCGGAGGTGTAAATGACTATCAGACTTCGAAAAGCTGGTATCACTGGTTCAGGTTCCTTCAGTTCTGCTGAATTAATTTGTTTTGATCGTATTTTGAACAAATGTGCAATTTGTTGTTGCTGTTGTATTGTGTTGCTTTATTCCATAGTGGATTGTGCATGCAGACCTCTCTTCTGAATAAGGCTTCTTGTGGGGTGGCAGAGGGGGCCCTGGGGACGAGTTTATGGAACCAAGGGGGCGGTGGCTCAAAAAAGTTTGGGAGTCTCTGGTTTGGATTACAGTGGTGCCTTGGTTCTCAAACTTAATCCCGCAAGTCCATTCCAAAACCAAACCGTTCCAAAACCAAGGCGTGTTTTTCCATAGAAAGTCTTGCAAAATGGATTAATCTGTTCCAGACTTTTAAAAACAACCCCTAAAAGAGCAATTTAAAATGAATATTACTGTCTAATGAGACCATTGATCCATAAAATGAAAGCAATAAGCAATGTACTGTACTGTAAAAGAAATAAGACAGTATTGTAGATGATAAAAATTAAAATTAATTTTTTTCCCTTACCTGCACTGATGATAGTCATTGTTTGGATGGGGGGCTTCTATCTATCTATCTATCTATCTATCTATCTATCTATCTATCTATCTGTCTATCTATCTGTAGCTGAACTGGATTCCATACAGTCACAAAAACAAATTAACTGAAAAAGCCTCAAAAACAAAAATGCAAAAAAAAAATAGCAAAAACAAAAGCGCCAAACTTAATTCATTTCAGAAGTCCGTTTGACTTCCGAAATGTTTGAAAACCAAGGCACGGCTTCTGGTTGGTGCAAGTGCCCTGGAAACAATAGCTGACAGCCACATCGGACGTTCAGCTTCCGAAAAATATTCAAAAACCGGAACACTTACTTCTGGGTTTTCGGCATTTGGGAACCAAGGCGTTTGAGTACCAAGGCACCACTATATTTGTGCATTTCTTTGAATGAATCTTTATTGAGAAGCTGCTGATACACCTGTCAATAATAACCATCGCCTGTGAAAATGGTCCTGCGGTGCTGAATTGTGGGTTCTCTACTGTGCGTCTTGTTTGGCTCTGGCGTATTCTTTTTTGCAGTGCCGTTATAACAGAGACTTTGCCCGTGTTGTGCCCTCCAGGGGTCTTGGACTACGGCTTCCACCAGCCTCAGTCAGAACAGGACCCCAGAGCCCAGCTGCCACTCTTTTCCCCGCCTCGGGGGTGATACCCACTGGGTGAGTGGCACTTGGTTTGACATATCTTATACAGTTTCTCTCCGCAGGGAAAGCGGCAGTCGCTAGTGTGGAGCCTGAGGAGAGGGCCGCGGGCGCCGTGTCAGCGGCCCAGAGCCCCAGTGCCCCCAAGAAGGGCCACTCTCTCTCCAAGGCCAAGTCCCCGGGCCCCGTGCGCAGCCTCTCGATGAAGATGAAGAAGCTTCCGGAACTGAGGCGGAAGCTGAGCCTGCGCAGTTCCCGGACCAGAGAGCCGGACGGAGGCCCCTCTCCCAAGGAGTCGGGCAACGTCATCAGCCGCTACCACCTCGACAGCAGCGTGGCTTCCCGGCAGACCCTGGCGCGGGCCAAGGCCGCCAGCAAAGGGGGCTACCTGAGCGACGGCGACTCCCCAGACCTCCTGGCGAAGCCTGAGGCCTGCCTGGGTCTCGAAGGGGGGTCCTTCCGACCGTACAGCTACGCCGAGCAGCCCGGCTGCCTCCAGCACCTGTCCGGCCTGGTCAGCATCCACCTTCTGGGGGTGCAGGACTTCAGGCCCCCCAAGGCTGAAGCGAAGGAGGTCTTCTGTGTCCTACAGGTGGACTCGGTCAACAAGGCCCGCACGGCCCTGCTGCCTTGCCAAGCAGCCTTCCTCAGTCTCAACCATTCCTTCCAGCTGGAGCTTGAGGATGCCCAGCTCCTCAAAGTCGTGGTCTTCTCGTGCGACCCTGCGGCGGGCAAGAACCGAGTCTGCTGCCACGGCTCCATCCTTCTGCCCCATGTTTTCCAAGGTGATTCATTATCTTCTCCCACCCCCCACCATTGAGTTTATAACCCAGCCTTTTTTCTCCAAGGAGCTCAAAGTGGTTTGTGTGCTTCTTCCCTCTCCTTATTTAACTCCCACAACAACCCTGTGAGGTAGGTCAGGCAGAGAGGATGTGACTTTTTTATTATTATTCTTTATAATCACACTTTCCTCCAGGTATGTCGAATAACTTACAAAAAAAAATATAACCATTCAGTCGAAAATCTAACTATAACATACTGGGAGGCAGTGACTGGTCCAGGTTTCCCCAGTGAGTTTCACGGCTGAGGGGGGGGGGGGTCCAAACCTTGCTCTCCCATGTCTAGCATTCTAACCACTACATCACAATGGTTCTTTCTGTTTAGGGAAGTCTTTCTGTTTGATGTTTTATCATGTTTTTAATATTCTGTTGGGAGCTGCCCAGAGTGGCTGAGGAAACCTGGCCTGATGGGCGGGTATAAATAAATAAATAATAATTATTATTATTAAGCAGCAGGTGGATAAGTCTGTTTCTAGGGGGGCAAGCAGAGAGGTTTGAGGGAAGTAAAGGTACTATTATTATTATTATTACTATTATTAATATATTACAGTGGTACCTTGGGCTACATACGCTTCAGATTACAGATGCTTCAGGTTACAGACTCCACTAACCCAGAAATATTACCTCGGGTTAAGATCTTTGCTTCAGGATGAGAACAGAAACCATGCTCTGGCGGCGTGGCGGCAACGGGAGGCCCCATTAGCTAAAGTGGTGCTTCAGTTTCAGGTTAAGAACAGACCTCCGGAACGAATTAAGTACTTAACCCAAGGTACCACTGTATTATTACTTGCACCTCCCTGGGCATTGATATACTACAGTACAGAATCCTCATCAAAGGCCATCAAAACAATTCCTGTAAATAACTCTCCATTGTATTTTCAACAGTGACAGCATACCCCCCCCCCCCAAAAAAAACCAGGACAATAAGAAAATAACAAAACAGAAAATGAAAATTCAGGGCTAGATTGAAGAGGAATGGTGGGGATTGCGTCCCTGTCTCCTGAACCTTCTGGAGAACAGGAGGACAGTATAGATTTGCAACCATGGTTTGCAGAAGGGCATAGTTCAGAGGCTGCAGAGGGGAGAAGCTGGGAAATAGTGGGAGAGGAACAGCAGGAAGAAGAAGAAGAAGCACCAGGGGAGAGACAGCTGACAGACTCAGTGTCTTTGGAAAGCATTCCTGACTCCCCTTCTCCCAGGACCTGGCGTGTATTGAGAGTAGTAGAACAAAAAGCTCAGAGGCAGAAAGCTTAGATCAGCTCAGACAGAGATGACGTAGAATAGGAGAGACGGAGGGGGTGGGACTTCTAAGAGAAACTGCATTCCTTCGCCTCTCTCTGTGAATATTGAATAATCTACTTGGTAAGAACTCTTCTCGTTTATCTGCTTCTTGGCTGCCACTGTGGGAGGGATAGGATTCCCCAAAGCCTGACATCTTGGCTCTGGGGCTTGGGGAAGAGTGGATTTGAACTGGTGAAGCCAGACCAGGTAATGTGTTCCCCCTGTATGTGGGCTGAGATCCCCTTATTGGCCAGAGGGGATGAATAGCCTGGATCACAGAAGTAATAATAATAATAATAATAATAATAATAATAATAATAATAATAATAATAATTTCTACGCCGCCCATCTGGCTGGGTTTCCCCAGCCACTCTGGGCAGCTTCCAACAAAACACTAAAATACAATAACATATTAAACATTAAAAGCTTCCCTAAACAGCGCTGCCTTCAGATGTCTTCTAAAAGTTTGGTAGTTATTTTTCTCTTTGACATCTGGTGGGAGGGCGTTCCACAGGGCGGGTGCCACTACTGAGAAGGCCCTCTGCCTGGTTCCCTGTAACTTGGCTTCTCGTAGCGAGGGAACCGCCAGAAGACCCTCAGCGCTGGATGTTTGGGCCAAACATGCCCGGGGGGGGGGGAGTGGTGGCTGATTCTGTGACAGGAGGGGGGGTGAGGACAGATCTAGATGTGAGCACAGACCTTGTTTTCTGTCCAAGGTTCTGAAGTGCCTGGACAGGCCTCTTCCATGGTTGTCGCTTGACAAAGATGGATGTCCCCGGAGCTGACCTGATAGTGTGGCTTTGTCAAGGGGAAGGGTGTGGAGTGGAGTTGAGGGACCAGGCCATCCTCACAGCATCTCTCTCGGCTGCCCCTCCTTCCAGGTTGCAGGAGCCAACAGCTTGCTATGCAGCTGGAGCCCCAGGGCCTCCTCTACATCAAACTCACCTTGGTAGACCAGTGGGATCCAGCCAGCAACCCACAGGAGCCCCAAGTCTTTGGAGTGAAGCTGAGCCAGCTGGTGGAGAGGGAAGGGGCTGCCATCAAAGTGCCATTGCTGATCCAGAAGTGTGTTGCCCAGATTGAGAAGCGGGGATTAAAGGTAAATGCACTCTCTCTATCTCTCTATCTCTCTTTCTCTCCATCCACCCATCTCCACTTGACCTAGGCTCTTGCCAGAAGGCATGGCATGGCTATTAAGGGGGTGAAACCTAATCTTTGCAATTTTCTGTCAGTGAGGAGTCTTAAAAATACATTTTTGGGTGTAAGGAAATCAAATCTGCTATTATTTTTGTGATTGGACAACATTTAACTTGGTAGGTCTACATTTGATTAAGAAGCAGATAATCTGCTCTTGGAAAACCGAAGGATTTTGATTTTACCTTCTGAAAGTGCCAGGTAATGTAAAATACAGTATGATTTATAAATAATACTAATATAAAATATAACTCCAAGTATTGGACAATTTTAATGATTTCTGTGTACAGTTGTACCTTTGGAGTGGGGGTGTATAAGATTGTGCATGGAGAAAATGGACAGGGAGGGTTTTTTTCTCCCTCTTTTGTAACACAGTCATACCTTGGAAGTCAAACGGAATCCATTTCAGAAGTCCGTTCAACTTCCAAAACGTTCGGAAACCAAAGCGTGGCTTTTGACTGGCTGCAGGAGCTTCCTGCAGCCATTCGGAAGCTGCGGAAGCCCTGTCTGACGTTCGGCTTCCAAAAATAATTCACAAACCAGAACAGTCACTTCTGGGTTTGTGGCTTTCAGGAGTCAAAACGCTCAGGAACTAAGCTGTTTGAAATCCAAGGTAGGACTGTACTTCGATACACATTTTGTTGACCAGATGAAACTAAACTGATTTAACCAAAATATCTTTTGGATTCCCAAGTCACGTTACAACTTGTTAGCACCCTTCACATTTGGAATTTGAAGGATGAAAAACTCAGCATGCCCCAATGCACTACTGAACCTGCCAGGGAAATGCCTTAAGCCAATGGGTCTCAGGTTTCGGGCCAGACCTCCTCCCTCTCTCCCAGGTTTTCCTGCAGCCAGGTCACCCGGCCTATGGAACAGCCCTCTGGAGAGGGGGCCCTTTTGCCCAAGTGACCAGCTGTGTCCTGCTTGTAGGTTGTGGGCTTGTATCGCTTGTGCGGCTCGGCAGCGGTGAAAAAGGAGTTGCGTGATGCTTTTGAGCGGGACAGCACTGCCGTGGTTCTCTCAGAGGACCTCTATCCAGACATCAATGTCATTACAGGTCAGTGGGCTTGAAACCCAGCTTCGTACTCTTCCCTGTGGACTCTGGCTGCTCCATGGAGTCTTTGGGGACAGGTAGAGACACATCTATGCATCTGTGCTTCCTGTCTGCTCCTGGCTGGAGATACTGACAGGCACTCCTGGTTTTATACTGCTTCCAAAGTCAATACTGGTCCTTTATCCACAAAATTGCCTTGCTCCCTATTTGCATGCATTTTGACTTATGAGGGGCAGGTGTTTTTGAAGGGACAATGAGGGGGTCCTCCAGGGCATCGCAGTCCTCTGCAGCCCTTAATACTTCTGACCGAACCTCAAGTGCTCTGGGCTGTGTGCATGTGATGTCGGAGAAGTGGCCTGTTGGCAGGCCTGGAGTATGGCGGGGCTTTTCTGAGAAGGCAGAATCTGCCAATTGTTAGGATCATGGGAAGCGGCAGGGGGAGGCAAGCTCCAAATCATAGGCATTGGAAAGGAACTCAGAGGTCATCCAGCCCAGCCCCGAAGTGCAGGATGCAACTGCGTCATCCCTGACTGGTGGCCATCCAGGCTTTGCTTAAATGCCTCGAGCAAAGGGGAGCCCATCCGCCTCCTGCGGCCGTCTGCCCCCCTGTGTCAAGTAACCCTCCCCGTTTTGGACAGTTTCTCCGTTTCTCCGATGGCTTCGCTACCCTGTCATTTCCACCTGCTGGTTCTCCTTCCACTCTCTGGAGCTCCAGAGATGGTGAGGTCTGAGGTGGGGCAAAAATCTCCCCAGCACAGGGAGAAAGCAGAGGCCAGGAACTGACAAACCCCGTGGAAATGGGGATGCCTTGAAACTCTCAGTGAAATTCATATATAAATATAGTTTTAATAAAAAATAAATCAAAACCGTATCGTCCTTCTGTTTCAGTCTGGAAGAGCAGCTGCGTAGGTCTGTAGCAATAAAGGGGTCTGGCCTGGCCCCTTTCCAGCCCTCCTGCCTCCCCCCACCCGGCCCTGCGCCTCAGCCTGTGCATCTGTCACCCTCACAGTCCTCCCTCTGTGAAGGAAGCTTTTGCCTGAAAATGTCCCTTATGATGGGATAGGGCAGTTTAAGGTGTGGCAAGAACTACTCAGTACCAGTGGCGTAGCGTGGGTTGTCAGCACCCGGGGCAAGGCAAGTAATTTGTGCCCCCTAACCCGTGGATTTGCGCCCCCTAACCCTAACCCCCAGATGTTGCGCCCGGTGCGGCCGCCCCCCCCTGCACCCCCCACGCTACGCCACTGCTCAGTACCATGATGACAGGAGCCCTCTCTAGTAAGGACTGAGTATGGGAGGGGACCCGTGGTGATGGTTAAATGGACTGAGGTATTTTCTCCTTTCCTCCTTCCCACTTGTGTCCCCCCCCCCCAGGAATCCTGAAAGATTACTTGCGTGAGCTCCCCACACCTCTCATCACTGACCCACTGTACCAAGTGGTCCTGGAAGCCATGTCCAATCGGGCGGCTGGGCAGGAGGCGAAAGAGGCGACGACGACAGCTCTCCTGGACTGCCTGCCAGAGGCCGAGAAGGTGAGGACCCCCCCCCCCCAGGATGGCAGCTCTTCTGAGCCCAGGCCTCTCTGCTTGTGCCAAGGGTGACACACCCAGTAGTAAAAAAAAAAAAAGGTAAAGGATCCCTGGACGGTTAAGTCCAGTCAAAGGGTTGTGGCGCTCATCTCGCTTTCAGGCTGAGGGAGCCGGCGTTCATCCGCAGACAGCTTTCTGGGTCATGTGGCCAGCAGGACTAAACAGCTTCTGGCGCAACGGGACACCACAACAGAAACCAGAGTGCATGGAAACGCTGTTTACCTTCCCACCACAGCAGTACCTATTTATCAACTTGCACTGGCGTGCTTTCAAACTGCTAGGTTGGCAGAAGCTGGGGCAGAGCGATGGGAGCTCACTCCATAGTGGGGATTCGAACTGCCGACCTTCCGATCGGCAAGCCCAAGAGGCTCAGTGGTTTAGACCACAGTGTGGGAATGTTCTGGGGTGCAGGAGAGGATATATTGTGAGATTATATCCTAATCCAACTTGTGCTAACAAGTTCCCAAAATATCAGCAGAGTTTATAGACATTCCCCTTTAAGTTCGCAACGGTAACGTGTGCACAGGTTCGCTAGAACCTCTATAATAATTACTCTGGTAATTTCCCCTTTGTTCCCTCTTAAAATACAAGACACAACACAGTCTTTATAAAAGTATAAAAGAGTTTACTCACGATCTGTTCACAATATGATCCCAGACGGCAGACAGGCTTAAAAGGGTAAAATACACTTAGAATCTATCTTATAGGAAGATAGGCCTCTCCTCTCTTGGCTGAGAGCCAAGAGGGCATCCTGCTTCTTCGAAAGGTGATGGCAGAGAGAGAGAGATGGCTGCCTGCCCTGTGCTTTTGTCATTACCTGCACAGGTGAGGCCACACCCACCTCTGGTCACATGTGGAGGAAGTCTGTCCCCAGGAAGTTTACCTGCTTGATGGACAGACATCCCTCCCCATGTTGTAACATGTACACTCTAGGAATGTTGTCATTGACTGCTCCTGTGTTTACATCCCACATACCCCTTCTCAGGCAATACAACATATACAAAACATAAACAACTTTATTCAACCACCCAGAGTCCCAGCTTGACACGTAGATTCTGGAAACTCTCTCTTGGTAGGGGTTTCGTCAGGATGTCAGCAGTCATCTCTTGGGTGCTGCAGTAGGATAGTTCCACAAGTCCATCCTGGATCATCTGGCGTATGTAGTGGTATTTAACCCCAATGTGTTTTGTTCTGGCCAGGAACTTCTCACTCTGCGTCAGCTTCAGGCAACTTTGATTGTCCTCAAGCAAGCTGACAGGCCCTTTTCTCACCAACCCAAAGTCCTTTATGAGTTGATCAAGCCAGGCGATCTCTCTGCAGGCTTCTGTTGCTGCAACGTATTCTGATTCTGTGGAAGATAATGCTACACAGCTCTGTTTATAACTGCCCCATGCAACAGGTCCATCACCAAACATGAAAACATGACCACTTGTTGATTTATAGTCAGCATTATCCCCAGCCCAATCAGCATCAGTATACCCAACCAACTTAGGGTCTCTGACGGCTGGTAACCTTAATTTACAATTCATGGTACCCTTCAAATATCGCACCACCCTCTTTACACCTGCCCAATCATGCTCAGTGGGAGAATTAACTTTTCTGCTAAGAATCCCCACAGCATTAGCTAAGTCAGGTCTACATGTGGTAACTAAATACAAAAGTTTACCAATCGCCGACCTGTAGTCATTGTTGTCTGGCAACTGCTTCGAATCCTGCTGATTCTTCAGGAAGTCAGTAGCCATCGGTGTAGCAACTGGATGTGCGTCTTGCATCTGCATGTGCTCAACTAGCTCGTGGATCTTCTGTCTTTGGCTGAGAAGAAATGAGCCGTCCTCTTCTCTTTCCACCTGGATCCCGAGGTAGTACTGGACATCTCCTAGCTCCTTGACCTCCACCTCGTTGCTAAGGTGTTTTACTATCTGTGTATAGTCTTTCTCACTTGCTGTGGCAATAATCAGGTCATCAACAAATGCTAGGATATATGAGAATTGTCCATTATTTGACTTACTGTACAAGCACTTGTCAGCGTCGCCTTGCTTGTACCCAAGTTGCGTCAGCATTTTATGCAACTTCTGGTTCCAGGCTCTGGCAGCCTGTTTAAGTCCATAAAGTCCTTTCTGCAGTTTGCACACTAGATGTGCCTCATGTGGTTTTACAAAACCTTTGGGCTGCTTCATGTAAATTTCCTCTGAAATCTGCCCATGTAGAAAAGCGGTAGCAATGTCTATGTGTTTCACCCTCATTTTCTTGGAGGCTGCAATGCTTAAAAGCATTCTTACGCTGCTGTACCTCACAGTTGGTGCAAAAACTTCATCATAGTCTTCACCAAAACGCTGTGAAAATCCCTGTGCCACAAGTCTAGCTTTGTAGCGCTGCACTTCTCCTTTTGACCCCTTCTTAACCTTGAAAACCCATTTACTGCCAATGGCCTTCTTACCGGGAGGCAGCTCAGTGAGTGTCCAGGTCTTGTTCTGATGCAGTGCATCCATCTCCTCCTGCGCGGCCTTCCTCCAGAGACTGGCTTCTGCAGCTGGCATCTCCTGTATCTCTTCCCAAGTGGAAGGTTCCTGTGGAAACGCCGACCCTGCAAGGTAGGACAACCGTACTGGTGGGACACCTTTGTTGGTTCTGGATGAGATCCTGACCTCTGGTTGTGCGACCGCATCAGCTTCCTCATCCTCCTCCAACGCAGGCATGTCCCCATCTGAGTCCTCATCTTCGTCTCTGGTGCCGCCAGGGTTCTGGTCCTCTGCGTCTTCTGGTGCGTCGCCTGTAGGGGGCGCTGTAACACTCGAAGGCAGATAATTACTTTGTGGGGTCTCAAAAGGGAAATATACAAACTCTTGAGTCCTTTCTAACTCATCTGAAGAATCCACAACAGTGTTCTTAGTGTCTACTTTTCCATATTCATCAAAATAAACCGCATGGTATGCATTTGTCTTACCAGTTTGTAAGTCCATAATTCTGTATCCTTTGCCTCCAGAAGCATATCCCACAAGGATACCTGCTTTTGCCCTGGAGTCAAGCTTGTGTCTGTGTTCCTTGGGCACGTGGAAGTAACACGGACTTCCAAACACACGTATGTGCGACAGATTTGGAGCTTTCCCATGCCAAAGTTCAAATGGTGTGCGCTCTGCACCTTTAGTTGGCAGTCTATTCTGCAAATAGACCGACGTGTACACCCCTTCGGCCCACAGCTTTTGTGGCAAACGTGCATCCTTTAGCATGCACCTTGTCATGTCCATAATGGACCTAAACTTTCTCTCAGCTATGGCATTCTGCTGTGGTGTGTAAGGAATTGTGGTTACGTGTGCAATTCCTTCTTTGGCCAGGAGAGCCTGCATTTCATTTGAGCAGTACTCACCTCCATTGTCGCTCATTAACACAGCTGGAGCTCTCTGGAATTTGTTCTTGGCCATGGCAATGTATTCCTGGAGCTTGTCCACTGTCTCACTTTTCTCTTTGAGGAAATATACAACACAAAATCTTGAAAAATCATCCAGAAATATTAAAATATATCTATTCTTTCCCAGTGAGGGAACATTCATGGGTCCACATATGTCAGTGTGCACTATGTCAAGCACTTTGTTGCTTCTTTGTTCTGCACAACGTGGAAATGAAGGTTTTACAGCCTTCTCAGTAATACAGCTTATGCACTTTGTTGGAGCTTTGTTGCTCTGCTTTACCTGCAAACCTCTTACAAGATCTCTTTTCTGTAGATCCAGAATGACGTTGGTATCCCTATGTCCAAGCCTTCTGTGCCACAGGTCCAGATCTGCTTCATCCTTCTGGCTGGAATGTGCCACTTTTGCAGACTGGTTCTCTGAAAGATCAAGCTCATATACACCATTTATTAGCTTTGCTTGAGCAAACACTTTGCCATTTCTAGTCACTTTACATTCTCCATTTCCAAATGTGATCTGGAAACCTTTCTTGTCCAAAGTGGACACGCTGATTAAATTGCAGCTCAGCTCTGGAACGTACAAAACTCTAGAGATTGTGTTCTCAATGCATTCATTGTTTATATTGCATTTCAGACTCATGGAACCTGCACCTTTTGCTTTAACAATGTTGCCATCTGCAATCTCAATTTCAGATCCTTCTTCATCATTTATTTCATTAATCTCATTAAAATAGTCCTTTTTATATGAAAAATGCGAACTGGCACCTGAATCTAAAATCCATTTATTACGTTTATTTTCACGATTCTGGACAGCTAAGTTCCTTTCTTGCAGTAACCATGTGCATTCACATTTCCCCTTCTTTTCCCCTTTTGGCTGAAAGGGGTGGGGTTTCTTCGCTTTAGGAGCTCTGCAGTTCTTTGCAATGTGTCCTTCTTTGTTACAATTGAAGCAAATCACTTTCTTAGGCATCTCTTTGGACTTTGTACATTGCCTAGATGCATAACTGCTGTCCTTGCTTCTAGCATTTCTCACTGGAGATTCAGCTCTATCTCTGCATTCTTCTTTTAAATAACCAATCAAGTCTTTAAAAGTCAGACCTTGTCTATGAGCCATCAAACTTACAAATGCGCTAAAGCGTGGTCCAAGTGATGATAACAAAAATGCTATCTTTGTATCCTCATCAAAAGCTTTGGGAGTCAGATCAATTCTTTGAATAATCTCAGTAAACTTGTTGATGTGCTCTGTGAATTCCTCTTTTGAATTCATCCTCAATCTGGTTAATTTACACACCAAGTTTCTGAAGCTGTTTATGCTAGATTCTCCATATACGCGCTCAATATCTCTTAAGATTTGAGATGCATCATCTGTACTATTTATTAATGATAGCTGCTCATCACGAAGTCCACTCAAAATTATGTGTCTAGCTTCACTGTTCACGCGTTTCCAAGCACTTATCTTGGCTAAATCCTCCTCAGACGATCCTGTAGGCTGAGGCTCTAAAGCTTCCAAAATGTGCTTATAATCTAAACATGCTATCAAGCGCTGCTTCCAGTGCATGAAATTGTACTCATTCAGCACAGGCATTCCTAGCTTTGCATCACTATCAAAAGCTGCTCTAGCCATCTTAAAATCCAAAATTTGAAAATTCTTCAAAATTTCAAAAATTTCTCAAAATTTCAAAATCAAAAATCTCAAAAATCTCAAAATACAAAACAATTCTTCACTGCCTTGGGTCACTGTGAACTCTGAGGGAAGGGGGGGGGTTGCTTAATCCCCACTGCACAATGGAACAATGGACCATGTGCTTACCAGGAAGTTAACTCAGAAAAATACTACTCAACTCAAAATCACAATCCAATGCAATCCTTCAAAAATACGCAAAAATATGCAATACTGGGCCCATAACCCTTTGTGGGAATGTTCTGGGGTGCAGGAGAGGATATATTGTGAGATTATATCCTAATCCAACTTGTGCTAACAAGTTCCCAAAATATCAGCAGAGTTTATAGACATTCCCCTTTAAGTTCGCAACGGTAACGTGTGCACAGGTTCGCTAGAACCTCTATAATAATTACTCTGGTAATTTCCCCTTTGTTCCCTCTTAAAATACAAGACACAACACAGTCTTTATAAAAGTATAAAAGAGTTTACTCACGATCTGTTCACAATATGATCCCAGACGGCAGACAGGCTTAAAAGGGTAAAATACACTTAGAATCTATCTTATAGGAAGATAGGCCTCTCCTCTCTTGGCTGAGAGCCAAGAGGGCATCCTGCTTCTTCGAAAGGTGATGGCAGAGAGAGAGAGATGGCTGCCTGCCCTGTGCTTTTGTCATTACCTGCACAGGTGAGGCCACACCCACCTCTGGTCACATGTGGAGGAAGTCCGTCCCCAGGAAGTTTACCTGCTTGATGGACAGACATCCCTCCCCATGTTGTAACATGTACACTCTAGGAATGTTGTCATTGACTGCTCCTGTGTTTACATCCCACACACAGCACCACCTGCAACCCAGTATACCCAGTAGTGTAGTAGCCTCAACAGGCTGACCACAATGTGGCCCTTGAAGGAGTTTTGGACTCCCCATTGAAGGAAACGTAATTTCCTTCCCATCAGAACCAGGCCCATCAAATCCCACCCATGTTGTTGTCACTGTTCTCGTTTTGAAAAGAAGCATCATCATTCTTATTATTGTCGTCATTTTTATACAGAATGGTTATTGACATAAGCACATGCAAAATGTAGTAAGAGTAATGAATGTAAAAAAATGCAAATAGAAAAAAATAAAATGAGAATACAGAGGGGAGGGGAAAACACGGAGACCACTGAGAGTGCAGTGCCACGTACATTTATCACATATAAGAAGGAAAAGGTGAGCCAAATTAGTTCTTGCTAAAGCCTCACCAGATATTTATTGTGGAGCAGGGGGTTTAGTGGGCTATGCAGATGAGTTAACATTGTAGAAAAACGTATACCTAGTCGAATAAAAGTGGTCTGTTAAGGACTCTCTGGTTTTGTGTCAAGTGTCCTGACAGGGCAACATCCCCTACTTTTGGGAAGGAGGTGTTGGAATTTCCAATGGGAAGCCACTGGCATTCTGGCTAAGCAAGTAGCATAAACTCAAAAGATTTGTGCATGATGGGCAAATGGGTACCAGGCTCCAAGGATCGGAACACCAGAACTAGGCCCTTGTCGTTTGTTTAATAAATGCATGAACCACTCCATTCAAAACAGTTATCTTCCTGCAGCAGCTAGTGCCATTTTGACGAACATCAAATATGGGAGATCTTTCTATATATAGTGGTACCTTGGTTCGCAAAATTAATTTGTTCCGGAAGTCTGTTCCAAAACCAAAGTGTTCCAGAACCAAGGCACGCTTTCCCATAGAAAGTCATGCAAAACGGATTAATCTGTTCCAGACTTTTAAAAACAACCCTTAAAACAACAATTTAACATGAATTCTACTATTTAATGACACCATGGATCCATAAAATGAAAGATATAATCAATATACTGTACTATAAAATAAGTAAGACAGTATTGTAGATGATAAAATTTAAAATTACATTTTTTTCTTATCTGCACTGATGATAGTCATTGTTTGGATGCGGGGCTTTTATCCATTTCCGCAATCACACAATCAATCAATCAATCCATCAGCAGCTGAACTGGGTTCCACACAGTCACAAAAACAAATTAACCAAAAAAGCCTCAAAAACAAAAACGCAAAATAAATAGCAAAAACAAAAGCACCAAACTTAATCTGTTCCAGAAGCCCATTTGAGTTTCAAAAACCAAGGTGCAGCTTCTGATTGGTGCAGGCACCCCAGAAACAATAGCCAACAGCCGCATCAGACGTTCAGCTTCCAAAAAACGTTCAAAAACCGAACACTTCCTGGTTTTGGGCATTTGGGGAACCAAGGTACCACTGTCCCTTGCTACACTAAAACCATCCCAGATGAAAAAGAGACAGGCAACTACCCCTTGCAGAACCCTTCACAAAAAGCCGCCTTGACTTCAGGGCTCACTTGAACAGTACCAAGGAGAGGCATAATCATATATCTCGGGTGAGGGATCTTCTCCACACTGTATCCCTGCAGCTTCAGGACCTCCTTTGCCCTTTCCCCAACTCCTCCCAATTTAAGATCATTCCCTGTTTGGGTATCGGCCTCAGACCAGCGTCTATGAGGTTGGGGGCGGCCGCCGAGACCATATAACACCAGTCTTGAAAGACCTACATTGGCTCCCAGTACGTTTCTGAGCACAATTCAAAGTGTTGGTGCTGACCTTGAAAACCCTAAACGGCCTCGGTCCAGTATACCTGAGGTTCAGCGCCGAGGGCCTTCTGGCAGTTCCCTCATTGCGAGAAGCAAAGCTACAGGGAACCAGGCAGAGGGCCTTCTCGGTAGTGGCACCCACCCTGTGGAACGCCCTTCCAGCAGATGTCAAAGCGATAAACAACTACCTGACATTCAGAAGACATCTTAAGGCAGCCCTGTTCAGGGAAGTTTTTAACGTGTGATATTTTACTCTATTTTTGGTTTTTATGGAAGCCGCCCAGAGTGGCTGGGGAGGCCCAGCCAGATGGGCGGGGTATAAATAATAAATTATTATTAATTATTATTATTATGATCTGAAGCAAGCTGCCTCTTCTTCCATTTTCCAGGCCACCCTGACAATGCTGTTGGATCACCTCAGCCAGGTTGCTGCTTTCCATGCCTTCAACCGCATGAACGCCCAGAACCTGGCTGTGTGTTTTGGTCCTGTGTTGCTGAGCCAGGGAGCAGCGGGGCCGGGCCCCTGTGGCCCCAGCCACCACCACCGCACCATTGCCAGCACCATGGACTTCAAGCACCACATCGAAGTGTTGCATTACCTGCTGCAGGCCTGGCCAGGTGAGTGCCATGTGGGGAGGCCAGTGGGCAAGAGAGGGCAGGTGTCCAGGAAGGGGCTGGCTGGCTGGAGGCATGCGGTGCTCTGGGTTTCAGTGACATGGAGGGCCCGGCACCTGCCAGCGCTCACCCTGAAGTAATAATAATTTAAGAATAACCATACAGTCATACCTTGGATCTCAAACGCCTTGGCTCCTGGAGAAATCGGCTCCCGAACAATCGAAACCCAGAAGGGAGTGTTCTGGTTTTCGAACAAATTTCGGAAGCCGAGCGTCCGGCACGGCTTCCGTGGCTTCCAATTGGCTGCAGGAGCTTCCGAACGTTTTGGAAGTCGAACAGACTTCCCAAACGGATTCCGTTCGACTTCCAAGGCACGACTGTAATGTTATTGTTTATATGTCGCCCATCTGACTGGGCTACCCCAGCCACTCTGAAACATTAGCAGGATTTTAATCTCACTTGTAATGTAACCAGTACTATGGACAATATGGATAAATACAAAATATAGATTACAGTGGTGCCCCGCAAGACGAATGCCTCGCAAGACGGAAAACTCACTAGACGAAAGAGTTTTCCGTTTTGGAGGTGCTTCGCCAAACAAATTTCCTATGGGCTTGCTTCGCAAGACGACAATGTCTTGCGAGTTCCTGCTGGTTTTTTTCCCCTTCCCCCCTTTTTCTAAGCCGCTAAGCCGCTTATCAGCTGATCCGATCAGCAGATAAGCCGCTAAAAGCCGCTAATAGCGCTAATCCACTAATCCTTCAATGGGCTTGCTTCGCAAGACGAAAAAACCGCTAGACGAAGAGAATCACAGAACGGATTCTTTTCGTCTTGCGAGGCACCACTGTACTAAATAATATGCAGTTGAAAATGTTGACAATAGGACCCATGGGGGGGATGGGGGGGTCTTGAGATTCAGAGTAATCTCTTTATATGGATGTGTATTTGGTATGGTTATTGTCAGGGGCTCAGGAACAGAGGCACAGGGGAGAGAGGAAATGGAGAGCGAAGGGGAAGAATCTGAGGGCAGCGTAGGGGAGTATGGCAGTGACCCGAGAGATTCCATGAGCTTCTCCAGCGAATCAGAAGATTCCCAGAAGGAGGCGCCGATGGCCAGGGCAAGGGGGGTCCCAGGGGGGATACACCAGAAACAAGGGGCCAGCGGGGACTCCCAAAGCAGCAGCGGGAGATCAGGACCAGCTTCCCCACCAGAGCGTAGTGGGGGGGAAGAGTCCCATGTGTCAGGGCCAGCGTCTCCTCCAGCAGGGAGAGAAGATGAGTCAGGGCTGACCACGCCTCTATCGGAGAGTGGGGGAATGGAGGGGAGGTCAGGTCCAGCTAGCCTCCCCGAAGGGGGAAGCAGTGACAGGAGCAGTGTAACGGTCAGGAGGAAGGTTGCCGGCTGGGCGCGCGCGCCAACTTCGAATGTACAGGCGCGTGGGACAGCAGAAAACCCGGATTGGGAACCAGGTCCTAAAGCCCGCCGGAGGCAGGGGGAAGACTCAGGGGACTCAGCGTCAGAAGAGTCTAGGAAGGGCAAGACCCCAGCTGACAGGCGGAACCAGAGGAGGAAAGAGCAAAGGAAGAGGTGGAGCAAGGCTAGAGTCTTAAACTGGTGTCTGGGGGGAGGAGATTCAGACGGAGCTTCAGCGGTCTAGAGTTTCAGACGTAGAGCTGCACGCTGCGGCTGTGAAAGCGAAACTGAACTTCAATAAAGACTTTTGTATATAACAACGAACCGGCGTTGGTCCTTTGTGAGCTGGGACCTCGGGCAGCTCTGACAGTTATAAATTTATATTTGTGAAATCAAAGAGAAATGATTAATAATAATAATAAGGGTTTGGATTTGATATCCCACTTTATCACTACCCTAAGGAGTCTCAAAGCGGCTAACAATCTCCTTTCCCTTCTTGCCCCACAACAAACACTCTGTGAGGTGAGTAGGGCTGAGAGACTTCAGTGAAGTGTGACTAGCCCAAGGTCATCCAGCAGCTGCATGTGGAGGAGCAGGGAATCAAACCCGGTTCACCAGATTACGAGTCTACTGCTCTTAACCACTACACCACACTGGCTCTCCGAAAATAAAATAAACTGTAATGGCTTCTATAAATCCAAGACTGTCCCTGGAAAATAGGGACACTTGGAGGGCCTGTGCTTCAGGCCTTAGTGTACCAGATGCATTGTGTTTTCATAACTTGCTTTCCCTTTCCCTTCAGCCCCACGCAGGGCAACCGAAGAGGAGGGCGAGTGCCCCCTGCCCATCAAGCCACCCCAGCGCCACTGCCGCCCTCCCTTGGACCTGCCGCTGCTGCAGACCACCGTCGTGGCCCGGAGCCGCCCTCGAGGCCTGGAAAGCCCTCCCAGCAACCGCTACGCTGGGGACTGGAGTGTGTGTGAGCAGCAGTTTTCAGTGGGGCCCAGGCCGGGCGGCGACACCGACTATGACGAGGTGGCTGGCAGCGAGAGCGACAACGAAGAGGACAATGAAGAGGTGACTCTGCCGCACCACAACCGAGCCGTCTTTGTAGGGGACTTCGCCTTGGTGGAAGACCCCGAGGCTCCCTTCAGCGCGAGGCTTAACCTGAAGGACTTTGATGCCCTCATCTTGGACCTTGAGCGAGAGCTTTCCAAGCAAATCAATGTCTGCCTGTGAGCCATTCTCTCGGGGCGGAACATTGCGAGGCCTAAGGAAGGGCTGACTGCGCCTCTGCCGGGCCCTTCGGACAGCCAGGCTGTGACCAAGCCAAGCTCAGGCGGTTGATCCTGCCTCCATATCAGTATTCTTTTGGATCACGGTACTTCGAACCAAGTGGTCCGTCTTTCGTATGTCTTTTCCCAAAGGGAGGTGCTTTCGCTGTGACTCTGGCTGTTAACTGCTAACTGTTAACTGCTGTGACTCTGGCTGCCAGAGTGCAGTTTGTAGAGCGCTTTCAACCTCCTAAATTCCCACCGTGAAATTTATTGCGGGGACAGGAAGGAAGTGTTTCTTGTTCCTGCGTGTCGGCGGTTTCGAGGAAGAGGGGAGCTGACCAAGATGTTGTTTTCTTTGCCTGATAACGTTGAATCGGTAGTATTTAAGTAGCACATTTCCCTCATCATCCAAAGCACTTCAAACAAACCCTCAAAGGTGGGTCAGTATTATTCCCCTCCCTTTATTATAGATGGGAGACAAGTTTGTGAAGCGGTCGCTTGCCAAAGGCAAACTCCTCTGCGAGTTTGTGCCTGAGCTCAGGTCTGAGGGATGCCCTTGGCAAAGTGTCCTCCAGGCCCTCTTGTGGGTGGGCTTATCTGTCAGAGGCAGTGGTCTGGGCAGCCAAGAACTTCCATTTCAATTTCCCACAATGCCCCTGAAGGAGCATGAAACTGGAGCTTTCTGGGAAATTAAAACAAGAATTCGAAGCCACCTGGTTCTCATTGGAGCACTGAAAATATGTTTGGGGTGGGGCAAAGGCAGGCATCAATGCAGGGGAGAGCAGGGGCATAGTTTGGAAGGGTGGGCTGCCAGGGAGATGTCCCTTGGTGCATTTTTTAAGAGGGGGCTGCACATTTGGCTTCTCACAGCCCCCTGGCAGTCCCAAGATGGCCCCAGGGCCGCGTTGGCTGGCCAGGCTCCCCACTGTGCAGGAGGGCAGGCAGTGCAGCCCTGCTTGGCTCCGATGGGGTGGGGGGGCACTCTGGCAGCCTTGGTGGCAAGGGCTAGGCTGGCGCAGCAGGCTCCATTCACCCTCCATGCCTCACCCCCCTGGTGCACCCCAGCTTGCTCCAGGCACCAGCAAACCACGCTATGCTGCTGGGGGACGAGGCTGACCAGTGGGTTCAAGGGGTCTGCCTGCTGAGGCCAGGCCTAACCGTGTTACCCTAATTCTAATTTACGGTTTATAAAATGGCTCAGCTTTTGTTTTGACTGTGGAACTGAGTGAGCAGTTCATTTTCACTTTCTTCCTGCCTGAAAGTAGGGTTGCCATATTTCAAAAAGTGAAAATCCAGGCAGAAAAGTTATTGAGCTTTTCTTATTTGCAAAATTGGATGCTTTTGAGCTATTTCTGAGCAAAAACGACACTGCCGACATCAGCTGCCGTTCATCCAGATTTTCCAAGACGCTTAGCCGATTTCCACCCGGACATTGCTTTGCGGCTACAGTAATCCAGGAAATTCCGGATGTATGGCAACCCTACCTGAAAATAAAAGGCTAAACTCTATGAAATGCCCAAGTCTTGGGGGGAGGGGCAAGGCAGGAAACCCCAAACCCAGTTGGTTCCTCTGCCCTGGAAGACACTAAAAGTGCAAGGGCTGGGATCCCAGTTCCTTCTCTGAAAATTCTTGCAGCCCCATCTGTGACAGGGGCTTCAGTGTGATTCTCCCTCTCGTTCTGCATTGCTGGGCAGCTGAGAGTCCCCCTCCGGTGCCAAGACCTTTCTATGGCACCATTAGCGCCCCCTGACTCTGCTAAATTTCTGCTAAAATGCAGAAATAGCCTGCTGCCAAGTGGGATGTGAGAAAAGGAGAATTGTGCCACCTTGCCAGAAAAACAAATAACCCTGCCCCCATTTGCATCAGAACATGCCCTTGCAGGATCAGCCCACTATCCCATTTAGGTCAGCATCCTGCCCTCACAGTGGACAATGAGGACCTGAGTTACAACATCTCTCTCCCTGGCTGCGATTCCCAGCAACTGGCCTGTTGCCTCTGGCGGTGGAGCCAGAATGTAGCCATCATGGATAGAAGCCATTGATAGCCTCATGTTGCATTAATTTGTCTGATATCCTTTGAAAACCACCAAGGTGGGTGGGCATCGCTACCTCCTATGGCATCAAGCTCCACATGGTTAGCTGTTCACTAGACTTTCTTTGGTCTGTCCCGAATTTTTTAATTGTCAGTTTCGTTGGGTAGCCCCAGCTCCTAGTGCAGTCGTATCTTGGATCCCAAACGCCTTGCAAGTCAAACGTTTTGGCTCCCGAACACTGCAAACCCAGAAGTAATTGTTCCAGTTGGCGAACATTCTTTGGAACCCTAATGTCCAGCGTGGCTTCCAATTGGCTGCAGGTGCTTCCTGCAGCCAATCAGAAACCGTGCTTCGGTTTCCGAATGTTTTGGAAGTCGAATGGACTTCTGGAACGGATTCTGTTTGACTTCCAAGGTACGACTGTATTACAAGAGAGGGAGAACACCCCCCCCCATCCATTTTCTCCATGCACAATCTTATACAACCCCACTCCCAAGTTGCAGCCTCGTGGAGGCTTTGCTCATTCTGGTTGCCATTTCCTGAACTTTCCCCCAGCTCTACAATATCTTTTCTGAAGCACGGCAACCAGGACTTTTTACACAGTGCTTCAAGTGTGGCTGCACCTTAGGCCTTCTGTGATGGCACGGCGATATTGGCAGTATTATATTCAAATCCTTTTCCAATAATTCTGCCCCCTCAACATGGGATGTGCCCCTGTGTGACAGGAAGTGTGAGTCTGACTCTACCTGAGCACACCTTTTTCGGAAGCATCTCAGCTTCTGGCGGTCCTTTGCGGCACCGGCTGTTTGGCTAGTTCCTCTCTTTCATAGCAGGCGGAAGTTCTCCAGTGGAGAATGGCCGCCACTCGCTTCATCTTAGTCCGCCATATTGGCCTAGGCCAAGACGCTCTCCCCATAGGCCTGGTTAAACCTTTCATCATTCAAGTGGGGCAAGCATGCCATGGGTCAAGGTGTGTCTCAGAGGGCCTAACTACATGTGACTGAGGCAGCCCCAACCTGTGCCCGCCTCCCCACTTGCTGATATGCCAATACAGTTGGCACCTCCCTTGCCAGCAGCTGCCACAGAACTGCAGAGGGGTGTGAGAGCAGCTCACGTGCTCCTTTGACCAAATAACGCCAGAAGATACGTGCCAGCAGTATATGTCCCCTGCAATAGATTTTTAGACCCTTAGGGTGCCAGGCCATAATCGAGCGAGAAATCTGAACTCCATTTCACAATCCCCAGAATGCTGTGTGCGTGTGTTGGTTATTTCCACATCCTTTTTGGTTTCCATCATTTCCCCTTAATGCTGCCTTTGCAATGCAGTTTTCAGCTGATAAGAGACCACGTTCTACAACTCGGGAGCGCAAAGCCATAGCCAGCCTAATGAAGAAATGCGGTACGGAAGATGTGGGCGTTTTAAAAAATATATATTTGTATGTCCTTATGGACAATTAAATATCTGTGAATGTACGAGTTTGGCTGTTTTTGTTTACGTCCGTGTGGGAGAAGGCATATGGTATTCATGTGCGTATGACGTGTCTTGGGGCCTCGATTCTGTTTGGCGCAACAGTCGTTTTCCGCCATTCCAGCACTTGGCTGAACTAAATATAAAACCACCCAACCTCCACAAAACCCTTAATTCTCTAATAGGGAAGTCCAGTGTTCCTTTCTTAACCCAATTAAAAAGTAAGCACACACACACAAAAAACACACACAGTGATGTGGTAGAATACACATCGCTACCACTTCATTGTGCGGATGGTCAAAACGTGGAAAAAAACTGTACTTGCATTCACAAAATAATGACTTATCCTTTATATTAGATGTCATGGAAGTGGAATTTACACACATATAAAAAACGCTGTGGAAATGCTTTTACAATTTTTTTTTTGAAAAATACATTGAATTTTGTATAGCTCACCATCGCCATCTAGTGCCACATTTGTATATTGCCCTTTACAGCACATTTAAAACGATTTATTTGCAGCTGTGTAGCTGAGTCGGGGGACAGGATCTGTCCTAAAGCACAATTTCCACAGATGATGGTGACGTACAAATAAGCAAAATGAAACATTTTACAAATCCCTAGATTCAGAAATTTCTGAAGCATCATACCAATAAAATAAAGCTGTGCTATGTGCCGATTGTAGAAGAAGAACAAACAGGACAATAACAGCACACTGAGCATGTTTCAGTGAAATAAGCAAGTTCACATTCATTTCCCAGACTGCTTCAGAACTTGTTTTGCCTGAAAACTTTCGTTTTCTTTGCATTCTGTTTTGACTGAGAGAATAGGGTGTGTCATTTTAGGGTGGGGGTGAAATTTAATTTTAGCAGATTTCTTCATTGAGGAATCCTAAAAATATGTTCTTGGGTGTGAGGAATTCAAATCATCTTATTTTTGTGACTGGACAACATTTAGCTTGGTAAAGTCTACAGCTGGCGAAGAAGCACATAAACTGTTTTGGAAAACCAAAGAATTTACTTTCTGAAAATGTCCTGTAATGCTAAATAAGAAGGAACAATAGAAACCATATATAATATATAGAAATAATATCAATTTAATTGCAAGTACTGGGCAATCGTTTTTAAAGATTTCTGTGCAATTTTACGCACAATAAAAGATATTAATTTTACCCAAATATATTTTGAATTCCCAAGTCATGTTACAAATTTTTAGCACCCCTCATTCAGGAGATGAAGTGAGCCGGGAAGTGATTTTTGTGGTGCCGAAAAAGCTGGGGGCAGGATGGCAATGTTGGCGACTGCACCTCACTGAACAGAAGCTGTCCCTCACAGATCCAGATGTTTCCCATCAGGCCACAATTCTTCATATCTCCATGACTGGACTCGTTTTGTTGCCAAGAGCTACAAAAGCCCAAGCAAAACAGCATCACATACCAGATACCCCAACGATTCCTCAAAACTATTAAGGTTTCAGTAAAGCAACAAGTCAAATAGTTTAATCAAGTGAAATCATTGTGTGTGTTTTTTTTGGGGGGAATAGCCTGAGAACTCGTTTTTCTGCCCATGACCAAGCACCATATCACTTTGCCCGTGTAGGGAGTATACCAGGCCACTTAAAGTCCCAAACGTTAGAGGACTGTTTGCTTGAGCCAGAAATATCCACTTGGTGGCAGGATCAGGGCCGGATTTAGGTTTGATGAGGCCCCAAGTTACTGAAGGTAATGGGGCCTTTTATATGTCCAGCAGCCCTTTGTCAACAACAAATTGTTGCTGTTTTTTGTGTTGAATATATGCTATATGGTAATGTAGGAAGCTAATAGGTACAGTGGTGCCCCGCAAGACGAATGCCTCACAAGACGGAAAACTCGCTAGACGAAAGAGTTTTCCGTTTTGGAGGTGCTTCGCAAAACGAATCTCCTATGGGCTTGCTTCGCAAGATGACAATGTCTTGCGAGTTCCTGCTGGTTTTTTTCCTTTCCCCCCCTTTTTCTAAGATGCTAAGCCGCTTATCAGCTGATCCGATCAGCAAATAAGCCGCTAAAAGCCGCTAATAGCGCTAATCCGCTAATCCTTCAATGGGCTTGCTTCGCAAGACGAAAAAAAAACGCTAGACGAAGAGAATCACAGAACGGATTCTTTTCGTCTTGCGAGGCACCACTGTATCTAAAGCCATTTGCACATAATAACATATGTATTTTATCAAAGTAATTGTTGAACTGAAATACAATTAAGAAGTATATTAATAGGTAAAGGTAAAGGGACCCCTGACCATTAGGTCCAGTCGTGACCGACTCTAGGGTTGCGGCACTCATCTCACTTTATTGGCCAAGGGAGCCGGCGTACAGCTTCTGGGTCATGTGGCCAGCATGACATGGCGAACCAGAGCAGCGCACGGAAACGCCGTTTACCTTCCTGCCGGAGCAGTACCTATTTATCTACTTGCACTTTGACGTGCTTTCGAACTGCTAGGTGGGCAGGAACAGGGACTGGGCAATGGGAGCTCATCCGGCTGACCTTCTGATCAGCAAGCCCTAGGCTCTGTGGTTTAACCCACAGCGCCATCCGTGTCCCGTAAGTATATTAATAGTGAAATACAATTAAGAAGAAGTACATTAATAGTGAAATAATGATTAAGCTCTAACTTAAAATGATTTTGGCAATAACAAAAGTTCCTTTAGAAACACAATTTACTCATAATCTAGTCATAATCTAGTCTCTAGAAACTTGCCATAGCTTGAAATAATAATAGGTGCAAACTATATTATAAATAGCAGAATGTAGGCACCCAATACTGTATATAGAAATGAGCAAACCAGTGATATTTCGGGGAGCAGGCTAGCAGGCGGGGCCCATTACTTACAACATAGGAGCCTACACAACACAAAACACTGTTGCTGTATGTAGGTTTTATTTTATTTGTTTTTTATCTTATATTTTGGAAATGTACATCCAGGTTTTTTTCCTTAATTTTTTTGGGGGCCCCGCTCAAGAGAGTGGGACCCTAAGCTAGAGCTTGTTTAGCTTATATGTAAATCCGGCACTGGGAAGAAGAAAGACTTGGTTTGACTAGGTTACCTACCTTTCTTCCCTCTCATGCTACAGGGTGTCCTCCATGCCCAGTGGTGCTTGCGGCCCTTTGGACTGGTGGGGCAGAAGGCAGGGAAACCAAGGGTGGATCTACACACAGGGGGGAAAACAAGTCATAAATTAAATCGTTATAGCAAAGGGGGGAAATGCTATGTAAAATCACATAGAAAAGTTTTGTGCTCTACAGTGCCATCTGGTGTTGCATGTTTATAACACATTCATAACACTGAGACCCAGCTCTACCTCTCTTTTAAATCAGAACCAGTGAAGACGGCGAATGTCCTGTGTGAGTGTCTGGAGGCGGTTGGAGAATTCAATTGAGATTGAATTCTGAAAAGACAGAAGTACTGTTTTGGGGGGACAGGGGGCAGGCAGGTGTGTGGGGCTCTCTGGTCCTGAATGGGGAAACTGTGCCCCTGAAGGACCAGGTGCGCAGCCTGGGAGTCATTTTGGACTCATAGCTGTCCATGGAGGTGAAGGTCAATTCTGTGTCCAGGGCAGCTGTTTATCTGAGCCGTGCCAACCCCAAAACAGATGCTGATGAGTTTTAGCATCCTTCTTTGCTGAGCTTTTTGAGAGCCAGAGTGTCTGCAGACAGAAATGGTTGCAGTACAACAGGAACATGTCTCGGGATGGGAAGGACACAAATAGCATGTTTAGCTGTCGGTTCTTAGCATCCCATAGCCATCCCTTTGGCACGGGCTTTCACCCCCAACACACCCACCCCAGACACTCCCAGTGTCCCTATTTTCCAGGGACAGTCCCGGAATTACAGATGCCACCCCAGTTTCTGATTTGATCCCGGAAAATCCCGCTTTCCCTTTGGATGTCCCAATTTTCATCAGAGAAATATTGGAGGGTATGGAGTTATGCGACCGCCGAGCCAAAGACATAAGTAACTACATGGCCTTCAGAAGACATCTGAAGGCAGCCCTGTATTGGGAAGTTTTTTTTCATGTTTCATGTTTTATTGTGCTTTTATATATGTTGGAAGCCACCCAGAGTGGCTGGGGCAACCCAGGTAGAAGGGTTATTATTATTATTATTATGGAATAAAAAGGTAAAGGACCCCTGACCGTTAGGTCCAGTCGAGACCGACTCTGGGGTTGCGGCGCTCATCTCGCTTTATTGGCCGAGGGAGCCGGCATACAGCTTCCGGGTTATGTGGCCAGCATGACTAAGCCGCTTTTGGCAAACTAGAGCAGCACATGGAAATGCCGTTTACCTTCCCGCTGGAGTGGTACCTATTTCTCTACTTGCACTTTGACGTGCTTTCAAACTGCTAGGTGGGCAGGAGCAGGGACTGAGCAACGGGAGCTCACCCTGTCGCAGGGATTCGAACCGCCGACCTTCTGATCGGCAAGTCCTAGGCTCTGTAGTTTAAACACCACTTATTTTCATTGGAGAAATGTTGGAGGGCATGCCGTCCTCCTTGGGCGCTGAAAGGGGGAAGTACCCTGCCAGGACTCACTGCTGCAGATGTTTTGGCGGGTGCCGTAGGTGACCCAGCGACTCCAGGGCCCGTTGCCGTCAAACAGCATCACCACCCGTTCAAGACTGTTGCCGTAGTTGAAATACAGATCCTTGCCCTCGAGGGCCAGCAGATCGTGATTGCGGCATTCCCACCGCTGGAGTGGGTTCGTCCCATTGCAGGGTTCCAGACGGACGGTCTCCTTTCTTTTGGCCTTGGGTGCTGCTACGCAGAGCAGTGAATCCATGTGAAGGAGGAGGCCTCTGGAGAACCACCGAAAATGCTGCAGCCAGTTCCTAGGGTCACAGGGCGCTTGTGTGAGAGAGCTGGGCTCCTTCCTCGTCACACAATGACTGCGGTTCTCATTGTACAGCAAGAAGGAGCTGGGGACTGGCAAGGCGAACAGAGTTAGCATGGAGGAATGACAGCAGCCAGAGGCAGGCAGGCAGTGAATGGACAAGAGGAGGAAAGGGACTGAGAGCGAGAGAACAAATGGAGTCAGGTCTCTGCAGCTTCTTACCAGAGAACAGGACTGAGACAGTAAAGTACAGTCATATCTCAGGTTACAGCCGCTTCAGGTTGCGTTGTTTTGGGTTGCAGACTTCCGAAACCTGAAAGTACTGGAACAGGTTCCTTCCAGGTTTCAGCGGTCGTGCATGTGCAGAAGCGCTAAATCGAGCTTTGCACATATGCAAAAGCGCCGAATTGCAACCCGCGCATGCGGAGACGCGGGTTGTGAACATGCATCCTGCACGGATCACATTTGCAACCCGAGCGCTCACTGTATATCAAGTGCAAGACAAAGCAACAGTCCAGGCTAGGCATCGTTAACCAGTAAAAAGGTAAAGGTAAAAAGGACCCCCGGATGGTTGAGTCCAGTCCAAGGCGACTATGGGGTTGCAGCGCTCATCTTGCTTTCAGGCCGAGGGAGCCGGCGTTTGTCCACAAACAGCTTTCCGGGTCACGTGGCCAGCAGGACTAAACTGCTTCTGGTGCAACGGGACACATTGACGGAAGCCAGAGTGCACGGAAAAGCCGTTTACTTTCCCGCCACAGCAGTACCTATTTATCTACTTGCACTGGCGTGCTTTCGAACTGCTAGGTTGGCAGGAGCTGGGACAGCAACAGGAGCTCACCCCGTCACGGGGATTCAAACCGCTGACCTTCTAATCGGCAGGCCCAAGAGGCTCAGTGGTTTAGACCACAGCACTACCCACGTCCCTGTAGCCAGTGAAGACTATTTAGAACAGCATCTGCCAATGTTCAGAATTCACTCAACATTTCAATTTCAATATAGCCATTTTAAATTAGCATTAAACATATGTTTTTTAAGTACGGCAAGGCTTAAAATATAGACATTTTGACAAAAATAATGACTGGCCCTGAAAATATATTATAATATTTTTAGTAGGCAGAGAGTAACGATGAGAAACAAATACGGGGCTTAATTTTATCTTCGAAATGTGTTCCAAAAATGGATTAAGGGAGCCCCTTTTCCCGTATAAGTATTGGTTTGAGGAGGGCATGACAAAATGTGTTAATTTTGTGGGAAGCTGTCTTCCAGAACATTCAAACCCAGTCTATGATTCTTGGAGATTTTGTGGATTTCCAGTGAGAAGTTATTGGTGCTATTAATCTTGCACCTAACTAATAAGTTTGGGACTAATTGCCAGCTCAGATGTTGCTATATTCCTTAGCAATATTCTGAGTTAGGGCTTGGGGCTGGGTGATGTCTTGGGGTCCTTACCATACTTGTGATTCTGTGATTGTAGGAGTGGGTTTTGCTGAGCTGGTGGCTCCATTTTTTATAGGACTGCTGGAAATTATCCTATCCTAGCTGGGGAAGCAGGGCATTTCAAACTTGTCAACTTTCCAATTCCAAAAAATGAGGGGTGATAAAAAGTTGTAAAATGACTCAGGAATCTAAAAGATATTTTGATTAAACTGATATAACTTAGTTCTGCTTGGTAAATAAAATGTGTGTAAAATCGCATAGAAATCATTAAAAATGATTGCCAAGTACTTACAGTTATGTTATATATTTATATTAGTTTGAATTATATGTTATATATATTTTATATTACCTGACACTTTCAAAAGGCAAAAATTTAAATTATTTTGTTTTCTCAAAGCAGTTTATTTGCTTCTTATTCAGATGTAGACTTGGTAAGCTAAATGTTGTCCTGGCAAAAAAATAATAACAGATTTGATTTCCTCACACCCAAAAACATGTTTTTAACACCCCCTCGCTGACAAAATTTGCAAAAATTAAGTTTCACCCCCTAAAATGACATGCCCTGTTGGGATATCCTCTCTTTTGCAGGCAAATGGTCCCCAGTGACTAGGGAATGTCCAAGGTGGCTTTCCCCTACTCCCAGCTGGGGAAAATGAATGTAAGCATGGAGTCCTTCGAAAGAACAATAGATATGCAGAGTGAGAAGGATGAGATAGATGGGGAGGCTGTAAGGAAACGTACAATTCCTTGTCAACTACTCTAGAGGCTTTTGGTTCTGGCAAAATAGCCACGTGCTTGCCACTAAAGCAATATTTAGTGAGTACTATTCTCTTCACTGCAAGTTCGTAGAATAGAAACCTACTGTAATAATAGAGCTTAGACTCTTGTCCATGTTTGATCTGACCATCTAGTTTAGAATTTGAATAAAGCAATCCCAGATACATCTATGGATAATCTGGTCAAGCCGTCGGGGTGCTTGAACTGCTCCAAAACTGAACTGGAGATCATCAAAGTTTGGTTTGAAGGAGCTCATGAAATCTGAAGCTCTCACCTGCAGGCAAAAGGAAAAGTCCTGCTAACTGCAGATGGTGACAGCAGTCATGAAATTAAAAGATGCCTGCTTCTTGGGAGAAAAGCAATGACAAACCTAGACAGCATCTTAAAAAGCAGAGACATCACCTTGCCAACAAAGGCACATATATTTAAAGCTATGGTTTTCCCGTAGTGATGTATGGAAGTGAGAGCTGGACCGTAAAGAAGGCTGATTGCTGAAGAATTGATGCTTTTGAATTATGGTGCTGGAGGAGACTCTTGAGAGTCCCATGGACTGCAAGAAGTTCAAACCTCTCCATTCTGAAGGAAATCAGCCCTGAATGCTCACTGGAAGGACAGATCCTGAAGCTGAGGCTCCAATATTTTGGCCACCTAATGAGAAGAGAAGTCTCCCTGGAAAAGACCCTGATGTTGGGAAAGATGGAGGGCACAAGGAGAAGGGACGACAGAGGATGAGATGGTTGGATAGTGTTCTCGAAGCTACCAACATGAGTTTGACCAAACTGCGGGAGGCAGTGGAAGACAGGAGTGCCTGGCGTGCTCTGGTCCAGGGGGTCACGAAGAGTTGGACACGACTAAACGACTAAACAACAACAACAACAGAAACATGGAACAACCCCGAGGGATGTTTTTGGAACATGGAGCTTCTGAAAGAGACAGTAAAAAGCAGCTCTGTAGGGTTGAAGAGACTAATTGCCGTTTAATATTAACTGAGACAATTGGTCAATTAATTGAGAAACACAATGAATTGTGATTGGGGTTAAAACATTTCGCCGACTGAGGCAAATGACAAAATGGCACCCTTCCCTTTCCAGAAGCTGACTGTGCTGACGGATGACTCTTACTTCAGCACTCATGATGGGTTAGACTTCCCTGCTGCACCTGAGAATTGCAGAGATAATTATTTACAGAATTATTTGGTCGTCCCTGGAGTCTTTTATTTCCCACCCATTTTGACACTTTGAACATCTGCATACTTCTGGATTCTCCTCAGCAAGCCCATCGTTCTCCCTCTTGTTTATTAGTGGTCCCCTGTTGGTTCCAGTCAGGGGCAGCCCAGCCCATTTTGCCACCCGAGGTGCCTTCTGCCGCCCTGCCTGCATCACCACTTCCGCTGCCTGAGGCAGCTGCTTCACCCTGTCTCATGGGTGGGCTGGCTCTGGTTCCAGTCAGCCACCTAGGCTGGCTATCAGCAGGTATATCGTTTTCAAACGAGAAGTAAAAGATATTTCACAGCCAAGCACATCACTGTTCTGCAGAGCTTTTGGGAAGTACCAAGACAGAACTTTTATTCTGCTCTCCAGAAAACCTGCACTTGTGCGCCTAGCCTGAAATGTGGAGCTGAGCACCACCTTCCAGCCTTGGGGCAGCGAGGGCAGAGCCAGGGGGTCTTGAGCTCCTCCACAAGGTCCGCCACAACTCCCACAGACACTCACCTGCCTCTTGGAGCTTCCTGTTCTCAGCACGTGCTTGCTCCAAAGCAGCAGACATCTTAGAATCTGTGCAGGGAGCCAACAAGAAGAAGTTGGTGCTGACCTTTAAAGCCCTAAATGGCCTCGGCCCCAGTATACCTGAAGGAGCATCTCCACCCTCTGAGGTCCAGCTCCAAGGGTCTTCTGGCGGTTCCCTCACTGCGAGAAGTGAGATTACAGGGAACCAGGCAGAGGGCCTTCTTGGTAGTGGCACCCACCCTGGGGAACGCCCTCCCATCAGATGTCAAGGGAATAAACAACTACCTGACGTTTAGAAGGCATCTGAAGGCAGCCCTGTTTAGGGAAGTTTTTAATGTTTGGTGTTTTATTGTGTTTTTAATACAGTGGTACCTCGGGTTACAATCACCTCTGGTTACAAACACTTTGGGTTACAGACTCCGCTAACCCGGAAGTAGTACCACAGGTTAAGAACTTTACCTCGGGATGAGAACAGAAATTGTGCAGTGGTGGTGAGGCAGCTGTGGGAGGCCCCATTAGCTAAAGTGGTACCTCAGGTTAAGAATGGTTTCAGGTTAAGAAAGGACCTCCGGAACAAATTACCGTATTTTTCGCTCTATAACACGCACCCGACCATAACACGCACATAGTTTTTAGAGGAGGAAAATCCGTAGGCATGCCACCCGTAGGCATTCCCTCCATAACACGCACAGACATTTCCCCTTACTTTTTAGGAGGAAAAAAGTGAGTGTTATGGTGCAAAAAATACGGTAAGTATGTAACCAGAGGTACTATTGTATTCTGTCGGGAGCCGCCCAGAGTGGCTGATGAAACACAGCCAGAGGGGTGGGGTATTATTATTATTATTATTATTATTATTATTATTATTATTATTACAGTCATACCTCGGGTTGAAGTTGCTTCAGGTTGAGTGCTTTTGGTTTGCGCTCCGCAGTGACCCAGAAGTAATGGAACGCGTTACTTCTGGGTTTCGCCGCTAACGCATGCACGTACGGTCAAAATGATGTCACACACATGCGTGGAAGCGGCAAATCACGATCTGCGCAGACCCGGATTGCGGTTACTTCAGGATGTGAACAGGGCTCTGGAACGGATCCCGTTCGTATCCAGAGGTACCACTGTATTATTATTATTATTATTATTATTACTACAGGCTGGCTGAAGGATCAGTGCGGAGGCTACCTTCACAGTAGCAACTGGTGAAAAAGAAACTTTGCAGGCCCCGGGGTGCGTGTGTCAGTCTTAGCGGCGTTACCTAAAAGTGATATCCTACCACTGGCTTGAAAAGGGAGCGTGGTACTCATCAAGCCTCACTGACCAAGTGGCCATATGGAACTTACATCTGAAAGTGTCAACCATCACTTTTCGTACCATTTTAGTGCTCCCTTTCTTGGTTGCTGGTTTTTTTTAATCAGTGTATGCCAGGAAAATTGTTGCATAGAGTTAAGTTAACTCTCCCTAAACTCCCCCTCACTCACTCTCTCTCTCTCTCTCACACACACACTGCTTCAATGCACTTCAATGTTGTGCAATTGACTATAATGCACTTTGAATGAAGCTCCACCTTGGGGAGCAGAGGAAACCGCTGTATACTGAGCTTAGACCCATGGTTCCTAACATGAGGCACATGCCCCACAGGGGGGCAATTAGATTTTTAAGGGGGGCAATTTGGAAGCTTGTTTAGACCAAGTTAATGGCCTTTTCGGCTTCCTCCACATGAATAAGAGTTCACTTTTTGAATAAGAAGAATTATATGTCACGGTGGTGGTGGCATCAGGATTTTAGAGATGCTTAGGTGGGGCATGGCCAAAAAAAGGTTGGGAGCCACTGGCTTAGACCACTGTCAGCCTACCTCAGTATTGTCTACACTGGCTGGCAGCAGCTTTTGGGGTTTCAGGCAGGGGTCTTTGTCAGCCCCACATGGAGGTGGTGTGAGGGGCCAAACCTGGGGCCAAAGCATGCGCCCGACCACTAAACTATGCCTTTTCCCCAGCTGAGAATCCAGGCAGACATCCAGGGTCCCATGCATGTCTTCTGAATGATACAGGAAGAAAGTATATCAGTCTGGCAAACCCCTACCTGGCACCCCAGCAGCCTTTAGAGACCCAGCAGACCACTTACAGCGCATAATTCCCACAGCAAGCAGCAGCACGTTCAGGAACACCGAGGTAGCCAGCAGAGCAGCAACAGCTACTAAAACCACCTTGCGTCTCCAAGATGGTTTCCCAGCTGAGAAAGGGAGAGAGAGAGAGTGTGTCACTCTGCCTGTTCTCCACCTCCGCTCTGCCAGCAGCTTCCCCTCACCTGCCACACCAATCCCTGTGGTATCACAGAATTCCTTCTTCTTCTTCTTCTTCTTCTTCTTCTTCTTCTTCTTCTTCTTCTTCTTCTTCTTCTTCTTCTTCTTCTTCTTCTTCTTCTTCACTCCTAGCCGAGTAAGATTGTCTTCTGTAAACAAGGTTTTAACAGTGAGTCCATAAGTGATCATGGAGGCCAATTCTGGATCCACACGACCTTCCACAGTGGGGACACAGGTTCCCAAGCAGGAGTTGAACACGGTGAGGATTTGCCAAGTGTGCCTTCCTCTTAGCACGTTTCTCCCTTTCGTCCTGAGTTTGAGTGTCTTCAAAGCCCATGATACCTTTGGTAAAGGCTTTTCTCCTGTTGGAGCACTCGCAGGCCAGTGTTTCCCTGTTGCCAGGGTTTATATTACATTTTTTAAAGATTTGCCTCAAGAGAGTCTTTCAACCTCTTTTGTTGACCACCAGCATTACACTTTCCATTTTTAAGTTCAGAATAGAGTAGTTGCTTTGGAAGACGATAATCAGGCATCTGCAAAACATGACCAGTCCAACCAAGTTGATGTTGAAGAATCATTGCTTCAGTATCAATGGTGATCTTTGCTTCTTCCAGTACACTGACATTAGTTTGCCTGTCTTCCCAAGTAATGTGCAAAATTTTTCAGAGACACCGTTGATTTCAGAGACAATCTTTTGAGGAGCTGGAGATGGCGTTTATAAGTGGTTCATGTTTCACAAGCATACAGTAAGGTTAGTACAGTGGTGCCTCGCAAGACGAAATTAATTCGTTCCGCGAGTTTTGTCGTCTTGCGATTTTTTTCGTGTTGCGAAGCACGGTGTCGGGAAAGTGTTGGAAAAGCTTCAAAAATCACCAAAGTCTTTAAAAACCTCAAAAAAGGCTACCACACCGCGTTCTATGAGTTGCTCCTCGAAGTCAAGTCGCAACTGTATTAACGGTGTTAAGAAAAAGGAAACAAACTTGCAAGACGTTCCCTTCTTGCGAAGCAAGCCCATAGGGAAAATCGTCTTGCGAAGCAGCTCAAAAAACAAAAAACCCTTTCGTCTAGCGAGTTTTTGTCTTGCGAGGCATTCGTCTTGCGAGGTACCACTGTAGTACAATAGCTTTGTAAACAAGCATTTTGGTTTCCCTGCGAATGTCCCGGTCCTCAAACACTCTGCACCTCAATCGGGAGAAAGCTCAAAGGGTCCTCTAACCCAATCCCCTGCAATGCAGTCTTAACTCTATAAGTTTATTGCTTTGGGACCATTTGCTATTTATTTGTTTCAGCAGCAGCAGCAGCATCAGATTTTATGACACAAAAAAGGCAGTAGTAAGCAAACTAAAAAGGAAGCAACCTCCAAAATACAATTTAACAATGGGGGGAGTCTAGAACATTGGGGTTCATTGTAAAATACAACCCTGGGTTTGGGTGGGGTTGGGGGACGAATGGAGGTAAATGAACACCAGGCTCAAGAAATCATCTCCCTACACCAGTGATGGCCAGCTGTTTTGGAACTACAACTCCCATCATCCCTAGCTAACAGGACCAATGGTCAGGGATGGTGGGAATTGTTGTCCCAAAACAGCTGGATAGCCACATTTGGCCATCACTGCCCTGCACAATATGGAAGGCTTCCCATTTCCTACTTTGCACAAATCACTCTCCATTTTCTTATCTTTTCTTCCCCAAATAAATATGTAGGTCCTTTGCATGGCCTTCTTAGTGACGAGGCTCCAATATTCTCCACTGCTAATGGGACCTCCCGGCCCCCCAGCCCACTGCCTAAAGAACAGCCCCAGGGCAATACACGGTGACTTGTGAGTGAACTCCAGACCCCCTGAGGATCCCCCTGAAGCTCAGGCCGGACATACCTGGGCTCCATGGCGCAGCCACCTGTCCTCCTTGCTTGCCCTCCAAACTGGCCACAGCATCAAAGGGCTCATAGACACTCTCTTCCTCGGGGTACTCCTTGGTGCCTGCATGGAGGAAAGCAGGAGCTAAGTTAGGGCATTTCCAGACTGTCACTATTTTGGGGTGTCATCCGGCCACATACAGGCCAAGCCAGGTTGTGCATGTATTGTTGGTGATGTGCTTGACAAACTCACCTCCCTGCCAGAACCAGTCTTTTTGTGATAAGGAAAAGGACAAGGAAATGCCTCTGTAAGTGTGGTCCCTATGACCTCAATAACATACCTTCCAACATTTCTCCAATGGAAAATGGGACATCCTATTCCTTAATAATAATAATTTTACTATTTATACCCCACCCATCTGACTGGGTTGCCCCAGCCATTCTGGGCGGCTCCCAACATATAAATAATAATAATAAAACATTAAAAAACCCTTCCCTGTACAGGGCTGCCTTCAGATGGCTCGGGGGTCAGAAAACTCAGGTCTCCGCATAGGCGCCAACTCCATGGGGCTTGAGGGGGCCCGAGCCCCCTCAAAAATTCGTTTGGGGGGGCTCCGCCCCCCCAATAATCTCCGGCGCCCCTCCAGCAGAGCGCCATCGCCGCCCCTCCCCCAGCCCAAAATGCACAGGGTCGGGCTGCATGCCTCCTGCCCTCCTTCCCGAGCAAAAGCTCCACCCAATTTCCGCTCCGGAGCTGATTAATAGGCGCAGCACGCTCTCCCCTATTCGCTCACGAGGAGGCGGCGCCACTTTATTTGCATATTCATGAGCTTATTTATTATTCATGAGCTTTCCTGGGCCCCCCCCCATATTTTTTATAAGTCCGCGTCCCTGGGTCTCCGATGAAAATACGGACGTCCTAAGGAAAAGTGGGACATTCCAGGATCAAATGAGAAACCGGGGAAGATTCTGTAAATCTAGAACTGTCCCTGGAAAATAGGGACATTTGGAGGGTCTGACAGTGAACCTGTTGTGGTCTGTACAAAAAATTAACTGAAAAAAGCACTTTGTATCAAGTTAACCTAACATATGTGGGAAGAGAGAAGCTGAAATTCCATTGCGGGGGCGGGGGCACAGATTATGCAAACCATGCTGTGTGTTGTTTAATTCATTTAATTTATTGTGCTTTTGCTGCACATTAAGTTAAAACGCCTCTCACTCCCTAACCCTTCCCCAGGTCTGCTTTGCAGCTATTTCAGCCAAAGTGTCACTCAAATGTAAAGCAGTTAAGAGACTTCTCTGCCATGGAAAGTGGAGTGTTGGTTCTGTGTTTTGCCAGCTGTGCTTCAGCTGCCTGTCCGACTCCTTCAAGGCTTTGGGCTTCTCAGGAAACCTGGGAGCATTTTGCCTTTGGTGTGGAAGCAGACGATGCCTCTTGATACCCAAATCCAAAAACCTACCCCATTGGGCAAGAGCGGTTGTTGGCTTTCATGGACAAAGAAACGTTTTTGAATTCAACTAGAATCATAAACCTTTTGGGGCAAAGCTTTCCAAACTGTGTGTTGCGACATGTTAAGTGTGTCGGCTGCAGTGTGTAGGTGTGTTGTGTGAATGCTCCCCTTGATCCTCCCAGAGCTGGAAAGGGTTTAGATTAACCTTTCGTTTGCCAGCAAAACTGAATTGCTTTATTTTTCTGTGTATAACATGCCTCCTCCCCTGTATAATTTGGGACTCCAGATTGAGAAAATGGGGGGGGGAGATTGCCCAGTTGTTTAGCTTTTTTGGGGAGGGGGGGTTTGCTGAATATCACTCACCTACAGGACCGCCACAACCACATCAACAAAACCACCCATCATCGGCACGCCCGCCTAACAAAAGCAAGTGCCAATCACCCCACCCAATTGCTGCAGCAGTCAATAGCCAGTGGAGTTTGCCACACCCACCAATCACCCACAAAAAAAATCTCGTTACCAGCAGCCACCAAACGCCAGTCTCACCTCTCCACTATCCGTGTATAAGATGACCCCCCAATTTTTAGCATAATTTCTAAATAAAATAACCTCATCTTATACACAGAAAAATACGGTACCATGTCATGAAACGGTGCATGTCCAGAAAGTGTGCCACCGACATGAAAAAGTTTGGAAAGCTCTGCTTTAGGGCTAGAGCATTATCAGGGGTCTGCCGCGCCTACAGAAGTTGTGTGCCGTTGGGAGAAAATAAGTGGGCACAATTAGGGATGGGGGGGTGGGGGGGAGAGAGATAAAAACACAACAGCCTTGGTTGAAGCTGCATCCTGTACGGAGCTAGGAATGGAGGCAGGAGTAAGATAATCAACTCTGGGATTGCTCCACCAGGACCCTTGCCATCTCCTAATAATCCTCAGCAATGGACCCTTTTCCTATGCGCCCCACTCTGTTTATTTATTAAAGATTTTCTTGATTTACAAAAGTGTGTGCAATGCCTCTCTCTCTCGTATCCCCCCCCCCATGTAACTTTTTTACAAATCAGTTTCATTTGTTGAGACATTAGAAAGAAAAGGGGGAAAGTGGTGGTGGTGGGGAATAGATGGGTGGGGGTGGCGATGTTTCTATTTTACTTACTATATGTAGGGTTTGGTGTCAGCGTTGCTTGTGCAGATTCTTTGCTGTTCACTTGTGTTGCTTGGGTGGTGAGAGAGGTTAGGGTTGGCCTAGGGTGTGGTTATTCATTTGTGGTTGGCTGTGGTGGTCTTTGTTTTCATGTGTGAGTAGGGTGGAAATTACCCCAGAATTGGCCTTACTAAACATCTCCCAAGACAACAATGACCATTTACACCACAAAGAACTCACAACCCACCTACTTTCAGCAGCCAGAAGCATCATAGCCAGACACTGGAGAGACCTGTCAGGAGTAAGCATGGACCAATGGTACCAAATCGTATGCGAAACAGCCCTACTAGAAAAATTAACCAATAAACTGAAACTGACATGGGGACAAATAGAAGACGCCTTCACCCCGGTATGGCTCCCCTTTATCACATACACAGCCCAAGAAGACAATGACAAAAATCCACCAACAGCATACAAATAAATATGGCTAACCTAATGTGCCTCACTCTGTGCCACATACCTGCTTGACTCCTCTGCTCAGGGGCCTTTGGGTCTTCTAGCCCAAGGTCAACATTTCTGTAGAGTCCCTTCCACGATGCCATCACAGCAGAAGGCTCCTCGGAAGGCCCAACAGAGGATGCTTGCCGGCTGATAAACAGAGCTGGGGGCCAAAAGGCAAGGAGCAGGAGGATGCCACAAAGACCATGGCTGGCTTCCAGGAAGGAAATGATGCATTCAAAGGATGGCTCTCAGGTCCTCGCTGCAAAGTGCAACAAATGAGACCTCTCCCATGGTGCCCTAAACTAGACAGCGGCTGTTTGGTGGGCAAATGCTGGTTGCCACCACCTGATGGGCGAAAGCTGAGATCTTGAGAGAGGAAACCCAGACAGAGCTTCAAATTTAATTTAAAATTTCCTATTTTTCTGGCAAAGAACAAAAAACCCCAAAACGAACACTTTTGGTAATGTATTATCAACCAGCCAATAACCACATATCAGCATTTCACAGAATGGTTTTAGCTCACACAGCAAAAGTCCATTTCTTCACATCAGCCCAGTTTACTCACGGGCCTGCCTAATCTGCATTCAACCCTGAGTGAATCTACTTCCTTCCTCCCAAATGACTCCATCTTATGGCACTATCTCTGTTTGAAAGGGATATATTTGCATGCAGCAGCCTTGCAGTTCACTGCTGCAAACAAGGCTCTCTGGATGAGGGTGGATGTTTTCCGTGAAATTTAAAGCCAAAGGCTTTCTCTGTAAGTGTTAAACCATCTTGAACACGGGCTTGCTTTTAAGCTGGGACGGGAACTGTTAGGTGTCTTCCGGACGTGTTTCTTGAGCGTTCATCCCGATTTGCTTGCACAAAGTTTGCAGGGAGGGTTCACAATGTCAGATGCTTATTGAAATTATTTCCGGTTTGGTTAAAAGACATTGTGTCAAGCAACTGTTAGGTCAATGCATTTTCCAATCACTTTTCTTACAGGTAGAAGTATTCTTGTTCTTTTCCAGCAGCAGCACCAGGTTCATGGCACAAGAATGCCAAACCTGAATGAATCTGCTGGTGTGTGGATGAATCCTACCTGCATAACAGCAGCAATCTGCAGAGATTTCTGCCTTCGTGAGATATATATGGCAGCTGAGTGCATAGCCATATTACGATAATCATTGCCATTTTAAAGTGCAGCTTAGGATAGAAATGTAAACAATTAAATGCCCGGGTGCATACAATAGTACTAGTCAATCTCTTTTATGGGTTGACAACCATCCTTTTCCAGTAGGAAGTCATGCAGTGCCAGCAGCTGTAGAGGTCCGGGCAGAGGATTAGTTCGGCGGTCAAGTCTTGCTATGGTTTTAACTTTCTAGCAAAGAGGAACACACTCAGGCAGCAAAACAGTTTTCTTTGGATTAAATGTTTGCCTATCAAGTTGCTGCTGTGCTGGTCACATTGGACAAAGTGTTGGTGGTGCTGACCTTTAAAGCCCTAAACCAGGGGCCAGAAAACTTTTTCAGCAGGGGGCCGGTCCACTGTCCCTCAGACCTTGTGGGGGGCCTGACTATATTTTGAAAAAAAGAAAAGAAAAAAGAACGATATTTCTATGCCCCACAAATAACCCAGAGATGCATTTTAAATAAAAACACACATTCTACTCATGTAAAAACTTGCTGATTCCCGGACCGTCCGCAGGCTGGATTTAGAAGGAGATTGGGCCGGATCCAGCCCCTGGGCCTTAGTTTGCCTACCCATGCCCTAAATGGCCTCGGCCCAGTATACCTGAAGGAGCGTCTCCAGCTGAGGTCCAGCTCTGAGGGCCTTCTGGTGGTTCCCTCACTGCGAGAAGTGAGGTTACAGGGAACCAGGCAGAGGGCCTTCTCGGTAGTGGCACCCGCCCTGTGAAACACCCAGATGAGCCCCGTAGGATATCAACAAAAAAGCTGTGCCAAGGAGAGGAGGCAAGGTGCGGCAAGATCTCACCTGCCACCCCAAAAAACCACAGACTCACCTGGGTCACCCATCTGCGTCAATACAGCACACATCCAACATGAATAGATTTTTAAAAAATCAGTCCATGTTGCTTCCTGGGTAAAGGTGGCTCATGTGAGTCCCCTTGTTTCCACCCCAGGAGACCTGGCCTGCATGGTCAATGGTCAGGGACGATGGAAATGCTAGTTGAGGGACATCTGGAAAGACACAGGTTAGATACCCACCCCCTGCACTAGAGGTTGGGGGGTCAGCAATAGGGGGAGAGGCTGCTAAGTGTTTATTTGAGTGCCATGCCGGAAGGAAGGGAAGATCCTGGGTGCACAAGATGGGCAGGAAAAGCGCATCGCACACCCTGTCTTGGGCCTGCACAGGAAGCTGCCTGTCTAATCAGCAGCCTGGTTCTTGCCCGATGCCAAGAAGTCAAGCCCAGAATCAGAAGAGGTGGCGGAAACAGCCAGCTGCCCTGGTGGCCGTGTGCCTCTTATCACTTCTCCAGCTCTGTGTCCTGTCCCCCTTTCCACCCAGCTGGCTGCACTGCTGACAATCAGTCACACACAGGCACACATACACAAAGTGCCACCCAAGCACAGAATCCCAGAGGCTGGAGGCAAGCTTTGACATCTAACCTTTACAGGCTCTATTCCTGCCACCTGGCAGCCTGATCTTTATCTCCACTGCCCACTGGTATTGCATTTATAGCATGCATTTCTATTTTTTGCATTTCTAAACGGCTCAGGACCGCAATACCTCAAGGGCCGCCTCTTTCTATATGAACCTACCCAGACTCTGAGATCATCTTCTGAGGCCCTCCTTCATGTGCCTCTTCCTTGAGAGGTTGGCAACATGAGAACAGGGCCTTCTCTGCAGTGACTCCCCATCTGTGGAATGCTCTCCCCAGGGAAGTTCGCCTGGCGCCTTCATTATACACCTTTAGGCACCAGGCAAAAACGTTCCTTTTTAATCAGGCCTTTGGTTGATCCAATTCACATCCTATGCCCTTTAAAAATGTGGTTTTGGGTGGGTTGTTTTTATTTTTATTAGGTATTTTGTGGTTTTGTATCTTGATTTTATTCTGTGAACTGCCCTGAGACCCCCAGGTATAGAGCGGTGTATAAATTCTAAATAAATAAATAAATAAATAAATAAATAAATAAATAAATAAATAAATAAATAATGTCAGAGGCCTAAGATTCAATTGCCCTTTCTCTTACCCTACCTGTCAGCTGCCTACCTTGAAAGCTCCTTTTTTGCAGAATGCTTCAGAATAATCTTCTTGAAAGAAGGGTGGCTCTGAAGGTGCCCTCAATCTTGGGGGCAACTTGGTGCCTCTGTTTTCTTGTAATACTTTATAGTCCCAGGATATGTATGGTTTGAATGCAGATGAGCAGACCTGGGTCTGGCCAAGGCCTGGATGAGGGGCTGCCAGACAACCACACGGGCAGCACTTTTGCATTCCAAGGGGAAAGGGAATAAATAAATACAGTACATGATAAACACCCCCCTCCCCGCCAAACATAAGCCCTGCATTTCTTTCCCGTAAATCCAAAGCAAAGAAAAAGCGGGTTTTTCATTTGTTTCTTTTTTTTCCTTTTTAAATATAAAATAAAGAACAGTTAGTGTGGCCACAGCCCGAAACCTCAGGCAGGCTAGGAACATAAATGCCAAAGAGTGTCAGGGCTCAGCTGAAAGCAGGATTAAGTTAAGTCAACATAGGAACAAGGTATGTTTCTGTAACCCTATTCACGGCGGTGGTTCTTCCATAACTGTTAATGCTTTGACTAGGAACGTTCAGCATCGGAGAGAGCCTCCTTTTGTCAGGTCACTGTGCAAGATCCCTCCCTAAGCTGGTTGGGCTAAAAGGGCAGTGCCTGGGGACGGGCAGGATTCGAAACCAGTCCCTCGTGGTACTAGGCCAACGCAGGAGGAATCTGCAACGTCTTCTCCCTGGCCCCTTCCTTAAAATGGAGTGTAGTGTAAGTAAAATGCTGCCCTCTCCTCCCCTTCCCCACTCTCCGACCCACTTCAGGGCTGTTTCAAGTAGGGGAAAGCTGGAGGAGAAAGGCAGCGGTCCAGCCAAGGAACCCTGAAAGCACTCGGGCGCCAGAGGGGCCGGCTCCATCCCCACATCTGGGCAGGTAACTCTGAGCAGCATCTGCTTGGCAGCATCCTTCAGTTTGTGCTGGGAGGTCTACAGTTCCATCCAGCGGGTCACCTTCTGACGTGGCGCAAGAGGATCAAGGAACACACCAGGGCCCTGCAGGGATGCCAGCGTGCCTGCCAGCCAGGCAGCAAAAAGTTACAAACGGTGTGATCTGGAGGGCTCCTCGCTGCAGCTTCCAGGAGGGCAAGTGCAAGGTTTGGTCTCAGTTTCTCTAGCTCAAGTAGCAGCACCCCTCTCAGGGGGTGGGGGTAGTCGGAAGGGCAGCGGCTTCCTGATGAGTCCCACGGCGATATCGTAGGCTCTTTTCCTCATCCTGAAAGAAGGGGGAAATGCAGCTGTGAAACCAGCGTTTATGGAAGAGAACCGCAGAGAGGCATTGACTTGATGTGACATTCAGGACGCAATCAGGTATCGAAGGTGTGGCAACCGCAGGGCAATCTGGCAGGAGAACAGAAACCTTGCCATCATGGCAGACGCACCAGTGGGATGCTGTCAGGCTTCAAGGGAATCTGATCCCTCCCATGGTGGGCAGCCAAGAAGTAGACAACAAGAGTTCTTAAAAGGTAAAGGGACCCCTGACCATTAGGTCCAGTCGTGGCCGATTCTGGGGTTGCAGCGCTCATCTTGCTTTATTGGCCGAGGGAGCCGTCGTACAGCTTCCCAGTCACGTGGCCAGCATGACTAAGCCGCTTCTGGCGAACCAGAGCAGCGCACAGAAACGCCGTTTACCTTCCTGCCGGAGTGGTACCTATTTATCTACTTGCAATTTGGCGTGCTTTCGAACTGCTAGGTTGGCAGGAGCTGGGACCGAGCAACAGGAGCTCACCCCGTCACGGGGATTCAAACCGCCGACCTTCTGATTGGAAGTCCTAGGCTCTGTGGTTTCACCTACAGCACCACCTGCGTCCCCTAGAAGAGTTCTCACCAAGTCCTTTATTCAATAAACACAGAGAGAGGCTTTGGAAAGTGCCTCTGCATTGCAGTAATGGCGTTGCTCCAAGTAAAGTCCCACCCCTCTGTCTCTCCTATTCTGCATCATCCCTGCAACGGCTGATCTGTGTTGTCAGCCTCTGAGCTTTCCGTTCCACTACTCTCAATGCATGCCGGGTCCTTGGGGGGGGTGTCTGGCATGCTTTCTAAAGACACTGAGTCTGTCAGCTGTCTCTCCCCTGGTGCTTCTTCTTCTTCCTCCTGCTCCTCTCCCAGTATTTCCCAGCTTCTCCCCACTGCAGCCTCTGAACTATGCCTTTCTGCAAACCACTGTTCTAAATCTATACTGTCCTCCTGTTCTTGGGAAGGTTCAGGAAGAGGAGGGGTCAGTACCCACCATTCCTCCTCCGTCCAGTCCCTGAAAGATGCTCTGCACCAGCAGGACAGTTTCGCTGGTGAAGATGCCCCAAGCAAGAGATGAGCAGTTGGGCAGCCTTGAATGCCCCTGACCCAGGAAAAGGGAGGCCATGTCCCCCTCTAGCATTCAAGGCTAGACTTTGGCTCCCCTGAACAGGTTGGCCCTTATAGTCAGAGGAAACCTATTTCGTTTATCTATAGCTACAGATGAACATTTTCACAGGCTGCCCTATAATCAGAGTACTTTGGTGACTTACTGTTTCAAAGACAGCATTCGGCTCTGCTGGGGCAAAGAGCAGCTCCTGCCCTTCTTCCTCTCGCACGGTGTCCATTCCTTCATCCTCGTACTCAGTCAAGTAGTCGGACTCTTCCCCTGGTGTGCAGACACACAGAAGAAGCTTCATTGCTGTAGTTTTGGTTGCTGGACAAAAAGCAGTACCCTTCCCTCAGCCCAACCTCCCACTGCTGCTGTAAATTTCCAGATGTGCTCTCACATCCTATTTGTGTGTGTGTGTGTGTGTGTGTGTGTGTGTGCTTGCGTGCACCAAAGAGCGAGATAAAACAAACACCAGCAAACCTTGCTAAGGTCTTGCCACTGGTTTCTTGATGTACATGGAGATATACTTGCTAACTTGATGAACATGGGAACTGCGGTGTCAGACATGCCACATTCTGCTCACAAATACCTCCAGCTGGAAGCATCCTGAGTCCATTGCTAAAAGCAGGACCTGAACTAACTTGAACCTGCTAAGCGATAAGTACTCACCATCGGCATAGCTGTCTGACACGTAGCTCTTGGCTGGCTCGATGCGGGACACAATCTCAGCCAGGTCTGTAAATCCTGCGGTGGGGCACATCAGCACCTGAGGAAAGGAAAGGAAGTTGCCAGAGCAGTTGAGACCGTCTACGCACAACACAGAGGTGGAGAAGTTGTGCGTGCCAGTACAGTCGTACCTTGAAAGTGGAACAGAATCCGTTCCGGAAGTCCATTCGACTTCCAAAACATTTGGAAACCAAAGCGCAGCTTCTGATTTGTTGCAGGAAGCTCCTGCAGCCAATCGGAAGCTGCGGAAGCCCTGCCGGATGTTCAGCTTCCAAAAATAGTTCGCAAACCGGAACAGTCACTTCTGGGGGTGTGGCGTTCAGGGGCCAAAATGTTCGAGAAGTAAGCTCTTTGACTTTCAAGGTACATCTGTAATTAGGAGATGCAAAATCAGGGGGGTTGGTGTTCTGCCTGCAAAACGTTCCCTAGTTTGGAAGCAAATCATTCCAGTAGGGAAGATTTGTTTATTTACATATTTGGATTTATTTTCTGCCACAAAAGGTCCTGTGTACGTTCAATATTTTGAGCAACACTTTCTTATTTTGCATAAAGTGGAGCCTGGAGCTAGGAACTTAAGTCCATAGGAAGAGCCTGCCAGATCAGGCTGACAGCCTATTGAGTCCAGCATCCTATACTCACAGTGGCTTGTGGGAAACCCACAGGCCTGAGCACAAGAATACACTGGTATTCAGAAGCATTTATTGGCTCCAACTGTGGAGAGCAGACCATAGCCACCCTGGTGAGTAGCCAATGACAGCTCTCTCCTCCACGAATTGGCCTAATCCTCTTTTAAAGCGCTCTACGTTGGGGGTCATTAGTGACTCCTGTGGGAATGATTTCCATAATTTAACTAAGTGCAGCATGAAGAAGTCCTTTCTTTTATCCATCCTGGAACTTCCAACGTTCGGCTTTGTTCGACATACACGAGTTCAAGCATTAATTACGAGAGAGAGAAACTTTTCTCTATATGCCTTCTCCGTACAGTGGTACCTCTGGATGCAAATGGGATCCGTTCTGGAGCCCTGTTCGCATCCAGAAGCGAATGCAACCCACGTCCGCATGGGTTGCGATTCACTACTTCTCCGCATGCGTGTGACGTCATTTTGACTGTCTGCGCATGTGCGAGCGGTGAAACCTGGAAGTAACGCGCTCCATTACTTCCAGGTCGCCGCAGCACACAACCCGAAAATACTTATCCCGAAGCTACTTCAACCCGAGGTATGACTGTACTGTGTATCATTTTACAAACTTCTATTGTGTAATCGCTGACTCGCCTTCTCCCTAAACTGAAAAGTCCCAAACGCTGCAACCTTCCTTCATGGGGGTTTTGTTCCAGCCGCCCTGGATGACTCCCAACAGATTATTAAAAACACGATAGAACATCAAACATTAAAAACGTCTTGGGTGCCCTTTCTTGAATTTTCCAGTTCCTCCATACCCTTTTTAAGTCAAGACAACCAGAACTGGGCCCAGCAGAAAGGGCCCCAGGTGAGGGCTGTTTTGGCTCCTTCCAAATCCCCCATCCCCCGACTTACATCCATGCGTTTACTCTCATAGAAGTCTGCCGAATGCCGATCCTTGACCATTTTTTCAATGATGTCGCCACGGCACCAGCCGTCAAACACCACCTTCCCATGCTGGTACCCTACGTCCTATGGGAGAAGGGCAGAGAAAAGTAAATTAAGAGTTTCCTGGGTTTATAGGGAAGTTTCAAGAGGGTTCTTCTGGGGGTTTTGCAGCAGACCCCAAGACCTTTTGACTGGAGATTACAGTGTCCATAGAAATGACACGTCACACAGAATTTGTAACAAACATAGGGTTGGAGGTGGGGTGGGGGTCCCTTGTCATACAAAACAGTGAAGAAAAGTTAAAGAACATCTAAGGACTCGGATGTTATTGGGCCAGAGATGGAAAGAAGATAAAGTCCCGACCAGAGAAGAATGGCAGATCAAATTGATGGGTTATGCCGAAATGGCAAAAATGACTGGAAAAATCAGAAACCAGGAAGACCAAATTTTTAAATAAAGAATGCGGGAACTTTATAACTTATCTTACATTTTTAAATAAAGAACGGGGAAAAAGTATAATTTATCTTAAAAACCATTGTAAACAGTTAAATTTGTTAGCAGGATTGAATCAACACTTGTAGTTTAATGGTGAATTTTGGATATAATGGAGACCTAAAAGATGTGGAGTATTATAAAAGATGCAGGAGGAAGTGACTAGCAATAGGACCCACAAAGGGGAGGAGGGAAGTCCAGGGGATTCCGAGGAATCTTGTTTGTTGTATGTTGGCTATGTCATTGTAAGACTGTAATTCGAAAAACCAAATAAATAAATGAAAGGACTCCAAAAGAGTTTCAAGGAGACGAGCACAATTTCCGCGATTAATTTGCACCCCACCCGGCAACTGGAGATGCTGCCAATCTTTTGTCGGTGGCCAGGAGGCCTGACATCTCTCTTTCAAGAATTTGAGCACTGTGAAAACACAGCTTAAACCAGGCTGAGAATGAACACTGGGAATCCCTTCCAAGGCTCAACTCTCCTAAGGAGGTATGCATGGTTTGGAGAGGTTTAGCTTTCTGAAAAGGAAGAACAGATTTCTCGCCAGGAACACTGTATTTATCCCTCTCTCCTGATCAGAGAGTTGGCCCCTTCCAGCTCTGTGGGTCAGCAGGACGAGGCAGCCATTATGATTGGACGACCCTCCTGATATCTAAGGATGTGAACAGGCCCAGCTGGGGTCCCACGACTCACGTAGATTTCGTCAAACTTGCCGAAGTCCATAGTTTTGAAGCGATCGATGGGAGGGCGGATGTACTCACAGTACGAACTGCTCTTCACCACTTCCAGCTGCCGCACGCAAGAGACATAGGCCAGGCGAGACTGGATTTCGGCCATGTCGGGCACCTGGAAGGAAAGGGCAAAGGCACTCTGTGGCCACAAAGAGACAAGGTGACTGTGTGTGTGTGTGTGTGTGTGTGTGTGTGTGTGTTCCCTCTGGCCATTTCCCCAATTCCCTGTTTCCCCCCAAACCTTGTGTAGTGCAAGGAATAGTAATAACAATAACAACAATAATAATTTATTTATACCCCACCCATCTGGCTGGGTTTCCCCAGCCACTCTGGGCACAGAATATTAAAAACACAACGAAACACCAAACATTAAAAACTTCCCTAAACAGGGCTGCCTTCAGATGTTTCCTAAGTCAGGTAGTTGTTTATTTCTTTGACATCTGATGGGAGGGTGTTCCACAGGGTGGGCGCCACTACCGAGAAGGCCCTCTGCCTGGTTCCCTGTAACTTCACTTCTCAAAGTGAGGGAACTGCCAGAAGGCCATCAATGCTGGACCTTAGTGTCTGGGCTGAACAATGGGGATATCCTTCAGGTATACTGGGCCGAGGCTGTTTAGGGCTTTAAAGGTCAGCACCAACACTTTGATTTGTGCTCGGAAATGTACTGGGAGCCAATGTATGTCTTTTAGGACTGGTGTTATGTGGTCTTGGCGGCCACTCCCAGTCACCAGTCTAGCTGTCATATTCTGCCACACCATGACGGAAACCAGAGAGCACGGAAACGCTGTTTACTTTCCTGCCACAGCGGTACCTATTTATCTACTTGCACTGGTGTGCTTTTGAACTGCTAGGTTGGCAGGAGCCGTGACACAGCAACAGGAGCTCACCTGTGGCAGAGATTTGAATCACCAACCTTTTGATCTGCAGGCCCAAGAGGCTCAGTGGTTTAGACCACAGCGCCACCCACGTCCCTAATCATCTAGTTCTATATCACAACATATAAAAGCAGTAATGTGAGTAATTAATGTTTCGCTATTTACATTGGCATTCCGGTGCAAAAAAGTCACCGGATCCCTCACAAAGAAAAGATCTACGCATTTAGAGGACAACCCCTCCAACAATATTTGAAAAGGTCCTAAAATGCATTATTAGAGTTATTATCTTGGAAGCGATGCTAAGGGGGAGGACTTCTTCTTGATTCATGCTTTCTAGACAACAAACAAGAGATTCAACGACTTTTGAAAGCCTAGAAAGAAGAATGATGTGACAGATTGGTAACTAATGAGCCCCACCCAGACAGGAATCTTCACCAGGAAGTTGTGGGGTGGCCTTACCTTGACCTTTTCAGCCCAGGGGTTGAGGCGCTTCCAAAGCAGCCACCAACCGGACAGGCAGTCTCCGTAGTTGCACAGGTCTGTTTCATCCTGACTACCCACATCGATGGCAATCACCGTCTTGGCACCCATGTTGCGGGCAATGTCAGCTGCATCAAGGGGAGAAAGAGAGAGAGATGCCTCAGGAAGATGGAAGCAACCTGGATTTCCAAAGGGATGGGCCACAGGAGATGCTTAAGAGCATCACGACAATATCAGAGAGCTGCGGTGGGAGAGGGCAGAGCGTTGCCGGTACCCCGAGTTGCAGAAGGGGAATCTCTCTCGTTTCAAACCTCTTTAGGGTTTGTGAGTGGATGGAAGAGTTGCTGGAGTCACCTGCCAAATCTCTTTTTAGCCGCACAGCTATTAAAGATGCCAAAACTTTGGGCCAGTAGCTAAGCAGCCTCATGAGACAGCACCATCTCTTTTCTCTATTGATTTTTGGAGAAGGGAAATGCGAGCCAGTAAACCAGGCCAACTTTTCCTTTGGCTTCGCTCAGCAAGGCAGCTAGAGCTTACCGGCCTGCCTGAACTGGAGGAACGGCAGCATAGCTTGCAGAGGGGCAGTTAAGGTAGCCGAGCCAAGCCCCTCACCCAGACTCCCTTCCTGTAAGCTCTAGGAAATGAAAGAACCTGAAATTTAACATCCAGGGATGCTAAATCATTAGTTAATCAGGTTCGCAAAATGGTTTTCAACCATTTCTTTTAACAAGTCCCCATTCGGATTCAACATCTTGCTCACATGTGGTTTGAAGAAAAGTCTAAACTGGCATCCACTGCGTTTAATGTCTAGTATAGAATTGGATTCAGCATTCTGAACTTTCTTTAAAATCAGTTTCTAGCCCTTACGGTGTTGAATAGATTTAGAAAAACAATCTCATGGGCAATGAATGGTGACATCTCTGAAGGTGCTGAGTGGCTAAGGAGAGGGAGATGTTTTAGAGGGGAAAATTCTGTGTAATCATCAGAAGCAGAATATATTGAAATGATGCATAATCTGTTCTGCTATCAGAATATGGCTTTTTATTGCTCAGCCATCACAAGAGCTCTGGTTGCAGCTGAGCACCAGTCAATCAGGCCTATTGGGTGCTGCAAGCACAGAAAACCAAGGCTGCAGGGACAGAAGCATGGGACAAAACCAAGGCAGCTTGGGGGAAGCATCTGCACTGAGATGACCTCATCCGGGAGGTTGCAATTTCATTATAACAAATCTGGAGGGAAGCTGAGAATGGGGGGAACAGGGCAGGGGGGAGATCAGACAAAGGCTACAGAGATAAAAGAAGACCCGGAACACATCAACAGCCTTTCCTGAGATACGAAAGGAAGAAAAGAAGCTACGAGTGTGCGTCAGCTCCACCGAACAGAGGAAGAAAAACCACGAGTCCGAATTTTACAAAGGCAGGGTAAGGATAAGTGTTAAGAGAGAGTTCAGCAATAGACCAGAAGCAGAAACACAGGTGTCCAGCAACATGCAGTAGCCTACGTGAAATGACTTTTGAAAGGGCTGCCTTGCGGCCCAGCCGTTGCTCCGGAGTGGGCATTGCTGCACAAGATCTTGAGAACAAGAGGGACGCCCACATTTTCCTTCTGCCGTGTTACATACCTGCCTCCTGCAGTGCAGGCACTGGGCAAAATAGGAAGTAACCCATCATAAGTCCATCTGCAGTGCAAACTTGGGAGGAAACCTGGGAATCATAGTCTGGTGAATACTCAGAGCCAAACTAAGTGCAGTGCGGAAGAGTCACCATCCAATCTTCTAGCGTCGTCTTTCTTTTGCTAAAAGTAGTCATGCTTTGGGACAGGGCGGATATGAACTGAGACTGAGGCAGAAAGGTTCTTTTAACCCTTTCCCAACTGAAAATCCTGCCCACCTGGGCTCCCATCAGTGACAGAGGGGAAAACAAACAGGCATATACACACACACACACACACACACACACACACACACACACACACACAGTGGTGCCCCGCAAGACGAATGCATCGCAAGACGGAAAACTCGCTAGACGAAAGAGTTTTCCGTTTTGGAGGTGCTTCGCAAAACGAATCTCCTATGGGCTTGCTTCGCAAGACGACAATGTCTTGCGAGTTCCTGCTGGTTTTTTCCCCCTTCCCCCCTTTTTCTAAGCCGCTAAGCCGCTTATCAGCTGATCCAATCAGCAGATAAGCCACTAAAAGCAGCTAAAAGCCGCTAATAGTGCTAATCCGTCAATGGGCTTGCTTCGCAAGATGAAAAAAACCGCTAGATGAAGAAAATCCCAGAACGGATTCTTTTCGTCTTGCGAGGCACCACTGTGTATATATATATCTATATGTAGGTTTTGGTGTCTTCGGGTGTCTTCCCGTGTAAGAGTTGGGGTGTCTAGGCGACGTTTCGACGAGGTCTCACTCGTCATCTTCAGGCTGGTGCTTTCGGCTTCTTGTTACTGGAACAGAGCAGGATCTCAGTGTTTGAGTTCCTATAAATACTGTTGAGGGGGTGTGGTGTATAGCCTCCAACGTTCTGGGCAGAGAGGAAGTTCCTAGGTTAATGTGCCTTATCTTCTTTTGAGGAGGCACATTAACCTAGGAACTTCCTCTCTGCCCAGAACGTTGGAGGCTATACACCACACCCCCTCAACAGTATTTATAGGAACTCAAACACTGAGATCCTGCTCTGTTCTAGTAACAAGAAGCCGAAAGCACCAGCCTGAAGATGACGAGTGAGACCTCGTCGAAACGTCGCCTAGACACCCCAACTCTTACACGGGAAGACACCCGAAGACACCAAAACCTACATTCCTGTACCCGTGAAAATCTACGAAAGCATATATCTATATATCTATATATCTATATATCTATATATCTATATATCTATATATGCAGGTTTTGGTGTCTTCGGGTATCTTCCCGTGTAAGAGTTGGGGTGTCTAGGCGACGTTTCGACGAGGTCTCACTCATCATCTTCAGGCTGGTGCACCAGCCTGAAGATGATGAGTGAGACCTCGTCGAAACGTCGCCTAGACACCCCAACTCTTACACGGGAAGATACCCGAAGACACCAAAACCTGCATTCCTGTACCCGTGAAAATCTACGAAAGCAAATATCTATATATCTATATATATATGTGTGTGTGTGTGTGTGTGTGTGTGTGTGTGTGTCGTCCCTATATTTTTTGCTCTGTGATCAACAACAGTTCCAGAGTGGTTGGGGAGAATTTGCACCAGAAAATTGACGCAGGGGAATGAGGGACTATAATCAGGCAGCCTCTTTGTTCTGAACTGTGTGACAGCTTTTGAGGAAGACCCATGTCTTGTTCTGGGTTTTATTCCTCCACTATTACAGGCAAGGATTGTGATTTTTTCTTTTTTAAAAAAACGCAATGGGCAATGCCTAGCAATCCAGGATAGGGCCCTTCTGGTTGAGGTGTCACAAATCTGAAGTGTGCAAAGGCTCCAAAGGGATTTTTCTGTGGCATGACTATTAGTTCCTAAGAGACAGCCAGCTTTTTTTTCTTTTTCCTTTAAATAAATCATGATTGGTGTAGGGGCCTAATTTTCCTGGAACACTGAATGGGACTTGCACAGGAAATGCTCATAGGTGGTGTACAAAAATGTTAGTCCTAATTAGCTGCAGAGATAAAATGAAAACGTTGTATTTGGAAATGAAAAATGAACAATCTGGCACAAGGCTTTCCTGGTTGTGGTGCCCCAGATTTAGAATGCGCTCCTCTGGGAGACTCGGCTGGTGCCAACGCTGTTCTGCTTGGGGGTTTTTTTGTGCTTGTATTTTCTCAGCCCTTTCAGACCTTTTGGTTGTATGCTGGCTGGAAGTTTCTCCTGTCACTGATCTGACATGATTTTTTAAACAAAAACAAACTGTTGTTGTTCATTCAGAGAAGCAAACCACCTGAAGCAGTGGGACAAGAAGAGAAAAGAGGAAACTGAGAGGAGATCTGATAGCTATCTTCAAATATCTCGAGGGCTGTCCCGTGGAAGATGGAGCAAGCTTGTTTTCTCCTGCTCCGGAGGGTAGGACTCGAACCAGTGGCTTCAGTGATGGCTCCGATCTGGTGGAATGCTCTGTCCCACGAGACTAGGGCCCCGCAGGACTTGATCTCCTTCCGCAGGGCCTGTAAGACACAGCTATTCTGCCTGGCCTTCAATTTGAATTAGCCTAATCCTCTATTCCCTTTGAAGAAACCCTTTCTGGGACCCCACATTTAAATTCTTCCCTGGTCTCCTTGCTGGCCCTAGTAGGACCAACTTGGCCAGTTAGCCCTGGTGATCATTTGATGTCTACTGACTGGGTCCCCCCCCCAAAAAAAAACGACCCCTGAATTTTTGAATTTTATTGATATTGATGCTGCATTTTATGTTGTATTTTATGCTGTTTCTAAGTCACATTTTAATCAATGTTTTATATTTGCTGTTAGCCGCCCTGAGCCCAGTTTTTAAACTGGGAAGGGTGGGGTATAAATATATTATTATTATTATTATTATTATTATTATTATTATTATTATTATTATGGTACCTTGGGATAAGAACTTAATTCATTCTGGAGGTCCGTTCTTAACCTGAAACTGTTCTTAACCTGAGGTACCACTTTAGCTAATGGGGCCTCCCGCTGCCGCTGCGCAATTTCTTCTTCTCATTCTGAGGTAAAGTTCTTAACCTGAGGTACTATTTCTGGGTTAGTGGAGTCTGTAACCTGAAGCATATGTAACCTGAAGCATCTGTAACCCAAGGTACCACTATATTATTATTATTATTATTATTATTATTATTATTATTATTATTATTAAGTCGCAAGAAAGGAGATTCTGACTAAACATCAGGAAGAAGTTTCTGAGGGTAAGAGCTGCTTGACAGTGGAACACTCTCCCTCCAGAGATAGGTTTTTAAGCAGAAGTTGGATGGCCATCTGCCAAGGATGCTTTAGCTGAGATTCCTGCATTGCAGGGGCTTGGACTGGATGACGCTTGGGGTCCCTTCTAATTCAACAAATCCTCTCCTCTCTCTCTCTCTCTGAATAAATAGAAATGAGCATGTGGACCTTAGTCCACAGGGGCTCAAAGTGGAAATCCCCCACAGGTTTCCCCCTCACTGACACTGAGGAGCGATGGGGCAGGCAGGAGACATGTGGGAGATGAAGTCACAAGCAGGTATGAACTGTGACCATACGATGCCTTCCTCTTCTTATGACTGTACTATAAAAAGGGCCTCCTGGATGACCAGCTCAGTCCAGCCTCCTGCTCTCAAAATGGCCTTTGGGCCTGTTAGAAACCTGCAAGCAGGATTCCAGCGTAAGAGTACTCTGCTCGTGATTCCAAGCAATGGGAATTCAGAAGCACGGCTGCCTCTGGCCACAGAGGCACAGCATACCCGTTACTCTGTGAACCGCCCTTTATTCTGTGAATCGCCCTGGGACACCGCCCCCCCCCCGGGTATAGGTCAGTATATACCGTATTTTTTGCACCATAACACTCACTTTTTTCCTCCTAGAAAGTAAGGGGAAATGTCTGTGCGTGTTATAGAGGGAATGCCTATGGGTGGCATGCCTACGGATTTTCCTCCTCTAAAAACTATGTGCGTGTTATGGTTGGGTGCGTGTTATAGAGCGAAAAATACGGTAATTTCAATAAGTAAATAAATAACGGCTAGCAGTCCTGGGCAGCCTTATCCTGCCCTCCCTCAGCTCAGGGGATGTGGAATTCAGTGCTGAAATTTTCTGCATACTCTTCCCAACAGCAGATGTTAATTTATTAGGGTGAATCCCTTTGTGTGAGTGGCAGCCATCATAAGGCACACACAGAGTTCCCAGGCCATTACTGCTTGCTCACTTCCATAACTTTGGGCAAGGCGAGGCTTTAGTCAGTTCCCCAATCCCAGCCCGTGCCCTCCTCGCGCGTGCTGATAAAGGTGGGTGCCTGCTGCTGCTGAAAATGAGACGTTTCATGGGGTCGGGAGGCAAGGCGGGGTTTCCGCAACCCTGCTCCTTTTCCTCCATGACCGGCCGATACTTGCCTGGGAGGTTGTTGATGTAGCCGCCGTCCATCAGCAAATTGCCGTCCTTGGGGTCGCAGAGTGGCGGTAGGTACCCGGAAAGGGTCATGCTAGCTCGCACGTACCGCCACAGCGAGCCTAACCAATGTGGGAACAAATGCAATCAGTAGAAGAGAGAGAAACCCAGAGCAGCAACGAGCCCTTCGGAAGAGGGATGGAGAAAGAGGCCCACAGCATGGCTCCCAAGGCCACCTTTCCCCTGGCGGGAGAATTCTGCATGGCTCTCGTAGGGCAAACTCTTCCGGCCCCAAACCTACCGTATTTTTCGCTCGATAGGACGCACCGGACCATAGGAGGGGGAGAACAGGAAAAAAAATAATTCTTCCCCTCTCTGCTCAGTGCCCCTTCAGCGAAGCGGCAGGAGAAACAGAGCCCCTTCCATTTCTCCTCCCGCTTCGCTGAAGGGGCGCTGCACAGAGAGGGAAAACTGTGCAGCGCCTCTCCAGCGAAGCGAAGCCTGGAGAGCAAGAGGGATTGGTGTGCACTGACCCCTCTCGCCCTCCAGGCTTCAGGCGGCTATCCGCAAGCCTTCGGAGCGCAGCGGGAACTCCTGCTGCGCTCCGAAGGCTTGCGGATAGCTGCCCGAAGCCCCTGGAGCGCAGTGGGAGTTCAGGCGGCTTCAGCAAAAGCAACGTGAAGCCTCCAAAGCGCGGGGGGAGCTCTTCCTCTGCGCTTCGGAGACTGCATGTTGATATCGCTGAAGCCAAGGAGCCTGCATTTGCTCCATAGGACGCACACACATTTCCCCTTCATTTTTGGAGGGGAAAAAGTGCGTCCTATAGAGCGAAAAATACGGTACCAATTGGCCTCCCCTTCTAAGCCCAGCAGCAACAGGGAGGAAGTGCTCCCTTTCCATCTCGGCCCCCCTTCCCATATTGGGAACGGTTGTCCACGGTGAGCCAGCTTCCTTTGCCATGCAGAACCGCCAGCCTGGGGAAAGGGTGCCTGTGGGCAGGAGACAGGCTTGTCGTAGCAGACGAAGGGCGGCGGCAGCAGTTCGGAAGGGTGAAAAGCGTGTCCCAAGTCAACTGACTGTCTCCATCCCCACTGCGCCCGGCAGCCAAGGTAGCGAGGCGAACGCGATGCTGACCTGGGACATTGTTAACATAGCAGCCATCCACAAGCAAGTGACTGTCCTTGGGGTCGCAGAGAGGAGGCAAATAAGGGGTGTAAGATGCACTGGCTCGGACGTAGCGCCACACGCTCCCTGCCGGATGGAAGACGGGAGATTCAATCAAAGGGAGAGAGGGGAGGGGAGGGGAAGGGAGAGGGGAAGGAGCACAGGACAGGAAATGACATCATGACAGAAGCTTCAGAAATACAACGTGCACGTGGTGGGGGAGTGAGGGTGGAGAAAAGGATTCTGGGAAGGCTTTCTTCACTGGAGGAGGACCAGGGTGTGCATCCATCAATCTATTTGATGTGAGAGGCCACGAAACAGAGCAGGCTTCTTGCTGAAATCCTGCCCTCTGGGAATGCGGCTGTGCTTCCTATCTCTTGCACAACTCTGCCACCTACCCACTGCTGTGCCGTGTCACTGAATTTGTTTTTATGGCCTCTCCTCCTGTTTAAGTTCCAAGTAGCATCCGAAGGGACACCGGTGGCGCTGTGGTCTAAATCACTGAGCCTAGGGCTTGCCGATCGAAAGGTCGGCGGTTCGAATCCCTGCGACGGCGTGAGCTCCCGTTGCTCGGTCCCTGCTCCTGCCAACCTAGCAGTTTGAAAGCACGTCAAAGTGAAGTAGATAAATAGGTACCACTCCAGCGGGAAGGTAAACGGCGTTTCCGTGTGCTGCTCTGGTTCACCAGAAGCGGCTTAGTCATGCTGGCCACATAACCTGGACATTGATGGTCACAAATTGCTCAGCTGAGTGTTCGTTTTCTCAGCTGAAGTGTATTAACAATCCCAACAGAACAACTAGGCTACAAGGCAGGCTGGATGCCTTATCTCTGCCAAGCAGATGTGTTATGTGAGATTAGTTTTGAGGATCTGATCAAAGACTTTGCAATCAAGTGGAAGTATACAAAAAATAAACATCAATTTCCTTCTTACAGTAAGTTTTGCTTCATTTTACAGTTTGTTATTGGTTATATTTTGAATTAGATTTTGGGATACCAAAATATTTTAAGTGCTTAGGGCCTCTTAGGAGCTTAATCCAGCCCTGATCATAGATGACATATAACACCTCAGGTACAGTAAAAGTGGGTGCGAGTCACCAACCTCTACGTTAAAGGTAAAGGTAAAGGGACCCCTGACCATTAGGTCCAATCGTGACCAACTCTGGGGTTGCGGTGCTCATCTCGCTTTATTGGCCGAGGGAGCCGGCGTACAGCTTCCGGGTCATGAGGCCAGCATGACTAAGCTGCTTCTGGAGAACCAGAGCAGTGCACGGAAATGCCGTTTACTTCCCGCCAGAGCAGTACCTATTCATCTACTTGCACTTTGACGTGCTTTTGAACTGCTAGGTTGGCAGGAGCTGGGACCGAGCAATGGGAGTTGACCCCGTCGTGGGGATTTGAACCACCGACCTTCTGATCGGCAAGTCCTAGGCTCTGTGGTTTAACCCACAGCGCCACCCGCGTCCCAACCTCTACAGTACAGCAGGCCAAATTAGGCCTGAGGGCCAGAAGCTCTCCATCGCTGGAGTAAAAGACATGGCAGAGTCTTCAGAGCAGCCATCATGGCCAAGAGATGGCAGAGTTCCAAAACAGGGAGGCTGGTTCTGGATCCCAAATCACTGGGAAACCAGAGAGCCCCTGCCTATGGAGCAGCAACCATAGTTACCTGGATCATAATAAGCAGGATTAGGGCAAAAATGACGAGGAATTTATGTTTCATGGAATGGGGGTTGCAATGAGATTGATTTGTTTCTTGAGGTTAACAGTCACCCCTAACTAGGGTTCTCTGGGTGACGAACCATCTAAACAGTTCAACAAAACACAAGGCCACTAAACCAACAACACAACAACCAGAGAGAGGTGGGACATCCCCTTCAGTGGGGGGGGGGGGTCAGTAGGAGAATCTCCCAGTGGACTTTGCAAAGAGGAGTGTTGGAGTCCTTCGGCAGCCGACATGATGCAGACAGACTGCCACCACCATTGCTGGCAAGTCTAAGGCAGCAGCAGATAACCTGCCCTGCCTTGGTTGGCTCCCCACTCCTAGACTCCCCAGACCCGCTGAAAGAGGCGGTTATTAAACCGCTTCTTAAAAAACCATCTTTAGATGCGGCCACGATGGCCAATTACCGCCTAGTCTCAAATCTTCCATTCTTGGGCAAGGTAATTGAGTGAGTGGTTGCCGAACAACTCCAGGCACGCCTGGAAGAAGCGGACCATTTGGATCCCTTCCAGTCGGGATTCAGGCCTCATCATGGGACTGAAACGGCCTTGGTCGCACTGGTTGATGATCTCCGGCAGGCTAGGGACAAAGGTGAGAGCTGTTTCCTAGTTCTGCTGGATCTCTCAGCGGCGTTTGATACCATCGACCATAACATCCTTCTGGACTGTCTTGAGGGGCTGGGAGCTGGGGGCACTGTTATACAGTGGTTCCGCTCCTTCCTCCTGGGCCGTGTTCAGAAAGTGGTGGTGGGGGATGAGTGTTCAGACCCCTGATCTCTCACTTGTGGGGTGCCTCAGGGTTCTGTCCTCTCCCCCATGCTTTTCAACATTTACATGCAGCCGCTGGGAGAGATCATCAGGAGGTTTGGGCTGGGTGTTCATCAGTATGCAGATGATACCCAGCTCTACCTCTCTTTTAAATCAGAACCAGTGAAGGCGGTGAAGGTCCTGTGTGAGTGTCTGGAGGCGGTTGGAGGATGGATGGTGGCTAACAGATTGAGGTTGAATCCTGACAAGACAGAAGTACTGTATTTGGGGGACAGGAAGCGGGCAGGTGTGGAGGATTTCCTGGTCCTGAATGGGGTAACTGTGCCCCTGAAGGACCAGGTGCGCAGCCTGGGAGTCATTTTGGACTCACAGCTGTCCATGGAGGCACAGGTCAAATCTGTATCCAGGGCAGCTGTTTACCAGCTCCATCTGGTACGTAGGCTGAGACCCTATCTGCCTGCGGACTGTCTCGCCAGAGTGGTGCATGCTCTGGTTATCTCCCGCTTGGATTACTGCAATGCGCTCTACGTGGGGCTACCTTTGAAGGTGACTCGGAAACTACAACTAATCCAGAATGCGGCAGCTAGACTGGTGACTGGGAGCGGCCGCCGAGACCATATAACACCGGTCTTGAAAGAACTACATTGGCTCCCAGTACGTTTCCGAGCACAATTCAAAGTGTTGGTGCTGACCTTTAAAGCCCTAAACGGCCTCGGTCCAGTATATCTGAAGGAGCGTCTCCACCCCCATCGTTCTGCCCGGACACTGAGGTCCAGCTCCGAGGGCCTTCTGGCGGTTCCCTCACTGCGAGAGGCCAAGTTACAGGGAACCAGGCAGAGGGCCTTCTCGGTAGTGGCGCCCGCCCTGTGGAACACCCTCCCATCAGATGTCAAAGCGATAAACAACTACCTGACATTCAGAAGACATTTGAAGGCAGCCCTGTTCAGGGAAGTTTTTAGTATGTGACATTTTAGTGTATTTTTCATCTTTGTTGGAAGCTGCCCAGAGTGGCTGGGGAAACCCAGCCAGATGGGTGGGGTACAAATAATAAATTATTATTATTATTACTAGACTAGAAAAAAAGAGAGCAGGATACTACCAATGCCCTGGAAAAAGACCAGGAGCAGCACTTCATAGGAAACACTGGAATTTTCAGCCCCCCAAAGAAGAGAACATAGCACACTCCAGCTTTCCTCTGCAGGGTTTCCCAAACTTGGGTCTCCTCTCCAGCTATTTTTTTGACTACAATTCCCATTATCTCTGACCACTGACCCTGCTAGCTAGGGATGATGGGAGTTGTGGTCTAAAAACAGCTGGAGTTTGGGGAATGCTGCTCTATAGCCAATCTCTTGCAGATGGCAGGATCTGCAATGAAGCCCCCTCCTCCACCTTAGTTTGAAAGATTCCGACTCCCTAGGTATGAAAAGATATATACAGTGGTATCTCGGGTTAAGAACTTAATTCGTTCTGGAGGTCCATTCTTAACCTGAAACTGTTCTTAACCTGAAGCACCACTTTAGCTAATGGGGCCTCCCGCTGCCGCCGTGCGATTTCTGTTCTCATCCTGAAGCCAAGTTCTTAACCTGAGGTACTATTTCTGGGTTAGCGGAGTCCGTAACCTGAAGTGTCTGTAACCTGAGGTACCACTGTACGCACACACAAACATGCACACACACACAGCCTGACTACCTGGGGATGGGGAAGAAGGTGTTAGCTGTGTTAGGAAGGACAGAAAAGTGGGCAGAGAATGAAGAAAGCCAGGCAGTTATAGCCTCCCGGTACCCCTGCCCTGCAGATGGGCACGGCTGCTGTGACAATGTCCCAGGTGAGATCTGATGTTTGCAACAGTGGGGCCCGGAGGGGACACGGCAACACACACCCCGCCTCCCTTCTCTGCCCCAGACACGATCCATCCCCCTTCTGAAGCAGGTTACAAAGCTCATTCATTCATTCATTACAGTTCATTGCGTTAAGACCGCTTGCCCACCCCTCTCTGCCCCGGCAGGACGCAGCTGGCAGGCACCCACTGCCTCTCCCCTCTTGGGAAGGCAGGGAAGGGAGGGCTGTAGCCCCCTCTTGCCACCTGGCTCCCCTAGGACATGGCAATCCAGCGCAAATATGGCAACAGTTAGTGAGTTTAGTGCAGAGCAGAAGGGTTACAAGGAAAAGCAGGCCCCAAGGTTGGGCTGGAGAGTGAGGAGGCCGCGGTGAAACAGATCACAAAGTGCTCTCTTCACTCTGCCAGCACTGCCACTGGAGCTGGAGACCCAATGAATGCCAGGAGTCAACAAACCCCCGTCTCCCTGCCCCCCAAAACACCCCTTTTTGCAATCCAAGGGAAGTAGGTGCAACCTTAGTTCTTTCTGACCTTCTCTAGTTGCCTCTAGAGCAGCGGTTCTCAACCTGTGTGTCCCCAGATGTTGTTGGGCTACAACTCCCATCATCCCTGAGCTCTGGCCTTGCCAACTAGGGGTGATGGGAGTTGTACTTCAACAACATCTGGGGACCCACAGGTTGAGAAAGGCTGGTCTAAAGAAAGGCAGGATGCGAAGGACTCATCTCCAGCCAAGTCTTCTATATTAAGGAAAGGCTAGCCACCCTGAGGGGCCACCCCAGATTTGGGCGGTGACCTAGGTCTTCTCAGCTTCTCCTGGCCTGCCTTTCAGCAAGCTGAAGACCTAACTTCACCAGATTGTGCTGGGAGGAGAGAAAGAAACTCGGGCCTTGCTCTAATGTGGGAGCTCTTTGACCAGAGACAAGTGTGAGGCCTTAAAGGCCTGGCCAGGATCTTTGGAAAGAAGAAACTTCTCTCTAAAGCAGGATAGTTAAGTGGGGGCCTGTAGGCCGCATCTGCTTCCCCCAATTTTTTGTGTGGCCCCCACAAGGACCCCCCCATTATCAATCTTTTATATACCTATTTATCTCAATCACCCCATGGGTCCTTCCTGCTATGGTGTCATGATGTAAATATGTTTTATTGTGGCTTCTCAAGGCTTCCCTCCTCCGCAAAATGTTGTCCATTAAACGAGGCTTTGCTCTGAAGGGCGTCTTGTCTTGGCTGCGAAAGGGGCGTTGGATGGCATTGAGAACTGAAGGGAAGCATCTGCCACAGAAAATTGTGCATATTCAGGGGCAGGGTGACATAGCCTGCTCTCGCTTGGGCAAGCAACAGGCCCTCACATCTGTACCCCCCAACCTGAGGGACCTGGGATTCTGCAGGAGACTCTAAGGGTACATCAGTAGGACCACCACACCTCTTCCTGTGCCGGGAATTGAGTGTTACGATCCTCAAATGGGGATGCGGGCAAGAACCAAAACTGAGGCCTGGAACAACAACAGCAGTGCAACAGACCTATTTTGAGCAGGAAACCAGGGTTCTCTGGAGACACCCGTTTCCCCTTCAGCCTCATTATCTCCAACACCCCAGGGGCCTCTCTCTAGGGCATTCCCGAAACCACATTTCCTTCCAATTGGGGGGTTCAAGGCCAGAAGTGTTTGGACATCATGGGCCGTCGCTGAACTTCAGGGGCCTGGTGAGTGAGTGTGTGTGTTTCGAACCCAAGCCCCCTGTGCCAGAAGAGGAAATACACACTTACCATCTTTGTGGACTCGCATGGCGGAAGCTGTGATGTCTGTCGTCACGTTAAAATACGGGAGCCACAGATCCTGCATTGGACACAGCAGAGTGGGACAGTGATCACATACACAGGAATCCCGTCTTCAAGGGCTGTGAGGAGGGGGTAACGAGGAAAGCCGCCAAGAGGACACATCTGACCTGCACATGTGAACTCACTTGCCCTCGCCCGAGTTCTATACCAGTCAAATTCTGCAGCTGGTACAATTTAGGCATATTGCTGTCTCTACTTGATTTGCTCTGTCCCTGGTAGCCTTAAGGGAAACATGCAGAACCTTGCAGAGAAGGGATGGCTAACCTTTCTTCAGCCAGACAGCTGCTTTGATGGTCAGCCAGCCCTACGAGGACTGCAGCAAGGGATGTGGTCAGTATACTGATACACTCACATGCCACACATGCACTGGGCATTTAACACACACACTTGCAGTTCACACCCACCAGACATAGAATATCTTGCTCTTTTACCCACACACATATGCGTACACACTCATACTCACGCTCACTGGGGAAGACACGCAAACTAATGCCAGTGTACTGGAAGAAGCAAAGATCACCAGTGTCGAAGCAATGATTCTTCGACATCAACTTGGTTGGACTGGTCATGTTTTGCAGATGCCTGATTATCGTCTTACAAAGCAACTACTTTATTTCCGAACTTAAAAATGGGAAGTGTAATGCTGGTGGTCAACAACAGAGGTTTAAAGACTCCCTCAAGGCAAATCTAAAAAAGTGTAGTATAAACCCCGACAACCGGGAAACACTGGCCTGTGAACACTTCAATTGGAGAACAGCCTTTACCAAAGGTGTCATGGCCTTTGAAGACGCTCGAACTCAGGACGCAAGGGAGAAACGTGCTAAGAGGAAGGCACGCTTGGCAAACCCTCACTGTGATCAACTTCTGCCTGGAAATCTATGTCCCCACTGTGGAAGGACGTGTGGATCCAGAATTGGCCTCCACAGTCACTTATGGATTCACTGTTAAGACCGTGTTCATGAAAGACAATCTTACTCGGGTACAAGCGATCGCTAAGGAAGACACACTCATACATACATTTTCACAGACACACACACACACAAACCATGTACTGAGCATTCCCAGTGCTCCCCCTCCAGGACTGGGGTGGAATTGCAGGAAAACCTCACCTTTTACTATGCATAGAAGGATTTGTGAAAAGCAAACAGCAGCATTTCCACACATGCTCAAGTCCATTCTCGGTGTTGGCAGGAGGAAATGCTACCTTAAAGCCTCCTGCCTGCTCTTTGAGGTTAATCTCCAGACCGAGTGTGGCGGTGCTTAGTGCTAAAACCAGGGATAACAGATCCTTCTGACTGCTATTTATAGATTCTCTCAAAAAGGGCAGCCAGAGGGATTTTTAAACTCCCAATAAAGAGGGCTGATTGCCCTTTAGAAGTTGCTCTTTAAAGAACAGAAAAGCTTTATCTCCTGTTCAGATCAGCTGGGGGGCTGGGGGGGGGGTTAGAGATCTGCCAGGGTTGGTGAGCTACTTCCTGTGGTCTGGCAGGCCACATCTGGCCCACAGGTTTATCCTCACTGATGTAAACCAATAATAATAATAATAATAATAATAATAATAATAATAATAATAATAATAATAATTTATTATTTATACCCCGCCCATCTGGCTGGGCCTCCCCAGCCACTCTGGGCGGCTTCCATAAAAACCAAAAATACAATAAAATATCACACGTTAAAAACTTCCCTGAACAGGGCTGCCTTAAGATGTCTCCTGAATGTCAGGTAGTTGTTTATCACCTTGACATCTGCTGGAAGGGCGTTCCACAGGGCGGGCGCCACTACCGAGAAGGCCCTCTGCCTGGTTCCCTGTAGCTTTGCTTCTCGCAATGAGGGAACCGCCAGAAGGCCCTCGGCGCTGGACCTCAGCGTCCGGGCAGAATGATGGGGGTGGAGACGCTCCTTCAGGTATACTGGACCGAGGCCGTTTAGGGCTTTAAAGGTCAGCACCAACACTTTGAATTGTGCTCGGAAACGTACTGGGAGCCAATGCAGGTCTTTCAAGACCGGTGTTATATGGTCTCGGCGGCCGCTCCCAGTCACCAGTCTAGCTGCCGCATTCTGGATTAGTTGTAGTTTCCGAGTCACCTTCAAAGGTAGCCCCATGTAGAGTGCATTGCAGTAGTCCAAGCGGGAGATAACCAGAGCATGCACCACTCTGGCGAGACAGTCCGCAGGCAGATAGGGTCTCAGCCTACGTACCAGATGGAGCTGGTAAACAGCTGCCCTGGACACAGATTTGACCTGTGCCTCCATGGACAGCTGTGAGTCCAAAATGACTCCCAATGAATCTCTACCGCACGTGGCTCCAGACATTTAACACGGCAGCTTCCACCTGTGGTAATTAAGAGAACGAGCCACAAGGAAGGCACCACCAAATTATGGATTCTGCAATTCCCAGATCTCAACATCCTGCACGCTGGCAGTAGAACCCAGGACAGGGTCAGCGCAGGATGTTTCGGTGCTGGGGGCAAAACACACCACACTGCAGATATGTTCTCAAGGAAAAGTGCTTGCAGAACCTCGCCATCGGTAAAGGGTAGGCCAAGACTCCAGCGGGCATTTTGTTTCTTGGATGCCAGATCTGTTGCCTCTGTGGATGCTGCCGCCCGAGGCAGCCGCCTCACCTGGCCTCACGCACAAGCCGGCCCTGACCTAGGCCCTTTGCCAGACACAAAGCTGCCATGATACAGATCAAAATGGCAGTGAGACATGCATAGGCATCCCTCATGGTGGCCCTGGGAGCATACCTCAATCTGCTTGTCCTGGAACACCTTGTGAATGCTGGTGTTGAAGGCAGAGCCCGAGAACATGGAAGTTATGGGATAGGTGAGGTCCAGCACTGTGGCAAACACCGAATTCATGATCTGCAGAAGCGACAGAAAAGTGTCTTGATGTTAGACAGAAACGGGTGAAAAATTTTAAAAGGATTCAGCCTCACTGAATCTAGAACAATGGGCTTCCTTCCTCACTCATACTGCCTCTTATAGCTTTATCAAATTTCATTTACGTGTTCTCATTTCTCAACTTATTTCATCTTCTGCATTCATGCTAACTTTTCGGGAAGAAAGTGTTGTTGCGTACACAGATTAAAAAGCAAGAGGGAGAGAGAATCCACCTCGTCTAAAACTCTGAATCTGTCCTCCCAGTAAACATTCAAGAATGCAGTTGGCCCTCCCTCCCCCATTTTATTTACTACCTTCTAAGGCTGGGCGATACTTGGTTTTCAACATTGTGAGGTTTTCCCAGCTAACCATCGTGACATAGCGACAGATCACGATGTCTGAAATAACGCTGGAAAAGTGGCTGGGCTGGGGAGTGAGGGAACAACCAGGAGGAAGGGAAGGAGATTGCCTGTTTGCTCGGGTGAAGGAGGTCCTGCTTGCTCCCTCCCTCTCTCCCTCTGCAGCTCAGTCCTGGCCTTGGCAGAGGGAGCCTGAGAAGGTGCTCCATCTGCCTGCCTGCCTGCTGGTCTGTTGGTCTGCCTTTGCCAAAGCAAGCAGGGCTGCCTCTTTCCTCCCGGTGGGTTGCAGGAGGAGTGAACAACCAGGAGAAAAGACGTAGCCCACTTGCTTGGGAGAATCAAACGCGCAGGCAGATGTGCGATCAGGCAATTTAAGCTGCCAACACATTGCAGCTCCCCGGCCGCCACCAGCACAGTGCCTTTCACTTCTGCCAGTCTGTGCTGGGGAGCCAGGATGTATTGCCAACTCAAGAAGTCTGAAGCAGGCATTGCAATCTGAACTTCGAACCTGTTTCAGACAATGCATTGCAATATTGCCCGGCTCTACTGCCTTCTACCCACCTAGGGCCAGAAAAGGTTAAAGGATCCCTGGATGGTTAAGTCCAGTCCAAGGCAACTATGGGGTTGCGACGCTCATCTCGCCTTCAGGCCGAGGGAGCCAACGTTTATCCACAGACAACTTTCCAGGTCATGTGGCCAGCAGGACTAAACCACTTCTGGTGCAACGGGACACTCTGATGAGTGCCAGCGTGCACAGAAATGCCATTTACCTTCCTGCTGCAGTGGTACCTATTTATCTACTTGCACTGGCGTGCTTTCGAACTGGGAGATGCCAGTGGCTCTGTGCTCTAAACCACTGAGCCTCTTGGGCTTGCTGATCAGAAGGTTGGCTGTTCAAAACCCAGCGATGGGGTGAGCTCCTGTTGCCTGTCCCAGCTCCACCTAGGAGCCCTCAGTCAAGAACCAGGGATGCAAGAGAGAAATGGATGCACCTGGCGTGCAGGACTCCAAGTGGAAACTCCCGCAAGGCAGACTGGAACGCCTCTCTCGGCTTGGGGGAGAGCCGTAGCTCCGCGGAAGGGCACCTGCTTGCATGCAGAAGGCCAGCATCAACAATGTCTAGGCAACACGATGACCATATACATACGTAATTGACAATCTTTATAGAATTCCTTCAAACCATTAAAGTTCAAAATGAAATCTTTAGTCTCAAAGCCTCTGAAAATCTTTAAATGAAGCGAGGTACCAAATTTTGTACGATGAAAGACAAGCTGTGAAGCTTTGTGTATTCAACAAATATGATGTCCAACACTGAACAGTGATTCCGGATATTGACTACTGTTTCGTAGAATTCTTTGTCAGCGTGGTGGGTGGATACAGAATGCTTCATAAACCCATCTTATTTCAAATGAATGCAGTGACTACATTATTACATGAGCACTGTTTCACAGCATTTGATATTTTCATTTACATAGATTCATTCTTTGAGACTAAAGATTTCATTTTGAACTTTTTATGGTTTGAAGGAATTCTATAAAGATTGTCTATTATGTATGTATATGGTCATCATGTTGCCTAGACGCTGCTGACGTTCTCTTTGCAACACAGGGGTTTGCTTGGATACTTACTGCATGCAGAAAGCCCCAGGTCCAATCTCTGGGATCTTTGGTTCGGACTGGGAATGCCACCCGCCTGAAACCTTGGCGAGCCATGGCCAGGCAGTGAAGGCAATACTGGTGGGGGCAGCCTCCTAGGTCCTTATGTTTCCCGAAATTCCGCAGGCTCAAATCAGCTGGAGTTTCCCCTCCCATTCCAAACCCTGCCGCTTCCAATACTTGCTCACTTTGGCCCACTCCCTGGCTCGCTGCTTCGTGCGCACGGCGCTCCTCTCCTCCGCGTACAAGGCGCCAATGAAGGAGCCGATCGAGGTGCCGCCAATCAGGTCGATGGGGAGACCGGCTTCCTCCATAGCCTTGATCACACCGATGTGAGAACAGCCCCTGCGGTGAAGGGAAGAGCCACACCTGAAGCAGGCCAGAGCGCAAAGACCGAGGGCAGCTGCGATGTCCCAGCCATACTGCCCTGGGCGGCTCCAAGAGAGTCTGGGCCCCTCCTTCGCTCCTCCCTAGGCCAAGGGAACCGGGACAGCTCTCCTCTTCTTCCAGTGGCAGGGAATGGCCAAAGGAAGGTCCACTATGCTTCTTAAAGGCATCCCACCTCCCATTTCATGAGTGGAAGAAGAGTGGGCTCCAGAGGCTTGGCGGGGAAAGAGCTAGGCTCCTCTTCAGGGCAGGGGTGCTGGGCGAATAGCTGCCTTCCCAGGACCCAGGCAAGCTGCATTCGGGCACCCTCCGGACCGCCCCTTTCGCCCCGCCCCAATTATATTTTATTAAGTTTCAATATTTTAAACTTATTCAATCAAAACATAATTTCCCCTTTTCTCTTATATTTGTCGACTTCCCACCCCCATTTTCCGGAGTTGTTGTTTTTCCCCTTCTGCTGTACCTTATCTGCTGTTAATCATAACCATACAATTATAATCTAATTGCTTCAGTTGCTCATAGTTCAAATCCTGTGATAATATTTCTTCAAGTACAGTGGTACCTCAGGTTACAGACGCTTCAGGTTATAGACTCCACTAACCCAGAAATAGTACCTTGGGTTAAGAACTTTGCTTCAGGATAAGAACAGAAATCATGCTCTGGCAGCACGGCAGCAGCAGGAGGCCCCATTAGCTAAAGTGGTGCTTCAGGTTAAGAACAGTTTCAGGTTAAGAACGGACCTCCGGAACGAATTAAGTACTTAACCTGAGGTACCACTGTAGTCCAAAAAAAAGATATCCATTCTTCTATAAAACATTCATCATTAGGTTCTCTTAATTTTGCTGTTAATTTTGCCAGTTCTGCACAGCCCACTATCTTACTTATCCATTCTTCTTTGGTGGGAAATTCTTCTGCTGACCAGAGACAAATGGCTGATGAAGATGATGGACTATGTCGAAATGGTGAAAATGACCAGGAAAATCAGAAACCAGGAAGAGAGGAACTTTAATAAGGAATGGGAAAATTTTACAATGTACTTAAGAGAACACCGTAAACATCTAAAAACTTAGGCAGCATTTGAGTAACGCTTGTAATGTACTAAAAACTAAGGTAAAAATGGATTATTTAAGAAAATATGTGAGGCAGTTGAAAAAGATTGAAAATGGAAACCATGGAAGGGTGGAGGGGAGTCAAAGCATTAGGGAATCCTAAATGCTGATGATGGTGTCTAATGTTTGAATTTAAATGTTTAGTGTAAAACTGAATAAAGATTGTACAAAGGAACTTCTTTCTTTCCATTTCTGTGCATAAAGAATCCTAGCAGCTGCTGTTACATACATAAATACCTTTAACATTTTCGGGGGGATTTCTGCCCCTATAATACCTAACAGAAACACTCAGGCTTTTTTTGATATACTCATTTTAAACAATTTTTTTTTAAAAAAAATATCATCATGTATCATTTCCCAAAATACCCTCACTACTCCTCAAATCATATAAATCTTTCGCCTTTTACCCCAGGACCTTCCCCGAGTGCTTGAGGGGAAATTACCTGGCTCCGCCGCCCCCCAGCACTAAAGCGATGGTGTTGCCCGTGAGGACTCTTGCCAGGCGGGAGAAGTCGCTGTGGCGATCGGCGTTCTTCTCAAAGACCTTCTCGTACATCTCCCTCTGCAGCGGGGAAGAAGAAAAAGAGGGGAAGGGGGCTACTTCCACCAGCCTCCAAAGAAGCAGGAGACCGTGAAGGGGGGTCCTCGAGAGATTACCTGCTTCAAGGCATCAACTTCTCCCATCCAGAGAAAGGCACCCAAAATAGGCACCCGGTGGGGAGGGAGGTCCACTCACCTATCAGCAGAGCCCAAACAACAAAGCACACTTTCCCATTTAAGGAGCTGAGAGGCAGGGTAGTGCAATGGTTAGAGCGTCAGCCTAGGAGACTAGGGTTCGAATCCGCAGCTGGCCATGAAGCTCGATGGCAGGGGTGGACTCTGGTAAGCTTTGAGCAAGCCCAAAATTTGGCACCCCCCTCCAAATGCGTTATATGTAGGGCTGCCTCTGAAGACAGTTCAGAAACTTCAGCTAGTGCAGAATTTAGTTGCTCATCGGAGCAAGACAGTTTGAGCATATTACACCGATCCTGGTCTGACTGCCCTGGTCTGCCTACTATAAAACATTAGTATCTGGGCCCAATTCAAAGTGCCGGTTTTGACCTATAAAGCCTTAAACAGCTCAGGACCGCAATACCTCAAGGACCACCTCTTTCCATATGAACCTACCAAGACCCTGAGATCATCTTCCGAGGCTCTCCTTTCTGTGCCTCCTCCTTGAAAGGTGTGGAGGGTGGCAACACGAGAACGGGCCTTCTCTGCAGTGGCTCCCTGTCCGTGGAATGCTCTCCCCAGGGAAGTTCGCCTGGTGCCTTCATTATACACCTTTAGGCGCCAGGCCAAAATTTCCCTTTTTAACCTGGCCTTTGGTTGACCTGATCGACATTCTACACTCTTTTAAAATGCGGCTCTTTTTTAGGGGGGTGTTATTGAGTTATTGTTGTTATTTTATATAGTGTGATCTTTTCTGTAAACTGCCCTGAGACCTTTGGATATAGGGCAGTATATAAATTCAACAAATAAATAAATAAAATAAAGTAAATTTCAATTACGGCTCCTCTCAGTTTTGTGCCCCTTTAGCTCTTTTTTAGTGCAGTGGAACCTCCCGCAGCATCCTAAATCCGATGTCGGCACCGGGCAGCCTTGGGACGGTCACCTCCTTTCGCAACCCAACAACAGGGTTGTCGCGGGGATGAAATGGGAGAACCACATAGGCCACCTCAAGCTCCTCAGAGGGAAGAAGACAGGGTGCAAATGCGACAACAAACAAATACCGTTATTTTCCGCTCTATAAGACGCACCAGACCATAAGATGCACTTAGTTTTTGGAAGAGGAAAACAAAGGGGGGGGGGATTCTGAATCCTGAATTTTATGGGATAGCCGCGTGCACTCTCTCCCGGGCAGGGGATGAAGGCTCCCCTTGCCCAGGAGAGGCTGTGCGCGGCTAAGGCTCCCCCAAGAGCCGCGCTCCCTTTAAAGAGCATGCAGAGTGTGTATGTGCGGCTCTTGGGGGCTTTTCCCCAAGGGGGGAGAAGGAACTGATGGGCTCCTCGCGGCTCTTTAAAGGGAGCGCTGAGCAGAGCCTCCCACCTGCATTTGCTCCATAAGACGCACACACACTTTTTAGGAGGGGAAAAGTGTGTCTTATAGAGCGAGAAATACGGTAAATAAGCAGGGGAGGGGGTAGGTGTAGGAGGGAAGGAGGCTTGGAGTGAAGGGAAACACTGTGCAAAGGCGAGTGGCGTTCTAGCGAGGAAGGAAACATGGAGATCTAGGGTGCTAAGCTCAAACAAAATGGATTCAGGGGCGGGCAGCAACATCCTCCTAGGAATGGGCAACTAAGCCTTGCCAGGGAGAGCAGTGGGATGAAGGGACAGGCTTTTGGGTGGGGAACACACATGGGAAAGTGGAATTGGCTGGTACCAGCTTGTTCGGGCTGCGTCTGGAGAAGACCCGACGCGGGCATTTGATGTGCAGGTGCCCCGAGCACCAGCTGCGCATGTTGAGCCACTCCACGGTGCGGGCAGGGCTGGGGCCGTCCTCCCGGTGCAAGAGGATGAGCTGCTTCAACGCTCGGACGGCCGTGCTCTCCAGCATCTGCTCCAGCTGGGGAAAAGCAGAGAGAGGAAGGACATGGCGGGAACGTCCTCTTTTTATCATCAAGTAATAATCATGAATAAAGGTAAAGGGACCCCTGACCATTAGGTCCAGTCGTGGCCGACTCTGGGGTTGCGGTGCTCATCTCGCTTTATTGGCCGAGGGAGCTGGCATACAGCCCTACATATAACCGGGTCATGTGGCCAGCATGACGAAGCCGCTTCTGGTGAACCAGAGCAGCACATGGAAACGCCGTTTACCTTCCCGCCGGAGTGGTACCTATTTATCTACTTGCACTTTGACGTGCTTTCGAACTGCTAGGTTGGCAGGATAATCATGAATAAATAAGAATAAAAATGTGCACCCCACCCCAAGACCATTCCATTGTAACTATCCAACCTCCCAATATTTCAACACCTCTTGCGATGGTTTGACCACTGTCTGTTTTAACGGTACAAATTCTACAAACTCCCTCCATCTCTCCTCAAAATCATTTCTCCTGCATATTCCTCACCTTTATCATTAACAGCTATGTCCCACACCTTTTTATACCATTCTTCCATTTTATATTCTGCTTGCCCCTTCCACTTCCTAGCTATCATAATTCGTGCATCTGTCAATAAATTTGTGAGCAAGTCCTTCATAGCCACGAACCTTCCACCCCATCGTAAATTGATAATAATGCTACCTCTGAACCTTCGCTCAGCTTTAACCCAGTGATTTCTGTTATCTCCTTGAACAGCCTTTGCCAAAAAATTTGTAGAGATTTACACCCCCACCACATGTGAACGTAATTCCCTGTTTCCTGGCATCACCTCCAACATAACACTGAATATTCCTTGTTTATTTGATTTAATCTGACTGGTGTTAAATATCATCCCCAAACTAATTTATAGTAATTCTCTTTGATTCTTATAGACATTTTCAACGTACATTTCTCCCATATGTTCCCCAGGCCAGGTCCTCTTGCCTCTGCCAAGGGCTCCCTGATCCCTCCCTCTGGGCCCCCGATCCCAGCAGAGCGCGCCTCGCTTCCCAGACCCTGCTCACCTCGCCCAGGGTGGGCTCCTGGTCCCCCAGGCCCACAATGAGGATGCAGTCGGCTTGGCGGATGCAGCGCACAGTCCAGGGGGTCAGGGTGCAGTCGGTCTGGTACAGCACAATGCGATGGATGTCCTCTTGCTGGGCCAGCCAACCAGACAGGCGGTATTCATGGATGCTGGAGGGTGTTTGGGGACGTTGGAAATTTATTTTTATTTACTGCCATTTTTTTATAGCCCACCTTTCAGGATGTGAAACCTACCAAGGTGGCTGACAAGCAGTATTCAACTACGTGTTTTAAAAGCTACAACAATGATATTAAAAATAAAAGGCAAGCTTTCAGACTTGTACAAATGAGACTTCTCTAACCTCAAAAGCTTGAATTCTATTTCAACCGAAAGAAAAATGTGTAATTATACTTGGGGAGAAAAGGACAGCTGTTCATGTTCTCGCTGTATCCTCCTCACCAGGTGGTACTCAAGGTGGGGAACGGAGGTGGGAGAGTAAATTTAGGGAAGTCAACCTTTCGCCTCTCTCCTTCCTATCCCCTCTTGAGCCCGCAAAGTGCCCACCCTACTGAACCTCTAGAAAACCTAATATATGGGAAATAATTGTGTACAGCTGAAAACACTGGCAGCATTAAGATAAATTCAACAGTGTAAACAAGTTTTGATGGATGCAATAATGGAATACTGAATGGTATAGTTTTTGTAAAATACGCAGGGATTTGTGATATGCAAAATGAACCGTGGAAAGAGAAGAAGGGAAGTCATTGATATCTTAAGGAAGTAAAATACCATATTTTTTGCTCTATAAGACGCACTTTTTCCCTCCTAAAAAAGTAAGGGGAAATGTGTGTACATTTTATGGAGCGAATGCAGGCTGCGCAGCTATCCCAGAAGCCAGAACAGCAAGAGGGATTGCTGCTTTCACTGCGCAGTGATCCCTCTTGTTGTTCTGGCTTCTGAGATTCAGAATATATTTTTTTTGTTTTCCTCCTCCAAAAACTAGGTGCGTCTTATGGTCTGGTGCGTCTTATAGAGCGAAAAATACGGTAAGTATTTGAAATTGTAAAACAGGAAATTTAATAAAACCTCTAAACCCCTGGAAGAATCTGGCAGTCACGACATTTCTGCCTTCGGACCCTGTGCAGGGGCACACAGGAGCACACAGAGAACTTACCTGTCCAGGGCGGAGGCCCCCAGACGAGCCCGGATGATGTCACTGGTGAGAAGCAAGGTTGGGCCTGAAAAAGCCAGAAGAAAAGTGGTCATGACTGGTGGAGCCAGGGCCAAGGAACGGGAGACAGAGAGAGTGAGAGTGAGAGTGAGAGAGGAGAGCGCTGTAGTTGGGCTCACCAATGGCGTTCAGGGCGTGCTTGAGTTCCAGGGTGAAAGCTGCCATGGGAACGTCGTCACACACCGGGAGGACGGCCACCGTGGAGAGGTTGCTGGCTGGATTGGTCAACTCTGAGCTGGAGGTCATGCCCAGTCCAGAACCTAGAGGACGAGACCCAGTGAGCATGTGGCTGCCCCAAGCATTCTATGAATGAAAATGGGACTCTCTACATACTCCTACCTGGGAAAGGGCCACGCAGCTGCTGCAAGTTCCCCAAGATCTTCTGGCTCAGTAGGTGTATAAGGCGAGTGACAACCTGTTTAAGGCAGAGGAAGTCAAGAATACACAGAAACCAGTGAGTATCTCTGGCATGCTCAGCCTGGTTAAGCAGAAAACCGGATGAGCTGTTGTTGCCAGCTCCTGAGCAACACACACATTCATCTGATGTGGGGCTCTGAGCCAGGTATTGGATATACTATGAGCAAGGGGCTGGCTGGGCCACTTCCTTGCTTGAAGCTCACAGGACAGCCCTTCCTCTAGTCTTCCCTAAACAAAAAAGGTAAAGGTAAAGGACCCCTGGACGGTTAAGTCCAGTCAAAGGCGACTATGGGTTGCGGTACTCATCTCGCTTTCAGGCTGAGGGAGCCAGCGTTTGTCCACAGAAAGCTTTCCGGGTCATTTGGCCAGCATGACTAAACCGCTTCTGATACAATGGGACACTCTGACGGAAACCAGAGCGCACAGAAATGCCGTTTACCTTCCCGCCACAGTAGTGCCTATTTATCTACTTGCACTGGTGTACTTTCAAACTGCTAGGTTGGCAGAAGCTGAGACAGAGCAATGGGAGCTCACTCTGTCTTGGGGATTCGAACTGCCAACCTTCTGACCCACAAGCCCAAGAGGCTCAGTGGTTTAGACCACAGTGCCACCTGCATCAAGGTCCTAAACAAAACAACAATATCTTCCTGCACACATTTTTAAAAATAGCTCCCTGCATGTCATCACTCCTGGCTATAGCTTCACTCAGGCACCAAAGAGCAATTCTAAAGTGTACCCCTTGGTAGCATTCTCTCCAGCTACCATTTATAGGGCAATGGACTCTAGCCTGATAACAGAATAATATTTGTAGGAGGCATCATGTTAAGTGTGAAGTAGCAACTTCTTGTTGCTGCTCTCACTCACCAAGGCGATGCAATATGCGTGTGTTTTAGAGGGTCTTTCTGCTACACGGCACAGCAAGCTCACGGCAGTCCAGGATAAACTGCAATATGAGGGTTTGCCTGCCTTCATCATTCAGATGTCTGGGTCTCAGCAACATCTCTGGGCATATTCAACAAACTTGGGAACTAATTAAGTTCATTTTGAATCAAGCAGAGGGGCCAGCACCCAATTAAAAACTGTCCAGAGAGTTTGCAGGCAGAAAAAGAAATTGCTAATTTGTTTTATAATCACCAGGAAAGTCAAGACTCTCTTCTGTGCATTGTGAATTTATTCTCATGGAATTTCAATACATATTTTGGGCAGTAACTGCTTACAGTGGTGTGGTAGATGTTAGAAAAGTGCTTTGTTATGGCTCCAAGCTTTGCTCTCTTGTGCTTTTACCACTGCTCTTTTTACTTCAAGTGTTTATAAAGCCACTCTGCCTGGGTACATCTGTCCCAAACACTTATCCCATATGTTTACTATGCCAGGAGTTTCATATTACAAATGATGCTGAAATAAACCCTCAAACCAGTTGCACAAATTAAAGTATGCGAGTTCGGGACCTGTTTGTGAACCGGCATGCATAACTTACTTTGAAGGCAGAATCTGGTATTTCTTAAGAACAGAATTCCTCGCCACCCACCTGAGGATACCGTCGCTTGATGTTGTTGAGGGTCCCTTCTGGGAGCTTGGCCAGCTCTGTGTCCCTTACAGCGTGGACAGTGGTGGCTCGGACTTGGCGAGTCAGGGCTTCCACCTGAAGGGGCAAGAGGGGGAGGGGTGTCAGGAGTTCAGCCTACACTCGAGTAGGACCCTAACTGAGACACATGCCCGACTAGCATGTTCCCTCCCTCCTGGTCGATCATTTGGGAGCTTCATAAGCTTTCTTCAGCCTGAACATCACAGTGACCGCTGCCAACCGACACTGGCACACTTAGGGATCCACAGAGTTTGCGCATCATGCGTGACAAACCTCAGCAACTCAGCATTTTGGCTAATCTACTTTATTTACATATAAATACACATGGAGCACTGCAACATGGCTCCCTCTCTCTCTAGCATCAGACAGCAAAGAGAAAAAGAACAAAGGACAATAGTCCCACTTCACAGAACACAGTAACACAAACATCCTGTCTCCATCACTTCCCAAAACATATACCGTCATGTGAAAGACAAAAATCCCATGACTGCAATCATGGAGCAGGAATTCTAACATCAGGGTTACACTAAGCAGGATTCCTAGCATGAAATGGATGAGCTCCTCAGATGTCAGAGCTGTGCCTGACAAATAATATGTTGGCATTAATGATTTACATTCCAGGCACAGAAGGACAGATTATCTAGGAGGAGCCATGATTGGGCAAAAGCAGAGATGCTCACTGTGTGTGTCCAAGACTAGGCTAGAGCGAGAGTCTGATACTGTGGCTTGTAAGTCCAGCTTAAGGGAAGAAAGGGGCCACTGTACCCTCTCTCCCAAGAACAACCCTTGGGACCAAATTGGGTGGGTAGGTCTCTTTGTCACGATTACCAGGAAATAGGCCTCTGTTCCAGCAAGACCTCCCCTGAGCAGTTCCCAAGGTTGCTGCAGATAGTTCACCAACTACATAGGTCTGCTCAGAGAAGGATCTGTATCTGCAAGGAATCTAACATTTGCTGCAAGTCCCAATTTTCTGCTGGAACAGAGGTCACACTGATCACGCTGGAAGAGAGCGGAGTTTGGTGGTGCTGTGAAATTCTCTGTCAGCAATTAATGGGGTCTCTCCAACCCTACTTGTAGAATCACTTGTCGAATCACTCTGTTTTCCAGTCTGTCTCCCTGAACCTTTCACCCTGGGACAACTTCCCACCTTGAACTTGTATTTTCTGCTCACTATTTGCCCAACCAAACCACAACGCTTTGCAAGGAGGGAGGAGCAAGTGGGCACAGTTTGGTCTCAGTTATGGCTTCTAAACCCTAGAAGTTACCAGTGTCTTTGGTGGGGGAAGTTGGAGGAGAGGGATAAAGAGTGAGAGGGAGGGAGGAAGGAAGGAAGGGAGAGACTGTACCCGGGAGCAGAAGCATCTATTCAATGACTTAGAATTGCAGAGTTGGAGGGGACTTAGCCAGACACACAGAGCAGGCAAGCTGTCCAGCATTCCTCTCCAAGACCCTCCTCTGCAACCCTCCTCTTAATAGCAACTCACCACTCCAATGAGGTCTCCACGGCCATATTCCCCAACCAGCTCCTTCTTGCCGTTGCCCTTCTGGATGACGGAGCGCAGCCGGCCATTCAGCACAATGTAGGTACAGTCGGACCTGTCGCCTTGCCTAGGAAAAATGGAAAGAGGAGGAAACCATGGTCAAATTGCCCTCCCCCTCTCTGCAGGGCATCTCTTTCGACAGCTGGCTTTAGGGGACAGCAGAGGCCATTACCAAAGAGAGATATAATAATAATAATTTATTATTTGTACCCTGCCCATCTGACTTGTTTTCCTCAGCCACTCTGGGCAGCTCCCAACAGAATAATAATAATAATGCGATAAAAAGGGATGCGGGTGGCGCTATGGGATAAACCACAGAGCCTAGCACTTGCCGATCAGAAGGTCGGCGGTTCGAATCCCCGCTACGAGGTGAGCTCCCGTTGCTCGGTCCCTGCTCCTGCCAACCTAGCAGTTCGAAAGCAGGTCAAAGTGCAAGTAGATAAATAGGTACCGCTCTGGAGGGAAGGTAAACGGTGTTCCTGTGTGCTTCTCTGGTTTGCCAGAAGCGGCTTAGTCATGCTGGCCACATGACCCAGAAGCTGTACGCCAGCTCCCTCGGCCAATAAAGTGAGATGAGCGCTGTAACCCCAGAGTCGGCCACGACTGGACCTAATGGTCAGGGGTCCCTTTACCTTTAATGCGATAAAACATCAAACATAAAAAAATTCCCTAAACAGGGCTGCCTTCAGATGTCTTCTAAAAGTCAGAAAGTTTTTTACTTCCTTGACATCTGATGGGAGGGCGTTCCACAGGAAAGTTGCCACTACCGAGAAGGCCCTCTGCCTGGTTCCCCGTAGCTTCATTTCTTGCAGGGAGGGAACCCCTGAAGGCCCTTGGAGTTGGACCTCAGTGTCTGGGCTGAGCAATGGGGGTGGAGGCGCTCCTTCAGGTATACCGGGCTGAGGCCGTTTGGAGAGTGGTTTGGAGAGAGGTTTGGATGGGAACATGGTGACATTTGGTGCATGGGGGGGGGGGAAGGGGAGGGCCCACTGGGGCTTCCTAGCAAGAGGGTCCTCCTTCAGCGATGTCATGAAAGTTCCTGCCCTACTCCCCGCACTGAAGCAGCAGGAAAGGACCAGAAACTTCCCTGTGGGGAGGATAACTTCAAAGCCCTGCGCCAAGGAGAAATGGGGGGTTCTGGGCACAGGGTGGGCATGGGTGGTAACAGTGCTTGCCCCTTACCTGTAAAGCGCCCGGCCAGCCTCCACAGCCATCCAGTCAATAGCAAAGTCCATCTGGCGCACAAAGGGAGACATTCGAGCTGCTACCGTGTGAGCCACACTCAGGACCACACTGGGCTGTTCCCGCATAATCCTGGAAGGGGGGGGGGGAAGAATCGCAGGTTAGTGGTAGAGGCAGTTGCCCCAGTGTGGTTCCCCCCGCAGCCCAGCCCAGCATTTCCAGGGCCAGCCCCAGGAAGCACCTCTGACTGAGACCCAGGAAAGTCCAGCCAGGGCTCACTGCACAAGGCTAGCTGGAAAAGTGCCTGGGCTCAGTGCACGGGCCAATTCACACACCAGCACCGAGTCACTACTAACGGCAGAACAGCCCTCCCCAAACACGGGGAGCGGGACTCTTTTGAAGATGTGGACTCTTTTCTCAGGCTTCTACTGACCGCTAAAGGTGGGCCCTGCCCTTTTGAATGCAAAGATCTTAATTACGATTGTAAGGATAATAATTTTATGCTTTAAGATCTGTCCTTTTGAACTTTTATCACCTTAAAGATCATGATTTTATGATCGCACACTTTGATCTGCCCTTTTGAACTTTATTTTTTACCTCAATTTTTTAAAATTTGATTTTACATGTGCAAAATTCCAGTCATACCACAACACTTTCCAAAAATACAAGATTCCCACGAATCTCTGGACTTCCCTCTTCCCCCTCTGCGGGTCTCGTTATTAATCCTTTTCTCCAGCATCTTTTACAATAATCCAAATTTTAATATCTCCATTGTTTCCATAATTCTTGCTACATTGCAAGTGTTATTACAATCCGGCTAACAATTTTAACTCTTTGAATGGTCTCTAAGGTAAGTTATAAATTTTCCCTTTTGAACTTCATGACATTGTGATCATCTTTACCTTTTGTACTTCATGATCATCAGGTCTATTTATTTATTTTTAATTAACTGGTGTGGCTTTTACTGGCTTAAGCGGATGGTTTTACTGTACGCTTGAGTTTTGCAGAACAACATTTGGTGTGTGTTTTTTTTAAAAACATAGTAACCAGTTTAATCCATTGCCCTAAATAAAGTACAGTGGTGCCTCGCAAGACGAAAAGAATCCGTTCTGTGATTCTCTTCGTCTAGCGGTTTTTTTGTCTTGCGAAGCAAGCCCATTGACGGATTAGCGGATTAGCGCTATAAGCGGCTTTTAGCAGCTTATCGGATCATCTGATAAGCGGCTTAGCGGCTTAGAAAAAGGTGGGGGGAGGGGAAAAAACCACAGGAACACGCAAGACATTGTCGTCTTGCGAAGCAAGCCCATAGGAAATTTGTTTTGCGAAGCACCTCCAAAACGGAAAACTCTTTCGTCTAGCGAGTTTTCCGTCTTGCGAGGCATTCGTCTTGCGGGGCACCACTGTAAATGAATAATAAATATTAAAATAAAAAGATGGGGACTGTCATAGTACCAGTTTCAACCATCCCAGCCAATCCTTTTGTTTTCAAAGAGATTAGCCAGCACGCTGAAAAAGTGAAAGATTTCCAGTGGCTGCTTTGCTACTCAAGAAAGGAATGAATAATCCTTAGTGGTGGAGGATAGGAAAGCCCCTCTCCTCCCTTTGTCCCCGGACTGTAGCCACATTACCAGAATGAAGAAATGAATGGAATCTGGGTTTTTCATTCTGCCCACCTGACCCTCCCTGGATCACATAGCAGAGGAGGAAGGATGGCAAAGGCGAAGAGAGCGGAAGTAACTAGGCAAGACTTGAGGAACAATATCAAGAGTCCAGGAGTGAGGAATGACAGGTGGGCAGGTGGGCAAAAAACAGGTACCGCATGGCAAGGTGTGGGTGGAGATGTGTTTCTCAGTTTGCATTTCTTAGTGCAGAAAGTATTGATCTGATGTGTGTGATCTTTCCTATTCTACTTAATTCAAGAGGGTTCTGAAAGCTTCTCTGCGTGAAAGAAAACAAGCAGAAGGTTCCTGATGTTTGGGTTATTCCTTCAGAGAAGCTGAGTACAGCTGGCTTAAACTGGTCCTGTTATCTCTTTCTGTTAAGGTCATGCTGACTGCAGTAAAAGTATACAACAAAGAAAATCCCCTGTGTTGCAAAAGAGAAAACTCTGAACAACCACAAGCAACATGCAGCTAATAATGTATTAACAATAAATTTGTAACATTATATTGTTCCACAATTCATAAACAACAAACATGTAAACGTGCATAAAGTCACAAATGAAAGGAGTCCAATAAGTGTTCCATCAACTTACGACACTTTTAAGCAATTGCTGATCCATTGCTATTAGATGTACCTGTATGGACAATCTATTTGCTGATGAAGAATCATATTTGAAACAGTTCCTCTATCCAGGAAAAACTGTTTTGTTTGCTGCTGTCTTTTGCTGCGCTCGGTATACTGTATTTCTACGTTTGGAGCACTTATCACCGCATATTTGCAGGATATTGACTGTTGAAAGGCTTTTTGCCTCCATCTCAGTATTCTTTGATAGTCACTGACTATGCCAAATATTTCTGTTCATGGAACATTTATTGGACTCCTATCATTTGTGACTTTATGCACGTTTACATGTTTGTTGTTTATGAACTGAGAAACAATATAATGTTATAAATTTATTGTTAATACATTATTAGGTGCGCGTTGCTTGTGGTTGTTCAGACTATAATAAGAGGCCAGAAGGTGTCTGGGTTTCACTTTCTCTTTCTATCTCTTTTCCTTCTGGTGTGGTGTTCTGCAGATAGATAGTGTTAAGGCTTAGTCTTATTATAAGTTACTGTAAGTTACTTCCGGGTTGGCGCCATCGCCGAATGGCGGACTCCCTCCGAGCTCCGGAGGGAGTCTGCTCGGCAGGGGTTGGGTCCTACCGCGCCGGCGACGCGGGGACCCTCAAAAACCACGGGCACGGAGCCCGTGGACATGGGGACTCGGCTGGTACCGTCAGCGCCTTCCCGACTCGTGAAGGAGCCTTTTTAAAGGCTACGGATCGGGTGCCGGGGAGCGGCGTGGTACTGTGAGTCTATCGCTTCCCCTGCCGAGCGCAGCCGCATGCCATTCGTCGGAGAGCGCTGGCTTCTTCCATTGGAAATTCGGACATTTAACAACAACCCGTGAGTAATTGGGTAACCGGGTATAAAAGGAGAAAAAAAGGAATTTTTTTCGGATTCGGCACGAGCGGGGGGGATCTAAAAAGGAAGTCAGTCCCCTACCTGATTGTAAACATGCTAAAACAAGGACTGAGAAACCAAGATCGATTCAGAAGTTTATTGCTGACAAAAAATATCAATTCCACGATGGGATATTACAAGAATTGTGCTGGAGGAGAAAAGTCGAGGGTGAGAGGGAAAAGGCAACCCCCCCTGGGAACCGGGGCGATTCGGAGAACCTGGCGGAGAGAGATGGAGAGTTTGACAGCTGTCAAAGTAGCTGTCAAATCTTGAGAATACAAAGAGGACTTTGTTACAAGTATTTTGCTGGTTAATTTTGTTACAATTGGACATAAATATGGATACAAAATGTTGGGGGGGGAAAGAAACAACAACTTGACTTTTGGATTAGAGGACACAAAGTTATTGCAACCCCCCTAGAGGGGCTTTGGGACATTACAAGTGGCGTATGTGGAAAAATACTCCGGGATGTGTACTGGTCTTAGCTCCTGGGAAAGTAGCAAAACTGAAATATTGTTTTGTCTACAGAGGTGACAACACAATAGAATCTTTCTATTGAAGTAAGGTAGGAACTGGACGTAAGTTTTTGTTCCTGAATAACAAACCTCTGTAGAGATACTAGATTTCAGAATAAGAATGGTTTTGCAGCTGAACAAGACAGAAACTTGAGAAAGTAAGAAACAAAAGAGCAAAGGACCAACTATGCCACGGAAAGAATAATGGGAGGAGCAACAATGACCAAGGGAAATTAAAGGCCTCTATTAGACTGGATTTTTGAAGTTAAACATTATCAAAACAAGCAAATTCAAAGAAAACCGGCAAGATGGATTGAGGAAAATTTGGTTGTGGACTTGAGACCTCCAGGCCGACAACATACAGACTGATGGACATGGGGAATCCAAACCGGGGAAGGGAGGGGGAATTCTAGAATCCAAAGGCTATGTAACCAACTTTTGGAATCTTCTTCTATCTTCTATCTTTTATCTTTCTATATAACTTTGGTATTTTGATTTAACATGTTGTGGGAAAAAAGGGGGAATTCGTGGAAGGAAACGGGGCAGATCTTGGGGGAAAAATCTTTGTTCTATTTTGTTAAAGATGAGGAGTGATGTTAAGATTGTAATTTAAATTGGCTAATAGGTACAACATATTAGGTTTAAATTGGGAATGAGAACTTGTGGAACCAACGTAGGGAAAGGGGAATACAGTCGGGAGGGGAAGGAGGGAGTCCCAGAAAGAAGGTTATGAAAATAAGGGTTTAAAATTGGTCTTTCTTTTTCTTTCTTTTCTTTATCTTTTCTATTTTTTCTATTCTGTTATTATTGGAAATTTTAATAAATATGATTATAAAAAAAAAATAAGTTACTGTAAGTTAAGTCTACTGCAAGTGGATTCCTTATGGACAGTACCAACCCTGAATGCATTGGATTTGTGACCATTATGCTCATTTGCCTTCAGTAGCAATAAAGCTCTGCTGGATGCAATACAATTGCCTCTGGTCTATTTTGGGGGGAATCTTGCAATGTGTTTAAGTTTGTACTCTGCTAACTACTGTATTTTTCGCTCTATAAGACGCACTTTTCCCCTCCTAAAAAGTAAGGGGAAATGTGTGTGCATCTTATGGAGCGAATGCAGGCGGGAGGCTCTGCTCAGCGCTCCCTTTAAAGAGCCGCGTGAAGCCTGTGTGCGGCTCTTGGGTGCTTTTCCCCGAGGAGGGAGAGCACTCTGCATGCTCTTTAAAGGGAGTGTGGCTCTTGGGAGAGCCTTAGCCGCGTGCAGCCTCTCCTGGGAAATTAGAGCCTGCAGGAAAACAAGAAGAAAAAAAAATTCTGAACCCCATAAGCCAGGACAGCAAGCGGGATCGCTGCACATTCAGAATATTTTTTTTCTTATTTTCCTCCTCCAACAACTAGGTGCATCTTATGGTCTGGTGCATCTTATAGAGCGAAAAATACGGTATACACTGGAATTCCATGACCGCATTCACGGGCCACTCACTCGTAAAAGTCGGACTTGGAGATCTTGAGGAAAGTACAGTCGCGGTTGGCCTTGATGGTGAAGATGAGCGGCTCCCCAGTAAGCACGGCCAGCTGGCCCACCATCTCTCCGGGCTGCGTCAGGAAGAGGCACACGTCTTCGGCCTTGTCAATCATCCTCTGGTAAACGTGCAGGCAGCCCCAAAGCACAAAGTGCAGACTGACATCCTGCAAGAGAGATCAGCGTGAGCAGTGTCTCCCAAGGGAACAGGCTCATTTTGGAGCATGAAACCCAACAGCAGAGCTCTAGAAAAAGCACAGTATTATTTTTTTAACAAAATATTTTATTAAAGTTTTCTTGGTTTACAAAGGTATGCGCAATGTCTCTTTTTTCAAGTTACATTTTCCACAGGTCAGTTTAATTTTTGAGACATTAGGGTTACATTAGGTAGAAAAAAGGGGAAAAGAGGTGGAGGGGGCCTTGGTGGGTGGGGGTGGGGTCGGGAGGCGATATTTCTATTTTGCTTAATGTATGTGTGGATTTTTGTGTCAGCACGTTCTCTTAGCTATTCGCTTGTGTTCCTTTGGTGGTGAGAGAAATTGTGGTTGGCCTAAGGTGCGGCTAAAAGCACAGTATTTTATACATTTTTTAAAGCTGCATCCTGCCCCTTACAATCCGAAATCACGTTTGCAGTTTCTGCTGAAGATTTCAAAATTCCAGAGCGGGCATTCTGACGGTGGCAACAAATACTTCTTGGAGCCAACCTGGCATTCCACTCCTTTTCTCTTGCTCCAGTTCTCATGCCCTCTCCTGATAGATTTATTCCCCTCCTTTTCTAGTCCATGGCAAAAAAGGTAAAAAAAAAAGGTCTGTGCTTTAAATTCCACAGAGCAACAGCAAAACACAGAATTAGAAATGTAATGGAACCTCCAGCAAGAAGAAAAACAAGTAACTCATGCAACTCACTATCTGTAAACACTCGTTCTATTTGCTTGTTGCTGTGTTTGGGTTTGCTGGTGCTAAGAGCCTGAGGCCATGGGGAGGTATACCAGGAACCAGATCTAGAGTGCAATTGGGTCTTTGGTTCCTGGTCTCTGCATGAGCTGAAGCAAGAAAGATAACTGGAGCTGAAACTCGGAGGCCATCAGGCAGGTGGCAAAGTTAGAAGGCCAAGTTCTTGGTAACTAAGCGTTAGTAGTCTGTCTATCAATTACAGGGAATTATGATATTACATCTCCCTAGTATCTTCCATAGCTGGTTTGCTTCTTATCATGGACCCTGAGGCTCTGGGTGTCGGGATTCAAGCCTATTATCAGGAGAAACTGGCCACTCTCCAGGAACCCGGCTTGAATCACCGGTTGACCTCCCTGTCTGCATTCTCCGGCAGGATCCAGGCAGAGGTCACGATCGGCGATCCTCCTCAACGTGAGAAGAACACACCACTCTTCCCTGCCCCCCCAGGCAGGGGAAAGAGATAGACAGAAACGTATTTACATGCCTTTATTTCTGTCTTTGCAGCGTTACAGAAAAACACGTCTGCTCTCTTCAAACTCCAGCAGCCGAGAGACAAACTCCTCCTGTACTTCCTGTACAGCTCATATTACACTCTGAGCTAATTCCGGTGCTTTGCACTGTGAAAAGACTGTCCCTCTGTTTCCCATGGAACAGTCCCAACATTCCCATTTATGTTTTGCTTTCCAGCTAGCAGTTCGCGGCCACATTGCTTCTATATCGTAACACTGGGTTCAATCCTTTCACCTCCCAATAAACTTAGACCACTATGATGTGCAAGGATTTGTTAATTTGTACATAAGTGCCCATCTCATTGTGTTAATTGCTAACTGTGAGACAATTTAGTTCAATGGGTTGCAAATGAGTCCATCCCAGCATTAGAAAAATAATGATGATAATAATGATAATATTTATATCCACCCATCTGGGTGGCTTACAGCATACATAAAAATATAATAATAATAAGTAGTTTTATTTATAGCCCGCCCTCCCCAGCCAAAGCCAGGCTCAGGGTGGCTAACAACCAATAATAAAAACAAGTTGAATGAATACAACTTAAAAACAAGATTAAAATGCAACATTAAAACATTAAAATGCAGTCTCATCACAGGAGGAGAAAGGAAAAAAGAAAGAAGGGGAGGGAATCAAACTGACTCCAAGCCTAAGGCCAGGCGGAACAACTCTGTTTTACAGGCCCTGCAGAAAGAAATCAGATCCTGCAGGACCCTGGTCTCATGAGACAGAGCGTTCCACCAGGCGGGAGCCAGAGTTTAAAAGGCCCTGGCTCTGGTTGAGGCTAATCTAACTTCCTTAGGGCCCGGGACCACTAGGGTGTTGCTATTTATGGGCCTTGAGGTTCTCTGTGGGGCATACCGGGTGAGGTGGTCCGTAGGTACGAGGGTCCTAGGCCGTGAAGGGCTTTAAAGGTCAAAAGCAGCACCTTAAATCTGACCCTGTACTCCACCGGGAGTCAGTGCAGCTGGAAAAGCACTGGGTGAATATGCTCCCATGGCAGGGACCCCGTAAGGAGCCTCGCTGCAGCATTCTGCACCCGCTGGAGTTTCTGGGACAGCTTCAAGGGCAGCCCCGCGTAGAGCGAATTACAGTAGTCAAGCCTAAATGTTTAATAAAACATTAAACGCTAAAAAACAGAATATCTTATACAGATTACTAATAATACTAATAATGTTTACAGTTATACCCAAATTAAAATAACCGCCAACCCAACTAAACATTTAACCAGCCTCAACCCAACAAAAACAAAACAGAAGAACCAAAATTAAAACCGTTTAAAACATTTTAAAACATGTTAGCTAGTTTCCCCAATCCAATATTTGGTCCTTCTGGCCCTCCATGGGGAAGAAAGGTCTTTTAAGGTCATCCAACCACAAGTCCTATGAGTGCTTAAGAACCACACCTTCCAATGCCTTTCCAGCCTCCTCTTGGTAACCTGGCCAGCTCCAATGCAACCTGCCCCCTGCTTAGCTTGGAAACCCTTCCCAATGCTGAACTTAAATTTGCCTGCCTGCAGTTTCATAGTATCACTTCTTGTCCTGTCCATGGATGCCCAAAACTTGAAAAAGATCCAAGAGACAATCGAGGGCCTACAATAATATAAAACGAGGCTGAAGGAACCAGAGAGCAGAAGTCCCAGTAAAGGAAGAATGGATACAAAAACTTACGGAATATGCATAAATGGTGAAACTTACCGGAAAAATAAGAAATCAAGATAACAATTTTTTAAATAAAAGAATGGAAATGGACTATTGAATATTTACAGATAAATTGTAAACAGATAAGAACATTAGAAGGATTGCTGTAATAACCTGCAGTTTTATAAGAGTCTATATTTAAAGAAGATGAATAAATGAGTAAATTAAGTTTGGATAGGCAGAAGATATTAAAAATAAATTTAAGGAACCACAGAAAGAGGGGGAAGGAAGTCAAGTTTTGAAATGTCAAAATGATTGTAATTTATGTATAAACTTGAAAAGTTTAAATAAAAAATTAAACAATAATAAAAGAAAGCAGAAGGTGTGGAGAAAGGCTTGGGGAGGCAGGATTTGCTAAGAAACATGTCCATCAAACATTGGGGGAGGGGCCAGCACTAGATGCAGTCTACTGGTAAAGACAACTATTTTATGAGAGAGAGGGTGACAAAGAGAGGGGAATGTGCACTTTACAATTCTTTCCTGTGCTGCGTCATTGCATCCTCTCACTATAGTGTGTGTGTGTGTGTGTGTGTGTGTGTGTGTGTGTGTGTGTGCTGGTCCCGTGGGTTACCCAAGAGGCGAGGTCCAAGTCCGGTCCTTGGTCAAAGGTGCAAGTGGAGGCAGTCCATAGTAGCTGAAGCTGGGTGCAGGGCAGGGAGTAGGGTGAAGTCAGGAACAGACATGCAAGCAGGGAGCCAGGGCAGGTCAGGAGCTCCGGCAGGAAAGCAGGACAGGGTTCAGGCAGGAACTAGCAATGTTGCTCCCGCAACTTGGGACTGGGGCTAGCTGGCTTTTATCTGTCCCGATGCGCAGGGTGGCCCTGGTCCACAGGTGACTTGCCTCTCCTGGCCTGGAGGCGAGCACTCCTCCTGCAGGAACTTAGTTCCCTCCGCCTCTCTGCCCTGAGCCTCAGCAGCTCAGAAGAGGCTGGAGGGTTACTGGACCCAGAGGCAACCTCAGCTTCCCCTGACGGGGCTGAGAGTGGAGCACCTGCAGGCAATGGGTCCTCCATCACCTCAGGAGCCAGAGCAGACTCAGCTGGTACCTGCACCTGAGGATCCAGCACAGGTGAGGACCCTTCAGGCTCAGGCCCCAGGCCCGGCTCAGCTGGTTCTGGAGGCGGAGACTCCTGTGCAGGCTGGGATTCCTCAGCTTCAGCCTCTGAGTCCGAATCCCAGGCCATCACAGTGTGTGTGTGTGTGTGTGTGTGTGTGTGTGTGTGTGTGTAATACTGCACCCCATCCTCCCTCCTCTGGGCCAGACGGCTTTGCTGGTGCCACCCATAAAACTTACTTGATCTCCTTGGCGGGCAATGACGGTCCCAGCCTTGGCATGGTGCAGCAACACCCGGTTATTGAGCAAGGAGGAATCCTGTGGAAAGAGAAGAAGGGTGAGGGCAATCTGGGACAAGGGTGTGCTATCGGGGCTGTAGTCCAAGCCCTGCAAGAGTGAAGGGCCATTAGAATATTAAAAGTAAAGGTAAAGGTACCCCTGCCCGTACGGGCCAGTCTTGACAGACTCTGGGGTTGTGTGCCCATCTCACTCAAGAGCCGGGGGCCAGCGCTGTCCGGAGACACTTCCGGGTTACGTGGCCAGCGTGACAAAGCTGCATCCGGCGAGCCAGCGCAGCACACGGAAACGCCATTTACCTTCCCGCCACTAAGCGGTCCCTATTTATCTACTTGCACCTGGGGGTGCTTTCGAACTGCTAGGTTGGCAGGCATTAGAATATTATTATTATAATATTATAATATTATATGATCCCAAAAACTGTTTGAGGCATTTTCTCCTCTCTCATATGTTATCCCAAAACCCCCTTCCTTAAAGGGGGGAGGGAGGTTTTTACACGAGCCAGAAGAACAAGGCTTTTTCTTCTTGCTTAGATGTTACAGTGAAAATGGGTCTCTCTCTCTGGAATGTCAGGCTTAGGCGGGTAGAGATAAGAGCAAGGTTGAATGAGTGTTACTGTAACCCCAGACAGGGGGAGGCTGAAAAGGAGGAGGGTAACACAAGAAACAAAGCTATATCTTATTGCTATTAGTGTAAATCACATGTTTTGCATGTGAACACCTGTCCATGCATTCTAAGGGGTATAAAAAGCTGACACGCTCAGAATTGGGTGTGCAGATTGCGAGCTTATCGCGCTGTGCCTTAGTCCTGCATATGCATTTCAAATAAATCCTTTTGAATCCTGCAAGATTGATTGCCACTTTGTGTGAATCTGTGCTCCGGGGACCCAATGGCAAATATGGAGAAAGTCCAACAAGAGGAGCCATGGTCTCCAACACCCGGTGGAGCAAAAGGAGCCAGGCCGGCGACCAATCCTGCAGCAAAGAAGCCAGGTCCTCAGCATGTCAAGGCCCATGGAGAGCCCAGCTCCTGCAGTGGCAGATGTGGGGTAGCTGAGCTCCCAGAAGGGAAACAACTTGCTGGGCCAGGTGAGGAAATCAGCACTCTTGAAAATTCCCAGGCCTGATCGTGACAGGTGAACATTGCACAGGCTCTCAACCCAAGCATAGTAAAAGAAACATCAACCCAAGAAACGAAACTAATATGGAACCGGTCTAGCTATCATGGCTCACCTCAAAGACCCTGGGGACTGCAGTTGTCTCAAGGCACCGAGACTCACCTCCTTTCCAGGCCTCAAGAGGCTCTGAAGCTTAAAGCAGTTGGATGTAAGCCCTGACCCCAATTGTTTATGTAATTTACAGGGCATTTAATTTCTGTTAATTTCAATGCAAATTGACCTGATCGGCACCTCCCAGACTAATGTGTAGATCAGAACATAATTATTCTTTTACGAGTTTCGCAATCAAGCTTTTACGAGTTTTGCAACTGCGGTTCTTGAGTGACTCCAGACTGTCGGTATTTTGTGGGAGTGATTCAACCGCATGTCAGACATTTAGGTTTCTGCATTAAGGAGGATTAAATAATGGGCCCTGCCGCCAACAAATCCACAACCAACTTCTTACAGGTAGGAGGAAGACAGTGTGGGATTAACAACTGACTGATGGAAAGAGCCATAGCCTTTGAAACCTTAAGTTCTTTTTCCTAACCAGTTTTTAAAATTGATTTTTAAATTCCTTTTACTGTAATTTTGTACATTGTATAACGCCTTGCTGCATCCCCCCCAAAAAGCTCAGTCTATGAACATTAAAATATATATGAAATATATATTTAAAAGCCTCTGCACAAACAAGTAGAGAGAGCTCACTACTTGTGATCCCCAGCAACTGGAAATCAGGGACGTAACGGGACAAAACTAGCCACTGATGATAAGAAGCCTCTTATGTGGCCTTGAAAACAGAGCAATCAAGAATTTCTGAAAAAACAATGGGATATAGCTCTGCCCAAGGCGTGATGGAGAACAGCAACAACCGGGAAAAGATAGACATACAGTGGTACCTCGCAAGACGAATGCCTCACAAGACTAAAAACGCGCAAGACGAAAGAGTTTTCCGTTTTTTGAGTCGTTCTGCAAGACGAATTTCCCTATGGGCTTGCTTCGCAAGACGAAACGTCTTGCGAGTTCTTGCGAGTTTGTTTCCTTTTTCTTAAAGCCGCTAAGCCGTTAATAGCCGCTAAGCCGCTAATAGCCGTGCTTCGCAAGACGAAAAAACCGCAAGACGAAGAGACTCGCGGAACGGATTAATTTTGTCTTGCGAGGCACCACTGTAATATTTTACAAGGACAGGAAGAAACATCAAGGACAGAATAATTGCCACACACAGGAAGAACAAGGATACAGTTTGAGTGCCTCACCTGTAGTTTTATAAATCATTTAATGCATGGGTAGGCAAACTAAGGCCCGGGGGCCAGGTCTGGCCCAATCGCCTTCTCAATCCGGCCCATGGGCGGTCCAGGAATCAGAGTGTTTTTACATGAGTAGAATGTGTGCTTTTATTTAAAACGCATCTCTGGGTTATTTGTGGGGCATAGGAATTCATTCATTATTTCTCCCCCAAAATATAGTCTGGCTCCCCACAAGGTCTGAGGGACAGTGGACTGGCCCCCTGCTGAAAAATTTGCTGACCCCTGTTTTAATGTGTCAGTACGAATGGAAGTCGTTAATATTGCAGTTGTCGTATAAGGGATTGTCATTTTGACCGGAGTGTAATTGAAATTAATAAGATTTTGGAACGCAGAAATAAAGTAAATCATCCAACCATCAATTCTAGCATGTCGGGGTGGGGTGGGGTGGGGTGGGGTGGGGCTGAATGATATAATTTGGCATCTAAATGATTGTAATTAGGAACTGTATTATAATTTGGCATTGTTAAAATGAGGCTATTATTGGTTTACAGAGGTACCTCGGGTTACAAACACCTAAGGTTAAACTTAGGGTTACAGACTCTGCTAACCCGGAAGTAGTACCTCAGGTTAAGAACTTTACCTCAGGATGAGAACAGAAATTGCGTGGCAGCAGCAGGAGGCCCCATTAGCTAAAGTCGTACCTCAGGTTAAGAACGGTTTCAGGTTAAGAACGGACCTCCGGAACAAATTAAGTTCATAACCAGAGGTATGTATTGTAATTGAAAACTAATAAAAAATTATGTGGCCTTGAAAAACAACCAATTCCCATGCAGAATGAGAAGTAAGGGATCCCAGACGGCATCTACCTCAATCTTCATGAGCTTGACCAGCTCCCGCTTGGCAGCCTCAAAGATGGCGCTCGTCTGGCATCCTTGGTAGGGGCCGAAGGGACAGTCGCCCGTTGCAGAGTCGTCCTCGCAGTAGTTGTAGTGGTAGACCCCAGACGGCTGCTCCTCCACCGTCACAGACTTCCGCTCCCGGGGCTCATGGGATGTCGACTGCCAAGGATGGTGACAAGGTAAGGTCAGGTAGGGGACAGAGGGGGAAAGAAGCTACCGGAGAGGAAGGCTCCCGCGAGAGGGAAAGGAAAGAAACCCACCATCTCCACCAGGCACAACCCGCTTTTTTATATACTGTATAAATACACTGGAACCTTGGGTTTGTTTGTTTTTTACTTTTTCAATTTAAAGTTTTACAATCAATTATCCAACAACCAACATAAAAACAAGATTACAAAGAATCTCCTGAACTTTCCTCCTCCCCTCTGTGGGTCCTTTCATTAACCATTTCCTCCTGCATCTTTTAGAATAATCCAAATCTTTTACATCTCCATTATATCCAAAAAATAAACTACAAGTGTTATTCCAATCCTACTAATGATTTTAGCTGTTTACAATGGCTTTTAAGATAATTTTTCTGTTAAAAAATTGGTCTTCCCAATTTCTCCTTTTGCCCTTCTAGGCTCTGACGCTTTCTGGTTTAAATTTCTGATTCTTTGCTTCTTTTTGTTATATGCTTGCACTTTGGTTGTTGCTATTGAATCAGTAAGAAAAATGAAACAATGCAAGAGTTTCTACAAAAGCAGAGTAATTCTAATTCTCTCTCACCTGAAGTCATCTGACTGAGATTACAACCACACATCACCACCTGACAGGCTCCATCTTAGGGAAACCCAGCCAGATGGGTGGGGTATAAAGAATTATTATTATTATTATTATTATTATTATTATTATTATTATTATTATTAATTTCCTCCCTCGCTGTGTATCTATCTAGGGCAGCAACAGCATCCCACAGGCACCAGCAGAGCATCCCAATCGCTAGAGACTCACCCGGGCGAAGCCGGCCAGTGAGACGGAGCTGTCTTCCTGAAGGGACACTGAGATGCGGCCTCGTTCGTAGGCCATGTCAAAGTCTGAGCGGGGGCCCCTCTGGATCCCTGAGTGAGGAAAGAACACCAGAGAAATGGAGCAGACTGAGCCCAAGGCCCGCGGATTCTGTGTCTCCACAGGAAGGCAGAAGGTGGTCAAGGCAGAGAGAGACACATACCTGAGATATCAACTGGCATGGAGATGCAGCGACTCAGCAGCGGGGCAGCGGGAGGTTCCAGCAGACCTGCTTTCAACGGGTCACCTGGCAGTATAAAAGGCTGTCACTCACCAGGCCCAAGAGACACGTGGGCGCCTCATGTTAATAATAATAACAACTTTATTTATACCCCGCCCATCTGGCTGGGTTTCCTCAGCCACTCTGGGTGGCTCCCAACAGAACACTAAAAACAGAATAAAACTTCAAACGTTAAAAACTTCCCTAAACAGGGCTGCCTTCAGATGTCTTCTAACAGTCAGATAGTTGTTTATTTCCTTGACATCTGATGGGAGGGCGTTCCACAGGGTGGGCACCATTACTGAGAAGGCCCTCTGCCTGGTTCACTGTACATTTCTCGCAGTGAGGGAACCGCCAGAAGGCCCTCGGAGCTGGACATCAGTGTCTGGGCTGAACAATGGGGATATCCTTCAGGTATACTGGGCTGAGGCCATTTAGGGTTTGAAAGGTCAGCACCAACACTTTGATTTGTGCTCGGAAACATACTGGGAGCCAATGTAGGTCTATCAGGACCGGTTTTGTATGGTCTTGGCGGCCACTCCCAGTCACCAGTCTAGCTACCGCATTCTGGATTAATTGTAGTTCCTTGAGAAAAGAGTTCACTGAAAACAGAGATCTGCTTCTTTTAGCGCTGACCTTCATCTGGCTCCAGCCTTGACAGATACGTACACCTGCCAAGGCCAAGAGTATGCAGGGAAAGGAGGAAGGACAGCGAAGAGGGGAGAATCAGCTGAGACAATGTGGGGTGTTGCTCTCCTGGCTGCTATGTAACTCAGACAGAGACCTGCAGAGACCGTCAGTAGCATCACAGCCTCCCTCCCAGCTCCTGTGGTGCCATATTGAGGGGAAGCCACTGGAGGCAGAAGCCAAGCTTCTTTGCTGCCCCAAACATTGGCGCACCCAAGAGAAACTGCTTAAATTTCTGCCTGCTCAGAAGGAGTAAAATACAGCTGTCTGGGGCAGGCTCACGCTGCACAGAAAACTGACAACCCACACTTGTCTCCCCTGAGCTCCACTTTTGATTCCAAGAACAGCCCTTATTTCCTTCCCCTGGAACGGAGAGCTAAATCCACGTCTGAGATGGCATCCTTTGTTTTTACCTCCCTCGCCTCATCTGCGTTGGGGAAGTTGAAGGTCCAGCTGGGGATGAGCTAAATGTTTAGCAGCCGGTGCCTGCAGAACACCAGGCTCTCTGGAAACAGAGGACCCACCCACAGCCTCCCCATGGACAAGTCAGATGCACACGCGTCAAATTCCCTTACCTTGGTCCTTGGAGGAAGCTTCCCCCTGCCTTCCAGAGCTATCCTTGGCATCCTCGATGGAGGAGGCGCTAATGACACGCTTGCTGTGTCGGACAGGGCTGGTACGAGAGGTGTGGCCCGACTGGGGGAATAGCCGCAGTGGTTGCATCTCCTGGGGATGGAGAACACAGTCATGTTTGTCTGAGTACGTTTCCGAGCACAATCCAAAGTGTTGATGCTGACCTTTAAAGCCCTAAACGGCCTCAGTCCTGTATACCTGAAGGAGCGTCTCCACCCCCATCGTTCTGCCCGGACACTGAGGTCCAGCGCCAAGGGCCTTCTGGCGGTTCCCTCACTGCAAGAAGCAAAGCTACAGGGAACCAGGCAGAGGGCCTTTTCGGTAGTGGCACCCGCCCTGTGGAACGCCCTCCCATCAGATTTCAAAGAGATAAACAACTACCTGACATTTAGAAGACATCTGAAAGCAGCCCTATTCTGGGAAGTTTTTAACGTGTGACATTTTAATGTATTCCAATCTTTGTTGGAAGCCGCCCAGAGTGGCTGGGCGGGGTACAAATAATAATAAATTATTATTATTATTATTATTATTATTATTATTATTATTATTATAACATAAGCAGGGGGGAAGGGGGGTGGTAGTGGAGGATAGATGCTGCCTGCCAAAGCCTTTTGCTTAGCTTAGAAGCCCTAACCCCTAACACAGCGGAGGGAAGGTGGGATGTGCTCAGGGACCAGGTACGGCTGCTTCCAGCCAGACAAGGGTGGGGGAGAGAAGGCAGAATGAGGTAGGACAGGAACTCACGTGGCTGAAAAGCTCATTGGTCAGGCCAAGGTAGTTGTGCAAAGCCAAGAAGGTGACTCTCTGAAGGCGCACCATGATGATCTGAAAGGGAAAGAGGCAGAAGGGCAGGTCAGTTGTACAATTTCCTCGCAAGGGGAGCTTTTCAATTCCCTTTTCAATACTCTCAGTCCGAGGGTTGTTTCAGTCCGATAAATAGCCTGTGGCGTTCTCTATAGCAGGGACTGGCGAGGAGGTTTCAGAAACCTCTCTTCTCCACCACCGCATCTTTCAAGGACTTGGAAGCTACTTGGGTTATCAAAAAGACTGAGCCCCACAATTCTGCCTTGGATTGGCTAAATCCAAATGGCATTTGCATGCCTAGAAGACGAACCCCCCCCCCCCAAAGGATAAAAGCCTCCAGCAGCCAGCAGCTGTTAAGTTCCTGGGCATGCCTTGGCTGAACACTTTCAGAGATGCGGTGTTCTGAAGATTGTGACAAGTGGGGGCTGAACCCTCTTTTTCCCTCCATTTTTACCATCAACATCATCATCATCATCATCATCATCATCATCATCATCATCATCTCGTGGCCTGCTTCTGCCAATCATGGGAAGAGTCAATGACTTACACAAAGACACACAAACATCCCAGAAATCCCTATGCAACCCCCACCCATGGCAAGTATGTGGAATATACTCAACAACATGATCTGGAGGTCAACTGTTGTACATATAGGCCAGGCCAAATGCATGAACCAGTGTCAGTCTGCTGCCAGCAACTCCCGGCTGGTTGCCCAGCAACGTATAAAGACAAGGAAATGTTTCTTAGCGTCCGCTTTTAATTCAGTATTTACAGAGAGAGGCTATAGAACCCAGCCTCTGGGATAATGGCGTTGTCCCGAGTGAATCTCCACCCCATCTCTCCCACTTCCTCATTCATCATTCTCATCGTCTCCTCTATGGGTGCTGCTATGTGCCCTCTGTCTTTGAGCTCTTTGCTCTCCTACTTTCAAGGCTCGCCGGGTTCTGGGAGATGGAGGGCCTGGAATGCTTTCTAAAGACACTGTGTCCGTTGGCTGTCACCCCCTTGGTGTATCTTCCTCTTCCTCCTCCTCTTCCATTATTCCCCAGCTTTCCCCCTCATCTGCCTCTGAGCTGCGACCTCCCGCAAACCCCAGCTGTATATCTAAACAGCCTTCCTTTTCCTCCTCCCTGCTCAAGCTGGGGAGGTGGTCTCCACCATTCCTCCTCTGCCCAGTCCCTGACAACCCAGAGACTAGAGAACAGAGATGGTGGAGGTGCAGAAGTAAGGGGAGGAGACACAGAGAGAGAGAAGGACGGGGGGCAGAGAAGGAGAGACCACTCTGGAGACAGTGAAGCAATGGGTAGGGCACTCACCTGCACCACCCGGACTAGGCTCTCAGGATACTTCTCAAAGACAGCCGAGAAGGCCTCCACTGGCAGACGCAGGACTGTGGAGTCCTCAGCTACCCGTGCAGAAACTGTCCGGTACGGGCGTTGGTGACCCTGTTGGGAAACTAATCTTAGAACAACAGGGGCCTGGCCCCTGATTCGACCCACACCCGCCGCTCCAAAGAGCCCATCTTCCTAGACAACCATGCATTTTTTGTCAGAAGGCAGTGTCAGTACGCCTTTCAACCGATGTCAGTGACTGGGCTAGGCAACTGGAGCACTTTCAGACACCCTCCAATCCTGGAAAGCAGCTCTCAGTGCACTGGACTCACAACTGTGAATTGTGAGCACCAGACTCAGCAGAGTATAAATAACATGGAAGCTAGCTGTGAAGAATAACAGCTTTTATTTCTAATAGCTACTACAAATTAAAGAACTACTGGCTTGCATGAGTGTTACAGCTCCCACTCAGCCATCTAGTCACTACATAGATAAGACTCTCTCCACACACACAGTCAGGCAGGAGAGGAAGAAGAGAAGAGTAGTTTCCACCCCCTCCTTTCTTAAAACATCAGATCAGGAGATTCTTGCAATGGGAGGGGGTGAAAATATCAATAGGCAGACGCTTAAAACGGGGAAGTGGCAGGGGAAGAGAGGAACCTGTGGGGCCCCACCAAGTGTTGTTGGACTCCAACTCCAACCCTAGCCAGCATGGCCAATGGTCATGGAAGATGGGAAGAAGAGAAGCAGAAGAGTTTGGATTTGATATCCCGCTTTATCACTACCCGAAGGAGTCTCAAAGCGGCTAACATTCTCCTTTCCCTTCCTCCCCCACAACAAACACTCTGTGAGGTGAGTGGGGCTGAGAGAAGGATGACTAACCCAAGGTCACCCAGCAGCCGCATGTGGAGGAGCGGGGAAGCGAACCCGGTTCACCAGATTACGAGTCCACCGCTCTTAACCACTACACCACACTGGCTCTCTCCAACACCAGGCGTTGTTGGACTCCAACTCCAACCCTAGCCAGCACGGCCAATGGTCATGGATGATGGGAGGTGGAGCTTAGCAACAGCTGCAGCACCATGGGCCAGCACCCCTGGGCTTAAACAGATCTGGATCCTTCTGCTCCACCAATTCCACTACACAGAAGAGATCATGGTGCCTCGGCTGCTGCTAGCCTCGAGATCGGTTCCCACCTTTAGCTCATCCCGTGGGGTAAGCCAGGGGAGGGAGCGGCATGGGTGGGAGAAGGAGCAATGAGGCTGGAACCCACAACTAGAAGAACTTGGAGCCTGGAGCCACATGGTGGAAATGGCAAGGAAGAAGATTTAGGCTGACGACGAGGCGAAACTTCGTAACTGCAAGAGTTGTCTGACAGGGGAACAGACTTGCCTCAGGAAGGGGTGGGCTCTCCTCCCCTGGAGGCTTGGGATGCTGTGGTTGCATCCTCCACTGCAGTCCCTGCGTGGAGGAAGGGGCCAGACTAGATGGCTTCGCAGGCCCTTTCCGTATCTAGGATTCTAACAAGCTGAGGAGGACAAGGATCCTACCGTGATGACGTCCAGGATGCTGAGGAGGCTGTGTACGCTGTCGCCCGGAAAGACCTCCTTCACAAGGGTCTCTTTCCCATCCTGAATCAAACAAAGAGATTTAATTTTTTTAAACAATTGTTTATTTGGTTTTCAAATCAAAGTTTTACAATCACATATCCAATATATAAAAAGATTCCTCGGAATCTCCTGGACTTCTCCCCTCTGTGGGTCCTATTGTTAATCATTTCCTCCTGCATCTTTTATAATAATCCAAATCTTTTACATCTCCGTTCTGTCCAAAATTAAACATTCAACTACAGTCGTACCTCGGCTCCCGAAAGCCTTGGGAGTCGAACATGCCGGCTCCCAAATGATCAAAAACCAAAAGTGAGTGTTCTGGTTTTCGGATGTTTTTTGGGAAGCGGAATGTCCAGTGTGGCTTCCGCTATTGTTTCCGGTGCGCCTGTGCAATTGGAAACCAAACTGAAGCCACACCTTGCTTTCTGAATATTTCGGAAGTCGAATGGACTTCCAGAATGGATTCCGTTCGACTTCTGAGGTACGGCTGTACAAGTGTTATTCCAGTCATGCTAACAATTTTAACTGTTTACAATGGTTTTTAAGATAAATTATAAATGTTCCCCATTCCTTATTGAAATGTTGGTCTTCCCAATTTGTGATCCTTCCAGTCATTCGGCATTTTGCCCATTCGGCATTTTCCATCAACTTAATCTGCCATTCTTTTCTGGTAGGGACTCTGTCTTCTTCAACCAAACAAAGACATTTGCGATGGGCTAGCCGCGCTCAGACCCAAACAGAGCACCCCTCCCCACGTCATCCTTTGCAGGAACCACAATCAAGGTCTCCCACACAAGCCCCACTGGAACGTACAATAGCTGCATGCAACTGTGCCAATGGGTCTTGTGCAGCTCTGTTCGTTCCTTGCCGCGACGAACGCCAGGCCACGCCCAACTCTTGCCCTCTGAGCCGCATAGCAATGCACGACTATGGAATCGTCCGCATGGAGTTTCCTGATGTTGCCCGACGGAGCTCCCCGCTGCCCTCACCTGCTCAGACAGGAAGAGCTCCAGCTTTCCGTCTTGGACCACGTAGATGCTGGTGTCAGGCTGACCCGGGCGAAAAACGTACTCGCCTTGCTGGCACTGCTGGAAGGTCATGTGCTTGCACAGCTCCAGGAACAAAGGCTTCTCAAAGTGGCCTAGCACCCTGCGAGGAAGGAAGAGGGCACCATCACCACAACACTCTCCTTGCACCACGCCATGCCCCGGAAGAGGGTTCAGAAACATCAGAATTCAGTTGCTCGTTGGAGCAAGACAGTTTGAGCATATTATATCGATCCTGGTCTGACTGCCCTGGCCACCGATTAGTTTCCGGGCCCAATTCAAAGTTTTGACCTATAAAGCCTTAAATGGCTCAGGGTCACAATACCTCAAGGACCACCTCTTTCCATATGAACCTACTAGGACCCTGAGATCAACTTCTGAGGCCCTTCATCGTGCGCCTCCTAAACGACAGGTCCAGAGGTTGGCAACATGAGAACGGGCCTTTTCTATAGTGGCTCCCTGTCTGTGGAATGCTCTCCCCAGGGAAGTTCGCCTGGCGCCTTCATTATACACCTTTAGACACCAGGCGAAAACATTACTCTCCAACTAGGCCTCTGGCTGATTGACATCCAATGCCCTTTTAAAATTTATTGTGGACATGGGGAATTATTGGGTTGTTTTTGTTTTTATTACATGTTCTGTGTTTTTATACTGTGATTTTGCGTTAAGAACCACCTTGGGATCTGCAGGTATAGGGTAATATACTACTACTACTAATAATAACGATGTTGGCTATTTGCTCTGGGCTGCCTGCAAAAGCCATAAGGATAGCAGCAGCAAGGCATTCCTTTTAGGTATAATCACAAACGATATTCCTGACAATCAAAGGAAAGTATTCCTCTATGTGACAACAGCTGCCAGGATGCTCATAGCAAAAGATTGGAAAGGGAGAAAAATTCCATCAATGAAAGAACGGCAAATTAAATTTTGTGAATATATACATCTGGCAAGACTCACAGCATTCATAAGGGGACAATTGGACCAAAAATTATTAAAAGAATGGGGATGTGCTAAAGAGTATATGAAAAAACATTGTTCTGGAGTAAGTATATCGGTATGTAACGAATGAAGCTTTGCAGGGTTAAAGAAAGAGATAAATGGTGCAAAAAGTATAAAGATAGAGGCAATCTACATTAGACACAACTTAGAAAGAGTAAAAATTTTGAGGTCTTAGAACAAAGGAAGGAAGTCAATATGTATATACGTACGTAACTATTAGAATGATGATATGGTTTTATTTGTAGATGTGGGGATTTTTTGTTTTGTTTTTTTGTTTTGCTTGCTTGTACTGCTTTATTTATTCGATGTTTGTAATTTTTGTTGTAATTTTGCATTGAAAAAAGAATAATTAATTATTATTTTTTTAAAAAGGATAGCAGTAGCAGCAGCAGCAGCAAAGCCAAGGAGCTGGGGAGAGGATTTAGCAACCTGTTCCCCAGGCACAATTTCCTCTTCACGGTGAGGCTATATGCACATCCTCTATGAGGTGTGGTGAATGTGCACAAAGGTCACTTGTTAGGAACATTAATTCTTGTTATTCCCCACGCACAGCAATCCAATTTGCTTGAATTCCCTCCCTTTCTGTGTACTGTTCTAAAAACCAGGTCGTTGGATTCTCTTGAGAGTAGCAGAACCAGAAAGAAAAAGAATGGCAGAAGCTAGTAAATGGCCGCCCCAAATGTTGCGTGGAACCGACACTGCTCAAATCTACGCCAAGGAAAACAATGCAGGGAAACTTGAAAGCTGGAGATGTAGCTGTTACTTCAGGGGTAGCCAAGATGGTGGCCTCCAGATGTTTCGGACTACAACTCCCATAATCCCTTGCTGGCTGCGGCTGATGGGAGTTGTCCACAATATGAGGAGGGCACCAAGTTGCCTCAAATTGGGAAGCGTTTTAGCAAAAGCTGAAAAACGGCCTCTCTCCAGCTTGAAGCATCCATGCAAAAGCATCCCCTTCCCCACCGCCATCATATTCTTATTAATTTTGTTAACTGTATCATCATCTGGCTTCCTACATTCTGGTGAAGGGTTGTGGCCTGGCAACAGGATCCTGACTGTGTGGCAAAGCAGAGGCACGCTCTGTTCAATGGCTGTGCCAGCTGCCCAGGTACAGTGGTACCTTGGGTTAAGAATTTAATTCGTTCTGGAGGTCCGTTCTTAACCTGAAACTGTTCTTAACCTGAAGCACCACTTTAGCTAATGAGGCCTCCTCCTGCTGCCGCGCTGCCAGAGCACGATTTCTGTTCTCATCCTGAAGCAAAGTTCTTAACTCAAGGTACTATTTCTGGGTTAGCGGAGTCTGTAACCTGAAGCGTCTGTAACCCGAGGTACCACTGTACTTCCTGTGGCTTCCCCCTTGACCTCCTATCCAGGTCACAACCTGAACCCCCCCCCGGCACGTACCGCACATTCTTCAGCATGTAGAGCACTTCGGAGGGCAGGTGAGAGTTGGCCACGTCAAACTCTGTGAGATCGGCCTCCAGGACGGAGGGGGGCGGCTCCTTCAGCTGAAGGGTGGGCAGCTCCTTCTTGATACGCAGGATCCTGAGCGGAGGGAGGAAAAGGCAGAGGTTCCTCAGAGGGATGGAAGGAAGCCAACCAGCCAGCCAGCCAGCTTCTTGTTCTTGCAAATAAAGACAGAGACTCCCTCCTTCCCTCTGCAGTGGGCGCTCGGGTTGCGAACATGATCTGTGCAGGAGGCACGTTCACAACCCGCAGCATTCGCAACCCGCAGCGCCACGTCTGCGCACGCGCAGGTCGCAATTTGGCGCTCCTGCGCATGCGCAAAGCACACTTCAGCGCTTCTGCACATGCGCTGAAACCCAGAAGTAACCCGTTCCAGTACTTCCGGGTTCGATGCGGTGCGCAACCCGAAAACATGCAAAAAAACAACTAATACACCCCTCTTCCTTCCATGCTCCTTTTAGCTTTTGGGGGAATGTGCCAGTTTGATAATAATAATAATAATAATAATAATAATAATAATAATAATAATAATAATAATAATAATAATAATTTTTATTTATACCCCCGCCCATTTGGCTGAGTTTCCCCAGCCACTCTGGGCAGCTCCCAATTGAGTGTTAAAAACAATACAGCATTAAATATTAAAAACTTCCCTAAACAGGGCTGCCTCCAGATGTCTTTTAAAAATAGGATAGCTGCTTATTTCCTTGACATCCGATGGGAGGGCGTTCAACAGTTTTTAAGGCCTGAAAGAGGCGCTGGATTAACTCCCTCCTTCACACCGGGTCCTCTGTTTCATTTCTATATCGCTATCCTGCCCCGAGTTCACTGTGCCCACTTAGGAATAAACAACATTGCAAGTTTCAAGGCTCATGATGCATGTTCTCTCTCTCTCACTCTCTTCAAGTTTCTAGTCCTCACAGGTGAAGGGAGCAAAGATGCAGAACTTGAAGGGATACAGAGGCATGTCCGAAGAAGGACCCAATTTGTGTGTTTGTGCAGGTTAACTACTTGCCTGCAGACTGCCTCACCAGAATGGTGCATGCTCTAGTTATCTCCCACTTGGACTACTGCAATGTGCTCTATGTGGGGCTACCTTTGAAGGTGACCTGGAAACTACACATAATCCAGAATGCAGCAGCTAGACCAGGCATAGGCAAACTCGGCCCTCCAGATGTTTTTGGCTGCCATGATCCCTAGCTAGCAGGGTGTCAGGGAAGAGTTAGAGTTAGGAGATTCCAGTTTCCCAGAGGGAGAAAGCATTGCCCAAGGGGGGGGGGAGAAGAGCAGTGAATTGAAGAGAAGAGAGCAACAGGAACAACAGGGAGGGACCGGCTGTTCCCAGGAAAGGCAAGGGTTAAGTTCTAGCTCAGATTCGGAGGAGGGGAGATACAAGCCAGCTCTGGCCAGGAGGTTAGAAAAAAGAGCGGGAAAGCGAAGGGAAGGGCGCCTTCGCCATTTTGAGGGTGGCTGGTCATGGAGAAGCAGAGCTCAGAAGGTATCTGAAAGAAGTGACTCTGAGGAATAATATTTAAGAACTGTTTATAAGATTGTTTTGTTAATATGCAATAAAAAGTTATAAAAGAACAAGAAGCGTTTGTGTGGTGAACTGAAGAGGACAACGACCAGTCCTGACACAGGGCCAGTGGTCAGGGATGATGGGAACTGTAGTCCCAAAACATCTGGAAGGCCGAGTTTGCCTATGCCTCTTTCCCTGACATGTGCATGCTTTCTGCTCTAGCTAACCGACTCACTTTTTGGCAATGTTCAACATCTTGAGCTTCTTCTTCATGCGCGGACGGGAAGCAGACATGGTGGTGTCGACCAGAGAGGAAGTGGATTGAGAAACCTAGCAAGAAAGGAAATGTGGTAAGTGGAAGGAGGAACCCTGCAGCCACCCAGGCCTATATACCTGCTGCCAGTCTTTTGTTACACACATTTACTAGCCAGGATCAAGACACCTCAACAGAGGCTGCAGGTTACCCTCCCAAGAGCCATACTTTGCATATCAGCTTCTCCCCTTGGGAACCACATGACAAATATCAACAGGAAGGGAATATCCTGGCCCAGCCACACAAACACCCTCAACAGTCCCTGCTCCCACACCTGCCAAAGCCTTAATGTCCAAGATATTTTCCTGAATAAGCAGACTGAAATTCCCGGGTGTCAAAAAGGGTCATTTATATAAGCCACTACTGTGGCACGAGTTTTGTTAGCCCCAAAATGGAAAATGAGCGAGGTCCCAACCAAAGAAGAGTGGCAACTTTAGTTGACAGAGTACGAGCAGCTTGCAGACTTAACATATAGAATAAGAGAACAAGAAGAACAGACGTTTAGAGAAGATTGGGAAACGTTTATTGAATAGATGGGAAATAACCGTGTACAGTTGAAAACGCTGACAGCGTTAAGATAAATTCAGCAGTGTAAATAAGTTATGATGGATGTAATAATGGAATAACGAATTGTATCGTTTTTTGTAAAATATGCAGGAATTTATGATATGTAATATGAACCATGGAAGTCACTGATATTTTGAGGATGTAAAAATGAGTACAGTCGTAGCTCGGAAGTCAAACGGAATCCGTTCCTGAAGTCCATTTGACTTCCAAAACATTCAGAAACCAAAGCACGGCTTTTGATTGGCCACAGGAAACTCCTGCAGCCAATCGGAAGCCCCGTTGGACGTTTGGGTTCCAAAGAATGTTTGCAAACCGGAACACTCTCTTCCAGGTTTGCGGCATTTGAGAGCCAAAACGTTTGACTCGCAAGGCGTTCAGGATGCAAGGTGGGACTATACTTTAAATTGGAAAACAGAAAATTTAATAAAAATTATAAGCAATAGCAGAAGGGCCAGAGTCACGGTGACCGGCCCAGACAACAGGAGGCTCAAGTAAGCTTTGGGATGCAGAGAAGCCATTCGCTGAGACACCGCATAATTCCCCATTCCCAAGTCAACCAATTCATCTCAAATAAGTCATTCTACCACTCCAGCACAACCATTCCATGCGAAAAACACACACACACACACACACACACACACACACACACACACAGTGTGGGTCCTGTCCCTTTCCTCCAATTACCTTGCGCATTATCTTCCTCCCATAGAACAACACTTTGTCCCGCTTGCGAAAGCGATATTTGGGCTGTTCCTGGGCCTGGACCTCTGCAGGGAAGGGAGGAAGGAGGAGACCAAAGATCAGGTCAGGTCAGCAGGCCCGGCCCCGCCTTGGCAAAAAAGCTGCCCACTGGCATGGCGCGCCCACTTCCCACAGCCCCATAGGAACTTACTCTGAAGGCGGAACCGGCGGATCAGCACCAGGATCAAGGCGGCAACAAGCAGCACGGAGAGCCCGACTCCTATCATGACACCCAGCACCTGTGGGGAAGGGTTAGCACCAAATTGGCGTGTGGGTTATGGCCTGCTTGGAAAGGTGGCAGGCTGGCACTCTGTGCCCGGCCATTGAATCACTTTACTGTGGGAGTCACTCAGGGCAGCCCCGTTCCTTTGTGCAGAGACACAGCCCAAGAGGCTCTACTGTTCTGGGCCGATGCATAGAAGATTCCAACCTTGAACAGGCAGCTGTCAATTATCTGTCGTGGGTGTGGCCCCAGGGGTTTGCCCATCACTGGAATTTACAGGTAAAGTGGGTTTGGGTGTGTGAGATAATTGCTTTTAACATCCACCTGCCCTGGAGAGCCAGAATGCGATTGGACTTAGGAAGCCACATGGACCGCGAAGCTCACCAGTCCAAACCTCTTCACTGCCTTTAAAATGCAATAGCAGGATAATAATTTTGTGACTAAACGGGCATAATTTTAGCCTCCAACGAGGCGAGTCTGTTTTCTCGACGCTGCTGCTAAATGCAACGAAACAAGCCTCTGGCGCCCGTCTCAGCACCCAGAATCTAGCTGCTGTGTGTTTAGCAAGCCAACACTGTGGGACGCCCCCCCTCCCAATTCAGAGATCTTCTTCTCTTCCTGCTTCTAGGAAGGTATCTGAGATTCTACTGCTTTGACAGGCTTTGAATTCTCAGCAATAGATGTTGCTGATTGAAGTGTGTTTAAATCTGGTTTATTCCTTATCTTGGAGACCATTGTAAGCAGATGAAAACACTAGCAGGGTTGCAATGACACTTGTAATGTAGTAAGAACTATGGAGACAATGGCGTTTTAGCAAAGATGGACTACTGAAAAAGATGCAGTAGAGAAGGTTTGATAATGGGACCCATGGAGGGGAAGGTGGGAAGTCCAGAGATTCACAGGAATCCTTAACCGTTGATGTGTATGGTTGTATTGCTATAATTTTATATACTGTATTTTTCGCCCCATAGGACGCACTGGCCCATAGGACGCACCATGTTTTTTTGGGGGGAAATAAAGGAAAAAAAAATTATTTCCCCCCCAGGCGCTTGTGGGGCCGGCAGCGGGGAGAAGCACTCTTCTCCCCGCCGCCTGCCTTCAGATCAGGTACGGGGACAGCGGGAAGACGCGCTGCGCCTCCCCACTGTCCCCGGAGCTTGCGGGGCTGGCGGCGGGGTCTCCTCGCCGTCAGCCTCCAAACCACTTCAGGAGACAGCGGGATGACGGCGTTCCGCCTCCCTCTGTCCCCCGACCTTGTGGGGCTGGCGCTGGGGCTCTCCTGAAGCCTGGAGAGCGAGAGGGGTCGGTGCGCACCGACCCCTCTCGCTCTCCAGGCTTCAGCGAAAGCGTGCATTCGCCCCTTAGGACGCACACACATTTCCCCTTCATTTTTGGAGGGGGAAAAGTGCGTCCTATAGGGCGAAAAATATGGTATGTAAAATCAAATAAAAAATATTTCAATAAATAAATAAATCTGGCTTATTCCAGGGCTGTTTTCTGAGGTGCTTCAAGTGGCTTACTCAGATTATTTTTATTGGTTACTTTTATATTGGACTTCGATTAGGCGTTAATGGTTGGGTCACCAACTTGCTCAGAGAAGCAAGATAAAACAAGCAAACAAAGGCATGGCACTTTGCTTTTATCATGCAAGAGCAAATATGGTGACAGTTCCCACATCTACCTTATAAGGTGAGGAGGTGAAGCCTTTCCGAAGGACTGAAGAAACAGATCCCTTTCCTCAGAATTACACAACCCATCCTCTAGCAGTGTGTGTCCCTCCCCACTTAGTTTGACACCCATGCAAAGAGGTGTCTGTCCTTGGCAGCAGGAAAGCCCAGACCAAGCTTTCCTGGTGTCTGTGCTAGGAGGCGGTTTTGTACAGGTGTGCCGCAGGTGGCAGCACCCACCGCATACCTCCCCGAGGCAGACCCCCAAAAGTGTTCTCTGTCCCCTCTCTACTCACCATGCTGGCCTGCAGCTGATCTGCCACAAAGAGCTTGAGGTTGGAAAGTACAGCGGTCAGGGTTGCATCCTGCAGTGGGAGAGAACATAGCAGACACTGAAAGGCAGGATCAAGAATGGAGGACTCCAATGCAGAGGAGGGGGAAAGAGATTAGAGGGCTTCCTGGGGCAGCGGGTATAGGCCAGGTTGTGGCAGGTGTTTCAAGGATATAGTTTGAGTGCCTCACTTGTAGCTTCATAAATTTAATGTGTGAACACAAATACAGTGGTACCTCTGGATGTGAACGGAATCCGTTCCAGAGCCCCGTTCACATCCTGAAGCAAATGCAACCCATGTCTGCGTGTGCGCGGGTCGCGAATCGCCGCTTCCGCGCATGCGTGTGACATAATTTTGAGCGCCTGCGCATGCGCGAGTGGCGAAACCCGGAAGTAACCTGCAGAGCGCAACCCGAAAAAGCTCAACCCGAAGTATGACTGTATGTTATTAATATTGCAGTTGCTGTATATGGAATTATTATTTTGACTGGAATGTAACTGAAATTAGTAAGATTTTGGAACACAGAAATAAAGAAACTCATCACACCCTCAATTCTAGCACGTGGGGGGCCATCTAAATTATATAATTTGGTATCTGAATGATTGGTATTAGTAATTGTATTATAATTTGGCATTGTTATAATGAGGCTATTACTGGGCTGTAATTGAAAACTAAAGGGACGCAGGTGGAGCTGTGGGTAAAACCGCAGTGCCTAGGACTTGCCGATCGTATGGTCGGCGGTTCGAATCCCCATGGCGGGGTGAGCTCCCGCCGGTCGGTCCCAGCTCCTGCCCACCTAGCAGTTCGAAAGCACCCTTAAGTGCAAGTAGATAAATAGGTACCGCTTTATAGCGGGAAGGTAAACGGCGTTTCCGTGTGCTGCTCTGGTGCCGGTTCGCCAGAGCAGCTTCGTCACGCTGGCCACGTGACCCGGAAGTGTCCTCGGACGGCGCCAGCTCCCGGCCTCTAGAGTGAGATGAGCGCACAACCCTAGAGTCGGACACGACTGGCCTTCGGGCAGGGGTACCTTTACCTTTTTAATTGAAAACTAATAAAAATTATTATATAAAAATGATTATGTTTCAAGCAGTCACGCCTAAGTTTCCATTCAGCTCACACAAGAAACGTTCCTTTGACAGCAACTAAAAGGTAAAGGGACCCCTGACTGTTAGCTCCAGTAGCGGACGACTCTGGGGTTGTGGCGCTCATCTCACTTTATTGGCCGAGGGAGCCGGTGTACAGCTTCCAGGTCATGTGGCCAGCATGACTAAGCTGCTTTTGGCGAACCAGAGCAGCGCAAGGAAACGCCGTTTAACTTCCTACCGCAGCGGTACCTATTTATCTACTTGCACTTTGATGTGCTTTCGAACTGCTAGGTTGGCAGGAGCAGGGACCGAGCAATGGGCTCTCACCCGGTCGTGGGGATTCGAACCGCCGACCTTCTGATCAGCAAGCCCTAGGCTCTGTGGTTTAACCCACAGCGCCACCCGCGTCGCATTCATTCATTCAGTCATTAACTAGGGTACCATTAATTCCCAAGGTCTTCAAAAGAACAGAGCCAACCAACAAGCAAAAAGAACGTCTCCGTCTAGAAGCAAAGCTGTTTCTCTGTATGGCAACAGGGATAAAGGAAAGCTGCAAAAAGAATGGATGGGCAAATTGCAGGTGGGAAAGCAGAACAGCTCTAGCCCATTCTTCTTATTATTATTAAAGATTTTCTTGATTTACAAAAGTGTGTGCAATGTCTCTCTCTCGTTTTTTGGTGTTACCTCTTGCTCCTCCTGTGGCTCTGATTCACTCTGCCCCATGACGGCTATCGATGTCGCTTCCAGGCCCAGTGCATTAAGGACCCTGCATACAAGAGAAACATTTTATATAGCACCCAGGACAATATAAAACGTGTGTTTTTCATGTAACTGGGCTTGAAGTCTTGTACATTTAGTGGGAGAGGAATCGAGGTGGGCCGGTCAGTAGTGGTGGTTCCACGGCAGACACCACTATGGTTTTCCAGGGAGTAAGAGCATGTCAGAGCAGGTTGGATCAGGGACCTGATGATCAGCACAGGTGGTCAACACATGGCTACTGCTGGCTTCACTTGAACTCAGGGCCCCAAAGGGACAGGTGACACCCTCATTCATCCAAGACATTATTTTACAAACTTGTAGGCTGGGATCTTTCAAGAGAAGGATGAGGCTTGATTTTAGGTCGCCAATATTCTGTCTAGCCTGCGGGCCACGATGGGCGACACATATGTAAGCAAATTGGTTTCACAACCTCCAACATTAGACCAGAGAAAGATGAGTCGTTTTTCTACGTTAAGAGAAGAATGATTTCATAGGGAGCATGATGAACCTCTGAGTGATCTGCTAGCACACCTTGCCAAAGAAGTACTGAAATATCGTTTACAAAAATATTTGTTCTTTATGGAACATTGGGCTGTGTTCAGCATAGCACCAAGAAGCATTTGCACAAGTGGAAAAACTTCTGCTTGTACTACGAGACTTTCCCCTGATTCTCCCCTCCCCTGTGCTCCCCCAGATCTCTCTGGAGAAGATTTGGGTTCAGCACGTAACAGAGGGGCAGGGTTTGGAGTGAGAGTCATGTGGCACACATTTATTTCTTTTTTAAAAAAGTTTGTTTATTTATGTTTTACAATCAATTTAACATTTCAAAATTTGACTTCCTTCCCCCTCTTTTCTGCAGTTCCTTAAAATTATTTTAAAAATATCTTCTGCTTATTTATCTATTGCAAATATATACAGTGGTGCTTTAGGTTACAGACTCCGCTAACCCAGAAATAGTGCTTCAGGTTAAGAACTTTGCTTCAGGATGAGAACAGAAATCGTGCTCCAGCGGCGCAACAGCAGCAGCAGCAGGAGGCCCCATTAGCTAAAGTGGTGCTTCAGGTTAAGAACAGTTTCAGGTTAAGAACAGACCTCCAAAACAAATTAAGTTCTTAACCCGAGGTACCTCTGTACTCATATAAAACTGCAGGTTATTACATTAATCCTGCCAATGTTCTTATCTGTTTACAACTGATCTGTAGATATTCAATAAACCATTTCCATTCTTTTACAAAAAGGTTGTTATACTGATTTCTTATTCTTCCAGTAAGTTTCGCCATTTCTGCATATTCCACAAATTTTCATATCCATTCTTCCTTTCCTGGGACTTTTGCTTCTTTACACTTTTGGGCAAGTAGCATTCCTGTCACTGCAGTAGCATACATAAATAAATTTCTATACAGTCGTACCTTGTTTTGCAACTGGGATCCATTCTGGAGCCCCGGCCGCTAGCCGAAAAGGACGCAGGGCAAAGCGCAGCGTCTGCACATGGAGCACAATTAGCATTTCTCTGCAGAGGTGACGCGCGGCTATAGAGGCTCCTGCCATAGCCGCGCGTCACCTCTCCAGCCGGGAGAGGGTCGCAGGGGACTGCTTTAGCCCCGCGCGCATGCTCTCCCGGCTGGAGAGGTGACGCGGGGCTATAGAGCCTCCTGCCATAGCCGCGCGTCACCTCTCCAGCCGGGAGAGGGTCGCGGGGGGCTGCTTTAGCCCCCCGCGCGCGCTCTCCCGGCTGGAGAGGTGACACGGGGCTGTAGAGGTTCCTGCCATAGCTGCGCGTCACCTCTCCAGCCGGGAGAGGGTCGCGGGGCTATGGCGTCTTCGCTCCATAGGACGCACACACATTTCCCCTTCATTTTTGAAGGGGAAAAAGTGCGTCCTATAGAGTGAAAAATACGGTAAATAAAAACTCGCCACTCAAAATGCTTAATGTAAATCCCTGCATTAGATCTAACAACAACAACATGCAATGACAAAACAGGCCATGTGCCGATAATACGCGAAAGGCAGGATATTCCTGGACTTCTTGGTGGCTTTTGATCCCAATGACCTCAGGTATGGGGCTGGGGTCTACCATTCTGAAGTGGCTCCGAAGGTACCCAGAGTGTAGATTTCAGAAGCTGATGCCAAAAGGCTTCTGCTCTGCTCCATAGCCGCTGGGTTAGAAGGAGCCACAAGATTTCATCTCAGGTCCTGTGCTTTTCAATCCCTACGTCAGGGATGAAGAACCTGCGGGCTTGAACCTCCGTCATCCCTAGCCATTGGCCATGCTGGCTGGGGCTGATAACGGGTGGCAACTCACGGCATCAGGAACGCCAGTGTTCCTGCCCCGGTCTACTTTCAATTCTGGGACCCTACAGACCTCCAGATGTGGCTGGAAAGGCAACTCCCATCCCCCAAAAAACGATGCGTACAATTGACACTGGGTACCCACTCTCTTGCTTCCAACTTCTGAACTCCAAGAGGCAGGAGAAATTTTGAACTAGTTGGCGGTAGGTTTGGACCAGACGAAGATGAACAAAATGAAACCTAATCCCTTTCCAAATGTATTAAAGCCCTTCTCAATGAAGGTCGGATTTGCCATTTGCACCTGAATGCTCAGGTAACACCAGTGGCCACGTATATCGTCTTCCAAAGCAACTACTCTATTCCGAACTTAAACATGGAAAGCGTAATGGTCAACAAAAGAGGTTTAAATACTCTCTCGAGGCAAAGCTAAAAAACATGTAGTATAGACACCGAAAACTGGCCTGCGAAACACTGGCCTGCGAGTGCTCCAGTTGGAAAACAGCCTTTACCAAAGGTGTTATGGGCTATCAAGACGCTCGAACTCAGGACGAAAGGGAGAAACGTGCTAAGAGGAAGGCACGCTTGGCAAACCCTCACTGTGATCAACTCCTGCCCGGAAACCTATGTCCCCACTGTGGAAGGACACGTGGATCCAGAAATGGCCTCCACAGTCACTTACGGACTCACTATGAAGACCGAGTTCATGGAAGGCAATCTTACTTGGCTACAAGTGATTGCCAAAGAAGAAGACGACTCCACATAAGACAATGCACAGAGCCACAAAGACAAGACAAGGTGGCGAGAGCTGCACAGTGGGAGCCAACACCATGTGCCTACTGACCCACAGGAATCTGGAGATCAATAGTCACTGAGTGCGCCTTCCTCAGCAGCCACACAAGAACCCTGCTCTCCCACTCTGGGGGAACATGATGCGCACATGCACGCGCACACACACAAAGCACTTACCTGTCCCGTGACGTGGAGGCAAACAAACAACAAATGCTGGTATTCGACGAGGCAGCCAGCCTACAAGAGAACCTCCTCAGGCAGTTCCCCTGACCACAACTTGTGGGGAACTTGCCCACCCCCCAGCAGATTTTGAATTAAAGCTGAACTTTCAGGAATGGTCCATTCTTGCTCCTCTTCCCAGATCAACAGGCCAGCCAGCAGAAGTCGCGCACTGTGTCTTTAGCCGGCTTCCCGGTGCAAGAGCAGGGTCATGTTCTCCTTCTGGCATGTTTCACAATAGCGAGAGCCCAAGGCACAGTTGCTTCATGCCCAGGGATTGCAGCATCGCAGACTGCTCCTGCTCCAAGACACACAGAAACCTCTTTTCTCCTCTGGGGCCAGCCTCAGAAAGAGACAGAGGAGGTGGACAGAAGCTCTAAGGAGTGTAGCTGTGCTAGCCTCAGGCAGCAGAAAGACACAGGAACAGCCAAGGGATAAACCACATAGCTCAGATGAGGCAACAGGAAAACAACATCCACAGCTGGCAGTGCTAAACAGGGGTTTCATACAGAGCCCAGCTTCTGCCGGAAGGCCAAAGAATGAATATGCAGCTTCCATAGACCACGTCACCAAGTGGGAGACAATTACTATTGTAGTGCAGGAACCACCCACAATCATATTCTAGGAAGCAGAACCATTAAGGAATGGAGACTCCTCAAACTTCCCTTCACGTCTTTGTTGGGACTTGCTCAGCACAGGCACGGAGGGCCAGACAAGAAGCATCAGCTATTTTTTCAGAATTCTCGATGACGCCCCACCCACATAGTAAAAGCAACACAAATCTAACTCAGCATGGATGTGGCCACTGCTATTTAGACTGCAAGCCTATGAACGCTTGGCTAGGGGGAAGCCATACTGAAAACAGTAGGGGCTCATACAACGCAGAGGACTGAGGCACCACCCAGTTACTGGTGACTGGTAGTATAAAGTAATATTGCAGGATTAAACAGACAATGGGCAAAAAACACAAGTGGCATAAAACAGGATGCAATAAGTTCTTTCTGGACAGCGGACACACACCTATGCTAACGAGTGTTTCCCTATTCCCAGGTGTCAGAAAAGGTTGTTTATGTATGCCAGTGTTTCATTAGCCCAAAAATGGAAAAGAGCGAGGTCCCAACTAAAGAAAAATGGCAACTTAAACTGATGGAATATGCGCAGCTTGCTGACCTAACATACAGAATAAGAGAACAAGAAGAACATACATTTAAAGAAGACTGGAAAATGTTTATTGAATATATGGGGGGGGCGAATTGTGTACACTTGACAACATTGGCAGCATTAAGATAAATTCAACAGTGTAAACAAGTTTGGATGGATGTACCGTATTTTTCCATGTAGAAGACTGTATTTGTTCCTAAATTTTTGAAGTTTAAAATTAGGGGTCGTCTTATACATGGATAGTGCATTTTCTTTATTTGGAGTCCCCCCCCCCCGAAAGGGGGCGTCTTATACACGAAAAAATACGGTAATAATGGAATACTGAATGGTATAGTTTAAGTAAAATATGCAGGGATTTAAGATATGCAAAATGAACCCTGGAAAGAGACGAAGGGCAATCATTGATATTTTAAGGTTGCTTAAATTAATATTCTAAATTTAATTTAAATATATATATATTAATAAAAGAGAAGTTGCCTCCCCAAGATCGTGGCAGACTTCCACACATGGCTTGTGGTCAGTATAGAGATGCAGTGAATGAACTCAATTTGAAGTGAAATAAGAAAGCATTCACCCTACCCTCTGAAATCTATTTGTTCTGGCCAGGAGGCAGCAGAGTACACCCCTCCCTCCTTTTTTGCCCGATCAGAGACTCAGATTTGGGTGGGACAACACAAAGATATACCCCGTTCCCACCCTTTCCCTAGGGGAAAGTTATGATGTGGAGAAGGCTGGGAGAAGCAACTTGGGTCTCCAGCAGCACCCAAGTCTGACAGTTAGCCAGGAGGCAAAATAAGCCCAGATGGGGCATGGGGGAACCTGGTGAGAAATAACCAGGATTTAATTAAATAAAGCCAGGGGGGAAAACAGGCAGGTCCACTGGCAGCGCTTACCTCTCCTTCCAGTTCAGGGGACAGTCATGCTAAGAGATAAAGAATAAACCAAAGACTCAGGCAAACTGCTTCAAGGAATAGTTGGGGGGGATACTAAAAGGCCGCGGAGCCTTACTGTGGCTTAGAACGTTACAAATCCTGCTCACTTCAATGGGGCAGGCACAGGACACACCCCTGGCAGAAGGACCCACATCTGGCAAGTCGCTGGAAACCCATTTTGGAAAACAATGGAGCAAACACACCAGCTGCCCTGTAGGCACAAACAAGAGGAAGCCTGGAACCAGCAAGGACTGATGGATTGCAGTGAGCGTGTTAATGTCTGACTTGGCAGAGGGCCAGGCAGAGAGGCAGCTAAGAGGTCCTGGGAGGAAGCCAAACACAACCATTCATCCAGTCATCCTCTTTTCATCTGGGATGGGCGAGGGTGGAGCTCGTCCAATCAGTTCTGCTAAAGGCAAAAGTCCACCGAGAGCGAGACCCAGGAACAATCGAGCTTTGCTGTTTTGTTTTCTTTGCCCGGCGATTGACTGCAGATTAGAACCCCATAGCCTAAGATTGGAAAATGTATATTGAATATATTGGGGGGAGGGTTGTGAAAACGTTGAAAACGTTGGCAGCATTAAGACAAATTCAACAGTGTAAATAAGTTTGGATGGATGTCAAAATGGAGTACTGAACAGTTTGGTTTATGCACAATATGCAGGGTGGAAAGCGAAGAAGGGAAGTCATTGATATTTTAAGGATGTTTCAATAAACCACTGAGCCTAGGGCTTGCCGATTGGAAGGTCGGTGGTTCGAATCCCTGCAACGGGGTGAGCTCCCGTTGCTTGGTCCTTGCTCCTGCCAAACTAGCAGTTCAAAAGCACGTCAAAGTGCAAGTAGATAAATAGGTACTGCTCCGGCGGGAAGGTAAACGGCGTTTCCGTGCGCTGATCTGGTTTTGCAAGAAGTGGCTTAGTCATGCTGGCCACATGACCGGGAAAAACTGTCTGCAGACAAACATCGGCTCTGTTGGCCAGTAAAGCAAGATGAGCGCCGCAACCCCAGAGTCATCCGCGAGACACAGACACAGACACAGACACAAATCCCATACCCAGACAGCAAAAAGCCAAAAGATGTACAGGGACCCCTATGGCCATGGCTTTGTTTTCTGAAACATCCAGTGGCTGGCCATGCTTCTGAAGCAGGGCAGGGAGCAAGAAGGAAGATGAGGAAATGGGAGCCTCAGGGGCTGTTGACACAATTCAGGAAGTTATCCTTCCAGAGAACTCCTGGCTGCGTCAACCTGGCCTCTTCAGGGACATCGCCAACAGTGCATGTATACTCAGAAGTCAGTACTACTCTGTTCAGTGGCGCTTACTCTCTACTAAGTGCGTTTGGGAGTGCAGCCAACACACACCTCTCTCTCTCTCCGGCGGGAACAAGCAAACCCTGCTACTGCTGGGTTGTGTGTTGGAAGATGAAAGATGGTGTGTGTTGGAAGACAAAGAACCTTGTTTGTTGACTCTCCCGCACAGTCTGCTGAATGTGCAAAACAAAGCAGAGGCGAAGTGAGTTCACAAGCGCTTAGCTCGGGGTTACTTGTTCTGTAAGTTCTTGCCCAGAACAGCAGCTCTCATGTCCTAACATCCTCATGCGCACCTGCCAGAGCCTTTCACTTGGCTTCTGTGGGTCACCACGGCCTATACCTGGAACAAAAGCCGGGTGCCTAAAGGTGTATAATGATTTGTTTGTTTGTTTGTTTATTGATTGAATTTATATACTGCGCTATACCCGGAGGTCTCAGGGTCTCAGGGTGGTTCACAGAAAAGATAACACTATATAAAATAAAAACAATAACACCCCCCTAAAAAAGAGCTGCATTTTAAAAGAGTGTAGAATGTCGATCAGGTCAACCAAAGGCCTGATTAAAAAGGAATGTTTTTGCCTGGCGCCTAAGGGTGTATAATGAAGGTGCCAGGCAAACTTCCCTGAGGAGAGCATTCCACAGATGGGGAGCCACTGCAGAGAAGGCCCTGTTCTCATGTTGCCACCCTCTGGACCTCTCGTGGAGGAGGCACAGAAAGGAGGCCCTCAGAAGATGATCACAGGGTCCGGGTAGGTTCCTATGGAAAGAGGCGGTCCTTGAGGTATTGCAGTCCTGAGCCATTTAAGGCTTCATAGGCCCAAACCAGCACTTTGAATTTGAGGAGGGTTGGGGAAACTTCTTCTGGCCCAAGGGCTGCCTTCCCTCCTGAGGCAATACTCTGGATGGAACTCTCACCAGTGAAGCAAGAGCTGCATTCTAGCCATACGGAAGCCAGAGGTTTCTCTGCACATCATACTGATCTCTACCCTGCCCTTCTCCATACAGGAAATGAGAAGCACAATCACAGTTACAACACACTCCAGCCAGGCAAAAGCATCCAAGCAAGGCTGGTGATGACTGTGGCCTAAAAAGCCCTGATGCAGGACTGGACACAAAGCCTGAGGGTCTTGAGAAAGGAATTTCCCTTGCCCAGCCATACACTGACACTGGGATGAAGTCATAAAGCTCTTTTTCTCTTCTTTTTGTGCAAAAGCAGAAGGAATCCGAAATACCCTCTGGCAAAGAAATCCAATCACTGTGGACGCCAATTCCTGCTTATCAGACACCATTTGCTGATCAGAGGAACTTGAGAACACCAACCTTCGGGTAAAGCCAGTGAGCTGGAATCAAACTTGCCAGCTTTTAAAATCCCAAAGCACAGAGAGGATTCAGGGCCCCAGCTTTATAGATTTTGGTTTATTCTTTCGGGTCCGTCTCTTGGCTCTTGTAATGTATGAAGGGGCCTGGGAATTCTGAGCCTGCAAAAGGGCCCACTGGCAAGGGGAGAATTGGGACCAGAGGATGCACAGTCCGCAATGACCCCCTCTCTTGTACTCCTTTTGAGTGTCAAAGCTGCTGGGCAACAATGCAGGACAGCTAGGACAGGCTTCCTCAAACTCGGCCCTCCAGATGTTTGGGGACTACAGTTCCCATCATCCCTGACCACTGGTCCTGCTAGCTAAGGATCATGGAAGTTGTATTCCAAAAACAGCTGGAGGGACAAGTTTGAAGAAGCCTGAGCTAGGAAGTTGCCACCACATCTCAAGAGCTCCTGGGATAGGAAGGCACCATGAGATCCCTGCCAACAAACATCATCTCCACCCCAGGTGACTTCATGCAGAAAGTTCACATGGGGGAAGAGGGAGGCCACTTTTGTAGGAGTTGGCATCCATCTGTCTTGAGAGACAATGGAGTGTGCCTCTGGGGATGAAGCCAAACCGTTCTGTTAAAATAAAAAAATTCCTTCCTGTAGCACCTTAAAGACCAACTAAGTTAGTTCTTGGTATAAGCTTTCGTGTGCATGCACACTTCTTCAGATATCTGAAGAAGTGTGCATGCACACGAAAGCTTATACCAAGAACTAACTTAGTTGGTCTTTAAGGTGCTACAGGAAGGAATTTTTTTATTTTGACTATGGCAGACCAACACGGCTACCCATCTGTAACTGGAACCGTTGTGTTAAAAGCACTGAAGTGACCTCTAAGGGGTGCAAGGCTGGGCAATGTGTCTGGAGGTCTTGGGCTGCCCAGACAAGACCGCCACCCCCAGTCCAAAGGAAAGCAGAGCAATACATTTGGCACCAGTCTGGCTGCAGGAGTTGCCAGGAGGAGGCGTACAAGGCGCCATCCAACTGTCTTAGGGACTCCACTCCAGATTTGTGTAGGATTTACTCTTTTTCTTTCCCCGAAGATATCCCACAAAGCAACAGAAATTTAGGGTCAGAGTTTTCCTTCTCCTAGATGGGCCACCCTTCCCAAGCAGAAGAACCCCATTTGCCCCTCATTGAGGTGTAGGCAACATTTTCTGCATTCCCTCCTGGGCAACTCCCTGCAGAGGCTGTACATACCTTCGGCCCTCCAGATGTTTTGGACTACAATTCCCATCATCCCTGACCACTGCCCCTGTTAGCTAGGGATCATGGGAGTTGTAGGCTAAAACATCTGGAGGGCCGCAGGTTGGGGGTGCCTGCACTAGTAGGTGGACCCCAAACTGGCAGTGAATGAGGCAAGGTCCAAAAGTTGGCAAGACCGCAAAGGAAGAGATATAATGCTCGGGAATTGATGGCTCACAAGGTGCTTTTGACCTTAATCTGAGGGCTGCATTAAATTAGATGGAGAGCTGCCAGGGTCCCTGTCCTGAATTTGGATTAGATGACCCTTAGGGGCCCTTCCAGCTCTACAATTCTATAATCAGGAGCATAAACATCTATCATATAATGTAGTGTCAGGAATGGAAATAAGGATTCTAGAAATCTCAGCTTTCTTTAAAGAAAGAGAAGACACCCTTTTGTCCTTGTAATGGCAGAGCCCATTTCAAAGTGTGCAGTCCATGCTTGGTAAACTCTTCAACACCAAAAGGCTTTATTGCCATTGCCCCTCACTGGGACTTGTGGAAGAGGAACAACTTGTTTAAAACGAGCAAATGCATGCCAGTGCAATTTGCACAAATGTTTCGGATCAACCCTAGCAATAAACAACTGTCAGATAATAATCACACACCTGTTTAACACACCTTAAACAGGTATCCAAAAAACCAGCGCCGCAACAATTTCACTACAGTATGCAGAAGGAGGCATGGAATCCCTGAAAAAGATTCCCCAAGGCAGCCTTCTAGATCTCATTCACACAGAAGGAAACCTCGATAAGTGTGGGGACAGTTTGTGCACATAGCCCCTGGGTACTTTTAGGGCAAGGACGTTCTCCTCATTCAGCACAGGTACCCAGTTCCTGCCTTTCTGTCTTGTAATAAGTTTGTATAAATAAATATAAATCAATATAAATACCCACACACACACCTTGCCCTGTGATCCTTGGGTGAAAGGTGTTATAGAAATTTAATTAATAAATAATATACCCCCGATCATCAACAAATAACTACAGTGGAACCTCGGGCTAAGTACTTAATTCGTTCCGGAGGTCTGTTCTTAACCTGAAACTGTTCTTAACCTGAAGCACCACTTTAGCTAATGGGGCCTCCTGCTGCCGCCGCACCGCCGGAGCAGGATTTCTGTTCTCATCCTGAAGCAAAGTTCTTAACCTGAAGCACTATTTCTGGGTTAGCGGAGTGTGTAACCTGAAGCGTATGTAACCTGAATCGTATGTAACCTGAGGTACCTCTGTATTGGTGTTGTTGTTGTTGTTGTTGTTGTTGTTGTTGTTGTTATTATTATTATTATTTCACCTTTTATCTGAAGATCACAGGGCAGTTCACAACATGAAAATACAAAGCGAGAACACAAAATACCTAATAAAAAAGAACCAAAACAAAGACCAACCGGTAACCCCCTCCCCCATCCCGCAAACACATTTAAAAAGCGTAGAATGTTAATGAGCCCAAGGCATGATTAAAGAGAAACCTTTTTTTTTGCTTGGCAAGTCCTCCAAGACTGACAATAGGATGGCCCTGGGAGGAGCCACAGTGTCCTCAGGGTAAAGTTTAATTGGCAGCTCCATAAGTTGTCAATCTGAACCAGCCTCCCCCTGCAAGCGCATGTTAATTTTCCTACCAATGAAAACAAGACACTGAGTATTTATTTACTTACTGCATTTATATCACTCCTACTCCCTGGCTGGGGGGTCCAGCCTTTTTCTCTGCGGCTTCATGCCAGGCAATCCCCCTGCCCACCCACCCCCACTTCTGCCTAGGCATTGGCTCTTCCATACCTTCCATACCTTCCCTCCTTCCTCTGCTTCTGTTTTGCTGGGGTTTTAAAATTTACTGACTTACTGCACACATACCACCCTCTCATGGCCTGTTGGGACAGTCTGATTTCATTACGCTCTGCCCCTTATACGCCCCCAACAAAAGCCAATTTGTGCCCATCTGATGATAAACAGATGACCTTGAGCCTAGGCTGGGCACGTGTTGCTGGAAGGGGTCCAGGTTGCCAGGCAATGCGGCCTGCTTGAAATATTGGCTCCTGTGCAGGGCCCCACTGAACACCCCCTGCCCTCATTGGATGGCACCAACCCAACTGGGCAGGACCACCAGTAGGCTGGGATTGGTCAGCTGGACCCCTCCCCGGGTCACTTAATGGAGGGGGTGAAGGCAGCAGCTGTCTTGGTCCTCATCTGGACAGTCAGCCAGCCCCGCTCTCTGCCATCAGACTCCCCAGCGGGCCTGCCCACCTGATAGCTCCGGAAGGGCATGCGCCACCTTTGTGCTCCATGCAGCAGCCAAGCCAGGTGGTGGAAGGGGCCGGCTGGCTTTAACCTCATCCAGAGCGGGTCTCGATCTCTTACCAATGCTCCATTGGCATGACCCAGGCCTGGGGAAGGTCTTGACCCCAGTGCCAAAGTTTCTCGTGGGGAGGCTCTGCTCAGTTGCCAAAAACGAGGGCGGCAAAAACGAACCAGGATTCCAGGTACACGGCAGTCTCCATCCCAGTGCCTGAATGTCTGCAGCACAACCCCTACTCCCAGCCTTTCTCTCTGCGGCTTCATGCCAGCCAATGCCCCTGCCCACATACCCGCCCACCCATTTCTTCCCAAGCCACGGCTCGTCCATGCCTTCCCTCAAACCCCTGCTGCTGCCTGGCTGGGGTTTTAAAAATTCCCAAAAGGAGAGGGACCAGGGCTCAAAGCCTCTCCCCCTTTCGGCACAAGCTATAAGGGCCTCAGGGTTACAGTGTTGGGCTAGGACCCTGGGAGAGACCCGGGTTCAAATCCCCACTACTGGGCCAGGAAGTTCCCTGAGGTGACCTTGGCCCAGCCACTGACTGCCTCTGGCCTAACCTACCTCACAGGGCTGTAGTGGGGATTCAATCTGGAGGGGGTGGGTAGCTCAGTCCGTAGAGCACGAGACTATGGATCTGAGTCATGGGTTCGAGCGACGGAGCGAAAGGGGGTTGGGCTAGATGACCCTGGTGGTCCCTTCAACTTCTAAGAACGTTTGTGGGCGGGGGGGGCGGTATGTACACCGAGAAAAAGCTGGGCTACAAGTGCAATAAACACGTGAATAAATATTTGACGTGGTGTTTCTGGCTGAAGGAAGAGCGGGTGGCGGGGAATACGCGTTCGCACTCTGTACATGCTCAGAGGCTCCACTGCCGCCTCTTCATTTCTTCGCACGTTACCGAGCGGGACCCCAGCGCTGGGCTCCAGCCTTTCTTTTACTTCCCCCGCCCTCTCGCATTGCTGTTATCCGCCCAAGACTCACCCGCCGCCGCCGCCGCCGGCTCCGATCTGCAGGGCGGCCCTTTGAAGCCCATGCCTCTCTCTCTCTCTCTCTCTCTACCTCCGGCTCGTAGCGGCGCCCTGGCCAATGACATCATCGCGCCGCGCCGCCGAGCTGGCAGCCGGCCGCCATGTTGCGAGGGGCAGAGAGGCAGCGCCCTTGCGGGAAAGACGCCATGGGAGGCTAGGAAGCGGATTTTGTAGGGTTGTGGGAAAGGGTCAGAAAAGGGTCTAGAAAGGGGTGGTGGAGCCACACCGCTAGGAAGGATGGCTGCAGTGCTTAGGGCTTGTTGTCTATATAATCATCATCATCATCATCATCATCATCATTATTATTACTATTATTATTATTTATACCCCGCCCTCCCCAGCCAGGGCTCAGGGCGGCTAACAGGCAATAATGAAAACAAGTTGAATGAATACAAATTAAAAACAAGATTACAACATTAAAATATTGAAACAGTAAAATATTAAAATGTTAAAATGCAGCCTCATCACAGGAGGAGAAAGGAAGAAGAAAGGGGGGAGGGAATCAAATTGGTATTTATTATTATTATTATTATTAATTTATTTATACCCATCTACTTTTTCCTCTGGCCTAAAGTTGAGAATAAGAGAATTGTAAAGTTGGAAGAGACCTGGAGGCTCATCTAGTCCAACCCCCTGTGTAATAAACAAAAATCTGCCCTTATTCCTTTATGGGGGACACAAGAGCCCTTATAGAGTCCTTTGTAGGTTTCCAGCAGTAGGAGAAAAGAACAGAGGCCAACCAGAGAATATTGAGAAGCAAAGCAGCTAGTAAGCCTGATCTTTATTGAACTGTTGTAACAGGGTGTTCCCCTCACACGCAGGAAAAGAGGAGGACCCAGAATCAAGGTGTGCCGGCCCTTATACAGTGGTACCTCGGGTTAAGTACTTAATTCGTTCCGGAGTTCCGTACTTAACCTGAAAGTGTTCTTAACCTGAAGCACCACTTTAGGTAATGGAGCCTCCTGCTGCTGCCATGCCACCGGAGCACAATTTCTGTTCTCATCTTGAAGCAAAGTTCTTAACCTGAAGCACTATTTTTGGGTCAGCGGAGTCTGTAACCTGAAGCGTATGTAACCCGAGGTACCACTGTATAGACATTTTAAATTCCCTATGCTGAAGCTCAAGACCAGCCCTCCATAGATCATACCTACATCACAGAAAAGGTGGTCTACAACAGAAATTTGAATGTTGTTGTTTTTCCTGCGTCAGGTTATCTGATACTGTAATGCCTTATCTGATTGCCTTTCCTGGTAGTCTGGCCATTCCTTTGAGATGGTGATTACCCAATTCCTGAGACAATGGGAAGGTTCCCTCAACCCCTCCCTCCTTGCAGAGAAAACATCTGGTCAGTTTGGGAGTCAAAATGGTTTCAGGACTGTTTTCCTGTGCTGCTTCAGACATGTTGTTTATATGTTTATGTACGTGCTTGGTTGGTACATTAATGAACATTTATTATATATATAAGACCTTCAGTTTTTTATTTCATCTGCAATGCAGGAAGATGCAGTCGAACAAACCTGGAACCTTGGCATTATCAGCCCCATGCTCTAACCAGCTGAGCTCTCTAGAAAGGAGTCAGCTAAAGTAAAGGCGCTTGCTATATGTGCAACACTGTGACACCAGATGGCGCTGCGGAGTTCCGTTTTTGCCAGTGCAATTTCACATATAAAGTTTACAATGCAATTCCCCTTTTTATTTATGTTTTTAAGATTTATACATGTCATTAGTTTTACAATCATTTTAACATTTCAAAGCTTGACTTCCTCCTCTTTCTGCGGTTCCTTAAATTTATTTTTAATAACTTCTGCATATCCAAATTAACTTAAATTTGCTCATTTGTTCATCTACAGTCGTACCTTGGCTCTCGAACAGAATCCGTTCCAGAAGCCCGTTCAACTTCCGAAAATGTTCGAAAACAAAGGCGTGACTTCCGATTGGCTGCAGGAGCTTCCTGCACCCAATCGGAATTCATAGAAACCGCTTCAGACGTTCGGGTTCCAAAGAACGTTCGCAAACCAGAACACTCACTTCCGGGTTTGTGGTGTTTGAGAGCCAAGGTACAACTGTACTTTAAATATACACGCTTATGAAAATGCAGGTTATTACAATAATCCTGCCAATGTTCTTATCTGTTTGCAACTTATTCATAAATATTCAATAAACCATTTCCTTTCCTTTATAAAAAGTTTGTTGTCTTGACCTTTTTATTCCGGCAAGTTTCCCCATTTCTGCATATTCCATAAGTTTTTGTATCCATTCTTCCTTTGCTGGGACTTCTGCTTCTTTCCATTTTACAACGCATTTTCCGGAAACACTTCTTTGATGTGTCTAGATCCAGCATTGTGAAGTTTCTGAGGTGGGAGTCAAATGGTTCTCAGGGGAGGATCACTGTTATATGATATTAATTAAACAATCGTTCGGTAGTTGGGACAGGGAAGTGACCCCTTCTGCTGCTGTGCAATTCACCAAAAGGAAGGTACTTCTGGAACATCTCCATATTGGACATATGGGATTTTGGGGGGGAGGGAACTGGCATTATGTTGAGGGGGGCAAAACTGTTGTCTGCAATGCAGTTGGTCATTTAGTTAAATATTTTTATTTTCTTTATGGGGGGGTTGCCCCCTGCCTACACTCATGATTGGATATCACATTTTTTCAAGTTAGTCCATTCTGTCTACACCAGCCTTTCTCAACCTGTGGGTCCCCAGATGTTGTTGAACTACAACTCCCATCACCCCTAGCTAGCAAGGCCAGAGCTCAGAGAGGATGGGAGTTGTAGTCCAACGACATCTGGGGACCCACAGGTTGAGAACCGCTGGTCTACACCATGGGTAGGCAAACTAAGGCCCGGGGGCCGGATCCAGCCCAATCGCCTTCTCAATCCGGCCCACGAATCAGCGTGTATTTACATGAGTAGAATGTGTCCTTTTATTTAAAATACATCTCTGGGTTATTTGTGGAGCCTGCCTGGTGTTTTTACATCAGTAGAATGTGTGCTTTTATTTAAAATGCATCTCTGGGTTGTTTGTGGGGCATAGGAATTCGTTCATATAGTCTGGGCCCCACAAGGTCTGAGGGACAGTGGACCGGCCCCCTGCTGAAAAAGTTTGAGGACCCCTGGTCTATACCACACCACGTGAGACATACAGGAGCATGACAGCAGCTGGTTGCTGCTGGTAAGTTATAGTGTGAGAAATGTTCTTATGTTGCTATGCCTTTGATCCACACTGGCCCAGGATATTTGGCCACCTGAGGCAAACCACAAAATAACTCCCGCTAATAACTCTGGCTAAATTATGGCATCAAGAATAATGGTTTCTCAGCTGTTCCTGGCATTGAAATAATTGGCTGCTGAGAACTTTCCCCCCAGAGAGGTCTTGTCTTATTTGAAGTTCAAATGATGCACAAATGTTTATGCAGAATGACTATGCATCTATTTCAGCCATGAAGGACATCCCCCCCCTTTTTTTTAAGAACATGGAACAGGCCCAGATGGTTACTTACTGAGAACTGGCAAGTTCTGTTGGAGAAAGGAACTCTCTTGCTAAGTTCCAGTTGATGCCTTCTTACAGCTCTCGAGCTATGGTTTTCCCAGTAGTGATGTATGGAAGTGAGAGCTGGACCATGAAGGCTGATCGCCGAAGAATTTATGCTTTTGAATTATGGTGCTGGAGGAGACTCTTGAGAGTCCCACAGACTGCAATAAGATCAAACCTCTCCATTCTGAAGGAAATCAGCCCTGAGTGCTCACTGGAAGGACAGATCCTGAAGCTGAGGCTCCAAGACTTTGGCCACCTCATGAGAAGACTCGACTCCCTGGAAAAGACCCTGATGTTGGGAAAGATGGAGGGCACAAGGAGAAGGGACGGCAGAGGACGAGATGGTTGGACCGTGTTCTCGAAGCTACCAGCATGAGTTTGACTAAACTGCGGGAGGCAGTGGAAGACAGGAGTGCCTGGCATGCTCTGGTCCATGGGGTCATGAAGAGTCGGACACGACTAAACGACTAAACAACAACAACAAATAGCTCTCGAAAGAACTGCAGTCAGGATGCCCCCCTGCCACTGTGGTTGAGATGTGGCTAAGAATCCCCCCATTATCTATTCAATTAATCACTGGTACAAGTC